>NC_133502.1:121980000-123340000 GCF_049354715.1 Callithrix jacchus
AGGACGGTGTGCGGGTGAGTGCAGAACAGAGGGGCTCTTGCAGCATGGGATCAAACGGGTTGCAGCCTTGCTTCTGCCCTCCTCTGGGGCTCATCCCTGAGAGGGCCTGTGGTTTAGACCTGGGCTAGAAATATCGCCCTTTCAAAGCTTTCAACCCGCTGGAGCCTCTCTGGAACACCAGGAGAAGTACCGAGAACCGAATGCACAGTTTCTGCGAGTTGGAGCAAAGGGACAAGACAGCTGCATCGAAGACTAGTTTTTCTATTTGCTTATTCTAAAAGTGCTTGTTAATAAAGAAAAGCTATCAGGGTAACAGCGACGTGTACCTGCCGTTGACAGACACTTTGACAATGGAGGAACCTGAGTAATGGTGAAGTTGCGGGAGACTTCATCAGAGGAGTATTAAAATCTCTACTAACTGGTTTCTTTTGGGGACCTTCCGGGTATTCTGTTACTGAAATTTTTCCAAAAAGTGCCTTATTTGGGGATGAAAATAAAAAATAATTTTAATGACCTCTTTCTCCATTTAACAGTATTGGCTGCCTTTATCGGCCTTTTCATTGTAAAATACAACCACAGAAATCATTGTCTTGAGTTCTGGCCTCTGAGCCGCCTGCTGGATTTTATATGGCTTCGTAATTCAGTAATGTATTTAGAAAAACAGCCCTAACTCGTTGTGAAGAAGATCCAGAGCCGACCTTAAAATACTGCTTTTCCTTTTTTGTTTTAGCTTGGATAAACTGAAATGCCTTGAGGACGGTGAGGATCCAGAAGTCATTCCAGAGAATACTGACCTGGTGACTTTGGGGTATGGAGGACTTGGTTTTTAATGTTCTATTTATTTAAACATTTTTTTCAACATTATGTTTTGAAAAGTTGAAAGTACCATACTGATTGTTATCTGTATACCTATACCTTAAATTCAGCTATTGTTAACATTTGACCATGTTTACTTTAGCTGTGTGTATGGGATGCCTGCTGTTTTTTCCTTTTGCTATCCCATTCAGTGAGTTAGACATGGTAATTTACCCTTAAATACATCAGCAGATAGCTCCTAAAGGTACCACTCTCCTACATAATTATTGTGGTATTATACCTAAGAAAATTATCAAGAAATCCGTAATCTGTAATCAGTTCATATTCAAACTTGTGTTTATTTTTGAATATTTTTGAATGTGTGTTTACAGAGGTAGAGTTAGTCTACTTAGATCTGGTGGGAAGCAAGCTAAATACTGATAGTGTATCTCAAACTATTTGTGGTGAAGGACAGTTTTAGTTTAAAAAATATTTAAATCTGACAGATTTTTACTTTGATAAAATATTATAAAAAAGAATTACGAGAAAATGGAATTTAAAAAGACAAACACAATATAAGTTCAAGTTTTTAATTATCAAATTTAACAGAGGTAAAATAGCAATTTTACTGTTAACTGGTAATGGAAGCTTCTAAGGGCTTCCTTTTATTTTCTGTGCAGATTGGATAACAAAAAGGTCACAGATCAATTCTGGTCTGCCTACCACTCATCGAGAGCCACTGCTGTATGATAATACCATAGAGAAGTTGTGCATGTAATAGTGAAATTTATAATTTCCAATTTACAGTCCACTTATTTCATACCACCTCAGCCGTGTTCTGTCATTCTTGATCCTACCCTATTATCCCCCTCAAATATTCAGTCAGTCATTTCAACTCTACTTGGGTTTTCTTTTATAATAACTGCCAAGTCTGTTCCCCTGGTTCCTACTGCTAACTTTTACAGCAGCAATGCCTGGAGCACTATGCAAGGTTCCTAATTGTCTCTGCTAAATACAGTCATTTCTCCCACTGATTTATCCATCACGCTATTTGCCTGAGCATACCATTTTGCTTAAAATAGTCTATGGCCTTACATCTCCTGTATGGAAAAATTTCAAACTCCTTAGTTGGATATTTGAAGCCTTCCACATATATCCCATATCTGTCTTTCCAGATTTATTTTCAACCACTTTCTCTTTTGGATGGCTCAAGATGCATGTGGCCTCTTTCCCATCTGAAACATACCACTTCTTTATTTTATTTTATATTTTCTATTTTATTTTTCAAGACAGAGTCTTACTCTGTTGCCCAGACTGGAGTGCAGTGTGTGATCTCTGCTCACTGCAACCTCCACCTCCTGGGTTCAAGGGATTCTCCTGCCTCAGCCTCCCGAGTAGCTGGGATTACAGGGATTACAGGCACCCGCCACCATGGCCAGCTAGCTTTTTTGCATTTTTAGTAAAAATGGGTTTCACCATGTTGGTCAGGCTCGTTTCAAACTCCTGAGCTCAAATGATCTGCCCTCCTCGGCCTCCCAAAGTGGGAGGATTACAGGCATGAGCTACCACGCCCAGCACATACCACTTCTTCCCTGCGCCCCCCCAAGAAAGAGTCTCACGCTCTCTCCCAAACTGGAGTGCAGTGGCATGATACTGGCTCACTGCAACCTCTGTCTCCTGGATTGGAGCAATTCTCCTGCCTCAGCCTCCCAAGTAGCTGGAATTACAGGTGTGCACCACCATGCCCAGCTAAATTTTGTATTTTTAGTAGAGATGGGGTTTCAACATTTTGACCAGGCTGATGTTGAACTCCTGACCTCTGATGATCCACGAGGCTCGACCTCCCAGAGTGCTGGGATTACAGGCGTGAACCACCACGCCCAGCCAAGAAACATGCATTTATACTGCCTTGAATGCTAACATTTTTAAAGTCCTTGAAGGCAGGTTGAGAGTCCAAACTCCCATCTATGTATTGTCCTCAGGCCTACTATACTACCTTGTTCCAATTGGTTCTCTGTAACTATTGTTGATTAGTTGTATTTGTCTAAAAAGCAAATCTGGTTGTGTTACTCTCTGTGTTACTCTCTTGCCTCAAACCTTTTGATGTCCCTTAGGCTAAAGTCCTGAGTCTGTAGTGGCTCACAAAGGCCTCTATGGGATGGACCCTTGCTGGCCTTGCTGGTTTTTTTTTTTTGAAATGCAGTTGCGCTCTTGTTGCCCAGGCTGGAGGGTAATGGTGCAATCTCAGCTCACTGCAACCTCTGCCTCTTAGGTTCAAGCGATTTTCCTGCGTCATCCTCCCTAGTAGCTGGGATTACAGGCATGACCCTCCACGCCTGGCTAATTTTGTATTTTTAGTAGAGATGGGGTTTCTCCATATTGGTCAGGCTGGTCTGGGACTCCTGACCTCAGGTGATCTGCCTGCCTTGGCCTCCCAAAATGTTGGGATGACAGGCGTGAGCCACTGCTCCTGGCCCAGACACACTGCACTATGTTTCAGTTCCCGGAATGTGCTTTCTCACTACAGGCGTTTGCCCGGAACAGTCATTCTTCCTTATCCCTTGGCCCTGCTGACTTCTTCTTATCCTGCAAGTCTTAGCTAAAGGACTAAGGACTCCATTTAGGTTCCCTTATACGCTCATGTAGTTCCCTGTTGAAATGCTTATCACATCTGTAATATATGTGTCTTATTTTCTGTCTTCTAGCCTACACTTGAAAGTTCCTTGATTTTCAGTAGCCTTGAAAAAAAAAAAAGTTCCATAGTTATATCTGCCATACTCACTGCTATATTACCAGTTCCTAGAACTGAGTGCATAGTAGGGAGCCAACAAATATTTGTAGAATGAGTGGAATAAATAAACTTTCAGAAGACTCAGGAAGTGATTTTTAGAGATAGACTGAAAAAAGAACATTGATAATCATAATAAAGCAGACTCTAAATAATAACTTTAATTTATAATAATTTTGTTAAGCCATGTTAAATAGTAATTTTAAGACTATTTGAACATTGCTTCCTCTGATTGCTAGGTCAACTAGATCTCTTTGGTTATCTTCTAGTCCTCCGAACAGGATTTGTAGGCAGAATTATATATAATTTAATGTAAATCAGTACAGTATTCTTCAACTGGGGTTATTTTGGTATATTGTGAAGCTGGTTTATTTGATACATGACTGATGTTAACCTTAATGGTCCTGAAAAAAAAAAGTTAGACTTGTGGCAAAATCCTAAATCTGTACTCTATGCTTTATCTGCCTCTGAACATTCCTTCTCCTCACTAATAACTTAACATTATTATATTGTAAAAACAAAACCTGAGTACACCATTTCTTTATTATGACATAAAATAAATTTCTGGTACTTTTTTTTCCCCTACATCTAATGAAGGAACTCATTTTTTGCATATAAGGGACAAAAGATAGTTGGTAGATACTGATTCTTCTTTGATACATGTTGCTCTCTTAATCTATAGCAAGCTGCATAGCTTCAGCAGTTTTGAAATTTTTTGACATCTTAGTTGGAAGGTCTTAATACCTAGGAATAGGAGAGAGAATTGTTACTACATGGGTGCTGCTAAAACTTACTTGTCATTCCAAAAGCTGCAGCAACAATACTTTTTTTTTTTTGAGACAGTCTCTTTCACTCTTGTCACCCAGGCTGGAATGCTGTGGCTTATCTCTGCTCACTGCAACTTCCATCTCCTGGGTTCAAGCAATCCTTCCACCTCAGCCTCCTGAGTAGCTGGGATTACTGGCATGTGCCACCAATGCCTGGCTAATTTTTTATCTTTTTAGTAGAGATGGGGTTCACCATTTTGACCAGGATGGTCTGGAATTCCTGACCTCAAATGATCTCCCCACCTCGCCCCAAAGGGCTGGTATTGCAGGCCTGAGCCACTGTGCCCAGTTCTTCACCAGCATTACTTTTAATACAATAGAAATTTTAGATTTGCTCATCTCCCTCACTTTTGTGACCAAGAAAGCACTGTTGACAGGTCCAAGATATACTGTTTAAAGGCTAAAAAAGGGAACTTTTAGAGTCTTGCAAAAAAAAAAAGAGCCACGATATTGGAGGACTCATAACTCTTATCCACCACCAAACCAACCACAAATGATTTTTTTAAAAAACTCAAACACGGCGGGTCACTTGAGGTGGGTCACCAGGATTTCAAGACCAGCCTTACCAGTATGGTGAAACTCCATCTCTACTGAAAATACAAAAATTAGCTGGGCATGGTGGTGTGTGCCTGGAGTCCAAGCTACTCCAGAGGCTGAGTCAGGAGAATTGCTTGAACGAACCCTAAAGGCAGAGGTTGCATGCAGTTAGCCAACATGGTGACTGCACTCCAGCCTGGGTGACAGAGTGAGACTCCAAAAAAAAACTCAAATAACTCTCATATATCTGAGGTTGACTGCAGTGACGAAAAGAGCACCATTAAACTGGGAATCTTGTGAACTATCACAATGTCCCAAGTGTTACAAAAATGAGCAAGAGGAAATAAAATCTAAAGAGAAACTTATTGCAGATAATCAGGAAATAACTGATTTATACAAATCAACTTTGCAGACTACCTCCTTCCACCCAGAAAACAACCAGGAAACAGAAGAAAGCCTGTAAGTCTACACTCCAAACAGAACTGAATTTACTCAAATAAGCATTTGAGGGTATAAGAATGTCTACCATGGCTTATAATTTTTAAAAACTATTAATAAGAATGGATGACTAAAGGAGAAATGAAAAAAGTTGATGAAACGTAGGAAAGGAATGGAAGAAAAAGACAGTTACCTCATTCATAAGTGAATAAATTATATGATACCCAAGGACAAATGGACTCAAATGAAAGTAGGAGGCAATGAAGAAAGGCATACAAAGAAGCAAGAGAATTGAAAATGACAAAGAAAAGAGTAAAATGAATCAGAAAGTGGGGAATGGTAGATAGGTAAAGACATAATATTCTTATTATCAGAGTCCCTGAAGAAGAAAAACAAAGAAATGGAACATAATTAATATTTAAAAACATAATCTAACAAAAGTTTCCAGAAATTGAAAAAAAAAAAATTAGAAAGCATTCACTAGGTACCTGTAAAAATTAACCCAGATTTACTGACTTTGAGATACATATTTGTAAAACTATTAGATTTCAGAGATAAAGATGAAATCATCAAGTCTTCCATGCAAAAAGAACACACAACTTACAAAGGCAAACTTACAGAAAGCATCAGATGTTGCAAAACTAATGTACAAAGCAAGGCAACATAGAGCAGTGTTTTTTTTTTTAAACTCATTGAAGATGTGAAGTAAGGATTTTATATCCAACTTAATTTCCTCAAATATCAAGGTTATAGAAAAAGAGTTTTCAACATACAAGAACTTGGGTAATTTCTGTACCCTCCAGCCATTTCTGAGGAATATATAAGAGAATGAGCTTTATCCAGCCAATTGATGACTGGGAAATTTTCAGCAAAAAGACTAAGGATGGAGAGGATGAGGTGTGAAGATTTGTGCAACTGTTGGATATTGTAACAAAATACAATATTGCAACTAAAACTATGTAAGGAGAAAAATTAATATGTGGGCAATAATAGATGGGTGGCTTTTGTTGTTGTTTTTTGAGATGAATGTCATTCTGTTTCCCAAGCTAGAGTGCAGTGGTGCTATCTTGGCTCACAGCAACCTACACCTCCCAGGTTCAAGCAATTCTCCTTCCTCAGCCTCCCAAGTAGCTGGGACTACAGGCACAAGCCACCATGCCCAGCTAATTGTTTTGTATTTTTTAGTGGAGACAGGGTTTCTCTATGTTGGCCAGCCTGGCCAGCATAGAGAACTCCTGACCTCGTGATCCGCCCCTCCTCAGCCTCCCAAAGTACTGTGATTACAGACGTGAGTCACTATCCCCAGCCAATAGGTGGGCTTTAAAGACTACTGCAGAGAAAAACCTGACACATCAGATAGTAAAGCGTTAATTAAGAAAATGAGTAACTATGGGATTTAATAGATATAAGCACAAAGGTAACCAATAGAACAATAATAGAAATACCAACTCCCCCTCAATTTCTAAAAAAATAAGTGGAAAAGAATACACATTTCATAATGAAAAAGAGCTAATACAACAAAATACATATAATTAGAAAATATTATAATAGAGTCGAGACCAAATGCATCAGTCTTATGCAACCTATTAAAAAAGGATTTTCAATTTGGCTTATAAAACAAAAATCTTGGGGAGACAAGCAATATATCTAAAATAAAGTGATTCAGAAAAGCTAAAAATAAAGGGTTAGACAAAAGTATTCCAGGTAAATGGAAACAGAAATTGAGCAGGAGTAGTGATGCTAATATCAGACAAATAGTATTCAAGCCCCAAAGCATTTTGATGAAGGATGTTTTTGTTTTCTTTTTTCTTTTTTTTTTATACCTGCCCCAACCAGGACGTTTTAATGTATATCTTATGAAGGTACGTATAAATAAAATTTGCTCCCTGCTAGTGGAAACTATATGACATGTTCACAAAAATTGATCATGTGTTAGGTCACAAAGGAAATATCAATGACATTCACAAAATAAAATATTACAAACAGGCTGGGTGCCGTGGCTTATGCCTGTACTCCTAACACTTTGGGAGGCCAAGATGGAAGGATTGCTTGAGTCCTGGAGTTTGAGAACATTATGGGCAAGATAGGGAGAACCTGCCTCTACAAAAAATAAAAACAATTAGCCAGCTGTGGTGGCACTCAGGGAGCTCAGCCAGCTACTCAGGGAGCAGAGGTGGAAGGATCACTTGAACCTGGGAGGCTGAGGCTGAAGTGAGCCATAATTTTACCACTGCACTCCAGCCTGGGCAACAGAGCAAGACCCTGTCTCTAAAACAAAAAGAAAACAAATTTCCAGCTCAGAAAATGAAAAAATAATAATGAAGTAAGTGAAAAGAAAATACTAGAAAGGAAATAATAAAGATAACAGAAATAAGTGAGGAAAAGAATAAGAAAACCATGGGTCTAATTAATTTTAAATCAAAATATTGGCTTTTTGAAACAATTGAAAAGTTAATTAACTTATAAAGCAAGGCAATAATAGAGCAGTAATTTAAAAGGAAATTCAAGGTGTGAATTAAGGATTTTATATCCAACTGAATAGTTGTAAAGCTAGCATTTTATTTTATTTTATTATTATTTTTTGAGAGGAGTCTCACTCTTGTCACCCAGGCTGGAGTGCAGTGGCCTGATTTTGGCTCACTGCAACCTCCACCTCCTGGGTTCAAGTGATTCTCCTGCCTCAACCTCCCGAGTAGCTGGGACTACAGGCATGGGCCACCACACCCAGCTAATTTTTTTTGTATTTTTAGTAGAGAAGGGGTTTTACCATGTTGGACAGGCTGGTCTCAGAGTCCTGACCTCAGGTGATCTGCTCACCTTGGCCTCCCAAAGTGCTGGGATTACAGGCGTGAGCCACCACGCCCAGCTTTACTTAGTAGAGGACCAATAAATGCATTTTCTACTAAGATCTGGAACAAGGCAAGCATGCCCACTATCTCCACTACTCTGCAACATAGTCTACAGGTATGAGCTATGCAGTCTGACGAGAGAAATTAATTAGAGGCATAAGAGTAGGCAAAGAAGAAAAACCCCCTCTATTTGCAGATAATATAATAGTTAACTTGATTAAGAAGAAATGGAAGTGATTTTTTTGAGATTGAAAAATTAAAACTATTGAAACAATTTTTTTTTTTTTTACGATTGAGACCAGTAAGTGGTACTTTTTTCAGGGACTGGCAAACTACATCCTGTGGGCTAGCTGGTTGTTTTCATGCATAATCACGCCCATTTATTCACATATTGTCTGTGGCTGCTTTTGTACTACATGGCAAGTTCAGTAGTTGTGTGAGAGGGGTCATATGACCCACAACCTAAAATATTTACTATTTGGAACGCCTTAAGGAGAAGTTAACCTGATCCCTGCTCTAAGCAAATAAATTTGAAAACCTGAATTACGTGGATAATTTCCTAGGGAAAAACAGATTGCTGAAATTAAGCCCATAAGAGTTAGAAAACATAGACAGTTTCTGTAGAAAAACAGAGAAAGTTATTTAAGGAACTGTCTCAAAAAGGCTACAAGTCCAGATGGTTTTACAGAATTTTACCAGACATTCGAAGACCAAATATTCTCAGTGCTTCGGGGCCTTAAAGGAAGAAAAACATCTTAATTATTTTTCTGAAACAAACATGACACTGATACTTTTTTTTTTTTTGAGATGGAATTTCGCTCTTGTTACCCAGGCTGGAGTGCAGTGGCGCGATTTCAGCTCACCATAACCTCCGCCTCATAGGTTCAGGCAATTCTCCTGCCTCAGCCTCCTGAGTAGCTGGGATTACAGGAACGCGCCACCATGCCCAGCTAATTTTTTGTATTTTTAGTAGAGTCGGGGTTTCACCATGTTGACCAGGATGGTCTCGATCTCTCCACCTCGTGATCCACCCGCCTCGGCCTCCCAAAGTGCTGGGATTACAGGCTTGAGCCACCATGCCCGGCGACATGGATACTTAATATAGAGAAAGAAAACTTGACATGGGGATCATTCAACACAGTATTACCACACAATCCAGCATCATATCAAGATGATACTCTACACCATTGTCAAGTGGGATTTAGTTCAGGAATGGAAAGTTGGTTCAGTATGAAGACGTGTTAATATCATACACCATGTTAATACATTTGACAAATTATTTTATTATTTCCAGAGATGCTGCAAAAGCCTTAACAAATTCAGCACCCATTTATGATAAAAATACTGAGGAAATAGAAATTGGAGGAATACTGTTCCAATGTGATAAAATACATATAGTTGTTAAGCTAGCATCTTATTTAATAAGGGAGCAATACATGCATTTTCTACTAAGATCTGAAAAAAAGCAAGCATGCCCACTATCTCCACTACTTTGCCACAGAGTCTACAGGTTTTAGCCATATGATTTAATGAGATAAATTAATTAGAGGCATAGGTGTAGGTAAAGAAGAAAAACTTCCTTTATTTGCAGATTATGTGATTAGAATACAAGGAAAAATACTCCATGTGAAAAATAACTCAAACAAAAAAAGAATTTAGTGAAACAGAATACAAAATTGATATATAGAACTCAATAGCCTTCAGATATATGGCAATAAACAATTAGATATAGAGAAAAATTCCTTTTAGGATAACCAAAAAGAAGGTTAAATACTTAGAAATAAATTTAACAATAAATGTATAAGACTTAGGAAAATTCCAAAACAATTCTGAAAGACTGAAAAAAACTTGAACAAACTGAAAGATATTTTCTGTTTTGGATAGGAAGACTAAACATTACAGTGATGTCAGTTCTTCCTAAATTAAATTATAAACATAGTGTAATCCCACTAAAGATACCAGAAGTGGCCAGACGTGGTGGCCAGCGCCTATAATCTCAGTACTTTGGGAAGACGAGGCGGGCAGATCACAAGATCCAGACCATCCTGGCTAACACAGTGAAACCCCATCTCTACTAAAAATACAAAAAAATTAGCTGGGCATGGTGGTGAACACCTGTAATCCCAGCTACTCGGGAGGCTGAGGCAGGAGAATCGCTTGAACCTAGGAGGTGGAGATTGAAGTGAGCTGAGATCAGGCCACTGTACTCTAGCCTGGCAACAGAGTGAGACTCTGCCTCAAAAAGAAAACCCAGAAATATCTGTTATTTTATGAAGTTAAACAAGTTGGTAATAGCATATAGCATTCATGTAGAAAACGCATACAAGATTAGGAAGTTTCTGGAGGGAGAAAGAAAGTCTTGAGGGATGCTGGGTGATGGTGGCTCACACCTGTAATCCCAGTACTTTGGGAGGCTGAGATGGGCAGATCACCTGAGGTCAGGAGTTTGAGACCAGCCTGGTCAACATGGCAAAGCCCTGTCCCTACTAAAAATACAAAAATTAGCTGAGCATGGTGGCAGGCACCTATAACCCCAGCTACTTGGGAGACTGAAGCAAGATAATGGCTTGAACCTGCAAGGCGAAGGTTGCAGTGAGCCAAGATCACACCACTGCATTCCAGCCTGGGGGACAGTGAGTCTCATTCTCAAAAAAAAAAAAAAAAAAATTATGAGGAAGTAGTAATTTTATCAGATATTAAGATATGCTACAAAGCCTTTATAATTAAAATGGTGGGTAGTAGCTCATGAATAGACAAATAGACCAGTGGAACAGAATAAAAAGTTCAGAGTTAGAGACAAATACATACAGAATTGTCATAATATATAAATGTCATAATATATTATGACACTATACACAAGAATAATAGATAGAGATCAAAGTGTAGGGAATGAAACCTACAAACCCTGGTGTGTGGTGAAAGGATTTCTGTTACTCCAATCCAGAGGAAATGAAAAGATTGATAAAACTGACTATCTAAAAATTAAAATGTTTTTACAACATAAAGTCAAAAGACAGCTGCCAAACTTGGAGAAAATATAACATATACTACAAAGGGCTGATATCCCTAATACATAAGAACTCTTAAAAGTTGAGAAACAATGACCAAAAACCTAATGGGAAAATGAGAAAAAGACATGAACCAGTAATTCACACACGAAAAAGATGAAAATGACTCAGAAACATGAAAAAATGCTCAAACATACTCAAAATTAGAGAAATGAAAATTAAACCTACACACCGATACCTTTTCTTTCCTATCAGACTGGGAGAAATTTTAATATGTGATGCATTATTTTGACAAGGCTGTGGGAGACAGGTGGGGTTTTTTTTAACATTGCTGATGAGAATGCAGTTTGTTAGAAATTTTCTGTAGGGTAAATTTTGTAATACTTAACACAGTGTTACATATATGCATGCTTTTTGCCCCGGCAATTCCACTTCTAGCAACTTATACCACAGATACCCCTCCAACAATATGAAAATACATGTGTTCAAGGTTATTCCTTGAAACATTGTAATTGCAAAGTATTTGAAACACCTTAAATATACAGACATAGGAGAGAAGGGTGTTGAATATGCTATGGGAAATCCACACTGTAATATTTTGCAGCTATAATGAAGGACGAGGAAGGATTAACTCAGAGAGAGTAATTACCAGTATGTTCTATTAAGTGAAAAAAGTAAAGTCCCATATATAAAATATGCCACCTTTTACGTAAGAAAAGTGTGCCAGGGGTAGATTATTGGCTCTCATCTTCAAATTTACTTTTTTTTCTGCTCTGTAAAAATGGACCTTGGCTTTTTAAATACTTTCTTCTTGCCAGCTAGCACATCGTTAAGCTTTGTTAGTGAAGGGCATTGGAGAGACCTTTCAGGACTCTCAAGGGTTTTGCTTCTGATCTGATGTGCTGGTTCAGCAGGATCCTGCAGTGCACACCGCTTCCCCAGTGCCCACTCCTGCAATACACTGCAGTCTGAAGCACCCAGCGCCCAGCAGCTTTCCCTGCCAACCCCATTTCCTTCCACAGCTCCCCTGAACAGGTTTTCCAGGTGCTATGGAGGATGGATTTCTAGCAGGATCCACTGATGTAGCACTACGGCAACTTCTTTCTCCAGCTCATCTGGATCTCAGTCCTGGGAAGAGAAAAGGACTTCCTTGCACTTTCTCAGCCCTGGGGATAGAGTGCTCCTATTTGTTATTTGTTCCCTTTACTGCTTCCCTGCCAATTCCTCATTATTCCAATCCTGTGTTAAAGTTATTGAATCCTTAACCTTTCTTTGTTCAAACTGATACTCATTTTTTCCTCCCAGTTGAACTCAGACTGATACAGAAGGAGATAGAAGAATGTACACAAATATCTGTTTATTTGAACAAAAGAAATGGAAAGGATAAACCGAAACTATAGAGACAGATTGCCTGCAGGGATGGGACAGAAAGGGGTGGAAAGAAGGGAGGGAATGGGAACAGGTTGTAGGGACAGAGAGGGAGTGACACTTGTGACTCTTAGGATCATAGTGATGTTCCACATATATTTCACATACCCCAAATGTAATCAGATAATTAAAACCAACCAGGATGTAGGTGGGGGGAACCCAAAACTGAACTCAAAAACTAAAAAATAAGCCTAGTTATATTACAGATGTATAATATAACACCACTGAAGAGGGTGGGAGGGTGGGGAAGAAAGAACTAAAGTCTATGTTAAAGCATATCTTTTTTTTGTTTTTTGAGGCACTTCATGAATTTGCATATCATCCATGGACAGGGGCCGTGCTAATCTTAACTGTATTGTTCCAATTTTTAAATAATAAAATGCTATCAAAAGCATATCGATATAATATAAGGGCGAAGACAGTTCTGTTTATAAGTTAGTGTTTCTCACAAGGGTATAGGTTAGCAATTCTGTAACTATTTTATGTATTTACTAGAATTGAACAAATAAGTCAATAGGTTGTGGACAGTGAAAGCTGGATTTCTCATTTGTGGAGAAAGAAGCTTTAAACAAGGAAATGTTGAAAGCTAAAATGAATCCTGTGGTTTTAGTTTGGGATCAGGGTATCAGTATAAACTCATAGTTTTAAATATCTAACAGTACAATACAGAAATACAGATATTTGTACATGTATAGGTTAGCATTCATACGTATATTTCCTGCCTATCTCAGCTGACAGGCCTAGAGGCAGTGACTCCAGTAATAGTGAGAACACCTAGAACCCAGATACTGGTCTCTAAACACCTTTTTCCAGTAAAAGAACTACAGTTCTTAGAAGTGGTTGATACCAGGGATGAGACAAGAAAAACACAGGATGGGCTTCAAGCATCTTGTGGTGCCAGAAAGTAAGGGAATGTTCAAAAAATAAAATAAAAAAATTAAAAAGGAGAGGACTTGTTGAGCTAACCTGAAGGAGCTCCTAATGATTAAAGCTGGAACAATTTGAACAACAAAATAATGATAGTATTAGATTTTTGACCCCAGAATAAGACAAATATCTGTAGGTTCTTACTAATATAAATGATTAAATAAACTGATGGGAGGAAAGTGGTAGGTCTTCCTCAAAGCAGAATTCCAATGAATAAATGTAGAAGAAGGGAAGGTGAGAACTGCCATTTGGCATACACCACGGAAATATTGCAGACAAAACCTATCAATGAATGCTAAAATTCCTGGGTGAAGTTCGAGGAGAAACAAGATTTGCATAGTGTCAAAGTATCTCCTCCAAAATATTTACCAAGTTCATAGAAAGCGAGGTGTCTTTCTGGTAGAGGAACCTGGCAGACAGAAAACAAGCTAAATATTACTAGTAATATGTCATATTAATATCATTAACCTCTTTTTTTTTTTTGAGACAGAGTTTCGCTCTTGTTACCTAGGCTGGAATGCAATGGCGCCATCTCTGCTCACCGCAACCTCCGCCTCCTGGGTTCAGGCAATTCTCCTGCCTCAGCCACCTGAGTAGCTGGGATTACAGGCACGCGCAATCATGCCCAGCTAATTTTTTGTATTTTTAGTAGAGACGGGGTTTCACCATGTTGACCGGCATGGTCTTGATCTCTTGACCTTGTGATCCACCTGCCTCGGCCTCCCAAAGTGCTGGGATTACAGGCCTGAGCCACTGCGCCCGGCCTCATTAACCTCTTTTTAAAGTGTTTTTATTTTTTATTTTGAAGTACAAAAATTACTCTTTATTCTTTTGTATTATTATTATTCTTTCTCTTCCTTTTACACTATAAACTAACATGAACCTCTTGATATGATATACTGAGGAGGACGTCATTGTAGTATTCTTACCAAAATTCTAAGTTTGTTCCTATCATGAGGAACTAGCAGTCAAACCCAATTTGAAGGACATTCTACAAAATAACTGATTAGAGCTCATTGAAATTGTCAGGATCATGAAAGATAAGGAGAGACTGAAGAATTTTAACAAACTCAAGGAGACTAAGGAAAAGCAACAGATGCCATGTGGAATCCTGGATGGGAATCTGGAACAGGAAAAAAAAATGAGTAAATCAAAAATTGTGTGAAATTTGAAAAAGGCCTATAGCTAATAATATTGTATAAGAAATTATTTCAGGCTCTTGATGATTGTCTCATGATCATATCAATGTTGACTTAAGGGAAGCCGAAAAAGAGATAGAAGGGAACTTTTTCCTGCTTTTGCTACTTAAAAGTAGTTCCAAATAAAAAGCTGAATGTTAAATATGTTTTTGAAGCCCTAATAACAAATGTTGAACTTTAATTTTTTTTTTTTTTTTTTTTTGAATGTCTACAACAGAGTTAGAAAAAGGTTCTTGGAACATCGGGAAGAAACCATTACAATAGATCGAGCCTGCAGACAAGAAACATTTGTTTATGAGATGGTAAGTAAGTCTCATCTGTTTCACCCTTTTCTCTTATAACAGTAAACTGACATTGTTAGTAATGGTAATATGGTAGTTTATACTGGATATGCTTAGTTGAAAACAAACTAGAGAAAATCCTTTGAGTCTGGGAACTAGTGAGTAAAGAGGACCTTTAGAACTCAAGTGACCACATATTTGACTTTTTCAGATCTATGCCTTTGTTCTTGCTTGGTTTTGTCTTGCTTTCAGTATTAGGCTAAATTTATGCCTTTTTACTACCTTATTTCTTGCCTTTTTGTTCTGCTCCTGATTTTGGTTTAACCACATTCTTAATCCTTATCTGTGCTCTCGTGTAAAACTCTGGGAAATTTTAAGATGATGACTGTTAAGGAATTAGGAACTAGTACACATGATGGATCCAGAATCAATGTGCTGGGCACTGTGCTGGCACTTGATCATGCATAAGGGCACCTATTGTCTCTCCATTTATTTTACTTTTATTGTGGTAAAATTTACGTAATATAAAATTTACCATTTTGATCATTTTAAAGTGTTCGATCAAGTGGCAGTAAGTACATTCACAATGCTATATAATCATCACCAGTATTTCCAGAACTTTTTCATCATCCCAAACAAATTCTATACCCATTAAGCAATAACTCACCAGTTTTCCCTCCTGCAGCTCCTGGTAACCTCTATTCTACTTTCTTTCTCTATGAATTTGCCTATTCTAGATATCTTGTTTAAGCAGAATGTTTATTTTGTGTGTATGGCTTTTTTTTTTTTTTAAGACAGAGTCTTACTGCATCACCCAGGCTGGAGTGCTATGGCGCAATCTCAGCTCATTGCAGCCTCCGCTTCCCAGGTTTAAGCGATTCTCCTGCCTCAGCCTTCCAAGCAGCTGGGATTATAGGTGCCCGCCACTATGGCTGGCTAATTTTTGTATTTTTAGTAGAGACAGAGTTTCATCATGTTGGCCAGCCTGGTCTTGAACACTTGACCTCAAGCAGTGTGCCCACTTCGGCTTCCCAAAGTACTGGGATTATAGCCATAAACCACAACACCCAGCCTATGGCATATTTTACATAGCATAATGTTTTATAGATTCATCCATATTGTAGCATGTATTAGAACTTTACTCATTCCTCTTTATGGCTGAATAATATCTATTGTATGGATATACCATATTTTGTTCTGTTCATCTGTTTATCTGTTGATGGATATTTGGGTTGTTTCCATCTTTTGGCTATGGTGAATAATGCTGCTATGAAAATTAGTATAAAAATACTTTTTTTTTTTTAGAGACTGTCTTGCTTTGTCACCAGGGTAGAGTGCAGTGACACAATCTCAGCTCACCACAACGTCCACCTCCTGGGTTCAAGCGTTTCTTCTGCCTCAGCCTCCCAAATAGCTGGGATTACAGGCATATGCCACCATGCCTGGCTAATTTTTGTATTTTTAGTAGAGAAGGGCCAGACTGGTCTCAAACTCATGACCTTGTGATCCACCTGCCTCTGTCTCCTAAAGTGCTGGGATTACAGGTGTGCCCAGCCTACAAATATTTTTTTAAGTCCTGAGAATTACTTTGCTTCTGCACCTAGGAGTGGAATTGGTGGGTTGTATGGTTAATAATGAGAAACCGTTTTCCATAGCGACTACACCATTTTACATCCCCATTAGTAATGCATGAAGGCTCCAATTTCTCCATGTACTTGTGAACACTTATTTTGTAGTTTTTTTTTTAATAGTAGCCATCCTAGCGGGCGTGAAGTGATATCTCGTGATTTTAATTTGCATTTCCCTAATAACTAGTGATGCTGAACATCTTCTTATTTGGTTTTTGACCATCTGTATATTTTCTTTGAAAAAGGTCTATTGAAGTATTTTGCCCATTTTCTGCTTTTTTTGCGAATCCCACTCTGTCCCCAGGCTGGAGTGCAGTGGCACGATCTCGGCTTACTGTAACCTACACCTTCCAGGCTCAAGCAATTCTCCTGCCTCAGCCTCCTGAGTAGCTGGGACTACAGGTGCATCCTACCACGCCTGGCTAATTTTTTATATTTTTAGTAGAGACGAGGTTTCACCATGTTAGCCAGGATGGTCTCCATCTTCTGAACTATGATCCTCCTGCCTCTGCCTTCCAAAGTCCTGGGATTACAGGCATGAGCCACCAGTCCTGGCCTTGCCCAATTTCAAGTTGGGTTGTTTATCCTGTTAAGTTGTAAGAGTTCTTGGCTGAGTGTGGTGGCTCATGCTTATAATCCCAGCACTTTGGGAGGCCAGCCTGGCCAAAAAAAAAAAGAGAGAACAACCAAATAGATGCAATAAAAAACGATAAAGGGGAAATCACCACAGATTCCACAGAAATTCAGACCATCATCAGAGAATATTACAAACAACTCTATGCACATAAACTAGTAAACCTGGAAGAAATGGATAAATTCCTGGACACCTGTGTCCTCCCAAGACTAAACTAGGAGGAAGCCGAAACTATGAATAGACCAATGGCAAGGTCAGAAGTCGAGGCAGCAATTAAGAGCCTACCACACAAAAAATGTCCAAGTCCAGATGGGTTCACAGCCAAATTCTACCAGACACACAAAGAGGAGCTGGTACCATTCCTTCTGAAGTTATTCCAAATAATTCAAAAAGAGGGAATCCTTCCCAGATCATTTTATGAGACCAACATCATCCTGATACCAAAACCCGGCAGAGACCCAACAAGAAAAGAAAACTTCAGGCCAATGTCCATGATGAACATAGATGCAAAAATCTTCAATAAAATACTGGCAAGCCGATTGCAACAGCACATCAAAAAGCTTATCCATCATGATCAAGTAGGATTCACCCCGGGGATGCAAGGCTGGTTCACCATATGCAAGTCTATAAACGTAATTCACCACATAAACAGAACCAAAAACAAAAACCACCTGATTATCTCAATTGATGCAGAGAAGGCATTCGACAAAATTCAACAGCCCTTTATGCTAAAAACCCTCAATAAACTCGGTATCGGTGGAACGTATCTCAAAGTAATAAAAGCTATTTATGACAAACCAACAGCCAATATCATACTGAATGGGCAAAAACTGGAAGCATTCCCTTTGAAATCCGGCACTAGACAAGGATGCCCTCTTTCACCACTCCTATTCAATAGTACTGGAAGTTCTAGCCAGAGCAGTCAGGCAAGAAACAGAAATAAAGGGTATTCAAATAGGAAAGGTGGAAGCCAAATTGTCACTATTTGCAGACGACATGATAGTATACCTAGAAGACCCCATCATCTCAGCCCAAAAACTCCTGAAACTGATAAGCAACTTCTGCAAAGTCTCAGGATATAAAATCAATGTGCAAAAATCACAAGCATTCCTATACACCAATAACAGACTTAAAGAGAGCCAAATCAAGAACGAACTGTCATTCACAATTGCTACAAGAAGAATAAATACCTAGGAATACAACTCACAAGGAACGTAAGGGACCTCTTCAAGGAAAACTACAAACCACTGCTCAAGGATATAAGAGAGGATACAAACAGATGGAGAAACATTCCATGTTCATGGTTAGGAAGAATTGATATTGTGAAAATGGCTATACTGCCCAAAGTAATTTACAGAATCAACGCTATCCCCATCAAGCTACCATTGACTTTCTCCACAGAACTGGAAAAAACCACCATGAACTTCATATTGAACCAAAAGAGAGCCCGCATAGCCAAATCAATTCTAAGCAAAAAGAACACAGCGGGGGGTATCACACTACCGGATTTCAAACTATACTACAAGGCTACAGTAATCAAAACAGCATGGTACTGGTACCAAAACAGAGATATAGACCAATGGAACAGAACAGAGGCATCAGAGGCAGCACAACATATCTACAACCATACAATCTTTGATAAACCTGACAAAAACAAGCAATGGGGAAAGGATTCCCTGTTTAATAAATGGTGTTGGGAAAACTGGCTAGCCATGTGCAGAAAGCAGAAACTGGACCCCTTCCTGACACCTTACACTAAAATTAACTCCAGATGGATTAAAGACTTAAACATAAGACCTAACACCATAAAAACCCTAGAAGAAAATCTAGGCAAAACCATTCAGGACATAGGAGTAGGCAAGGACTTCATGAACAAAACACCAAAAGCATTGGCAACAAAAGCCAAAATAGACAAATGGGACCTAATCAAACTCCACAGCTTCTGCACAGCAAAAGAAACAGTCACTAGAGTGAATCGGCAACCAACAGAATGGGAAAAAATTTTTGCAGTCTACCCATCTGACAAAGGGCTGATATCCAGAATTTAAAAAGAACTCAAACAGATTTACAGGAAAAAAACAAACAAGCTCATTCAAAAATGGGCAAAGGATATGAACAGACACTTTTCTAAAGAAGACATACAAGAGGCCAACAAAATGAAAAAATGCTCATCATCACTGGTCATTAGAGAGATGCAAATCAAAACCACATTGAGATACCATCTCACGCCAGTTAGAATGGTGATCATTAAAAAATCTGGAGACAACAGATGCTGGAGAGGATGTGGAGAAATAGGAACACTTTTACACTGTTGATGGGAGTTAAACTAGTTCAACCATTGTGGAAGACAGTGTGGCGATTCCTTAAGGCCTTAGAAATACAAATTCCAATTGACCCAGCAATCCCATTATTGGGTATATATCCAAAGGACTATAAATCGTTCTACTATAAGGACACGTGCACACGAATGTTCATTGCAGCACTGTTTACAATAGCAAAGATCTGGAACCAACCCAAATGCCCATCGATGATAGACTGGACTGGGAAAATGTGGCACGTATACACCATGGAATATTATGCAGCAATCAGAAATGATGAGTTCGTGTCGTTTGTAGGGACATGGATGAATCTGGAGAACATCATTCTCAGCAAACTGACACAAGAACAGAAAATGAAATACCGCATATTCTCACTCATAGGTGGGTGATGAAAAATGAGAACACATGGACACAAGGAAGGGAGTACCAAACACTGGGGTTTATTGGGGGGAAGAGGGGAGGGACAGTAGGGTGGGGGGAGCTGGGGAGGCATAGCCTGGGGAGAAATGCCAAATGTGGGTGAAGGGGAGGAAGGCAGCAAAACACACTGCCATGTGTGTACCTATGCAAATGTCTTGCATGTTCTGCACATGTACCCCAAAACCTAAAATGCAATTAAAAAAAAAAAAAGTGTTCTTTGTATTTCTGGATACTAGACCCTTACCGTATATATAATTTAAAATATTTTCTCTCATTCTATGTATTGTCCTTTAACTTACTTATTTTGTTGTTGTTTTTTGTTTTTTTGAGACGGAGTTTCACTCTTGTTGCCCAAGCTGCAGTGCAATGGTGTTATCTCAGCTCACTACAACCTCCACCTCCCAGGTTCAACTGATTCTCCTGCCTCTGCCTCCCAAGTAGCTGGGAGTAGAGGCATCCACTGCCATGCCCAGCTAATGTTTGTGTTTTTTTCTTTTTTGAAACTGGGGTCTCGCTCTGTCGCCCAAGCTGGAGTGCAGTGGCACGATCTCGGCTCCCTGCAACCTCTGCCTCCCGGGTTCAAGCGATTCTCCTGCCTCAGCTCCAAGTAGCTGGGATTATAGGCACCTGCCAATATGCCGAGGTAATTTTTGTATTTCAAGTACAAATGGGGTTTCACCATGATAGTCAGGCCGGTCTTCAACGCCTGACCTCAGGTAATCCACCCACTTCAGCCTCCCAAAGTGCTGGGATTAACAGGCTTGAACCATTGCGCCTGGCCAATTTTTGTATTTTTAATAGAGACGGGTTCACCATGTTGGCCAGGCTGGTCTCAAACTCCTGACCTCAGGTGAGGAGTTTGAGACCAGAAGGAGGCCCTTCTCAGCCTCCCAAAGTGCTGGGAATACAACTGTGAGCCATCTCGCCCAGACTTTTACTTTCTTGATAGTGTCATTGGATATGTAAGCATTTTTAAATTTGATGAAGCCCAGTTTACCTTTCTTCTTTGGTTGTCCTTGCTTTTGATGTCATACTTAAAACTTTGCCAAATGCAGCATCGTGAAGATTTTCCCATATGTTTTCTTCTAGGAGTTTTATAACTTTAGCTCATAAGTTCAGGTCTTTGATCCATTTTGAATTTATTTATTTATTTTGAGATGGAGTTTTTCTCGTCACCCAGGCTGGAGTGCAGTGGCATGATCTCAGCTCACTGCAGCCTCTGCTTTCCAGATTCAAGCTGTTCTCCTGCCTCAGCCTCCTGAGTACCTCGGATTACAGGCACCTGCCACCATACCTGGCTAATTTTTCTATTTTTAGTAGGCAGGGTTTCACCGTGTTGGCCAGGCTGGTCTCAAAGTCCTGACCTCATGATCCGCCCACCTTGGCCTCCCAAAGTGCTGGGCTTACATGTGTGAGCCACTGTGCCTGGCCCAAGTTGATTTTTATATACGATGTAAGGAAAGGGTTTGACTTCATTCTTTTGCATGTAGATATCTATTTTTTTTCAGGCTGTCCTTTCCCTAGTGAATGATCTTGGCACTTTTGTCCAAAGTCAGTTGGCCATGTAAGTTCCATTGTTAGTTTCTGTTGGTCTAGATGTCTATTCTAACCTAGAACTGCACTGTTTTGATTACTTTGGCTTTGTAGTAAATTTTGAAATCAAGGAGTATGAGTCCTCCAAATTTGTTTTTGTTTTTCAAGATTGTTTTGACTATTCAGGGGCCCCTCAAATTCCATATGAATTTTAGGTGGATGTTTCTGTTTTTGAAATAAATGCCATTGGAATTTTGTTAGGGATTGCATTGAACCTGTAGATTACTTTGGAGAGTATTGATATCTTAGTGATATTAAGTCTTCCAATCCATGATGAGATTTCTTTACATTTATTTAGATCTTTAATTTCTTTCAGCACTGTTTTATACTTTTTATGTATACAAGCCTTTCACTTCCTTGGTTAAATTTATCCCTAAATATTTTATTCTTTTGATACTATTGTAAGTGAAACTGTTTTCTTAATTTCTTCTTTTTTTTTTTTTTTTTTTTTTTTGAGATAGTCTTGCTCTGTCACCCAGGCTGGAATGCAGTGGTGTGATCTCAGCTCACTCCAACCTTCGTCTTCCAGGTTCAAGCGATTCTTGTGCGTTAGCCCTCCTGAGTAGCTAGGATCTCAGGCGTCCATCACTGTGCCTGGCTAATTTTTGTATTTTTAGTATAAACGGAGTTTCACCATGTTGGCCAGGCTGGTCTTGAACTCCTGACCTCATGATCTACCTGCCTTGGCCTCCCAGAGTGCTGGGATTGCAGGTGTGAACCAGTGTACCCGGCTGTTTTCTTAATTTTTTTTTCAAATTGTTCATTACTAGTATATAGAAACACAATTCATTTTTGTGTATTGATTTTGTATTCTGCACCTTTGCTGAATTTGTTAATTAGCTCCTTTTTTGTGCATGTATATGGATTGATTCTTTAATTTTTTTTCTTTTTCTTTTGCATGCACTTAAGGCATATATGGATGGATTCTTTAGGATTTTGTGTATGTTGCGATTATGTAATCTGTAGAGATAACTTTATTTCTTCATTTCTAATTTGGCCTACCTCCCTTCTTCCTTCTCTGTCTACAACTTCTAGTACTTTGTTGTATAAGAGTGTCAAAAGTCACATCCCTTTCTTGTTGCTGATGATAGGGGAAAAGTTTTCAGTCTTTCACCATTGAGTATGATATTAGTTGTGGGCTTTTTTTTTCTTTTCTTTTTTTTTAGACTGAGTCTAACTCTGTTGCTAGACTAGAGTGCAGTGGTGTGATCTCGGTTCACCACAACCTCTGCCTTGCAGGTTCAAGCAGTTCTCCTGCCTCAGCCTCCCAAGTAGCTAGGCCTACAGGTGTGTGCCACCACACCCAGCTAATTTTTTTAAATTATTATTATTTTTTTTTTGAGAGAGAGTCTCTTACTGTCACCCCAACTGGAGTGAAATGGCATGATTCTCCTGCCTCAGCCTCCTGCTGTTACAGGCACCTGCCCCCATGTTCAGCTAAGTTTTGGTATTTTAAGTAGAGAGGGGGTTTCACTATGTTGGCCAGGCTGGTCTCGAACTCCTGACCTTGTGATCCACCTGCCTCAGCCTCCCAAAGTGCTAGGATTACAGGCATGAGCCACTGCACCCGGCTACTAATTTTTAGTAGAGGTGCGGTTTCATCCTGTTGGCCAGGATGGTCTTGATCTCTTGACATCGTGATCCGCCTGGCTCAGCCTCTTAAACTGCTGGGATGACAGGCGAGAGCCACCACGCCTGGCCAGCTGTGGCCTTTTCTTATATGGCTTTTATCAGGCTGAGGAAATTCCCTTCTGGTCCTATTTTATCATGAAAGGGTGTTAGATTTTGTCAAATGCTTTTCCTTGTCGACTGAGGTGATGATCTGTTTTTTTTTCCCCTCATCATTCCATTAGTGTAGTGTATTATATTGATTGACCTGCTAATGTTAGATTACCCTGACATTTTTGAGGATAAATAAATCCTACTTGGATGTGGGATTCAATAAAAATCGTAATCATAAAAAGTATCTTTTCTTATAACTGAAGGACATTAGAAATCAATAACAGAAGGAAAATTCACAAAAACAACACATTTGACAATATCCTTTTAATATAATGCCGAATTTACTTTGCTAGTATTTTGTTGAGATTATTGCATACCTATTTATAAAGGGATATTGGCCTGTAGTTTTCCTGTAGTGTCTTTGTCTCACTGTGGTGTCAAGATAATGCTGGTTTTATAGAATGAGTTAGGAAGTGTTTACTCCTTTTCAGATTTTCTGAAAGAGTTTGAGAAACTCTGGTATTAATTATTCTTTTAATGTTTGGTAGAATTTGCCAGTGAAGTCATCTTCTGGGCTTTTCTTTGTTGGAAGATTTTTCATTGCTGATTCCACCTCCTTCCTTGTTATATGTCTATTTAGATTTTTATTTCTTTTTGAATCAGTTTTGAGTTTGTATGTTTCCAGAAACTTGTCCTTTTCATCTAGGTTATTCAATTTGTTTGCCAACAGCAGTTCATAGTTTTCTCTTCTAAACTTTTTTTCCCTGTAAAATCAGTAATAATGTCTTCACTTTTATTTCTCAATTTAGTAATTTGAGTCTTCTTTTCTTTCAATCAGTGCGTAAAAGTTTGTCAAAGTTGATGTTTTCAAGTAACCAGCTTTTGTTTTTATTGATTGTTCTATATTTCTATTCTGTTTCATTTATATCTCCACTCATCTTTATAATTTCCATTTTTTTGCTAGCTTTGGGTTAATTCTTTTTTAATTCCTTATGTAGTTACTGAGATTGTTCTTTTTATATAAAGTTATACAGCCATAACTTTTTAAAATCACTGTTTTTACTGCATCTTACTAAGTTTCATGTGCTGTGATTTGTCAAGCGTGTGTGTTAAATTTCCACATATTTGTGAATTTTCAAATTTTCCTTCTGTTATTGATTTCTAACATCATTACTTTAATTTTAGATTTGTTGGTTTATCCTGGAGAATGATTCATATACACTCGAGAAGAACCTGTATTCAGCCATTGTTGGATAGAGAGTTCTTTGTTAGGTCTAAGTATTATGTCTAATTGTTATGTCTAACTGTTATGTTCTAATTGAATAGTTGTTCAAGCCTCCTGTTTCTTTTCTATCTGTCTGTCTGTCTGTCTGTCTATCTATCTGTCTATCTAATTATCTGTCTATTTTTTGAGATGGAGTCTCGCTTTGTCACCCATGCTGGAGTGCAGTAGCGCAATCTCGGCTCACTGCAACCTCTGCCTCCCAGATTTAAGCAATTCTCCTGCCTCAGCCTCCCTAGTAGCTGCGACTATAGGTGCATACCACCATGCCTGGTTCATTTTTTGTATTTTTAGTAGAGATGGCATTTCATTGTGTTAGCCAGGATGGTCTTGATCTCCCGACCTCAGGTGATCCGCCCACCTCGGCCTCCCAAAGTGCTGGGATTACAGGTGTGAGCCACCGTGTCCGACCCTCCTATTTCTTTATTGATCTTCTGTCTAGTTTTTCTACCCATTATGAAAAGCAGGGCATTAAAGTCTCCAACTATTAGCGTAGAACTATTTCTTCAATTTTGTTGGCTTTTGCTTCATTTATTTTATTTATTTTTTTTTGAGAACAGGGTCTTGCTCTGTGGCCCAGGCTGGAGTGCAGTGGCGCCATTACTGCGCATTGCTGCCTTAACCTCCTGGGCTCATGTTATTCTCTTATCTCTGCCTCCTGAGTAGATAGTACTATAAGTGTGCTCTACCATGCTGAGCTAATTTTTTGTAGAGATGGGGTTTTGCCATGTTGCCCAGGCTGGTCTGGAACTCTTGGACTCAAGAGATAGGCCCACCTTGGTCTCTTGTGCTTCTTAGATTTTAGAGTTCTGTTGGCTGTATATAAGTTTATAATTGTATATATCTTCTTGCTGGGTGGCATCTTTTGCCAGTATATAATGTCCTCCTTTGTCTATTAAAACCTTAAAAGATTTTTTTTTTAGAGATGGGGTCTTGCTATGTTCCCCAGGCTGGCCTCAAACTCTTAGGCTCAAGTGATCCTCCATCAGCTTTCTGATAGCTGGGACTACAAACACATGCCAGAACATCTTGTTTTTCTGTAACTTAAGGATTACAATTTTTTTTCTTTGAGACAGAGTCTCACTCTGTTGCCAAGGTTTGAGTGCAGTGGCCTGACAACAACTCACTGTACCCTCTGCCTTCCAGGTTCAAGTGATTTTGTGCCTCAGCCTCCCAAGTAGCTGGGACTACAGGTGCCCACCACCACACCCAGCTGATTTTTGTATTTTTGTAGAGGCAGGGTTTCACCATGTTGGCCAGGCTTGTCTGGAACTCTTAACCTCAAGTGATAACCTGCCTTGGTCTCTCAAAATACTGGGATTACAGATGTGAGCCACTGCGCTCAGCCAGGATTACAATTAAATCTTAAAATTAAAACAACTTACCTTTTTTTTTTGGTTGCGGTCTCCCTTTGTTGCCCAGGCAGGAATGCAGTGGCATGATCTCGGCTCACTACAGCCTTTACCTCTTGGGTTTAAGGGATTCTCCTGCCTCAGCCTCCCGAGTAGCTGAGACTACAGGTGCCCGCCAGCATGCCTAGCTAATTTTTGTAAGTTTAGTAGAGACAGGGTTTCACCATATTGGCCAGGCTGCTCTCAAACTCCTGACCTTGTGATCCACCTGCCTTAGACTCCCAAAGTGCTGGGATTATAGGCGTGAGCCACCATGCCTGGCAACAACTTACTTTTAAATATACAGACAGGAATGATCCAAGATGGCTGATCGCTAACATCTCGGGATTGCAGCTCCAAGTGAAAGCTCAGAGAACGAGAGGATGCCACACTTTCAGACAAATTTTGGTCGCTCACGGAGCAGAAGATTCCCAGTGGAGGAGCTCCACTGGTCGCCAGCACGACTCTTGTGGCCGGCGCGGTGGTTTTGCCGGCACCTCGGCACGGCAGCTCTCGGTGCGGAGTAAACGGGACTGGTTCCCCTTCTGACCGAGGTTTGGAGGAGCCACACAGGTCGCCAGTGCGACTCTTGTGGCCAGCGCAGCAGTTGTGTTGGCACCTCGGCGCGGCAGCTCTTGGTGAAGAGTAAACGGGACTGGTTCCCCTTCTGACCGAGGTTTGGAGCTCCGGGAAGGCAGAGGCACCTATTACAGACTCAAGAAGGAAGCCAGACTGGAGATTCCTGGGCAAAAAAGCACCATCCGTCTTAACGCTGCTGTTTTGGCCGGCGCAGTGGGTTGCTCATATTTTGGCCCTAGGAATTGACAACTTGGACGTCCACTCAGAGACCTAATTTGAAAGTTGGTAATTACAAAGACGACAGGTGGATAAATTTACAATGATGGGAAGAAACCAACGTAAAAAGGCTGAGAATACTCAAAATCAGAATGCCTCTCCCTCTAAAGAGGATCACAGTTCCTCATTAACAAGGGAACGAGGCTTGATGGAGAACGAGCGCATCCCATTAACAGAATCAGGCTTCAGAAGATGGATAATATGAAACTTCTTTGAGTTAAAAGAACATGTTGTAGCACAATGTAAAGAAACTAAGAACTTTGAAAAAAGGTTTGACGAAATCCTAATGAGAATAGACAACTTAGAGAGGAATATTAGTGAATTAATGGAACTGAAGAATACAATGCAGGAACTCCAAGAATTATGCACAGGTTTAAACACTCGAATTGTTCAAGCAGAAGAAAGGATATCAGAGGTCAAAGTCCAACTTAATGAAATAAAATGAGAAGACAAGATTAGAGAAAAAAGGATAAAAAGGAATGAGCAAAGTCTCCAAGAAATGTGGGACTATGTGAAAAGACCAAATTTACGTTTGATAGGTGTACCTGAATGCAACGGAGAGAATGAATACAAGCTGGAAAATATTCCTAAGCTAGCAAAGCAGGACAATATTCAACCCCAGGTAATACAGAGAACAACACCACAAACATATTCCTCAAGAAGAGCAACCCCAAGGCACATAATCGTTAGATTCACTAGGGTTGAAACGAAGGAGAAGGAGAAAATACTAAGGGCAGCCAGAGAGAAAGGTCAGGTTACCCACAAAGGGAAGCCTGTCAGACTTACAGCAGATCTCTCAGCAGAAACTCTACAAGCCAGAAGAGAGTGGGGGCCAATATTCAACATCCTTAAAGAACAGAACTTTCAGCCCAGAATTTCATATCCAGCCAAACTAAGCTTCACAACTGAAGGAGAAATCAAATCTTTTATGAACAAACAAGTACTCAGAGATTGTATTACCACCAGGCCTGCTTTACAAGAGCTTCTGAAAGAAGCATTACACATAGAAAGAAACAACCAGTATTAGCCTTCCTAAAATACACCAAAAAGTAAAGAGCATCAACATAAAGAAGAACTTACATCAACGAATGGATAAAACAGCCAGTTAACATCAAATGGCAGTAATCCTAAATTTAAATCGACTAAATTCCCCAATCAAAAGATACAGCCAAAACCCAACGGTATGCTACATGCAGACCCACTTGACATGCAAGGATACACAAAGACTCAAAACAAACAGATGGAGAAAGATTTACCAACCAAATGGAGAGCAAAAATAAACAAATAAATAAAAAGCAGGAGTTGCAATTCTCATATCTGATAAAATAGATTTTAAATCAACAAAGATATAGTGGTAAAAGGATCAATGCAACAACAAGAGCTAACGATCCTAACACCCAGATACATAGAGACTTAGACTCAATGAGACAGAAAATTAATAAGGATATCAAGGACTCGAACTCAGATCCGGAGCAAGTAAACTTAATAAATATTTATAGAGCTCTCCACTTTAAATACACAAAATATACATTCTTGTCAATACCACATCACACCTACTCATAGGTTTAAATGAAACATTGATTGGCCATTATTAATACCCATTTTTTTTAGAATAAAGCAACATTTCCATTCTCTCTCCCTCTTTTTCTTCCTCTTTCTTCCTCTCTTTTACTCCTTTTTTTTTTTTTTCCTTCTCAAAAAAAGAAAAAAAAGAAATCAACTTGTAGACCTCTAGATCCAGGTCGGCAATGTCTCTCTCTTTGCTTGATTTCCTTCCTTCCCTTCCCTCCCTCCCTTCCTTCCTCCCTCCCTTCCTCCTTTCCTCCCTTCCTGCTTTCTTCCCTTCCCAAATAAATAAATAAAAATTTAAAAATAAAATAAAATAAATATACAGACAGTCCTCAATCTACTGTGGTTTGACTTAGGATGTTTTGACTTTATGATGGGTTTATTGGTGTCTTAAATGCATTTTCCACTTGTGATATTATTAATTTATGGGGTTTATTGAGGCATAGTCCCATCATTATTGAGCATTTATGTCAGTTTTGTTTCTATAGTATTCAGACACTCTGCTTCCACATCTTTGTGTGTCCCTCTTTGGGTTGTCACAGATTATGGCTTTATATATTGTGTTTCCGTTAACATAACTTTAAAGTTATGTTTATAAGTATTGTTTATTTAGTTTGCAATCATATAGGAAAAACAGAAAAATCATAGAGGAGTGAGTTACAAAAGAAAAGTACAATAATACTGGCTTCTATATTTACCTATGTAGTTCTCTTTAGCAGTATTGCTTACTTCTTATGGCTCAAATTACTGTCTAGTGTCTTTTCCTTTCAGCCTGAAAAATCCTCTTTAGCATTTCTTACAGATCAGGTCTACTGGTAGTAATGAATTCCCCTAGCTTTTGTTTATCTGAAAATATCTTAATTTCTCCTTCATTCCTGAAGGATAGTTTTGCCAAATACGGAATTCTTGGTTGACAGTTTTTTTTTCTTTCATGGGTTTAAATATGTCATCCAGAAAGGAAAAACAAAAGTAAAAAAATTTAAAAGCTGAACACAGTGGTAGGTTTCCATAGTCTCAGTTACTCAGAAGGCTGGACAGAAGGAGCACTTGAGCCCAAGAGTTTGAAGCCAACTGAGGCTATATAGGGAGACCTTGCCAATCGATTGATCGATAGATAGATAGATTGATTGATTAAAAGCAATCAGTCAGTGTCCATCTGCCCATTCTTTGGTTTTTTACCTCCATGTTTTCTGATGAGAAAACTGCTATTAATCTTATTGAGAAATCTGATTTTCTTTAGGTGTTTGTGGTTTTGTTTAGCTGATTAAACATATTTTTAAAGTTGATACATAATGACTACAAATTTTTGAGGTACTCATTGAGCACATTTAAGTCAGTTGATTTAACATCTTTGTTGAGTGGACTTTTATTTATATGTGAATGTAGCTATTGCCTGTAATAATAATTAATTGACATCTTTGACTAGTAATTCCAATGTCTGGGCTTCCTCAGGGTTGGTTTTGTTAAATTCTTATTTTCCTGTGAATTGGCCATACTTTTTTGTGTTTTATATATTTTTGTTGAGAAGTAGACATTCTGGGTATATTATTTCTTGTGCATGGCTGCATCTGCCTGTGACTTTTCCAAACAATACTATTGCAGCATTTGTATTACTTGTTGGATGTAGTCACCAATGTTTCTGTTTCATTATCTCTGTGGTCAATCAGCAGTCTGACAAGAATTTCCTTAAATATCTGGCTCCAAAAAGAAAAAAAGCATCTTGTCTGTAAGTCTTCCAATACAGATGCTGCTAGGGGAGGCTGCTGCTATCAACAAAGTTAAAACCAACACCCATATCTAGGCCAGGCACTCAGCATCGCCAGACCAGCCAAAACATACAGTTACCACTTCTTAGAGAACAGGTCCCCACTGCCTGCCCTGATACCAGCCTCCTTCTCCAGGAATTTGGGCTGCTGTCTCATCTGCAGAGGGATAAAGGAGTTGGGGTGGTAGTTGATTTGCACAGATTGCTTACTTAACAAAAAGCAGCAAATTCTCCCTTCATCAAACACTCCCCTGATTGTTCTAAGTGTCTTATCAGGTTTCAGAGTTCCAAAATAGTTTATTCTAGTCTCTCATTCCAGCTTTCTGTTGCTTCTCTGTTAGAGGGACTGAGCCCTGGAGCTGCTCACTCTCTTTTGTGACATCATTCCCACTTACTTTTAAAACATCATGCATCTAAACCAGTCCACCCTGGCCCCTATTTTATATTAATTCAGCACATATAAAAGATTTGTAATATATTCAAGATGTGATGTTATTATAAAAAGCATGGGATTTAGAGCCTAACAAATCTGTATTTGCACCCTAACTCTTTGGTATGACCTTGAATAAATCACTGAACCTCTGAGCTTTATCTGTAAAATAGCTTTTATAAGAGTATTTGATAAGGAATATGAAAATGTAACTGGAAATGACAGTGTTATACCAACATTAGTTGATATTCCTGTTTGATCATCAATGCTAAGTACTTAGTACCACACATCTTATTAGATGCATTATGTACACATTCCCAGCAATAGTTTTGTAAAGTTAAGTATTTTCTGGATTTGCTTGTTTATTTAAAGAAGATGAAACTAAAGCTTATAGATGTTTTAACAATTTTCCTGAAGTATAATTAGGCATCACACCCAGGACTTGCTGAGTGTGATGTGTTACTTGCTGTAACACAATCAGATGAGTTATACTGTCTGATTTCAGAGTCTTTTTCTTTTTCCAGGAGTCACATGCCATAGGAAAAAAGCCTGAAAATCTAGCAGACATGATAGAAAAAGGGGAGCTTATCCTATCTGTGAATATCTTGTACCCTGTTATATTTCATAAGGTAAGTAGTAAAACCTTTTGCATTTGTGGGTAATAGTAACTTTTGTGAAAGTGTGTAATTATTTGAAGTGTCATATTCCTGTGCTTACATTAAAAGTAAATGTTTTGGGCATGGTGGCTCATGCCTATAATCCCAGCACTTTGGGAGGCCAAGGTGGGCAGATCATTTGAGGTCAGGAGTTTCAGACCAACCTGGGTAACATAGTGAGACCTTGTCTCTACTAAAAATCAAAAACATTAGCTAGGCATGGGGGTGCACACCTTTACTCCCAAGTACTTGGGAGGCTGACACGGGAGGATCACTTGAGCCTAGGAATTCAAGGTTGCAAGCGAGCTGTGATTGCACCACTGAACTCCAGCCTAGAAGGCAGAGTGAGACCCTATCTAATAAATGTAAACATATGCTGCCTATCTGACATCTTATTTTTAGAGTTGGCAATCTATAATTTTGTGTCATCTCTTCTAATAAGTAATATTGGAAATAAGGTCAAATTTCAAATGATGTCTCGATCCAGTAGGATTACAGGTATAGTATTAATATATATGCTTGATTTCTGCACTACAAGCAACTGAAGGTATATGTAAATCCATAATGATTCTAGTTCTACAAATTCTTGAGGGATTTATTTTGCAGAATAGGTGACTAATGGAGGAGTGGAGTGACTTATGTTCACTAATTTAGAATACTTGGGAAGTTATTGAACTAACCAGGGACAGCTCTTCTTTGATGAAAATACAGAAAGTTAATAAGTAAAGGGTATCCATGAATCTCTTAGGAGAAAGAACTCTTTCCTAGCCCAGAGTGTGTATATTCTTAATTCCCTAAATAGATGTGTCATAAACTAAGTTGTAACTGAAATACTAATATATATAAATTACACTTAAGAATAATTAGGCTTATACAAAGCATCTGGGATGTAGTTAGTACTAATGACCTTGTTTGATTAAGATCTCAAATTACTGGCCAAGTGCAATGGCTCATACCTATAGTCTCAGCACCCTCAGAAGGCTGAGGTGGGCTGATCACTTGAGCTCAGGAGTTCAAGACCAACCTGAGCAACATGGGAAAACCTCATCTCTAAAAAAATACAAAAATTAGCTAGGCATGGTGGTGTGTGCCTGTAGTCCCAGCTACTAGGGAGGATTCCTTGAGCTGGGAGGTCAAGGCTGCAGTGAACCAAGATTATTAATGGCATTCCAGCCTAGGTGGCAAAATGAGACTCTGTCCCCCACTGCCAACCTACTCCCAAAAAGAAAGCTCCCAAATGACCAATCATAAAATCAAACGAAACCAAAGTAATTAATCTTTGGGTTTATAACCTTAGGTTATAGTGTAGATCGCCTAACTTCAATGAAGTAACTCTTAGGAAATTTTAAGACTGTCTTGCTAGATGAAGTTAATATTCCAGTGGCTCCTAATGCTCGTGTCAGTTTGGTATCATCTTGATTATAAGTTTGGTATCAGTTTAGTGTCATCTTGATTAGCTTAAAATTTCCATGGCTAAGTATGTCAGTTACACCCATGGGATTTTCTTGTTTGTTTATTTTTGGAGACAGGGCCTTGCTCCGTTGCCCAGGCCAGAGTGCAGCAGTACAGTCTCGGCTCACTGCAGCTTCGCTCAAGTAATCCTCCCACCTCAGCCGCCCAAGTAGCTAGGACTACAAGCATGTATCACAGTGACCAGCTAACTTTTAAATTTTTTGTAGAGATGGGGTTTTGCTTTGTTGCCCAGGTTGATCTCAAACTTTTAGGCTCAAGCAATCCTTCTGCCTCAGCCTCCCAAAGTGCTGGGATTACAGGTGTGAGCTGCTGTGCTTGGCCATTCCACGGAATTCTATTTTATGGAGGTGACAGAGTGATGATGTGGAGAGGCTATGATGCCATTGAAAGAAGATTTTCATTACATTTCCTTAGAGGAAGGAAGGGGCATACCATGTAGGGCCACAGGAAGCAGCACTATTCTCAGTCAGGAGGTGGAAAGGGGAGAGAGGAAGGCATACATGACAGTTTTTTGGGGGGTTTCTGTGGGTCTTTCCCTGTCTTGTCTTCAAGATAGGGAAGAGTAAACAGCTGAGGATTGGCTAGTTGGAATAATTCCAGTAGGTTTGGGGGCAGAGGGACTGTCTGTTGTAGCCTGATGCTTGGCCCTGGGTGGATTGAGGTTGGTGGAATACCAGGGGAAATAGTAGCTTGGTGTGTGAGGGTTAGATAAAGGAGTGGCTCCGGATCACAGGGGAGATGTAAACAATGTTGACTATTAGTTTAGCCCTGTAATTATTGGATGTGAAAATACAGAACACCAAGTTATAGGGACAATTTAAACTTTAGAAAACCAGCAATTTAATTTTGATCTAGTTACGACAGGATTTGTAGTTTCATTGCTTTGTCTCTAAGTGAACACTTATTTACTCTTTGACTTTCAGCACAAAGAACACAAACCATACCAAACAATGCTGGTATTGGGCAGTCAAAAGCTCACAGAACTGAGGGATTCAATTTGCTGTGTCAGTGACCTCCAGATTGGTGGTGAATTCAGCAACACTCCTGACCAAGCCCCTGAGCACATCAGCAAAGTAAGGTGATTTCCTCCCATAAAACAAAAGGATATAACAAGCTAAGAAAACAGCGACTACTCTAGCAGATTCATACATGTCCTAGTAAATCCTTTCTTTTCCTGTGGGATTTCATTAAGCTATTATACTATCTCATTCCTTCCCTTTATCACAGGAACTGTCAGTACTGTTTCCCTCACAGCAGATCCCAAGAGTGTTCCTCAAGTTTGCAAGACAATAAACAACTAATATACTTGCCTAAAACTGTAGATAATGACTTTCTTCAAAGGAACATACTAGCTATCAGTAGTTACTTTGGTAATAGTAGACTCTTAGATTATATTCTATTAATAACAAGTAATTTCTTATACAAGTTATTCCATTTATATGCTGAGATAAGGAAAGTTTGTTTGTTTGTTTGTTTGTTTTGAGACAGAATCTCACTCTGTTGCCCAGGCTGGAGTGCAGTGGTGCACTTTATAGCTCACTGCGACCTTTGCCTCCTGGATTCAAGCCATTCTTGTGCCTCAGCCTCCCAAGTAGCTGAGATTACAGGTGTGTGCCACCATGGCCTGGTTAATTTTTGTGTTTTTAGTAGAGACAAGGTTTTGCCATGTTGGCCAGGCTGGTCTCAAACTTCTGGCCACAAGCAGTCCGCCTGCCCCAGCCTCCCAAAGTGCTGGGATTATGGGTGAGAGCCACCGTGCCGGCCAGGAAAGTTTATCAGAGGATGACTTATGATTTAAACAGAAAACATTTTTGTTCTTTTAGAGTTCACCTTGTAATTAATAATTATGCCAAAAGATCTTAAGTTGCTTAAATCACCTAAGATGAAGTTCAGTGGAAGTGTTTTATAAAAATACAATTATATATACATTAAAGTTTGTTTTGTTTCCAAAATAAGTCAATCGTTACTTTTTTTTTTTTTGATGTGGGGTCTCACTCTGTCGCCCAGGCTGGAGTGCAGTGAGTCTACCTTGGCTCACTGCAACCTTTACCTCATGGATTCAAGCAATTCTTCTGCCTCAGCCTCCAAAGTAGCTGGGATTACAGGTGCCTGCCACCGTGTCCGGCTAATTTTTGTATTTTTAGCAGAGACAGGGTTTTACCATATTGGCCCAGCTAGTCTTGAACTCCTGACCTGGTGATCCACCCTCCTCAGCCTCCCAAAGTGCTGGGATTACAGGCGTGAGCCACCGCACCTGGCTAATAGTTACTTTTTTAGAACCTTTATTTTGGACCCTGCTTACTTACCTTTTTGAGGATGAAGAGTACATTAGTGGCAGATTTTGTATTGTAGCAGCTAGGCATATGACATGAAGTACATTGTACATTTTACTTTCCATAACCTGTGAGGAAGGTAAGGGCTTTACTCACATTTTACGTGAGAAAACGGAGGGTCAGTGACATTTAGTGACTGGTCCAAGAAGAAACAACATAGCCAATCTTGCAAGAGTGCCTGATGCGAACACAAGATGATCTGTAAGTGGGGTATTGAAGACAAAAAAAGAAAAATAGAAGCTTCAAAAAAGTAGGTGAAAACTTAAAATATTAGGGCAAAATTATTGTAGTACCTAAAATGTATATCTCCTATACATAAATTGCTTTTTATCCTCACCACAATCCTGTAAGACATTGTGGCAGATACTATTATTCTCATTTTACAGATGAGCCAACAGGTCTCAGAAGTGATTGCTACATACCAGAATCACAAAGCTAGGAAGTGGTAGGTTAAGGAAAAGAACTCAGGTCTTTTGACCCTCATCCAGGGGTCTGTTTCTAAATATATGGTGAGTTTAACAGTGCTTCTCAATTCTGGTTGCATGTTTTTTTCCAGAGAGCTTTGGAAAAATACGATCCCCAAAGATTCTTAACTAATGAATCTGAGTTGACACTTGGTGTTTGGTGTTTTTGTAATTTGATTTTGCAGTCAGGATTGAGAACCACTCCTTTGATAGAAATTCTGGTAAAATGAGTTAAGAAACTTTGAAGGTTCAGACCAGTTGTGCTACAGCTATGGTAACTGGGGCAAGATTGCTTGAGTAAAAATAGAAATTCAGATTCTGTCTGCCTAAGGGTTATTGAAAATATAAAGAAAGAAATACGAAAAATGCTAGAAAAACATGATGATCATTGTTATCACTGGGGAAACATTAAAAATAGGGCTTTGTTTAGTTTTTCGTTCTAGTATCCAACACAACTTACTGCTGTGTATGTTACAATAAAATAATGTTTATTTGATATCTAATTGGCTTCCTTTCATGAAGCTCAGGTAAATCAAACGTAGTGATTAAAACAGCAATAGGGTAAAATTGAAAGTAGCAGCAGTTTTTATAACACATATTAGTGTGATTTTATGATATATAAATTTTAAATTAATACTTACAGCAGTGTCATAATTGCTAATAGTTGACTTTCTCTCAATACCATCTGTTTTCTTATAGGACCTATACAAATCAGCCTTTTTTTATTTTGAAGGAACATTTTATAATGATAAAAGATACCCAGAATGCAGAGATTTGAGCAGGTATAGTTTCCAAAAATCTTCTCAAAATCTTTCTTATTACTAGTTATCAAAGTAGCAATTATCTCCACAAATCCTATTATTGGGCTATTAAGGATCTTTGCTGAGGAGTTACTGATAAATCTTGTCTTGAGCATTACATACATGCAAAAAAAATTAGGCATAGTAGCCTCAGCCACTCAGGAGGCTGAGGCTGGAGACTCTTTTAAGGCCAAGAGTTCAAGGCTATATAGCATGCTATAATCTTGCCTGTGAATACTCACTACACTCCAGCCTGCATAATATAGCAAGACTCTGTCTCTTAAAGAAAAAAATTAAATCCCATTAACATGCCTTATTAATCTCTGGCCTTTATATACAGGTAATAGTGGTAAATTAACCTTTCACTATTTTTTCTGCTTATCCAGTATTTACTATTGTTTGCCCTAGGTGATGATGATATATATGTTGCTTAAGTACATACATAGGAAAAATCTATATCTAAGCTTATTTTAATGAGACCATACTTTCATTATCAGGCTGGAGTACAGGGGCATGACTGTACTTGGCTCACTGCAACTTCCACCTCCCAGGTCAAGCCATTCTCATGCCTTAGCCTCCCAAGTAGCTGAGATTACAGTGTGTGCCACCATGCCCGGCTAATTTTTGTGTTTTTAGTAGAGATGGGGATTTTGACATGTTGGCCAGGCTGGTCTTGAACTCCTGGCCTCAAGTGAGCAGCCTGCACTGGCCTTCCAAAGTGCTAAGATTACAGGCATGAGTCACCACACCCAGCCTATTGTAGTCATTTTTAATCTATATTCTAACCTAACAGTTCAAACCTGTTGGTTTCAGCATTTATTTTCTTTCTTTTATTTTTTTTTTTGAGACAGAGTTTTTCGCTCATTGCATAAACTGGAATGCAATGTCATGATCTCAGCTCACCGCAACCTCTGCCTCCCCGGTTTAAGAGATTCTCCTGCCTCAGCCTCCCGAGTAGCTAGGATTATAGACATGTGCCACCACACCTGGCTAATTTTGTATTTTAGTAGACACAGGGTTTCTCCAGGTTGGTCAGGCTAATCTTGAACTCTCGGCCTCCCACAGTGCTGGGTTTACAGGCATGAGCCACCTCGCCTGGCCTTGCATTTCTTTATACTGTATATAACTGAGGGCCCCAATAAGCTACTGCTTATGTGGGTTATAACTATCAATGTTTATAATATTAAAGATTTAAACTAAGAAATTTGAAATATTAAATAATCTCATTACATGCTAACATTTTGTGAAAAATTTTTCAAAACATAACGATGAATTGTGTTTTGAAAATGCATTGGTTATACATTTTGCTGAAATGAAATGTATTATACATTTTGCATTTAAGCTAAAGTGATACACATCATGTAGCCTGCAGAAAACTGGTCCATTATGAAAGGATAAGAGTTGAAAGGGCAGATAACATCTTAGTAGTATTGTGAAGATAATTTTGACCTCAAGGACCATACTTTGAGAACTGCTGCTCTAATAGTCTAAGAAAACTTCAGCATCCCTAATCCCAACATGTGTCAGGCATTTTGGTCTTCAGCTCAAGATGGCAACTGTCTAGTTAGTTGGGTGAGCTAGGTTAATGTGAATTACTGCAATCGCAAACTGCTTTCTGTAATTCTTAAGTTATTGTTGAAAAATGATGTATATTTGCCGTTTCTCCCCTCAGAACTATCATTGAGTGGTCAGAGTCCCATGATAGAGGCTATGGAAAGTTTCAGACTGCCAGAATGGAAGATTTTACCTTCAATGACTTAAGTATTAAGCTGGGTTTTCCTTACTTATACTGTCATCAGGGAGACTGTGAACATGTCATTGTCATTACTGACATAAGGTAGGTGGCAGCACTTAGGACATTTTGCTACTTTTTATATTTTTCTTTTACAAAAGCACAGATACTTTTTAAAAAAATAAGAAGTGTAAAAGTAATAATCATTGCAGCTTGGCCTGGGAGCAGCAAAAATAACGTTTTCTTTCCATGCAGTAACCAACTCTTTCCATCCATTTGCATCCTCTATTGTTCATTTTTTTTGGAAAATCTAGAAGAAATACTTTACTATTAGATGGTTAAAAATTGTGTTAATACTTTAAAAAGCATCTCCATTTTGTATTAAACAGCCATTATTCAGGTAGTTGTTACCTATTTGTATATAACATTGCAACTTTATTTTTAGGTTTGTCTTTTTGCCAAAATTTGAAGGAGATAAAAGGGAATTGGAGGAAAAGAAGACTAATTCTAATATTTGACAAATGTGAAGTCTTAATCTTTTTATAAAGCCTGGGCAACAGAGTTTAAATTGGGAAGGAAATAGTCTAAAATGAGATTTGGGGATGAATTGTAAATTTTGGACAGTTAATAGCTCTATTGCATGAATAAGGTGATTCATTTCCTCTTTATTTAGGAAATCTCAGTTTAAGAAGGAATGCTATATATGAATAAACCCTGCTCCATTGCTGGTTTGATTCCTTATGAGACCATTTAAAGTTTTTTGTGGAAACAGTAACATACCCAACATACCCATGTTTGACCAGTAATTAGAAACCAGTAATTACTGGTATTAATTAGTAGTTTATTATACCAATAATAGAAACTGATGCCTGCCGGGCACAGTGGCTCACGCGTTTAATCCCAACACTTTGGGAGACTAAGGTGGGCACATTGCTTGAGCCCAGGAGTTATAGACAAGCCTGGAAGACATTGTGAAACTCTGTTTCTACCAAAAATTAGTTGGGCATGGTGGTGTGGTGCCTGTAATCCCAGCTACTGAGGCTAAAATATGAGGATTGCTTGAGACCGGGAGGTCAAGGCTGCAGTGAGCTGTGATCGTGCCATTGTGTTCCAGCCTGGGTGACAGAGTGAGACCTTCTCTCAAAAAAAAGGGGGTGGGGAAGAAGGAAGGGAGAGGGGGGCGGGAGGAAAGGAGGGAGGGAGGGAGAAAGATCCGGTGTCTGGAACCAAAAGCATATAGAACTCAGGAAGGATGTCTGGGAAGAAAATAGAACTGGTAGGCGCCTGGTTGTTCACCGTTCTGTCAGAAAATAGGGAAGAGAATTCGTGACAGATGCATTAAAAATGTAAACAGGAGAGAATTAATAGCTAGAAAACAAAATCTTGTCCAATAAAAGTCAACTGTGTGGCTTAGGTAGAAGTAGCACTAGTTCGTCATAAATATCTGTTTAACCAAAATTATAGTAGTTCTATGGGGAGAAGTTGAGGAACTAAATTCTAAAGAAACAATTAAGAATGGAAAACAGTTGCCCCTAGGGAAGAAGAATGGGGAGGCAAGAGAAGAGTATATAAACCTTGGATTTATATGACTTTAAAATTATAGACAGTACATTTATGTCTCTGATGTTATTAAAATTTTATATAAGCAGCCTGGCATAGTGGGTCATGCCTATAATCCCAGCACTTTGGGAGGCCAAGGCAGGCATATTACTTGAGGTCAGGAGTTCAAGACCAGCCTGGCCAACATAGTGAAACCCTGTCTCTACTAAAAATACAAAAATTAGCTGAGTGTGGTGGCAGGTGCCTATAGTCCCAGCTACTCGGGAGAGTGAGGCACGATAATCACTTGAACCCGGGAAGCAGAAGTTGCAGTGAGCCTAGATTGTGCCACTGCATTTCAGCCTGGGCAACAGAGTGAGCCTCTGTCTCAAAAAAAAAAAAAAAAAAAAATTTGGCCGGGCGCAGTGGCTCATGCCTGTAATCCCAGCACCTTGGGAGGCCAAGGCAGGCGGATCATGAGGTCAAGAGATCAAGACCATTCTGGCCAACATGGTGAAACCCCGTCTCTTGCTAAAAAAATACAAAAATAGCTGGGCATGGTGCTGCACAGCTGTAGTCCCAGCTACTCGGGAAGCTGAGGCAGGAGAATTGCTTGAACCCGGGAGGTGGAGGTTGCAGTGAGCCGAGATCGTGCCACTGCACTCCAGCCTGGCTCCTGGCGACAGAGCAAGACTCTGTCTCAAAAAAAAAAAGAAAAAAAAATTACATACGCTGTTCTGCCTGCTCTTCCATTCAAATGTGGGAAAATGTGCCAGCCTTGTAATAAACATAAGATGGAAGGCAATCCCTATTCTCTCTGATGGTCTTATTTTCCAAACATTTTTTTTTTCTGAGACAGTTTTGCTCTGTTGCCCAGGCTGGAGTACAGTGGCGCACTCTTGGCTCACTGCCACTTCTGCCTCCCGGGTTCAAGCAATTCTCGTCCCTTGGCCTCCCAAGTAACTGGGATTACAGGCATGTACCACCGTGTCCAGCTAATTTTTATATTTTTAGTAGAGACGGGGTTTCACCATTCTTGAACTCCTGACCTTAGGTGATCTGCCCGCCTCAGCCTCCCAAGGTGCTGGGATTACAGGCGTGAGCCACTGTGCCCAGCCTTTTCCATACATTTCTTACAGTGTAGGCATAGCTCTATAAACAACGTGATTCCAAGACTGAAGTATAAAAACATGACCCTTAAACTCACAGTAACTTCTTAACATAGTGATCAACAAAACAAACATGATCTGTTTGAATGTCAAAGAAAAGGCCCTTTACACATTTTTTTTCTTGAGAGAGGGTATCACTGTCGCTCAGGCTTGAGTGCAGTGGTACAATCATGGCTCAGTGGAGCCTTGACCTCCTGGGCTCAAGCAATCCTCTTGCCTCAGCCCCATAGCTGAAATCATAGGCATATGTCACCATGCCTGTCCAATTTTTTTTTTTTGGTAGAGTCAGGGTCTCACTTTATTTCCCAGGCTGGTCTTGAACTCCTGAGCTCAAGCGATCCTTTTGCCTTGGCCTCCCAAAGTTCTGGGATTACAGATGTGAGCCACCACGTCTCCCCTTTTATTTTTTAAACAGTTTACATTTATTAAGAGTATGCAGGCCAGGCACAGTGGCTCACGCCTGTAATCCCAACACTTTGGGAGGCCGAGGTGGGCAGATCACAAAGTCAGGAGTTCAAGATCAGCCTGGCCAACATAGTGAAACCCCATCTCTACTAAAAGTACAAAAAATTAGCCAGGCTTGGTGGTGAGCCCCTGTAGTTCAGGCAGGAGAATTGCTTGAACCTGGGAGATGGAGGTTGCAGTGAATTGAGATTGCCCCATTGCACTCCACCCCGGGCAACAGTGCAAGACTCTGTCTCCAAAAAAAAAAAGTATGCAATGTAGAGCTTTTTAAAAGGCAGTTTAGAGAAGTTATTTTCATCTTACAGGTGGATTTAATCATTCAGTGCCATTCCCTAATACCAACTTTCAAAAGGTAATCATTTTCTGATGGTGAAGTTTTAATTTAAAAAACAAAATCAAATTTTAGTATTGTTAGAGATCTTTAGAATAATTTTGTATAGTCCTTTCATTTTTCAGAATACTCTGAAGTCTATTATGATTTAAAGGATTTACCCACAGCCATGGAGCTGATTAGTGGCAGAATAGAGATTGACTTCCATTTATTTTTTAATAAAAATTATGAAACTTCTTATAGGTTTCATAATTCTGACACTTAAAACTAAGATTCTACCAATTCATCTTGTACCAAGAGTAAGAATTAGATTTAAGGGGACATGAAAAAAATAAGAGCCACATTGTAACAACCAGTTAATCTCGGTAAAATATCACTGAGTAGCTTTGCTCAAATTATGTTTCATTATGGTGTACTAAATGTTAGCCAGGTGTGGTGGCTCACACTTGTAATCCCAGCACCTTGGGAGGCTGAGGTGGGAGATCACTTGAGGCCAAGAGTTTGAGACCAGCCTGGACAACATAGTGAGACCGTCTTTACAGAAATTTTAAAAATTATCTGGGTGTGGTTGGTGCATGCCTGTAGTCCCAACCACTGGAGAGGCTGAGGTGGGAGGACTGCTTGAGCACAGGAGTTTGAGGCCACAGTGAGCCATGATCATGCCACGATTCCATCCTGGGTGACAGAGCAAGACCCCATTTCAAAAATAAATAAATAAAAGGTACCAGTGGTAAGCAAAGCAAGGATTCACTGATAGAATACATTCAAGAAATGCTCTACATAGTAACTCCCTCTTTAGGGGGTCACAGTATACATGACGGTAAAGGAATTTGGGAAGTCTAAGGAAAGAAAACCTTGCTTAATCCAAAATGCTCTTGGAGAAAGTTATTTTGTGGAACACAATTTGGTCAAACATGGCATAAAAGGTAATTTAGCAATGTCTTGAAAGGAAAAATTGAAAATACCTATTTTCCTAATACTCGGGTGCAGATATATTTAATAGCACATAAAAATTTGTCACTTAATATTTATCACTTTAATATCTTTATTTTCCCATGAACAAAAGGCTTGTGCATCATGATGACTGCTTGGATAGGACACTGTATCCCCTTCTTATCAAGAAGCACTGGCTATGGACCAGAAAATGTTTTGTTTGTAAAATGTATACAGCTAGGTGAGTGATAATGTATTTTTTCAATCTGAGAAATGGTAGTTTTATTTTGACTTTGGGTATTTATTTTCCATTCTGGATCTAAGAAGTTTTGCACTTTAGTTTATAAATATGAAGTATTATCTTGTAGGGAAGTGCCACAAAATCAAAAACAGTTGAGTGAGTTAAAACTTTGTTAAACAGTATATATGTACACAAGTCAGGGGTAGGTCAAATTTCAGGCTTGTAAAATGTATACAGCTAATGAATAAAAGGTAGTAGTGTTAAGCAAAGCACGGATTTTCTGATAGAATACATTCAGGAAATGCTCTGTACAATAACTCCCTCTTAGATGGTCACAGTGTACCATAAAGGGATTTTGGGAAGTCTAAAGAAAGAAAACCTTGTTTAAGCCAAAATGCTCAGGGAGCTATGTTCTTTCTGCCTCTTGTCTATATAGTTTACATAATCAGCTTTATCCCCCAGCTTCTCAATAAAAAAAAATACCATAGCATATGAAGTTAAAATACAGTTATAAAATTTTTTACTTTATGTGATTATATGTGTTTAGATTATTAGGCATTTCTTACTGTGGGTCAGTAAAAAAAGTTCATTGATTTTGGAGGCTGAGGTGGGAGGACTGCTTGAGGCCAGGAGACCAGCCTGGAAAACATAGCAATAACATCTCTATAAAATAACATCTGAAAGCCACTCGGAGGAAAGAGAATTTAGTACAGGTTGAGCATTCCAAGAATCAGAAATCTAAAACCTGAAAGTTTTTGAGTGCTAACATATGATACTCAGATGATCATTGGAGCATTTTGGATTTCAGATTCTCGGTTTTGGAATGCTCAACCAGTAAGCATATGCATAATATATTCAAACATCTGAAGAAAATCTGAAAAAATTTGAAATACTTCTGGTCCCAACCGTTTCAGACAAACGATACTCAACCTGTATCTTCAGTCTGTTTTGCCCTCCCACAATATTCTTTTCTAAAAGATCGGTAGGAAACATGATTAATCAGATTAAAGTGAAAATAATGTTAAAGGTAAACATTTCATGAGATACAGAATTCAAACATCCTATATAATAGCATCTTCATGCTATTCAGCATTTTGGTTGATTAATGTTGCCCAAATTGCTCTTTGCATGTACTTCATATTGTAACATAATCTTTAGCTCTAGAGGTAAAAAGAGTTGTAGTTTTCAAATTAACCAGGACTCATTTATCAGTTAAGAAGGTAATTAAGCAAAAGTGTATCAGATCTATAGCATCTAATTTTGTTATGGTTTTCAAAATGGTCTGTGAGAAGAAAATGACCATATTCATACTTGGAGGATAGGTATGTCATGGCAAATGTGTCATGCTTTCAAGTAGATTTATATTCTTCCTTTAAGGATATTACAGAGAAACAGCATTCTGCAATTTTTTTTTTTTTTTTTGAGACAGAGTTTTGATCTTGTTGGCCAGGCTGGAGTACAATGGTGCAACCTCAGCTCACCGCAACCTCCACCTCCTGAGTTCAAGCGATTCTTCTGCTTCAGCCTCCCGAGTAGCTGGGACTATAGGCATGAGCCATCACACATGGCTAATTTTGTATTTTTTTTCAATAGAGACAGGGTTTCTCCATGCTGGTCACGCTGGTCTTGAACTCCTGACCTCAGGTGATCTGCCCACCTCAGCCTCCCAAACTGCTGGGAGTACAGGCACAAGCCACCACACCCAGCCTCTGGAATATTTCTTAAAGTTAGATGCGCTTTTGCTTTGTAGAGAGAGTATCGGTGGTGATGTATTTCTATCTGTAAACAAAATTATTTAAAGGATTATTATGTATTAATAACAGACTGATAAGGAAATAGTGGGAATGTTATATTTACAGATTACTACAAGTCATAACTTAAAGCATGTTAAGATATGGAAAATTTGATTGTAATGATGTACTTCTTTTTTTAAAAACTACAGATGGGTGACGAACAATGACAGTTTTGCACCAGAGGACCCATGTTTCTTTTGTGATGTTTGCTTCCGAATGCTCCACTATGATTCAGAAGGCAACAAACTGGGGGAATTCCTTGCTTATCCATATGTTGATCCTGGAACCTTTAATTAATAGATACACACACAAAAGTACCCCCTCATGAAGTAATGTTCTCTTGGATAGTTACCTTATTTTTAAGAAACGCCACTGAGGAACAGGATCAACTTTGAACAGTCTGTTAAAGCTACCAAAAAAAAAAAAAAAAAATGTTCAAATCACAGATATTCTGATTGTATTTAAATGTTAATAACATATTAATTTCATATTTATTCCAAAGTGTATTTTTTAATTTAGTGCTTTTTACCCATTTTGAGTTAAGTTGTATTACTTTATGTAGTTTGGCTATAAATCCTTTGTCAGTCACACATATTCTTTCCACTTAATCCATGCCTTCCCTATTCATCTCTGTCCAGTGTTTTTGCTAAAGATAGAATAATGATACATCAAGTAGTAGAAGTGTTTTGAAAATTCTTTGAAGAATGTGAGAGCTACACCCTCTACCATGAGGCTTCCAAGGTAAAGATCCTTTAAACATCTTTTGGAAATGGAAATTAGGGAAACTAATAATGAATTATTTACAAATAAGACAAAATTAATAGCGTTGGGTTTATTTATTTATTTGAGACGAAGTCTTGCTCGTCGCCCAGACTGGAGTGCAATGGCGCAATCTCGGCTCATTGCAACCTCTGCCTCCTGGGTTCCAGCGATTCTCCTGCTCAGCCTCCCAAGTAACTGGGATTAGAGGCGCCTGCTACCATGCCCTGCTAATTTTTGTATTTTCAGTAGAGATGGGGCTTCACCATATTGACCAGGCAGTCCTCCCACCTCAGCCTCCCAAAGTGCTGAGATTAGTCATGAGCCATCGTGCCTGGATGCTTTGGGGTAATTTGTAGTGTGCTGTTTAGTAATGTTAGGTTTTGTTTTGAAGGAAACTAGGTACACAGACATGTTAGTAAGACTATGTGAATAATTAATGTAAAAAGATCTTGAGTATGTACTCATAACTCCTTCAACATTAACATTGAAGTTAATGTACTTCAACATTAACTTGAAGCTTTATTTCTTGATAAAAGCTTTATGAATGCTATGAGTTGAAAATATGTCAATTTAATACCATGATTTAAAAAACAATAGCAGATTTCATATGACTGTAAAAACATGGAAAAATCAAGATGTTAATTGATTGCGAGTTCTGGCTCACTTACTCTTCAGTAATGGTACTACTGGATAGATGCTAATATTCTGTAAGCAAAAAGAAAAGGTTTTCTGGTCCAGGTCTTCCATTCTTCTGGTCCCCTTACTTTAATAATCCTAGTTGTTCTCATCTTATTCTGAGAAAAAAAAAAAAAACTTTTAATTTTTAAACTTGTTTTTTTGAAATATGGTCTTACTCTCACCTAGGCTGGAGTGCAGTGATGTGATCTTGGCTCCCTGGAGCCGTGACCTCCCTAGGCTCAGGTGATCCTCCCACCTTAGCCTCCTGAGACCACAGGCACATGCCACCATGCTGGGCTAATTTTTTTATTTCTTGTAGAGACAGGGTTTCACCACGTGCCCAGGATAGTTTCGAACTCCTGACGTTATGTGATCCACCCACCTTGGCCTCCCAGAGTGCTGGGATTACAGGCATGAGTCATAGCACCCAGCAAAAGAAACTTTTTATTCTCAGGTCTAGACCATCAGATAAATTTATAGCTATCTATATTCAAATACTTTCTGGAAACCTTTACAGATGGAAAATTTAATACTGTTTAAAAAACTTTAGAAATACTGTAGATTTTAAATGCATCATTTAAAATAAAGTTTTCTCTCTCCTAGGTTATATTTAAATTTGACTATCTGGATGGCTAAGAACAGACATTTATCATATAAATGGAAAACTGATGAAACCTATAAGCCTATATGTTTAAAAGATTGACAGTGAAGTATGTTTTATGGACTTAAATGCCACATATCCAGTTAAGTCCATGGCTTGGAGATGACAAGCACTTGTTTCTGGTATGTCTAGTGCTATCATTCATTGATTCAGTCCATACACAGATCAGTATAGAGAACTCAGAGGCTGAGTTGTACCTAAGTTTTTACTTTCTTGTATACAACAGTGCTAAATTGAGCAGATCGGTAACTGCCGGCAAATCATAAAGATAAATGAATGATTTACCCAACCCTAAAATTCCACAGGTAAAAGTTTTGATTCCTTTTCAATACTGCATTCCTTATAGCTCTTACATGAATATGCAAGGACATTTTATTCATCTTCATTTCATACTCTCAAAACACCAAACCCACAAAGTTAATTATTGCCATAATGCATTATTCCATGTGTAGTGTCAATTCATTTTAGTGGACAAAGAAGAAATATGCCAGTTAAAACATTTCTACTACTGGATTCTTGTTTTATTATTTGAGAATGTTAGTCTACTAGTTCTTAATAAGGGCTAACTTGTTCATCAAAGACCTATTATCGTTTCTAGTGAAACTGAGGTGAAAAGTTAACCAACCAGGTTACTCTCAGTTTGCCCATATGTTATTATCTATCAGTTATACAGGTATCCCACCAAGTTCAAGTCCAAGGAAATCCCTAACTTTGTATATTTCTGGAGCTATGAAACCCTGATTTAAGACAGCTTTTCTTTTTTTCAAGACAGCTTTTCTTTATACTTATTTCAATCAAATATAACATGCCTGTCAAATTACATGTAACATCAATGAAGATAGACAGGTTGAAAATGTTGTCATGAACATGTCAGTCAACCTCCTTGGTGGTTGAATTTGACTTTTATATAATAGTGGATGCATGTGGACAAAGTATGTGAGAGAAGCAAAAGCTCTTTCTTTAAACAAACATTTCAGTCCTCAGTCTGCCTATTATACCAGCTTCTTTGTTTCTAAAGAGTTTAATGATACGGGTTTGCTATTTCCATTAGAGCACAAAATAAAGTTAGCACCCTGCTAACTTTGCTTTTATACAGGATTAGAGGCAGACTTCATCTTAACCTGACATCCGTAACCAGGTAAGTGTATGTGAGTAGGAAAACAGACAGCAGTACTGTATCAGCAAAATCTAGCATCATATTATTGAAAATCATTGAATATAATAGTAATTATAAAGTGTATTGTCCTCTCCAATCATACCAAGTCCAATAAGTTCTTGGATTCAGATGGATGTATCTGCTGTTTCTCCAAACAGCTAAGAAAACTTCAACAATCAGTTCTGCTCAGTCATGTATGATTTTTTTTTTTTTTTTTTTTTGAGATGGAGTCTTGCTTTTTGCCCAGGCTGTCCAGTGGCGCAACCTCTGCCTCCCAGGTTCTAGCGATTCTCCTGTCTCAGCCTCCCAAGTAGCTGGGATTATGGGCACATGCCACCATGGCCAGGTAATCTTTGCACTTTTAGTAGAGATGGGGTTTTGGCCAGGCTGGTCTCAAACCCCTGACCTCGTGATCCACCCACCTCGGCCTCCTGAAGTGTTGGGATTATAGGCATGAAGTCACTGCGCTTGGCTGATGTATGACTTTTATCCATTGATCAAAACGCACACACACAGACAAGCCTAAAATAGGTGTTAAAACTACCTATTACACATACCTTTTTTTTTTTGCTATCTCCAAATTCTCTCTTGGCACCATGATGCATTGTGAAGTTCTGACCACAGGCACAACTTAAATTGAGCCAGTGAACAATTTCAGTGATCCTAAAAGTTCTTAATTCCTATGAATAATTATCAGGAGTTCTGAGAATGATAGTTATCTGTAAGCCAGCCTTTGACAAAGCAAATTTCTTGAGGGTTATGACTAAAGAAAAGGCAATAATGCTTGAAGTGAAGATGCATTAACTAGTTAGTTAGAGCAAGGTCAGCCTGTACAAGCAGACATGAATTATGAGAATGATGCTATATCTCTAGAAGTTGAAAATTCTATGGCTTCTTGGTAAAACTATAGATCTGGTGGGTTATGGGAAAAAAGGGAGGGTGAACAAAAGATCAATAACATTTCCTTTATTTTTATCATCTGGAACGTACTGTTTAGTTATACCCTGGTTTCCCAAAACAATACAGCCTCTGTGACCAGTTAACTAAGAAATTATTTCCTTGGCAGCAAACCCAGCATTCCCTCACTTATTCTTGTAAGTAGCAAGAAAGTAATTTACCAGAAGAGTTTGATAGAAAAATTCTTTAATCAAAACAAGTTTACACGTTGAAACTTATGGCTTAACTAGAGTAAATCTAAGTTAAAACTGTATAAGGACCAAATAGATAATGACTGGTATATATGCAGGTTCTCTCAAAACAGTGATTCTTAGTTCCACTGTAAGACCTCTTAGAAAAAAAAAATTCAATTCTGTAGATGAAAACAGTTATCCCAGAGGGTTAACCATACAGTGTCATAAATAGATGCTGCTAAGCCATTTTTCCATATTCATAGTTTCAAAACATGAGTAGCGTACTTATTGAAAAATGCTAAATGACCTAATATTCGAAATATTTTAGAAATGCTATCCCTTTAGTTAACATACCCTTAAATTTTGTAACATTGGTCTCACCCTGATTTCGTCCATACATATCAATGTACAGACTATCAAAGTACTATGTTGGAACAACTGATGTTTCTATTTTTGGAATCTAGAAATGAAAATAAAACTTCTAATATAGCCATGCTTTCAAATAGGCAAATTTCCTTAAATAGCATTTATTTATATTTACTGTGTAAGCATCATGGATTTTTTTCTTCCAATTAAGTACAATTATTTAGTGACTTCCTAAAGGAATTTTTAACAACATAGAAACTTCAGCCATTTCTCAAAAATAAACTTTAGTTTCCAGTTTTAATTACTAGTGCCTGCCTGTAAAAGGACCTTAAATGATTTAACCCTAAAGCCAGATTCATTCCTATATAAACCCAGTCTGTTATCTGCAGAGAAGTCATATGACTTCCCTGAATGCCCAGCCACAAAACTAAATTACTTTCAAAAATTAACATAAGTTTTATAATTTATAGAATTCTCAATCAGTTCAATGTCAGTTGGTTAACTAGTTGTCATACAAAAAAAACCATACAGACCACACATTGTTCCAAAGAAGCCAGATAATGTAGCACAAGGTAGACTGAGATTAAAGTTAACTTTTGATAAAAAGGGAGTGAGTACTTGTATAGAAGTAACATTTTATCTACCATAAAAATGCTCAACTTCTACAAAACCCACAAACAGTGAAAAGACAGTCTGGTAAATCCAAGGTTTGTAAAAACTATGCACAAAACCCACAGTATTTGGGAAAGGGGGAAAGGTTTATACAAGTAGTTTTAAAAAGGTAACTTTGTTCTATCAATTACACAATAACAAACACACACTAATTGAAAATATGCTACAACCATGTCTGGAAAAGCAGTTTAACAATGGATTTTACCTCACATTTACTGTATAATGTAGCTGTTAATACTGCACAAGTACACTTAGCAATAATGTTTACTTTAAAACAAAGAGAGGGATTTTTTTCCCACAAAACAAGTTTTCAACATCAAAACCTATGCTTATAAAAATTTAAAACTTTCAGCAGTCTATTTCAAATGGAAACCATTACAAACTTCTTAAGTGTTCTCTATATCCAGGTATGTCAACCTAGTTATCTAGTGTAGAATCCTTCAGAGATATTTCAGTCTCTCTCTCTTCACTGGATGGCCTGAAGAAAAGGGAAAGAAAGGTACAACAACTGGAATTAGGACTCTGTTCTGATGATGAACTTTTTAAATCATGAAAAGACTGAAACCAACCAAACCAAAAAACTTGACTTTTTATTAAAAGTCAATTTTTCTTCTTGAGAATTGTATTCTACCATGTTGTACCTTCTTCCCAAAGTAATATGCACATGAAGCAAAATAACTCAGGAAAAGTGCTTGGACCAAGCCTTTTCATCATTTCTAGCTTAAAAGTAAATTCTCTTAAAGAAAATAACAATGTTTTGTATCTGTGATATCAACATATTTTAAAACGTTAATAAAAACAGGTTGCCCGGGTGCAATGGCCCCTGCCTATAATCCCAGTACTTTGGGAGGCCAAGGCGGGTAGATCACTTGAGGTCAGGAGTTCAAGACCAGCCTGGCCAACATGGTGAAACCTCATCTCTACTCAAAAACTACAAAACTTAACTGAGCATGGTGACGCAGGCCTGTAATCCCAGCTACTTGGGAGGCTGAGGCAGAAGTATCGCTTCAAACCAGGAGGTGGAGGTTGCAGTGAGCTGAGATTGTACCACTGCACTCCAGTCTAGGTGACAGACCAAGACTCTCAAAAAAAAAAAAAAAAAAGTTTGATAGAGACAAGATTTCCCTCAATTTCAGAATTAGAAGAAATGCCTCATTCTAAGTCCTTCAAATATGCAATGGAACAAGCCAAGATTTCAACTATTTTTGGTGGGTATTATAAAATCGCCTGTGATTCTCCATCTAATTTTTCACAATTATCCTCTCACAAAGTGTGAATCCAAGTTATTACTAACAGTATCTCAGTAAAAGTCGTCCAGGGGCAAATATTTTCTTTAACTGGGTTCCCAGCTTGCTCCATTCCACTGAATTCAGTGGCAGTGTCATTGAAGATAAAAGATATTTAGTCTTCTGCCTTTTTTATTTCCAACTTACTGAATTCAGGAACTGAGTCATCAAAAGATAACTGCTTATATTAAAATAACCCTGGAACACAACTGTGATTATAAACTTGAGTGAGAAAAACACTAGGAGACCCATTAAAACCTATTCCTTACTTTTTCTTCGTGCTGGTGTCATGGTTGTCTTTGCTGTCTTCATTGCTCTCCCCGTTATGTTGTGGCTGATTACCGTCTTGAGCATCAGATCCTCCATTTAGAGTTTTTGACCCTTGGGAAGGAATCCAATAGAAAAACTATGTTAAAGCTTACAAAATAATAATCGGATGTCTTTTATCTGAAATTGCACTGTAATACAGCCCTCTCTTGAATGAAAGGGGATCACCACCAGAATCTTTGGGCAGCTAAGTTATCATAAAAAGCAGGATAACTGTTTCTATGGGTACAGGAAGTAGATTATTAATCTGATTTTTCTGGTTGTTACTATTACCAAGAAGACTACAGGGTGTTACAATTCTTAGCATATTGATTTATTCTACTACTTCGAAAAAGCAATGTGAATCAAACTTGAAAAGATATTAGTATTTTAGAATAAAATGTGTTAAAGGAATATTTCCTAATTGATCTTTTTGTTCATAATAAATAAGTTGTATTAATAATTTTTTAAGGGGACCCATTATTCCCTAATAAAGCAACAACAGAAAGACAAAAAAAACATCCAACTGCTTTTGAAATGTCAGCTTCTACCTTAAGCAACTGACATGAAGATGTTTAGTAAAACAAGATTGGAGGAGCTGATAAGGGTACTATGATTCTGTTTTAAGAGTCTTTCATACATACATTCTGAAATGTTTATGAGTGAAATGGTATGTCTGGAATTTGTTGTAAAATAATTTTCAAGAGAGGCACAGAGAAAGCTATGGGCTACAAAAGCACAATGATCATATACTAATAACTGCCAAAGCTGAGTGACAGGGACATGGGAAATTACTTCTATTTGTGTACATTACAAATTTTTCCTAATACAAATGAAAATAACTACTGTTATTAATAAATACTAGCAGGATTCAACTATACTAATTTAGTGAAAAAGCTCTACATAAATGCTACACATCTAAGTGCTTTATAAGACTCATTTAATGTAGATAAGGTACAGAATTGTTTTGGATTTGGGAATAATCTGCACATATGTCAGTTTATCTTGTGGTTGGGACCCAACTCTAAACATGAAATTCACTCATGTTGCACCTATATACATAGCCCAAAGGTAGTTTCACACAATTTTAATAATTTTACGTATGAAAGTCTGTGTACATTGAGAACCATTAGAAAGCAAAGATATATCTTAGCTACCCATGTGGACAATCTTGGTCACTTGGCACTATCATTGTTCACTGAATTTATATGCTACCAGTAAGCAATAATTTTCTTAAACTTATTCACACATAAGTACTGAGTAGTAAAAATTATGACATGGCATTAATACAGTAAAGAGATAGTCTGTTCAGGATAACTCAGCAGCATAGCAGCATCACTAGAATACCTGTATCAGCTGTTAACAACAAGAAGTAATGGCAGGTTTAGTCTCCACCTATGATGCTGTGTTTTAATTTAAAAGGCTATATGCTATTTTATTTTTTAGGTGAGAAGAAAACATCAGAAGCAGCTGAGCAACTAGGAAGTGGGTCCTCTAGGGATGAGGAGGCATTGTGATGGATGGTTTTCTAAAAATGTTTCTCCAGAGTCATCTGCCTCATGATCAATGGTTTTTGCCTCAGATGTCTCTTTTTCATATAAACTGACATGATTCTTTTGTTTTGAATGCACATTGCTTTAGTACTTAATAAGCCCATCACATTTTCACCATTTTGCCTATACATGCTTTTTCTGTGGTGTTAACAATGAGACTATGTATCAAAGCAATTTTTAAAAGCAGTGGCAAATGGTTTAAAAACTGGTATAAAATTGTCAGCTTTTTATCACATACCTGTTTGTTCCTTTTCTAGCTTTTTGTTTGGCCCTTTCTTCCCTTGGTCTTTGGTTTTATTCGCTTCCTCATGTTGTCTTTGTTCAGCAAGAGATTTATTCAGCACTTGTGTGATCACGGAATCTCCTTCACCAACCAAAAACATGTTCTTAAACTTGTTATACAACATTGTAGACTTTTCCATGATAACCTGACTAACTTTGAATCGCCGTATCTGAGAAAACAATATATATTCATCATCACTGTTTTCCTAATTGATTTATTTAAACAATTTTAAAATGAAGTAATGATAAAATTCAAAGAATCTACATGACTTGAAATCACTTACTTTTTTCAGTGTAGTAATCATCTCTGTGTGTTTCTGAGCTTGTTGCATTGTGACCTGCAGTGAAGCAAGTTCATCCAAGGCCTCAATGCATCTGTTCACATCCTTCATGACAAAACAGTAATTTCATAGCTGTTAATTAATTATAACATTTATAATGTTTCTAAAGATCACTTAAAAAAAATAAGGTAGTGCAAAATAACCAGTAATTATCCCTTTTAAGTTTACATATAAGATCATGTGAGAAAAATAAAGGGTGTAGCTATAAATGCAGTTCTGTAGTTGTAAATGAAGTTAAACACTTACAAGATTATCAATTTTGAGTGAATTTTTAATCTCAGCATGTATCCTTTGAAGTCGAGAATCCATTGATGTTTCTACAAATTAAAATATGTGAAAAACAGTAAACAGTTTTTCTAAAATCAGTATTTCTGTAAACAGGCTAAGTATAATGAATTAGTGGACCTTTTAAAAAGTTCTTAGTAATCTCACTGATAGACACAATAGCTTAACTAAGAATTAGTTATTGCCATTTTGTGTCTGGGTGAGAAAAACAACACAGTGTAAATGCATAAAACCACCACCTGGCTGTGTTTTTTTCTAAAACAAATAGTCCATATCCAATAACTCCTCTGCTTTCCATTTCCTAAACACCTGCTTTTCCCAAGAGATTTGTCTGAAATGGGAAAGCATCCAGGTTTCGGCAAGTGTACTGAAATTTGACACCATCAAATAATGAGCATTAAACATTATCCTTATATTACAATGCAATTTATATAAAGCCCATTAGGGACCTGCAAAAGTATATTTGTCGGATATAAGAGTAAAGTGATTCCAACACCAATACACAAAAAGTTATGTCTATATAACTTCCTTTGCATGTGTAATTTTATACATTTTAGTAAGTGAAATAACTAACCTCGCTTCTTCTCCACTTTCTTAACTTCTGGCTTCTTTCCTTCATCTTTATTCTGCCTATCAAATGTTAACACAAATATTTCAAAACATTGGAACTTTGTGACTGATTACTGAATGCCCACAATCCCTATGTAAAAGCTAAAAATGTTTTCCTTAAAATAAATCAATAGCCTAGACTGCAAAGGAACTGACTGTAGTTCTTAGAACTGTGCAATTCCATAGTATAAATACAAACAAAATTCAAATCAACATGCTAAATTAAATCCTATCTAACTTTTCAGTGACATCATAATAGTGTGTTGGTAAATGACCAATTTCAGGGTAAATGACCTATTTGTCACTGGACAAACAGGCCACAGTGGGAAGAGAATACCTATAAATATTTAACGGCTTCTACATCAATTATTTTTAAAAGCAGCATGTTAAAATAGACCAATTTAATTGTTGCCCACGTCTCCAAAGAGTAGATAATTGAGGAGTTTTGTAGTTAGCTTCAAAGTTAAGATACCATACTTTTAAAAAGTTTGGCCAATATATCAAACTCAAATGATGTCCACTAACATTTCACAAATTAAAAGGTACCATTTTATTGTCATTCACAAAAATAACCACTTAAAATTGAAATCTTAATGTCTAGTTCAGGCCATATGAACCAATTCAAATAGACAAGAACAAAAAATATCTAAAAATCAGGTATTTTTTTTAAAAAAACTTTATTTTAAAATTTTGGTTACAGTTTCATTTTCTTAACAAGTCTACTACTATTTAATCTCTCAGGATTAAAAAAACAATTAAGATTCTAAAGAATTAAACAACAAAGGAATGTCAAGGGAAGGGCCCCATTCTCAGGGGTAAAACTGCTATTCCAGTTTAATGCCTAGCTTCAAAACAAAATGAATTTTTATATTTTCTAAATGAATAATGTACAACCACCATCTTCATCTGAGCTTGTTATTACTTTCAAACACAAAGCTTCATTTTAAGCTTGGTTAAAAAAAAACAGGAATGATGGTCGACCTTAGTATGTAGTGTGTACCTTCCAGGAAATTTGTTAACAATCATAACACAGTAATGCCATTAATAATGAAGTCCTCAATTTAGAATCTGGAACATTCTTCCATCAAGGGGGGGAGGGGGAAATTCAGTCCAATGAGTCTGTCTCAAGATCTTCATCTCTTGTTTGCTCCACTTGTATTCTCTTTTCAGTAACTGGATTAATGCTTTGAGCCCAAAATGAGATATATTTTTTATTACTGTAGATTACATGTTGTTTGGCTGGGAATACAATACAATAAACTTTATTTTGCATAATGCATTTCATACAAGCTGCATCTGAAATGCTTTACAGAGCAAAACTGTCCAAGTACAAAGTTTTGTAATAACAGGAGAAGGAAAGAAAACACAAATATTAGAATTTGAGAAAGTTACATTGGAGGACATTCAAAAGAACTGAAATACATAAAGATACTTTGAGATACTAAAGAGGAGTTGGGCTACATATACTAAGTAACAACTAATTTTATATATTAATTTTTGGAGCACAATCAAGTCAAAAGCAACAAACAGTCCAACAACTTTTCAGTGAAAAGATAGAAAATGATGTGACAAAGAATAACTTAAATATTTACAGAAGTGCTTAAAGTCTAACAGATTGGAGGGAGTAATATTTCTGAGCTTTAGATAAATTATTTAAATTACTCCCTCAAGCAGCTAAAAATACTTGTATATCCTCCAAACTAAGAAAGCAGAGTAAAATGCTGTACTTGTGAAGAAAGACTTTGGCTTACGGATATATTATGTAGAGAAAAAAGTACAAAATTACTCAAGAATAGTTCACTACTCATCTTTAACTTTGTCTTACTGACCTCGAGCATGTTTTAAAAATCACCTCACTGAACAACAACAAAACAAAGTTTAGTCAGAATGTAAGACACTTCACAAGGAAAGAAAAGCATGTCAGAGAACTCAGAAGTGACATGAGTAAGAAAGCAAATGTAATAAAGACGCAAAGTCTGTTCATCATTGCTATTACTTTTCCTTCTAGTAATAAAATTATATAATGAGGGGAAAGAAATTCCCCATGGCAAGTACTGTCTCTAAGTATCAAAATTTAAGAGAAAACAGCTTTGAATTCAATTTATATTGCACATATATAATAATATACACCCTGTCAGCCTTTAGATATACTTTTACCGGCTTCCTGGGTTTCCAAATGTGCTTTTGTTACTTTTGCTGGTCTTTAGGGTGAGGCCTGTTTGGTGGTATAATGAATAAAGGGAATTTCCTGCATTCTTTCTCCACCAGCATATTCTCACCACTCTTCCTATGCATATATTATACAAATAAATGGCAGAGTATGTGTATGCTTCCTGAAAAGCCACTTCCAATTAAATCCTATCTGCACTTTCAGTTTAAATTTAAAAATAATTCAGAGTGACTGCCTCAATTTCATCCTCTCAGAAAAGAATGAAGCCTGAAATAAGATCATCATCATATACTGAAGATTTTTCTAACACATGGGAAAAGTCACTTCTTCAAAAGGCTTCATAAAGTCTGGAAAATGAAAGTCTATTGTTTAAAAATTCCATGCTAGCCTTTAAAAAGAACGCAAAATTAGGGAAAAAAAATACTTACTGCTCAGTTTCCATTTGTTCCTCTTGCTTGCGTTTTCGATCTGCTGCTTCTTTCTCATGTTGGCCTTTTAGCATATTCCTTCTGTGAGCAGCCTGAAAGTTCCTCCCACCTTTTCTCTTCTGTTTGAGAATTAGGATGGTTCAGTTAACTAAAAAGTCAGTGACTAGTGCTTACAAAATTACAATCTTGGGAGAAAAGCAAAAGCTAGTTCTTTTTTTTTTTTAAAGGGATATATACTCAAAATTGGCAACCTAAAAAAAGCCTCTGAATTACACCTATCTCTGCAAATTTAATTAATAACCGTGAAATAATCATCTTGTTTTCTGCCCTGCTATAGAGCTGATGTCCTTTGGATAAAATGAAGTATGTCAGTCTGTTTGCCTCTCTACAGTGATTTTACTTGAGTAGTGACAAGCACACTACACGACGTATCCAATTTAAAATTTTGTTTCTAAAAGATTAAGAAATCAGCCAAAAATAGGATAAAAATAAACAAAAAATTTACATGACCTAGATCTGTAAATCTCTAAGGCTATACACAAAATTTTTATTTTTCTACAACTATGGCATCCAAATAAAGTTACATACCACTGATAAAATGTACAACAGGCCTGAAGAGTGTTAAGAATTTCTTTGAGGTACAAAAGTCTCTATATAAATCCACCTCTTTTAACATTTGCCTTCACTGGACACAGGCTAACCTTTTCTAGACAAGTGGAGTTATTGGAAAGGTACTGTTTATTTAATTTCCAGATTGTAATCGTAAAATATTAAGATAAATTTAGAGGACAATAAAGGGATGTTTCAAATATGCTTTGTAACATAGCTAATTCAACTCCATTTAAAAAGGTAAACAAATTCAGTTCAACTGTCATTGATATTTATAGACCTCCCTCAAAATATTAAATCTTTTAAACTAGGTAAAAATTAGGAAATACATCAATGGTCAGGTACGGTGGCTTATGCCTATAATAATCCCAGCACTTTGGGAGGCTGAGATGGGAGGATCACCTGAGATCAGGAGTTCAACACCAGCCTGGCCAAGATGGCAAAACCTCATCTCCACTAAAAATACAAAAATTAGCTGGTCATGGTGGCACATGCCTGTATTTCCAGCTACTCAGGTGGGTGAGGCTGGAGAACTGCTTGAACCCAGGAGGCACAGGTTGCAGTGATCCAAGATTGCACCACTATACTCTAGCCTGGGCAATGCAGCAAGACTCCATCTCAAAAAATAGAAAAGAAAAAAAATATATATATGTAAACTAAGAATAGAACAGTCATTTTATATATGTAAACTTTATACCTTTTCACCTTCTTGATCATCTCCTTCTTCTTCAGAATCGGAGGTTGATGTAACCCCTGTTTTAGCTAAATTTTTCCTTTTTGATTCAACTTCTTTCTTCCCCTCTTTTTTGTCTGGTTCTTTTCTTGGTTTATCTTCTTCCTTCTGGCCCTCTTCTTCCTTCTTAAACTGCTTTTTAGGTTGTTTTTCCTCTTGCCCCTTTTTCTTACTTTTATCCTCTTCAGTAATGCTATTTCAGAGAGCATAACAATGTGTATTTGTCATTCAACTATATTCTAGTGAAGTGAATAGTATTTTAGATATCGGTAAGCTGTAATCAATTTTTTATTTAAAGGCAAATCTAAAACAACTTAAATAGAGTGTCTTCACTATCCAATCATAAAAGAAATTCTGTCACAGAACATCCTTTTGGTATAAATTAGAAGATAAAAGGTGGGCAAATACCTGGCTCTTATGAACTTAAATTCTATGTATTGCTAAGAATAAATCATGTTTAAAAAATAGACACATTAGGACAAATGGAATTGTGCAAGTAAAATCAAATATGATCATTTTATAACTCAAAGAAACATTCTTTGCAGGGCAAAAGGGTCCCAACTTAAGCATATAATGGTAAATATACAGCCAGTTAAGCATGTTTTCAGACAGTGCTATGCTGACTAGTGCCTAGGTATTCCCATTACCACTGAGTTTCAGACACCACAAAACAAGAGAAACTACCTAAACTGCTCAAGAATCCTAATTACTGCTGCATATTTATGCAAATTGGTCTACAGAAATATGCTCTAGGAGAATCAAATTATGCAAATGCCAACCACCTTCATTACTTCTGTGGTTGATTCATATTCTTCTAAAACAATTCCTTTACAATACTTCAACTTGAAGCTTGAACAACTGTTTAAAAACAATAACCATAGGGCTGGGCATGGTGGCTCATGCCTGTAATCCAAGCACTTTGAAGGCCAAGGCAGGCAGATCACCTGAAGTCAAAAGTTCAAGACCAGCCTGACCAACATGGTGAAACCCCATCTTTAAAAAATTTTTAAAAAAAACAAAAACAAAAACAAACTATAACCTTTTTACCGTCCAAAGAATTTCACTATGATTTTCACAAATTATTCAATTACATCAATGAATCTGAGAGCTCAGAGACTTCATGTCATTTAGTTCAACCTCTTCCATTTGACAAATGAGAAAATGCTGATGCAAACATTTAAATAACAAAGCCCAATACCTCAATTTCAAATCCGTTAAAACTCTTTACAGACAAGTGATTCCTTAACCACTTAAGAATTATTAAATTGGAAAAGAAAAAATTTACTTTTGCCCCTTTAGAAACTTATTACAAGGCCGGGCGCGGTGGCTCACGCCTGTAATCCCAGCACTTTGGGAGGCTGAGGCGGGTGGATCACTAGGTCAAGAGATCGAGACCATCCTGGTCAACATGGTGAAACCCTGTCTCTACTAAAAATACAAAAATTAGCTGGGCATGGTGGCGCATGCCTGTAATCCCAGCTACTCAGGAGGCTGAGGCAGGAGAATTGCCTGAACCCAGGAGGCGGAGGTTGCAGTGAGCAGAGATCAACGCCATTGCACTCCAGCCTGGGTAATGAGAGAAACTCCGTCTCAAAAAAAAAAAAAACCTTATTACATAATTATCATTGGGTATTCTTATTTTCTAATGGTCCTTTTTTTTTTTTACTTTAGCCTCCATGAGATTAAAACCATCCTGTACTTTTAATAAATGAAAGTAAAAGCGTGCAAGTGAAACTATTTGCTTTCTTCAGTATTTCCACTGATGTAAATATTTCGATAATCAGTTTCCTAAAAATGGTACCAGAGTCACATTAAAAAAAGGCATTTGTGTCTCTTAAACAATACTGGCCAATGACTTTTCCAAAAATGTTACATCTGTATGGAAGGAAACAGCTATTAAAAAATACAAATACCGTGACCCAGCAAATCTGCTTCTAACAATGTATCCTACCAATATATTTGCATATGTACAAAACAATAATGACAATGTTTTTAAAATCATGTATCCATTTACAGAAGAGATCTTAGAAATATAAAATACATATGGTAGGTTACCCATGCAGCTAGTCTTTAAAAAGTGACTTCAGGCATTTATTTTAAAAATCTATCCTACAGTCATAAAAAAAGATTTCAAGGTTTTTCTAATAGCACCAAAGCAAATAACTCGCATAAACTATCACTGCTTGCTACCACTAAGTCTTTCCCAGTGGTTCTTCCATGAAATGCAGACTTGTGACAATTTCCCTTTTTAGCAGGACAAGGAATATTACCAAAGTTATATTTGTAAATTTCTTAATCTTTTAATATATGTTAATATAAGCAAAGACTAATGCAAACAACCCCAAATACTTCAGTGGGCTTTAACAACCGTTTCTGAGGATTGTCAGTTGGTTTTTACCTCTTCTGGGCTCTATTTTACTGTTGTGTCCCATTAGTATCAATGGCAAAGAAGCAGACGCTAACAGACACATGCTGTTCTCATGGTAAAGAGCAGAAATTTCAAAAGAGCTTATACAGTTTAGTTCTGCATTCTAGTGAGTGTGTGCCCAGATACACAGCCAAGAGTAGCTACAGCTCACACCCAGCCTACATATAGCATGAGTAAGAAATGTTGCAAAAGCTACTGCTATTTTAGGGTTGTCCATTGCCTCAGGAAAAAGCTCACTAACAGAGAAACCAACATCAGGACCAAAAACCTAAAACATGTATCACTTGCTTTGGGGTTGGGAAACTGGAAAACCTAATACATTATTATACAATGGGTAAAACCGTTGGACCGTAGAAAAAATAAGAAAATATATTCAATGAACTTGTGGCTTTGGGTGAAGAAGTATCAAAATAGAATACTGGTAGCATGAACTGACTGTTACCAAGATAAATTTGATGGTGTTCAAGAAAGAGATGTGTTCAAAAATGATTAGCCTATTTTCAAGGAAGGACTTAGGACTTTCAAATTGAGTGATAGCCTGGGTCAAACACCTTATAAAGGATATAGCTGCAATCCTTAAGAATTAAAATTGGACTGCCTTAATCCTTAAGATGGACAAATGATTCCTGAAGGACAGTTTCTCAGAAAAACCTATAAACTCAAAGTATCTGTTATTAAATACAAAAAGATAAGCATGTCTGAGAAACTCTTATCAATGAAATAATTGCATAGGAACCTGACCAGATTAAATACTCATACAAAAAGTATATTACCAAAAGTGACACCAGAGATCAAGAGAAATTACGTGAGATAAGGATAAGTTCCTAAAAAGGAATGCTGGGCCCTCAGATCACTATGGTCTGAAAGCAGGCTGAGAAAGCTGCTGAACTGCTAAGGAGGGCAGTATTTTCCAAAGACCTTTTCAGATGCAACAAAGGATGATACGAAAAAGTAGAGAAGTTCCAGAGGAATCAGCCAAAAGCCATGAAAATAAACGGAGCGGTAAGCATACTCCCAGGAAAAACTGGGACCTAATCAGGGAACACTAATTATATCCAAAATAAAGGGATCTCACACTGTTTTCCAGCAGAATTTCAGATTTCCTAGAGAATGACTGCAAACTCACCTCTTAAGTACCCAATTTCTCTTTTTTTTTTTTGAGAGACAGAGTCTCACTCTCGCCCAGGCTGAAGAGTGCAGTAGCACAATTTCAGCTCACTGCAACCTCCGCCTTCCAGGTTCTAGCAATTCTCCTGCCTCAGCCTCCTGAGTAGCTGGGATTACAGGTGCATGCTGCCACACCCTGTTAATTTTTGGTATTTTGGTAGAGATAGGATTTCACCACGTTGCCCAGGCTGGTCTCGAACTCCTGAGCTCAGGCGATCCACCTGCCAAGGCCTCTCAAAGTGCTAGGATTACAGGTGTAAACCACCACACCCAGCCTAGTACCCAATTTCTTAATTTCACTACAATAGTTAAACTATGTTGTATTTTTCTGCCACTATTTTTAAAAACTGACAAATAAAAACGTTATGTATTTATGCTGTGCAACACAAGGTTTTGATATATGTATACACTGTGGAATGGCTAAACAAGCTATTTAACATACTACCTCACATACATATTTTTATTTTGTGTTGAGAATCCTTGAAGTCCATTCTCTTAGTAATTTTGAACTATACAATATGTTGTTAATATGTGCCACTATTTTTGAAAGTAAAACAGACTGGCAGTAAAATAAAACTCTTTAAATATATTTTGGTTGAAACAGACCAATTCTCTAATAGTGTTCTACAATTAGAATTTTCTGTAATCAGTTAATTCAAAACAATGTAAATCTATGCTTAACAGACACACCCCACTTAAGCATTTCAAATCTTTAAACACAACAGCTATATAAAGTTTTTCCCTCTTTGTCTAAATATCCTGTCTATTCCTTCTGGCAAAGATTCCCCAAAAAGCCAAAGTAAAAAGGACACCAAGTAGAAAAGGCAGCAAGAGAAAAATGCAAAAAAAAAACAAAAAAAACCTCATAATTCCCCAGATATCCGAGTAGTTATACTAAAAAGCTTTCAAAATTAAATTTACACACAACAATTATTATAACCCTATTTTTAAATAAAGTACCTATTCTAGAGGAGATAAAAAAAGATTAGTAGGCTCAGCACAGTGACTCATGCCCATAATCCCAGCACTTTGGGAGGATGAGATGGGAGGATAATTTGAGCCCAGGAGTTTGAGGCTAGCCTGGGCAAGATGACGAGACCAGTCTCATCAAAAAAAAAAATTGGCCAGGTGTGGTGGCACATGCCTGTGGTCCCAGCTACTTGGGAGGATAAAGTGGGAAAATCCCTTCAGCCCAGGAGTTTTAGGTTACAGTGTGCGACTGCACCACTGCACTCCAGCCTGGGTGACAGAGTGAAATGACATCTTTAAAAAACAAAAAATGTGCTATAGCTTCAAATATATACTAAAGTTCCTCAAACATACCATCTTGCCCAATTTCTCTATTACATATTTGACCTTGATCTAAGTATCTTTATAAATTGATATACCAAAAAGTCTTCAATTAATGAAATGATAAATAGCCATCCTCTACCAATTTTTATTTTACAAAATTTTTCCAGTTTTTCCTATAATTTTAACAAAGAGCAAAACAACAAACATCCTGTAAGAGAAAACTGATAAAAATGCAAAGAGATACGTGCTTGTTTAAAGTCAAATGTCTCATTTATTGCATAACTAATTATACATTAAAAATAAACTCACATGTCACTCTCTGAAGGACAGGGCTGTTTAACCACTTTGGGTCTGCCTCTTGGTTTTGGAATCTTGACTTCTGTAGCTAATATTCACATGGAAAAAAAATCAGTAACTACTAGTTTCTCTTTAAGATATAAATCTCAGATATAAAGATTAGAAATGATACATACTATATAAGAATATCAGTAGCTTATTACATATACAATTATTTCTAAATTTTAAAAATACTTCCCCACCATGGTTCAAATGAGCAATAACCAAAAATTAATAAAGAGGTAAAAAGAGTAATAATCCTCAAATTGTCCTTGTTATGACTGAGAGGGCTTAAAACATTTTTCACTATTGTTTTAACAGTAATGTCACAAAATTCAACTTTAGAATAGGAAGTAGCACTTATATTTAATATTAATATATAATATTACTTATGTAGTTACATATCTTTGGAAGTTCATATCAGAATTCACTGAGTTTCCTAACACTATTGATTTGATCCACTGCAATATTAAATTCCAAAATATTATGTAAATAAATTTTTTTTTCCTTTTCCAGGTATTACTTATCTTACCCCCCATTTTCAGTAAGAATCCTATTAAAAAGAAAAAAATTCAATTTTGGTTAATTTCCTTTTTTTACTTTGTATAAGGAAAATCCTTCCAAAACACTTCCAATTTGCCAAATTAAGAAAATACTTTTAACAGGCAATGCTGAAAAGAGCTGCATACTGCAAAAATCAAAATCCCTTATCAACAAAGAAAACAGTAATTTAAAATATTAATGGCTTTAATCAAATGCTGTTACTCATTCTCTGATTATAACTCCATTTTGAAATAGTATGACTCTTAGGTGAAAGGTAAAATCAACCCATTATTCATGATAATTTTAATCTCACCACCGCCTCTCTTACCACTATTTAGGGAAAACATAATGGGGATAAAGCAAAGTTTATTTCAAATTTAAATACTTTGAAACAGAGCACAAATCATCACATTTATGTCCTTTGAAATCTGTATGTTACACATTATCAATTGCCTATTCACTTCAATCCAAATTATTTGAGGCAGCAACACTTTAAATGGACTGTAATATTAATCGCAAGCCAAACAGATATTTAAACATCAGTAATCCTACCTGCAGGTCGTCCTCTTTTAGGACTCACTTTTAGATTAACAGATGCTGTTGCTGTTGTCACTACTCCTGCCTCCTCAGTTTCTACTTGTTTTTCTGCCTGAATTACAAAAATTTAATTAACTTATTTAGTAAATAGTAGGCAAAGTTTAATTCGATGGCAAAAATATGCCAGTTTATGGTAATGTGAGTTCAAGTATAACCTCTACATGATCTTTGTTATTTTCCAACAATCAACTCAGAGTAACATCTTCAAACTTAGTTTTATAACTCTAGTGAACAATTCTTTAAAAAATGCACTTCTTAGAAATGAAGTCATTTGTAAAAATAAATCTAATATTCTTGATGAAACATGGAGACCAAAGTAAACTGTGATTACACTGCAACTAACACATTGCTGTTTCGAATTCTTTGTTCATATAGACACATTTTATTTCTAAACTGAGACTGTTACCTAACAGTTCTCTAGGAGTTATTCTTATTAGCAGAGAGTAAGGAATCCCCTGACCATGTGCAAACTCTAATGCCCTTTGGTAATTGCTTATCTGACTCTCCTGGAGAGAATGGCCCCAAATGAGAATCAGTATTATTGATTTAATTAGAGTGGAACAAAGGTTAAGAAGCACAGATAAGAAAGGAAGTGTAGGCCAGGCGCAGTGGCTCACGCCTTTAATCCCACTTTAATCCCAGCACTTTGGGAGGCTGAGGCGGGTGGACCACGAGGTCAAGAGATCGAGACCATCCTGGTCAACAAGGTGAAACCCCCTCTCTACTAAAAGTACAAAAGTTAGCTGGGCATGGTAGTGCGCGCCTGTAGTTCCAGCTACTCGGGAGGCTGAGGCAAGAGAATCGCTTGAACCCAGGAGGCGGAGGTTGCGGTGAGCCAAGATCATGCCATTGCACTCCAGTCTGGGTAACAAGAGCAAAACTCTGTCTCAAAAAAAAAAAAAAAAGAAACAAAGTGTAAATATGAGGCAGCAGTTAGTACTGATCATAATTAAAAAAGGAGGAAAGACCAAAGGAGGAGATGATGGGCTACTTCCCCATCTCCCCCAACTATTTAGAATTCAGCATTAACTGTATTACTAAAGATAAGAGCTAGATGGCATTCAAAACATGCATAATCCAATCTCATTGATTAAAAAAATTAAAAACTGCCTTTTCATCAATGATTTGATTTGTAAACACAATGCCCAGTGTTGGTAAGGACGTGGAGAATCATTCTTTATACATTTACTTCCAGTGATCAACAAGGTGGTACCAATAAACTGATACTTTATGAAAGAGCATAATTACGAATGGGTATTGGCAATATAGAATGTGCGAATCTCTATATAGGGTTGGACCCGGTGGCTCACACCTGTAATCCCAGCCTTTTGCAAGACTGAGGTGGGTGGATCACTTGAGGTTAGGAGTTCAAGACCAGCCTGGCCAACATGATGAAACCCCATCACCACTAAAAATACAAAAAAATCAGCCAGGCACAGTGGTATACAGCTGTAATCCAAGTTATGTAGGAGACTGAGGCAGGAGAATTGCTGGAACTTGGGTGGTGGAGGTTGCAGTGGACCGAGATCATATCACTGCATTCCAGCCTGGGTGACAGAGCAAGACTGTCCCTCCCAAAAAACAAACAAAAAACTATATGGCGATTCCAATTCTAAGAATGCACCTGTTTATTAGTTTTTTGAACAGTTCTTTTAATAACTGAAACATAATGATGCATATTAAAAGTATCATTAAAACTCATCTAAGGTAGTAACCCTTGAATTGTTCTCAGAGAACACTGAAAATTCCTCCCTAAACATTATTAGCTCAGATTTTATTTCTAGAATTTTAAGAACTTACAGACCAAGCTGCCCTGCCCCAGTCCTGACTCAATAGGTCTGAGTCAGAAAATCAGGCATCAGTGATTTTATAAAGCTCCCCAGGTAACAAAGCTTAAGAACTCAAGACTGAGAGCTCTTTTCCTACTGAGGAGTTAAGAGGGCATAATTTGTCTAAAATTCAGTTATAACTGATCAATTCTTTGGTGCAAAGAAAACTCTCTTCACTTACACTTTCTGGAAATAAACCAAGACACTGAATAAGAATTATAGGTAGGGTTGTGCGCAGTGGCTCATACCTGTAATCCTGCCCAGCACTTTCGGAAGCTGGGCAAGCGGATCACAGGAGTTCGAAACCAAGCCTGGCCAACATGGTGAAACCCCTCTCTGCTAAGAATACAAAAATAAGTCGGGCGCCTGTAATCCAAGCTACTCAGGAGGCTAAAGCAGGAGAATCACTTCAACTCACGAGGCAGAGATTGCAGTGAGCTGAGATCCTGCTACCACACTCCAGCCTGGGCAACAGAGCAAGACTCCGTCTCAAAAAAAAAAAAAAGAATGATAGGCAGAAGAGATGGCTTTTAAGGAGGTACCAATAAATGTAACAAGTTCATCAATAATAATAATTAAAAATATATTAAAACCGATACTAAGAGATCAGCCCTACCATGCATATGTTTGTGACTATTATACCAAAATCATGCAAGTCAGAACCATTCCTCATGAAAATAAAATAAAATCAAAGAATAAGAAGTATTTTACTAAAGAAAGGGCCAATGAAGTTACATGAAATATACACATTTAGAGCTTTTTTTTCTCTAAATTTATTTAGGACATGCTTAAATAAACATCCTAAACACAAAATTCTAAACTCTTAAGACTACAGACTTACTTCTCTATTTTACTTGCTCTGAGACCTCTAACCCTTTAATTCATTTTCTCATTTCTTACCCCACTTTCTAGCTCTACCAACCTTCTCCAATCTTAACTAAAAAGCCCCCCCGCCCCTCTCTATGGGATTACTATTTAAGCACATTTGCACGTCCTCCACATCATTATTTAGCTATATCTGTCCCACAAATCCTCAACAGAGAGGTTACTATACAATTCTACCTTCTCTGTTCTACTATTCACAGCTGCTGAGGCCTGATTAAAAAAAAAAAAAACTGTACAAACATGCATTCATTTTATGCAATCTCAGTTGAGATCTCAAAGTCACTTTACCCTATTTGATCAGGCCTTCTTATCCCATCAACAGCTAACATAAAGAGTCAATCCATTCTTCCTGACTTGTGCCATATCCAAAGTCTTGCTTTGATGTGGGTGGAGGAGAAAAAGAAAGGGCTGTAGAAAAGAATTCCTTTAATTTCCTAGTGTTCCAAGAAATTTTCATTGCCTCCTCCATCCCTCCCCTTCAGTGTTAAAGAGATTGAAACATCCAGCAGGGCACGGTGGCTCACACCTGTAATCCCAGCACTTTGGGAGGCTGAGGCAGGTAGATCACAAGGTCAGAAGTTCAAGACCAGCCTGGCCAACATAGTGAAACCCTATCTCTACTAAAATACAAAAATAAGCCAGACGTGGTGGTGCGTGCCTGTAATCTCAGCTACTCAGGAGGCCAAGGCAGGAGAATTGCTTGAAACCAGAAGGTGGAGGTTGCAGTAAGCCAAGATTGCACCACTGCACTCCAGCCTGTGTGAAAGAGTGAAACTTCGCCTTAAAAAAAAAAAAAGACGGAAACCTCTATCTCCTCCTTGTTAAATCAGTTCCTTCAAATGTCCCCTCTATTCTTTCTCATCCAACACATACTTACATAAAATAATTTATACTGACTCCACATCTTTGATCTTTCCCAGTTTCGCAAAGAGAAAGTGTTAAGGCATCTACCGTCTTTTGTCATTTTAACACTTTCCCTTAGCCATGAAAATCTCTAATAAGTTGCCACATTCTCCTTTCCTTCAAAGATTTCAAAAGCATAGTGTAACTTTACCATTAAACACTTATTCTCTAACCCCTTAATCTAGTTTCCGTCCTTACCATTTGACTAAATGGAGTTCACCTTAAAGTCTCCTAGAGGAGCCTATTTGACAAGTATCTTACTGGAACCCTCTCTAAATCAGGACATTACTGACCACCTCTTCATTCTGCACATTCTTCCTCCCCCCGTTTAGTTTAATACCATCTTAGATCTTCCCTTGACAGTCCATTTTCAGCCATAATTACGCACAGCAACTTTCCCCTCTCTCCATCATACTCTTTCAGGATTCTGGCTTTTGCATCCTCTCCATAAAGAATTCTCCTTTGACCTCATCTATTACCCTATCTTCATGCCAGAGACTGCATCTGTAACTTACATCTTTTCCTTCTTTGGTACCAGAACAATATATATCTTCAATCCAATTCCCATGGGTGCTTCATCTTCCCCTTACCCATGCCTGTGATCCCAAACCAACATCCTCTGCACTCACAATAACTATTCAAGTCAAGACCTTGGAGCCACCTTAGATTTTGCCCCACCACCACCCCATACCCCCGCCTTTACCATCCACTTCTAATCAACCATCAACTTAACCTCATAAAGAGCTCTTAAATCCCATCTCTTGTCTACACCACTTAAAATATCTGCTATACGATCCTTGTCTTTCCAGGCTCATGCCACCTCCTTAGAAAGGCCTTTTGTAGCCTAAGTTGCCAAAACATTAACTCTCTATTTTAAATATTTATTTTTTTGTCTCAGAAAAAGTAAGTTCAAAGGAAACAAAGACCTTGTCTTCTTTCTTCAAGACTCAATTCCATGCCAAGGCCAGTAAAGTCAGTACTAAAATTCTTAACAAATTTTACAGTGAACTGGTCTCACTGCCCCAATCCAATCCCCATCCTTCACACTGCTTTTTAAAAATTGACACATTTAGGCTAGGTGCGGTGGCTCAGGCCTGTAATCCCAGCTACTCAGGAGGCTGAAGCAGGGAAGATCACCGGAGGTCCGGAGTTTGAGACCAGCCTGGCCAACATGGTGAAACCCTGCCTCTACTAAAAATAAAAAAATCAGCCAAGCATGGTGGTGCATGCCTATAATCCCAGTGACTCGGGAGGCCGAGGCAGGAGAACTGTTTGAACTCAGGAGGTGGAGGTTGCAGTGAGCCAAGATCCGGCCACTTCACTCCAGCCTGAGCAACAAAGCAAGATCAGTCTATAGTCCCAGCTACTAGGGAAGGTAAGACAGGAGAATTCCTTGAGCCCACAAGTGTGAGGCTGCAGTTAGGTGTGACCACACCAGTGTACTATATAACCTATGTGACAGAGCAAGACCACATCTCCTAAAAAAATGTTTAAAAGGAGGCATCCAAATTTTAAAATAATTCAGTAATTTCCCATCACTTTTATTAAGTTTCAAGGACTTTATGACAACATCAGGTTTTTTTGGGACCCATTTTCTTCTAACTTTATGGTCTGTTAATACTGAAATACAACCCTCAAAATCCTTGAAACGGAAGTCCTCTATGTGTCTGTATATGCTATTCAAATCGCTTCATGTGTCCTTCCCCGCTCCTTTATCTGCATGACAAAATTCTGCCTGTATTTTAAAATCATAAGGTTATCACATGACCTCCCACCCATACTGCACAGCAGATAAAAAAATCACTGTAATTATTTATTTTCAGTGTACCTCCTCATGAGATACTGAACTCTTAGTTTTCTTTGTATCTTTGGTGTGTAATAATAATTTGAGACATAAATAGGTGAGAAAAAGGTGTGAACAAACTTTCATATATGTAAGGAAAATTTCACATTAATTAAAACCATGTACCTAATCCTGCACTGTTACTTACACTCATTTCTCACAACAATGTTGTGAAGCAACAATAACAACATAATAATAGACAACACTTATATATAGCACTTAGTAGTATTTAGGTACCAGGATTTAGCATAAACACTTTATGTATGTTAAATCATTTAATCCTCAACAACCTTGATTATACTTCTATCCATTTTAGAGAAATCGTGAACCAGTCATTAAAATGAATGAAAACTGGTGCATTTTATTTCCCTTACCATTTAAGTTATTTTAAGGGTGCTGTATCACTAAAAGAAACAGATAGTTTGCCAAGTAAAATATAACCCATAAAAATTAAAAGGTTTAGAATAAAAGGTGAAATTTAAAGTTTCATAATATCTACTCTCCCTCAATCCAACTAAAATAAAAATTCTTTTCAGATCCTTGTGGTTGGTGAGTCAGTGAAATTACCTTTCTCTTTCTCCCTCTTCTGGCAGCTTTTGGAGTAGTTATATCGACTGCTTTAGTCATATCCTAAAAAGGAAAAAAGAAAACTGAATACTGAATAAATTACTCCAGGAATGAAAGAAACCTTCTTAAACTAAAAGTCACAAGCATGTTTCACTAAAAGCACTGGGAAAATTTGTTTTGCTCTGTAGACTTCTGAAATTCTAAACATTATATTTTAACATTATGGAGTGAGAAAAATGCATTTCCACTGTCAGTTCAAATATAAAAGTCAAGCTTGCTAGTATACCAGGAAGTCTATTTAAATTTATAAAACTACTTTTTCTACACTAAATTCTGAATTTTCGGGTTGTGAATTTTAAAGGATGGCTGGGACTCTGAAGATCATCTAACAACCATTTCATGAGGCCTAGGAGGGCTAAATGAGTAATCTTTACTAACAGATTACCATACAGAGTTTGAAATCAACCTAGGTTTTAAAAAATTTAGTCTCATGCTCTTTCCAGTACAGCCATTACACAACACTTCTCTTTAAAAACTATCCTTAACACTACCCACCCTATCCTTAACACTACCCACCCTTAAAGATGCATAATTGTTTAACAATACTGTATTTAATATTTACACAAGGAAATAAGCCTTAAAATATTTTCTCATTCACTTTTCAAGTACTTTAAAGATTACTGCCGGGTGCGGTGGCTCACGCCTGTAATCCCAGCACTTTGGGAGGCCAAGGCGGGTGGATCACGAGAGGTCAAGAGATTGAGACCATCCTGGCCAACATGGTGAAACCCTGTCTCTACTAAATACAAAAAATATTAGCCGGGCTTGGTGGCACATGCCTGTAATCCCAGCTACTTGGGAGACTGAAACAGGAGAATCGTTTGAACCCAGGAGGCGGAGGTTACAGTGAGCCGAGAATGTGCCATTGCACTCCAGCCTGGGCAACAAGAGCAAAACTTCGTCTCAAAAAAAAAAAGATTACTTTCTACTTAGCCATGGCCAACTCATTTCATTATTTCTTCCTTGAAACAAAATGGGTTTAAAATGTTAAGGGAAATAGAACATACCTCATTACTGGCCTTTTCCTCATGGTCGGTATCTTCCTTTGAAACACTGGTTTCTTTTTCTTCAACTTCAACATCAGATGACGCATTTGATTGTTTAGTTGCTGCCTGTGAGCAATCAACTCTATTAATTTCACAAAATAAGTTTTTACCCCAACAATATATACCATTTTTTGTTTACTTTTACTTTATTTAGAGATAGGGTCTCGCTCTACCACCCAGGCTGGAGGTGTGGCAGAAACATGGTATACTGAAGCCTCAATTCTTGGACTCAAGGGATCCTCCCTCCTCAGCCTGAGCCCAGGAGGTCAAGGCTATAGTCAAACATGATTGCACCACTATACTCCAGCCTGGGCAACGCAGACTCAAATAATAAAAATTTTTTTTAAAAATTCAAGACTATATGGTGACAAGGCTTGGCAATTTGGAGGATGAACAAGACCATAAAGGTGCAATCACAGGACAAATGATCCAAGAGAAATTACAAAACATAGCCAGGTGTGGTGGCTCACTCCTGTAATCCCAGAACTTTGGGAGGCTGAGGTGGACAGATCACTTGAAGTCAGGCATTCAAGACCAACCTGGCCAATATAGTGAAACCCCACCTCTATTTAAAAATACAAAAATTAGCCAGGGATGGTGGTGACACCTGTAATCCTAGCTACTCAGGAGGCTGAGGCAGGAGAATCACTAAAACCCAGGAGGCAGTGAGCAAAAATCGAGATCATACCACTGCACTCCAGGTGACAGAGCAACACTGTTTCCAAAAAAATAAATAAATAGAAAAGAAATTCCAAGACATTAAGTTTCAGGAAACAATTCTCTTTAGACAGATGTCCTCCCATTACACAGTCAAGGCAATAATGATGAGAAACCATGCAGCCATTCAACAAATCTTTAGTGAATATCTATTCTTCTCACACATGTACATGCTGGGCACAGAGGACATAAACCTTTTGTTCACAGAGGCAACATAATAGTCTATAGCAGGTACAGACAAGTATAGAAACAACTATGATATGGTTCAATGAATCCATTAACAAGTAAGTACTAGGAAGTAATAAAGTCACTTATCATCATTTAATGTGGCCTTGGAGCATCAATGAAAGATTCATAATGTTCCAAATAGAATAGTATCTCAACAGTTCTCCAAAGTAAGAAAAAGCATGGCACAGGTGAAGAAATAAAATTTATAGGTTTAAAGTTAAAAGCCAGGCCGGGTGCAGTGGCTCACACCTGTAATCCCAGCACCTTGGGAGGCTGAGGAAAGTAGAATCACAAGGTCAGGAGTTCAAGACTGGCCTGACCAAGATGGTGAAATCTCATCTCTACTAAAAATACAAAAATTAGCCAGACACGGTGGCAGGCGCCTATAATCCAAGCTACAAAGGAGGCTGAGGCAGGAGAATTGCTTGAACCCTGAGGGGCAGAGGTTGCAGTGAGCTGAGATCACACCACTGCACTCTAGCTTGGGAGACATAGAATGAGACTCCGTCTTTTAAAAAAAAAAAAAAAAAAAAAAAAAAGAGTAAAAGCTGCCAAATTTCCAGTTTGTTGCTACCTCCTTCTTCTTTAGGTTTACTCATACTCTTCCCAGTTTTTGGACCTCACGTCTTAATAAGAGGACATATACTGATGAATGAGAAACTGTCCCAATAATACCTTCATAAAGACCTCCTCTCATAGCTCTCTGATTCTATTATAAAGCCATCTGTTTATTTTAATTTTTAAGAGTTCTGGAACATCCATTTGGGAATATGTGCACAATTCAAGAATGCAATCAACAATATAAAAAATTTTTCTAAATCACATAAATACCAGTACAGAGGAAAAGAGAAGCAGTGCTTTCTGTAGTATGATAAAAATGATACAAGTTGGATCAAGGCAAACCACTCCATGAAAATTTAGTATAACATATAAATTAACAAAAGCACAGAAAAGAAGGTATAAGGCTGCTGTTGACACCAATAAATATAATTGGCATAGTGCTGTAAGTATATTTATCACATATTAATTTAACCCATGAGGTTCATATTCTAATACAATTCTATCGACTTAGAAATTAAAGGCTGGGCATGGTGGCTCACGCCTGTAATCCCAGTACTTTGGGAGGCCGAGGCAGGTGGATCACCTCAAGTAAAAAGTTTGAGACCAGTCTGGTCAATATGATGAAACCCTGTCTCTACTAAAAATACAAAAAATTAGCCTGGCCCGGTGGTGGGCACCTGTAACCCAGCTACTTGAGAGGCTGAGGCAAGAGAATCACTTGAACCTGGGAGGTGGAGGTTGCAGTGAGCTGAGATAGAACCACCTCACTCTAGCCTGGGCAACAAGAGCAAAACACCACCTCGAAGGAAAAAAAAAAATTAGAGTAAGAAAACTTAAGCACACATACAAAACCTAAATTTAGGAGAAGAGTACATACAGCTTTAAATTCAATGATGTATAAAATAAACCCTCAATCAGGAGCAGCTAAATAACTGAAAAGTTCCCAGTTTTTGAGATCTGTTTAACTACATAAAGTAATGATCTTAGTCATTTGTCTTGATATAAAAGGTTCAAGGTTCAACCTCACAAATAAGAACATAACAATCTAGTATGAAATTCACAAGGCTTTTAGAATTTATTTTTCTACAGCTAGATTATGCCCCAGGGTTAAATAATACCAAATTTTAGGTAATATGACTTACCTGTTGACTTGAAAATTTCACTTTTGGATTGTTATCTATCTCCCATAAACCTTCATTAAAACCTTTTCTTTTATTTGGTTTGCCATACTTTTCCTTATTTTCTGAGTAAGGAAATATATCCTTTGGTCCTAAAAAGGCACTAAAAAGGGGGGGAGAATGTGAGTGCAAAACAATCTCAATTAAATACATAAGTTATTAAATAAGATACTCTATTATGCAATTATCAAAAATACATAATCTAAACCACATTACAATTCTTATATAAGTTAAAGGGCAACTTTAATACAATACTTGTATTAAATTCAATAATAAGCAACTATTTGAATAGATCCATAATCCTATTAAGTAAAACCACAATGTGAATGTACTTAATACTGCTGAACTGTACACTTAAACATGGTTAAATCACCGGGTGCAGTGACTTACGCCTGTAATCCCAGCACTTTGGGAGGCTGAGGGTGGATCACCTCAGGTCAGGAGTTCAAGACCAGCCTGGCCAACATGGTGTAACCCTGTCTCTACTAAAAATACAAAAAGTGGCTGGGCGTGGTGGCACATGCCTGTAGTCCCATCTACTTGGGAGGCTGAGGCAGGAGAACTGCTTGAACCTGAGAGAGGCAGAGGTTGCAGTGAGCTGAGATCATGTCCCTGCACTCCAGGCTGGTGACAGAGTGAGACTCTCTCTCAAAAGAAAAAAAAAAGGTTAAATCAGTGAATTTGGGTTCTTTAACAATGATAAATCACAAAGTTTGACACATTCGCATTAATCAATATATTTAACTTCCCCAAATATAGTTTCACTTCAAAATAACTTGATATATTATACAATTCACGAAACTGTTATGTTTTTACAATAATCAACTAATATGTTAAGAATTTTATTTTACTCAATGAGGGAATCAGACATGTTATAACCCATTCATTCATTCATTCATGTATGTATGTATGTACAATCAATTCTTGCTATCTGTGGTAGTAATGTTCTATAAAGTCACTGTGAAAGCTGAATTAGCAAATACTCAACTGTTGATCCTAGGGGAAAAACTGTTCCCTCTTAGGAGAAATACATAAACCAGTCAATACATAAATTCATTTTATGCATGTTTCTGTTTAAAGACACCTTATTTAATACAGATTGCTAACTCATTAACACTGAACTCATAGCCAACAGTGTATATAACATGCACTTTCTCTGTAGAGCACATTATAGCCTTCTTGCACTTAGCAACACTAAAGAGCACTTTAGCACTATGCTTGGGGGCTAGTTTAAATAGCAAAATGACCAACAAAAGCACAAAACTGCAAAAATCCACGGCAATAAATAGACTGCAAAAAAAATACTTGCTTACAGTATGAGTGCTGAAAAAAAAAGGCAAGCATTCCCTTGTTCAACCTCAGCTAAGAATGTATGTATCAAGAGATTCAAATGTTTCTGCTACTCAGTGCATATTTGTGAAATGACCTGGAAGACACTACAACAAGTACTACTGATTTGGGGTTACAAATACATTTTAGTGAGTAGGTACATTTGCAAACATGGTATCCACAAATAATGAGTCTCAACTGTTTGCATGTGTGTGTACATATATTCACAGATAGTTCTTAATTTACTAAGGGTATATGCCCCAATAAACCACTGTAAATCTAAAATATCTCAAGTCAAAAATGCATTTAAATACTATGAAAACCCCACTATCAAGTCAAAAACATCTAAGTTGAACCACTGTAGGTGTGTTAGTCCATTCTCATGCAGCTATGAAGAAATACTTGAGACTGAGTAATTTACAAAGAAAAGAGGATTAACTGATTCACAGTTCCACATGGCTGGGAAGGCCCCAGGAAACTTAGAATCACGGCAGAAGGCACCCCTTCACAGGGCCACAAGAGAGAGAATGCATGCAAGCAAGGGAAATGCCACTTATAAAACCATCAAATCTCATGGAACTCTCTATCACAAGAAAAGCATGGGGGAAAAGAAACCACCTACCTCCTTCTATTACTTCCACCTGGTCCCGTCATTGACACATGGGGATTATTATAATTCAAGGTAAGATTGGGGATAGGACACAGAGCCAAACCACCATTCTGCCCTTGGCCCCTCTCAAATCTCATGTCCTCACATTTCAAAACACAATCATGCCCTTCTAACAGTCCCCCAAAGTCTTAACTCATTCCAGCATTAACCCAAAAGTCCAAGGCCAAAGTCTCATCTGAGACAAGGCAAGTCCCTTCCACCTAGGAGTCTCTAAAATCAAAAGCAAGTTAGTTACTTCCTAGATACAGTGGTGATACAGGCACTGGCTAAATACTCCGTTCCAAATGGGAGAAACTACCTAAAACAAAGGAGCTGGCTGCAGGCCCCCATGCAAGTCTGAAATCTAATAGGACAGTCAAGTTCCAAAATGATCTCCTTTGACTCCATGTCTCACATCCAGGTCAAGCAAATGCAAGAGGTGGACTCCCAGAGTCTTAAGAAGCTCTGCCCGTGTGGCTTTGTATGGTACCACCACTCCAACTCAGGCTGGTGTTGAATGTCTGCAGCTTTTCCAGGTACATGGTGAGCTGTCAGTGGATCTACCATTCTGGGGTCTAGAGGATGGTGGCCCTCTTCTCACAGTTCTACTAGGTAGTATGCCAGTGGATACTCTGTGTCAGGGATCCAAGCTCACATTACCCTTCCACACTGTCCTAGCAGAGGTTCTCCATGAAGTCTTCGTCCCTGCCGCAGACTTCTACCTGGAAATCAAGGCATTTCCATAGGTCCTCTGAAATCTGGGCAGAAGTTCCCAAACCTCTATTCTTGTCTTCTGCATACCCACAAACCCAACACAATGTGGAAGCTGCCAAGGCTTGGGGCTTGCACCCTCTGAAGCAACGGCCTCAGCTGTACCTTGACCCCTTTGAGCCAAGGCTGGAGCAACTGGGACACAGGGCACCAATTCCCAAGGCTGCACACAGCAGGGGAGGTGCCCTGGACCCAGCCCAAGAAACCATTTTTCCTTCCTATGCCTCTGGGCCTATGATGGGAGGGGCTGCTGCAAAGGTCTCTGACATGCCCTGAAGGCATTTTCCCCATTGTCTTGGTGATTATCATTTGGCAGCCAGCTTGAATTTCTCCCCAGAAAATGGGTTTTCTACTGCATCGTCAGGCTGCAAATTTTCCAAACTTTTATGCTCTGTCACTTCTTAAATGCCTTGCTGCTTAGAAATTTCTTCTGCCAGATCCCCTAAATCCGCTCTCTCAAGTTCAGAGTTCCACAGATCTCTAGGGCAGGAGCAAAAAGCCAACAGTCTCTCTGCAAAAACATAGCAAGAGTGATCTTTAATCCAGTTCCCAACAAGTTTCTCATCTCCATATGAGACCACCTCAGCCTGGACTTCATTGTTTGTATCACTATCAACATTTGGGTCAAAGCCATTCAACAAGTCTCTAACAAGTTCTCAACTTTCCCACATTTTCCTGTCCTCCTGTGAGCCCTTCAAACTGTTCCAACCTCTGCCTGTTACCCAGTTCCAAAGTTGCTTCCACATTTTCAGTTATCTTTACAGCAGCACTCCACTTCTAGTACCAATTTACCATGTTAGTTGGTTCTCTCATTGCTATAAATATCAGAGACTGGATAATTTATAAAGAAAAGAGGTTTAGGCACTTTGGGAGGCCGAGGCGGGTGGATCACAAGGTCAACAGATCGAGACCATCCTGGTCAACATGGTGAAACCCAATCTCTACTAAAAATACAAAAAATTAGCTGGGCATGGTGGCGCATGCCTGTAATCCCAGCTACTCAGGAGGCTGAGGCAAGAGAATTGCCTGAACCCAGGAAGGGGGAGGTTGCAGTGAGCCAAGATCATGCCATTGCACTCGAGCCTGAGTAACAAGAGAGCTAAACTCCGTCTCAAAAAAAAAAAAAAAAAAGGTTTAGTTGACTCAAAGTTCTGCATGGGTAGGAAGGCCTCAGGAAACTTACAATCATGGTAGAAGGTACCTCTTCACAGGGCTGCAGGATAAAGAATGTGTGCAAGCAGGGGAAATGCCAGACACTTATGAAACCATCAAATCTCATGAGACTCACTATCACAACAGCATGGGGGAAATAGCCTCCATCATTCAATTACCTCCACCTGGTCCTGTTGGTGACTACTATAATTTGAGGTGCAATTTTGTGGGGACACAGGGCCAAACCATATTAGTAGTTCAGGGACCATCTGTACACATATATTTAGATAAATTATCCAGGATATATCCTGTACATCTCCCCACATCAGTGAGTCATGTAGAAGCCTGTCGGTTCTACAAAGCTAGACATAAGTATGTTGATAATTTTACTACAATAGCTGATATATTCCCCAAAGCAACGGGAAAATGGATACTTATTTCCTCTAAAATGTATTAAATTTTAAAATTATGACTATCATTACATATATATCACAACTTCCTTATCTGCTAAAATTCTTTAAGAATTAGAGAACTAGGCCGGGCGCAGAGGCTCACGCCTACAATCCCAGCACTTTGGGAGGCTGAGGTGGGTGGATCACTAGGTCAAGAGATCAAGACCATCCTGGTCAACATGGTGAAACCCCGTCTCTACTGAAAATACAAAATTTAGCTGGGCATGGTGGCGCAGCCTGTCCCAGCTACTCAGGAGGCTGAGGCAGGAGAATTGCTTGAACCCAGGAGGTGGAGGTTGCAGTGAGCCGAGATCGCACCATTGCACTCCTCCAGCCTGGGTCACAAGAGTGAAACTCCGTCTCAAAAAAAAAAAAAAAAAAGAATTAGAGAACTCATGAGTATAGTTAATATTCTAGTTAGAATTTTTTACCATTTAAATATAATCAGGGCATATAAAAGCTTTATTTAAATTCTGTAATGTTCACTGTCTCCATGTATTTTAACTGCACATCTCATTTTCAAAGTAATATTATTATGCTACGGTAAGACAAACCAATAATTTACCAAATTTACTTTGGAGTTAAACTGAAATAATCTCATTTCATCAAAAAATTGAAGATTTTACTAGACATCATTAATTACTGACCACAATCTCAAATTAGAAAAAGTAACTAATTTAGCTGTAACAATACACATTCCTCTTAATAGGTTTCAAATTCTAAGTAAATGACTTAAGTTAAACCTCCATGAAAATATATTTCTAGTCAGAACAAACCAATTCAACACAAAATTCTCCCTCCTGAAAAACCATAAAAACAACAGTAAAGAGATTAATTTAAAAGTATAAACTCATAAGGCTAAACAAGACAAAAATAAAATTTGGAAGCTAAAAAGAAGACTGAAAAAGTTGGATCCTAGGCACCCTCATTTACAATTTAAAATCCCCAAAGGGCTCAAAATTGGGGTCACCAGGACTTCAGGAGTAGGAAAAGACCTTACAAAGACTTAATTATAGGAAAATGTTTTAAAACCTCAAATGTGGATTTTCAGAGGTATGGCTCTAAGTCTAAAAGCCAATGAAGACTATTTACCACAAAGTTACTGCATAAAGGTTACATATTTTTACATGAATTACTTTTCTTTACCTCAAAAGAAGCAGTTCTTAAAAATGACCATGCAAGGCAATCTTAATAATCAATGGGAAAAGTTACCACTGTTCTGTGACCTTTAAAAATTGTCAAAATATTGAGCAGTCTATTACTGACAGTTATAAATATATAAGGAAATGAAATAGTAAAACCAATACTTACTTAGCACACTGTAACTTAAAATATTAGGAACCCTGAGATTAAAGTGTATCACTTCTTTGTAAAAAATAAAAATAAATAAAAAATAAAAAACCATCAAGAATAATTTGAACATGTTTGCCTTCTTCTGATATTAATTATGACATGGAATGAGCCTATCTTCTATGCCTTGGCAAACTGTCATACTCCTAAGTTTGGATCAGATTTCAGTATTTTATCCTTCATGCTTTCAACGTTGTGAAATATCCTCAAGTGTTTTTCATTGGTGTCACTTCTATTAATAAGATATCTTCATCTTTTCCAATACAACTACCTTTTTCACTTATGTTGATAAGCTTGCCTTCACTAAGTTCCTCTGGCTGGACAATTAGTGTCTCTCCAACTGCAAACCAATATAAATGGTTTAGAGTTGGAGAGACACTAATATATATTAAACACCATATATATAAATAGCTTACAAGGTAAGCTATTTATTCTATAATTATATTTATATTAAATTCAAATTTCCCTTCTAGCATTATTATAATTTTTGTTACACTTTCATCTTTGTTGATCAATTTCATCGTTTATTTTGGTAAACTGTAACACGAGTGTATCATTAGGAGACAGAAGCCAAGTATACATCCCACTGGCTGTGCACGATTTTCAGAAACTGATACAGTGACCAATCACCAAGAAACTTTGAAAGTGGCCGGGGTGCCGTGGCTCACGCCTATAATCCCAGCACCTTGGGAGGCCGAGATGGGTGGATCACAAGGTCAAGAGATCGAGACCATCTGGTCAACATTGTGAAACCCCGTCTCTAATAAAAATACAAAAATTAGCTGGGCATGGTGGCGCACGCCTGTAGTCCCAGATACTCGGGAGGCTGAGGCAGAATTGCTTGAATCCAGGAGACAGAGGTTGCGGTGAGCCGAGAACATGCCATTGCACTCCAGCCTGGGTAACAAGAACGAAACTCCATCTCAAAAAAAAAAAAAAAGAAACTCTGAAAGTGACATTATATGCATCTGTAATTTACATCTTAATTGGTAGTTGAAAGACTAGCCACAAATTTTGTAGTTTATGCAATTACATTTAATATGAAAGGGTAGGTAAAATTTTAACCATGTTGTTAGGGGACTGCTATTTAGCTAATTCATGGTAACTGAAATTTGTGCCTACAGGAATTGTGTAAAGCTAAGGACTGCCTATATATATCCTTTTCTCCTCTTCAAGCTTTGAGTTTAAATTCCCCTTTTAACAGACAGCAATATTGCCATTCCTGCTTTCTTTGTGACATCATTACTTAGTCTTGTTTTGTTTGAGCTTTGTCTCACAAAATAAGACATAGCAAAGTCATTTATTAATACAGTTGGCGAGTCTTAGTAAAATTATATTCATTCACAACATGTAATGTTTATATTTAGTTTTATTCACATCACCTCATTTTACATGTACCTTTTCATTACAATTGGATTTTACTCTTAATTTTGCTAAGTATGTTTTATTTATTTATTTATTTATATTATTTTTTAAGACAGGGTTTCACCATGTTGGTCAGGCTGGTCTTGAACTCCCGACATCAGGTGATCCGCCCGCCTTGGCCTCCAAAGTGCTTGGATTACAGGGATAAGCCACCAAGCCCGGCCCCCTGCTAAGTATATTTTTTAAAAAAAATTCACCCCTTGCTCCTACTCCCAGATTCAAATTTACAAGTTGTACCTTTCATTATTAACCATTATGGTTCAAATGATGTCATATATAAATTCACATATCTTTTTTTAAAGGCAGAGTCTCGCCCTGTCGCCCAGGCTGGAGTGCGATGGCACGATCTCAGCTCACTGCAACCTCCACCTCCCAGGTTCAAGTAATTCTCCTGCCTCAGCCTCCCAAGTAGCTGGGATGACAGGCGTCTGCCACCATGTGCAGCTAATTTTCTGTATCTTTAGTACTGATGGGGTTTTATCATGTTGGCCAGGCTGGTTTCGAACTCCTGACCTCATGATCCACCCGCCTTAGCCTCCCAAAGTGCTAGGATTATGAGTCACCAAATTAACATATCTTAACATACCAAAAATTAAATAATTATGTCCTTCCAAATGAAAAGACCTTTACAAATATAAATTCACATTAGGTACAGAAGATTTTTTAATTCCCACATATTATTTTTTAGTTCATATAATTCAACATCATTATCAGGGAAATGTAAATTAAAAAATCACAAGATACTACCCTCACCCCCCACTCAGAGAGCTACAATAAAATGACAAGTAAGTGTTGGCAAGGATGTAAAGAAATTGGAACCTTCATACAACTGCTGGTGGGAATGTAAAACGATGCAGCTGATTTGGAAAGTCTGACAGTTTCTCAAAATATTAAACATAAAGTTACCATCTAACCCAGGAATTTCACTCCTAGAGAAATGAAAACTTATGTTCACACAAAAACTTGGACACAAATTTTCACCAGCATTATTCTTGATAGCCAAAAGTAGAAGTAACTCTAATTTAGTCTATCAAGTGATGAATAAATATCACATCAGGCTAGAGCATGGATTAACCTAGAAAACACCAACCTAAGTGAGAAAAGCCAGCCACTAAAGACCACATATTCTATGATTCTATTTTTTTTTTTTTTTGAGACAGAGTCTTGCTCTGTCACCCAGGATGGAGTGCAATGGTGTGATCTCAGCTCACTGCAACCTCTATTTCCTGAGTTCAAGTGATTCTCCTGCTTCAGCCTCCTGAGTAGCAGGATTACAGACATGCCACCATGCCCAGCTAATTTTAGCAGAGATGAGGTTTCACCATGTTATCCAGGCTGGTCTCGAACTCCTGACCTCACGATCTGCCTCAGCCTCCCAAAGCGCTGGGATTACAGGTGTGAGCCACCACGCCCGGCTGATTCCATTTATATGAAATACACAGAATAGGAAAGTAGGTTAGTTGCTACCTAGGCCAAGGCAGGAAAGAAGATTGGGTAGAAATGGCAAGTAAATGCTAATGGATACATGGTTTCTTTTTGGAGAAACTAATTGTATTTCAATAAAGCTGTTAAAATCTTTTGACAACATAGCCTATCAAAGAAAACTAGTCCATAATTTCACCAACTAAATCTGTTTTCACCCCACTTATTTGTATACATACATATATAACTATGTCATTTCAATGTATATCATACAAACTTACTCGAAAGCAGACCTCTTCAAACTAAAATGATTATCTTTTTAGGTCAACAATTACTCAACACCTATACAATATTTCACTGAATAGCTAAACCTATTGTTGGGCCATTTTTTATATCAAGTTTTCTATTATAAAATCATGCTGCTTTAATAAACATATTACTCAATCTCTGCACCTATCGCAGTGGCTTAAGCCTGTAATCCCAGCACTTTGGGAGGCCGAGGCGGGTGGATCACGAGGTCACGATATCGAGACCATCCTGGTCAACATGGTGAAACCCCGCCACTACTAAAAATACAAAAAATTAGCTGGGCATGGTGGCATGTGCCTGTAATCCCAGCTACTCAGGAGGCTGAGGCAGAATTGTCTGAACCCAGGAGGCGGAGGTTGCAGTGAGCCGAGATCGCGCCATTGCACTTCAGCCTGGGTAACAAGAACGAAACTCCATCTCAAAAAAAAAAAAGTGAGTGAGTCAGGTTGGGCCTGGTGGCTCACACCTGGAATCCCAGCCCCAGCACTTTGGGAGGCCAAGAAAAGCGTATCACCTGAGGTCCCAGCCTGGTCAACATGGGAAAACCCCATCTGTACTAAAAATAGAAAAATTAGCCAGTCATGGTGGTGTGTGCCTGTAATCCCAGCCACTAGGAAGGCTGAGGCAGAAGAATCACTTGAACCCAGGAGGCAGAGGTTGCAGTGAGCCAAGATCGTGCTGCATTCCAGCCTGGGTGATGGAGACTGTTTCAAAAAAAAGAAAAAAAAAGCAAGTAGGTCAACGATATGCTCAAGACTGATGAGCTCTTAATGACATTCGAAAATGACAGTAGATGGAAAAAAAGAAAATCTTCCTTGGGCACACAGTCCTACAGGTTTGGTGAACAGGGACTAGTTTAGTTTTTTGACAGACATCACTATACTAGTTCCCAAGGGTACAACCTTATGCAGCTGTGGTTCTGATTCATTCTTCAAAGCATTCCACTTTAAAATTATGTATTTTTAAAATGCTTAATACGCTAAGTAAAAGCAGGATATAATTACACATAATCGCAAATACCAAAAAATTGTAAGTCAGTCTGAAAGAAAATATATCAAAATGTTAATAGTTAGGTCTGACTGATTCATTCTTCAGCATTTCATTTTAAAATAACATACCAAATGCTTAATACACCCAAATGCACAAAAGCAGGCATAACTATATATGACAGAAACTCCTTAAAAATATGCATAGACAAGTTTGAAAAAAATACATCAAAATATTACCAAGTTTAGGGGTTGTTTCTAAAACTTAGGAATATGATTTGCTTCCTTTTACATTGTTTTTAAAATTTTTAACAATGAAAAGATACATATTCAAGGTAACTTATCCACCAAATTCCAGAGCTAAAAGGAAACTGAGGGATCACCAAAATCCTCATTTTAAGGATTAGAAAATTGAAATTCTAAAAGCCTGACGCAAGGTCATCTACCTATTAAAACAGCAGAGCCTCAATTTGAAGTGTTCCTTAAAGAGGTATTGGGCTTTAACCACTGTAATACAGTCTTTGAAACATATCCTAATAAAATATTGATGCTATTTCTCTATATATATGAATACAGACCTCAAATACCAATGTCAAAGCATGTTAGAGTCAAGAATAATGTAAAACATCCTAAGAAAACAGCAAATAATTAACTGCATTCAATACTAGTTTTATAATATTGAGGCAGCTCAAGTCCTACAATGTGTTTCTTTGATGGCACACACTTTGAAGCCCTAAGTGTAAACATGTGCATCCCAATTTTCCTAGCAATATATATACAGCCCAGACACGGTGGCTCATGCCTGTAATCTCAGCACTTTGGAAGGCTGAGGCAGGTGCATCACAATGTCAGGAGATCAAGATCATCCTGGCTAATGCGGTGAAACCCCATGTCTACTAAAAATAGAAAAAAATTAGCCAGGTGTGGCGACATGCACCTGTAATCCCAGCTACTTGGGAGGCTGAGACAGGAGAATTGCTTGAACCAGGGAGGCAGAGGTTGCAGTGAGCTGAGACGGCGCCACTGCACTCCAGTCTGGGCGACAGAGTGAAGCTCCGTCTCAAAAGAAAAAAAAATACACACATATACACATACACAGAGAGAGAAAAGCAATTATTTCTCTTCATTCACTTTTTGTGAACAATATGATAACCACAAGAACACAAATAAAAACTCAGGTGTTAAACATCTAGAACTCTTCTTTTAAAAGAAGTCACAGGCCAGGCATGATGGTTCACACCTATAATCCCAGCATTCTGGGAGGCTGAGGGGAAAGGATCACTTGAACCCAGGAGTTCAAGACCAGCTTGGCCAACATGGTGAAACCCTGTCTCTATTAAAAACATAAAAAATAGCCAGGCATAGTGGTGCATGCCTGTAATCCCAGCTACCAGGAGGCTGAGGCAAGATAACTGCTTGAATTCGGGAGGTGGAGATTATACTGAGCCGAGATAACGCCACTGCACTCCAGCCTGGGCAACAGAGTGAGAGACTGCCTCAAAACAAAAAGGGAAGAGAAACATGTTGCGTACACAAAATAGGAAATCCGATCAGAGCCAAATATATGAAGCTCAAAACTCACATAACTGTTGCCAAGTAATATTACTAAACAGAAAGATCCCATTTTTAACAATATATTGATTCTAACTTGCTGCTTCATTTCTGCATTAATAAATCACAAAATATGAAACACAGTTTTATATTTTATAATAGCATGTAATATTCTGTAATAGAAAAATGACTCAACAGACAACTGAATATGCATGTACTTACTATGTGCCATGAAGTTGCTGGTATAAAGAGATGAATTAACAGCTCATCTCATTATTTGGTGTAAAATTTAAGAGAAATCATACAAGTCCCACAGCAATACATGTAGCTATGAAACTTGTATAAAACTACTGTAGAAGAAAAAAAGCCTATCCTATTATTTATTCCTTTATTTTCTTCTTGTGACCATTGTCAGTACCTCCATATTGATCTTCACTCCTAAAACTATAAATTAGACAGGTTTTAAAACAGCCTGTGATGTATATTTAAAGTTCCTAAAACTGAGCACCCAACTTCTTTGCATTAAGACAATTAAGAGCAGTAAGGAAGAAAAAACAGCAAAATATCTTTATTTAAATTTTCTAGACTTTAAAGATATAGAGCTAGGTAAGAATATTCCCTGAATTAGCAAAGGTAATTAATCAGCAAAACTCACACTGGGCTGCATTTCAATTTAATAAATACCAGCAGAAGTCATGGAAAAATGGGTAAATTCCCAGAAGTCTTGTTCCCAAAATGAAATAAGTTTGCCAAGGCTGAACATTTTAAATAGTGGGCATTTATTTAGTGTTTAATACATGCCAAGCATTGTTCTAAGCACTTTTCATGTCATGTCTTGTTTGCATCCCAAAATTCTGAGGCAAGATAACATTATCCCCACTTTACAAACGAGAAAAAAAAAAAAAACACAAATATAAGTAACCTGCCCAAGGTTATATAGCAGGTAAATGGCAGTCAGGATTCAAAAACAAACTTCTGATCTAGTTGTCTTAAACTCTACATAAACGCTGGCTAATGGACAGCAAATGCATAATCAACAAATGACTTTATCTAGTGCACAAAGCTTTCAATCACCAAATATTTATTTAACAGCTGCTAAGTGCCAGGCACTTAAGTTAATGATGACAAGATAGACAAGGTCCCTGCTGATCCAGCTCTTTGAGTGTGGGTGAAAAAAAAAAAAAAGAAAAAATTCTTAGTCATTGTTGCAATGGGGAAAATAAACACAAAATGGAGGATTTGAGCTAAGATCTAAATGACTTCAATTATCCGAAGGCACAACCTTCCCTTCGCAAAGGGAAAACAAAAGACCTGAGACAAGATGCGGCTTATTTGTACAACAGAAAAAATCAGTGAAAAATGTAATGAGGCCAGAGAGGTAAGGATGGGCTAGTTCATATAGGGTTTTATAAATAGCATTTGTAGGTAGTTTTTGGTTTTGATCCACTGCTAATGTTAAAATAGGGAGTCACTAAAGGTTTTCAATGAAATGACATGACCTGATTGGGATATAAAGATCTCTTTGACTAGACAGTTGTACCTCTGTATCCATGAATTATCCTTCCCCGCTCCCTGCAGACACCAAAATTCACACGTTTAAGTCCCTTATATAAAACAGCATAGGAGATATACACACTATGCACAACCTTCCATATACTTTACATCAGGAGTCCCAACCCCTGGGCCAACAAGGACCAGTACCCGTCCCTGTTAGGAACCAGGGCACACAGCAGGAGGTGAGCATTACCACCTGAGCTCTGCCTCCTGTCAGATCAGTGGCAGCATTAGATCCTCAGAGAAGCACGAACCCTATTGTGAACTATACATATGAGGGATCTAGGCTGAGTGCTCCTTGTAAGAATCTAAGTAATGCTTGCTGATCTGAGGTGGCACATTCTTCATCCCAAAACCATCCCCCCAATCACCCATGAAAAAACTGTCTTCCATCGATGCTTTAATATCATCTCTAGATCACTCATAGTACCTAAAACAATGTAACTGCTACATAAACAGTTGTTATATTGCATTAATAGTAAGAAAGAAAAATATCTATATATATATATTCAGTACAGACATAACTATGTATCTTTTTCCCCCAAGTATCTTCGATCTGTGGCAGGTTAACTCCACGGATACAGAACCCACAGATACAGTGGGCCAACTGCTTACGAAGAGTGGAAACTGAAACCCACATAGAGTAAGGGTATTACTTTTAATTTTTTCCCAAGACAGGGTCCTACTATGTTGCAAGACAGATCTGAACTTCTGGCCTCAAGGGATCCTCCTGCCTCAGCCTCCTGGGTAACTGGAAGGCTGTCCCAGTGGGCATGTCCCAGTGTGCCCAGCTTAGGACATTATTTACAGGAGTTATTATGCATGGACTCGAATTATAACAAAGATTGCCAAAAGCGGACAGATCCAAATGTATTTGAAAGGAAAAGAACAAGATTTGCTGACTGACTAGATGTGGAAAGGAAGGAAAAAAACTGTAATATGTAATCAAGGATAATAGGAAGACTTAGCTTCAGCAAGAATTGAGTCCATGTCATTCCCACTTACTAAAAATCTGTTTGAATATGTTAGGTTTAAGATACCTATTATATAGTCCCAGTTAGGGGTCACTGTCTAATATTCAAAACTTGATTGCTGAACACTTACTATGAATGTCCTAAGTAAAATCAGATGTTTGTAGGCCAGGAAAAGAATGCAGTTATGAAAGAATTCTGCTCTAAATTCAAAAGTTAAAAATTTTAATCTATAAATCAGTTATGAATGAGTACAGTTTTTCAAATACCTCTTTCTTCTTATATTTTCTTCTAATCCCATCTCCCTAACTCCTGGCTATGAGACTAAACTATTTATGCAAAATCCAAATTAAAAAGTTCAAATAAGCTGTGCATGGTGGCTCAGACCTGTAATCCCAGTACTTTGGGAGGACAAAGCAGGTGGCTCACTTGAGGTCAGAAGTTCGAGACTAGCCTGGTCAACATGGTGAAACCCCAACTCTACTAAAAACACAAAAATCAGCTGGGTGTGGTGACGGGTGCCTGTAATCCCAGCTACTTGGGAGGCTGAGGTGGGAGAATCACTTGAATCTGGGAGATGGAGGTTGCAATGAGCTGAGATTGCGCCACTGCACTCCAACCTGGGTGACAGAACAAGACTCCCTCTCAAAAAAAAAATAAATAAATAAACTGGGGGAGGCTAAGGAGGAAGATCACTTGAAACCAGGCTCGGGGGACCAGCCTGGGAAATGTAGCAAGACCCCATCTCTTAGAAAAAAAAAATACAAAAATTAGCTAGCTACTGTAGTCCCAGCTACTTGGGAAGTTGAGATGGGAGGATCACCTGGGCCCAGGAGTTTAAGGCTGCCGTCAACTATGATAACCACTGCACTCCATCCTGGGCTACAGAATGAGACCTTGTCTCAAAAAAAAAAAAAAAAAATTTCAAATAACTACCCTTACAAATTTTGAGGGGAAAAAAAGATCATGAGAGACGTAGTTTCCAAAAACTAATCTTAAGTACAAAAAAAGTGTCACCACCAGACTAACATACATATGGGGCAGCACTGTTTTTCCAAAGGTAAATGGTACACTCATATAACACTAAGGCAAAAATTAAGTGCATTTTGAAATGAAAATTTAGTATCATTAGCTTAATTTTAAAGTTAAATACATTTGAATTCCTTGAACATATCCTAATTTCTTAAATATTAGTAGTAACTCATTATCTTCATTAACCACCTTATTACCTTAACCAAATAACGGTTAAGGTTAGCTACTTGGTATAGTTTATTTTGGTTTAAAGTGTACATATATTTATAATATGAAAGTCCTTTTAAATGCTGGGGCAGGGATAATCATTCCTCTTTTAAATTTAAAATAGTAATATAAGAATGGACTGTAAGACTATAAGGATATATAGAAGTATAAAATCTGTTCCATTTCAGAAAAAAATCAGAATTAAAGAATTTTAAGCTTATATAAAACTGAAAAATGCTAAGGAATGTCCATTGACATTACTACATCATTTCCAAACTTCAACATAAATCAGAATCATCTGGAAAGCTCGTTAAAACAGATTTTCAGGCTCCACACTCACAGCTTGATTCACTATGTCTAGAGAAAGGCCTAAGAACTTGCCCTTTTTTTTTTTTTTTTTTTTTTTTTGAGACGGGGTCTGCAGTGGTGAGATCTTGGTTCACTGGAACCTTTGCTTCCTTGACTCAGGTGATGGATCCACCTCAGCCTCCTGAGTAGCTGGGACCATATGCGTGTGGCACCACAAACTGTTTATTTTTGCATTTTTTGTAGACATGCAGTTTCACCATGTTGCACAGGCTAATCTCCAACTCCCAAACTCAACCGACCCTCCTACCTCAGCCTCCCAAAGTGTTGGGATTACAGGTGTAGCTCTGATTTGCCACACCCAGCCCCAAACTTACATTTTAACTATAAAGTTCCCATGAGATGCTAGTGCTGCTAGACCTGGCAACACACTTTGAAAAGCCCTACTCTAATATACACTGCACAATTTTCCACTAAAACTTATCTTTTTCCTCTATTAAATTTACTGAAGAGTTTCTTTTTTTTTTTTGAGACGGAGTTTCACTCTTGTTACCCAGGCTGGAGTGCAACGGCGCAATCTCGGCTCACCGCAACCTCCACCTCCTGGGTTCAGGCAATTCTCCTGCCTCAGCCTCCTGAGTAGCTGGGATTACATGCCCAGCTAATTTTTTTTCGTATTTTTAGTAGAGACGGGGTTTCACCATGTTGACCAGGATGGTCTCGATCTGTTGACCTCGTGATGAAGAGTTTCTTTAAATGGTAGAGTATCCCATGGAATCAGAAATTTACCACTTCTTAAAAATTCTATTGTTATACATACATACACTTGAAACTAACTCTAATTATGATGAAGTCCAAACCAATTCTGGATCCAAAGTTGTATTTTTTTAAAAAACTAATTACAGAATATTGTATGATACCATTAAAATAAAATGTCCAGAACTGCTAAGTCTATAATAAACAGTAGACTAGTGGTTGTTTAGGGTTGGAGAGGGGAAAGTGATCTCCAACAGGTATGAGAGTAAATATACTAAAAGTAAATATACTTCAAGCAAGTGAACTTTTTTATATAAAAATTCCATCTTAATAAAGCTATTAAAGAAATTGTGTGAAAGTGTACACAGTAGCTAAGCAAATTAAACCAAATATTCCCATTGTAGCCAGTCTTAGAATACATAATTCTAATCAGAATAGCAGTAGTTTTGTTTCTTCTCATCCCAGGTAAACCAGACTACCAAAATTATGACAGACTCCAAACTTCAAATCTAAAAATCAACCTCCTTACATAGCATTTGTAAGGCCATTAAATCATAGGTATGTAGGAATATTCTTTGGGAAATTAATGATAGCCTCCAGAGTGATCCCATGCAGTTGGCAGTAACATACTTCAATGCTGAGCTGCAATTTTTGAAAAATTTGCTTCTCCAAATCAGTTCTCTGGCCACATAACCACCAGGGGCAGTAGAGCTTTAGGGACAATACAAACATACGGAGGGAACTATCTAGACGACTTCTCACCTTTCCCACAATATACAATTTGTGTATCTGATATCATAAAACCAAAAATAAGGTAGTTCTTATTAAAAGCACTTACTTGACTGCATAGGAATATTAGATGACTTATTAAAACTTTCCTTATATATTTTCATCCATCAGTCATTCTTATTGCTGAGAGAATTTCTACTTTCCTTTTTTGGTTAAGGAAACACCTATTCCAATAAAAAATAAAGCTACGACCAGGGGTGGTGGCTCATGCCTGTAACCCCAGCACTTTGGTAGGCCGAGGTAGGCAGATCACGAGGTCAAGAGTTTGAGACCAGCCTGGCCAACATGGTGAAACCCCATCTCTACTAAAAATGGAAAAATTAGCCAGGCGTGGTCGTGAGCACCTGTAATCCCAGCTACTCGGGAGGCTGAGGCAGGAGAATCACCTGAACCTGGGCGGCGGAGGTTGCATTGAGCAGAGACTGTGCCACTGCACTCCAACCTGGGCAACAGAGCAAGACTCCATCACACACACAAAAAAAAAGAAAGAAAGAAAGAAAAAAAACCCTACAGTGTCTATAAACTCTACCTTAAAAATAGAGACTTAAAGACTCTTTCCAAAGTTCAAAGATTTTAAAGCCTTTTATTACATTACTAATTCCCCTTTGAATCAATGTCTACTGCCCAACAAACCTGTCAAATTAGCTCTGATTCGTCTTTAAAGCTAACAGGACTTACGTCTCATGGGTTCCAAAAAAGAAAATGGGTAGTTTGTTTGTAGGTGGCTTTACAGCTCCATCAGGAACTTCATCTACCTAAAAGAAAGATTAAGAAAAATTAAAATCTTTTAAACCATACACACCTCAACATTTATCTGAATAAACAAAAGCAAGACATCCAAAAGGGACTGTTATAAAATGGACCAGTTCTACAGGCCCATAATCTCCTATCCCCAATTGTGAAACCCAAGAATCTCTGAAAACCAACATTTGTTTCAAAACTCATTTGGTGGCAAAACCTGGACTGATATTGAGGGTATCAGTCATTTATTTTATCCACCTACTATTTCCACTGTTGTTTCTTTGCAGACATTTTAAGATCATCATGTGCTATTCCAGACCACACTAACAGCAAAATATATGGCATTATGTACTCTCCTGGACTTCCTAAAACCCCAAAATTCTGAATTAATAATCATATCAGCACTTCCAGTAAGGAGTCTGAACCTATTTGACAACTCTAAATGACAGTTCTGCAGAAGTCTATACAAAGAATAATGTAAAAGCAGACACTGACAAAAGTTTAAATCAGTTACCTACCAAAGTCTGTAAAACTTACTATGAAGAGATCTTTCACCAATATGCCTGAATCACATGAGGCTACCTGTTCCTTCTTCATTGCTTTCAATATTTTAAAAATGTAACAAAGCAATCATCAGGTGCTATTATGCCTAACATATCCATAATACTTGTTACTTTCCCCTATCAATAAAGGAAAAACAGACCTCAGGACTAAAGCAGTACTATCTAACTGGAATTCAACAACATGTCAGCCAGGCGCAGTGGCTCATGCCTGCAATCCCAGCACTCTGGGAGGCCAATGCAGGTGAATCACAAGATCAGGAGTTCAAGACCAGCCTAACCAAGATGGTGAAACCCCATTTCTACTAACAATACAAAAATCAGCCAGGTGCAGTGGCAGGCACCTGTAATCCCAGCTACTCAGGAGGCTGAGGGAAGAGAATCGCTTGAACCTGGGAGGCAGAGGTTGCAGTGAACCAAGCTCACATGACTGCATTCCAGCCTGGGAGACAGAGTGAGATGCCAAAAAAAAAGGATTTAACAACATGTCTATTTTTAATGCCTTAATTTTCATAATTTCAAAAACACTTCAATTTGAAAATCAGCTGACTTTGTTAAGAAGGGAGTTGACCATCAAAGGACCTACTATCCTCTGTAAGCATTATGGTGCTGCAGAAAAGACCATGAGGACAACTGAACTGGTTATTTGTGAGCAAGTCTAAAGGCTTTCACACACCAACAGAATCATTACCACCCAATACCTCTAGGGACCTATTTCCCCACCTGTATGATGAACAGCACACCTGTTTCCTCAACCTTGGGGGAAGGTCCCCTAAGAGATCATTTGTTAACCCAGTTCATATGCTTCTTTCTGCTAGCAAACAGCTTTAAGAGTTTATGCAAATACCTAGCACCTACAGCCTTTAATAAATGCCAGACAAAATTTATTTTTTAAATGATTATTGCTGGTAAAGGATTATGTACATGAATGTTTAAGACTTAAAAATTAATGAAGTTTAGGACATACAAACAAACGTTAAAGCAAGAATTGGAACAAGAGGTGTCAGCTTTACAGCTCAGACTTTAAATATGTACTCTAAACTCTCTACAGCAAAGATTTCAAATTTCTAAGAATGAGAAGACAGAAAAAGGAATATAACTGTTGGACACAGAATACATCAAAACTAAATAGAGCTGTTTCTCAGAAAAAAATGGTGAAAAGGGAAAAGACAAACACTTCCCTTCCAATCCAAATGAACGTGTTAAATGCAGAACTTTTTGGCCAGTCTCAGTGGCTCATGCATGTAATCCCAGCACTTTGGGAGGCTGAGATGGGTGAATCACGAGGAGTGGAAATTGAGACCATCCTGGCCAACATGATGAAACCCTGCTCTACTAAAACACAAAAAACTAGCCAGGCATGGTGGTGCACACCTGGCGTCCCAGCTGCTAGGGAGGGTAATTGCTTGAACTTGGGAGGGGAAGGTTGCAGTGAGCCGAAATCACACCACCGCACTCTAGTCTGGTGACATAACAAGACTGTCTCAAAAAAAAGCTTGTTAAACAAAGAAAACACTCTGGTCCTCCAACAGCTACCTTATTTTTCTTACAATAGCACTCTTAGTCACTTAACATATTAGCATGGGGAGGATGATTTGGGAGATTTTTAAAACATTTCATTTGGTTTTTAACTGCATGGTGGTATGCAAATTGGAATACAGATATATTAGACACCCTCAGATCTTAAAAAACCTCAAAATAAATAGGAGTATCTTGAAAACCATGAAATATATTGGAGGGGCCTTAAACCTGATCAGTTTCCCTAAGCTCCATTTGAATGTGAATTATGTTTTATAGGTGCATCATATGTACTATATGTACTAAGGACTGGAGAGGGTATAAAGAAACTCCATTTAAGGTTGTTGCCCTCAGGCTCACAATATATTTGAAAGTCAAAGCATACATAGAAGAATTATAATAAAAGATTATCACAAAAGGAATAGATTAGAATGTAAAATATACAGACAAGCATTATCACTAAGGATTGTTCAAATAAGACTGCACCGAAAAGGCAGACTTCATAGACAAGGAAAAAAGCTTTGGATGGAAACTTGTGAACAGGAGTCTACATAGAGCAGCTAGATAGAAGAAAGTCAAGGAACAGTGATCATTTAATACTTGGGTGGCACTCTCAGCAACTATATAAGAAAGACTCTGTTATCTAATGGGCGTTTTCCTCCATTCCTCTTCCCTGTTGACATAACTAAAACTATAGAATTTAATTATTTTTAATATATTTTCGAAGGAGTAAATTAGTCAAAAATAAATCTCTTGGAAAAACACAACTTCAGAACACCATGTAAGTATATTTTTAAAGGATCTTGAGTTTACCTAATCTAATGGATCACAACATATTTTAGGTCCTATCTATCACTGTTTTGGAGCCTGGATACCACCATAAACAAAAAGACCCTTTTTTCTAAAAATGGAGCATAGATATTTAAACAGTCTCAATTCCTAAATGTCACAAAATATCTTGGGTTCAGTCATTTCTCTGTACCACTAGATGTGAACTCAAAAATCTGGTCCACACCTTTTTGCCTATTGGAAACAAAAGGATAAAACAACTTCTTCAAGGTCATAAACACTTCAAATAAAAAAGGAGAAATAAATTTTCTGGCCCTTCCTCGGAGCTAAACTACTGTAATACTTTCAAGAATATCCAGTCATGAATCTCTGTATTAAACAAGCAAATCCAGAAGATCTCATCAAGTACATTAAAAAAAAAAAACCTGTAAATCCAAGTCAACCACATACAAACTTCTCTGACATCCAAGAGTTTGTAGTCTGAACAAATTCCACTAATATTCTGTTGATCCAAAATTACAGAAATGTCAACATTTCGATAATTTTAAAAGAAAATTCATTCTTCATTATTTCACCTACAATGGAATATTAACTGGCAACGCATTTAAATATTTCCTAGGAATAAAATCTGTCCAAGTCTGTCAAAAAACGTCCAAATTTTTATAATTACATAGGGGATTATCGGGCAAAAAACTAAAATGAAAGATCAGGTTACAAATGAGACTAAAGCGAGGGAGAGAAAGGACAGAGAGAAAAATGAAGAGACACCATGAGCGGCAGGCCTCTGGGGAGGAGGGTAGCAGGGCTAGGCGCGAGGGAGGGCTACAAATCACTTACTCGGGCTGGCCAATGGGGATAACCTTTCATCTTGGCGAAGATGAGGTCTCCAGGTTTGAAATCGCGAGTCATGTTCCGGGGGCGCGGCCGGGGGTCCGAAGCCCGGAAGGCGGTGCAGAGATGGGGCGACGCGGGGATGCTGGCGGCGGACTCGGGCCGAGCTCCCGAGCCAGCTGGCGGAGGAGGATGCCTTGGGGCGTCCCGACGCGCCTGCGAGGGAGAACACCGGGAGCGGTTAAAGCGAAGAACCCCGAAGGGAGGGGCCCCAAGGGGAGAGGCAGGGGGAGGGGGAGGGGAGCTCGCGAGTGGGGGTGGGAGAGCGAGGGGAGGGCCGCCTCCCGCTCCTCCCTCGCCAGCGCGCTGCCTCCGCGCCGGGGCCGGTCCTGCGCCCCGCCACCGAAGAGACGCCACCACCAGAGGCAGGGATGCTGGCAGGCCTGAAATCCCCCGTCTGCCCGCCCCATCTTTCTCCGGGCTTTTTCCACCGGGCTTAAGCCCCAGGAGGGAGGGGTGTGCATGGGAGAGAAAAATGCAAGGATTCCAACAGGCAAGCGGCCCACTTTCCGCCCCTGCACTGCCTCGCCCGTAACCTGCTGCCAGGTGGCTGCAGCGTCGGCCCCCTAGGCCCCCGTGCGGGCCGCGTCCACTTCCCCGCTACAGCCAGGAGCCAGGCCACGGCGGGGGGTGGGGGTGAAGCGGGGCGAGTCCCCGTCGCCTGCTCACCTGCTGGGGCCGCGGACGCCGAGGCTGCTATTGCTGGCCGGCCGCCTATACCCGCGTCCACGCAAGCCACCTGCGCCACCAGCTGCCGCAGAGGCGTCTCAACGGCTTGGAATCGCAACCGCCTCCGCCGCCACCGCCGCCGTTGCTGCGCTGCTCCCGCGCGGCTCCCGCTCGGCGCCCGCTAGCGCTGGGGCGCTACCAATTGCTCGCTGTGCAAGGGGGGATAAGACAGCCCCCGGCCAAGGTGTGTGACTCCAAAGCGGAGCTTCTGAAAACCCTGGGTTCCTAAGTTCGCTTTCGTCTAATAAGTGCGTGCAGATGGATAGGGAGACGCAAGCGAAGAAGAAAGGACTGAAAGAAAATAGCTCGGCATGCCGCAAGTTCCCCCTGCGGTTTGCAGAGTGGTCGGGCCCGGCCCGCCCCTGCTGGCCCTCGTGTGTGTGTGTGTGTGTGTGTGTGTGTGTGTGTGTGTGTGTGTGTACTGTATGTAAAAGGCGGAGAGGGAGGAAATGATTGTTGTGGACGCGGTTTGGGGGCGGGTATCCGGGCCTGTATCCCTTGGCTGCGTGTTAGGGAGAAACTGGCAGTAAAGCTGCATGTTCTTGTATCGTTTCCCAGGGTGGGGAGGCTTTAATGCTGCTTTTGTGCGGTTTGCATCATCCAAAAAAGAGGAGCTGCATGAAAACCCATAGATGAAATTGCAGCAAGCGGCGGTTACAGGGTGTGCAGCATGTAGGCCTCTTGCACCTCGCTGAATGGGCCTCATAGTCTCCTTTTCCTTGAAATTGTAATATGAGAAAGCCCCATTTATTTAACATTTAAAGCACCAAGAACTATTAAGAAAATGCACCTCTACTGAATGTAAAATGCAAAGGATAGAAAAAGATGACAGGAAAGCAGAAGCCTTTTAGATAGGATGTGGGTTTGGGCCCTAACTAAATTTTAGCTGCATCTAAATTTTATTTCCCTAGTAGAAGAGTAGCCAGTAGGTGGTACAATGTATACATGTTACTAAACCTCAAATGTTTTCTCTTTTAAAATGCTCTTCAAGGGATTTTAAAGATTATTTTTTGATCTTTTAGAGAGAGAGAAAATATTCTTTTTAAAAATGTTAAGACACATAAAAAGAATAAGACATATATTTGCACCTAGATAATACTGCTTTAAATATGGGGCTCACAACTGGAAATGAATCAGAAAAAGGTTTATTGAGTTGGTAAAGATTGAGAATTTTGAAAGCAATACAGCATGTCTTTGAAAAGGAATGAAAGAAGACAGTCCCAAAGTAAAATGTCCTGCAAGGAGTTTTGAGAAACTAAATCATACCTGGGTGGAGAGTTCCAAGTGTAGCAAAAAGAGAAATTGACTGGCAAAGGAGAAAGAAGGGTTAGTAAAATGTCTTGAAGCTTCTCATTCTGAATTTGAATTGAATGTGTGTAGTAGGAAGCTACTATAGGTTGCTGAGCAAGAAAGGGGTGAAAATGATTGTTTAACCAGTTCTTGATGTTTCAAGGTAGATGATAGAAAGAGGCTGGGGGTAACGAGTACACATGAAATTACCCATTTCTCAGTGAGACTGATGACTATGAAAAGGAAAGGAAGAGCACAACTAAGTAATTACACAAAGGAATAATTGTCAGGTGTTGGCTATAAATTATGCACAGGAAAAGGTGGAGAAAGATGTGTTGAAGAAAAGCTCAAGATTCTGAGTGAGACCAAGGAATCATTCAGCAATGATTTTTTTGTGCACTTTATTTGTTATAAACCCTACAAGGCCTTGCTACTGCAAGTGTGGTCCAGGGCCTACCCAAGCAGCAAAGGAGCACCTGGGTGGGAGCCTATTAGCAGCTCAGCCCTTCCCCAGGCCTACTAAATCGTACTCTGCGTTTTAACAGGATCCCTAGGTAATTCTTATGCATATTCAAGGTTGAGAAACTGCTGTAGTGGATACCTCAGACGGTAAGAACTTCAAACTAAGAAAACAGACATATAATAAGTTATCATTAATTTTAAAGATAACTTTTTATTAGTACTAATGGTGGGACCCACAAGTAAAGATGGGGTAGTTAGTGTTGGGGGACCTCAAAAAAGAAATAAAAAACAAAGGGAAAATGGAAAAGTATTGATGTTTTAGTGTTTTTTTGTTTTGTTTTTTTTGAAAGAAGTACCATACTTCGCTCTTGCTGCCTTTAAGTTTTGACCATTTCAACCTGTGGCAGTCTGTAGACAGCAGGAGATATCCTTTAAACAATAAGGGCAAAACAGGTGGTGGTTTAAGCTTCCAGAGAACAAAAGCCCAGGATCCCTGGGAGCAACAGTTCTGAATCTGAGAGGAAAGGGGGAGGGGAGGGGAGGGCAGGGAAGGAAGAAGGAAAGCCCACACCTCCTAGCCAGTTGGAGAGCTTTTCTGTGCTCTTTTCCAGCAGTACTATTTTCCAGCCATGCTTGGTACAGCCTTCCTCCATAATCAGCCTTCTTAGTGGGGGTTCTTGAAAAGGTATAGCAAAATGGAGATCGTAGGAGCAATGGGAAAGTTATAAGGAGAAAGAATATACTTTCCAAAACAACTGAAGCAAGTGTTGGGGGCGGGGGGCAGGAAAATCTAAATGAGTTGAGGGGGGAACTTGGCTGACATTCTGTCTTTTAACTCAAGTGCTACTATCCCCATGTCACAGATGAGAAAATAGGCTCATAGAAGATAAGCAACTTGCCCAAGATCACACATCCAGTCCAGTGGCCAAGGCAGTATTCTAGCCCTTCTGGCTACTTGCCTTTTTGTGATCCCACATCACCTCTAGGTGGGGCAGGGAGGCAGCGAGGCTGAATGAGGAGTGGCTTATAATTAGAAAAAGATGCTGGAAGGAAAAGCAGCCTCGTACTTACTCTTCTACCTTCCGCCTTTGGGCTTGAAAGTATTGCCAGCTTCAAATTTCCTAACAACCTCCCTCCACCCCATGCCATTCCCCAGCTTGTCCCCAGCACCAGACCATTCTTTTTAACTCCTTCTGGTCCTAAAGCACTCAACCCAAAAATCACCTCTGGAAAGGATCTGACCTCATCTTACAGTAACATAATTTGTTATTTACACTCTTTCCTACTAATCTGTAAACTGCTTAGGAGTAGGCACTATCCTATTCATCAGTACAGGTACTCAATAAAAAGGCACTTGGTGTGGTGGCTCATGTCTGTAATCCCAGCACTTTAGGAGGCTGAGGTGGGCGGATCACGAAGTCAGGAGTTTGAGACCAGCCTGGCCAACATGGTGAAACCCCATCTCTACTAAAAATACAAAAATTAGCTGGGTATGGCGGTATGCGCCTGTAATCCCAGCTACTTCAGGAGTCTGAGGCAGGAGAATCACTTGACCTTGGGAGGGGTAGGTTGCAGCGAGCCAAGATCGCACCACTGTACTCCAGGCTGTGCGACAGAGCAAGACTTAGTCTCAAACAAAAAATTTTTTTTCAAAAATATTTATTGAATGTATGAGAGGGAGGGGCAAGTGAAAAACCCCAACAGACTCATTAATTCTTTAGGGTGAAAAGGAATATTAAGTATGACACATGAAAGTGTTTTTGTTTTGACTTTATGAATTTTTCTTGTACAGTACTTAAAGGTTAACCCTTTAAAAGCAGTGAGTGATATTTTTCATTCACTACAAATACATTCATTTTAACCATTTTAATGGAAATCTTTCTAAATGAGATCTTTATTCTAAAAAAAGCAACAATAATCTCTTCATATCTTTTACATAATTTCCTATTTTAATACACAGTGTTAGTGATGCACCTTCAACTTATTGGTATGAACAGGTATTGAACTATTTTCTAATGTGTCATATTTTAAGCTTCATGATGGGAAACTAGTGGGAAGTTAGCAAGAATATGGGGAAAATCAAGAGCATTAATCAAAGAGTTTAGTTGGGGATGTCATAAACCCAGTCTAGGCTTTGCTTCTCATGAAAATCAATAAGCATTCAAAGCTTTGGCTCTTAGGTAGGCAAAAACTAAGAGGTACTAGCTTATGAGACAGTGACTAGGTTTACTGTTGAGCTGGTTTACCCATGTGTAAAAGAGAGTTGTTTTCAGGCATATGAGATAAGTCTTGATGAGTCTGAGTGCTCCTTGGAACACTAGAAAGAAGCAAGGCAGAGACAGTTTGACAGTTGACCTGTGAGTACTATTGGTGCCTTTGTGAACACTGCCTAGACTGTGGGCTGTTTTAGTGGATTTTGTTTGTTTGTTTGTTTGTTTGAGACAGAGTTTCGCTGTTGTTACCCACACTGGAGTGCAATGGTGTGATCTCGGCTCACCGCAACCTCCACCTCCTGGGTTCAAGTAATTCTCCTGCCTCAGCCTCCCGAGTAGCTGGGACTGCAGGTGCACACCACCATGCCCAGCTAATTTTTGTATCTTTAGTAGAGACGGGGTTTCACCATGTTGACCAGGATGGTCTCGATCTCTTGACCTTGTGATCCACCCGCCTCAGCCTCCCAAAGTGCTGGGATTATAGGCGTGAGCCACCGCGCCCAGCCTTTTAGCGGATTTTTTTCCTTTTTGAGACGGAGTCTCGCTTTGTCACACAGGCTGGATGGAGTACAGTGGCATGATCCCGGCTCACTGCAGCCTCTGCCTCCTGAGTTCAAGTGATTCTCCTGCCTCAGCCTCCCAAGTAGCTGGGATTACAGGCATGTGCCACCAGGCCTAACTAATTTTTTTTCTAGTTTTAGTAGAGACAGGATTTCGCCTTGTTATCCAGGATGGTCTCAAACACCTGACCTCAGGTGATCTGCCCACCTTGGGATCCCAAAGTGCTAGGATTACAGGCTTGAGCCACCCACGCCTGGCCTCCAGTGGGATTTTTTAAAAATCACTAAATAACCTGATCACTTCTCATCTCAGACACTTGGTTTGCTTCTTTCTTACATCTCCATCTCCAGTCTCAGTTCTAAGGCTTCTCTTACCCCACAAATGTGTATGTCATACTCCCTTTTGACTCTGCTGCCTGATTTGCCTTTTTCCCTTCTTCATCTTATTCCTTTGTCTACATTCTTTCTCATTTTCCTCCATATTCTTACTCTCTCCCTGATTTTGGTGTGTGAGGTGTGTAGCTTTGAAAGTAGAATGATCTCTTGCTCTGGTCAATAGGCCTACCAACCTGATATGTCTTTTATTGTCTTTGTACCATTGATTCTTCTAGGTTAGCATTCTCAGAGTGTTTTTTGAGAGCAGTAGTGTAGTGTGAGAAGTTAAAAGGCATAAATTCGGGAAAAGGAAATTCTATAGACAAGTGAATTTGAGAAATGCAGAGTCAAACAAAGTAGCATGGCTTTCTTTTAAGTAAGACATCTCAGAGTTGTTAATATATTAAATTTGCTTTATGAATTTCTAAAATGGGTTTTTAGCCATGAATCCAAAGTTTTTTGATAATGGAACTCCCCTTTCTTTTTTCCTGGAAAACCGTGACCTAGGACTAGTGATCATAAATATTATACCTTGCAACATTTTGGCAATGTGCTTTCTTATGAGCTCATTGATAAGCAGGGGATGTGAGGTTGAGCTCTGATAGCCAGACAGACACCAGAGGCTTTACTTTAAACACAAATTTAATTTATCTTAATATTTAGAAAAAGTAAGTCATGTGCTGAATGTTCCATTACAGAGAAAAAACTAATAGTTAAAACTTTGATATGACATAAGAAAAGAGCACAGGCTATTCTGAGTATTATATTAGATCAGAAACATATAATATGCATGATATTAGTATCTTAGCCATATTTATACCCTGGTTGGGGGGGAAACAGTTGTCTTCCATGTATGTATGGGGTTATGCTATGATTGAGTCTAAAATCCAACCAGATGTAGAGGGAAAAAGTTGTTTGAAAACTTCACTTCTAAGGACTGCTGGATGACAAATTACTGGTTTGACTTTGCAGTCAGGGATTTTTTTTTCTTGTTGTTGGATTGGTTTTTGTTTTTTCAAGACAGGGTCTTGCTCTGTTGTCCAGGCTGCAGTGCAGTGGCATGATCTCGGCTTACTGTAGCTTCAACCTCCCAGGCTCAAATGATCCTTTCACCTCAACCTCTGGAGTAGCTGGGGTTACATCCGCACACCACTATGCCTAGCTTTTTTTTTTTTTTTTTTTTTTAATGTTTTGTAGAGACAAGGTCTCTCTATGTTGCCCAGGCTGGTCTCAAACTCCTGGCTTCAAGCAATCCTCCTGCCTCAGCCTCCCAAGGTTGTAGGATTATGGGCATGAGCCACTATGCCTAGCCTGTTTTTTTTTGTTGTTGTTGTTGTTTTATTGTTGTTGTTGTTTGAGAGCAGTTTTACATTTACAGCAAAATTGAGAAGATAAAGATGTATCCACATGCCCTCTACCCCCACACATGCATAGCCTGTATCATTATCAACATTCCCCAATTAAGTGTTACCTTTTTTTTTTTTGAGACAGAGCCTTGCTCTGTCTCCCTGGCTGAAGTATAGTGGTACAGTCTTGGCTCACTGCAACCTCTGCTGGGTGAGTTTAAGCCATTCTCCTGCCTCAGCCTCCTGAGTAGCTGGGATTACAGGCATGTGCCACCACACCCAGGTAGCTTTTGTATTTTTAGTAGAAACAGGGTTTCAGCATCTTCGCCAGGCTGGTCTTGAATTCCTGACCTCATGATCCCCCCATCTTGTCCTCCCAAAGTGCCAGGATTACAGGCGTGAGCTCTGGCCAAGTGTTAACATTTTTTATGATTAATGAAATGACACTGACACATCACCCAAAGTCCATAGTTTATATTAGAGTTCACTATTGCTATTGTACATTCTATGGGTTTGGACAAATTTATAATGACATGTATCCACCACTGTAACATCATACAGAATAGTTTCACTGCCCTTAAAAGCCTTTCTGCCCTGCCTATCCATCCATCCATTCCCCAAGTCATGGCAACCAGTTACCTTTTTACTGTCTTCATAATGTCATCTTTTCCAAATCATACAGTATGTAACCTTTTCAGATTGGCTTCTTTCAGTTCATAATCTGCATTTAAGTTTCCTCCATGTTTTCTCATGGCTTGATAGCTAATTTCTTTTTAGTTCCAAATAATATTCCATTGTCTGGATGTACCACCATTTGTTTATTCATTCACCTACTGAAAGTCATGTTGGTTGCTTCCAAGTTTTAGCAATTATGAATAAAACTGCTCTAAACAACTATGTGTATGTTTTGTGTGAACGTAAGTTTTCAACTTATTTGTGTAAATACCAAGTACTGTAATTGCTGATTCATATGGTAAGAATATGTTTCACTTTTAAGAAATTGCCAAACTATTTTCCAAAGTGGTTGTACCATTTTATATTCCCACCAGCAATGAATGAGAATTCCTGTTGCTCTACATCCTCATCAGCATTCAGTTTTGTGTTTTGGATTTTGTGCATTCTATTAGATTTGTATTAGGTATCTCATTGTTATTTATTTTTTTAATATTGTATCTCATGGCTTATTAGCTCCTCCACAGTGGTTAGTAGAAGATTTCTGCTTAAATGTGTTTTGTATGTATCCTTTAGTCAGGAAAATATTTGCTAAGACATTCACCTAGGGCTGGACTTGGTGGCTCACGCCTATAATCCCAGCACTTTGGGAGGCCAAGGCGGGTGGATCATGAGGTCAAGAGATCGAGATCATCCTGGTCAACAAGGTGAAACCCTGTCTCTACTAAAAAAATACAAAAATTAGCTGGGCATGGTGGTGCACGCCTGTAGTCCCAGCTACTCGGGAGGCTGAGGCAGGAGAATTGCTTGAACCCAGAAGGCAGAGGTTGCAGTGAGCCGAGACCATGCCATTGCACTCCAGTCTGGGTAACAACAGCGAAACTCTGTCTCAGAAAAAAAAAAAAAAGACATTCACCTAGAGTAATATGGAAATGTAAGGTGGCTTGGAGAAAGCAAAGTATATATATAGATTACATATTTAGAAAATACAAAGTAGGCCAGGTGCGGTGCCTCACACCTATAATCCAGGCACTTTGGGAGGCCGAGGCGAGTGGATCACGAGGTTAAGAGTTCGAGACCATCCTGGTCAACATGGTGAAACCCCGTCTCTACTAAAAATACAAAAAAAATTAGCTGGGCATAGTGGCACATACCTGTAGTCCCGGCTACTCTGGAGGCCGAGGCAGGAGAATTGCTTGAACCCAGGAGACAGAGGTTGCAGTGAGCTGAGATCATGCTATTGCACTCCAGCCTGGGTAACAAGAGCAAAACGCCGTCTCAAAAAAAAAAAAAAAAGAATTTTTAAAATGTTCATACCCACAAAATGTTAATCACCCTGTTGTTTGTGAATTATCTTCCAGTCTTCATTTGTATAGATTTTTTTTTTTTCAGACAGCGTCTCACTCTGTCACCCACTTTGCAGTTAGAGACATAGTCACAGCTCACTGAAGCCTCACCCTCCTGGGCTCAAGCAGTCCTCCCAGCCCGAGTAGTTGGAACCACATGTGTGCACCACCATGCCTGGCTAATTTTTTATTTTTTGTAGAGATGAGGTCTCTGTGTTGCCCGGGCTGGTTTTGAATACCTGAGCTCAAGCAATCCTCCCACCCTAGCCTCCCAAAGTGCTGGGATTACAGGCGTGAGCCACCATACCTGGTTTTTTGATAGATTTTTAAACATAGTTTGTAAATATTGTTTTTAAGTAAACTTTTTCTTTTTGAATAATTTTATATTTATAGAAATGTTACCAAAATAATACATAGGGTTATTTTATACCTTTTGCTAAGTTTTCACTCTTGTTAATATATTAGCATTGTAAGGGTGTCAAAATTAAGAAATTAACATTTCTACAACACTGTTTTTGTTTTGTTTTGAGATGCAGTCTTGCTCTGTCACCAGGGTGGAGTACAGTGGTGCTGTCTAGGCTCACTGCAACCTGCACCTCCTGGGTTCAAACAATTCACCTGCTTCAGCCTCTGGAGTAGCTGGGATTCAGTCATGCACCTCCACGCCCAGCTGATTTTTGCATTTTTAGTAGAGATGGGGTTTCACCATATTGGTCAGGCTGGTTTTGAACTCCTGACCTCATGATCCACCCACCTTGGACTCCCAAAGTGTTGAGCCGCCACACCTGGCCAACACTGTTACCTAAACTACTGAGTGCATTTGTATTCCACCAACTTTCCCATTAATGTCCTCCTTCTTTTACAGGATTCTATCTAGGATACCACATTATTTTTAGTTGTCATGTCCTCCCTGGTCTTTTTGGTTTATGGCAGTTTCTAAGTCTTCCTTTGTTTTTCATGACCGTGGCAGTCTATTTTTTTGAGACAGCCTGTCATCTGTCATCCAGGCTGGAGGGCAGTGGCGAGGTCTCAGCTCAGTGCAACTTCTGCCTCCAGGGTTCAACTGATTCTCCTGATCTTGGCAGTCTTGAGGAGTTCTGGCCAGATACACTGTAGAATGTCCCCTAATCTGAGTTGGTCTGATGTTTTCCTCATGATTATACTGATGATAAGAGATTTTAGAAAGAATACCCTAAAAGTGAAATCATATTAGCTATATGATATCAACATGACACCATGAGTAATGTTAACTTCCATCACGGTTTTGGTGATGTCTGTTAGGTTTCTCCACTATAAAGTTACGATTTTTCTCTTTCCCTCCTTATTCTTTGGAAACAGTCACTAAGTCTAGCCCACTCCCAGGGGGTCAGGGGCACCCAAGAATGAAGCTTTATCTCCTAGAGAGGGGAGTATCTCTCTATATATATAATTTGGAATTCTTCTGCAAAAAAGATTTGTTTCTTCTCCCTTATTTACAAATACTATTTTTCATGACTGCATCACTGGCTATACTATGGTTTAGCTAAATAGTCTTCAAATGTTACACGTTTAGATGGTATATTATTTTTTACTTAGAGAGTTTTGTATTAATAATTTATAATCATATGATGGGTTTTTAAAATTTGCATTTTTATCTGTAGTGTTTTAAAGACATTCCTTGCTCCAAGGAACATATATTTATAATTTTGAAAAATCAGTACCTCTTGAGCATAGGCCTGCATATTTTATTTCGCTAAGAACTCTTTTATCTCCAAGATTTGAAACTTGGAGCTTTCTGCTGTGATGGTAATCCAGGCAACTCTCCAGCACTGTTCTATCCATTGAACCTCTTTTTCTCAGTCAACTTGACTTGAGTCATTTTTGCATCCCACTTCACCCAGCTCGTCAGTCCCTTTCCAACCTCACATGATGCCTGTGACAACAGTCTTCACATTTTTTGCTGCTATAATTCCCCCTGCCAAACATTTTAAGCTGAAATATAACATTTTTTCAACATTTTAATCATTCCAAAAGATGCAGTTTCTAGCATATTATAGATATTTTAAAATAAAAATGTTACATGAACTGTAGTATAAATATTCATAGCAATTTCATAGCCACTATTATTCATTTTCAGAAAAACATGAATAAATACATTTTTATTTTAAGGAATAAAGAATTGTTGTTCTTGACTGGGCGCCGTGTCTCACACCTATAATCCCAGCACTTTGGGAGGCCAAGGCGGGTGGATCACAAGGTCAAGAGATCGAGACCATCCTGGTCAACAAGGTGAAACCCCGTCTCTACTAAAAATACAAAAATTAGCTGGGCATGGTGGTGCGCACCTGCAGTCCCAGCTACTCGGGAGGCTGAGGCAGGAGAATTGCTTGAACCCAGAAGGCGGAGGTTGCAGTGAGCCGAGATTGTACCATTGCACTCCAGTCTGGGTAACAACAGCGAAACTCCGTCTCAAAAAAAAAAAAAAGAATTATTGTTCTTATTAGCATTTAAATTTTTCTGTATTTGCTTATTCTCCTTGAACTCCAATTTCCATTCTTCTTGTCCTGTAGTATTTTGTTTTAATCCAGTACACTATAGATTTGAAAGTACTTTAGGGCCAACCACAGTGGCTCATGCCCATAATCGCAGCACTTTGGGAGGCTGAGGTGGGCAGATTGCCTGACGTTGGGAGTTTGAGACCAGCCTGACCAACATGGAGAAACCCTATTTCTACTAAAAATACAAAATTAACCCAGTATGATGGCACATGCCTGTAATCCCAGCTACTCGGGAGGCTGAAGTAGGAGAATCACTTGAACCTGGGAGGCAGAGGTTGCAGTGAGCCAAGATCACACCATTGCACTACAGCCTGGGCAACAAGAGCAAAACTCTATCTCAAAAAAAGAAAAATTATACAGTGTACATTTTTTTCTTGTGATTATAGGACATAGATTTTTTTCTCAGATTGTTTTTTTATTAAAAATTAGTCATATGTAATTAAAATCAACATATATTACACATTTTAATACATTATTCATTATGAAAATTATATTGGAAATGCTTCTCTTAAGCAAATGAGCCATGATCACATTTTTTTCTAAGTATAATATTTAATGAAAGCCATAGATGGTAAATACTACTCAGTCTGGCAGTTAATATATGTTTTAAATTTTTCTTACTAGAAGGTAAAAAAATTTTTTATTTTATTTTATTTTTTTGAGATGGAGTCTCGCTCTGTTGCCCAGGCTGGAGTGCAGTGGCATGATCTTGGCTCACTGCAACCTCTGCCTCCCGGGTTCAAGTGATTCTCCTACCTCAGCCTCGCGGGTAGCTGGGACCACAGGCACATGCCACCACTCCTGGCTAATTTTCTTTTTTTTATTTTTAGTAGAAATGTTAGCCATGTTAGCCAGGATGGTCTCCATCTCCTAACCTCATGATCTGCCCACCTCAGCCTCCCAAAGTGCTGGGATTTTTTTATTTTTAGTAGAAATGTTTTAGCCATGTTAGCCAGAATGGTCTCCATCTCCTGACCTCATGATCTGCCCACCTCAGCCTCCCAAAGTGCTGGGATTTTTTTATTTTTAGTAGAAATGTTTTAGCCATGTTAGCCAGGATGGTCTCCATCTCCTGACCTCATGATCTGCCCACCGTGGCCTCCCAAAGTGCTGGGATTACAGGTGTGAGCCACCAGGCCTGGCCAGAAGGTAAAAATTTTGAACATTTTTTTTGTTTGTTTTAGAGATGAGATCTTGCTATGTTTCCCAGACTGGATTCGAACTCCTGGGCTCAAATGATCCTGTTGCATCAGCCAGGATTACAGGCGCATGCACCACTGCCTAGCTTAAACATTTTATAAGATAAAGATAAACTAGAAAAAAAATTATCTGATTATAGGTTCTTGAAATACAGTTGGCTCTCTATCAGCAGGTTCCGCATTTGTGGATTAGACCAAGCCCAGTTCTGATGGAAAAGACTACCTGCATTCCGAATTGGTAGAATCCGAAGATGCAGAATCTGCCACCCCTTCCATCCCACCTCCCCCTGTGAGTGCTAACTAAGGGACGTGAGTATCCAAGGATTATGGTATCCACGGGGGTTCTGGAATAATCCCACACAGATAAGGAGGGCTAACTGTATATTATTGAATAACACACCCAATTTAAGGGAATCACTTAAATTTTTACCCTGGATTTTAATCAGTATATCTGGAAATACTTAGTAGTCATGGGAAACTTTCCCGTTACATTTTAAGAATCAAGTTTCACCAGTTTATACCACTTCATCTGTGCAGAGATGATTTATTTACCAGCTCTAATGACAAATCTTAAAGATGAGTAGTGAGAGCATCTAAAAAAAATTGGCATGGCATGGTGGCACATGTGGCAGCCCCAGCTACTCAGGAGCCTGAAGGGGACAATCACTTAAGCCCACCATCGCTTGAGTTTGAGGTTACAGTGAGCTATGATCGCCAGTCTGGAAGCTATGTACCCCAGTCTGGAAGAAGGAGCAAGATCCTGTCTCAAAACAAACAGAAACATTTTGTTTATTTGAAGGGAGAGTGGGAAACACTTTAATGTTCTATATTTCTTATCAGTGCTATGTTTGTTTTGCTCATGTGGGAGTCTCTCTTTTTATACAATTCAAAAGATAAAACAGGCAGAACTGGGCCATTTCTGCTTTCTCTCTCCTAGACCACAAGTGTTGCTAAAGAATGCAGCAAAATCATGTAGGTCCTGTAAAATTCATATTAATGTGGCAAGTTTGAATCATATTTCACAAAAGCAGCTATGTAAGAAACATTTTTTTTTTTTTTGAGATGGAGTTTGGCTCTTGTTACCCAGGCTGGAGTGCAATGGCGCGATCTCGGCTCACCGCAACCTCCGCTTCCTGGGTTCAGGCAATTTTCCTGCCTCAGCCTCTTGAGTAGCTGGGATTACAGGCACGCACCACCATGCCCAGCTAATTTTTGTATTTTTAGTAGAGACGGGGTCGATCTCTTGACCTCGTGATCCACCCGCCTCGGCCTCCCAAAGTGCTGGGATTACAGGCGTGAGCCACCGCGCCGGGCCTATAAGAAACATTTTATCTATTTTCTTATGTCAGATAACTCTGACTTTTTTTTTTTTTTGAGACGGAGTTTTGCTCTTGTTACCCAGGCTGGAGTGCAATGGCGCAATCTCGGCTCACCGCAACCTCCGCCTCCTGAGTTCAGGCAATTCTCCTGCCTCAGCCTACTGAGTAGCTGGGATTACAGGCATGCGCCACCATGCCCAGCTAATTTTTTGTATTTTTAGTAGAGATGGGGTTTCACCATGTTGACCAAGATGGTCTTGATCTCTTGACCTCGTGATCCACCCGCCTCAGCCTCCCAAAGTGCTGGGATTACAGGCTTGAGCCAACGCGCCCGGCCTAACTCTGACTTTAATACTATTGACTAGCACGAAATCCATTCTCACTGTTAGGGTTTCCTTTCTCCTAGAATTTCACAAGAAGTAGGCTGATGTGCTGTACCAAGTACACAGGAAAGCCTTCTCATCCTCAGACCATCCCGATTGGATGATCCCCTTAATGTCTTGGTAGCCCTAGAGATAGCAAAAAAAAGAAAGTAGAGAATCAGAGAAAGATTAGCATAGCTCAGGCTGGGCACGGTGGCTCATGCCTATAATCCCTGCACTTTGGGAGGCCAAGGTGGGGGAATCACTTGAGGTCAGGAGTTCAAGACCAGCCTGGCCAACATGGTGAAACCCCATCTCTACTAAAAATACAAAAAACGAGCCGGGTATGGTGGTGGGCACCTGTAGTCACCAATGGATTATACAATGGAGAGGAAACAAAATTAATGAATACCAGTTGAGTGATCCTAAGAGTTCAGTGGAAGAGTGGTAAAATACTTTTTGAGCTATATTAATCTTTTCTTTTTAAGACAAAAAAAAAAAAAAAAAATGTTAATGCCTGTAATCCTGGCTGACCCGAGAGGATCATTTGAGCCCAGGAGTTTGAATCCAGCCTGGGAAACGTAGCAAGACCTCATTTCTAAAACAAACAAACAAACAAACAAAGTTTAAAAATTTTACTTTCTAGTAAGAAAAATTTCAAGCCATGTCAATACTTCTCAAGTTTATACCTAACCTCATAGCAGATAACCTTTTCCCCACAGAGAAGATCCGCCATCAGGCTCTTCTCAAAGTAGTACCTGTCTTTCTTTGTCCCTGCTGCCTTGATGGAAAAGTAAAGAATTTCCCTCATACTGTCACCATCCAAGGTTAACTCCTTCTATTTGGGGGATGGGGGAAAGGCGATGCCCTGAACTGCAGAGGATCGTGTATTTATTAAATCTTTGTTTTCACAATATAAACTCAATAAAATCAAATTCTGAAGAAAAGCTTCACTATGGGTGTATGAAGAGAAGAAAATGAAGCTTTGTAGGGGCCATGTGTTAGAAAAAAGGTGGAGTAAATACTGCAAATATTGTATTTCTCTCACTTCTGGTCCTTTTCTCCATACTTTCATAATATCTATAAACAAAGCAGATTTTCCTTGCCTTAAACAAAGACTTTCTCTTGATCCTACAGTGTATATATTTCACTTTTTATTTTGAAATAATTATAGATTCACAGAAACTTGCAAAAATAATACAGAAACGTCCTTTAAACCCTTTTCTCATATCTTCCAATGGTTATGTCTTAATTATAGTATAATGACAAAATCAGAAAATTGATTTTGGAACAATGTGTATGCATAATTATCTGTCACTTATCACATGGTATAGATTCCTGCCACCACAATCAAGATACAGAACTATTATACCACCATGAAGACCCCTAGTGGTACCCCTTTAGAGTCATCTTCTCCTCCCAATTCCTAACCCTTGGCAATCACTGATCATTTCTCCATCCCTATACTTTCATCATTTTGAGAATGATTTTTTATTTTTTTGAGACGAAGTTTTCCTCTTGTTGCTCAGGCTAGAGTGCAATGGCACGATCTTAGCTTATCTTAATGCTCTTGAAACCCATCAAAGTTGGCTGGGCGCGGTGGCTGATGCCTATAATCCCAGCACTTTGGGAGGCCGAGGCGGGTGGATCACTAGGTCAAGAGATCAAGACCATCCTGGTCAACATGGTGAAACCCCGTCTACTAAAAATACAAAATTTAGCTGGGCATGGTGGCACAGCCTGTAGTCCCAGCTACTCGGGGGGCTGAGGCAGGAGAATTACTTGAACCCAGGAGGTGGAGGTTGCGGTGAGCCGAGATCACACCATTGCACTCCAGCCTGGGTAATAAGAGCAAAACTCCATCTCAAAAAAAAAAAAAAAAAAAGAAACCCATCAAAGTTTTCCTATGTATCAATAGTCCACTGCTTTTTATTTCTGAGTAGGATTCCATGGGATGAATATATACAATTTATGGACTCATCCACCTATTGAAGGACGTCATAGTTGTTTCTAGATTTCCCCTATTACAAATAAAGCTTTGATGAATATTTGTGTATAGTTTTTGTATAGATACAAGTTTTTATATCTCTGGGATAAATGCCCAGAAGTATTATTACTGGGTTGTATGGTAGTTGCACACTTAGTTTTCTTAAATAAACTGCCAAACTATTTTCTAGAGTTGCTGAACCATTATACATTCTCACCAACAACATATGAGAAATGTAGTTTTTCCACATCTTTACCAGAATTTGGTATCATCACTATTTTTTCTTTACACTGTTCTAACAGGGTGGTTTTAATTTGCATTTCCCAAATGGGTAATGATATTAAACATTCTTTCATGTGCTTATTTGCTATCTGTACATCCTCTGATGAAATAAATAAATGTCTCCTTGTGTTCTTTGCTCATTTCCTAATTGGAGTGGTGTTTTTACTGTTGGGTTTCAAGAATTCTTTTTTATTTTTGCCACAAGTTGTGGGTTTTTTTCATTATTCATACAAATAATTTTCATACATACATACATATATATACTTTTTTTTTTTGAGACAGAGTCTCCCTCTGTCACCCAGGCTGGAGCACAGTGGCCGACCTTGGCTCACTGCAACCTCCACCTCTCGAGTTCAAGCGATTCTCCTGCCTCAGCCTCTCAAGTAGTTAGGATTACAGCTGGCTAATTTTGGTATTTTCAGTAGAGGTGGGGTTTCACCATGTTAGTCAGGCTGGTCTCAAACTCCTGACCTCAGGTGATCTGCCTGCCTCGGCCTCCCAAAGTGTTGGGATTACAGGCATGAGCCATGCCGAGCCGCAGATAATTTTCTATAATATCCCTGGGCAAGCCAAAGAATTTGGCAGTCCCACTGAGACGTCCCCTCAGAGACCCACAAGTCGGTGGCATGGTGCAGAGAGCCCAGGTTCACAGCACAGCTTGTGAGGCATGTCCATCTTGCAGGTGGCTCTTTCTCCATATCTCAAGTGGGGGCTCGAAGATGACAGGGGTAGAGAATCCTTCAGGCTCTCAGGAAATTTCACATCACTTCTCCTGCTCGGTGGTCACTTTGGTAGGCAGGGTGTTCTGCATCTCTATGGCCTTCAGCTTGGCCTTTTCCAAGCTGGCAATTCCCCCAGGTACAGTTTTGTGTGACATTTTCTTAACCCCCTTCCCTTTTGCCCTGAGAATACTCTCCAGCGGCACTTGTGGCTTCAGCGTTTACACGGAGATAACTTTGCCACAAAATATCTCACTTTCATCACTCTTTCCACATGGCTCTAGAATATCGACTTTGGAAACAAAAGACATCACTCTGTTTATAGTATTCTGTTTTTAGTAGTGGTATTTCCATTTACAAAATATAGTAATTCTCAATCACTGAAAATGCCAGATCCTTGAAAACATAGCATTCCTAACGTGGTGTTAACATCGTTCTCAAACAGTTGTTGCCTGAAGATTGATTTGATGAATCCGATTTTTCCGAAGTAGACGATTCTTACGATTCAGACTATTCCCATGTTAGTTCTGTTTGGAACTCCAGGAACAGTTTTTATATTTTACTTTCACATCAAAAATCAGTCAGATTTGCTTCAGCCTCAAAGAGCCTGTTTGTGTAAAATTAAATGAGTGCTCCGGGCACGGTGGCTCACGCCTGTAATCCCAGCACTTTGGGAGGCCGAGGTGATGGATCACGAGGTCAAGAAGAGATCGAGACCATCCTGGCCAACATGGTGAAACCCTGTCTCTACTAAAGATACAAAAATTAGCAGGGCATTTGAAACGCGTCTGTAGTCCCAGCTACTCCGGAGGTTGAGGCGCAAGAATCTCTTGAACCCGGAAGGCGGAGGTTGCAGTGAGCCGAGACTGCGCCACTGTGCTGCAGTCTGGAGACAGAGCAAGACTCCGTCTCAAAAAAAAAAAAAAAAAAAAAAATTAAATTGTGGTGGCAGCAAGCTGCCTCTTTTTTTTATAAACGGGAAAAAGGTTAAGGCAATGCTTCCACTCATGTTGCTGTGCGGCAAGAGAACCAGTTTCAGGCATTCCTTATATATTCTAGATAAGAGTCCTTTGCCAGACACATGATTTGCAAATATTTTCTCCAAATGTGTAGCATGTCTTTTCATCGTCCCTATAGGTCTTTCACAGACTGAAAGTTTTTTTTTGTTTGTTTGTTTGTTTGTTTTGAGACGGAGTTTCGCTTTTGTTACCCAGGCTGGAGTGCAATGGCGTAATCTCGGCTCACCGCAACCTCCGCCTCCTGGGTTCAGCCAATTCTCCTGCCTCAGCCTCCTGAGTAGCTGGGATTACAGGCACACTCCACCATGCCCAACTAATTTTTTTGTATTTTTAGTAAAGACGGGGTTTCACTATGTTGACCAGGATGGCCTCGATCTCTTGACCTCGTGATCCACCCGCCTCAGCCTCCCAAAGTGCTGGGATTACAGGCTTGAGCCACCGCGCCCGGCCACAGACTGAAAGTTTTAGGTTTCAATGAAGTCCAGCTTATCAGGTTTTTTGTTTGATTGATTAGCCTCTGTTGTCATATGTGAGAATTCTTCATCAAGCCCTAGGTCCCAAAGACTTTTCTTCTGTTTTTTCTTTAAAACTTTAGAGTTTAACATCTAGTATTTAACTGTGTGGTCTACTTTGAGTTAATTTTTATAAGGTTTAAGTGGAGGTCCATTTTTTTTTTTTTTTTGTCTATGGGTATCTGAATGCTCTAGCACCTTTGTTGAAAAGACTATTCTGGTTTTCTTGAATTGCTTTTTCACCTTTGTCAAAAACTTTAGAATAAGCTTGTCTGTATCTATAAAAACTTTGCCGGGACTTTTTCTTTTGTGAGAGATGGGGTCTCACTATGTTGCCCAGGCTGGAGTGCTTTGGGTATAGACAATCAAGAGCTCAGTACTGATCAGCATGGGAGTTTTGACCTGCTCCATTTCCAACTTTGTCCAGTTCATTCCTCTTTTGACAACCTGGTGGTCCCCCACTCCCAGGAGGTCACCACATTGATGTTGAACTTACTTATTGTGGGCACCTGATCACTCAGCATAGTGCACTATAGCCTGGAAGTCCTGGACTCAAGCAATTCTCCTGCCTTAGCCCCCTGCTGGGACTACAAGTATACACTGCACTTAGCTTGCTGGGATTTTGATAGGAATTAAATGTATACATATATTATAAATTTAATTATATATATTTATATATACGTTTCTATATTACATATTATGTAGAATATATATAAATATATATTAGAAATAAATATATATAATTATATATAATATAGAAAAATATATATTTATATGTATAAATTTAATTGATATGTCTATCAATTTGAGGAAAATTGACATCTTTACTAGGTTGAGTTTTCTAATACTTGAACACAGTATGTCTCTGTTAATTTAGTTCTTTCATTTCTTTGATTAGCATTTTGTAGTGTTCAGCCTACAAGTCCTGTACATGTTTTGTTAGATTTACAACTAAGTATTTTATTTTTTGGAGTGATTGTAGTTTTAATTTCAGTTTCATTGCTAGTACATAGAAATACAGTTGATTTCTGTATGTTTAGCTTGTATCTTCAGACCTTACTGAACCCACCAGTTAAGTTGAGAAGGTTTTTTTTTCCTTTTTCTATTTTTTGTAGATCTATTGGGATCTTGTACATATACGGTCATGTTATCTGTAAATACAGACAACAAAGACACTCTGCGTGATTTCAATACTTTTCAGTTTTCTGAGGACTTTTCTGGCCCCGGGTATGATCTATCTTGTATATGTTACTTGGGCGCTTGAAAGATTGTATGTTCCGCTTTTGTTGGATGGAATATTTCATAACTGTCAATTAGATCCTTCTAGATGATGGTGGTGTTCTTTTTTTTTTTGTATGTCGATAGGCTCTCACTGCCCAGGTTGATCTTGAACTCCTGAACTTAAGCGATCCTTCTACTTCTGCCCCCCAAAGTGGCATAAGCCACTGCACCGGACCAGAATTCTTTTTTTTTTTTTTCTGAGATGGGGTCTCGCTCTGTCGCTCGGGCTGGAGTGCAGTGATATGATCTCGGCTCACTGCAACCTCTACCTCCCGGATTCATGCAATTCTTCTGCCTCAGCCTCCTGAGGAGATGGGACTACAGACACATGCCACCATGCCCAGCTAATTTTTGTATTTTTAGTAGAAATAGGGTTTAACCATGTTGGCCAGGCTTGTCTCGATCTTCTGACCTTGTGATCTGCCTGCCTCAGCCTCCCAAAGTACTCCCAAAGTATAGGCATGAGCCACTGTGCCCGGCTGGACCCTTTTGTCATTATGTAATGTTTCTCTCTGTCTCTGGCATTTTTTTTCCTCTGAAGTCTACTTTATCTGATATTAATAAAGCCACTCCTGTTTGCTTTTGATAAATGTTTGAATCGTATGACTTTTCCAGCTGTTCATTTTCAACTAATCCTTTTTTTTTTGAGACGGAGTTTTACTCTTTTGCCCAGGCTGGAGTGCAGTGGCGTGATATCAGCTCACTGCAACCTTTGTCTTCCCTTTTCAAGCGATTCTCCTACCTCAGCCTCTGGAGTAACTGGAATTACAGGCACCTGCCACCATGCCCAGCTGATTTTTGTATTTTTAGTAGAGATGGGGTTTCACAATGTTGGCCAGTTGGTCTTGAACTCCTGACCTCAGGTAATCTGCCCACCTTAGCCTCCCAAAGTGCTGGGATTACAGGTGTGAGCCACTGTGCCCAGCCAATTTTTTTTTATATTTGAAGAATGTTTCTTGTAAACAGCAGATAGCTGGATCATATTTTTTTTTAAGGCAGTGTCTTGCCCAGGCTGGACTTGAACTCCTGGGCCCAAGCAACTCTCTCACCTCAGCCTCCTGAGTTGGGCCATATTTTTTATCCATGCTGCAAATCTCTGTCTTTTAATTGATATAGTTAGATTACTTACATTTAATATGATATTGATATGTTAGGGCTAAATTCTTGCTTTTTGTTTTTTGTTTCCTGTTGGTTCCCTTTGTTTTTGTTAATTTTCTTTTTCCTGCCTTCCTGTAGGTTATTTGAGCTTTTTGTTAGAATTCCATCTTTATTTATCTAGTATTTTTTAGTATATTTCTTTGTATAGTTTTTTAGTGGTTGCTCTAGGTATTACATTATACACACATAATATAACATAGCCTACTTCTTTTGACGTCTATCAGTTTGAGTGAAGTACAAAAGACTTTTAAATCCTTTGAAGTCCATTTGCCCTCCTTCATTTATAATTGTCTTAAATATTTCCCTTATATCCATCAGGAAACACATCAGATAGCTGGGTGTGGTGCTGCATGCCTATAATCCCAGCTACTGGGGAGAATGAGGCAGGAGAATCGTTTGAACCCAGGAGGTGGAGGTTTTAGTGTGCTGAGACAATGCCACTGCACTCCAGCCTGGGCGACAGAGTGAGACTCCATATCAAAATAAGGAAAAAGAAAAAAAGAAACACATCAGCCATTCTTAACATTTTTGCTTCAACCATTAAATATAATTTAGAAAACTCAATGGGAGAAGTAGAGTCTATTGCATTTAACAATATTTCTTCTTTCTTGATGTCCCAAGTTTCCTTCTATTATTTCCTTTCTGTTTCAATAATTTCCTTTAGTCACTATTTCAGAGAAGGTCTGCTGGCAATAGATTATCTTAGTTCTTTTTTTTCATTTGAGAATATTTTGATAGCCCCCGTTTATTCAACAAAAACAGTTTCTAAGACAAAGGATTCTGCATTGCCACGTCTTTCATTTACTTGAAAACTGTGTGCTAAATCCTTCTAACATCCATGGTTTCTGATGAGGAACTGGCTGTCATTTGAACGGGTCTTTTTCCTTAATTTTTCTTTCATGGTTTTCAACACTTTTTCCTTATCTTTAGTTTTAGAAGTTTGACTATTGGCTGCTTTAAAGTATTGTCAGAGAATTCCAGAGTTTGTGTCATCTTGGAGTTGGCATCTGGTGGTTGTCTTTCCTCATTAAGGCTAAGATATTCCCAATTCTTCAGGTGACTAGCAATTTTCAACTATATTCTAAACATTTGGGCTATTATGTTTTTAAGACTCCGGATCTTATTTAAAATATCAGCAGGCCTTGTCTGATACTGCATCAGTGAGAGGAGAAAAGTGCTACTTCATTACTGCTGGGTGGAGGTAGAAGCCCGGGTTCCCCACTTGGCCATCTCCTTGGGATGGAGGGCTAGGAGGTGTTTTGTTGGCTTGTTACTGCTAAGTGGAGACAGGAATCCAGGCTCTCCATTAGGCTTCTGCTGACACCACCCTGGCTGAGAGGGAGAAGAATGCCTCATTACTACTCTCCATCAGGCTCCCACTAGCTGTGGGTTTGGGACATTACTGTTGGACAGGGATAAAAGTCAGTCTCACTGTTCCGCAGCTGCTATAGGTGCAACCCAGACAAGCAGGGCCTGGAGTGGACCTCAGCAGTCGTACAGCGAAGGGGCTAGACTGGTAGAAGGAAAACCAAGTAACAGAAATACTTCATCATCAACAATCTGGGTGTCCACTCAGAGACCCAATTGAAAAGTCAGCAACTACACAGATGACAGGTGGATAAATCCACTAAGATGGGAAGAAACCAGCACAAAAAGGAGGAAAACACCCGAAACCAGAACACCTCGCTTCCTAGAAAGGACCAAAACTCCTCACCAGCAAGGGAACAAAGCTGGACGGAGAATGACTGTGACGAAATGACGGAATTAGACTTCAGAAGGTGGATAATGAGAAACTTTTGTGAGCTAAAAGAACATGTATTAAATCAATGCAAAGAAACTAAAAACCTTGAAAAAAGATATGAAAAAAGATTCGAGGAAATGATAGCAAGAATGGATAACTTAGAGAGGAATATGAATGAATTAAAGGAGCTGAAAAACAATACGAGAACTTCGCGAAGCATGCACAAGTTTCAATAGCCAAATTGACCAAGCAGAAGAAAGAATATCTGAAGTCGAAGATCAACTCAATGAAGTAAAACAAGAAACCAAGATCAGAGAAAAAAGCGCAAAAAGGAATGAACAAAGTCTCCAAGAAATGTGGGACTATGTGAAGAGACCTAATCTACGTTTGATAGGTGTACCAGAATGTGACAAAGAGAATGAATCCAAGCTGGAAAATACTCTTCAGGACATTATCCAGGAAAATTTCCCCCACCTAGCAAGACAGGCCAACACTAAAATGCAGGAAATACAGAGAACACCACAAAGATATTCCTCAAGAAGAGCAACCCCAAGACACATAATCGTCAGATTCAACAAGGTTGAAATAAAGGAGAAAATACTAAGGGCAGCCAGAGAGAAAGGTCGGGTCACCCACAAAGGGAAGCCCATCAGACTCACAGCAGATCTCTTGGCAGAAACACTACAAGCCAGAAGAGAGTGGGGGCCAATATTCAACATTCTCAAAGAAAAGAACTTTCAACCCAGAATTACATATCCAGCCAAACTGAGCTTCAGAAGTGAAGGAAAAATAAAATCCTTTGCGAACAAGCAAGTACTCAGAGATTTTGTCACCACCAGGCCTGCTTTACAAGAGCTCCTGAAAGAGGCACTACACATAGAAAGGAACAACCAGTACCAGCCATTCCAAAATCACACTAAATGCTAAAGAGCATCAGCATAATGAAGAATCTACAACAACTAACAGGCAAAACAGCCACTTAGCATCAAAATGGCAGTATCAAATTCACACATAACAATATTAACCCTAAATGTAAATGGACTAAATGCACCAATCAAAAGACACAGACTGGCAAATTGGATAAAAATCCAAAACCCATCAGTGTGCTGTATCCAGGAAACCCATCTCACATGCAAGGATACACAAAGGCTCAAAATAAAGGGATGGAGGAAGATTTACCAAGCAAATGGAGAGCAAAAAAAAGCAGGAGTTGCAATTCTCATCTCTGATAAAATAGACTTTAAAGCAACAAAGATCAAAAGAGACAAAGAAGGCCATTACATAATGATAAAAGGCTCGATACAACAAGAAGAGCTAACGATCCTGAACATATATGGACCCAATGTAGGAGCACCCAGATACATAAGGCAAGTTCTTAATGACTTACAAAGAGACTTAGACTCCCACACAAAAATAGTGGGAGACTTTAACACTCCACTGTCAATATTAGACAGATCAACCAGACAGAAAATCAACAAGGCTATCCAGGGCTTGAACTCAGACCTGGAGCAAGCAAACCTGATAGACATTTACAGAACTCTCCACTCCAAATCCACAGAATATACATTCTTCTCAGCACCACATCACACCTACTCTAAAATTGACCACATAATTGGAAGTAAAGCACTTCTCAGCAAATGCAAAACAACAGAAATCATAACAAACAGCCTCTCAGACCATAGTGCAATCAAGTTAGAACTCAGAATTCAGAACCACACAGCTTCATGGAAACTGAACAACTGGCTCTTGAATGTTGACTGGATAAACAACGAAATGAAGGCAGAAATAAAGAAGTTCTTCGAAACCAATGAGAACGAAGACACAACATGCCAGAATCTCTGGGACACGTTTAAAGCAGTCTCTAGAGGAAAGTATATAGCAATAAGTGTCCATATGAGGAGAATGGAGAGATCCAAAATTGACACCCTATCATCAAAATTGAAAGAGCTAGAGGAGCAAGATCAAAAAAACTCAAAACCCAGCAGAAGACAAGAAATAACTAAGATCAGAGCTGAACTGAAGGAGATTGAGACACGAAAAACCCTTCAAAAAATCAATAAATCCAAGAGCTGGTTTTTTGAAAAGATCAACAAAATAGACAGACCACTAGCCAGATTGATTAAAAATAAAAGAGAGAACAACCAAATAGATGCAATTAAAAAATGATAAAGGGGAAATCACCACAGATTCCACAGAAATTCAAACCATCATCAGAGATATTACAGACAACTCTATGCACATAAACTAGTAAACCTGGAAGAAATGAATAAATTCCTGGACTCCTGTGTCCTCCCAAGCCTAAACCAGGAGGAAGCTGAAACTATGAATAGATCAATAACAAGGTCAGAAGTCGAGGCAGCAATTAAGAGCCTACCACACAAAAAAAGCCCAGGTCCAGACGGGTTCACAGCCGAATTCTACCAGACACACAAAGAGGAGCTCGTACCATTTCTTCTAAAACTATTCCAAATAATCCAAAAAGAGGGAATCCTTCCCAAATCATTTTATGAGACCAACATCATCCTGATACCAAAACCTGGCAGAGACCCAACGAGAAAAGAAAACTTCAGGCCAATATCCATGATGAACATAGATGCAAAAATCTTCAATAAAATATTGGCAAGCCGGCTGCAACAGCAAATCAAAAAACTTATTCATCATGATCAAGTAGGATTCATCCCGGGAATGCAAGGCTGGTTCAACATATGCAAGTCTATCAACGTAATTCACCACATAAACAGAACCAAAAACAAAAACCACATGATTATCTCAGTTGACGCAGAGAAGGCATTTGACAAAATTCAACAGCCCTTTATGCTAAAAACCCGCAATAAACTCGGTATCGATGGAACGTATCTCAAAGTAATAAAAGCTATTTATGACAAACCAACAGCCAATATCATACTGAATGGGCAAAAACTAGAAGCATTCCCTTTGAAATCTGGCACTAGACAAGGATGCCCTCTTTCACCACTCCTATTCAATATAGTACTGGAAGTTCTAGCCAGAGCAATCAGGCAAGAAAAAGAAATAAAGGGTATTCAAATAGGAAAGGTGGAAGCCAAATTGTCTCTATTTGCAGACGACATGATAGTATACCTAGAAGACCCCATCACCTCAGCCCAAAAACTCCTGAAACTGATAAGCAACTTCAGCAAAGTCTCAGGATATAAAATCAATGTGCAAAAATCACAAGCATTCGTCTACACCAATAACAGACTTAAAGAAAGCCAAACCAAGAAAGAACTGCCATTCACAATTGCTACAAAAAGAATAAAATACCTTGGAATACAACTCACAAGGAACGTAAGGGACCTCTTCAAGGAAAACTACAAACCACTGCTCAAGGATATAAGAGAGGACACAAACAGATGGAGAAACATTCCATGTTCATGGTTAGGAAGAATGAATATCGTGAAAATGGCTATACTGCCCAAAGTAATTTACAGAATCAACGCTATCCCCATCAAGCTACCATTGACTTTCTTCACAGAACTGGAAAAAACCACCATGAACTTCATATGGAACCAAAAGAGAGCCCGCATAGCCAAGTCAATTCTAAGCAAAAAGAACACAGCTGGGGGCATCACACTACCGGATTTCAAACTATACTACAAGGCTACAGTAATCAAAACAGCACCGTACTGGTACCAAAACAGAGATATAGACCAATGGAACAAAACAGAGGCACCGGAGGCAACATAACATATCTACAACCATACAATCTTTGATAAACCTGACAAAAACAAGCAATGGGGAAAGGATTCCCTGTTTAACAAATGGTGTTGGGAAAACTGGCTAGCCATGTGCAGAAAACACAAACTGGACCCCTTCCTGACACCTTACACTAAAATTAACTCCAGATGGATTAAAGACTTAAACATAAGACCTGGCACGATAAAAACCCAGAAGGAAATCTAGGCAAAACTATCCAGGACATAGGAGTAGGCAAGGACTTCATGAACAAAACACCAAAAGCATTGGCAACAAAAGCCAAAATAGACAAATGGGACCTAATGAAACTCCACAGCTTCTGCATGGCAAAAGAAACAGTCACTAGAGTGGATCGGCAACCAACAGAATGGGAAAAAATTTTTGCAGTTTACCCATCTGACAAAGGGCTGTATCCAGAATTTACAAAGAACTCAAACAGATTTACAGGAAAAAAACAAACAAGCCCATTCAAAATTGGGCAAAGGATATGAACAGACACTTTACAAAAGAAGACATATATGAGGCTGACAATCATATGAAAAAATGCTCATCGTCACTGGTCATCAGAGAGATTCAAATCAAAACCACATTGAGATACCATCTCACGCCAGTTAGAATGGCGATCATTAAAAAATCTGGAGACAACAGATGCTGGAGAGGATGTGGAGAAAAAGGAACACTTTTACACTGTTGGTGGGAGTGTAAATTAGTTCAACCATTGTGGAAGACAGTGTGGCGATTCCTCAAGGCCTTAGAAATAGAAATTCCATTTGACCCAGCAATCCCATTACTGGGTATATATCCAAAGGACTATAAATCATTCTACTATAAGGACACATGCACACGAATGTTCATTGCAGCACTGTTTACAATAGCAAAGACCTGGAATCAACCCAAATGCCCATTGATGATAGACTGGATTGGAAAAATGTGGCACATATACACCATGGAATATTATGCAGCAATCAGAAATGATGAGTTTGTGTCGTTTGTAGGGGCATGGATGAATCTGGAGAACATCATTCTCAGCAAACTGACACACCGCATATTCTCACTCATAGGCGGGTGATGAAAAATGAGAACACATGGACACAGGGAGGGGAGTACTAAACACTGGGGTCTATTGGGGGGAAAAGGGGAGGGCTAGTGGGAAGGGGAGGTGGGGAGGGATAGCCTGGGGAGAAATGCCAAATGTGGGTGAAGGGGAGAAAGGAAGCAAAACACACTGCCATGTGTGTACCTACGCAACTGTCTTGCATGTTCTGCTCATGTACCCCAAAACCTAAAATGCAATAAAAATTTAAAAAAAAAAAACCATAATTTAGAGGGGCTGCAGGTGGTGGCTCATGCCTGTAATCCTAGTGCTTTGGGAGGCGGTGGAAGGAAGATCACTTGAGTCCAGTAGTTTAAGACCAACCTGGCCAACATAGCAAGACCCTTCCTCTCCGAAAAAAAAATCTTTTAAATTAGTTGGGTGCGGTGGCATGTGCCTATAGTCCTAGCTATTCAGGAGGCTAGGGCGGAACAACAGCTTGAGTCTAGGAATTCAAGGCTGCAGTGAGTTATGATCACTCCACTGCATTCCAGCCTGAGTGACAGAATGAGACTCTATCTCTTAAAAAAAAAAATACAAAAAGACCCCACACATAATTTAGAAAACTCAAGAGAACTAAAGTATATTGTATTTACCCATATTTTTACTCTTTTCATTGTTTTTTTCCTTTTCCCTGATGCTCCAACTTTCCTTCTTTTATCAGGGTGTTAGGGGCCACAGTTTTTTTCCAAGGCATTTGGTTAGAGTAGGGCAGCAATGGTCTAAAATGTTTTTGTCTTGTTAGACTTCCTCTTTCCTGGTTGGCTAGAAGGAGCAGGTTTTTCCTGGGGTATTTCCAGTTGCTGGCCCATCCAGCACCCAGTCCGAAATGTATAAAGCAAAAGTAAACCCAGCAGGGAACTCACTACCTTGTCATGTCTTGGATCCCAAGATGCCTAGCTGCTCCACCTTCTTTCCATCTTCCAGAGATGTTTTATATTTGTTTTATTTATAATGTCCAGTTGACCCATGTTTCTCCTTTCATTTGTCACCAAGCTTCTAGAGGGAAAAATTAGTTTACATTCTGTGCTTTCCCTTCATCATTCATATCTTACCCTTCATCTTCGAGAGAATTGGCAGGGTCTCTGTTTTGTTTATGACTATCCCCAGGATACAGTACCTAGCATATAAAAGGACTTTGGGAAATATTTCCTGTCATTACATCGTCCTGGTAACTTTCTTTTCTTTATATTCTCAATGCACTACCCTACTATAGAAACTCCTTACCTCATGCAGGAATTAAAATATTGGTTTTGGACTGGGTGCAGTAGCTCACGCCTGTAATCTTAGCACGTTGGGAGGTCCAGGTGGTGGATCACCTGAGGTCGGGAGTTTGAGACCAGCCTGGCCAACATGGTGAAACCCCATCTCTACTAAAACTACAAAAAAAAATTAGCCAGGAATGGTTGCAGCTACATGGGAGGCTAAGTCAGGAGAATCACTTGAACCTGGGCGGCAGAGGTTGCAGTGAGCGGAGATCGCACCACTGCACTCCAGCGTGGGTGACAGAGCGAGACTCTGTCTCAAAAAAATATATATTTATATATGTCTTGTTTTACATTTTTCTCCATGTGCCTTTCTTCACACCATTCTATTTGAAATGTCCTTCAGTCATTTTCTGCGTATCCATTTTTTCCTTCTCTTAAACATTCAAACCTAGTCTTACCTCTTATGTCTCTTCTTCTAGGCCTCATCATTCTATCCTAAAATCCTATGTTCATTACTTTCTATAGTACTTATTTTAAAATTAACATTTTTTCAGTTAAAAATGCTTTCAGCTGGCTTTTGCAAAAGATGTCAAGAGATAGACAAATGCTAGCGCTGCAGCTGGATGATTTGAGGGCTAGTATCTTTCAATTTACATGGCATTTTTCTCATGTTGACTGAGCTGACTGATGAACAGAAGATGACTGCTCTTCTTGGAACCACATCTGAATTTCAGGTAGAAGAAAGGGCATAGGATGAATGACTAGGCTTATCAGTTCCATCTTTTTTTATTTAGAAAACAGAAGCTCTTGCAGAAGTCTCACTCAGCAGGTGTGTTATGCTTCATTGGACAGAATTCTGTTACATAGTCACTCCTAACTGCAAAGTACCAGTGAGAAAGCGGTAGTAAACAGTAATGTAATAAGCAAAACAGTTTCTGGCATACATATGCATAAATATCTACATAATTCATTTGGATAAATCTTATGTCTCCCTAACTAGTTTCAAAGTTCTGTGAGATCAGAGATCTAATCAGATTTAGTCATTTCACACTTCACACCAGGCAACTGCAAGTGTTCTCCTAATATCACATATTTCAAACTGCTACAAACAACACTACTGTTTTTAAACTGTAACTTTAAACCAAAAATAATTATTTGAGAATGATTCTGTAAGTTTAGCTTCTTCTGACATTAATAACATTTTCAGTTAGTGAAGCAGAACCACTAGGAGTTTTGGGACAAGAGTTTCCTTTTTCTTTTTTTAGTAGGAAGTAGACCTTATACAATTTTGGGAAGAAGTGTAGAAGTGAAGGTCCAACAGGCATAATGGAAGATTAGAGAGGTAGTAACAACTCAACCTGAGAAGCCAAGCAAATCCAGCTGCCAAACTAGCACCATAAGAAGGCTTTTGAGGACACGTATGGAAAGCTGTACCGTGGTTTAGCTACCACGTCAGTGGGTTAGCTGCCAAGTGTATGTTGGGTCTGGGACCATTGTTGGTCAACGGGATCAGGAGTTGGGAAGAAGAGCCACATATGGATTGGAAAAGAAAAAGGACAAGCTGGAAGCTGCTGGTCCTCTATGTCTGCCTCTTTCTGCGTCTAACCACAATGACTCTTGTACACTATGGTTCCTGCTTCACTTCTACCTCCCAAATCTTAGTCAAAATCATCTTTTGGCCAACTCTAATTTGGAACTCTCCAAAGAAAATTTTGTAAATGTACTCCAGCTTAATCAAGTTGACACAGAAGAAACCACTGCACTAAGTAAACTCTGCAAATGGAAATTGAATCCCTAATTAATAGGGAGTTAAAATAGCCTGGAGGGTTGGGACTGTCTTAGTCTATTTTTTCTCTCTCTTTTGTCCTGGCCAATATTTTAAGTCTTGAAGCACAGTCTGTCTTCATTGATCCCACTGTGCAAACTGGTTGTCCTCTGCCCTGGTACCTACCTCCTAGAGGGATAAGGGAGTCTCTTCTTTGGATTTAGGCTACAAGATGCAGCCAGGCAATCTTGTTATTTAACTGTTTTTGCTTTGAGACAGGGTCTTGCTCTTTTGCCCAGGTTGGAGTGCAGTGGCACAACCACAGCTCACTGTAGCCTCTAACCCCCAGGCTCAAGCAATCCTCCCACCTCAGCCTCCCAAGTAGCTGGGACTATAGGTGTGCACCACCATGCCTGGCTATTTTTAAAAATTTTTGTAGAGATGGATTTCACTATGCTGCCAACACTGGATCATTTAACTTTCATTGATCATTTTTGAATGTGTATGTTCTTGTTTCTTACATTTCTGTTGGCCTTCCTCTCCTGTTTCTCTATTCTGGGTGCAATTCTTATCTGTTGCCCAGTATAGCCAGCTTGCTCTCTCCTGCATAAGCGTGTTTGTGAACCATTACTTCTGGCTAGTAATTTATCTTTGGGTGATATAGATCTCCCAATTTTTATTTTTACTGACCAACATGTATTCACTATCAGATATTTAATGAGCATCTAAAATCTCATCCCTGGCCAGGAGCAATGGCTCATGCCTGTAATCCCAGCACTTTGGGAGGCCAAGGCGGACGGATCACCTGAGGTCAGGAGTTTGACACCAGCCTGGCCAAAATAGAGAAATCTCGTCTCTACTGAAAATACAAAAACTAGTCCGGCATGGTGGCAGGAGCCTGTAATCCCAGCTACTCGGGAGGCTGAGGCAGGAGAATCATTTGAACCCGGGAAGCAGAGGTTGCAGTGAGCTGAGATCATGCCACAGAACTCTAGCCTGGGTGACAAAGCAAGGCTCCATCACGAGCAAACAAACAAAATGTATCATCCCTATCCCCCACAGGAGCTCAAAGTACAAAAATATCAATAAAACAAGAGAAAGTAAAAAATACCAACATAGAGCAACAAACATATAGCTCTTGGAGGTCAAGAAGGGAATTGAATTCTATCTCCCTATGGGCCCTTTATTTACCTTTTCCAATCAGGGAGCTTAAATTTTCAAATCTTCATAATATTATCCTAGTATTTATGTTACAAATTTAATGTAAAAAGTAAAATTGTTTTTTTGCTATATGGGATTTAAGGAATATTTTACTTATTTTTAAAATAAATTTTAATTAATTTATTTAAAGACAGAGTCTCGCTCTATCGCCAGGCTGGAGTGCAGTGGCACGATCTTGGCTCACTGCAACCTCTGCCTCCCGGGTTCAGGCAATTCTTCTGTCTCAGCCTCCCAGGTAGCTAGGATTACGGGCACACGCCACCATGCCTAGCTACTTTTTGTATTTTTAGTAGAGATGTGGTTTCACCATTTTGGTCAGACTGGTCTCAAACAACTGACCTTGTGATCCTCCTGCCTCGGCCTCCCAAAGTGCTGGGATTTTAGATGTGAGCCACCGCGCCCAGACATTTATTTATTTTTTTGAGACAGAGGTATCACTGTCACCTAGGCTGGAGTGTAGTGGCATGATCTCGGCTCACTGCAACCTCCGCCTGCTGGATTCAAACAATTTTCCTGCCTCAGCCTCCTGAGTAGCTGGGATTACAGGCACATGCCACTAAGTCCAGCTATTTTTTTTGTTTTTTTTAGTAGAGATGGGGTTTCGCCATGTTGGCCAGGCTCTCTCGAACCCCTGACCTTGTGATTTGCCCACCTCAGCCTTCCAAAATGCTGGGATTACAGGCATGAGCCACCATGCCGGATTTAAGGAATATTTTACAAACAGTATTGAAAAAGCTATATAAATATGTTTGTAAAGGAAGATATAAATAATAATTTAAACCACATAAAGCCAGAAGAAACACCATGAAAATGTAAATCTAGAACTAAGAAAACTAGGCTGTAATTTTATTTCCACAGACTATTTGGAAATTATTTTTCTCTTTGTAGTGTTTCAGTGACACGGACTTCTGGGATTTAGAATTATTTAGTGTTGCATGCATTCATGGAAGCGTACTTGTCTCATAAAATCTGAAATTTAACAGCATAAATAAGCAGTACACTGATGGTGGCTTTAGAGCATTTTCTCCATAGTCAACATCATTATTGATGAATGCCAGAACAGGTTTTTGAGGACTATTTAGAATGATAGAATTTATTTTTTTTAGTGCAGTTATACATTTCCCCTTTGTATGAGACTAAATACCATAAATTATTTAGATTATAGGTATAATTTCACTGTATTGTACATGGATAGGAAGGGGAAATGTGACCATGCTCATTATGAAGTTGAAGTGTGGATTTACACATACATACAATACAATCATCCAAAAGCTGCAGGGCTGAGGAAATGGCCGTAAATGTTCTGCAGCAGCAGAGCTGGGAAGCTGTCACATGCTTTCATTTTTTTGCTGAAAATGTAGGTAAGGGGAAAAATAGGATGTAGAATTAGTTCTGAAAATACAGTTCAGATTGTATAGAATTCCTATCTTCTAATCCAACCTGATTTCATTATCTTAGCTTAGAATGGTTGAGACCCTCAGATTCAATTTAGTATATTTTTACCCATTCCTACTTCTTGCTTACTGGTTTGGGTAGATGAAGAAAGAGGAAAAGAGGTATGTTGAATGTTTACTTTGTCTTCTGTTCTAATTTGCTATCAATATGGCACCATAAAAATTTAAAAGGTTTTTGGGCCAGTGCAGTCGTTCACACCTGTCATCCAAGCACTTTGCGAGGCCAAGGTGGGTGGATCATTTGAGGCCAGGAGTTCAAGACCAGCCTGGCCAACATGGTGAAACCCCATCTTTACTAAAAATACAAACATTAGCTGGCATGGTGGTGCATGCCTGTCATCCCAGCTGCTTGGGAAGCTGAGGCAGAAGAATCACTTCAACGCAGGAGGTGGAGGTTGCAGTGAGCTGAGATCATGCTACTGCACTTTAGCCTGGTGACAGAGTGAGACCTCTTCTTAAAAAAAAAAATTTGTTTTCAAAGATTTTTTTTTTTTTTTTAGTTTCAGGAGGCTTACAAATGCCGAGATAGCCACATTAAAAATTTTTTTCTTTCTTTTTCTTTTTGAGGTGGAGTCTTGCTCTGTTGCCCAGGCTGGAGTGCAGTGGTGTGATCTCAGCTAACTATAACATCTGCCTCCCGGGTTCAAGTGATTCTCCTGCCTCAGCCTCCTGAGTAGCTGGGATTACAGGCACACACCACCAGGTCCGGCTAATTTTTGTGTTTTTAGTAGAGATAGGGTTTTCCCATGTTGGCCAGACTGGTCTCAAACTCCTGACCTCTTGATCTGCCTGCTTTGGCCTACCAAAGTGCAGGGATTACAGGTGTGAGCCACTGTGCCCAGCCAAAAGCATTTTCTTATTGTGATAATGTTGAGAAATGTTAAGTTTATGAATATTGATGAATGCTGAGTGTATGATAGAATATATTGTTTGCTAGGAAGAACAACGGCAAGGAAAATCTAGCCGCTCCCACCAAGTAGAAAACTACTTAGGGCATTCCAAAGTGGCAGGACAATATATAAATACCACACACCTGTTAAAACAATTCTTTAAGATATCTGAGCCTGCCCCCATGGCTCCCTGATGGTGAATACTTTTTAGGTTGTTTGTGATCAGTGGTAAGCCGGCACCAGCTGACTACTTGGCATGTTTTGTATTATGAGAAAATACCGAACACCTGTTTGTTAATAATGATCACCTGTTCAGAGAGAATAAATGCATGGGTCAGCGTCTAGTTGGGACTTTCAGCCTGGTAAGCTGTTAGCCCTGAGGCTCTCAGTCTGGAAGGCTGCTGCCCTCCCCGCACTCCACACCCCGCCCCATAGACTTACTTTGCTGTTCTATCTGCTTGTCGGCCTGCTGTTCTGTGTGTCTGCCTCTCAGTTCCTTCAGCACCGCCTGGGTGGGGGTCTCTACGGCCGAGCTCACTCTCAGTATGGTAAAATATGCATAACAAAATTTACCATTTTATTCATTTTTCAGTTTACAGTTCAATGGCATTCATTACGTTCACATTGTTGTGCAACCATCGTCACTCTGTATCTCCAAAAGTTTTAAATTATCCTAAAAGTGTTAGAACACTTCTTGTTCTAACTTACTAGTAGGAAAATAGGATCATTGGAATAGAGGAAATTAGAAAAACAAACAGCAGATCCCATGTGTTATTCGGTTTCCTGATGAAAAGAAACAGTAGGCAGGAAATTCTTGACTTTGGTCAGCAGGCTACCACCAAGGCCTATGAAGAGATATGTTTAAAGAACAGCTCAGAGAAACATATACTGTTCCTTGCTTTGGCATGATGGCTTTGATAACCATGTGTAATCCTTGAATCTGTTGCGCTGAGTTGAGCCTCATGTGATCTTGTAGTAATTTTAAAAATCTGGCCAGGTATGGTGGCTCACTTCTGTAATCTCAGCACTTTCTGATGTGGGCAGATCACGAGGTCAGGAGATCAAGACCATCCTGGCTAACACAGTGAAACCCCGTCTCTACTAAAAACACAAAAAATTAGCCGGGCATGGTGGCACATGCCTGTAGTCCCAGCTACTCTGGAGTCTGAGGAAGGAGAATCGCTCGAAACTAGGAGGAGGAGGTTGCAGTGAGCTGAGATCATGCCACTGCCCTCTAGCCTGGTGACAGAGCAACTCCATCTAAAAAAAAAAAAAATTCCTGTAGCCCCAAACCTACCCTACACTACCAACAGGCCACACTTGGTCATTCCTAAGGGCAATAAAAGCTTTCTTCTAAAGTTGAGAAGAAGGTCAGAAAGGTAAAACCAAGAAAAAGGAAACATTTGTGTTGAAGGCATAGAGCAACTCTTCTAAGATCTGTATACTCCCTGCCTTCTTCATCTTGAGCTCAGCTCTGAAATCTACCTGGTCTTTGAGACAAAGCAGTACATGTTCTCCTTTAAGAAGTCGATATTATATCTAATTCCTGTCTATTTGGAAACATTGTCCCACTTTATAAAATGCCTAGGAAAGGCCCTGGCCTTAGACAGGGAACTCTTTACTATCTTCTGGACCATAGCACGTAGAATCCTATTACTCTTACTTTTCAGGCCTTTTAGAAAGCATAACATGGAAAGCCTTTGTGTAGAAGAAAGCAGTCCAAAATTTCCCTCCGGTTTTTAGCTTTTTAACTCTGATCAAGGCCCAGATTTCCTCCTTGTTGAATTAAATTATTTAAAGATGTTCGGGAGATGGGGAATGGAAATTTGTGCATGAAAATGAACCTTAGGTGATATCAGGGCCTATCCTGAAAGCAGGCATCAGTTGACCAAGATAACATATCTGTGTCCAATATGTTAGTACAGTTAGTTTTTGTCCCATGAATTTAACACTAAGTGCAAGGGAACAACCTTATTTTTGGTGATAATACTGTATGAAGTTGTCAGATGGTAGGGTATTGTTTTGCAATGTTATACAAGTGTCGTTTGGTGTCAAAAAGCAATATTTGTGATAAAGCTATCACCAGGTAGTTCTAAAGCAAAAAAGGGCTGTGTACAGTGGCTCGTGCCTGTAATCCCAGCACTTTGGGAGGCCAAGGCAGGAGGTTCGTACCACTGCACTCCAGCCTGGGTGACAACGTGAAACCTTGTTTCAAAAACAAGCAAACACAAAAAGGCTCGGGGTTAAGCCGACTAGTGTGCCTTTCTTGTGACAAGATCAGCAAAAGTGAAATCTTTGAATATACGTCATCTATTTAAAAATCCTTTCCAAGACTGATTTCTTTTGGTTACAAAAGTTCCTGCAAGAGTTTTCTACAATGAGGTTGTTAAACTGCAAAGTCTGTAGACACAGTTCTCCGCAAGACTGCCCTTACTTTAGGTAACAGCCACAGGTTTGGGGGTTCTGGGGCAACTCTCACTTCTGACCAGTTGACTATAAATTCAGGGGTTCCCACAGCCACCCTCAGGTTTGATAATTCACTAAAAAGATTCACAGAACTCACTAAAAGTTCTACATGTATTATCATTTTATTACAGCAAAAAGATACAAATCCGAACCGTCCAAAAGAAGAGATGTATCAGGTGATGTCTGGGAAGGATCCAAATGCAGAGCTCCCATTGTCTACAGGGATATGTTACTTGCCCAGCATCAAAGTGTGAAAATAATCAAGGCGTGTTGCCAGCCAGGAAAACTCGTCCAAGTTTCTTTCAGTGGCCAGAGTTTTTGTTGAGGTTTCATGACATAGGCATGATTGATTGAATCATTGTGCATGTGGTTGAATTGAATCTCCATCACCTCTCTTCTCAAAGGTCAAGCTGACATTACATGGCTCAAAGCCCCAACCCTCTAATCACATGGTTGGTCTTTCCGGCAGGGCAAGTCCACATCTGAAGCTCTTCAATAATAGAAATTACCAGGTGTGATTTGGGAGTCCACAATAAATAACAAAGATAATCCTATCACTTGGACAGTTCTAAGGTTTTAGAAATTAATCTCCCAGGGCCAGGCACAGTGGCTCATGCCTGCAACCACAGCATTGTGGGAGGCTGAGGTAGGCAGATTGTTTGGGTCCAGGTGTTTGAGACCAGTCCAAGCAACATGGCAAAATGTCATCTCCACAAAAAATACAAACATAAGCTGGGTGTGGTGGTGTGTGCTGGTAGTCCCAGCTACTTGGGAGGCTGACATGGGAGGATCACTTGAGCCCAGGAGGCAAAGGTTGTAGTGAGCTGAGATTGTACCACTGCACTCCAGCCTGGGCCCTGTGTCAAAAAAGTGAGACCCTATCTCAAAAAACAAAAACAAACAACAACAAAAAAAATAAAAGAGGGCCAGGCGAGGTGGCTCATGCCTGTAATCCTAGCCCTAGCACTTTGGGAGGATGAGGCAGGCGGATCACTTGACCTCAGGAATTCGAGACAAGCCTGGCCAACATGGTGAAAACCCATCTCTACTAAAAATACAAAAATTAGCCAGGTGCTGTGATGTGTGCCTGTAATCCCAGCTACTTAGGAGGCTGAGGCAGGAGAATCGCTTGAACCCAGGAAGTGAAGGCTGCAGTAAGCCAAGATTGCCACTGCACTCCAGCCTGGTGAGACTCTGTTTCAAAAAAAAAAGGAAATTATCTCCCAGGAGCTTGGGACAAAGATCTGCAAAACTGCCAAATTATTTATTATGTAGTCCCTGAGTATTGTTTCCATGGAGGGGAATATGATGGGGGGATTTTATGTTTCTGGCTGTCTGATCTGTTGTGTTACTCTAAAAAAAGTCACTTAGTGGTTGACTCCAATTAATCAGGAAAGTACTGATTTTTTTTTTTTTTTGTCAGAGCAAAAGAAGTTAACTACTGATTTATTACAGAGTATAAAAGGAAAATGAAGGCACCTACCTGGAAAGAGAATATATACCCAATAGTTTGATTTTGTGTTTTAGCCAAATTATGAAAAATTATAGCCAAGCATTAGACTTTTACCAAGGAGTGATTATGCATTATTAAGGATAAGGACCTTATAGATATTAAAGTTAACAATCCAACACTTCAAAGCAACTAGAAAGAAAATAGCTTGAAAAATAATGAACAAAAGCCTGTTGATGTAAGCATGACAATCTGTGACTCCAGTCATCTAGATCTTGTTTCATGAGCCTCTGATGGAAGCTTCAACTTCGTGCAGTCATCTTGATGTGAAAGTCTTGGGTGGACACTCTCTCCTCATGATCTTGTGGTTTCTGGCCCGTAGGGCTTTCTTGTAACTTAAGGATGAGTAAGTTTCTTTACTTGAAAGAAATGGTTCTAAGCATCAACACCCCAGAGTTTGGTGTAGTGTTAGATATTTACAGTAACTTCTCTGGGTCCTTTTCCTCAAGGCTCAAGGGCTATTTTCCTCTGAGGTCTCTTCCCCAAGATGAAAAATATCAGAACATTATCAAAATAGAAGACAGTGGAATGATTTCTTGAGGAGTAACAGAAAATAAATATATAAGCATATAGTCAATCATTATCCTGGGAATAGGAGCACTCCAAGGAGACCCCAGGGCTTTTTAATTTGTGCAACAAGGTTATTACAGTGGCCCCTGATTGACAAAAACATTGGAACTTAATAACCTGATGTAAAAATTTTTTGAAGACAATTATTGTACCGGTCTTTGTACATGAAAAAAGTATATTTCTAAGATATATCACTCAGGGACCAGACAGGAAGCAGAAACCAGATCAATTTTTTGAACAGGGAAAGTTTAGTATAAAGAATGATTAACTAGCAGGAGATGAGTGAATTCAAAAAGGAGTAAACAAGGACTCTAAGGAATCCAGAAGTAGCAGGTACAGAAAAACAGCTCATCCCTCTAGGCTGAGTTCCTCTCAGCAGCCACCACCCCAGAGCTGAGATCTAGACCTCTTCAAAGAAGACATGGGTTTTTTTGTTTTGTTTCTGTTTTTGAGACAGTTTCCCTCTTGTCACCCAGGCTGGAGTGCAGTGGCACAATCTCGACTCACTGCTGCCTCTGCCTCCCCGGTTCAAACGATTCTCCTGCCTCAGCCTCCTGAATAGCTAGCTGGGATTATAGGCACACACCACCACACCTGGATAATTTTTGTATTTTAGTAGAGACTGGGTTTCACCATGTTAGCCAGGCTTGTCTTGAACTCCTGAACTCAGATGATCCACCAGCCTCGGCCTCCCAGAGTGCTGGGATTACAGGCTTGAGCCACTGAGCCCGGCCTGAAGACATATTTACTACAAACACAGCCACACAGTCTGTCAATGGCAAAGACACTTGCTAAAGGGGCCTGTAAAAGTGATTTACCATTGCCGGAGGGGATAGGCAGGCAGGACAAGTCTGCAGAAAGGGTTGGCTGTTCTAGAGGATATAGGTGGCTGGACCCGGTCTAAAGTCACCTTGACAAGCGAACTATTTAGACTGAGGGCACATCTAAAGCTCCTTTGATAGGCTGTGTATTGAAGACTAAAAACAGAACGCTGGAGCCCAACTGAAAAGTGTCTTTCCGCAGCTGTGGCCAGACAGTGTCACTCTAGCTCCCTCTGCCGATGAACCATAACGTTTTATCTGTGGGCAAAAAAATGATCATAGGGTTCAGCACTGTTCATGAATCAGGGCAAAATAGTGTAGATTTGCAATGGAGCGATGACATTAAATTGGTAACTGGCACATAAGCAGTCACAACTATTAAATAATATTAATAATTTCATTTTTATTCCAAATTTTATAGAATTCTCACACTTTTTTTTTCTTTGAGATTGAGTCTTGCTCTGTCAACTAGGCTGGAGTGCAATCTGTGATCTCGGCTCACTGCAACCTCTGCTTCTCAGGTTCAAGCGATTCTCCTGCCTCAGCCTTCTGAGTAGCTGGGACTACAGGCTCATGCCATCGCGCCCTGCTGATTTTGTATTTTTAGTAAAGACAGAGTTTCACCATGTTGGTCAGGCTGGTCTCAAACTCCTGATTTTAGGTAATCCACTCACCTTGGCCTCCCAAAATGCTGGGATTACAGGCATAATCCACCACACCCAGCCACACAAAATTAAAGTTCAGAGAATGTCACATATGCCTAATTATGTCTACTATCTTTCTCTTAATTGAAAAAATCACTTTTTGGCTGAACTGGTGGCTATTTCAGTAAATTCAAAGAAAGTTTTGATTTATAAGAGAACTTTATAGGCTGGGCACTTTATAGGTGGCTAACTACGCCTGCAATCCCAGCACTTTGGGAGGCCAAGGTGACTGGATTTCTTGAGCTCACAAGTTTGAAACCAGCCTGGGCAACATAGTGAAACCTCATCTCTACTGAAAATACAAAAATTAGCAGATGTGGTGGTGCATGCCTGTAATCCCAGCTACTTGGGAGGCTGAGACAGGAGGATTGCTTGAACTCAGGAAGTGGAGTTTGCAGTGAGCTGAGATTGTGTCACTGCACTCCAGCCTGGGCAACAAGAATGAAACTCCGTCTCAAAAAAAAAAAAGTTTTAAGGACAGATAATTTAGCAGTTAAAAATTGTACTACAGCCAGGTGTGGCGGCTCATGCTTGAAATGTCAGCACTTTGGGAGGCCGAGGTAGGCAATTGCTTGAGCCCAGGAGTTTGAGACCAGCCTCAGCGATACAGTGAAACCCTGTCTCTACTTGAAAAATGCAAAAATTAGCTGGGCCTGAGGGTCTGTGCCTGTAATCCCAGATAGCCAAGAGACTAAAGTGGGAGGATAGCTTAGGCCAGGGAGGTCGAGGCTGTGGTGAGCTGAGATTGTGCTGCTGCACTGCTGCCTGGGTGACAGACAAGACCCTGTCTCAAAAAATAAAAATAAAAATAAAAACAGCAAACACACAAAAAGGTACTAAAAGTACTACAAAGTTACAGCAGTTAAAATGATGTGGTATTGGAACATAGATAGATCCATTGAACAGAACAGAAAAGAAAATCCAGAAAAACACATACACATAGTACTATTAAACTTTCATTCCACTTTAAAGGTCAATCTTCTCAAGTATATTTGTTTTTTGGTTGGTTTAAGAGAGTATCTGGCCCAGGCTAGAATGCAGTGGCATGATCATTGCTCACTGCAACCTCCGCCTCCAGGGCTCAAGCAGTCCTCCTGTTTCAGCTCCCAAATAGCTGGGACTACAGGTGTGCACCACCACGCCTAGCTAATGTTTGTATTTTTAGTAGAGACGGGGGTTTTGCCATGTTGGCCATGCTGGTCTTGAACTCCTGGGCTCAAGTGATCTGCCCTCCTTGGCCTCCTAGAGTGCTAGGATTTCATGTGTGAGCCACCATGCCCAGCCCAAGCATGCATGTGTTTTAAAAGGAGAGGGTTTTTTTTCTCATAGTTGCTTCCAAGTTGACCACCACTTCTCTGTCAGTGGTCCCTCAATCCTTCTGCATTTCTTTGGTTGCGCTGGTTACCATCTAAAACTCACTAACTACGAAGTCCTCTTACATCAATGCCGACAACTCCACAAGAGCCTCTATAGACTAAAATAAGGTAACACGAGGCAGGCTTAGCTGGCTTCATAAATTGGTCCTCGCTTCCATCTACCGCTCCAACTATAAAGCTGTTAGTTGCTCTAAAGAGGAGTTTATAACATATGAAACTATAGACCAGATGTGACTTTTTGCAAGGTTGGAAGCAAAGGTTCTCAAGAAGTTATACACTGCCCAGGGCTCCACTATAGACTCACTTGGTTTTTAACTTTTCTCTTCAGTCCTTAGATCTCCCCTCCTTTCTGTAACAGTGCTTCCTTTTTTTGGAGAGGAAATCCCACCTTCTAACCACCAGGGCTGGTCTCATTATAGGGGACATTTTCCTCTCCAGCAGTATGGTTTTCTAAATTTGGGTCATTTCTTTAAGAACAATAGCTCAGAGCAGCAACAAGGAAGTCTAAGATGAGCTTTGGGAGATGAAGTCCTTCCTGTATTGCAGTCTCACGTGGGCCAATAGCAAATTTGGACCTTTTTCAGATCTTCCCACCAGAGATAACTGCACCTTTTAATTTTGTTTGGTAGTCTATTGAGTAGGTAACTATTGGATTAGAAATATATACATTTATATCACTTGAGGATAAATACTGGAGAATGTTAGTCTAAACTTATAAGTAAGGAGAGAAACACTTTCCAATTGCCTATAATTTGCAAGAACACCACTACTTATATTGGAGTAATTACATTGTTATACACACTGATTTTAATGTCTTTCTTCCACCATTGCCCTCACTCCTACTCCTTAATTTTTGCTTTCAAATTATGCTCTGTTTAGACCTGCAAGGAGTAATGATAAATAGGCGCATTTCTTAACAATAGGCTTATTTAGAGGATGCTACCTTATCCAGAGAATCTTGGCTAGAGCATTTCAATTATTAATTGTAAGGTTGTAAGTTAATGTCTTAGGCTTAGCACAATTATCTTCTCTAATTTGCGATGGCAGTGGTGGTGTAGAGGTGATTTCATGCTTCCAGTTACATAAAAGCATCATTTCTGAATGTTACTAAACTTCATTAATAATCAAATAAATGTAAACTAAAAGGACAATAGAATAACGATATAGCACTTTTTGCCTATCAGATTCCAATCTGTATTAGATTTTATTGCATTAAGAAAGTATACCACCTTGACTGAGCCTTAACAGTTTCTCAAAATAGAAAATTAGAACCAATTATTTGTAAGGTTTTAGAGCTGGGGCTAAATGCTTTCAGGTAATGTCGGGAATATGATTGGGATTGGGCACATTTTATTATATAGTAGCTTGATATTGGTGGGCACAGCAAGGGAATTGTTTTAAAGCGTTTCTTCTTTTTTTTTTTTGAGACAGGGTGTCACTCTGCCACCTACACTGTAGATCAGTGGGTTGATCAGGTCTCACTGCAGCCTCGACCTGGGTTCCAGTGATCCCCCCAACTCACCTTCCCAAATAGCTGGGACTACAGCCATGTGCTACCACGCCGGGTTAATTTCTGTATTATTTGTAGAGATGAGATTTCACTATATTGCCCAGGCTAGTCTTCAACTTCTAGCCTCAAGTGATCCCCCCTACTCAGCTTCCTAAAATGATGGAATTACAGGCATGAGCCCCCATGCCCGCTCTTTACTATCACTTTAAAAAGACAAATACGGGAACGATCCAAGATGGCCGATCGCTAACATCCCGGGATTGCAGCTCTCAGGGAAGGAGCGGAGAACTAGAGGACGCCACACTTTCAGACAAATTCTGGTCGCTCACGGAGCAGAAGATCCCCCAGTGGAGGAAACACACGGGTGGCCAGCGTGACTCTCGTGGCCGGCGCAGCGGTTCCGCGGGCACCTCGGTGCGGCAGCTCTTGGAGCAGAGTAAACAGGTTCGGAGGACCCACATGGGTCCCCAGCAGGACACCAGAGCCCGGCTCAGCGGCTGTGACGGCACCTCGGTGCGGCAGCGTTAGGCTCAGAGTAAACGGGACCGGTTCCCCTTCTGACCGAGGTTTGGAGCCCCAGGAAGGCAGAGTCCCCTACTACGACACAAGAAGGAAGCCAGACAGGAGAATCCTGGGCAGAAAAGCACCATCAGTTTTAACGCTGCTGCTCTGGCCCTGGGAACTAACAACCTGGACGCCCACTCAAGAGACCTAATCTGAAAGTTGGTAAATTCAAAGATGGCAGGAGGATAAATTTACAATGACGGGAAGAAACCAGCGTCAAAAAGCTGAGAACGCTCAAAATCAGAACGCCTCTCCCCCTAAAGATGATCACAGTTCCACATCAACAATGGAAAAGGCTTGATGGAGAACGAGTGCATCCTGATGACAGAATCACTCTTCAAGGAATGCATAATAACAAACTTCGGTGAGTTAAAAGAACATGTTGTAGCCCAACGTAAAGAAACTAGGAACTTTGAAAAAAGGTTTGATGAAATCCTGTTGAGAATAGACAACTTAGAGAGGAGTATGAGTGAATTAATGGAACCGAAGAATACAATACAGGAACTCCGAGAAGTATGCACAGGTTCAAACACTCGAATTGTTCAAGCAGAAGAAAGGATATCAGAGGTCAAAGTCCAACTCAATGAAATAAAACAAGAAGACAAAATTAGCGAACAAAGGATAAAAAGGAATGAGCAAAGTCTACAAGAAATGTGGGACTATGTGAAAAGACCAAATTTACATTTGATAGGTGTACCTGAATGCGACGGAGAGAATGAATCCAAGCTGGAAAATACCCTTCAGGATATTATTCAGGAAAATTTTCCTAAACTAGCAAAGCAGGTCAACATTCAACCCCAGGTAATACAGAGAACACCACAAAGATATTCCTCAAGAAGAGCAACCCCAAGGCACATAATCGTTAGATTCACCAGGGTTGAAACAAAGGAGAAAATACTAAGGGCAGCCAGAGAGAAAGGTCATGTTACCCACAAAGGGAAGCCCATCAGATTACAGCAGATCTCTCAGCAGAAACTCTACAAGCCAGAAGAGAGTGGGGGCCAAATTCAACATCCTCAAAGAACAGAACCTTCAGCCCAGAATTTCATATCCAGCCAAACTAAGCTTCACAACTGAAGGAAAAATAAAATCTTTTATGAACAAGCAAGAACTCAGAGATTTTATTACCACCAGGCCTGCTTTACAAGAGCTTCTGAAAGAAGCATTACACACAGAAAGAAACAACCAGTATTAGCCTTTCTAAAAATACACCAAAAAGTAAAGAGCACCAACATAAAGAAGAATTTACACCAACGAATGGATAAAACAGCCAGTCAACATCAAATGGCAGTAACCCTAAATTTAAATTGACTAAATCCCCCAATCAAAAGACACAGCCAAAACCCAATGGCATGTTACATCCAGACCTGTTTCACATGCAAGGATACACAAAGACTCAAAACAAAGGGATGGAGAAAGATTTACCAACCAAATAGAGAGCAAAAATAAATAATAAATAAATAAAAAGTAGGAGTTGCAAATCTCGTAGCGGATAAAATAGATTTTAAAGCAACAAAGATACAGTGGTAAAAGGATCAATGCAACAACAAGAGCTAACGATCCTAACACCCAGATACATAGAGACTTAGACTCAGTGAGACAGAAAATTAATAAGGATATCAAGGACTCGAACTCAGATCCGGAACAAGTGAACTTAATAAATATTTATAGAGCTCTCCACTTCAAATACACAAAATATACGTTCTTGTCAATACCACATCACACCTACCCATAAGTTTAAATGAAACATTGATTGGCCATTAATAATACCCAATTTTTTTCAAAATAAAGCAATATTTCCATTTACTCTCCCTCTTTCTCTTTCTTCCTCTCCTTTACTTATTTTTTTTTTCTTTCCTTCTCTCAAAAAAAAAGAAATCAACTTGTAAACCTCTAGATCCAGGTCGGCAATGTCTCTCTCATTGCTTGATTTCCTTTCTTCCCTTCCCTCCCTCCCTCCCCGCTTCCTCCCTTCCTTCCTTCCTTCATCCCTTCCTTCCTCCCTACCGTCCTTCTTCCCTCCCTTCCTGCCTTCCTCCCCCCCCAAAAAAAGACAAATACGTGAAATATACATAGACAGTGTTTTATTTTTTAAATCAAAGGAATAAGTTAATAAACATTTGAATGACTGGATAAATTATGGGCATTTATAAACTAGATCATAATGCCGCCATTTTAGGTATTTTTTTCATATTGACGTAGAAATGTCTATGCTTACTAAGTAAAGAAAAAGTATAGAATTACAATGCATATGTTACCATTTGCTTGGCTTGAGGCAGTGATGTGCCAGAGCTGATGGGCTTGAGGAGCACAGGGCTCTTGAGAGCCACATGTGCTCGTTTCTTCACAACTGCAGTCAGGCTTCATGCTGGTTGTTTAAAAATTGGCCATAGTGAGAGTATTTAAAGCATTTTCATCAAGGAAGTCAGCAAAGACTACAAATCAGGGGCAATTTTTTCCTCCCCCAGAGCTGGTTTACTAGCATGCCGCTGGCTTCAAGTAACAGAAAACACGACTAGCACAGGCTTAAACTCTAGGGCCACTTATTGCTTACTACAAGGAGATCAGAGGTGGTAGGCAGTTCAGGAAAGGGTCAACAACTAAATACGTCATCGAGGATCAAGGCTCTTTTTATTCTTATCTCAGTAGATGTGCCCTTACATTTCATTGTTCAGAACTGTTCACATAGCCAATCCTAGCTACAAGGGAGCCTGGGAGAGTCAGTAGCTGATAGCAGGAAACAGGGTAGTCATGAGTCAAACATGCATCTTCTGGAGTTGTACCTATTACTGCTACAAACAAATCAGGGTTAATCAGCAAGGGTGGGGTAGGGGAATGGATAAACAACTAACAGTGTCTGCTACTAATGTGTATGTGTGTACATGTGAATAAATATAACAATAAATAAATAAATGCTCATTATTTAAAACATATAGCTGGGTACGGTGGCTCACGCCTGTAGTCCCAGTTATTTGGGAAACTGAGATGGAAGAATCACTTGAGGCCGGGCATTTGAGGCCAGCTTAGGTAGCACAGTGAGACCACCCCCATATCTGTAAAAAACAGAAGTATGTTTTTTTTGTTTTTGTTTTTGTTTTGAGACAGTCTTGCTCTTGTCACCCAGGCTTGAGTGTAGTGGTGTGATCTTGACTCACTGCAACTTCTGCCTCCCAGGTTCAAGCCATTCTTGTGCCTCAGCCTCCGGAGTAGCTGGGATTACAGGTGTGCACTACCATACTCAGCTAATTTTTGTATTTTTAGTAGAGACAGTGTTTCTTCATGTTGGCCAGGCTGTTCTTGAACTCCTGGCCTCAAGTGATCCACCCACCTCGGCTTCCCAAAGTGCTGGGATTATAAGTGTGAGACATCTGTGTCTGGCAAAAAATTATGTATTTATTTATACAACAAAATGTCTATAAAGAGGCCACGTGAGGTGGCTCATGCCTGTAATCCCAACACTTTGGTAGGCAGAGGTGGGCGGATCACGAGGTCAAGAGATGGAGACCATTCTGGCCAACATTGTGAAACCCTGTCTCTACTAAAAATACAAAAGTTAGCTGGGCGTGGTGGTGTGCACCCATAGTCCCAGCTACTTGGGAGGCTGAGGCAGGAGAATCACTTGAACCTGGGAGGCGGAGATTACAGTGAGCCAAGATCGTGCCACTTTCCTCCAGCCTGGCGACAGAGTAAGACTCCATCTCAAAAAAAAAAAAAAAAAAAAAGAACAGTCTATGAAGAAATATAATATATAATACATTCTTAAATGTTTTTAGATCTGGGGTAGAGAGGTTGGACTTTGAGAATACTTTACATATTTTTATATATTTGTATTTTTATTTGTTTTTTAAAAGACTTTAAGAGCAGTTTTAGGCTCACAGCAGAATTAAAGAGAAAGCACTGAGATTTCCTGTATACGCCCTTCTGCACCACATGCATAGCTTCCCCCATTTTTCAGCATCTTCTGCCAGAGTGGTACATTGGTTGCAATACATGAACCATCATAATCATAATCACCCAAAGTCTATAGTTTACATTAGGATTCCCTCTTGGTGTTGTATATTCATGGGTTTAGACAAATTATAATCTACCATTATAGTAGCATATGGAGTAGTTTCACTGGCATAAAAATTGTTTTTGCTCTGCGTATTCATCCCTTTCCCTACCAACTCTTGGCAACCACTGATCTTCTTACTGTCTTCCTAGTTTAATTTTCCAGAATGTCGTACATGTATACCTTGGAGACTTTGCAGGTTGAGTTCCAAACATTGCAATACAGCAAGTCACACAAATATTTGGATTTCCCAATGCTTACAAAAGTTATGTTTACACTATTCTGTAGTCTATTAAATATGCAATAAGGCTCTGGCAGTGGCTCATGCCTGTAATCCCAGTACTTTGGGAAGCTAAGGCAGGAGGATTGCTTGAGCCTAGGAGTTCGAGATCAAACTGGGTAATGTGGTAAAACTCCATCTTTACAAAAGAATACAAAAATATAGCTGGATATAGTGGCACATGCCTGCAGTTCCAGCTACTAAGGAGGATGAGGTGGGAAGACTGTTGACACTCAGTAGGTTGAGGCTGCAGTGGGTTGTGACATGCCATTGCACTTCAGCCTGGGTGACAGAGCAAGACTCTGTCTCTACAAAAAACTCAAAAATTAGCCAGACGTGATGGTGCACACATATAGTCCCAGCTATGTGGGAGGATTGCTTGAGCCTGGAAGGCCAAGGCTGCAGTGAGCCATGATCATGCCACTGCATTCCAGCCTGGGCAACAATGTGAGACCCTACCTCAAAAAACAAAATAAAATAAGTAAGTTTTAAATTCTGGTCATTTCAACAATGTTCACAGCATCTTCACCAGGAGCGGATTCCATCTCAAAAAACCAGTTTCTTGCTTGCTTCAGCAGCACATATACTAAAACTGGAATGATATGGAGAAGATTAGCATGGTCCCTGAGCAAGGATGATAAGCAAATTTGTGAAGTGTTCCATATTTTTTGACAAATGGGATCTAATTAAACTAAAGCACTTCAGCACAGCAAAAGAAACTACCATCAGAGCAAATAGGCAACCTACAGAATGGGAGAAAATTTTTCCAATCTACCCATCTGACAAAGGTCTAATATCCGGAATCTACAAGAAACTTAAATTTACAAGAAAAAAGAAAAACATCAAAAAGTGGGTAAAGAACATAAACAGACACTTCTCAAAAGAAGACATTTTATGTAGCCAACAAACATATGTCAAAAAGTTCAAATCACTGATCATTAGAGAAATACAAATCAAAACCACAATGAAATACCATCTCACAGCAGTCAGAATGGTGATTATTAAAAATCCAAGAAACAACAAATACTGGCAAGGCTGTGGAGAAATAGGAATTCTATTACACTGTTGGTGGGAATGTAAATTAGTTCTACCACTGTGGAAGGCAGTGTGGTAAATCCTCAAGGATCTAGAACCAGAAATACCATTTGACCCAGGAGTCCCATTGCTGGGTATATACCCCAAGAAATAGAAATCATTCTACTATAAAGATACATGCACATGTATGTTTACTGCAGCATGATTCACAATAGCGAAGACATGGAATCAACCCTAATACCCATCAATAATAGACTGAATTTTAAAAGTGTGGTACAGATACACTATGGAATGCCATGCAGCCATAAAAAGGAATGAGTTTACATCCTTTGCAGGGACATGGTTGAAGCTGGGAGCTATCATCCTCAGCACACTAACATAGCAACAAAAAACCAAACACTGCATGTTCTCACTCATAAGGGGTAGTTGAACGACAAGAACACATGGACACAGGGATGGGAACAACACACAGTGGGACCTGCTGGGGGGCAGGGAGAGCATCAGGACAAATAGCTAATGCATGTGGGGCTTAATACCTAGGTGAGGAATCTGTATGTTCTGCACATGTATCCCAGAACCTAACATTAAAAAAAAAAAAAAGGAAATCACCTTCTTTGCTTATTCATAAGAAGAAACTCCTCATTTAAGTTTTATGATGAGACTGAAACAGTTCAGTCACATCTTTAGGCATCACTTTTTTTTTTGAGGAGATAAACCAATTTTATTGTATATTATGTTATACAAAAATCTACAAATAACAGATTTGTATAGAAAAAATGGTAATAAATGAGAGTGTAAAACATATCATTTAAATTTGGTATTTTTTCCATGATATTAGGATGATAATCATTTCAAAGCATGTGTCTAGCTTCATAGTTGGATTTGTTCAATGGCCAAAGCCTGCCATAAAACTATGACTTTCAGTGTCTGTCTGCTCTACTGGCTCTTGACAAAACTTTTGAGGCCTTCAAGAAAAGTAATGTACTACTGGTGCTGCAGGGCTATGCTGAGCTCCACCAACTCATCTGCAAAAGTATTGTCCAGCCCTCGGTCCACAAGGAAATCCATTAGGTGGCCCAGTCCAGGGAATCTGTGTTGAGTGTATAATTAGTAACCTTCCATTCAGAGTCACTGTGGACTGAAAGCTAACTTCCCTGATAGAGAAGATGTCACTCTCAGCCTCATCCTCTTGTCCAACCTCATCTTCTGGATAATGACAGTCCAGCACAAGGGCCTTCTTGCCATCATTCTTTATAACTTCAACCACGAAATTGGGAGTTGATGTCAATTCAGGCTCCTGTTCTTCGATCTTCTGCCCTTGCGAGGATTCTTCATCACCATCAAATGTTGGTGGGATGCTGTTGTTAATGTTGAAAGTGACAGTGATTTTTCCCCGAGCAACTTTCCGCCCTAATTTAGCTTCTGTCCCATTCAGTTTCAGCTCCCAACCTCCAGACATCTTAGAGAGGGTTTTATGCTTCTGGATTTTTCTTTCCTCCCTAATTTCATCACTCAGGAAATCAACAAAAGCTTTGTCTCCTTTGGTGTGCAGCGCGCCGCAGCCACAGCCGCAGGTGCAGGGCCCATGAGGCCACAGGAGGCCCAGCGCTCAGGCATCACTTCTAATTCTAGTCCCCAAGCTGTTTCTACCACCTCTGCAGTAGAAATTAAAGAATTAATTCTCAGCTGAAGAATTAAACCTCTGAAAGACATCTATGAGGGTTGGTATCAACTTTTCTTCAAACTCCTGTTAATGTTGACATTTTAGCTGGGTGCAGTGACTCATGCCTGTAATCTCAGCTGAGATGGGAGGATCACTTGAGCCCAGGAGTTCGAGACAAGCCTGAGCAATGTATGAGAGTTTGTCTCTAAAAAAATTAAAAAACAATTAGCCAGGTGTGGTAGTGTGGTGTGTTCCTGCAATCCTAGTGACTGGGGAGGCTGTGGAAGGAGAATTGCTTGAGTCCAGGAGTTTCAGGCTGTAGTGAGCCATGATCATGCCACTGCACTTCAACCTGGGCTGCAAAGCAAGACCCTCTCTCCCTCTCTTTTTTTTTTTTTTTTCCGAGACAGATCTCACTCTGTCGCCCAGGCTGGAGTGCAATGGTTTAATCTTGGCTCACTGCAACCTCCACCCTCTAGGATCAAACCATTCTCCTGCCTCAGCCTCCCAAGTCACAGGGACTACAGGCATGTGCCACCATGCCAGGCTAATTTTTGTATGTTTAGTACAGACTTTTTCACCATGTTGGTTAGGCTGGTCTCGAAATCCTGACTTCAAGTGATCTGTTCACCTCTGCCTCAAGACCTTATCTCTTAAAAAAAAAAAAGCTGACATTTTTGATCTCTTCCCGTGAGTCACATATGTTCTCACTGGCATCTAGAATGGTTAATTTTTCCCAGAAAGTTTTCAATTTACTTTGCCTAGATCCATTAGAAGAATCTCTATATATGGCAGCACAGTCTTATGAAATTTCTTTCTGTCTTTTTTTTTTTTTTTTTTTTTTGAGGTGGAGTCTTGCTGTGTTTACCAGGCTGGAGTACAGTGGCACAGCCTCAGCTAACTGCAACCTCTGCCTCCCAGGTTCAAGCGATTCTCCTGCATCAGCCTTCTGAGTAGCTGGGATTATAGTCAATGCACCACCAGGCCCAGCTTATTTTTGTATTTTTGGTAGAGATGAGGTTTCACCATGTTGTCCAGGCTGGTCTCAAACTCCTGACCTCAAGTGATCCACCCACCTCGGCCTCCGAAAGTGTTGGGATTACATGCGTGAGCTACTGCTCCTGGCTGAAATATAGTTCTTAAATAATAAAACTTGAAAGTCAAAAGTATTCATTGACTTATGCAGAATGGATGCTGTGTTAGCAGGCATGAAAACAATATCAATCTCCTGGTACATAATCATCAGAGCTCTTGGTTGACCAAGTGCACTGTCAATGAACAATAATATTTGAAAGTAATTTTTTTTCCTGAGCAGTAGGTCTCTACAGTAGGCTTAAAATACTCTGTAAACATGCCATAAAGAGATATACTGTCATCCAGGCTTTGTTGTTTCATTAATAAAGCACAGGCAGAATAGATTAGTGTAATTTTTCAAAGTGCTAGGATTTTTGGAATGGTAAATAGGCACTGGCTTTAACTTAAATGACCACCTGTGGTGGTCCCTAACAAGAGTCAGCCTGTTCTTGGAAGCTCTGAAGCCAGGCATTCACTTCACCGCTGTGGGAATCATCTTCCGATAGAACGCTGTTTTCTGTATGTTAGAAATCTGATGTTTAGTATAGTCATCTTCATCAATGATTTTAGCTAGATCTTCTGGATAACTTGTTGCAGTTTCTACATCAGCACTGTTGCTTTACTTTGCACTTGTATGTTACAAAGAAGACTTCTTTTTTAAAACTCATGAACCAATCTGCTAGCTTTCAACTTTTCTTCTGCATCTTCTTCACCTCTCTCAGCCTTCACAGAGTTGAAGAGTTAGGGTCTTACTCTGAATTAAGCTTTGGCCTACTTCAGGGAATGTTGCTGGTTTGATCTTCTACCTACACTCTACAACTTTCCTTATATCAGTAATAAGGCTGTTCCACGTTCTTATAATTTGTGTGTTCACTGGAGTAGCACTTTTGGTTAATTTTTTTTTTTTTTTGAGATGGAGTCTCAACCCTGTCACACAGGCTAGACTCAAACTCCTTACCTCCCATCTTAGCCTCCCAAAGTGCTGGGATTACCTGCTTGAGCCACCACACCTGGCCTAATTTCCTTCAAGAGCTTTTCCTTTGCATTAACATCTTGGCTACCATTTGACACAATAGTCCTAGCTTTCAGCCTGTCTTGGATTGTGACATGCCTTCCTCACTAAGCTTAATCATTTCTAGCTTTTGATTTAAAGTAGGAGAGGTATGAGTCTTTCTTTCACTTTAACACTTAGAAGTCATTGTAGGGTTATTAATTGGCCTGGTTTCAATATTTTTATGTCTCAGGGAATAGGGAGGTATGAGGAGAGGGTGAGGAATGGCTGGTTAGTAGAGCAGTCGAACACATATGCCATTTATTGATTAAGATTGCTGTCTTATATGAGCGTAGTTTACTGTACCTCAAAACAATTACGATAGTAACATTGAAGATCACTGATCACAAAATTACCATTAACAGATATAATTATAATAGAAAAATGGAAATATTAGGAAAATTGCCAAAATGTGAAACAGAGACAAGAAGTGAGCACATGCTGTTGGAAAAATGACACTGATAGTCATGTTCAATACAGGGTTACCACAAACCTCCGCTTTGTAAAAAATGTAGTATCTTTAAAGTGAAGTGCAATAAAATGAGATATGCCTATAGATGGAATTACACAGTATGTAGCCTTTTCTGACTTGCTTAATACACACTTAACTACTTAACTTTCCTCCATGTCTTTCATGTCTTTTCTTTCTTTTTTTTTTAGACAAGTTCTTACTCTGTCACTCGGGTTGGAGTGCAGTGGTGCAATCTTAGCTCACTGCAGCCTTGACCTTCTGGGTTCAAGCAGTTCTCATGGCTCAGACTCCTGAGTAGCTGGGACTATAGGCACACACCACTACGCTCACCTAATTTTTTGTACTTTTAGGAGAGACGGGATTTCACCATGTTGGCCAGGCTGGTCTTGAACTCCTGGCCTCAAATGATCTGCCCACCTCAGCCTCCCAAAGTGCTGGAATTACAGGCGTGAGCCACCGTGCCCAGGCTTCTCCATGTGTCTTCTCATGGCTTGATAGCGCCTTTCATTTTAGTGCTCAATAGAATTCTGTTGGCTGGATGTATCACAGTTATTTATCCATTCACCTACCAAAGGGCATCTTGGCTACTGCCAAGTTGTCAGTTATAAATAAGGCTGCTCTAAACATTTATGTACAGGTTTTTGTATGGATATGTTTTCTACTCCTTTGGGTAAATGCTAACGAATGTGATTACTGGATCATATGATAAGTGTATATTTAGCTCTGTCAGAAATTGCCCAATTTGTTTCCAAAGTGATTATACCATTTTGCATTCTCATCTGTAATGAATGAGAGTTCCTGTTGCTCCACATCTTTGCCAGCATTTGGTGTTGTCAGAGTTTTGGATTTTGGCCATTTAAATAGGGGTGTGGTAACATCTCATTGTTATTTTAATTTACATTTCCCTAATTACATGTGATTATGTGATATGCAGCTTCTTTTCATATCTTTTTTTTTCCTTTTGAGAGAGGGTCCCACTCTGTTGCTCAGCCTGGAATGCAATGGCCTGATTATGGCTCACTGCAGCTTCAATCTCCTAGGCTCAAGCAATTCTCCTACCTCAGCCTCCCAAGTAGCTGGCACTACAGGCGTGTACCATCATGCTCAGTGAATTTTAAAATTTTTTGTTCAGATGAAGTCTCAGTATGGTGCTCAGGCTGGTCTCAAACTTCTGGCTTCAAGCAGCCCTCCTGCTTCAGACTTCTAAGTGCTAGGATTATGGGTTTGGGTCACCACATCTGCCCTGTATATCTCTTTTGGTGAGGTATCTGTTAAAGCCTGGCCCGTGTTTTAATTGGGTTGTTTTCTAATTGCTGAATTTTGAGAGTTCTTTGTATATTTTGGAATGTTGGTGGTGATTTTTACTGTTATGTAATTACTCTATTTATTTTGTTTTGTTTTAGAGATAGTCTTCCTCTGCTACCAAGACTGGAGTGCAGTGGCATTATCACGGCTCACTACAGCTTCAAATACCTGGCCTCAAGTAGTCTTCCTTGTGAGCCTCTTGAGTAGCTAGGACTGCAGGTGTGCACCACCATGCCTGGCTAATTTTTAAATTTTTTTGTAGAGATGGGGTCTTGCTATGCTGCCCAGGCTGGGCTTAAACTTCTGGCCTCAAGCTATCCTCCCACCTCAACCTTCCAAAGAGCTAGGATTGCAGGCATGAGCCATCGTGCCTGGCTACCCCAATTTTTTTTATCTGACCATGTAGTATTAGAGCAAATGATAAAGATATTTGCATTTTTTGAAAAAATTAATAAATGTTGTCTTAGTCCATGCTGTGTTGCTATAACAGAATTCCCGAAACTGGATAATTTAAAATGAACAGAAATGTACTGTACACGTCTAGAGGATGGGAAGTCCAAGATGGGAGGTCCACATCTGATGAATTCCTTCTTGCTGCATCATCCCATGGCAGAAGGGCAAAGACAGGGTGTGTGTGTGTGTGTGTGTGTGTGTTGTGGGGATGGAGAGAGAGAGAATGAGAGATAGAGGGATGAGGACTCACCCCTTTTATAAGAAACTTGCTCCTTTGTAACCAAACCCACTCCTGAGATAGCAGCATTAATATATTGATGAGGGCAGAGCCCTCCTGTCCTAATCACCTCTCATTAGGGTCTACCTCCCAGCATTGTAACATTCACAATTAAGTTTCCAATAAATGCTTTTTGGGGTACACATTCAAACCACAGCAAATGAGAAACTGCTTAGTGTAGTGCTTGGCACGTATTATATGTTTAATAACGTTATTTGGCTGAGAGTGGTGGTTTATGTCTATAATCCCAGCACTTTGGGAGACTGAGGTGGGCGGATCACTTGAGATCAGCCTGGGCAATATAATGAAACCCTGTCTCTGAAAGTAAAAATACATATATAAATTTTAAAAACAAACACGAAATAATGTTATCTGGATTTAAATCTTGTATATTAACCTATGTATCTTAATACTTTTAATACAAGCTCATGCCTACCTCTTATTATATTTATTCCCAAACATTTTGCGTTTTCTATTGCTAATGTAAGAATGAGAAGGAAGATTTATTGCGAGATCAGAGAAAGCAAGGCTAGAAAGGCGGGTTAGGGCCCTTGATGGACAGCAGAAAGTTTGGGTTTTATCCGGGCAGCAATTGAAAAGCCACCAAAAGAATTAATCAGTATAGTAACATAATCAGTTATGCTTTAGAAGGATTATTTCTATTTTAGTATATAGAAGGAGCATAGGACTAGAGCCACTGAGAGTAACAATTATGGCAAGGTCTTTCCGTTCTACGAATTGATACCAAGGAAGCGTAACAATCAAGAACCTGGTGTTTAAGCCTTCTCGGGGAGGTTACGGAAGGGTCAAAAGAATGTGGCTCATGTGGTGCTTTAAAACTGAGTCTCACATATGTACAGTTTATTACACTCCCCTAGTGTCATAAAGATATATGTATTCCTAGGCCTGCTTTTGATTTTTTTTCTAGTTTTTGATCCTCTCCTCTTATATATGCCAGTTTAAAAAGGCCCTAGATGTCAATGGTCAACTTCTAAAAATGTTGAGAATTTGTACAGAAGGGGAAGGTGAGTGACTTGCATTGGGCCACAAGGAAGGTCCTGATTACAAGTTTCTCAATAGGAAGCAATAAGGAACCAGACGAAGCTACTTAGTAGTCAGTAGAAAGAGGACAGAAAGAGGACAGGAGATTTAGAGAAAAAGTAGGAATCCTGCTTGCAGGAAGTGAGAGCTTGAGAGAGAAAGATGCAAAAACAATTTGTAGCGTTTTTCTTGCCCAGGTGTCTAGGAGATTAGAATTTTTTTTAAACAGGTGGAAGAGTAGTTTAGAGACGCCCAGGAGAAGTTATAAAGATAATTAAGCTGGGCGTGGTAGCTCACTCCTGTAATCCCAGCACTTTGGGAGGCCGAGGTGGGTGGATCACGAGGTCAAGAAATCAAGACCATCCTGGTCAACATGGTGAAACCCCATCTCTACTAAAAAAAATACAAAAATTTAGCTGGGCATGGTGGCACATGCCTGTTATCCCAGCTACTCAGGAGGCTGAGGCAGGAGAATTGCCTGAACCCAGGAGGTGGAGGTTGCGGTGAGCCGAGATCGCGCCATTGCACTCCAGCCTGGGTAACAAGAGCGAAACTCCGTCTCAAAAAAAAAAAAAAAAAGATAATTAAAATTTAGTTGTATTACATTAAGTATTGCCAGAAATTAGAGTGGCACTGTTCAAACAGGAGTTAGAAATTCAAACTAGAGCTCAGGAGAGGTCAGAGATGGATATAAAGAGTTGAATATTGGGGTCATGGAGTTCATACTTGCAGGAATGGATGACATCACTTAGGCTGCTTATCTGGTACAAATGTTGGGAAGGATGAGGGCAGAAACTGAGAAAATATCACTTCGAGGGGCAGGAAGGGAAGAATGGTTTCCTGAGCAGCAGCAGAAAGTTCAGATAGTTGGAGAAGCTGTGGAGTGTAGAGTCTCACCTATGCTGAAGAGACATCTGAATATTAACCTGTGTCAGCAAAGTCAAGGGGTCTGAGATTTGGTAATGATGTAACTACTAACTTTGCAAGCTGTGGGTAGAGTGGTGGGGATGAATGAATTTAATCATATCTCAAAAGGATTGGTAGAAAGACTAGGGAGAAATGATGTTGAGGCCAAAAGATAAGTAGGTAGGAGAACATCTCTTTATATAGCTTTTCTCAAGTAGTAGTAGCATGTTAAACAAAGACAACAGAGAATTGACCTTGTATCTACTAGAAAAACAGAAAATCTCTGCACATTTTCTAATGATCTGATTTATTGTGTAATTATTATATTTTTTTCAGCTTAAAACCCTTCATTAGCTTCATTGCTGGATAAACTCCAAAGTATGATGTAGAAATTCCTCTGTGATCTGGGTTCTGCATATTTCTCTAGCCTCATCGCTCACACCTCCTTTGAACACACAGCTTTTTCTAGCTTTTCAAATGTCTCATGCTGGTTCTTGTGCTGGCGTTTGCAGCTTCCACGTCTTCCATCTAGTTTCTTGATATCTTAATAAATCTTTATCTTCTCTGACTAAACTCAAAGTTCTTTTCTATGAATCCTTTCTGGGTGTTCAGGGTTGATATCATCATTCCCCTGTAATTTCTATCACCTAGCTCCATGTTGGGTACATAGTCTGTATTATATAAATGCTGAATGAACAAATAAAGTGCAAGTCTTTATATCACATCCATTTTTCATTTCAAAAACATGCAATATAGTACACAGCATTTATTCTTGCCATACAATATTCACTTTTGTGATTTTGTTAAAACACAAATAAAATTTTAAGTAGCTCCAGCTACTCAGGAGGCTGAGGCAGGAAGACGGCTTGAGCCCTGGAGGTTGAGGCTGCAGTGAGGCCTGATTGTGCCACTATACTCCAGCCTGGGCAACAGAGCACCACCCTGTTTCAAAGAAAAGAAAAGAAAAGAAAATTTTAAAATATTATTTAAAGCTTGTAACATAAAAGTTCTAATCTCATTAGTCTGTTATAATTTTCCATTTCATTTCTAAACTTTAGACTGGGCTGTTTTTTCCCTTTATTTCCTTTGGAGCGATTATCCTCTTTATGTTTCTAGTAAAAAGAATCAGGGACAGGCCTCCATTTTAGATCTAAATGACTAAAATTAAACCAATTAAGGTTTCATCGCTACAAGAATCAAGGCGGTTTTAATCTCAATTTGTGTTTGCATTTATGACCGTTGGCTCTCCCAAGGGAGAGAGAAGGACCTAGGGCCTCTACACCTAGTTTCAGGTTGATTACAATCAACATGGAACGAGTTTAGCATACAAGGCTCGTTTTGCATTAAAGACCTTTTTGTGCAGAGGAGGTAGTGGTGGCGATGATAAAAATCTTTAATCAAATCCAGCCAATTTGCATTGTTCTCTGAGGATAGGCTTTCAAAAGTTAAGGAACAAAAGAGGCTTTGGTTTTCAAATCTCCCTTAGGCGGCAGCAGATTATGAAGCAGCCAACGGGAGAAACCGAAGTATACATTATCAATAAGAGGACGGCGAGTGTGTGTGTGTGTGTGTGTGTGTGTGTGTGTGGCAGAGATGAGAAGCGAGGAAGGAGATGTGGGACACACACGCTACGGCTTCGAGGCGTTTTCCACGATGTGCCTGGTTATGTAACGTTGATAATGAGAGGCGCTGCAACAGCATCAATGCATTCTTCCGACCTGCTCACCCCCTAAGCTGGGATACAACGGGGATGGGAGGAGGGGACACTAAGCCCTGTGCAGGCAGAGAGCTGTCCAGACAGAGGTAAACCAGGGAGTTGGGCAGAACCCGAGCCCAGAGAATTTCTCCCCAGGCCCCGGCACAGCCCACCGTGGCTGTGGCTCTACAGATGGGCAGAAGAACCAGTTTCAAAATGCAGGATCTGGGATCCGACCTCTTAGGTTTTTATTCAGCAGTCAGGAAAAAGGGGTTAGAAGCTGGAAATCTGCATTTTCACTCGGCTCTGGCGACTGAGACAGGAAAGCGGGCACCTGGCGCTGAAAAGCCACAGCCGCGCGTGAGCACGGTGCACCCTCACGCGGGTACGGGGAGCTCCTGGGGCGGGAGCACCGGCGGTCTCTGGCCCGCCGCTCCCCAGCAACGGGCGCATGCGCCCGTTCTCCCCTCAGCGAAGGCGCGCTGCTTGGCGGGCAGTCTCCTCCAATCCGAGCCAGCGTTCTCGGAGTACGTATCCAGGAGCTGTGGGCTGAGGGCTGCTGGAGGCGGGAGGAAAAGGGTGGGGGTGGGGGCCTGAGTTGGGCTGACCTGTGAAAGTCTGAGAAGGTCTGCGAGAGCAGCCAGTGTTTTCAGCTCCGGAAGTGGCAGTTGTAAACTTCACCTCCCGGGGGCCTGTCCCCTCCTGTCCCCCTTTGCTCTTTGTCCCCCTCCTCTCGGGTCCTAGAGTCCGTCGTGTTCCAACAGTTTTTGCTCTTACTCCTGCGGGGTGCTTGGGCCTCATACCCCTGAGACTTGGAGCAGCCCCTGGGGTCTTGGGTGTGCGGCGTGGATCACGCGAGGCCCCTGAGGTAACCGCAGGGTGTGGGGGCTTCGAGGCGGACGACTTGGGAGGGAGGTGTTGAGACAGTGAGGGCCCCTGAGTGAGTTTGGGGCGGCCCTAGCGCTCTCCCTGTCGCCCTTGGGGCACGCCTCCAGCTCCTTGGGCTTGGTCTCCCCGCCCACCTGGAGGAAGATCTCGTGGAGCAGCCAGAGATCGCTGCCGCTGTACCAGAGCGTCGGATAGGGACCAGAAGGAAGGCAGAGGGCTGGGACTTGGAGCTTCTTAGGTTTACAATTGCGGGGCGGTTTCCTTCCCGATAATCAGTAAGCCCCCTCGAGGATATGGAACACTTCTTTCTGCCCCCTCTCCCCTTATTAAATGCGGGCCACATAGTAGACACTCTACAGATGTTTGATAAACGAGAACGAATTGTGCTAGACTGTCATCTGCAGTTTCTGCCTACTCTCCAGGACTCTGAGAGACTTAGAAGAGTCAGCTGCGCGTTTTCCCTAAGTTGTAAATTTTCTGCAGAAGTGGAGCCGACTTTTTGAATTTTTAAAATATCATTATGATAGTGATCTTAGGAAAATACATATTTATTTCATGTAATATTGTATGTATTTTATGTATAAAATAAATACGTCTTAATTTTATTTATTAGAGTTGGTGTCCAGCTCTTTTGAATACATGACATACCGATGTTTTATGGTTTTCATAATCTTGGAGAAAAGAACATATTTTGTCAGTTGTTTTATTTAATAGCTAGTGACTACTCTTAACAATAGTAGAGCAGGAGATGAACATGGGTTTACATAAAATGCAGAGGAAACAAAGGCAGTGCAACCTGCCATGAGGAAAGATGAAGGATTTAGTTTGTAGGTTTCTGTATTAGTCTTGGCTCAACCATTTTTGAGCTGCGTCCCCCCAGGCAAATCACCTAACCTTCCTCGGCATAGGTTCCTGATCTGTCAGATAAGGAGGATGGACTTAGTCTCTACAGTCTCATTTGATTCTAAAACGTTTTGATTGTTGGAGTCCCTTTGTTTTGGTCTAAGAACCAAACTTTCCCCTTCAAGGTGGATTATGTAACTATACTGAGGGACACTTCCAACACAGGTTGTGGTTACTAATGAAGACAGACTACATAGTGAAAGAGGATGGACTTAGATGTGGATTTGAATTCTCGTTTTCCAACTGAATGCTTTTGCAGAAATTACTCAACATCTCCAAGTTTTCTTATCTGTGAAATGTGCATAATAATCTCATGGAGGTGTTTGGATTAAATGAGATCAGGAATACTGATCTCAGTATCTGGCATATAGTAAGTGGCTCAGCAATAGGAGTTTCTGTCTTTTCATCCACCCATCCCTCGTTTTTCCTCTGATCTGTGAAGACACACTGAAAGATTAGTACATTTGGGATGACCAACTGAAGGACTCAGATGTGAGGTAGAAAAATTTTGTACCAGTAGTGCCTTCGAAATCTAAAGTAGATTTGCCTTTCGGGCTGATACTTCCTCTCATGATGTCGGGATCACTGATCCCCTGTCCTCAATTAACCTTTTATCTTTTTAAAAAAGCTTCTAATTGATGCATTATGTACATAACATCCCATCATCTATTTTAGTAGTAATGATGAGATTAGTTCAACTCCACTACCAGGAGAAGATTAATCTATTAATATATTAACATAAAAATCTAATTTGAACTTTGCCTTTCTTTATCCATCACTGCTGCTGGATGACGTGGTTTTGGTCCAAACCTGTGAAGGTGCTATCTGGATTGAGAATCCACTGAAGGTATGAGTAATCTTTTGTTGAGAAGGCCATGACTTGTCAGTTTGGATGTGGAGAAAAATGATGTTTTTAAGAAATCTCCAAGAAAGACCAGAAATGATTCCCTGAAAAGTGAGGTCTTACATGCTCCCTGGCTGGGATGAACAGTATCTTCAGGGCCAATAGCAAGGCGCACAGCAGAGCTTTGGAGTCAGCTAACTTGGGTGTAAATCCTGACCTTGTCACTAGAGATGTGACTTTGGGCAGGTGACTGAGTATTTTTAAGCCGTGGTTTAAGTATGGATATTAACATTATCTTCCCCTTCAAGTTGGTGTAGAGTGAAATGAGATAATATGTAGAAAGTTTTTAGCACAATGCCTGGAGAAGGGACTTTTGTGACAGTTGGAATGATGACAGCAGGGAATGACTTTGTGTCATACAGTTGGTTCACAGGTAATGATCAATTGGATAGTTTCTAATGGAAAGTAATATTTAGAGTTAAACAAATATTGAAGAAGAGAAATTCTGATTTTGATTGCATGTCATAAGGAATTTTTAATTACTCACATAGTTTGACCAAATTGTATATTTTAACTTTGTGGAGTTTCACAGGCAAGTTTCAAGTAAAGCTAGAAATAAATACTATTTAAAGGCATTGTAATTCTTTAACTTAGCTTCCTATTCCATTGAGATTTTCATTACTATACTGTAACCCTAGTTGACTGTCCTCATCATTCCTTGCCTTTTCACCTGGAGGAAGAGGAAGGAGATTTTACTGTACCTTCTCTGCCATGCTTGATTGTATGGGAATCTCATCATAGTTCAAATTCAGCCACTGACCATATCAACTTTGGTCCATCATTGATTTAGTCTTCCTAAAACAGACAGAGAAGTAAATCCTTGTACTCTATGTGATCAGAAGCTGATATCAGCGAGGAAGATGAAGAAAATTTAAAAAAAGACTTGATGAAAGACACACAGGCAGAGCTGGTGTGGGAACCCATTTTCCTGTCTTACCTGTCTGTTACTCAACTTTTTTTCACGTTAGGTCCAAGATGCTGTCTGCAATTCTTTGCCTCCCTATGGGAGGCCTCTTCCATAGGAAGTTCACAGCAAGGCACTTTGTTTCTTTAAGGCCAGTAGGAGATTGTCATTCAGTCTGCTAAGATAAAAGTCTTACCTAATGTCATGTAATCATGGGAGTGGTATTCATTCCTTCATCTTTGCTGTATTCTATTGGTTACAGATCAATGAGCTAGAAGTAGGTGAAACTTGGTCCTGAGCTGTGGAAGATGTTCTCTCTCTAGAGGACCATTCACATATGAAGATGTTAGATGCCAAAATAATGCACTGAAATACGATGATTCACTTTAAATTAGCTTTATTGACACAACTTTATTAAAGTTTGGTAACTTCCTCTTCTGATGCTTCTCTGCCCAATATATAAAAACATGATTAAGGCCCTAACTATCTGAAATTATTTTCTTAAGAGTTAAATAGAGGTCTGTTTATGCCTGTTGTGCCACATGTGTGTATGTGTATTTAAGCTTTTCCACAAAACAGGAACATTTCATGTACATGCTTTTGTGCCTTGGACATTACTTTTAAGTACAGAAGGGGCCGTTCCTTCCAGATTCTAACTCTTACTTTCATTCTGAAGGCAGTTTTCCTGGGGTCTGACCTTCAGGAACATGGTGATAAGGTGACAAGATTTTGGGACAGTATCTGAAAAGCTTGTTAGAGACTCCTTAGTACCCTCCACTTAATAGCTGAATGGCTTTTGGGCAAGACAGTTGAGGATCTCTGAATCAGATGAGTTTTCTTATAAAGTGAGGATAATAATTCTCAGGTAAGATGACTTATAGTTCAGCTTAATGTGTCACCAGTGGCCTCACAGAAAGAACTTGGGCTTTAGAGTGAAAGTTATGAGTTGGAATCTTGGTTCTGTAACTGTGTGACTTTTTCGAGTTACTTCTAATCTCAGTCTTAGTTTTCTTGGTAGAAAAATGGGATAATCCTTACATTGCAGTGTTGTAAGGATCACAATTCTATATATAAAATAACAAATACTATGCTTGACACTGTAGTAAGTACTCAGTAGATGGATGACAGTGGTATTCATTGGTCTGCCACCGTTTCCAACCTAGTCTTTTCTTTTTGAGACGGAGTTTCCCTCTTGTTACCCAGGCTGGAGTGCAATGGCGCCATCTCGGCTCATCGCAACCTCCGCCTCCTGGGTTCAGGCAATTGTCCTGCCTCAGCCTCCTGAGTAGCTGGGATTACAGGCATGCGCCACTGTGCCCAGCTAAATTTTTTGTATTTTTTTGGTAGAGACGGGGTTTCACCATGTTGACCAGGATGGTCTCAATCTCTTGCCCTCATGATTCACCTGCCTCGGCCTCCCAAAGTGCTGGGATTATAGGCTTGAGCCACTGCACCTGGCCTCCAACCTAGTCTTTCAGGTCCCTGGAGAGATGAGATCTCCCCATTCCCATGTCATCTTAGCCAAAATTCCAACCTCTGTTCTAGGTCAGACTGTTTAATCAGCCACGTGAAACACTGTTGTAAAGATCCTTTGGATGTATATGTAGGAGTTGTTAGTCAGTTCTCAGCGCTGGGGTACAGTCTCCTTCTCAGTCTGCTTATTTGAGTTTGTTTTCTTTTGGTGATCTCCCTGAGGTCTAGATAGCTCCATATACCTACAATTTCACTAAACAATTATTTATTACATCTTTCCCCTAGACCAAATCACCCCAAGCATCTCTCACTCCCTTCCTTTTTCAGGGATCATTCTTTTTTTTTCAGATAGTTTTGTGTTTAGTAATATAAGTGGGTGGTGGCCAGGCACTGAATATGTTCTGTATATATTATTAAATTTTAAACATATGAGATTGAGATAGTTATTCCGTTTATATTGTTGAGGAAACAGGCTCAAAGAGTTTTAAGTAACTTGCCCAAAGGCCACATACTTATAAGATATTTATTAGAATCCTAATTCAGGTCTTTCTGAGTCCAAAAATTATGGTCTTTCTTAGGATACTGGACTTCTACTGGGGATACCAGGAGGCCCTTTTGGCATATTTATATTTGTGTCTATTTGGAATATTATTGTTATTTCTCTGTTTAAAATGTTTACTCAGAGACTCCTAACACTGTGGTAAAGTAACTTACTTTGGCTTTGTATAATTTGGAATATCTCCCTTAGAAGAAGGTTCCAAAAAACAGGTCAGAGTAAGTGACAGATACTCTGTACTTCCCTTCTTCCTCTTTGATTGCTTGGGAGAAGGCCTTTGAAAATTATCGTTGGATCTTTTGGTTGGGAGTACCTTGGCATCTTTGATGTCTCATTTATGAAAAAGGCTTTGGGGACCCAAAAATGTCCCTGGACTTCACTTTCTTTGAAACTGAATTCTGTGCCCTAGAGATAGGCACTATGTATTCTTTTTACATTTTCAGGAATAATTTTTCACTATTTTGATAATTTTTCTTTTGAGAAAATAATCAAATAGTTTCATCATTACTTCGTTCTTATAATAAGGAACATCTTTTTAACATTTCGTCATTTTTGTTTCCAATACTTTTTATTTTATTTTATTTTAAAATTATGATTAGACAAAAATATTTTTAGGGATGGACTCACTATGTTGCCCAGGCTGGCCTTGAACCTTGGGCTCAAGCAATCCTCTTGCCTCAGCCTACTGAATCGCTGGGACTACAGGTACATACCATGATTCTGGCTTCCAATCCTTTTTGAAAGAAATATCTAAAACATTATAGCTTTTTGGAATACAGTATTACATGTGTGTTATACAATAATTATACAATTAAGCCAAAGAACAAGATAACTCTCCAATAATATCAGGACTCAAACTGCTGTTGTATCATTTACTATTTTAACAGACCTCAGATCATCTAACCTGTAAGCCATAGACATCTTAGGCAATTTTAATTATCAAGAAAGAAATATGTCATTAAGAAACAGTGGGACATTTTGAAAGAGTTGGAAAACATCATGAATTTGAATGCTTCAAGTAATGGCGCTGGTGACACCCAAAGGTAAGCCTCTAGTCTCTTCTTGTAGTTGAAGAACGCTTTGAGTTGCAAGGAAGAGGGAGAAGTCAGTGGTTGGTAGAGCTAATTGTAAGAATTCCCATGGGTATGTTAAGGGGAATAGAAATTTAGTGGGACTGAAGGAGCATGAATGAAGCCTCACAGGAATTGGAACTGAATCTAGAGACTTTATGGGGTTTTTGTGCTTCTCTATAATTTGGACCACAAAAGTCCATGTGTCTGAATTTCTTTTTTTTTTTTGTAGGAAGGGAGGAAGGCAGGAAGGGAGGAAAGGAGGAAGGGAGGGAGGGAGGAAGGAAGGGAGGGAGGGAGGGAGAGAAGGGAAGGAAGGAAAATCAGGCAATGAGAGAGACATTGCCGACCTGGATCTAGAGGTCTACAAGTTGATTTCTTTTTTTCTTTTTTTGAAAGAAGGAAAGAAAAAAAAAGGAGTGAAGGAGAGGAAGAAAGAGGAAGAAGAAGAGGGAGAGAGAACGGAAGTGTTGCTTTATTCTAAAAAAAATGGGTATTAATAATAGCCAATCAGTATTTCATTTAAACCTATGAGTAGGTGTGATGTGGTATTGATGAGAATGTATATTTTGTGTATTTAAAGTGGAGAGCTCTATAAATATTTATTAAGTTTACTTGTTCCGGATCTGGGTTCGAGTCCTTGATATCCTTATTAATTTTCTGACTCACTGAGTCTAAGTCTCTATGTATCTGGGTGTTAGGATCGTTAGCTCTTAGTGTTGCATTGATCCTTTTACCACTATATCTTTGTTGCTTTACAATCTATTTTATCAGATATGAGAATTGCAACTCCTGCTTTTTATTTATTTGTTTATTTCTGCTCTCCATTTGGTTGGTAAATCTTTCTCCATCCGTTTGTTTTGAGTCTTTGTGTATCCTTGCCTGTGAAGTGGGTCTGGATATAGCATACCGTTGGGTTTTGGTTGTATCTTTTGATTGGGGGATTTAGTCGATTTAAATTTAGGATTACTGCCATTTGATGTTAACTGGCTGTTTTATCCATTCGTTGATGTAAGTTCTTTATGTTGATGCTCTTTACTTTTTGGTGTATTTTTAGAAAGGCTAATACTGGTTGTTTCTTTCTGTGTGTAATGCTTCTTTCAGAAGCTCTTGTAAAGCAGGCCTGGTGGTAATACAATCTCTGAGTTCTTGCTTGTTCATAAAAGATTTTATTTTTCCTTCAGTTGTGAAGTTTAGTTTGGCTGGATATGAAATTCTGGGCTGAAAGTTCTGTTCTTTAAGGATGTTGAATATTGCCCCCACTCTCTTCTGGCTTGTAGAGTCTCTGCTGAGAGATCTGCTGTAAGTCTGACAGGCTTCCCTTTGTGGGTAGCCTGACCTTTCTCTCTGGCTGCCCTTAGTATTTTCTCCTTCTCCTTTGTTTCAACCCTGATGAATCTAATGATTATGTGCCTTGGGGTTGCTCTTCTTGAGGAATATCTTTGTGGTGTTCTCTGTATTACCTGGGGTTGAATATTGTCCTGCTTTGCTAGTTTAGGAAAATTTTCCTGAATAATATCCTGAAGAATATTTTCCAGCTTGTATTCATTCTCTCCGTCACATTCAGGTACACCTATCAAACGTAAATTTGGTCTTTTCACATAGTCCCACATTTCTTGTAGACTTTGCTCATTCCTTTTTATCCTTTTTTCTCTAATCTTGTCTTCTCGTTTTATTTCATTAAGTTGGACTTTGACCTCTGATATCCTTTCTTCTGCTTGAACAATTTGAGTGTTTAAACCTGTGCCTACTTCTCAGAGTTCCTGTATTGTATTCTTCAGTTCCATTAATTCACTTATATTCCTCTCTAAGTTGTCTATTCTCATTAGGATTTAGTCAAACCTTTTTTCAAAGTTCTTAGTTTCTTTACATTGGGCTACAATATGTTCTTTTAACTCATAGAAGTTTCTTATTATCCATCTTCTGAAGCCTGATTCTGTTAATGGGATGCGCTCGTTCTCCATCAAGCCTTGTTCCCTTGTTAATGAGGAACTGTGATCCTCTGTAGAGGGAGAGGCATTCTGATTTTGAGTATTCTCAGCCTTTTTATGCTGGTTTCTTCCCATCATTGTAAATTTATCCACCTGTCGTCTTTGTAATTACCAACTTTCAAATTAGGTCTCTGAGTGGACGTCCAAGTTGTTAATTCCCAGGGCCAAAATATGAGCAACCCACTGCGCCGTCCAAAACAGCGACGTTAAGACTGATGGTGCTTTTCTGCCCGGGAATCTCCAGTCTGGCTTCCTTCTTGAGTCCATAATAGGTGACTCTGCCTTCCCGGAGCTCCATACCTGGGTCAGAAGGGGAACCAGTCCTGTTTACTCTGCACCAAGAGCTGTCGCACTGAGGTGCTGGCAAAACCGCTGCGCCGGCCATGAGAGTCACACTGGTGACCTGTGTGTCTCCTCCAAATCTCGGTCAGAAGGGGAACCAGTCCTGTTTACTCTGCACCAAGAGCTGCTGCACCGAGGTGCTGGTAGAACTGCTGCGCCGGCCACAAGAGTCACGCTGGCGACCCGTACGGCTCCTTCACTGGGAATCTTTTGCTCCGTGAGTGACCAAAATTTGTCTGAAAGTGTGGCATCCTCTCATTCTCTGCGCTTTCACTGGGAGCTGCAATCCCAAGATGTTAGCGATCAGCCATCTTGGATTGTTCTCCCTGAATTTCTTTCTGTTACTAGAGACTTGCTTGTTTTTTTCCGCTACTCTAAATCTTTGCCTCATATTTTTAATTTATATTTCTGTTCCAACAGGATTTTTTTTTTCTGGAGAGCTATCCAAGAGCTATTGTTGAGTGAAAAAAAAAGAGTGACCCAAACACACATAGATACCCACACACTTAAACACAATCGTAGGCATTATTTGCATAACAAAAATTCTATAGAATTTTTTTTTTAAAGAAAGAAAAAGAGAAAGGGGGAGAGAGAACAGGAGTCTTGCTCCATTGCCCAGGCTGGAATGCAATCCAAAAATAGGTATTAAAAACCTCTTTTATGCCCATAATTGTGCTTAACAGCATAGACAGGAAAGAATAAGGGAAGAAAATAACAAACAAACAGCCAACCAATATTTCGTTTAAGTCTGTAAAATACTATGCAAATGCTGAAGAGTGATTTACTTCCAATTATGCGGTCACTTTCAAAATAGGTGTAATGTGATACTGAGAAAAATGTATGTTCTGTGGACCTGGAGTGAAGAATTCTATAAATATTCACTGAGTTTGCTTGTTCCAGGTCTGAGTTCAAATCATAGATGTCCCAATTAATTTTCTATCTCGTTGATTTGTCAAATATTAACCGTGTGGTGTCAAAGTCTTCCACTATTATTATGCGGGAGTCCAAGTCTCTTTATAAGTCATTAAGAACTTGCCCTATGTATCTGGGTGTTCCTATATTGGGTGCATATACATTTATGATCATTGACTTCTGTTGTTGCATTGATCCTTTTACCATTATATAGTGTCCTTCTTTGTTTCTTTTAGTCTTTGTTACTAGTAAAGTCTATTTTGTCAGAGAAGAAAGTTTTACAACTCCTGTTTTTTTTTTTTTTTGCTCTCCATTTGATTGGTAAGTCTTCCACCAACCCTTTGTTTTGAGTCTTTGTGTGTCCTTGTTTCTTTTAGTCTTTGTTACTATTAAAGTCTATTTTGTCAGAGAAGAAAGTTTTACAACTCCTGTTTTTTTTTTTTTTTGCTCTCCATTTGATTGGTAAGTCTTCCACCAACCCTTTGTTTTGAGTCTTTGTGTGTCCTTGCTTATGAGATGGATCTGGATAGAGCATACCAATGGGTTTTGACTTTTTATTCAATTTGCCTGTCTGTGTCTTTAATTGGGGCATTTAATTCATTTAAATTTAGGATTAATATTGATATTTGTGAGTTTAATATTGTAGTTTAAAACTAGCTGGCTATTTTGCCCATTAGTTGATATAGAGTCTTCATTATGGAGATACTCTTTACCTTTTGGTAAGTTTTGGGATGACTGATACTGGTTGGTCCTTTCTGTGTGTAGTGCTTCTTTCAGAAGCTCTTGTAAAGCAGGCCTGGTGGTGATGGAAATCTCTGAGTGCTTGCGTGTTCGTGAAAAATTTTATTTTTCCTTCGTTTATGAAGCTTAATTTGGCTGGATAGGAGATTATGGGTTGAAAATTCTTTTCTTTGAGGATATTGAATATTAACCCCCACTGTCTTCTAGTTTGTAGGGTTTCAGCTGAGAGATCTGCTGTGACTCTGATAGGCTTCCCTTTATGGGTAACCTGACCTTTCTCTCTAGCTGCCTTTAGAATTTTATCCTTTATTTCAACCCTGGTGAATCTAACAATTATGTGTCTTGGGGTTGCTCTACTTGAGGAATATCTTCGTGGTGTTCTCTGTATTACCTGGAGTTGAGTATTGTTGTGCCTTACTAGGTTAGGAAAGTTTTCCTGAATAATATCTTGAAGAATATTTTCCAGCTTGGATTCATTCTCTTTATGACATTCAGGTACACCTATCAAACATAAATTAGGTCTTTTCACATAGTCCCATATTTCTTTTTTTTTTTTTTTTTTTTTTTGAGACGGAGTTTCGCTCTTGTTACCCAGGCTGGAGTGCAATGGCGCGATCTCAGCTCACCGCAACCTCCGCCCCCTGGGTTCAGGCAATTCTCCTGCCTCAGCCTCCTGAGTAGCCGGGATTACAGGCACGCGCCACCATGCCCAGCTAATTTTTTTGTATTTTAGTAGAGACGGGGTTTCACCATGTTGACCAGGTTGGTCTCGATCTCTAGACCTCGTGATCCACCCGCCTCGGCCTCCCAAAGTGCTGGGATTACAGGCTTGAGCCACCGCACCCGGCCCAGTCCCATATTTCTTGGAGACTTTGCTCATTCCTTTTTACTCTTTCTTCTCTAGTCTTGTCTTCTCATTTCATTTCATTAAGTTGGTCTTCGACTTCTGATATCCTTTCTTCTGCTTGATCAATTCAACTGTTAAAACCTGTGCATACTTCGCAGAGTTCTCGTACTATATTCTTCAGTTCCATTAATTCACTTATATTCCTCTCTAGATTGTCTATTCTTGTTTGGATTTCATCAAAGCTTTTTTCAAGGTTCTTAGTTTCTTTACATTGGGCTAGAACATGTTCTTTTAACTCACAGAAGTTTCTTATTATCCACCTTCTGAAGCCTGATTCTGTTAATGAAATGTACTCCTTCTCCATCAGGCCTTGTTCCCTTGTTGATAAGGAACTGTGATCCCCTGTAGAGGGAGAGGCATTCTGATTTTGGGTATTCTCAGCCTTTTTATGCTGGTTTCTTCCCGTCATTGTAAATTTATCCCCCTGTCGTCTTTGTAATTACTGACTTTCAAATTAGGTCTCTGAGTGGACGTCCAACTTGTTGATTCCCAGTGCCAGAATCCGAGCAACCCACTGTGCTGGCTAAAACAGCTGCATTAGGATTCGTGGTGCTTTTCTGCCCGGGAATCTCTAGTCTGGTTTCCCTCTTGAGACCCTTTTTCAATCAGCTGAATAGGTGACTCTGCCCTCCCAGAGCTCCAAACATCGACCAAAAGGGAACCCAGTCCCGTTTACTCTGCACAAAGAACCGCCACACCGACCACAAGAATCGTGCTGGTGACCCTCTTGAGTCCCTTTTTCAATCAGCTGAAGAGGCGACTCTGCCTTCACGGAGCTCCAAACGTTGACCAAAAGGGAACCGAGTCCCATTTACTCTGCACCAAGAACTGCCGCACTGACCACAAGAGTCGCGCTGGTGACCTTCTTGAGTCCCTTTTTCAATCAGCTGAATAGGTGACTCTGCCTTCCCGGAGCTCCAAACGTTGACCAAAAGGGAACCCAGTCCCGTTTACTCTGCATCAAGAACTGCTGCACTGACCACAAGAGTCACACTGGCGACCCTTGGGCTCCTCTGCTGGGAATCTCTTGGTCCATGAGCAGCAAAAATTCGTCTGAAAGTGTGGTGTCCACTTATTCTCTGTGCTTTCACTGGCAGCTACAATCCTGAGCTGCTAGTAATCAGCCATCTTGGATCTCTCTCAGGATTGTTGACAAGACTAACCTTTCCTCTTTGGTACTTCTGTTGAAAATTACTTAACCATGGCCTTGTGTGGTGGCTCACACCTGTAATCCCAGCACTCTGGGAGGCTGAGGTGGGCCTATCACAAGGTCAGGAGTTTGAGACCAGCCTGACCAACATGGTGAAACCCCATCTCTACTAAAAATACAAAAATTAGGTGGGTGTGGTGGCCTGCACCTGTAATCTCAGCTACTCAGTAGGCTGAGGCAGGAGAATCACTTGAACCCAGGAGGCGGAGGTTGCAATGAGCCGAGATCACACCGTTGCACTCCAGATTGCATCACTACACTCCTGCCTGAGCGACAGAGTGGGACTGGGTTTATTTATAGAGTCTTTTTTTTTTTTTTTTTTTTTGAGACAGAGTTTTGCTCTTGTTACGCAGGCTGGCATGCAATGGCGCAATCTTGGCTCACCGCACCTCCACCTCCTGGGTTCAAGCAATTTTCCCGCCTCAGCCTCCTGAGTAACTGGGATTACAGGCACTTGCCACCATGCCCAGCTAATTTTTTGTATTTTTAGTAGAGATGGGGTTTCACCATATTGATCAGGATGTTCTCGATCTCTTGACCTCATGATCCACCCGCCTTGGCCTCCCAAAGTGCTGGGATTACAGGCTTGAGCCACCACGCCCGGCTATTTCTAGTCTTAACTCTGATATATTGATCTACATGTCTGTTCTTAATCCAATACCACATTGTCTTGATTACTGTAGCTTTATAATAAGCTTTGAAATTAGGAAGCAAAAGTTTTCTCATTTGTTCTTCTTCAAGATTGTTTTGGCTATTTGAATTCTTTGTCTTTCCATTTGAATTTTAGGATCAGTTTTTCAGTTTCTGCAAAAATGTGTGTTGGGGTTTTAGTAGGGATTATGTTGAATATGTAGATTAATTTGGGGAGAATTGCCATTTTAATAATATTGAGTTTTCCTTACATGCATGTGACTATGGAATGTCTTTCCATTTGTTTAGCTTTTCAACTTCTTTCGACAATATTTTGTATTTTTTGATGTAAAAATCTTTCACATCTTTTTCTTTTTTTTTGAGAAAAAGTCTTTCTCTGTTTCCCAGGCTAGAGTGCAGGCATGATTTTAGCTCACTGCAGCTTTGCACTCCTGAGTTCAAGTGATCCTCCTGCTTCAGCTTCCTGAGTAGCTAGGACTACAGGCATGTACCACCATGCCTGGCCATTTTTTTTTTTTTTTTTTGTAGAGACAAGATCTTGCTATGTTTCTCAGGCTGGTCTTGAACTCCTGACCTCAAGCGATCCTCCTACTTTGGCCTCCCAAAGTGCTGGGAAAGAAAGACATGAGCTTTTTATTTCATTAAAATTGTGTATTGCATCAATTAATTTTGAGATGTTATACCAATTTTATGTTTTTGGGATATATCCTGCTTAGTCACATTGTATAATCTTTTTAAGATGTTGCTGGATTTGGTTTGCCCATTTTTTTTCTTTAAAGGATTTCTTTAAAAGATGAAGTCATACTCTGTCTCCCAGGCCATTGTTCAGTGGTGATCATAGCTCACTGCAGCCTCGAACTCCTGTGCTCAAGTGCGCCCCCTACCTCAGCCTCCCAAGTAGCTGGGAGTACAGGTAGGTGCCACCATGCCCAGCTACTTGGTTTGCTAATGTTTTGTTGAGGATTTTTCCGTTTGTATTCATGAATGATATTCATCTGTTTTCCTTTCTTGTGATAACTTAGTCTAGTTTTGGTATTAGAGTAATGCCAGATTCATAGAATGGGTTGGTAAGTGTTCTCTCCTGTTACGTAAAGATTGATATTATTTTTTCTTTACCTGTTTGATAGAATTTGCCAGTGAAGCTATCTGTGCCTGAGCTTTCTCTGTGGTTAGATAATACCATATCTTTATCTGTTACAGATCTATCTAGATTTTTAATTTAGTTTCAGTTATTTGTGTTTTTCTAGGAATTCATCCATTTGATCTGAATTGTTTAATTTGTTGGTATAAAGTTGTTCAGAATATTCTTTTATAATCCTTCTAAATGGTAATGTTTCCTCCTTCATTCTTTATTTTCATAATTTGAGTTTTTTTTCTTATTAATTTAGCCAAACATTTATTAACTTTATTGCTCTTTTCAAAGAACCAAATTTTGGTTTCATTGATTCTCTCAGTTTTATTTTAGTCTTATTTTAAAAATTTAAGTTGTATATGCACATTATTTAAATAATCCATTGTGCTATAAAGTTTATTAAGTGACATTACAGAAAACAGCAGTATTAATTTCTTTGCGGCAAATCAACTTTCTAGATTCTGAAAAACAATCATTTTTTCCAACTCTCTGAGGTATCATCTCTCAATATTTTTTTCCATGTTGCTAATTGTTTCTTTTAGTTTTAACTTTATCTACTGACTTCTTGTACAGAAGATCATCATTCAGTTCTCATTCCTGCCTGCTTCCCTTCCTGTTTTCTACATTTAGTGATATTGTAATCTTAGATTCGTTATTCAATGTTTATATTATTATAATTATGAAAACTTTTAAGTTGAGCCTATGTAGTAGTATTCAGTGACTTTTTTTCTTTCTTGTACATTCTATTTTGCTTGGATTTAATAATTATCTGGTTTGTTTGCTTAGTTTCTGTGAACTTATCAGGAATTCAACTTTGCTCCAAACAAATTACATAAATCTCTCTATGTTTTTTGTTTCCTCCTTCTCCTCTTCCGCTTCCTCCTCCTTCCTCTTCTTTTTAAGACAGAGTTTCATTCTGTCCCTCAACTGTAGTGCAGTGGCACAATCATGACTCACTGCAATCTTGACCTCCTGTGCTCAAGTGATCCTCCTGCTTTGGCCTCCCAAAGTGCTGGAATTACAGATGTGATCCACTGCATTTGGTGTATTTTCATCTTCTTAAAGAAATCACTCCTGGAGGCTTTGACCAGTCCCACTGGGACAGATTTCCCTTTAAGTGCTTTGCTGTACAGGTGTCATCTTAGTATTTCCTCTCATCACTATCCCGGAAATCCCTCTGTTGTTTTCTTGTGTTGAGTACTCTGCTTCTAGAATCCCATGTCTTTCTTTTTCTCATTTTGGTCCTTATTTTGGTAGAGTAAATATTTCATTAGTCTTCTGAGAAAGTTCATGGGAGATAAATATTTTGAGGCCTAGCAGATCTGAAATTGTCTTTGTCATAGTCTTTCCTTTGGATGATAATTTGTTGGGTATAAAATTTTAAGTTAGAAATGATTTTTCCCTTGGAATTTTGTCAAGTATTACAGCGTTATTTCCTAATTTTCAGTGTTTCTGTGGAAAAATGATGTCACATTAAAAAAATTTTATTTTAGGTTCAGGGGTACATGTGCAGGTTTGTTATATGGGCAAACTTGTGCTATGGGGATTTGTTGTACAGATTATTTCATCACTCAGATACTAAGCCTAGTACCCAATAGTTATTTTTCTGCTCCTCTCCCTACCCTAACCCTTTACCCTTAAGTAGTCCCTAGTGTCTTTTATTTTTTTCTTTGTGTCCGTGAGTTGTCATTTAGTTTCCATTTATAAGTGAGAACACATGGCATTTGGTTTTCTGTTCCTGGGTTAGTTAGCTAAGGATAATGGCCTGTAGCTCCATCCATGTTCCCACAAAAGATATGATCTCATTCTTTTTTATGGCTGCATGGTAGTCTATGCTATTTATGTACCACATTTTCCTTTTCTAGTCTGTCATTGATGGGCAGTTAGGTTGATTCCATGTCCTTGCTATTGTGGATAGTGCTGCAGTAGACATTTGTATACATATATCTTTATGGTAGAATGATTTATATTCCCTCTGGGGGTATACCTAGTAATCAGGTTGCTGGGTTGATTAGTAGTTCTGTTTTAAGCTCTTTGAGGAATCACTATGTTGCTTTCCAGAATGGGTGAACTCATTTATATTCCTATCAACAGTGTATAGGAGTCCCCTTTTTTCCTGCAACCTTGCCCCCATCTATTATTTTTTTGACTTCTTAATAGTAACCATTCTGACTGGTGTGAGTTGGTATCTCATTGCGGCTTTGATTTGCATTTCTCTAATGATCACTGATATTGAGCTTTGCTTCATATGCTTGTTGGCTGCATGTATGTCTTCTTTTGAAAAGTGCCTCTTTATGTCCTTTGCCTACTTTATAATTTTTTTTTCTTGTAATTTTGTTTAAGTTGCTTTTAGATGCAGTTTATTAGACCTTTGTCACATGTATAGTTTGCAAATATTTCTTTCCCATTCTTTAGGTTGACGTTTTACACTGTTGATAGTTTCTTCTGCCATGAAGCTCTTAAGTTTAATTAGATCTCATTTGTCAATTTTTGCTTTTGTTGTGATTGCTTCTGGTATCTTTGTCATGACATCTTTGCCCATTCCTGTGTCCAGGATGGTATTGCCTAGGTTGTCTTTCAGGGATTTTTATAGTTAAACATATTTCTTAATCTTTTGTATAAAACTTATTTATTTCTCTCTGGACTTTGGGGGAACTACTTTTTGTTCCCTGTTTTCTGAAATTTCCGTGCATTTAACCTGGACTCTTAATAGGCCCTTTCTGTTTGAAACGTATATCCTTCAGAATCTGCATTATTTCCATGGGTTTTTTTCTTGAACAGTTTCCTCCCCTTCAGAGAGACATTATAGTGCAGTGGTTAAGAGGACATAGCATGGAGCCAGGCTTTCAGGGTTTGAATTTCAGCTTTGCCCCTCATTAGCCCTGCGAACATGGGTAACGGGGGTCATAATGGTACCAATCTCATGGGATTATTCTGAAGAATAAATAAGTTTATATTATGTAAAATGCTTAGAACAATGCTTACAAAATAATAAGACTGTTTAATGTTTTAAATTTATATTTTCTCATTCTGCTTCTTTATTTAGATTTGAACTTCTTGGATGGTCTTTTAATTTAAAATTTTTTCTGTTTTTCATCTCCGTCTCTTTTTCGTTTATTTTCTGGGAGATTTTTTCTTTTAAATTTATTTATTTAGTTTTTCATTTTTATTTTTACTTTTTTTTTTTTTTTTGAGACGGAGTTTTGCTCTTGTTATGCAGGCTGGAGTGCAATGGTGCAATCTAGGCTCACCACAACCTCCGCCTTCCAGGTTCAGACAATTCTCCTGCCTCAGCCTCCTGAGTAGCTCGGATTACAGGCATCCACCACCATGCCTGGCTAATTTTTATATTTTTTAGTAGAGATGGGGTTTCACCATGTTGGCCAGGCTGATCCTGAACTCCTGACCTCAGGTGATCCACCTACCTCAGCCTCCCAAAGTGCTGGGATTACAGGCATGAGCCACCGCGCCTGGCCTGTGTTTTTGATTTTTAAGAGCTGTTTTTTTTTTTGTCAGAATATTTTATTTCTCATTGCAGTCATGAATGTGATATTATGGATCTTATACTCTCTCCTGTTTTTTTTAGAAGACAATGTTAGTTTCTTTTTTTCTCCCTCTTCTAGTTGTCATCTTTCTGCATAATCTTTCAGGGAATGGTTCTTTGCATACAACTTATTTTTGGCCTCTGTTTACCATATTAGATGCTTCCTAAACTTTTGGTGACCCTTGTCTGTCTGCTTATATTGAAAAGTAGGGGCTTAACCTAAAATCTAAGATGACTGGAAGCTCAGTGTGTGAGGCTGTGGTTTTTTTTTTGAGATGGCGTTTCACTCTTGTTACCCAGGCTGGAGTGCAATGGCGCGATCTCGGCTCACCGCAACCTCTGCCTTCCAGGTTCAGACAGTTCTCCTGCCTCAGCCTCCTGAGTAGCTGGGATTACAGGCATGCGCCACCATGCCCAGCTAATTTTTTGTATTTGTTTTTTTTAGTAGAGACAGGGTTTCACCATGTTGACCAGGATGGTCTCGATCTGTTGACCTCGTGATCCACCTGCCTTGGCCTACCGAAGTGCTGGGATTACAGGCTTGAGCCACTGCGCCTGGCCAAGGAGGCTGTGTTTTTGTGGCATGCTCTGTAGGATTACATGGTTAAGCTGTTTTGCCTAGAACCACTGGCATTAGTATCTTTAGGTATTTTTCACCTGGCTGCTTAGGTTGTATAGGGAAGGCACTTCCAGGCACTGCTTGGCTGCCATTGTTCTGGCAAGAACATTCTGGGAAGACAAGTAGTGTTAAAACTCTAGAGCTTTCATTCATTATATAACTTTTAACTCACGCTGCTTGTGTGTAGAATGTAAAACCTACATCATTTATATCTAATATCTACTGATTGAGAGACCCTATGTTTCATCCTCTCCAGGGAATAAACCCCTAGTGTTTTTCTGCCAGACTGGGGAAGAGATAGGTACCCAGTTGTGTGGTATACAGGATAGGGGATCTGAGGATCTAATTATTTTGTTGGCAGACTTTCAACTAATTCTCCTGTTTTCTGCTCTACGTTTACCCCCATTTTCAAAGGTGTTGATAATTACTGAGCTTTTGGGAGTTATCAGCCACCAATTGTCCACATTCATTTCTGCTTCCAATATTTTATTGCTATTATCTCATCTTTTGTGTTCTTTTTCTTGTGAGTTTGTACCTCTAAATTCTGTTTGCTGTTTATTTTATTTTTTATTTTTATTTTTGAGACGGAGTTATGCTGTTGTTACCCAGGCTGGAGTGCAATGGTGCGATCTTGGCTCACCGCAACCTCCGCCTTCTGGGTTCAAGCAATTCTCCTGCCTCAGCCTCCTGAGTAGCTGGGACTACAGGCGTGCGCCACCATGCCCAGCTAATTTTTATATTTTTAGTAGAGACAGGGTTTCACCTTGTTGACCAGGATGGTCTCGATTTCTTGACCTCATGATCCACCTGCCTCGGTCTCCTAAAGTGCTGGGATTATAGGCGTGAGCCACTGCACCCAGCCTGCTGTTTATTTTTATTTTTGGGAGAGAGTAGTGTGCTTTAGTCTGACTTTTTTTTTTTGGTATGTATTACATTTGCAGTAAATAAAATGAATTATTTAAAAAGAAAAAGAATGGGAGAGCCCGGTCTCTTCCAAAATTACCCAGCTTGTGATATGATTAGAAGTACCAATCTTGAATAATGTGGTAATTTTCCATTAGGCAGTGGTTTGTTGCCAGATATATATCTATATGTGTATTACTTTGTATTTCTTCATAGCTTTTGTAGGGGGCATCTTTTACTAGGTTGTGAAATTCTCTAAGTCAAGAACCATGTCATGTTCTCTCTGTTTTTTGAAAACTAAGTTATCAGAAATATCAGAAATTCTCTGAAATATGCTTTGTGACAAATACATACATTTTACTATAATCTCATTTTATAGGTTGAAGAATGCCTCATCGGATGTAAAACAAATACTTAAAATTGAAACAGAGTTGGATATTACTGCTGATCTCAGAAAGAAACTCAATCGGGCTAAAAAGGAAAAATTAGAAATAACAACAAAGCACAATGCAGAGGTACAATTTATTTTCCTCTCAAATGTTAAAAGCTGAGTTTGATTTTTTAGATTTGTTTCATATGACAAACTCCATGTATAACCTTTAGAACTATACCATTCTTGTGCTTAAAAAGGAAATTGTAATATAGAAAACATGATTTTTAAATGTAGTATAATTGCATCAGAGTGTTAAAGTGGAACTTTAATGAATTATTATGTTTTTTTATGTTATCTTAGATTTATTTTAGTTAATGGGATCAACTGATTAAAAATATTAATTCATGAACATGTTTGATGATAGAAGATTTGTAAATTAGACATTTTTGAAATCATAATATAGGTTCCTTTAATATCTCAATTACGGAACAATCTCTGAAGTAAATTTGAGTATGGAATTTTTAATCATAGTTAAATTCATAAATCAGCTTAGTTTATAAGTCATTTCTTTGTTAGTATGTATGTGCATATACATATATATATTTTATATGTATAAGAATATATTCTAAGATAGCAGTTTTCCTTCCCTTCTAAGATAATTCATAAGTCATATCTTTAGATCTCTCTCTCTATTGTGTTCTTTCTCCTTTTTTCTCTGTTAAATCTTATTTATTCTTAAAACTCAGTTTAGGCCACCTGGTGTAGTGGGAAGAATATTAAATTACACAGAACTCAGTTCATTTCTTGCCTTTCCATTTACAAGATGCGTCATCTTGGACTACTTATTTATCCTGTACACCATTGGTTTCTCATTGTGAAATGCTGGTCCCAAAGGGTTGTTGTGACAATTAAGTGAAATAAAATTTGGAAAGTACTTGTGTACTGTAAGAGTAGTTGTAATTTATTGACAGTTAAGTGTAAACAATATGTTTTTCTTCCCTTTTTGCTAAGTTCTGCAGTTCTCATGTTGGGAAACCTTGTAATGTGTTTTTAAGTGAAACCAGCTACTACTTTACTCTTCTACAACATGTTGCTGTTTCAGATATTTTACAGCTAAAACATTTATATCATGCTTACCTGCTCTTCTTTAGTTTGTAAACCCTCTGAGAGCTCAAAACTGTGACCATACTTTGTCTCTATATTGCTGATGTTTACTGGCACATGGTAGGCTCTCAGTGATTGTGTGTTGAATAAATGTATCAAAAGGGTCAGGTGCGGTGGCTCATGCCAATAATTCCAGCATTTTGGGAGGCCAAGGTGGGTGGATCACTTGAAGTCAGGAGTTCGAGACCAGCCTGGCCAACATGGTGAAACCCCATCTCTACTAAAAATACAAAAATTAGCTAGGCATTGTGGCACACACCAGCTACTTGGGAGGCTGAGGCAGGAGAATCACTTGAATCGGAAGCCGGAGGTTTCAGTGAGCTTAGATTGTACTACTGCATTCTAGCCTGGGCAACAGAGGAAACTCCATTTCAAAAAAGAAGAAAAGAATGAAAGGATGATTTTTTTCTCAGGGTATATAAGGAGCAGTGGTATTGCTGATTAAAATAACAAGAGACGAATACATGATCATTCTTTTTGTATTTTTTAGTAGCAATTGTGGTAATTTTTTTCTTTTTCTTTTTTGAGACCAAGTCTCACTCTGTCGCCTAGGCTGGAGTGGAGTGGTGTAATCTCAGGTCACTGCACCCTCTGCTTCCAGGTTCAAGTGATTGGAAAATGACTTGCCTCAGCCTCCCCACTAGATGGGATTACAGGCACTCGCCACCATGCCTGGCTAATTTTGTATTTTTAGTAGAGATAGCGTTTCATCATGTTGGCCAGGATGGTCTTGAACTCCTGACCTCAGGTGATCTACCCACCTCAGCCTCCCAAAGTACTGGGATTTTAGGTGTGAGCCACCATGCCTGGCCCAACTGAGGTAATTTTTAAGTGATAATTGAAGTAATTGTTTCTATTTACATTGTAATAATCATTATAAAGTGATATGTGTTAAATGTATGCTGAATTTATTCATAAATTCTAAAACTTATTTTTTGAAACCAAATGTACATTTTACTTGAGAGTATTAGTGTCATGATAATCACTCCTCTATTAAGTAAATTCTTTCACAGCCGGGTGTGGTGGCTCATGCCTGTAATCCCAGCACTTTGGGAAGCCAGGGCAGGAGGATTGCTTGAGCCCAGGAGTTCGAGACCAGCCTGGGCAACAGAGTGAGACCTTGCATCTATAAAAATAAAATAAAAATAATATTCTTGCCTAGTGCGGTGGCTCAAGCCTGTAATCCCAGCACTTTGGGAGGCCGAGGAGGGTGGATCACGAGGTCAACAGATCAAGACCATCCTGGTCAACATGGTGAAACCCCGTCTCTACTAAAAAAAATGCAAAAAATTAGCTGGGCATGGTGGCACGTGCCTGTAATCCCAGCTACTCGGGAGGCTGAGGCAGGACAATTGCCTGAACCCAGGAGGCGGAGGTTGCGGTGAGCCGAGATCGCGCCATTGCACTCCAGCCTGGGTAACAAGAGCGAAACTCCGTCTCCAAAAAAAAAAAAAAAAAAAGATTTCACAATATGTTTATTGTTGTTATTAGGCTTCTCAGCAGAACACACAGTTCTCTTTTATTTGATCAAAATGTTTTGAAATATATGTTCACATTAAAGAGGTAGCAAATTATCTTAGGGAAGGCAGTTTTCTTAAATAGGATTATTAGTTCAACTCCAGATTTATATTACTAATTATTATTATGTTTTTCAACCTTCCCTCCCCTTCCCCTCCCCCTTCAAGTATACCCATCACGAAGCAAAACAGAGAGGAATACAGTAATCTAGAAACTAAGGCCATATTTCCCTTATCAGATATTCCTAATGCTAACACAAATAATGCAGGGTGATTGGCACAAAATATTTTAAAATACTTCTCTAGGAGTTTTATTGTTGTAAGATCTTGGGCAAGTTACTTCATTTTTCTGAGCTGGAAGTTTCTTTGATAGGTATTCAAATAATAGATTACTGTTGAGAAGATTTATTAGTAGATAGAGGGGATGGGGAGAATTGCTTATAGACTCATAGGTTCAGATGAGACTAAGTTGCATTGACATAGATTATTGGGATGGGAAAATGTCATAAGGTTTTTATTATTGCAGTGGTTTTTAGACTCATTTGAGCATAACAATAAGGTTGTGGAAAGTAGGACAAGAAGAATGTGAAGCTATTGAGATATCTGGCCTAGATAGTGGTGACAGAGCAAGAAAATCCAGATAAATGAGGAAGGGAGAGGGTAAAGAGGAGTGACATAACTTCTTTTTTTTTTTTTTTTTTTTGAGATAGGGTCTTGCTTTGTCACCCACGTTGGAGTGCAATGGCATGATCTTGGCTCACTGCAGCCTCAACCTCCTGGACTCAAGTGATCTCCTGCTTCAGCCTCCCAAGTAGCTGGGAATACAGTCACATGCCACCATGCTCAGCTAATTTTTTGTATCTTTAGTAGAGGCGTGGTTTTGCCATGTTGCCCAGGCTGGTCTTGAACTTTTGGGTTCAAGTGATCCACCTGCCTTGGCCTCCCAAAGTGCAGGGACAATAGGTGTGAGCCATTATGTACTCGGCTGACATAACTTCTTTTAGCCAAAAAATACTGGAAACTTAGGACTATCAGTAGGCTTTATGGCCTGAAGATAGTATCTCACCCAGCCAGTACTCTTAATAGCAGGGATTTTTAAGCAAGAGTCCTCAGAAAGATAAATCAAGGAGTCTGTGAGCTTGGATGGGGAAAAGTTATAATTTTATTTTTATTAACCTCTAACTGATAATTAAGCTTTTCCTTCAGTTCTGAAGGGCTTGACCTAGCCAGTCCTCCTTTTAACAAATCATATTCACAGTACTTTTGAGTATCGTCAACAGAAATCACAGATACATGTCACATTTTAGAAATTACAGCTACAGGACAGGTGCTGTGGCTCATGCCTGTAATCCCAGCATTTTGGGAGCCTGAGGCAGGTGGATCACTTGAGGTCAGGAGTTCGAGACCAGCCTGGCCAACAGCCTGCCTCTGCTAAAAATACAAAAATTAGCTAGGTGTGGTGGTATGCTCTTGTAATCCCATCTACTTGGGTGGCTGAGGTGGGAGAATCATTTGAACCTGGGAGGCGGAGGTTGCAGTGAGCCAAGATCGCGCCCCCCGAACTCCAGCCTGGGCAACAGAGCGAGACGCTGACTCAAAAAAAAAAAAAAAAAAAAAAGTTATTATGGCTGCAAGTCACATATTATATTTCAGTTATTGCATGTGTGTATGTATATTTGTTGTTGTTTTAAATCTTTTTTTAGAGACAGGGTCTTGCTCTATTGCCCAGGCTAGTGTGCAGTGATGTGATCATAGCTCCTTACAGCCTGGAACTCCTGGGCTTAAGTGAGTTTATGCTTCAGCCTCCCAAGTAGCTAGGGCTATAGGTGTGTGCCATCACACCTGACTCATTTATTTTTATTATTATTTGTAGAGATGGAGTCTTGTTGTGTTTCGCAGGTTGTGTCAAACTCCTGGTCTCAAGCCACCTTCCCTCATCAGCCTCTCAAAGTGCTGGATTACAGGAGTGAGACTTTGCACCTGGATAGCATTTTAATTTTAAGTAATGTACTTTGTGCCGTTGAAGAGGATGTAGTCAAGAAAAGGGAGGCTTTGGTTTGCCTCTGTATTGTGTCAGGAAAGTACTGGTATTTTGACTTTATGAAATGATTATAGGCCAATGTTGAATTCAGTTTTCAGTCAACCATCCAAGCAAAACTGTTAGAGTTAACTTACAAAATCCACATCAATCTTGTACGTGTTCTCCACGTTCCTGTGAATACAAGATTAGCAAGATCTTTCAGTTCTTTTGCTTTATAAGCTATTTCCTCCTGGAGCAGACTGCATTTTTCCTTCTGTGGCATACTGAGATCTCAGTCAATCTGTGGTAACACAGCAATGTAGGTGGCTCTTGGAAATTCTCTTGCAAGGCAGCTGCTTCAGGTGTGGTCATTACTAAATCTTTTAGCAAGGAAATGATGGCTACCTCAGTCACGGGGGAGAGACTGCTTTTTTTTTTTTTGGTAAGGAATGTTCAGGGGGATTTGAGAGTTCATAGTTTTTAGGTTTGTTTAGTTCTAAAAATCCTCATCCTATGTTCTTCCTTCCTACTTAAAACCAGCTAACTTTGGGAGGCCGAGGTGGGTGGATCACAAGCTCAGGAGTTCAAGACCAGCCTGGCAACATGGTGAAACCCCATCTGTACTAAAAATACAAAAATTAGCTGGGCATGTTGGTGGATGCCTGTAGTCCTAGCTGCTTGGGAGGCTGAGGGAGGAGAATCACTTGAATCCGGGAGGTAGAGGTTGCAGTGAGCCGAGATTGTGCCACTGGACTCCAGCCTAGGCAACAGAGAGAGACTCCATCCCAAAAAAAAAAAAACCCAGCTGATACCATCTTAACAGTAGATACTTGGTGGAACTCTTCATTGAACTTGTAATTTTGCATTTCCAATAATTAGATTTTTAGGTTTATTTATAACCTTATCTGCCCTGGAGCTATAAGAAATAAGCAGTTCTTTAAAGTCACCATAAAAACTCTCTGTTTTTCTGTCTGTCTTGTACTGAGATTCTAAAGCTCTGAGGTTATCATTTTGTTTTTGTAAATTCTCTAGTATAGTGAGATTTAGCTTTTCTACCCTGTAGCCTTATAGTAAAATGGTACTGCCATCATAGCTAAGTGCATTCATTACTTCAGTTTTTGAGGGCTTGTTTTCAACTGGCACTTCATCCTAAACAACTGCACACCATAATTTAAGGAACTGTGGTCCCACTGTATGCTAGATCACTAGAATCCCATTTTTATCAGGAAAGAGGCTTTCACTGTGTTCAGGCTTAAATATGTCAGCCACTCAGTATTATAAACCCCTCTTCAGACAATTTCTGATACCAAGAGCAATATTACTGGGTGTCCAGTTGGGAAAACAGAAACCACTCTAAGTGTTACAACAAAGGGACATTAGTAGCAGGTATTGGTTACACAGGTACTAGAAAATAGAAAAGCTGAAAAGACAACTAGAGGAGATTAAGGCAACCCACCAACATTAAGGACTGCTTCTATTCCCAAGGTTGATTAGAGCTAGAATTGGAAAAAGCAAGGCCCATGGAGAGAGGGACTGTCCATAAAAATTTGCAACCACAGGCAATACAGGAATAACTGCTTGAGGCAGATCTCGAGAGGCAGAAATATCTTGGCTTCTTCACTTCCCCTGCTGTCAGTCGCTCCACGCGTGCCTCCCATTGATCTAGCCTACTAAGAAGCCAATTGTCTCTGACCTATTATCTTCTGTCATGCTACTTCATGAATACAAATATAAAAAATTAGATATTTGATCACTGAAATCCATGTAAAATTGACACTTTTATTACTTTATGATTAGTGATGTTATAATCAAGAGAAATAATATAGACCATATTTATTAAACTGTATGTTGATGTAATTTGTTTATTGGTTTCATTTAGGGAATAAAAGGAGAGGAAAGAATGAATTTTTAAGTGCTTAGTATGTATCATGCATTTTTTTGTTTTTTAATATAAATATTCTCTTCTTTTTTTTTTTGTGAGGCAGTCTTGCTATCTTCTTCAGGATAGAGTGCAGTGGCGTGGTCTCTGCTCACTGTAACCTCCTGTTTCCCAGGCTCAAGTGATCTTTTCATCTCAGGCTTCCGAATAGCTAGGATTACAGGCACACACCACCATGCTTTGTTAATTTTTGTATTATTATTTTTTTGTATAGAGACAGGGTCTCAACATGTGGCTTAGGCTGGTCTTAAACTCCTGGGCTTAAGTGATCCGCCTGCCTTGGCCTCCCAAAGTGCTGGGATTACAGTTCGTGAGCCACTGGGTCTGGCCTTTTATTAAAAAAAACAAAAACAAAAAACAAAACAACAGTGTTTTCTTTTGTTATTTTTTTCTTTTATTTTTATTTGTTTGTTTTTTAGACAGGGTCTCTTTCTGTCATCCAGGCTGGAGTGCAGTCGTGCAGTCTCTGCTCACTGTAGCCTCCACCTCCTGGGCTCAAGGGATCCTCTCACCTCAGCCCCCTGGGTAGTAGCTAGGACTACAGGTATGTACCACCGTGCCTGGCTAATTTTTTTTTTTTTTTGCTAGTGATGGGGTTTCACCATGTTGCCCAGGGTGGTCTCAAACTCCTGTCATCAAGCAGTCCTCCCACCTCGGCCTCCCAATGTGCTGGGATTACAGAAGTGAGCCACCATGCCTGGCGAAGGTGTGACTATTTCTGATTAAACATGTAATTTATTTTTATAAAAAGTTCTTATAAGACTTTTTTCTCTAGTGAATTCTCTAAAATAATAAATAAATAAAGAAATAAACTTAAAGAGTATCATTTTGTAAGGTAGTGTTTCCTTTCCAGTGATTCTGAATATATAAATTTATAAATTTTGCCTTGTATATATTATGGAAACAAGTGTCTCTAGGAAACTTACATGTTTGAGTGTATGATCTCATAATCTGTGGACACATGTTGATACCAGCAATCTGTTTTTAGCTGGCATGCTTTGAGAGCCAGATTGCCAAGCTACGGTCCGAGGTTGAAAAAGGAGAAGCGTTGCGACAAAGTCTGGAGTATGACCTAGCTGTTGCTAGAAAGGAAGCTGGTCTTGGAAGACGGGCTGCTGAAGAAAGATTAGCTGAGGCACATAGGATCCAAGAAAAACTCTACGGTAAGACTGTTTCTATTTCTTCCCATGTTTAGGTTGTAACCTGATTGAATATCACTGCTCGCTGTTGTGTGTACATCCCATACAGGGTCAGAGGTAGGGTTTTGATTCATTGACTGGCCTTCGACGCACAGACTTTGCTGGGAACATATAAAAAGTCTTCTGGCAATTTTGTGAACGTTTATCTACTTTAGATTAATTTTTTTATTCTGTGGAAAAAGAAATTGAAAAGTACTTTTTAGAAGCACTTCTTCCATTAATAATTAACAGAATCATAAAGAGATTTTTGTTTGTTTTAAATATATATTCTAGGCTCCCCATCACATGTGATCTGAATCTAGATCTCTAGCTTGAGAATCTATATGTTCAAGAAGCACTGCCTTTTTTGCTGATTTTGCCAGGTTGAAACCACTGGGTTAGAGTGTGGTGCCTGGAAAAGAAAAAGGCACTGGATTTAATCCTCAAAAGCTATCTGTTTTTTTTTTTAATTTTTTATTGGATTTTAGGTTTTGGGGTACATGAGCAGAGCATGCAAGACAGTTGCGTAGGTACACACATGGCAGTGTGCTTTGCTTTCCTTCTCCCCTTCATCCACACTTGGCATTTCTCCCCAGGCTATCCCTCCCCACCTCCCCCTCCCACTGGCCCTCCCCTTTTCCCCCCAATAGACCCCAGTGTTTAGTACTCCCCTTTCTGTGTCCATGTGTTCTCATTTTTCATCACCCGCCTATGAGTGAGAATATGTGGTGTTTCATTTTCTGTTCTTGTGTCAGTTTGCTGAGGATGATGTTCTCTAGATTCATCCATGTCCCTACAAATGACACAAACTCATCATTTCTGATTGCTGCATAATATTCCATGGTGTATATGTGCCACATTTTTCCAATCCAGTCTATCATCAATGGGCATTTGGGTTGATTCCAGGTCTTTGCTATTGTAAACAGTGCTGCAATGAACATTCGTGTACATGTGTCCTTATAGTAGAACGATTTATAGTCCTTTGGATATATACCCAGTAATGGGATTGCAGGGTCAAATGGAATTTCTATTTCTAGATCCTTGAGGAATCGCCACACTGTCTTCCACAATGGTTGAACTAATTTACACTCCCACCAACAGTGTAAAAGTGTTCCTTTTTCTCCACATCCTCTCCAGCATCTGTTGTCTCCAGATTTTTTAATGATCGCCATTCTAACTGGCGTGAGATGGTATCTCAATGTGGTTTTGATTTGCATCTCTCTGATGACCAGTGACGATGAGCATTTTTTCATATGATTGTTGGCCTCATATATGTCTTCTTTTATAAAGTGTCTGTTCATATCCTTTGCCCACTTTTCAATGGGCTTGTTTGTTTTTTTCCTGTAAATCTGTTTGAGTTCTTTGTAAATTCTGGATATCAGCCCTTTGTGAGATGGGTAAACTGCAAAAATTTTTTCCCATTCTGTTGGTTGCCGATCCACTCTAGTGACTGTTTCTTTTGCCATGCAGAAGCTGTGGAGTTTCATTAGGTCCCATTTGTCTATTTTGGCTTTTGTTGCCAATGCTTTTGGTGTTTTGTTCATGAAGTCCTTGCCTACTCCTACGTCCTGGATAGTTTTGCCTAGATTTCCTTCTAGGGTTTTTATGGTGCCAGGTCTTATGTTTAAGTCTTTAATCCATCTGGAGTTAATTTTAGTGTAAGGTGTCAGGAAGGGGTCCAGTTTCTGTTTTCTGCACATGGCTAGCCAGTTTTCCCAACACCATTTGTTAAACAGGGAATCCTTTCCCCATTGCTTGTTTTTGTCAGGTTTATCAAAGATTGTATAGTTGTAGATATGTTGTGTTGCCTCCGGTGCCTCTGTTTTGTTCCATTGGTCTATATCTCTGTTTTGGTACCAGTACCATGCTGTTTTGATTACTGTAGCCTTGTAGTATAGTTTGAAATCCGGTAGTGTGATGCCCCCCACTGTGTTCTTTTTGCTTAGAATTGACTTGGCTATGTGGGCTCTCTTTTGGTTCCATATGAAGTTCATGGTGGTTTTTTCCAGTTCTGTGAAGAAAGTCAATGGTAGCTTGATGGGGATAGCGTTGATTCTGTAAATTACTTTGGGCAGTATAGCCATTTTCACAATATTCATTCTTCCTAACCATGAACATGGAATGTTTCTCCATCTGTTTGTGTCCTCTCTGATTTCGTTGAGCAGTGGTTTGTAGTTCTCCTTAAAGAGGTCCCTTACATTCCTTGTGAGTTGTATTTTAAGGTATTTTATTCTTTTTGTAGCAATTGTGAATGGCAGTTCGTTCTTGATTTGGCTTTCTTTAAGTCTGTTATTGGTGTAGACGAATGCTTGTGATTTTTGCACATTGATTTTATATCCTGAGACTTTGCTGAAGTTGCTTATCAGTTTCAGGAGTTTTTGGGCTGAGGCGATGGGGTCTTCTAGGTATACTATCATGTCGTCTGCAAATAGAGACAATTTGGCTTCCACCTTTCCTATTTGAATACCCTTTATTTCTTTTTCTTGCCTGATTGCTCTGGCTAGAACTTCCAGTACTATATTGAATAGGAGTGGTGAAAGAGGGCATCCTTGTCTAGTGCCAGATTTCAAAGGGAATGCTTCCAGTTTTTGCCCATTCAGTATGATATTGGCTGTTGGTTTGTCATAAATAGCTTTTATTACTTTGAGATACGTTCCATTGATACCGAGTTTTTTGAGGGTTTTTAGCATAAAGGGCTGTTGAATTTTGTCAAATGCCTTCTCTGCGTCAATTGAGATAATCATGTGGTTTTCGTTTTTGGTTCTGTTTATGTGGTGAATTACGTTGATAGACTTGCGTATGTTGAACCAGCCTTGCATCCCCGGGATGAATCCTACTTGATCATGATGAATAAGTTTTTTGATTTGCTGTTCCAATTGGCTTGCCAATATTTTATTGAAGATTTTTGCATCTATGTTCATCATGGATATTGGCCTGAAGTTTTCTTTTCTTGTTGGGTCTCTGCCAGGTTTTGGTATCAGGATGATGTTGGTCTCATAAAATGATTTGGGAAGGATTCCCTCTTTTTGGATTATTTGGAATAGTTTTAGAAGAAATGGTACGAGCTCCTCTTTGTGTGTCTGGTAGAATTCGGCTGTGAACCCGTCTGGACCTGGGCTTTTTTTGTGTGGTAGGCTCTTAATTGCTGCCTCGACTTCTGACCTTGTTATTGATCTATTCATAGTTTCAGCTTCCTCCTGGTTTAGGCTTGGGAGGACACAGGAGTCCAGGAATTTATTCATTTCTTCCAGGTTTACTAGTTTATGTGCATAGAGTTGTCTGTAATATCTCTGATGATGGTTTGAATTTCTGTGGAATCTGTGGTGATTTCCCCTTTATCATTTTTTATTGCATCTATTTGGTTGTTCTCTCTTTTATTTTTAATCAATCTGGCTAGTGGTCTGTCTATTTTGTTGATCTTTTCAAAAAACCAGCTCTTGGATTTATTGATTTTTTGAAGGGTTTTTCGTGTCTCAATCTCCTTCAGTTCAGCTCTTATCTTAGTTATTTCTTGTATTCTGCTGGGTTTTGAGTTTTTTTGATCTTGCTCCTCTAGCTCTTTCAATTTTGACGATAGGGTGTCAATTTTTGATCTCTCCATTCTCCTTATATGGGCACTTATTGCTATATACTTTCCTCTAGAGACTGCTTTAAATGTGTCCCAGAGGTTCTGGCATGTTGTGTCTTCGTTCTCATTGGTTTCGAAGAACTTCTTTATTTCTGCCTTCATTTCGTTGTTTATCCAGTCAACATTCAAGAGCCAGTTGTTGAGTTTCCATGAAGTTGTGCGGTTCTGGGTTGGTTTCTGTATTCTGAGTTCTAACTTGATTGCACTATGGTCTGAGAGGCTGTTTGTTATGATTTCAGTTGTTTTGCATTTGTTGAGCAGTGCTTTACTTCCAATTATGTGGTCAATTTTAGAGTAGGTGTGATGTGGTGCTGAGAAGAATGTGTATTCTGTGGATTTGGGGTGGAGAGTTCTGTAAATGTCTATCAGGTTTGCTTGCTCCAGGTCTGAGTTGAAGCCCTGGATAGCCTTGTTGATTTTCTGTCTGGTTGATCTGTCTAATATTGACAGTGGAGTGTTAAAGTCTCCCACTATTATTGTGTGGGAGTCTAAGTCTCTTTGTAAGTCATTAAGAACTTGCCTTATGTATCTGGGTGCTCCTACATTGGGTCCATATATGTTCAGGATCGTTAGCTCTTGTTGTATCAATCCTTTTACCATTATGTAATGGCCTTCTTTGTCTCTTTTGATCTTTGTTGCTTTAAAGTCTATTTTATCAGAGATGAGAATTGCAACTCCTGCTGTTTTTTGCTCTTCATTTGCTTGGTAAATCTTCCTCCATCCCTTTATTTTGAGCCTTTGTGTATCCTTGCATGTGAGATGGGTTTCCTGGATACAGCACACTGATGGGTTTTGGCTTTTTATCCAATTTGCCAGTCTGTGTCTTTTGATTGGTGCATTTAGTCCATTTACATTTAGGGTTAATATTGTTATGTGTGAATTTGATACTGCCATTTTGATGCTAAGTGGCTGTTTTGCCTGTTAGTTGTTGTAGATTCTTCATTACGTTGATGTTCTTTAGCATTTAGTGTGATTTTGGAATGGCTGGTACTGGTTGTTCGTTTCTATGTGTAGTGCCTCTTTCAGGAGCTCTTGTAAAGCAGGCCTGGTAGAGACAAAATCTCTGAGTACTTGCTTGTTCGCAAAGGATTTTATTTTTCCTTCACTTCTGAAGCTCAGTTTGGCTGGATATGAAATTCTGGGTTGAAAGTTCTTTTCTTTGAGAATGTTGAATATTGGCCCCCACTCTCTTCTGGCTTGTAGTGTTTCTGCCAAGAGATCTGCTGTGAGTCTGATGGGCTTCCCTTTGTGGGTGACCCGACCTTTCTCTCTGGCTGCCCTTAGTATTTTCTCCTTTATTTCAACCTTGTTGAATCTGACAATTATGTGCCTTGGGGTTGCTCTTCTTGCGGAATATCTTTGTGGTGTTCTCTGTATTTCCTGCATTTGAGTGTTGGCCTGTTTTGCTAGGTGGGGGAAATTTTTCTGGATGATGTCCTGAAGAATATTTTCCAGCTTGGATTCATTCTCTTCGTCCCCTTCTGGTACACCTATCAAACGTAGGTTAGGTCTTTTCACATAGTCCCACATTTCTTGGAGACTTTGTTCATTCCTTTTTGCACTTTTTTCTCTGATCTTGGTTTCTCGTTTTATTTCATTGAGTTGGTCTTCGACTTCAGATATTCTTTCTTCTGCTTGGTCAATTTGGCTATTGAAACTTGTGCATGCTTCGTGAAGTTCTCGTATTGTGTTTTTCAGCTCCTTTAATTCATTCATATTCCTCTCTAAGTTATCCATTCTTGTTATCATTTCCTCATATCTTTTTTCAAGTTCCTTAGTTTCTTTGCATTGATTTAATATATTTTCTTTTAGCTCACAAAATTTCTCATTATCCACCTTCTGAAGTCTAATTCCGTCATTTCGTCACAGTCATTCTCCGTCCAGCTTTGTTTCCTTGCTGGTGAGGAGTTTTGGTCCTTTCTAGGAGGCGAGGTGTTGTGGTTTCGGGTGTTTTCCTCCTTTTTTCGCTGGTTTCTTCCAATCTTTGTGGATTTATCCGCTTGTCGTCTGCGTAGTTGCTGACTTTTCGATTGGGTCTCTGAGTGGACACCCAGATTGTTGATGATGAAGTATTTCTGTTACTTGGTTTTCCTTCTACCAGTCTAGCCCCTTTGCTGTACGACTGCTGAGGTCCACTCCAGGCCCTGCTTGTCTGGGGTGCACCTCTAGCCGCTGTGGCACAGTGAGGGATGCTACCAGTTTCTTTTTCTGCTATCTTTGTCCCAGGATGATGCCTGCCAAATGTCAGTCTTTTGGATATAGAGGGGTCAGGGAGCTGCTTGAGGAGACAGTCTGTACTTTATAGGAGCTCAATTGCTGAGCTGTGAGCTCTGTTTTTCATTCAGGGCTGTTAGGCTGCTATGTTTGATTCTGCTGCAACAGAGCTCATTAAAAAAAACCCTTTTTTTTCTCAAATGCTCTGTGTTGTGGGGTTCGGGCTTTATTTTTGGATGTCTGTTGAGGTGTCCTGCCCAGCTAGGAGGCAGACTAACCACTGTTTGCCTACCGTGGCTCAGCCCCGCTGTTGTGTGGTTCGCCCTGATGCTGCAGGCTGTGCTGTTCTGCTGTGGTCTCCACCACGCCCTGCGGTGGAGTCTCTCTGTTGTAGCAGGTTGCCTCGGCCACGGCAGGCTGCGTCAGCAGTGGGCGTGTATCTCAGTAGGGACGGGTTGCCTCGGCAACGGCTGGCTGCATCAGCAGTGGGCGTGTATCTCAGTTGGGGCGGGTTGCCTCGGTAATGGTGGACGCCCCTCTCCCACAGAGCGTCTCGGACCGTCTGGACGGGGATTGTTTGAAATTGCGGTTTTGTTCATCCCATTGGGCTAGCCCAAACGCTCTGTCCCTGCAATCCCCTGGGCTGGCCCACTATCCAAGTCTCGTTCAGTCTCAAGTCCAGCCCTCTCAAGTCTCAGGTTGCCGGTTCAACAGGGCACCCGGACAAGCGCGCCCTGTAGGAAGTGCTGGGTAGGGCCGGCCGCCGCCACCCCGGCTGCCGGCTTCGCCAGGCAGAAGTACTGCCTGGCGTCCCGTGTCTCCTTTATACTTGGGAATTTCCCCATTCTGTGGGCAACTAAGATCAGTCTGGAAATGCAGCTCCGACTCATCTCTCCGCGGATTCAAGGAGAGCTCCAATCCTCTGGGGCTCCTCTGATTAGCTCAAAGGTAAGTGTGCTCACAGGACTGTGATGGCAAGAGAAATGCCATTCTCTCCATCCTCCTTCACTTACTGTCCCTCAGCTACCTGTTTTATAGCCCTTGGACTTAAATATTTAAAACCTTTCTATTTACATATAATATATAAAAATAAATGTGCCTAGATAGCTGTATCACTTATAACAAGCACTCAGATCATGGAACAGAAAGTGATCAGAAGCCCTTCTACATGGATAACTACTGTACAGATTTTTAATAGTGTAGATTCACTTTACCACATTTTTTTTTTGTGCTTTATATGAATGGAATCATATAGTATATATTCTTTTCTTTCTGGCTTCTGTCCTCCAACATTATGTTTTTGAAATTCATGCATACCGTATGAGAGCTTTGTATTGATACATAGTATTGTATTGTGTAAACATCCCACACTTATATTTATCCATTTATTATTGATGGGCATTTGACTAGTGTCCAGTTTTTGATTATTAAGAATAATGTTGTCCAGGCACGGTGGCTCACGCCTGTAATCCCAGCACTTTGGGAGACCGAGGTGGGTGGATCACGAGGTCGAGAGATTGAGACCATCCTGGTCAACATGGTGAAACCCCATCTCTACTAAAAATACAAAAAATTAGCTGGGCATGGTGACGTGTGCCTGTAATCCCAGCTACTCAGGAGGCTGAAGCAGGAGAATTGCCTGAACCCAGGAGGCGGAGGTTGTGGTGAGCCGAGATTGCGCCACTGCACTCCAGACTGGGTAACAAGAGCGAAACTCAGTCTCAAAAAAGAAAAAAGAATAATGTTGATATGAACATTCTTGTACACAGCCGGTTTTAATTAAGAGAACACTGAATGTGAATTCAGATTTAGATTTAGGTCCTGGTTTTACCACTTACTGACTTATATTTGAACATAGGCTGTTTTAAGGATGAAATGAGAAAATGAAAGTGCTTTGTTATGGAACATAAAGAGCCCATGTAAGTGAAAAGAACAAATCTGGAGGCATCACATTACCTGAATTCAAACTATACTACAAGGCTATAGTTACTGAAACAGCATGGTACTGGTATAAAAATAGGCATGTAGACCAATGGAAAAGAATAGAGTACCCAGAAATAAAGCCAAATACTTACAGCCAATTAATCTTTGACAAAGCAAACACAAACATAAAATGGGGAAAGGACATCCTATGCAGCCAGTAGTGTGGGGATAGTTGGCAAGCCACATGTAGAAGAATGAAGCTGAATCTCTCACCTTATATAAAAATTAATTCAAGATGGTTCAAAGACTTAAATCTAAGTCCTGAAACCATAAAACTTTTAGAAGATAATATCATAAAAACTCTTCTAGACATTGGCATAGGCAAAGAGTTCATGACCAAGATCCCAAAAGCAAATGCAACAACAACAAAGATAAAAAACAACACCTTAAACTAAAATTAAACTAAAACACTAATCTAAAAAGCCTTCATACAGCAAAAGAATAGCAGAGCAAATAACCTACAGACCGGAAGAAAATATTTGCAAAGTATGCATCTGACAAAGGAATAATATCCAGAATCTATGAGGAACTCAAATCAGCAAGAAAAGAACAATTCCATCAAAAAGTGGGCAAGAAACATGTATAGGCAATTCTCAAAAGAAGATATACAGACAGACGGCCAACAAACACATGAAAAAATGTTCAATATCACTAATTATCAGGGACGTGCAAATCAAACCACAATGAGATACCACCTTACTCCTGCAAGAATGGCCATAATTTAAAAATAAAAAAATAACAGATGTTGGCATGGATGTGGTAAAAGGGAACACTTTTACACTGCTGGTGGGAATGTAAACTAGTGCAATCACTATGGAAACCAGTATGGAGATTCTTTAAAGAACTAAAAGTAGAACTACCATTTGATCCAGCAATCCCACTACTGGGTATCTTCCCAGAGGAAAAGTCATTATATGAAAAAGACACATGCACACGCATGTGTACAGCAGCACAATTTGCAATTTTAAAAATATGGAACTGACCTAGAAGCCCATCAACCAATGAGTGGATAAAGAATATATGGTATATATACATCAAGGAATACTACTGAACCATAATAAGGAATGAAATAGTGACATTTGCAGCAACCTGGTTTGAGGTGGAGATCATTATTCTAAGTGAAGTAACTCAGGAATGGAAAACCAGTTATAAGTGGGAGCTAAGATATGAGGATGCAAAGGTATAAGAATGATATAATGGACTTTGGGGACTCAAGGTGAAAGACAGGAGTGGGGAGAGGGGCAAAAGTCTACACATTGGGTGCAGTGTACACTGCTTGGTTGATGAGTGCACCAGAATCTTGGAAATCTCTGCTAAAGAACTTTTCCCTGCAATTGAACACCATCTGTTCCCCAAACTACTGAAATAAAAAATAAAATGTAAAAAAAAAATTGTCCTTGATTTGAAAAAAAGAAAGTGCTTTTTTAACTTCATGAGGGTTAAAGGAATGTTGTTATAATTATTGTAGCTGTTAAGATCCTTAGTTTTGTTCAGCTGTCTGGGGTTGTTGACATTAGTCAGAAGTATTTTTGATTATAGAGAGGAGAGAAAGTAATATCTTTTCTTCACCCATGTTAGGTTTACAACTGACAACCCTATAACGAAACACAGATTAACAAGAGAAAAAAAACTAATAAATTTATTTAACAAAGTTTTAGATGACATGGTAGCCTCCAGAACTGAACACCCAAAGAGCCAGGGAAAACTCTATTTTTATGCTAGGTCTGATGAAAGAAGTGGATAGCTGTGGAGAAATATGACTGGACAAAAAGGCGATGACCTAATGTAATAAACTGAGTGGGAAACCCAGCAAGCCTGTTTGTTCAGTGGCATTTCTTTCTTCCAGGTGATAGATCACATGAGGGCCCCATGACCTACTTTCAGAGGCAATAGGTCAGAGTGGTCACCTTTCTAGATTTTATGTCTTGCTTTGGGGAGAAGGAGGGATAGAAGACAGGAAGTCAGGGACGCCTTTTTTCTGAGGCCCTCCTGTCTCCTTCAGGTGAAAAATATTCAGCATACGGAGGTACCATAATTGAGGGTATTGTGTTCTGAGCCCCAGTAATTACCTTTGGTGTTTAATAATAGTTATACCACTACCTGGAATTTAGGAATTTAAGAATTGGAAGGCACTAGGTATGAAAGTTCTTGACTTTCATTTAACTATGAGGAAAGTGAAGTCCTGGAAAGAAGGGAAGTTACTTGCTCAAAGTCAAACAATTTCAACAGACACTCTACAGAGTAAGAGAGAGAAATGACTGTTAATCACATGAAAAATGCTTAACCTCACTTACTGTCAGGGAAAGTAAATGAAAATCATAGTGGCTGTTATTACACATATATCAGATGGCTCTAATTGAAAAGATTGTCAATACCAAATGTTGGTGAAGATGTAGAGCAATGGGGACTCATACTTTTTGTTAGTGGGAGTGTAAAATGATACAACTTCTTTTGAAAAAAAAAAAACTGGCAGTTTCTTTTAAAATAAACATGCGTTTATCCTATGAGCAGTCTCATTCTTTATTATTTCCCCATGAGAAAGAAAAACATTTGTCCACAAATGGCTTGTAAGAGAATTTCATAGCAACTCCATTCGTGGTAGCCCACAGTTGGGGAAAAAGATGTTCCTTGACAAGAGAATGAAGAAGCAATTTGTGTTATATTTATATAATAAAATGCTACACAGCAATAAGAAGGAACCAACTACTAACGTATGCAATAACATGAATTAATCTTCAAAACATTATGCTCAGGGAGAGAAACTTTACACACAAGACGATGTCCTATATGGTTACATTTATATAAAGTTCTAGGATAGGAAAAACTAATTGTTCGTGAAAAAAAAATCTAAAGAGTGATTGCCTCTGTGGGGTGGGTTGGCAGTGGAGTTGACTGGGGAAGAGTATGAGGGTACTTTTTGGGTTGAAGGAAATGCTCTGTATTTTGATAGGTGTTTGGGTTACATGAATGTATTTATTTATAAAAATCTCTTTGGATATTGGCTGGGTGTGGTGGCTCATGCCTGTAATTCCAGCACTTTAGGAGGCAGAGGCAGTTGGATTGCTTGAATCCAGGAGTTCAAAACCATCCTGCCAACATAGTGAAACCCAGTCTCTATTAAAAGCAAAAACTAGCCAGGTATGTTGGTGCATGCCTGTAATCCCAGCTAATCAGGAGGCTGAGGCAGAAGGATCTTTTGAATCTGGAAGACAGAGGTTGTAGTGAGCTGAAATCGCACCACTGTACTCCTGCCTGGGTGAAAGAGTGAGACCCTGTCTCAACAACAACAAAAAACAAGAAACCTACTTGAACAGTACACTAAAGATTTGTGCATTCTACTAGATGTAAATTTTATCTGTAAAAAAAACTATATTAAGTTCTAATTAATGATATACATGCTGAACTATTTAGGAGTGAAATGTACTGATGTTTGCAACTTGCTTTGAAATGTGTAAAATGAAATAGGAATAAGTGCAGAGTAGTAAAGAAATGTATAAAATGTATTATGGACTGATGGGTGGTTAAATGAATGCACATGTTGATTAGCTGGATGAATATCTGGTAAAGCAAATATAGCAAAATGTTAACAATCCTGGAGTCTAGGTTGTAGATATATGGATGTTCCTGCACAATACTGTCAACTTTCTGTGTTTTAAAAATTTTTGCAATGAAATGTTGAGAGTAATGTAAAAAACCTAATGGAGTTATGAGATAATCCCATAGCAATTGAGAGAATAGGGAATGTGACAAGAGAGAAAATTCGGGAAGCTGGAAAGCAAATCGTGGAGGAATAACTGAGGTAGCATAACTGAGACATTAGAATCCTAAGTTAGGAGTGAGAAAAGCTGAGAGATAAATTCTTAGTCAAAAGGCTTATAAACTGGAAGCACCAGATACCATTGGAATTATGTGTGGGAGGGGCAGTAGGGAGTAAAATAAGGAGGGTCAGATGAATGCTGTTTGAGAGGCAGATGGGTCCTTGGATTTCCTTCCATGAGCATGCTACTCTGGGGTTACTTTAGAATTGGTAGTGGAAGTCAGGAAGTTTAACCCTGGAGATGGTAAAATAGAGAGTCTTTTGACTGGCAAAACCAGGAAGATTCTGAATGCTAGATATTGGGGAACCATCACTTCCAGCTTCCTTTTAATTAATTATTATTTTTAGAGACAGGGTCTCACTTTGTTGCCCAGGCTGGAGGGCAGTGGTGTGATCATAGCTCAGTGCAGCCTCGAACTCCTGGGCCTAAGCCATCCTCCCATCTCAGCCTCCTGAGTAGCTAGGACTACAGATATATATGTATGCCATCACATATATATGCCATCACACCTGAGTAATTTAAAAAAAATTATTTTTTTAGAGACCAGGTCTTGCCATGTTGACCAGGCTGGTGTCAAACTCTTGGCCACAAGTAGTCCTCCCACCTTGGCCTCACAAAGTGCTGGGATTATAGGTGTAAGCCACCATGCCCAGCTTCTTTTGTATACTGACTTCCCCAAAAGCTAAAATCTGGATTTCTATACTCTATTCAGGATGTTGGAGGACTCTTCTGTGTGTCACCTGACCAAGCTGATATAGTTTGGCTCTGTGTGCCCACCCAAATCTCATTTTGTAGCTGTCATAATTCCCATGTATTATGGGAGAGAATCAGTTCTAAAGAATGTAAATATAACCGAAGATTATGAATCATGGGGGCAGGTCTGTTCTTGAGATAGTGAATGGGTCTTGAGAGATTTGATGGTTTTAAAAACGGGAGTTTCTCTCTACAAGCTCTCTTTTTGCCTTCTGCCATGCATGTAAGATGTGACTTGCTTCTTTTTGTCTTCTGCCATGATTGTAAGGCCTCCCCAGCCATGTGAAACTATAAGTCCAATAAACCTATTTCTTTTGTAAATTGCCTAGTCTTGGGTATGTCTTTATCAGCAACGTGAAAATCGGACTAATACAAAGCCAGGAGGAAAAACCTAATGATACTGAGTTGGGAGTTTCCTAATAATTGAGCTTAGGGTGCTGGAGATGCCAAGTAAAGTGTGTGCATTTTTGACAACTGTGTACTTTTGGTGCCTATACAGTTAGAAATATTTTTCAACCAAGTTTTATGAAAATGCATACTTTGTTGTACTTTTTTTTTTTGAGGCTGTATTACCCCACAGAACACGTCATTGTTGTTTTTTGGGGAAGGGGCATATGTTACTAATACAATGTCTCCGAAGTGGATTGATGTGGGGAAAACACCTTTCCCTTCTAGTTTTGAGAGACTTCCTCTTGGCTCCCAGGAGGAGAGATTCCCTGATGTTGACACACATAGCCACCTTGGCACAAACACCTTGTGGTGTGGAAAACAAATTTGTCTTTATGTCCTCTTCTCCCATTCCACCTTCAGCACAGACTTAACTCCCTTATGCCCAGACATCTCTTGGGATTGACTCCTGGTAATTGGTTGCCAGTGTATCAGGCAATCTGCACTTTCCAGCAACACCACTGAGATGGCACTTTTCAAAATAGCAGCACTTCTGTTTCTAGATTGTAGATCTTTTGATAAAATCTGGCATTTTCATTTCACTTCCTAAAAGTCAGAGTCGGCTTTTGAAAAGTTGTTAAGCAACGTGTTAATGTGAAGTGTCAACCCCCACGCTATACTTTCCCTGTTCAGAACATCAAATGAAGACTTCCTTGGGTTTTATAGTGGCTTTCTGATTTTGGTAGTCCTTTGAAGGAGGGGGTTTGAAAGTTGTATACTGTTAACTGAAATACCTGCCTGCAATACCATTATTGTTTATGAAAAGTATAATTAATAAAGCTGGGTACACTTTGGCTTGGAAAAATTAAGAAATTAAAAATATGACGGCAGAAATGAAAAGTGTCCCTAGAAGCACTGGAAGATGAAGATGGAAGAAACCTCCCAGAAATTAGAATTAAAAAGACTGATGTAGAAAAATAGGAGAAAGAGATGAAAAAATTTGAAGGCCAATTTGAATAATAGGGAATAGTGAAAGAAAGAGGTTAGAGAGAAAACAGAGATGGATAAATCATCAATGAACTTGCTTAAGTTAACGTCTCAGAACTAAAGGATATAAATAGCCAGATTGAAAGAGTCTATTGAATATTTACTGTTATGGAAAGAAGTAGACTTACTGAAGGCATAGCATTATGAAATTTCAGAAAAATAAAGACAAAGAGAAGATTCTAAAGCTTTCAAGAGAAAAGAAAATTAGGTCAAATGCGAAGGATCATACGTCAAAATGGCCTCAGACTACTTTCCTGCAATGCTGGATGAGAGACTGTGGAACAATGTCTTCTGCAAATGGCTGCTGAATGGGAGGGAGACTTTTAACATATGTTCTTTTGTACGTTTTATACCTTTGTATTTTGAATGTTTTGAATGTATGATTCATTCAAAGTGCAAAGAAATATATATAGAAATAGTACTGCTAATGCAACCGTGGCATTTTTAGTTTAACTCGTGTTTTTATAAACATTGCCTCATTTTATCTTAACAACAACTTAACTAGAGACGGAGTCTCGCTCTGTTGCCCAGGCTGGAGTGCTTGGTGCAATCTTAGCTCATCGCAACCTCCGTCTCCCAGGATCAAACGATTTTCCTATCTTGGCTTCCTGAGTAGCTGGGAGTATAGGCATGTGCCAGCATGCCCAGCTAATTTCTTGATTTTTAGTAGAGATGGGGTTTTACCATCTTGGCAAGGCTGGTCACGAACTCCTGACCTCAAGTGATCCACCTGCCTCGGCCTCCCAAAGTCCTAGGAGTGAGCCACCATGTGCTTGGCCTTAACTAGGACCATTTTTATTCCTGGTGGGAATCAGAGAATCAGGGAGGTTTAATCAGGTGGCAGGTGATGGAGCCAGACCTGGAAGCATTTCCTTCTTTTCTAGGTGCTGAAACAGAGCAGCCGTGGTAGTGTGTTGATAGGTGTTGGTTATCCCTGAGGTAATAGGGTAAGAGGTGAGTTGCGCCTAAAACTGGGGAAGTAAATAGCTACAGTTCTAAGGGTTGGGGCAGTGGTTTCCAGTCTCAACTTTGTAACACTTGTGTAAGATATGTCACAACTAGTTTGTTATCAGTAGTCAAATATCAACATTTGTAATCTCCTGTTTTTAAACACTTGCCCTATATATCACAGTCTTAAAAATTGATTTTTCTGGCTGGGCGTGTGGCTCACTGCCTGTAATCCCAGCACTTTGGGAAGCCGAGGTGGGTGGGTCATGAGGTCAAGAGATTGAGACCATCCTGGCCAACATGGTGAAACCTGGTCTCTACTAAAAACACAAAAATTAGCTGAGGGTGGTGTCATGTGTCTGTAGTCCCAGCTACTTGGGAGGTGGAGGCAGGAGAATCGCTTGAACCTGGGATGCGGAGGTTGCAGTGAGCTGAAATCGTGCCACTGCACTCCAGCCTGGCAACAGAGCGAGACTCCGTCTAAAAAAAAATTGATTTTTCTTCTCTCTCTCTTTTTTTTTGAATCTGAGAGGAGGTCTCCCTATATTGCTCAGGCTGGTTGTGAACTACTGGGCTGAAGTGATTCACCTACCTCAGCCTCCAGAGTTGCTGGGAGTACAGGTGTGCACCACCACACTCAGCTGGTTTGTTTTTCTCGAATAGGACAAAAACTTATAGAGTTGCAGCTGTTGCTAGAAGTGCACCTAAAGTTGGATACGCCTTCAGAAATATGTCACACTGTTTCATAGCAAAATCATTGTTGTCTGAAGGGGAAGAAGAGATTGAGAAATTATAGGATAGATTGGTTTAGAGACTGAGCTTTTCAAGAGTTTACTGAACTGGAAAGGTTTTCAAGAGTTTACTGGAATGGAAAGGTTAAATGTTTTATCCTAAGATCATGCTATAAATGGTGTCAACTCCAATACGTAGGTTTTAGGGCTCCTTGTTACTTAATTCATGGTTGTAAATGTACCTATTATTCTGTTCTTAATAGCACAGAATTCAGAACTTCAAGCAAAGGCAAATGAGATTGAGAAAGAGTTTCAGACTTCTCAGCAAAAATGGAAAGAAGAATGCAGACGATTTGAACATGATTTGGAGGAAAGAGACAATATGATCCAAAATTACAATCGAGAATATGATCTACTTATGAAAGAAAAAAGCAGACTAGAGAAAACTCTACAGGTAAAGTAGTTTTTATAAAGGAATTTTCCTGTTCACTGAGATGTGTTGTATATTACTTGAAGTTATCCTGGATTTCTTTCCTTCCTTTTTCCTTCCTCCTACCTTCCCCCCTCCCTTTTTTTCTTTCTTAGGGGCATTTTTGCTGGTCTCTTTTGGAGTGTATTAATAGGTGTACTTTTTGGGGTGAAAAACAGTTTGCAGCCACTAATCAAAATGTTAAAAGCACTTATATAAGCACTTATATAAGCATATTGTAAGAAGGTAAGAATCTAGAGCTCATTTTGTCCAGCAACATGAAAATTGGAATTTTAGAAATATGGGCCTTACATATTGGTCTAAATATACGATAAATATAGAAAAATATTTGTGTTTGATATGAGCTTCGTTATCTATGTAGAGCATGTTATGTATAGATATGATATGTAACATATTTAAATTTTACTAAAATTATTGTGAGCCATTTATTCCCTCATTTTTTTGTTCTTTTTCACTCCCTAAAGTAAAAGCGGTATAAAGGTGAAGTTGCTGGTGACTTACAAGGTAGATTTTGAGTTGTCTATATTTGCCATTTTTTTTGAATAATGGAAAATGAACAAAGAAAAACAATAAACAAACGTGACAACACCAGGCATGGTGGTGTATGCCTGTAGTTCCCCCAGCTTAGCAGGGAGGTTGACTTGGGAGGATCACTTGAGGCCAGAAGTTTGAGGCCACAGTGTATCATGATTGGGACCTGTGAGTAGCCACTCTACTCCATGTGAGCAACATAGTGAAGCCCTGTCTCCAAAAAAAAAAAAGAAAAAAACAAAACAAAGAAAAGAAAACTGTGATAAAAATGTTCTGCCATTACCACTGGTGTAAATGGCTTTTTTGAATTTTGGAAATGTATCTTCACTAAAAATTCATTATACAGAAGCATTTACAAAATGTAAAAGTATACAAAATGTAAATAACTTTTTTGAACTTTGGAAATGTATCTTTACTTAAAATTCATTATACAAAAGCATTTACAAAATGTAAACATTTTTGTACAGTGGTTCCCAGATGTTGTCATTGGCAACAGATTTACTTTTGATTTCTTCCACATTAGTAGTATAGTTTGTCTCTTTTTGTTTACTACTATATTCCTAGACCCTGGAACAGTAGCTCGCATATAGAAGGGCTCCATTAATGTGGGAATCAGGGAGGTTTGGGTGGTAGCTGATATTACAAGTCCGTGGATGGGCATGTTTAACTTTCCCCACATGAAATGTTTTGAAGTTGTGTGGAGAGGAGGGTGATCGTGGCAGCATTTCTTTAGCCAATCAGATTGCACCTCAAGATAGAAGATTTTGATATGATCTCAGTTAATTACTTAGAATACTGTGCTTTGATTTTAGGCTATTGGTTTTAAACTGATCTGCACAGAGATCCTTGGGACAGTTTGGAGTTGAATTGGAGTCACTATTTAGCCCTTGGGGGAAAAAAAGCCTCAAGGCTCTTTGTGAGGGCTTTCTATAAGTTATGAGGGTAATATTTATTATTTATTATACAAATCCATGCTACCATTACATGGACGTGAGAGGCTTTCTTTCTCTCAAATGTAAACCATAGACTTTTTCTTCTGTTAATGGGAACTTAATTTAAGATCCTATAGTTAGAAAATTGGGCTTCTCAGCACATTGCATTTTATATTTTTAAGATACTGAACCAAATTAGATCTTGCAAATGTAGTACACCTTGGAAAACCCAATAGGAAATGCAAATTTTCAAGTATTGTTTATCTATAGAACTAGAAATTACAGTCCATACTTAAATTTTTTGTTTTTTGCTTTTCAAATTTTTAACACTCCAGAGTTACCTTATCCTAATTTGTTGCACAGAATTCTTTTCTTTGCTCCTTTTTCCTTATTGGAGATACATTGTTCTGTGTCAACTTTATATATAAATTGTCAGGGATAATCCACACACCTTGATCACAGGTAGAGATTTCCATAATAAATGGAATCTACTTTGTTTATATATATCATTTGATATTATATGTTGACATTTTGTTCAAACCTCTAAAGTTACATTTTCAGAAAAATTGGATCAAATATATGCCTATATAAATAAGCATATACAGCCCGTTGCTTAAATATATTTAGGTAATAGGTAAAAATATATGCTTACATAAACAAGGTATAACCTGTTGCTTAAATTACCATAGTTTCTTACTCATATCTACATTCTGATGATCAAATGATAGTTTTATCAATTACTTTAACATGAATTATGATGAGTTTTAACATCTATAGGCAAGGAGAGCCCCTTTGTACATTAAAACTGGGGATGAAGGAAGAAAGATAACTTTTATTGATCTAATAGTAAAGCAAGATTTTATTTATGTGAAGGAAGCGTTGGAAAAACATCAACAGGAGAAGAGTGAGATGGAATCTCGTATCAGGGAAACAACATTGGAAGAGTTTAGATTACAAGCTGAACAATGGGAAGCAGAAAGAAGAGAATTACAATTTATAGTACAGGTATTTTAAAAATAATAATTCAGTTCCTTAAATATATCTTTTTAATGCTTATGATATTCAAATTACGTTGGTGGGATAATTGACTCACTCAAAGGGAAAATACTTTCTAGTTTTGATTCTGGAAGGCCATGTTTCATATGCTGTTACGTAACAGTTGGGCAACTGTTACCAACAGATACCATTAGTGTTTAGAGTTCAGTGATTTCCATTGCATACATTATGTGATTTTTTAAGAAGGATGTGTATTTTTGGACGAATAGCTGTTTTGAATAAGATAAAGAAATGGAGTAATAGGATATTGGATATTAAAGAATCCTAACAAATCATATAGTGTAGTAATTTTTGAACTCTTTAAGAAGTACAAATTCTTAATTGTCCTCTATTCCTGCAACCCTGAAACACACAGAATCCTTGAGGCTTCTATAGTCCAGTTTGAAAATTACCGATTGCATCTAATCCCCTTTATACCTGAGCAGATGGAGATTTGGAATTTACTGACCTGAGTCAGTAATTTATAGTCAGTAAATTATAGACTGGATGATTAATGTAGGAAAAGACCGCAGGTCTCTGGATTCTTATTCCAGTGTACTTGCATTTTTTTCAGGAGTTTGTATGTATTTATTTTGAAGGAGAGGAAGGAGAAGCTCAAACTCAAACTATTGTGCTATTGTGTGTTTTAAAGGAAATTTGTGAAGTTAATCCTCTTTAAGAAAAAGCCCCACGAATCAACTAACTTAAAACTTCAAATACATTTCTATCATGTCTTCTAATTATTTATTTTGTGATAATACAATGTATTTTTGTAATTTTTCTACATAAATTGACAAACTAAAATAACCTAGATGTCAAAGATATGCATTTTTCACAAGAATGAAACATATCCACCTATAATAGGTTACTGTGTGTCACAAGCAACTTTGCAAGACAGAAGTTGACCAAAAATATGCAAAGAATAGAAGTCACTTGATTTTTTTAAGAGTAAAAGCCGGTGATGAACAGTGGAAATACTGAATTTGTTGTATATGTAATTATTGAAAATAGCAGTGAAACCACAGCTTTTGCAAACCTTTGGTCTTTGTGCAGTGCTTTTCTTCCCAGTCACCTCTTCTGTAGAATCTGCAAGGACAGTACAACCACCTTTTAGACCTGGTGTATTCTAAGTGTTTGTAGTTTGTGTAATTAGTTCATTAGTTTACTTGCTTGTTCATTCATTAATTCTCTAAGTACTTACCGAGTTACTGCTCTGGATACTGAGGCTAAAAAGCTAATTAAGATCTAGTTTCTGTCCTGGAAGATATTTCAATGCAGAAACATGTAAAGAGGAAAGTATTGTGTGATAAAATTTTAAATAAAATGCTGTAGGACCACAAAAGAGAAGTTGATTAGCTGCCTGGGAGACTGAGGAAGTCTTCTCAGAGAACATTATTTAAGTTGTTTTTGATAATTTTCTTAAAGGCTACTGGGCATAAACAAGCAAAATTAAGTGAATTAAAATAGGCCTTCTATTTCTAAACACTCAGCCAGTGGTCTAAATTTATAAAACATAATTCAAAGGCCTGTGTAAAAATATGTATACGATGTGATTTTGGTATAGCTTCCTGATCAATCCTATAAATCCTCCTAAATAAAACACAGTGGTTATACTGAAGTTTCTATATGAAGTGCTAAAATAAATTAAAATTAGGTGTCGGTCTTTCATAATGATGTGTACAGAAAAATGGGGAAATATGCCCCCGAGTTACTACCGATAGTATCTTGCTTTGCTGCTTTTGTAAGGTAAATTTTGTTGTATTTTGTAACTAGAATGTTTAGAGTTCTGTTTCTCAATTTCTTGTCTTTTTTTATAAGTAAAAGAAAATAACTTTTTCTTTTATAAATCAATCTTAAGAAACTGTTGTGACTTTGTGTTAAAAAATGTTTTTTTAGAAACAATCTGAAGGAGAGAGTGAAATTTTCTCTGTTGGCTTTTGATGGGTTTAGTTTTACATACTATAATTAGGTGTTAGTATCTAATAGTATTCTCTTTGTGTACCTCTCTAAGAGAATTCAGTTTTTTTTTTAAAACCTTCTCAGTGAAACCTTATCTTTAGCAGACAAAACTTGTTAGAATATTTCTCTTATCTGGGCTTTAGAATTTAGATCCATTATAAAAAGAAAATCTCAATTTTATGCCATGTTCTTTTTCATTATCAGGAGTTGGAGCACAAAATAGAGATATCCTTCTCTGGAATATTAACATGATTTCTTATTGGTGTTACCTAAAAAGTTACTCATTTTAAGATAGTGTTTCTCATTTCTTTCTTTTTTTTTTTGAGACAGTCTTTCTCTGTCACCCAGGCTGGAGTGCAGGGGCATAATCTTGGCTCACCGCAGCCTCCACCTCCTGGGTTCAAGTGATTCTTCTGCCTCAGCCTCCAGAGTGGCTGGGATTACAGGCACCTCCCACCATGCCTGGCTAATTTTTTTGTGTTTTTAGTAGAGTGTTAGCCAGGATGGTCTTGATCTCCTGACCTTGTGATCCACCTGCCTCGGCCTCCCAAAGTGCTGGGATTACAGTGAGAACCACTGTGCTCGGCCACAAGTGATTCTTCTGTGTAAATGCCTAGAAATATAATTGCTACGTCTTCAAGCTTATGGATTCACAATTATGATATATGTTGTACAAAGCACCAGTTGATATTCTCCAGCAACACTTTTAATTGTAGAACTTTGTTGGCCTTGGGGACTTAGACAAGAGGAATTGTTCTGGGTCTTTCAGGAGATAATCATGTAATAGATTAAGGTTGTAGTTAGCTATATTGATATCTTTTATAAGCTAGAAAAGAGGAGTACATTTAGCTCTGATACTTTTCTAACTATACTCGTGTAATTCTTCTGAATTGGAACGGAACCATATTTTGGATTCTGCAAAATGTTGTTTATATGCATATCCGTAAAAAAAATTATGCTTTTTGGGCTATGTTTCTGGAAGATGTGGAAAGAAAGCAAGTTTATTTTTTAAAAGCCAAATGTAGTTTCCTGTGATGTTAAATGTCAGTTCAAAACCAAGCCTCATTTTAAAATATTTTAAGTTCAACAGCCCCCTCTCGTGGCAAAAAGAAGAAACTTCCTCAATTTTTAATGCCCTTAATATGATTTTATGTCACACACACAGAAACACATACATAAGGATGCAAGTATGATTAGAAAATATGTTCTATAACAAAAATTTTAAATTTACATTTATTTGGGATGGAGGCAAATTTTTCTTTAAATTGCATGAGATATTTTGTATATTTCTTTTGGATTTTCTTGTGTGTTACAGTGCATCTCATAATTGGATTATATTGATAAAACCATAAACCTAAAGCAAATATTTGAACATACAACCCCGCCAGGGATTTATATTATCAATGCCCAATATGACCCAGCAATACCATTAATGTAACCGATACTCTCTATCTAGATCATGTTAGTGTTTGTCATATTTGCTTGAATTGTAAACAAACCGTAAATTGTTATATCGTTGAAGACAATTCTGAATCACTTCCCCATCCTGCCACCACTTCGGCCACAAAAGAATAACTGCCATTCTGAAGCTGGTGTTTAATTTTCTGTCTGTTTACATTGACTGTGTATTATATTGTTTGTAATGTTTTAGTATTTTGTATTTTAAGATATACCATATAGATGCTTCTTTGTCCAACTTGTATTTTTCACTTGTGTTTTTTTTTTTTAGACAGGGTCTCACTCTGTCACCCAGACTGGAGTGCAGTGGCACGATCTTGGCTTACTGCAACCTCTGCCTCCTGGTTTCAAGCAATCCTCCCACCTTAGCCTCCTGAGTAGCCGAGACCACAGGCACATTCCACCACACTGGGCTAATTTTTATATATTTAGTAGAGATGGGGTTTCACCAGGTTGGCTAGTCTAGTCTCGAACTCCTGAGCTCAAGTGATCCACCTGCCTTGGCCTATCAAAGTGCTGGAATTACAAGTGTGAGCCACCACGTCTGGCCTACTTGTGTTTTTGAGGTTTATTAAAGTTAATAAATTAGCTTCTGTTCACATAATTTAACTGCTGTATAGTATTATATCTTGTGTATGTGCTATAATTTACTCATTACCTGACTGCCTTGTCAATTTTCTATTGTTTATAATAGAATACATGAAGTTGGTTAATTTATAAATGAAAGGAATTTATTCTTACAGTTCTGGGGGTTGAGAAGTCTAATGGCAAGGGACTGCATCTGATGAGGGCCTTCTGGAGAGTTCAGAGCTCAGAGCTGCACAGGGCATTGCTTGCTGGTGGGCTGAGTGTGCCAGCTCAGGTCTCTCTTTATCTTCTTAAAAAGCCACCAGTTCCATTCTCATGATAACCTATTAATCCATTAATCCATGAATGGATTAACCCATTCATGAGGGCAGAGCTCTCATGAACCCAATCCCCTCTTAAAGACCCCACCTCTCACTACTGTCACATTGAGGATTACATTTCAACGTGAGTTTTGGAAGGGACAAACATTCAAACTATAACATTGACATTGAGATTTAAGTTCTTTCCAAGATCAAATTATTACAGGCAGTGATTCCATGAACATCAAATGTTTTTATGTGGGTATGTGTTTAATGTATATAAAATATGTGCCAAATTGTTCTCTTAAGTGGGTGTAACAATTTGAAAGAAGAGTTTTTCTTCCTTTACAGCCTCTTGGTATTTTTTCAGATTTAATTTCTTTTGAAATAGGGTATGTGTGAAATTGTATCTCATTCTTGCTTAAATTTCCTCTTCCTTGACAGTGACCATGTTATGTTCATTGGCCAGTCATATTTCTTTTTTGTGAAGTACCAGTTTATATTTTTTGTCTTTTTTCTTTTGGATTTTTTGGTATATTTTTATTGATTAATAGGAGCTTTTGGCCAGGGGTGTGGTGGCTCCTGCCTATAATCCCAGCACTTTAGGAGGCTGAGGTGGGAGAATTGCTTGAGCCCAGGAGTTAGAGACTAGCCTGGGCAACAGAGATACTGTCTCTGTTAAAAAAAATAAAATTAGCCAGCTATGGTGGTGCACACCTGTGATCCCAGCCACCAGGGAGGCTGAGGCGAGAGGATTCCTTGAGTCTAGGAGGTCAAGGCTGCGCTGTGCCATGATTGCAGCCTAGGCTACAGAGCAAGACCCTATCTTAAAAAAAAAAGGAGTTTTATTTTGTTTTAAAAATAATATATTTGGTAACTAACCCTTTGTTACACATATTTCTTTTGCAAATGTCTTTTTCTTCTTTGTAGAGACATTGTGTATGATGAACAGTTTTAAATTTTCATTTTTGGACACGGAGTCTCACTCTGTCACCCACGCTGGAGTGCAGTGGCATGATCTTGGCTCACTGCAACCTCTACCTACCGGGTTCAAGTGATTCTCCTGTCTCAGCCTCTGGAGTAGCTGGGATTACAGGTACCGCCACCATACCCATCTAATTTTTTTGTGTGTTTTTAGCAGAGACCGGGTTTCACCATGTTGGCCAGGCTGGTTTGAACTCCTGACCTCAGGTGTTCCACCTGCCTCGGCCTCCCAAAGTACTGGGATTGCAGGCATGAGCCACCATACCTGGCCTGGTTTTACATTTCAATGTAGTTGAATTTGTCAGTATTTTTCTTTGTAGTAGTGATTATTTTGTCTTGTATAACCCAGAGTCATAAAGAGAATGTGTATATAGCATGAGATGCTAATTTTGTTTTTCCAAATGGATAGCCAAGTGTTCTGTATTAGTAATTCAGTTGTCTGTTCTTTTACCGCATATTGATTTATAATGTCATTTTCATCATATATCAAGTTCTTTCATATCTAAGACTTTGTTCCTGAGTACTCTGTTCTGTTTCACTTACATGTTTGTTTCTGCGTTAGTGCTAAATTGTTTTATTCACTATACCTTTAGAATAAGTCTTAATATCTGGTAGAGAAAGTATCTTTATTCTTGATATTTTTTAGGAGTGTGGGAGGGGATTATTGGCCTTTTACTTCTTTATTTGAGTTTGAGGAATGGCTTATTATACTCCTCAATTTTGTAATTTTGATTAAAATTATATTGCATTTGTAGATCAATTTGATATAAAGTTGACATCCTTATAATGCTAATCCTTCTATTGTCCTTCTTGTTTTTACTCTTATTTTCTGAGAGATTTTCTCAATTTTTTATTGCAGCCTTTCTATCAAATTTTATTTAATCTTTTGGGTTTTTAATTTCTAAGAGCTCATTCTTGTTATTTCATCATACCTTTCTTAATAGTATATTCTCCTTGTTTCATGTTTGTAATGTCTTAATTTAACTCTTTGAGGATATAAGTCATGTTTGTTTTGAAGATGTCTCCCCCTCACCCCTCCCTTGATGTTGTTGTCCTCTTTTCTTTTCTTTTTATTTTTTGGAGACTGGATCTTGCTCTGCTGCAAAGGCTGGAAATGCAGTAACCCTATCATGGCTCACTGCAGCCTCGATCTCCTGAGCTCAAGCCATCCTCCCACCTCAGCCTCTTGAATACCTGGAGCTACAGGTGTGCACCACCACACCTGGCTAGTTTTTTTTTTATTCTTTGTAGAGATAGGGTCTCACTGTGTTGCCTAGCCTCATCTGGAACTCCTGGGCTCAAGTGGTTGTCCCACCTTGGCCTCCCAAAGTGCTGGGATTACAGTTATGAGCCACTGGGCCTGGCCTGGTCTTTATTTTCTCTGAGTGTTTGGCCTCATTTTGTAGTAGCCTCTGAGTTTCACATGAGAAGCGATATAGTTTAGATGTGTGTCTCTGCTGAAATCTCATATTGAAATGTAATCACCAATGTTGGAAGTAGGGCCTGGTGGGAGGTGATCATGGGGGCAGATTTCTCATGAATGGTTTAGCACCATTCTTCTTGGTACTATTCTCACAGTAGTGAATGAGTTCTCATGAAATCTGGTCCTTTAAAAGTGTGTAGCACCTCTTTCATCTTTCTCTGGATCTGGCCTCCTTCCTCTTTCTCCTGATATGCCTGCTCCCCCTTCATCTTCCACCATGATTGTAAGTTTTCTGAGGCCTCCCCAGAAGCCACGCAATGCCAGCATCATGCTTCCTGTACAGCCTGCAGTATTGTGAGCCAATTAAACTTCTTTTCTTGATAAATTACCCATTCTCAGGTATTTCTTTATAGCTATACGGGAACAGCCTAATACAAGAAGCTTTTCTCAAATGTCTGGTGATTCTAGACTGTGTTTATATTTAAGAATGAGGCACTAAAAAGCTGAGAAGAAGCTCTTTGGATGTGGAACCTTTGCATTGAATTGGGGGAACCTTACAATGTCTTTTTTCTTGACCTGGTAGTTTTCCTAGAAAAAAATCTTATAGTCTCCTCCTTATACTGCTGTGAGTATAGGAGTCAGTGTTCAGGGTGCTGTGAGGTCTAACTGCCCATGGTACAGATTTTGCCTAATCATATTTTTAATAAGGTGTCTTACGCCGACCCCCAGTTGTGTTTGCTTTTCATATTATCAGAACATCTTTTGCTCATCCTATCTAGTTAGTAAACTGCTTCCCTTTTTCCAGGATGTGGAGGAAGATTTTTCAGGGAGGGAGTTGGCGGAGGCAACCTGAGAGTATAAAGTACTGGTTAGAGGTTTCCAACAATGCTCCTGCATTCATTTTTACCATATAGCTTGGTTTCAGGGTTGGCTGTTCTGTTAGGTTCTGAAAGTTTGTGTCTCTGCTAAATTTGTATATTGTAACATAATCACCATTGTGATGGTAGGGTCAGGAGGTGGGGTCTTCAGGAGATTATTAGCTCATGATGGTGGAAACCTCAAGTAGAATTCAGAAGGTGGGTAATAGCAAACTCCTCCAAGCTAAAAGAGCATGTTTTAATCCAATGCAAGGAAGCTAAGAATGTTGAAAAAACTTAGAGGAATTGCTAACTAGAATAACTAGTTTAGAGAAGAGCATAAATGACCTGATGGAGTTGAAAAACACAGGATGAGAACTTTGTGAAGCATACACAAGAATCAATAGCTGAATCGACCAAATATAAGGATATCAGAGATTGAAGATCAACTTTATGAAGTAAACCGTGAAGACAAGGTTAGAGAAAAGAGAATGAAAAGGATTGAACAAAGCCTCCAAGAAATATGGGACTATGTGAAAAGACTAAACCTATGTTTGATTGGTGTACCTGAAAGTGACATGGACAAGTTGGAACCAAATTGGAAAACACTCTTCAGGATTTTTATCCAGGAGAACTTCCCCAACCTAGCAAGACAGGCAAACATTCAAATTCAGGAAATACAGAGAACACCACAAAGATACTCCTTGAGAAGAGCTACCCCAACACACGTATCATCAGATTCACCAAGGTTGAAATGAAGGGAAAAATGTTAAAGGCAGCCAGAGACAAAGGTTGGGTTACCCACACAGGGAAGCCCATCAGATTAACAGTGCATCTTTCTGCAGAAACCCTACAAGCCAGAAGAGAATGGGGCCAATATTCAAAATTGTTAATGAAAAGAATTTTCAACACAGAATTTCATATCTAGCCAAACTAATTTTGATAAGCGAAGGAGAAATAAAATCCTTTAGAGACAAGCAAATGCTAGGAGATGTTGTCACCGCCAGGCCTGCCTTACAAGATTTCCTGAAGTAATCACTAAATATGAAAAGGAAAAACTGGTACCAGCCACTGCAAAAACATACCAAATTGTAAAGACCATCAACACTGAAGAAACTGCATCAACAAATGGGCAAAATAACCAACACAATAAACATACGTGTGCATGTCTTCATAGTAGAATGATTTATAATCCTTTGAGTATATAATAACTAATATAGGAACAGAAAACCAAACACCTCATGTTCTCACTTGGAAATGAGAGCTGAACTATGAGAACACATGGACACAGGGAGGGGAGTATCACACATGGGGGCCTGTTGGGGGTGGGTGGTTACAGGAGGGTTAGCATTAGGAGAAATATCTAAGGTAGATGACGGGTTGATGGGTGCAGCAAACCACCATGGCATGTGTATACTTATGTAACAAACCTGCATGTTCTGCACATGTATCCCAGAACTTAAAGCATAATAAAAATAAAAATAAAAAAATGAAAATCAGTGAATGTAATTCTAACTCAATGTAATTGGTTAATTAATGTAACATAACTTTTCTTCATATAGAATTTCTAAATATCTCCTCTTGAGTGGAATTTCTAAACATCTCTACTATTTGAGGAAAACATCTTTTCCTGTGAAAACATGTTTGTGTGTCTGTGTCTGTGTGTATTTATATTCATATCCAAGAACAGAATAGAAATTGTCATATAATATTAAGGGACTACCAAACCTCTGCCTTGAAAATGTGATTGTTAGGTCAGAATTTTATCTAAATTTTGAAATACTCTTCAATAAATGCTATTTGGCAAGTAATATTTAATATAGGTCAACTATTATAGCAGTAATATATCACCAAAGTAAACATAATAAGCCTTTACAGATTGGCCTTTGATTTTCCAGGTTCTTTTGTTTTTTTAAAAAAAGGATTAAATTTAAACTTAATGGAATAATGAGCATACTCTTTGTTTATTGTAATGGGATTAAAATGATTATGTGTTATCTTTCTACATGATTTGTTAGTAAAGTGGGAATCACGTGATTTTTTTTTTTTTTTTTTTTTTTTTTTTGAGAAAGAGTCTCATTCTGTTGCCCAGGCTGGAGTTCAGTGGCACGATCTTGGCTCACTGCAGCCTCTGTCTCCTAGGCTCAAGAAGTCCTCCCACCTCAGCCCTCCAAGTAGCAGGGATCATAGGTGTGCTCCACATGCCGGCTAATTTTTGTTTATTTAATTTATTTATTTTGAGATGGAATCTCTCTCTCTTGCCCAGGCTGGAGTACAGTGTGCGATCTCGGCTCACTGTAGCCTCTGCCTCCCAAGTTCAAGTGATTTTCCTGCCTCTGCCTCCTGAGTAGCTGGGATTATGGGCATGTGCCACCATGCCCAGCTAATTTTTTGTATTTTTAGTAGAGACAAGGTTTCACCCTGTTGGCCAGGCTGGTCTCAAACTCCTGACCTCAGATGATCTGTTCACTCTGGCCTCTCAGAGTGTTGGGATCACAGGTGTGAGCCACCATGCCCGGCCATTTTTGTTTATTTTTTAGGGATGATGTTTTGCCATGATGTTTGTTCAGTCTGGTCTTGAACTCTTGAGTTTAAGGGATCCACCCACCTTGGCCTCCCAAAGTTCTGGGATTGTAGGAGTGAGCCACTGTGCCTGGCCTGTGATTTTCTTTTATGAATAAAACACATGAGATATCCTAAATAATTCATTTTACTTTAACAAATACTGTATAAAATAGTTTCCATCAACTAGGATATAAGCATCTTTTGGTTATAGACTATTTTGTTATTATTTCAAATTATTTGGTTTACTTTATGATTAAACATGTAAACTGCTATTTATTTACTTTAAAGTAGACAAGTATCTAAGTGAATGAATGAAAGTTGGAGGTTATGTAGTTGTAAATTAAGAAGGCATATAATTTAATGGTGACTGAATTAATATTGGAACTAATGAGTGAGTGAAGGAGGAGGACCTATCATATAGAATAATAGTTTTTTGTACTTGTATAGTACATAATGTTCTTAAAAGTGCTTTCATATATGAAAATACTCATAAAAATAATTATATAAGGTTGTTCATAATTCTATTTGTATTTGGCCGTTCTCACATTGCTATGAGGAAATACCTGAGATTGCATAAAGAAAAGAGATTTAATTAATTGGCTCATCATTCTGCATGCTTTACAGGAAGCATGGTGCTAATATCTGCTTGGTGTCCGGGGAGACCTCAGGAAGCTTACAGTCATGGTGGATGGCAAAGTGGGAGCAGGCATGTCACATGGCACTTTTGTTCCTCTCTAAATTGGTTATTGTAGTTAGCAGTTCCTGTAACCTTTTATCAAGACTCTTAGCTTGCTCACATTGGGTTAGAACATGCTTCTTTGGCTCAGAGGAGTTTGTTATTACCCACCTTCTGAAGCCTACCTTTGTCAGGTCATCAATCTCATTCTCTGTCCAGTTTTGCACCCTTGCTCGAGAGTGTTGCGATCATTTGGAGGAGAAAAGTCATTCTGGCTTTCGGAATTTTCAGCATTTTTGTACTGGCTTTTCCTCATCTTGGTGGATTTACCTACCTTTGATCTTTGAGTCTGATGATCTTTGGATGGGATTTTTGTGTATGGGCTCTTTATGTTGATGTTGATGTTATTGCTTTCTGTTTGTTGCTTTTTCTTCTAACAGCTCCTCCTCTGCAGGTCTGCTGCACTTTGCTGGAAGTCCACTCCAGACCCTGTTTTCCTGGGTATCACCAGTGGAGGCTGCAGAACAGCAAAGATTGCTGCTTCTCCTTCCTCTGGAAACTTTGTCCCAGAGGGGCACTAGCCTGATGCCAGCTGGAGCTCTTTTGTATGAGGTCTCTGTCAACCCTTATTGGGAGGTCTCTCCCAGTCAGTAAGCACGGGGGTCAGGGACCCACTTGAGGAGGCAGTCTGTCCTTTAGTAGAGATGGTGCACTGTGCTGGGAGAATCCCCCTTGTCAGGATCAGTCGCTGTCCTCAGAGCTGGCAGGCAGGAAATACTTAAGTCCACTGAAGCTGCGACTGCAGCTGCCCCTTCCAGCAGGTGCTCTGTCCCAGGGAGATGAGAGTTAGCTGTTTTTTTTTTTAAGCAATAAAGTATTTTAATTTTATTTATTTATTTATTTTTGAGACAGTCTTGCTCCATCACTTAGGCTGGAGTGTAGTGATCTGATCTTGACTCACTGCAGTCTCTGCTTCCTGAATCAAGTGATTCTCCTGCCTCAGCCTCCCACAGTAGCTGGGATTACAGATATGCGCTACCACACCTGGCTAATTTTTGTATTTTCAGTAGAGATGGGGTTTTGCCATGTTGGCCAGGCTGGTCTCAGACTCCTGGGCTCAAGTGATTAGTCTGCCTTGGCCTCTCAAAGGGCTGGGATTAAAGGTGTGAGCCACTGCACCTGGCCTCAATCAAGTGTTTTAAAAATAAATACATTTTTAGATATAATGCTATTGCACACTTAATAGACTACAGTATAGTACAAACATTTATTTGCAATTTCTTGGAAACCAAAAAATTGATGTGATTCACTTTATCGCAACGTTTGCTTTATGGCAGAGGTCTGGAACTGAACCAGCCATATCGCTAAGGTATGCCTATATTAAGAAGTCTATTACCTGAAGAAAATAATTATTAGGGTTTATATATAGCCTGCTATAGAATAGTAATCTTATGAATAAAGGGATTCATAAGAATAAGGAATTGGAATCTCACACCAGTCAGAATGGCTATTATAAAAAAGTCAAAAAATAGCAGGTGTTGGCAAGGTTGTGGAGAAAAGGGAACGCTTATGCATCATTGGCAGGAGTGTAAGTTAGTTAAACTATTGTGGAAAACAATGTGGCTATTCCTCAAAGAATTAAAAACAGAACACCATTTGACTCCAGCAATCCCATTTCTGGGTATATACTCAAAGGAATAGAAATTGCTCTACTACAAAGACACATGGCATGCATATGTTCATTGCAGCATTCTTCACAATAGCAAAGACATGGAGTCAACCTAAATGCTCATCAGTGTTAGACTAGATAAAGAAAATGTGGTATATATACACTATTAAATACTATGCAGCCATAAAAAAGAATGAGATCGTATCATTTGCAGGAACATGGATGGAACTGGAGGCCATTATCCTTAGCAAACTAATGTAGGAACAGAAAACCAAACACCACATGTTCTCACTTCTAAGTGGGAACTAAATGATGAGAACACATGGACACATACAGGAGATCAACAGACCCTGGGGCCTACTTAAGGGTGGAGAGTGGGAGAAGGGAGAGGATAAGAAAAAATAACTGTTGGGTACTAGGTTTAGTACCTGGGTGTTGAAATAATGTATGCAACAAATTCCTGTGACATGAGTTTACCTATATAACAGACCTGCACATGTACCCCGAACCTGAAACAAAAGTACAAAAAAAAGAAAACAGAAATAAGAAATTGGAGATACGAAATGAGCTGAATTTAAAATGTTTTCTCATCTCTTCACTGTGAACTTAGGCTGCTGGGTGCTTTTGAAACTAGAATTTTTGATAGAGAAGTATATTTGATGTCTGCAACATACTCGGATTCCCTTAGTATCTTTTGAGTGGCTAGGTATTCTTGGAAGCATATAAAATATTCATATTGTGTTTATCTATGATTAACATTATGCTGTTGAGGGAAGTGTGGGAAAGAGGGCTTTTTTAAAGGCTTTAAATGAGAACAGTGAATCTAGATTAGTTACTTTGGAGAATGCCTTTGATATATATATATATATATATATATATATATATATATATATATATATATATATATGTTAACTTTATGTTTGAACTTTTTCAATAAAATTCAACTCCCATTTCTGTGTTTAGTTGGGAAAGGGGATCAAGAGATTTTAGTATAAGGCTACCTGAAGTTACTTCTTTTTCAATAGCTGAGCAAAGAGTTGAGGTTTTTGAAAACCTGAGTAAATGAAACACAGCCATCTAGTGGATGGAATTTTAAAAGCTGTAAGCATGTAATTTAAGCACCCTGAGCTCATGTAAGCATTATTATTAGGCATTCAAGTTAATCATTATTTACTAACAAAGGGTAATATACATTAAAAAATTTTAATGGGAAGGGGAAACATTACATATGATTGTTGAACCACAGCATTATATAAATACCTTCAGAGGTTGGTTGAACTAATATAACATTCTCATATGTTATAACATTTTCCATTGTAATATTAATCAGAGTTTTTGAATTGTAAAACTTCAGTAGTGCTTTTTAAACTCATGGGCATTCTGAAACATTGATGGAAAATATTTAGGCCTCTTTTGCCTATTTAAAGTAACCTATTATGGTTGAAGCACAGATTTAGTTACTCACTGTCTTCTGTTGGAGTGACTCTTAGTCATTGATGGCTTATAAACTTTATTGATGCAAAAATGAATTATTTTCCAGGAGCAAGATACTGCTGTGCAAAATATGCATAAGAAAGTAGAAAAATTAGAAACAGAACATATGGACTGCTCTGACCTTCTACAGCGACAAACAAACGAACTTGAATTTAGCACTCAACGAGAGGAACTCCTTAGAAAAGAATTTGAGGTACATTTTCTCATTCTTTTATGATATATATGTGTACAACTTATACACACACACGTACATAAAACCCATTTTGTGATTTAAGGTTGGAGCATTTTACTCTGCGATAATATATAAAAATAATTCTAGGGGCATTTATTTATAATGTGTATTTGGCTTCTTTGAAAACTTTTTAAATCTGAGTATTTTGTGTTTTGCCCTAGTATAAAAAATATATTCACTTTTTAACAATTAACTCTCATAGAATATTCGGGAAGTTTGAGAGTAATTGTTTACATTATTAGGTTGAGTAAGCAATGCAGGAAAAGCTTTGGTGTACATAGGTTCTACATGATAAAAATAATATTACATTTTAATTTTGTAGTTTGAATCATGTATAATAGCTAGTTTTGTGGAATGTTTTTCCAATGAGACTTAGGAAAGGAGCATCAATTTACAAATGAAAAATAGGATTTTTATTAGTGAATAATACTGAAAATAACTTTAATCTTAAGAGAAATCTAATTGATTTCATTAGTTCATCTTCTTTTTAAAATTTCTCTTTGCTTTGTGGGAAATGAAATATTTAAACAGATAAAGAAGTTTTGTCCTACACATAATTTATAATCTTTATTAGGTAAATAAATACTTATGAAGAATATTTAATGGTAAAGTGCTAGAGTTAACACTTATTAAACTCACTGTGTCATTTAACATTGTTAAGAATAGCAATAAGAGGGCTGGGTGCAGTGGCTCACACCTGTAATCCTATCACTTTGGGAGGCCAAGGTGGGTGGATCACCTGAGGTCAGGAGTTCAAGACCAGCCTGGTCATCATGGTGAAACCCCATCTTTTTTTAAAAAAAAAGAATAGCAATAAGGATTATAACTTTTGGGAGGAAGGAAGTATGATTCCTAACATTTTTAGATAATATGTAAATAAAATGAATAGTAAAATCAGCCTTAAAATTATTGACACTAGTAGAAACATTCAATAAGGAGGCTAGGCAGAAAATAATATATGACAATTATGTTTATATTCTTACATACCAGCGATAATTAGATAATCTAATACTGAAAGGTTTTCTTCATCACAGTAACAAAATAGGAATAAAATAAACAAATACATTAAAATTATAAAATTTAACTGAAGATCTTAAACGAACATGGTGAGATATTATAGGAACACTTAACACTGTAAAGACATACATCCTCCCTAGATTGTATTATGGATTAAAGCAGTTCCAAGCCAAACTTCAATGGAATTAATTTGGAAAACAGAATCTAGAATTCCTGTAGAATACTGAAGTGACCAGGTGAGAGTATCTAAAATATTTCGATAAGAGTAATAGGTGTTTTTTTTTCCCCTACCAGATGCATATTATAAAGCTTCAGTGGGGTGTCAGTTGTTCTTTGGTTACATTGCAACAGAGACCAACTTTGGTTAACTTAAATAGGGACTTCAGTATGGGAATCATGTTCACAAACTTAGAAGGAAGGCTAAGGAATCAAACTGAGAAAGCACATGGATCCCAGAGTATCTCCAGAGGTCTTGGGAGCAGAACTGATGTTGGGGTGAACTGGCATCAATTATTTTCATTCTTTTAAAAAGCTATATTCAGGATTTAAATACCAGGAGGAGGACATTTAGTTGAAATAGGTAATTCATCCCCAATAAATCCCTCCCAATTCTAACAAAATTAAAGCCTCAAAAAAGAATTCTTATAAGGAGATCACTATGCTGGTAACCAAAAAGTGCAATAACTCTAAGACCAGACTGTATGAGTATTGTATTAGAACTAATATCTGTCTCTCTATCTATAGAGATAGTATTCATACTAAAGAGCTAGATAGAGAGATAGATTGACTCCCCTGGTTCTGAGTTTTTCAGACTTGGACTAAGCCATGCTACTGGCACCCCAGGGTCTCCAGCTTGCAGATGTTCTGTCATGGGTTTTAGCCTCCATGACCACACAAACTGGTTCCCATAATAATCTCCTCCCATATATCTATATCTTTATCTATATATCTATATAGATGTAGAAAACTTTAAATATATATAAAAGTAGACATAATAATATAATGAACCTAATATCCATCACCAGCTTCAACAATGATCAATTTGTGAACAGTCTTGTATCCTTATACCCCTACTGATTTTTCCTCCTCCCATATTATATTGAAATCTCCAGCCATCGTATCACTTTAACCTTAATTTTTTTCTTATGATTTCTAAAAATAAGGAGTCTTTTATTTAAAGTTGCATTATCGATATCATATATAAATTGTTTACTGATAATTACTCAATATAGTCAAATATCCAGGCATTATTCAAATTTTAAATTGTCTCATAAATGGCATAAATGTTGTATATGTTTATAGTTTGATTCTGAATCTCAATTAGGTCAAGATGTCTATATGTCTCTTGAGTCTCCTTTAATCAACACGTTCTCCCTGTATCTTTCTTTTTTTCCTTTTAGTATATTTTTGAACACATCAAATTATTTGTGCTGTAGAGTTCCCACTGGTTGTGAAATTTCAGATCATCAGAGATAACAATGTTTCTTAGTATGGATCTTTCTCATTCAGCGTGCAGGACATGCAGTGGTCATTTTAGCCAGGAGACTCATGTCCTTCATTTTCAGGAATTCTCTTGATTATTTCTTCACAATATCCTCCTCAGTTTTTTTTTTTTTTCCTTTTCTTCCTTTCTGAGACTTTTATTATTCAAGTGTTAGGCCAACTCAATTGATACTTTACTCTTCCCTTAACTTTCTCTTTGTCTTTTTTTGTTGGTGATGCTTCTTGGGAGATTTGTTTGACTTCACTTTCTAATCTTCTAATTGAATATTTTCTTTTTAATTTCTGGGAGCTTGTTCTCTGTGTCGATTTTGTATTATCCTGTTCCTACATTATGACTGCAGTATTCATTTACTCAGTAAATATTTATTGGAGTGTCAGGCACATTTCTGGGTCATAGAGGCATAGCAGAGAAAAAGAAAAGCCTCCTCCTGCTTCTCCGCCTCCCTTTCCTCCTCTCCCCCTCTTCCTCTTTCTCCTCCTCCTCCTCCTTTTTCTTCTCCACAGAAGGATAGCAGAGAACAAAGAAAAGCTGCCTCCTTCTCTTCCTTGTCACAGAGGCATAGCAGAGAACAAAGAAGAGCCGCCTCCTCCTCCTCCTCCTTCTCTTTTTTTTTTTTTTTTGTGAGTCAGAGTCTTGCTTTGCCCAGGCTGGTGTGCAGTGGTGGTCTCAGCTCATGGTAACCTCCCCCTCCCAGGTTCAAGTGATTTTCCTGCCTCAGCCTCCTGAGTAGGTAGACTTACAGGTGTGTGCCACCATGCCTGGCTAATTTTTCGTATTTTGAGTAGAGACAGGATTTTGCTGTGTTGCCCAGGCTGGTCTTGAACTCCTGTCCTCAAGTGATCAGCTCGCCTTGGCCCCCAGAGTGCTAGGATTACAGGTGTGAGCCACTGTACCTGGCGGAAAAGCCTCTTCCTTCTTGAAGTTGACATTCTGGTCAGGAGGAATCACATATTAAATGAAACAATGTATAGTATGTTAGTTGGTGATAATTCTGTGAACAGTAATAAAGGAGTCCAGGGGAGGTAACGAGTAATAGGGTATCCTTTTATATTGATGGTCATGGAAGGATAACTTGATAAGGTGACATTTGAGCTGAGACCTGAAGGAAGGAAGGGATTGAGCTGTATGGATATCCCAAGGAAGAGCATTCTAGGTAGAAGGAATAGAAGGTGTAAGACCTGAGTTGCAAGTGTATTTGTAATGTTTGAGGAATAGCAAGTAGGCCTTTGTGACTGCAATAGAATTAGCAAGAGAGAGACTAGTAGGATATATAGAATGGCAGACAGATCATACAGGATTTTGAAGGTCTTTCATAGTTCATTGTAAGAACTTTGGTTTTTGTCTGAGATAGAAAGCTATTGGGAAGTTTTGAGCAGAGGAGTGATATGCCTTTTCTCATTTATGTTTTAAAAGCATTATTCTGGACACTCTTTGATAACAGATTACGAAAGACCATTTTGGAGACTATTAAAATAATCTAGTTGACAGATTATTGTGTTTTAGACAAGGAAGTAGTAGAGGAAGGTTCTGTCTTGCAAAAATGTATCCACATTTGACCATCTCCTCTACTATTACCTTGTAGTAGATTATGTAGTTGAGATGGTCAAATTTGGATATACTTTTGCAAGATAAAAACCACAGAAATCACTGATTAATTGAACCTGGATTATGAGAGAAAAAGAGGGAGTAAAGGATAATGCCAAAGATTTTGGCTTGATCAGACAAATGAATGGCATTTCCATTCCTGAAATGGTAAATAATACAAGTGGAGTAAGTTTGGGAGAGGTCAGGAATTTGGTTTTAGATATGTTAAGTTTGAGATTCCTTTTAGGCATTCAAGGGGAGATGTGGGGTAGGCACTTGAGTATGTGAATATTGGGTTTAGGGAAGCCTTATTACTGTTGTAGGGTAACAAGGACATGTAAAAAGTTTCATTGGAAAATTTTGAAATATTACAATCTATAAGTCTTTTCTCTGTATGTCTTTCATTTCTGCAAAGGGATATCTGCTAGTTTCAGGTTTGATGATTATAAAGTGAAAGAAGGAAATGGAGGAAGAATCGGGTTATCATGCTGTTTAGTATACAGACTTCCCCCTGGTTTCGGTCTGGTGCACCCCTCTTCCTCCCTTTCCATGTGTATTTCTGCATTCAGCTTCTGGTTCAGGTTTATCTTCTTCAGATAATAAACCTTTTGTGAGGGCTAGGGTTATTTGTTTGGCTACTTGGGGTAAGGGTGGATGCCTTGAGGTCTGATTTCTTACAGCGATGACTAAAAAAAAAATATTTATTGAGATGTAATTTGCATACTATAAATTTGTTCATTTAAAGTGTACAATTCAGTGGTTTTTAGTATATTCACAGCATCGTGCAACCATCACCATAATCAATTTTGAAACATTTTCATCATCCAATAAGAAACACCCCCCCACACACACAGAAATCCCGTACTCATTAGCCATCACTTTTCTATTCCCCTTTCCCTCTCAGCCCTAAGCAACTACTACTCTCTGTCTTTATGGATTTACCTATTCTAGACATTCCATACAAGTGGAACTACAATATATAGTCTTTTGCTACTGACTTCTTACACTTAGCATAACGTTTTCAAGGTTCATCCATATTGCAGCATGTATTAGTGCTTCATTCTTTTTTATGCCCGAATAATATGCCATTGTGTAATATATATTTTGTGTATCTGTCCATCAGTTGATGGAAATTTGTGTTTGTATTAGTCAGGGTTCTCTAAAAGGGCAGAACTAATAGGATATATGTATACATGAAGGGGAGTTTATTAGAATTAACTCACACGATCACAATGTGAAGTCCCACAGTATGCTATTTGCAAGCTGATGAGCAAGGAAGCCAATCCAAATCTTAAAACTTTAGAAGTAGGTAAGCCAACAGTGCAGTCTTTAGTCTGTGGCTGAAGGCCTGAGAGCCCCTGGCAAATTACAGTGTAAGTCTAACAGTCTAAAAGCTGAAGAACTTGGAGTCTGGTGTTCCAGGGCAGGAAGCATCCAGCACAGAGAAAGATGAAGGCTGGAACATTCAGCAAGTCTCCTCATTCCACTTCTTCTGCCTGCTTTATTCTAGCCACCCTGGCAGCTGATTAGATGGTGGCCACCCAGACTGAGAGTGGGTCTGCCGCTCATATGTTAACCTCTTTGGCAACACCCTCGCAGACACACCCAGGAACAATACTTTACACCCTTTGATCCAATCAAGTTAACACTCAGTATTTACCATAATAGTGTTGTTTCCATTTTTTAGCCATAATCAGTAATGCCATGATGAACATTCATGTACAAGTTTTTGTGTGGATGTTTTCAAATATCTTTATTATATATCTAGGAGCGGAATTGCTGGGTCACATGGTAACTATATGGTTAACATTTTGAGGAATTGTCAGTTGTTTTGTAGTGGCAGCACCATTTTACATTCCCACCAGCAAGGTATAAGTGTTCTAGTTTTTCTAGATCCTCACCGACACCTATTATTATCATTCTTTTAAATTATAACCATTCTAGTGGGTGTGAAATGGTACCTCATTGTCATTTTGATTTGCATTTCTCTGATGATTAATGATGTTGAATATCATTTGATGTGCTTATTAGCCATTCATATGTCTTCTTTGGAGAAATAGCTATTTAGACCCTTGTCCTTTTTAAAAACGGATTATTTGTACTGTATGTGTGTATATATATACATATATATGTATATATGATGTTAACAATGGAGGAAACTGGGTATGGAGTATGTAGATGGACTTAACAACAGAAATGTCAGTAAGAACTTGGCAAAGATAAGAGCCCTCATACTCTAGCCATATGTGGTTTATTTTTTACAAGATTAAAGAATGAATAAAAATATGAAATTATATTTGAAATAATATTTTAACTTATTTTCCACTTGCGCTGAACATATTTTTAGGCCAATAAATTCAAGAATTCATTATATTTTATATCATCTTTTTAAATACTATGGTTTTTAGATGCTTTTTAAAAAAGAAATAGGGACCAGGAGCTGTGGCTCATGCCTCAGCACTTTGGGAGACAGAGATGGACGGATCATTTGAGCCCAGAAGTTCAAGACCAGCCTGGGCAACATGGTGAGACATCGCTACAAAAAATACAAAACTTAGCCAAACGTGGTGGAGTCTGCCTATAGTCAGTCCCAGCTCCTCGGGAGGCTGAGGTGGGGGGATTGCTTGAGCCTGGGGAGGTTGAGACTGTAGTGAGCTGTGATCATGCTACTGTACTGCAGCTTGGGTGACAAAGTGAGGTCCTGCCTCAAAAAAAAAAAAAAAAAAAAAGGATTAGGATAGAGTTAATGTTCTGAATATTAGAATTTAAAAAATCATTTAGAGGTCACTTAAGGGGCCAGGTGTGGTGGCTCACACCTGTAATCCCAGCACTTTGGAAGGCCAAGGTAGGCAGATCACGAGGTCAGGAGTTTGAGACCAGTTTGGTCAACATAGTGAAACTGTCTCTACTAAAAATACAAAACAATTAACCAGGTGTGGTGGTGTGTGCCTGTAATTCCACGTACTTGGGAGGCTAAGGCAGAATTGTGTGATCCCAGGAGGCAGAAGTTGCAGTGAGCTGAGACTGTGCCTTTGCACTCTAGCCAGAGTGACAGTGCAAGACTCCATCTCAAAAAAAAAAGTCACTTAAGGATGCTATAAAACTCTGTGATCACTAAAAGCATTTTATTAATTGTGTTACAGTTGTGAGGCTGTATTATGTAATAGTGATTTCTCTTTTGTTGGTAGGAATCTTGGTAAGGCAATTTTGACTCAATTAAGAAAATATTGGCCGGACGTGGTGGCTCATATCTGTAATTCCAGCACTTTGGGAAGCTGAGGTGGGCGGATCACTTGAGGTCAGGAGTTTGAGACCAGCCTGGCCAACATGGTGAAACCCCATCTCTATTAAAAATACAACAATTAGCCGGACATGGTGGTGCTTGCCTGTAATCCCAGCTGCTCCAGAGGCTGAGGCAGGAGAATCGCTTGAACCTGGGAGGCGGAGGCTGCAGTGAGCCGAGATTGTGCTACTGCACTCCTGCCTGGGTGACGGAGCAAGACTCCATCTCAAAAACAAAACAAAACAAAACAAAACAAAACAAAACAAAACAAAACAAAACAAAACAAAACAAAACAAAACAAAACAAAACAAAACAAAACAAAACAAAACAAAACAAAACAAAACAAAACAAAACAAAACAAAACAAAACAAAACAAAACAAAACAAAACAAAACAAAACAAAACAAAACAAAACAAAACAAAACAAAACAAAACAAAACAAAACAAAACAAAACAAAACAAAACAAAACAAAACAAAACATAAGACAAACAAAAATATCTAATACCTAAACCTTAAGATGTGGTTATGCATAACCCAGTATTGACTTTTTCCTGTAAAATACTTAATTTCCTCAATATCTGTTTTTATTGATTGATATTATAGGTATAAAATTATTTTAGATTAGTTTTATTTTTACTCTATGTTTTTTTCTTCACTGTTGTGTAAATACTTTTGATAATACCAGGTTTCTGCTTTTGGAGAGCTTGAAGCTTTGAAGATAGTCTAGGTAGTCTTTATTTTTCTTCTATTTGTAATAATTTTACAAGTGGACAGATTTAGTCTTCTAACTTACCTATGATTTCTCATATTTAAATTCTTTTTAAAGGCTTTGCTTTATATTATATATCATATATTGTATATTAGATAGTATATTTTGTACTGGCTGTTTGACTGCATAGTGACATAATAAAAAACCAGTTGAATTTCTGGAGAGCATTTTATGTTAGTTTTGCACTCAATTGTGGAGACAATAACTACCAATAATTCTAGGTACTTTTAAGTAATTATCAATGGTATTTTTAAAGAAATTAAGCTAATATGGGATAATAATAAAGAGGAAAATTGTTAAAATTTAATTTAACGAAGAATATTGTTTAATATCAGTAATATAAAACTAAAGCAACGAATAGACATTTAGCCTAGTGAATGTTTTAAATTTTAGTGAAGCTTTTTTAACAGTTCCATTTCTTGAAAGGTGATTTTTTTAATGTGTCTAAGCCAAAGAAGTTTTTATATATATGAAACATATATATAAAAGAATTTAAAAATCTTATAAGCTTTATATCACTGTGTCTTAATCATCTTAACATGGATCAATGCTTTCTTAGATTAAAAACCACACAACACACTCCCAATCCAATTTTATAAATGCTATACTGGAGACCAGAGAATCAAGGGAAAAGTGAACTGGAAAAAGAAATATCCATGGCTTTTATAAACCTCTTTACAACTAGGGGAGTTTATTATCATGGGAAATAAGCTTAACTCAATAAGAAAAGAGAAAAGAGAAGATGCAAACCTAATTCTGAGGGAACTGAAGAGTCTTCTGAAGATTATGGTAGAGCAAGAACAGCCTTTGCAAATAAATTCTGAATTGCTTCTGTCAGTCATATTCTATATTATAGTAACATAAAAAAAGGGTGGAAGGTAGCATCTTTCTTTAAATGTGTACTACCTTCAAGTGGAAAATGAAAAGAAAAATGTATTTCACATTTCATAGTTGTAGATAAAGACCACCCTGTATGATTCATCTTTTTAAAGCCATCATATGTTTGTAGGAATCATTTTCAAATATCCATATGTATAGATTACTAACTATAAAATAGGTAAATGATGAAATCACCTGTGTTATACAGTCATAGGTATTACACATTTAAATACATAATTTTATGTTCATAATAAATTTTAAGATTGGAACTTCAGTTAAATATTTGGTAAATACTCAAGTTTTTGTTGCCAGAAAAGATAGAGATAATTTTTAAAGAAGGTAAATTAGTTTATTATCACGTTCATCAGAATTTGTGATCTGCAAATTCTGTTCCTGATAATTCTTATTTTTATTATCTGTGTTTTTTTTTTATTATACCTAAAAGTAATAAAACTTTGTTTTTTCATTAAACTCTTTTATAATCTGAGTGGTATACTTAATTTTTTGCTGAATAAAAAAATTACAGTGTTCTCCAGTTTATTTCTGTTGTCAGCCTATTGCCTTCATATATCCCTTCTGAAACTGTTAAGGCTTTGTTACCATCCTCAGTGACTTTAACTTTGAATTTTCTACCTTCAGAACTGCATAGTTAACCACAATTAAGATGACTGGCACAGAGAGCTCTGAATCTTTCTATGTCCTGCTATGCTTTATATGAGCCTGTTTATGTAAAATAATCTAGGGGATTCTGGAAAACAATTATGTTTTGGCCATTAATAAAATAGTTACAAATGAATCATAATTCAGAGACAATAAATAGAAGGAATATCCTTTAGAGGCAAATCAATTTTTGTCCACAACACAGGTCTTTTGCTTACTTATAATGAAAAGGCTTACAGATGTGTCAGGACCCATTTTGGCCTTTGGGTTAAGGACCTAGTATGGCATCTGGCATATAGAAGATACTCTATAAATGTTCCATTCTCCTTTTTAGTTGACCTATACAGTAAAATAAGTATTAATGAGATCATCATGAAAAGGTACAAACCTATTCATTTGTTTTTAATAATCTTTTAAGTGTTTTTATACAGTTGCATTTGTTTAATTGGATTGAATGCAAATGTAAAATGGTTGGACTTCTGTGAGGTAGAATAAAGTGGATTGGACTTCCTGACCAATTCACTTCCAAGACCAGTTGGACTTCCTTCCTGTTCTTTTTTATGTGGCAGTTCCCATGTTCTGAGTCACAAAGCAGCATTAATTTTGCCTCTGAGTTGTTTTCTTTCATGTACCGTGCTGGCTACATGGAAAGTAGAAGAGCTACTTAAAAACAAACACCATCTTCAAATTAGAATGCCTTATTAAGATTTAAAATATATACCGTACAAGGCTGAACTGAAGAATCTTCTGAAGATTATGGTAGAGAGAGAACAGCCTTTGCAAATAAATTCTGAATTGCTTTTGTCGTCATATTCTATATTATAGTAACATAAAAAAGGGTAGAAGGTAGCATCTTTCTCTAAATGTGTACTATTTTCTAACAATGCATTTTTTATAAAATATGTCATGTTACTGTAAAAGTTAAATGAGAAAATAAATGAGACTTTTTTGAAAACTGTAGCATGTTAGTATTTAACTCTAGGCATATTCTCCTCAGTGACATTAAGGTAAACATCCTCTCTCGTGTAGAAGTGATGTTAGAAATATAAATGCTTACATTTAAAATGCCAACATTAAAGGTCAGACTAATTGAATAATATTATTGCTTCTTAAGATGTTTGATTAGAATAAGGATGACAAATAGTAAAGGGCTTGTAGACTGTTCTTAATTATGACTCTTCAATATATGACTCTAGTTATTAAGTGTTATAATATTGTGATGCCTATTTTACAAATACTTATCAAATACTTGGAGACTTTGACCCTTTGAGGTATCTTTTTGGCAATAAAAAATCGTTTGAGACCTTCTGTTTAAGGGCTCAAAAGATAGGATTACTAACTATGCCTCCCTTCCCTGCCCAGGTAAAGAATAAGTGTTGTAGTTAAATATTAGCACACATGTAATAAAATATTAACAGCTATTTAAGTGTACCAAAATATACTTAGCATTAAAATAAACATCGTAGAATTAATCAGTCTATGATGATTCAGTCCCTTGCAATCATCTTTTTGTAGATGGATCATTACTATGTTTATTACTTATGAAAACATCTATTACTGGGAATTATCAGGTGATAAAATCTGGAAAAATAAACAGTCACTTTGTGTTTATACAAGTTATTGATATGTTTAAGGGTAAACTTTGTACAACTGATTAGGAAACTGTAATATATAACACACTCCTGAGAAAATCATTAACTAGTATGTACTCAGGAGATAATTCATCCCATTTTTCTTGATGTCTGTTTTAGTGGACTGAATTTCTTATCTTAGTTTTTCTGTTTGACTAATTCTTTTAAGTTCATCTATATACTTTAAGCGGGATATATTTGGGGGTTTTGTTTACTCAATCTTTCAGCATATTTGGTGTACATATATGTTTTCATAACTTTTGTGAAACTTTTGAAAGAGGCCCATGGAAGCCATAGAAGCTGATGTGATGTGGAAAACTTCTGGGTATGTTTGGTTAATTCTGCTGCTCAATTTGAGTCATCAGCTCATCCCTGGTTTATGATAAAGTAACATGTATTGAAGCGTTGGATAGGAGACATTCTTCTCTATATTGCCATCTTCAAAGACAGAAAACTCACCTTTCTTAAGTGTAGTAGATGATATAATGGGGCTTATTATGATTTAGTGAGATACAAATCACACCAAAAAAGAGGTAAATTAACACCTAATATTTACTAAAATAAAATTATTTTGGCAGTACATTGCTGCAGGAATGGACTTGGCATTTAGCTTATAAATGACAAAATGTGTGATAATTTTGTGTTATGTACAAAACTGTTGTTTGGCCGGGTGCAGTGGCTCACACATGTAATCTCAGCACTTTGGGAGGCTGAGGCAGGTGGATCACTTGAGGTCAGGAGTTTGAAATCAGTCTGGCCAAGATGGCAAAACCCCATCTCTACCAAAAATACAAAAACTAGCTGGGTGTGGTGGTGTGTGCTTGTAGTCCCAGCTACTCAGGAGGCTGAAGTAGGAGAATCGCTTGAACCCGGGAGGCAGAGGTTGCAGTGAGCTGAGATTTCATCACTGCACTCCAGTCTCAAAAAAAAAAAGACAAAACTGTTGTTTGTAGTGTACAGTACATAGTATAGTGTAATACCTATATACAGGCAAAGCTTATATAGTTAACCTGTAGTATATATATATGAATTTGTGTTGGATTTTGCATTTTAACCAGAATTTTATTATACTTCCTGCCTTTTCTTTGTTGATTACATTAGGATTGAATGCCTGTAAAACAGTTTATGAACGCTGTGTTAGTTCTCTTAGGTGGTATTGGAAAAAAATTTTTTTGAGCAGCATGTTAATGTTCCTCTAGCACCCTCTGCTGGATTTGAGAATTAATTCATTGGAATTGAAGGTTAAAAAAAATTATTAAGAAGGCTTAAATTTAATTATGTCTATCAACAGAGCCTACTCTTGGAAGGAGTTTGTTTAAAGATTTGAAGATTTTTTTTGCTGTTCTTACTGAGTAACTGATAGTTTTAGTAATAAATGGCTTATAATTTTCTGACATTTCATTTTAAAGTAAGGTATGGAAATAAAGATGTGATCTCTTGTTTATTATTTCAACCCCCTTTGTTTTGCTCTAAGCAGGAAACACAGAACCTCTTCTTTACTTTTGGAGTGAAATCCAGATTATTAATTAATTAATATATATATACAGGAAATGAAAACTTGAATTGTTGATTCATTACAGAATCACTGAATATTCTACATTTTAACAAAATATATGACTATCATTTTGATAGAGAAACATATGTGCTTTTTGGAATCTGAGAAAATATTTTAAGATTATTAGCCTCGTTTCTTTTCTCTTTGTGCTGTTTATTAGCTTTTTATTTAAAAAGATTTATTTCCATAGGTTTTTGGGAAACAGGTAGTGTTTGGTTACATGAGTAAGTTCTATAGTGGTGGTTTGTGAGATTTTGGTCCCTTACTAGCTTTTAAAATCATTTATTTTCAATCCTATGGGCTATTTCCTTGTGACTGGCTAGACTTTTTCTCACTTACAGAAAGTAAAATGAGTATACTGGGTACTGAGAAAACTGACTTCAGTTCTTTAAGGGCAAGAACTTTATCCTGTGGAGTTTAAAAATTTTTTATAAGAAAAAATTAGCATTGGGTCCACCTAGGGTAATGCTCATTCTGGTCTGGGGTAAACATAAGAATTTCTCTGCTACAGTATGCATCATGCTTTATACCTACAACCTCTAAGGGACTCTTGTTCTAAGAATTCAGAGTCAGCATTTAGAAAGAACTTTTTTTCCACAGTGAGAATCAGAAGTTTAAGTTAGGTGGCTGTGACTTCTTTAACATTCCAATTAGGGATTCTTTATTTTTTAATTGAGATATACTTCACATATCATAAAACTTACTCTTTAAAAGTATACAATTGAATGGTTTGAATATGTTTACCAGGCTCTGCAACTATTACCACTATCTAATTTTAGAGCATTTTCATCACCCAACTAAGAAACTTCATCTCCATTAGCAGTCACTGTCCTTTCTGATCTCTCCTTCTCCTTCATCCTCCTGCAACTACTTAATATACTTTTTGTCTCTGGATTTGTCTATCCTGGACATTTCTTACAAATGAAATCATACAGTTAATCCATAGCATCACATTTATTTGTACTTCATTCTGTTTTCTGGCTGCATAATATTCCATTGTATGGATTCACAACATCTTGTTTATTCATTCATCAGTTGATGGACATTTGGGTCCATTCCACCTTTGGCTATTATGAAAAATGTTGCTATAAACTTTTGTGCATAATTTTCTGAACCTGCTTTTACTTCTCTTGGGTAAATACATAGGAGTGGAATTGCTGGGTCATATGGTAACTCTATGTTTAACTTTTTGAGCAGCTGCCAAGCTGTTTTCCACAGCAGCCAAACCGTTTTATATTCCTATCGGTAATGTATGAGGTTTCCAGTTTTTCCAATTTTTTCCACCTAGTAGATGTGAAAGTATCTCTTAGTGTTTTTAATTTTCATTTCCACAGTGACTAATAGTGTTGAGCATCATTTCATGTAGTTACTGGTCATTTACATACCTTCTTTGGACAAATGTCTATTTAAGTCCTGTACTCATATTTTGAGTTGTCTTTTTATTGTATGAATTCTTTTCTTTTATTTTGGATACTAGACTATGATCAGATATATGATTTGTAAGTATTTTCTCCTATGCTTTAGGTTATCTTTTTGTTTTCCTAATAAAGTCCTTTGATACATATAAGTTTTTTGCCTTTTAGTTTTAAATTTTGTATTGATACATAAAATTTATACATAATTGTGGGGTTCCTGTGATATTTTGTTATGTGCCTAGAATGTGAAATGATCAAGTGAGTATTTAGACCATCCATCATTTTGAACAATGATCATTTTTATGTGTTGGGAACATTTCAAGACCTCTCTTCCAGCTATTTTGAAATACACATTACATTGTTGTTAACTATAGTCACCCTACCCTGCTATCAAACATTGGAATTTATTCCTTCTATCTAACTGTATGTTTGTACCCATTAGTCAGTCTGTTTGCCTTGCTACCCACACCCCGACACTCTTTCCAGCCTCTGGTAACTATCATAACTATCATTCTACTCTCTACCTCCATGAGATTACCTTTTTATTTTTATTTTTAAATTTTTAATAATTTTTTTTTAATAGAGAAGAGATCTCACTGTGTTGCCCAGACTGGTCTCGAACTCCTGAGCTCAAGCAATCCTCTCACCTTGGCCTTCCAAAGTGCTAGGATTACAGGCATGAGCTACCATGCCCAGCCGAGATTAATGTTTTTAGCTCCCACATCTGAGTGAGAACATGCCATATTTGTCTTTCTGTGTCTAGCTTATTTCACTTAACATAATGACCTCCAGTTCCATTCATGTTGCTACAAATGACAGGATTGCATTCTTTTTTATTGCCAAGTAGTATTCCATTGTGTATATATAGCACATTTTCTTTATTCATTTGTTGATGGAAGCCCAGGTTGATTCCATATCTTCGCTATTGTGAATAGTGTTGTGATTAAGTTTTTAATTTTGATGAAGTTCTGTTTGTTTGTTTGTTTGTTTATTTATTTAATTATGCTTGTGCTTTTGCTATCTAAGAATCCATTGCCAAATCTAAGGTCATGAAGACTTATGGTTTTTTTAAATTTTTTTGAGACAGGGTCTTGCTCTGTTTTCCAGGTTGGAGTGCAGTGGCATGATCTCAGCTCATTGAAGCCTCAACTTCCTGGGTCCGAGCCCTCCTTTCCACTTTAGCCTCTCAAGTAGCTGGGACCATAGGTGCGCCTTACCACACCTGGCTAATTTTGTTTATTTTTTTGCAGAGATAAAGTTTCAGTATGTTACCCAGGCTATGAAGATTTATCCCTATGTTTTCTTCTAGAGCTTTATGGTTTTTAGCTCATATATTTAGGTCATTGATCCATTTAGAATTTATTTTTATATATGATATGAGGTATGGGATCCAAATTTATTCTTTTGCCTATGTATATCCAATTGTCTCAGCAGCATTTAATGAAAAGATGAATCTTTTCTATTTAATGGTCATGGCACCATTGTCAAAAATAAATTGACCATCCATTCATGAGTTTATTTCTGGATATAAATTCCTTTCTGTGGATCTGTATGAATCTATATGTCTATCCTTATGCTGGTACCACAATTGTTTTGATCACTGTAGTTTTTTTTTTTAAGACAGGGTCTGGCTTTCTCCTCTGTCACCCAGGCTGGAGTGCAGTGGCTCAATCTTTGCTCACTGCAATCTCCGCCTCCAAGACTGAAGCCATTCTCTCACCTTAGCCTCCCTCATGGCTGGGATTACAGGTACCCACCACCACACTTGGCTAATTTTTGTTTTGTTAGAGACAGGGTTTCACCTGTTGCCCAGGCTGGTCTTGAACTCCTGGGCTCAAGCTATTCACCTGCCTCAGCCTCCCAAAGTGCTGGGATTTCAGGCATGAGCCACCTTGCTTGGCTGATCACTGTAGCTTTGTAGTGAGTTTTGCAATTGTGACATATGTGTTCCATCTTTATCCTTCTTTTTCAAGACTCTCATGTTAACGGTTTGAGAAGTCTTTAGTAAAGAAAATTGTTTTGCTTTAATCCTGTGTTTCTCACATGCTTGTGATGATGAAATTGCTTTTTTATGTAATAGCTAACAATATCCTGTAGGACTGGTATTCTGTGGAAACATTTTTTGAGAAGGGTGGGAAAAAGTGACTATGTGGGGAATATTTTCTTTGCTTTATCTTTTTTTTTTGAAAGAAAATAACAAACAAACAGCCCACCAATATTTCATTTAAATCTGTGAAATGCTATGCCAATGCTGAAAAGTGATTCGCTTCTGTTTATGTGGTCACTTTCAAAATAGGTGTAATGTGATACTAAAAAAAAGTGTATGTTCTGTGGACCTGGGGTGAAGAATTCTGTAAATATTCACTGAGTTTACTTGTTCCAGGTCTGAGTTCAAATAATAAATTTTCTATCTTGTTGATCCATTGAATATTAACAATGTGGTGTCAAAGTCTCCCGCTATTATTGTGCGGTAGTCCAAGTCTCTTTATAAGTCATTGAAAACTTGTCTTATGTATCTGGGTGCTCCTATATTGGGTACATATATATTTATTATCATTGACTCCTATTGTTGCATTGATCCTTTTATTATTATGTAATGTCTTTCTTTGTTTCTTTTACTCTTTGTTATTATTAAAGTCTATTTTGTCAGAGACAAAAGTTACAACTCCTGTTTTTTTTCCCCCATTTGATTGGTGAGTCTTCCTCCAACCCTTTGTTTTGAGTCTTTGTGTGTCCTTGCTTATGAGATGGATCTGGATACAGAGTGCCGATGGGTTTTGACTTTTTATTCAGTTTGCGTGTCTGTGTCTTTGATTGGGGTGTTTAATCCATTTAAATTTAGGATTAATATTGATATTTGTGAGTTTAATATTGTCATTTAATGCTAGCTGGCTATTTTGCGCATTAGTTAATATAGATTCTTCATTATGGAGATACTCTTTACCTTTTGGTAAGTTTTTGGGATGACTGATATTGGTTATTCCTTTCTGTGTGTAGTGCTTCTTTCAGAAGCTCTTGTAAAGCAGACCTGGTGGTGATGAAATCTCTGAGTGCTTGCTTGTTCGTGAAAAATTTTTATTTTTCCTTCATTTATAAAGCTTAGTTTGGCTGGAATGAGATTCTGGGTTGAAAATTCTTTTCTTTGAGGATATTGAATATTGACCCCCACTCTCTTCTAGTTTGTAGGGTTTCTGCTCAGAGGTCTGCTGTGTGTCTGGTAGGCTTCCCTTTGTGGGTAACCTGACCTTTCTCCCTAGCTGCCCTTAGAATTTTATCCTTTATTTCAACCCTGGTGAATCTAACAATTATGTGTCTTGGGTTTGCTCGACTTGAGGAATATCTTTGTGGTGGTCTCTGTATTACCTGGAGTTGAGTATTGTCCTGCCTTACTAGGTTAGGAAAGTTTTCCTGAATAATATTCTGAAGAATATTTTCCAGCTTGGATTCATTCTCTTCATGACATTCAGGTACACCTATCAAACATAAATTAGGTCTTTTCACATAGTCCCATATTTCTTGGAGACTTTGCTCATTCCTTTTTACTCTTCTCTAATCTTGTCTTCTCGTATCATTTCATTAAGTTGGTCTTTGACCTTTGATATCCTTTCTTCTGCTTGATCAATTCGACTGTTAAAACCTGTGCATACTTCGCAGAGTTCTCGTATTGTATTCTTCAGTTCCATTAATTCACTTATATTCCTCTCTAAATTGTCTATTCTCATTAGGATTTTGTCAAACCTTTTTTTCAAGGTTCTTAGTTTCTTTACATTGGGCTAGAACATGTTCTTTTAACTCACAGAAGTTTCTTATTATCCACCTTCTGAAGCCTAATTCTGTTATTGGGACGTACTCGTTCTCCATCAGGCCTTGTTCCCTTGTTGATGAGGAACTGTGATCCTCTGTAGAGGGAGAGACATTCTGATTTTGAGTGTTCTCGGCCTTTTTATGCTGGTTTCTTCCAGTCATTGTAAATTTATCCACCTGTCATCTTTGTAATTACTGACTTTCAAATTAGGTCTCTGAGTGGACGTCCAACTTGTTAATTCCCAGCGTTGAAATCTGAGCAACCCAGTGCGTCGGCTAAAACAGCAGTGTCAAGATTCTTGGTGCTTTTCTGCCTGGGAGTCTCCAGTCTGGCTTCCCTCCTGAATCCCTTCTTCAATTAGCTGAATGGGTGACTCTGCCTTCACGGAGCTCCAAACATTGACCAAAAGGGGACCCAGTACCATTTACTCTGCACCGAGAACTGCCGCGCTGGCCACTAGAGTAGTGCTGGCGACCCGTGGGACTCCTCCGCTGTGAATCTCCTGGTCCATGAGTAACAAAAATTCGTCTGAAAGTGTGGCGTCCTCTCCTCCTCTGTGCTTTCACGGGGAGCTACAAGCCTGAGCTGCTAGTGATCGGCCATCTTGGATCATTAATTCTCTTTGCTTTATCTTACTACAGCAATATAGGTAGGAATAGATTGAGTTAAAGTTACCCTTCCCATTTACTTTTTCTGTTTAGTCATGAGAGACTTAATTCATTCTAATGTTTTTTTTTTGTTGTTGTTGTCATTGTCAAAATATATACATATATTTTTTTTAGACAGGGTCTCATTCCTGTTGCCTAGGTTGGAGTGCAGTGGCACAATGACAGCTCACTACAGCCTTCACTTCCTGGGCTCAGGTGGTCCCACCTCAGCCTCCCAAGTAGCTGGGACTACAGGTGTGTGTGCCACCATGCCTGGCAAATTTTTGTATATATATATTTTTTTTGTAGAGAAGGGGCTTCACCATGTTGCCCAGGCTGGCCTTGAACTCCTGGGCTCAAGTGATCTGCCCGAGTCAGCCTTCCAAGGTGCGTGCTGGGATTATAAGTGTGAGCCACTGTGCCCAGCCTAATTTGTTAATTGATAAATAATAATATCACTGTCATACTGCCCCTTAACCTTAATAACTTTGCTTTTATTGTTTAAAAATTTCATACATACATGAAAATAGGAAGAATATTACAATGAACTCCCATGTGCCTATTATTTAGCTTCAACAGTTATCAGCTTATGGCCAGACTTATTTTATGAACACCAACCCCCATTCCAACCCCCAGCTTGTTTATTTTAAGCCATATCTAGATATTATATAGTTTTATCCCTGAGCACTTTAGTATGTATTTTTTAAACGATAAGGGTTTATTTTATTTATTAATTAAAAAATTTTATTTAGTTAATTCTTTTGTAGAGATAGGGTCTTTTTCTGTTGCCCAGGCTTTCTCTGTTGCCCTGGCTGCAAGCAATCCTCTTACCTTAGCTTCTCAAAGTGTTGGGATTATAGATGTGAGCCACTGTGCCTGGCCCAAAGATAGGGGTTTAAAAAAGCACTAATCATTATCACACCTAAAAAAGTAATACTTTCTTAGTTACTTCAAATACCTAAAAGTCCTCATTTCTTGGTGTTCAGAGTGTTTTGGATCTTCAGACAAAACGAATATTTACTAGTTCATCTTTCAGTGGAATGCCTGTAATTTTTAAACACTCTAGTAGTATAAGTTATGTCAGATTTAACTCAAAGTATTATTTTATCCTTTGGATTTAAATTATCTTTAGACCCAAAAGGAGCATATTTGGATTCACTGCTTTCTGCAAAAGAAAACCTATTTCTAGTGTAATAACTCATTAAGAAATATTTTTGATGGGGTTGTAGAATCTAAATAAAGTGAATAGTTCAATGTAAAAGAATATTTTTTGAATTTCATGTTTTCAAAACACAAAATGATTATATCCCCAAGCAGGATTACTTCGTGACTGTGAAGGCCGTCAGAACTAAGTCCATCTACAAAGGCCTCTAGAGAAGAAGGGATGTCTGTGTTAATGCTCTGCACTATGATAGTCATTATGGGAATGATTTGTCCTGAAAGAAGTATAGTCATTTCTTAGTTATTCACAGACTGCTTGATTAGTTTGTGGATTATTCAGTTTTTATTTGTGCTTCTTTTCATTGTGATCCATTACCATCTTTTTCTGTAAACAAAAAGAAATGGTGAGAGAGAAGGAAAATCAGATTAATCAAGTTGAACATTTAAAAAAACTTGGCTTAGGCTAAGTGGTTTAGTAAATATAGTGAGTATTAATTTTTTTCCCCCAAATTTTATCTAGGAAGGGAAATCAAATTAGTAATGCCTTTCTCTGTCACTAACGAACTACCCCATGGACAGACAGGACTCTAGGCATGGCTTTCTTTGCTACTGTTATCTTGAGACATGCTGGGTGTTCCCACAGCTCTTTTTTCTGCCCCCAAGAGATTCTTGGTCATGACCAATTCCCTCTTTGGGACTAGTAATCCGGTGCTTCCCAGGGTTGCATTTTCTTAACAAAAATTGTATTAAAAAATAAAGATCTTCTACTTCTGGCCAGAAACTGACTCATGCCTGAAAAACTGATAAATTAGACTTCATCTTAATGAAAACTTTTGCTTTGCAAGTAATACTGTTAAGACAATGAAAAGACAGGACGTAGACTGAGAGAAAATATTTGCAAATGATATATCCGACAAAAGACTCATTTCCAGATTATATAATGAACTTTTAAAGTTCAGTAATATGAAAATAAATAGCCCAATTAAAAATGGTGAAAATATTTGAACATACACTTAATCAAAGAAGATATACAGATGGCAAATAGGTACATGAAAAGATGCTCAACGTCATTAGTCATTGGGGAAATGCAAATTAAAACTAAAATGAGATACCACTACCTGCCTATTTGAATGTTTCCAGAATCTCAAGAAACCCAAAACAAAAAATGACCATGTCAAGTGTTGGTGAGGCTATGGAACAATGGAAAATTTAATACATTGCTGTTGGGAATGTAAATTGGCACCATCACTTTGGAAAACAGTGTGGCAGTTTCTTAAAATAGTCAGTAGGCACCTATCATTTGACCCATTCATTTCATTATTCACTATTTACCTCACAGAAATGAAAGTGTGTCTCTACAAAGTCTTGCACACAAATGCTCATAGTAGCTTTATTTGTAATTGCCTAAACTGGAAACAATTCAAATGTCCATTAGTAGGTGAACAGATAAACCAGTTGTGGTCTATTAACAAAGTGGAACACTATTTACAATTAAAATGAATGAACTATTGATGCATGCAACCACATGGATGAATCTCAAAATAATTATGTAGGTGAAAAGAAGCCTGGCAATAAAAAGCACAATATATGATTCAATTTATATAAAACTCCAGAAAATACACACTGCTCTATTGTGACAAAAAGCAGGTTAGTGTTTGCTTGGGTATGTGGCGGGGTGGTGAGGGCTAGAGGAAGGCATTACCAAGAGACATAAGGAATATTTTAAGAGTGATGGAAATGTTTCCTATATTGATTGTGGCAGTGATTTAATGGGTGTGTGTGTGTGTGTGTGTAAAGATTTATCAAAAAGTATATTTTCACTATGTGTAGGTTATTATATATAAATTATACCTCAATAGGGTATAAAGAAAAAAAAAAACAAGCTCTAGAGCATTCTTCCTGAGCATGAATTTTATGTTCTATTCTTGCAAAGAAAAAAAAGAGGCTGCAGGTACACTAATCTAAAGTGTTAAGTACAATTCTGGACTGTAGTGATTCATATCTTCTTTATATATACCAATGTTTATGAATTTAAACTTTTAATTTGTTTTCAGGCAACTACTCTAAGAGTGAGGAAATTAGAAGAAAACATTGAAGCAGAAAGAGCAGCACATTTGGAATCAAAATTTAATTCTGAAATTATTCAGGTAAAATGTAAACAAATGTTATGGCCTGGATTTTCTTAATTTGTGTTATAATAGCTGGGAAAAACAGCACTATGTTGAGAGAACTAAGGTGTGCATTGAGAATGGGTAACATATTGTTATGACACTCATTATTTTATTTAAGGTTAGGATACAGTTGAGATATGCTGCCTAGTGGAGGAGTTAGCACACTACAGCCTACAGGCCAAGTCTCACCCACTGTCTTTTCTTGTGAAGTTTTGTCTTGTCCATAGCTGCTTTTGTGCTACAGTGGCAGAGTGGAGTAGTTGTTAACAGATAACTTATCTGGCAGTCTACGAAAATTTACGATTAGAGTGTTCTTTTTATCAACAGCTGTGGGATGAATTTCTTTTTGAGAACATTGAAAAAACATGCACCTTATTTATTGAGTGCGTATCCTATGCATATCACTGTATTAAGAGCTGAAGGTGTGAAGATGAATGAACTCCTTTTGTTAACTTACATTTGATTATCAGAGATACTATCTATCTATCTCCAGTATTTTGTACATCTATCTAATCATCTATATCTATCATATAGATGATTAGATAGATCTATATCTATCATATAGATGATTAGATAGATGTACAAAATACTGAAATACAATGGGAAGATAATAAAGAAAAGGATTAAATCTGGGAAGGGAATTAAATGGAGGCCTCATAAGGAAACTATCCCTTCTGTTGTGTCTTAGAGAATGAGAAGGAATTTCTAACAGAAGTGAGAGCAGAGTTTTTAGTAGGGGTTGGCACACTACTGCCCATGGACCAAGTCTGACCTGCAACCTTCTTCTGTAAATAAATTTTTATTAGAAGATAGTCATGCCCATGTGTTTACATATTGTTTATGGTTGCTTGTTGAGACAGACCTTATGGTCCACAAAATTTGAAAGAGTTACTCTGTGGCCCTTTACAGAAAATGTTTACTGACCACTGTTCTAAACAAAGAACTGCTTGATTAAAGCCACTAAATAAGAATGTGCTTGTTTCTTTTTGAGGAATACTTGTAGTAGTAGGGAAAAATTTGGAGATAATGGTGGAAGGCATGATGAAGACTAATTACGAAAGTCCTTTTTCATGCTAAGAAACTTAAGACTTATTTTGAAAGCAATAGAAAGCCACTGCAACTTTTGAGAGACATATATCAAATCTAAGTTTAAGAAAATAACTCTGGTGTCATGCTGGTGGGTAAGGGAAGGGATTGAGGATAGGAGGATGGGCGAAGAGATGATGAATGCCAGAGTCAAGGCAACAACTGTGGCAATGGAAAAGAGGGCTCATGTGGTCAGAATAACAGCCCCTCAAAGATGTCCACATCCATCCTTATCCTCAGAACCTGTGAATATGTTACCTTATATGGCAAATGGGACTTCGCAGATGTGACTTATTTGAAGATCTTGAGATGGGAGTTTGTCACAGTTTATCTAGTTGAGCCTGATGTAATTCTGAGTCCTTATAAGAGGGAGGCAGGAGGATCAGAGTCACAGACAGATATGTGATGACAGAAGCGGAGGTCAGAGTAGGCCACCATGAGCCCAGGAATGTGGGTGACCTCTAGAAGTTGGAAAAGGCATGACAAGAATTCTTCCCTAGCATCTCCAGAAGGAATGGAGCCTTGCCGACCCTGTGATTTTAGCCCCAGAAAACCCATTTCAGACTTCTGACCTCCACAACTGTAAGATAATACATTTATGTTGTTTTAAGTTGCTAGTTTGTGATAATTGGTAATAGCAGTGATTGGAAAGATACAGGGGACACAGTGAAAAGCATGATTATAGGTAACTAACTTGCAGTATATGGGGAGGAAAGAGCGATAGAAGAGAACATCAAGGTTTGCAATGTGTGAATGTGGGCAGATGCAGTTGACTGTCAAACTCTGAAGTCTGAAGAGAGACGATGGTAAGTTTTGAACATGTTGACTTTGAGGAGCAGTTTAGAGGTTCATAGTGCTCTTTGAGAATATGGTCATGCAAAGTCACCTGAACAATGTATGTTTACTCTTGTCAACCTGCTATGTGTGAACAGTTCCTTTCCTTCTATTCTCTCAAGCAACTGCCTTTAGCTTATCTTGGATCAGCCAGTTTTTCAGGCATTAGGAAAGTTAAGGAAATTACATAGGAGGAGATTTGATGGGCCTGCTACTTTTTTGAATATAATATTTTATAAACAATTATGACTTTTTGGTTAAATCCTTTCTCAGCATTTTGACAATATGCTTTAAAATCTAATAAATATGGTATTTGTTATGCTTCTGTTAAAGAGATTAATTTTAATGAAGATTATATACCTATAATAGTATTTTTGTTTGTTTAAATCTGAGAAGGTAGAAAGTCTTTATGAACTTAGATTCTCATATTAACTGTTAAGATGCTCTTATTTCATGCTATTTAGCTGGTTAGTTACTATGTTTAAACATTGCTTTGTGACAAATGTAATAGACTATATGAAAATAAAATATATGTACCTATTTCCAGAAGAAAAAGTAGTTTTAAGCTTGTTTAGCTTTAGCAAGTTTGAAAATCGTCTCACTTTATTTGTACTGTTGAATTTCGTATCAAGTGGGATGTTGGGATTGCCAAAATCAGTAACTGAAAAGTAGCTATAAGCAGACAGATTAAAATAAATTTACACTAAAAAAAGTTACTGCCTTGATTTAGGTGTTTGCCTTAGGTGTTCATTATCTCTTCACCCAACTTCCTGTCACCACTACCTTACTTTGCCAATGTTAGTTATCAGATTTATTTTTCTAAAACTTAGATTTGATATTTATATCAAAAGCTACTTGTATCAAAAGCTGCTGCTTTAAACATGTCTAAATCACTTAGTTTAATTTACATTTTAAAAGACTGACTTTTTTCTATCTTGTTTTAATTAAAACAATTTATAGCATTTTACCTTATTGTTTAAATAACTCCTTAATTCAAGATGCAACACTCCCTTCCTTTAAATAAAAGATTTTATATTAAAAATTTATGTTTTTACTTTGACTTTAATGAAATATCATTTTTATCTAAAATTCTCAGATCCCTATATTTGAGCATGTCTATTTGTTAAAGCAAACTTGTGTAAGTTTTTTTTTAAAGATTAGGTCACCAAAATGGCATCAATAAGTAAAAAGGCTGGTTTTCTTTTTCTTTTCTTTTTATTGTTTCCTTTTATGATTTCAACTTTTACTTTAGATTCGGGGGTACACATGTAGTTTGTTATCTGGGTATATTGCCCAATGCTGAGGTTTGGGGATGACTGATTTCATCACCCAGGAGGTCAGCATAGTACCCAATCATTAATTTTTCAACTTTTGCCCCTTTCTCACCCTCCTCCCTCTAGTAGTCCACAGTGTGTATTGCTGCCATCTTTATGTCCACGAGTATCCAGTGTTTAGCTTCTGCTTATAAGTGAGAATGTGGTATTTGGCTTTCTATTCCTGTGTTAATTTGCTTAGGATAAGGGCTTCCAACTGCATCCTTGTTGCTGAGCAGGACATGATTTTGTTCTTTTTTATAGCTGCATAGTAATCCATGGTATATATATATACCACATTTTCTTTATCCAATCCATCATTGATTGATGAGCACCTGCATTGATTCCATGTCTTTGCTATTATGAATAGTGCTGTGATGAACATGAAAGTGCATGTGTTTTTTTGGTAGAATGATTTATTTTCTTTTGGATATATACTCAGTAATAGGATTGCTGGGTCAACTGATAGTTCTAAGTTTTTTGAGAAATCTCTGCTCCACTTTCCACAGTGGCTGAGCTAATTTACATTCCCACCAGCAGTATATAAACCTTTCCTTTGGCTGAAGTTTTAAATTCATGAAAAATAATGTAATTTCAAAATTAGGTTTTCCATTGTATTTGTGATACATCACTGGGAATATATAGTTAATTGCTATAAAAATGAAAATTATTACCTATTTTTTACTTATATAGTTTAAAATTAATATTTGATATTTCAGTGCTATGACTTAGAAAAAACGAAAAGCTTATATTTGAATCATAAATCTATAAATATTTAAAAGTGTTTTCAATGAGGTACCTCTAATGCCATTCAGTTTCAGAGCAGTTTAATGCAAAGTAAAGTACTAAGTTGCTGTAACTAATCATCTTATGAAATGCTGTTGAATATGTATTTGAAATTTGTTATTAAGTTTGTTTGTATGCTTTGATATAAAAATGAGAAACCAGACTTAAAATTAAAAGGGCTGACTCAAATCTGTTATTTTATAGCTTATTTTTCTTTCAATTGGATTGGTTTATCATTTGTGATTGAGTGTGCTTCTTTTCTGAAAAAAGATAGTGGTGTAGACAAGAAGAAAGTATTTCCCAGATTTACTATTTGACTTACAAACATTGGATTTAGACAAAATAACAAAGAAAAATAGAGTTTAAAAGGTATAATTTGAAAATTTAAATCGAGTTGCATCTACCTATTTTACTTCCTTACTTTAGTGTAAGAATAAACATTTTATGCCAGGTGCAGTGGCTCACACCTGTAATCTCAGCACTTTGGGAGGCTAAGGCAGGCGGATCACTGGAGGCCAGAAGTTCAGGACCAGCCCAGCCAATGTGACGAAACCGTGTCTCGCTAAAAATACAAAAATTAGCTGGGCGTGGTGGCGCACACCTGTAGTCCCAGCTACTCCAGAGCTGAGGCATGAGAATTGCTTGAGCCTGGGAGGTGAAGGTTGCAGTGAGCCGAGATCATGCCACTGTACTCCAGCCTGGGTGACAGAGTGAGACTCTGTCCCCACCCCCCAAAAAAGAATGAATATTTCAAGTATTTCAGAATATTTTTGGATAATCAGAAATAATTCTGGTAATTATCATTTATATGATTAATTTTGAAACACTTTCATAGTGTCTTATGCTTTGTTTCCTGGTAAGTTTATCTTTCCTAACTCAGGTTATCTGTTGCCATTCCTGTGAGGCTTGTCTCACACAGAGTTCCACAGCTTTTCTCTGAATTCTGGACCCCTGTGCATGCCTCTTTCACAGGAAGGATATACCATATCATGTTGCAGTCTCTTAAAGCCTATAAATTCCTCAAGAGCTAAGACTGTGTAGTTTCATGATTATTGTATATATCTTGAGCATTAGGATATTGAGTGGCACATATTACATACTTAATAAATATTGATTAAACATTGTCTCATTAGATCCTTGTAGCAACCTCATAAAGTAGATAGTTTAGATGACATTATTATTATTCACTATAGATGAGAAGCCTCAAGTATTTAAAGTTTTAGTAATATGCCCAAAGTTGCATTTGTTAATTTTGTAATTCTGGGATTTAACCTGAGTTTTGTTGGTTTGTTTTATTCTAGTATCTGTCATGTTTAGACAGAGTCAGACCCAAGTTTTATGGTTCTAAAGCCCATTTTCTATTTAATGTCAAACAGTTTTTTCTATTCCCACCCCCTCTTTAAACTATTTTCTAAAAAGAAACTATTTTTCTTTTAAACTTTATTTCCTGAAAAGGTAAACTATCCACAGAGTTCAAAAATTAAAACAATATTAAAAGATTGAGAATTTTTGCTTTCATTCTTGTCCTTCCCATTCCTCTACCCCCTGCCTGCTTATTTTCATTCTTTTCACTTATTTACCCCAAATGTAGCATACTTTATACACTGATATGGAATCTGCTATTTTCAACATATATTAGTAATACATTGTTCTTGAACACTCTGTGGAGAATTACATAGAAAACTTTCTTTTTAATAGTTATTTTGAAAAAAGAATAAACTCATGTATTTTACAGCAACATGGATGGAACTGGAGGCCATTATCTTAACGTGAAACAACTTAGAAAGTCAAATACCACATGTTCTCACTTAGAACTGAGAGCTAAATAATGTGTACATATGGACATAGAGTATAGAATGATAGTCATTGGAGACTCAGAAGAGTGGGAGGCTGGAAATGGGGTTGAGGGATGAGCTATTAATGGGTACAATGTAAACCTATTGGGTGTTGGTTACATTAAAAATCCAGACTTCACCAACCACTATGCAATATATCCATGTAACAAAACTGCACTTGTACACCTTAATTTATTTATTTTTGAGATAGGGTCTTGCTCTGTCACTCAGGCTGGGGTACAGTGGTGCTATCTTGGCTCACTACAGCCTTGATCTCTCCAGCTCAAGCGATCCTCCCGCCTCTGCCCTGCAAGTTGCCTGCACTACCGGAGCATATCAGCATGCTCAGCTAATTTTGTATTTTTTTGTAGAGTCAGGGTTTCACCATGTTTCCCAGGCTTAAACTCTTGAGCTCAAGTGATCCACTTGCTTCGGCCTCTCAGAGTGTTGAGATTACAGGTGTGAGCCACTGCATCTGGCCTGTAGGCCTTAAATTTACACACACACACACACACGAGTTGTTTTTTAGTCTTTTTACAGCTACATATAATTATTTTTTTGGAAATGTACTTGTTTATTCATCCTATGGATGGTGGACTGGACACAGGGAAATACAGTTTTGTTTTTTTCTGTTTGTTTGTTTTTTGAGATGGAGCTTCGCTCTTGTTGCCCAGGCTGGAGTGCAGTGGCGTGATCTCGGCTCACTGCAACCTCTGCCTACTGGGTTCAAGCGATTCTCTTGCCTCAGCCTCCTGAGTAGCTGGGATTACAGGCATGCACCACCACACCTGGCTAATTTTGTATTTTTTAGTAGAGATGGGTTTTTTTCACATGTTGGTCAGGCTGGTCTCAAACTCCCGACCTCAGGTGATCTGCCTGCCTTGGCCTGGGAATATAGTTTTAAAATGTCTTTTTATGTAGAATTTCAAGTATATGTGAAAGTAAAATAGTACAATGAACTTCGCACATACCCATCACCCAGCTTAAACACTTATCTCATGTCAATGGTGTTTTATCTCTTACCTCCTAGAACTCCCCTACCTTCAGATTATTAAAATTGTTTTTTCATTTTTTATTTTGAGGGAAGGTCTCACTCTGTTGACCAGGCTGGAGTGCAGTGGTGCAGTCGCGGCTCACTGCAGCTTCCGACTCCCTGGCTCAAGTGATCCTCCCTCCTTAGCCTTCTGAGTACCTGGGACTGCAGTTGCTGGCCACCTCCAGAATATTTTGAAGTAAATCCCAGATACCAACTCACTCTAACCATAAATATTTTAGTCAAATAGCATTGTGTGACTATAAGAACATCACTTTTCTGTAGTAAGAAATCTTGGGAATAAAAAGATCAGTTAAATTTCTTAGGCTTATAAAGATACTCGTAATAATGTTTCTTATAAGAGAGGAAGAATATTTCCCTTTAGTTTTCAAAAACCAGGCCAGGAGCAGTGGCTAAGGTGGGAAGATCACTTGAAGCTAGCAGTTCAAGACCAGCTTGGGCAACATAGTGAGACCCCATCTCTGCAATGAGCTGGGGTATGGTGGTGTGTGCACCTTTAGTCCCAGTACTTGAGAGGCTGAGGTGAGAGTATCACTTGAGCCCAGGAATTCAAGGCTGCAGTGAGCTATGATCACACTACTGTACTTCAGCCTGGGTGACAGAGTTAGACCTTGTCTCTTAAAAAAACAAAACCAAACATTTAATTTATCATATGTTATAAAAGAAGTATCTAAATGGATTAGTAGGTCAAAATTTGAAACTGAAAATTTAGATTGAGTTGTATCAACATATCTATTTTACTTTGATAGAATGGGTTATATTGTATCAGCCCATCCTTGTTCATAACAGTTAACTCTTCTCTTCATTCTTCCACTTTTCCTCCCTTCCTTTAAACATGTTGTGAAAGGAATAAACTGTCTTTTGTTTGTTTATTTTTCTTTTTTAAGCCAAAGCAGAAAGAAAGAAGTACTTGGATGAATGATAATCTGTTACTGCCAAAGTATTTTATTCAATTTAAGATTGATGCTAGCATTTCTTAGCATGATTTAATTACTTGTCTGTCATCTGGTAGTTAAGGATTCGAGACCTTGAAGGAGCTTTGCAAGTAGAAAAGGCCAGTCAAGCAGAGGCTGTTGCTGATTTGGAAATGATCAAGAATGAATTCAAAGAAGTTGAAAGTGCATATGAGCGAGAAAAGCATAATGCACAAGAGAGCTTGGCAAAACTAAATTTGTAAGTATTTTACTGTAAAATTCTCTAAATTAACATAAAGATTTTATAAAAGCTATATAAAATATGAATTATACTATGTATTTTAGATTTAGATATAGCTCCCATTAATGTCAGTAGATTGAGGTGAAGGACTTCATAAAACAGAACTATATTTTCCTGTATAAATAAATATGGAAATGCTTTTTTGGATATTCTAAGTAGCCCGAGAAATTGAGTAATATACTAGAAAGTAAATATACTAATGTAGTTTGTATTATATGATTGGTATAATTCAGTATCCTTAAGTATCAAGACCAGCTTGGGCAACATAGTGAGACTTTGTCTCTACAAAAATTAAAAAAAATAGCCAGGTATAGTGGTGTGCCCTCACAGTCCCAGCTACTCAAGAGGCTGAGGTGGGAGGATCATTTGAGCCCAGGAGTTCAAGGCTGAAGTGAGCTATGATCTAAGGCTATGATCTGGGGCGAAGACTTCTAAGCCATGTAAAATGGTTTGTATGGAGATAGATAATATTTGACATTTTCTCAAACTACAGAAATAATAGTAATAGCAGTAACACTACTACTAGTGGCTAACATGCATTGTGGCTCACTGCATACCCGGCATTGCATAGTTTCATTGATCTAGCACCCTATGAGGAAGCTACTTTTAAAAATCCCAGTTTTACAGATGTGGAAATTGAGGTCTAGCAAGAGTAAGGACATACAGTTCATAAATAGCAGAATAAAAATCTTTCTGACTCCTACCGATTTTAACCTTTTTCAATTCAAAAGCCTTTCATCTTCAAAGTTCTGTGAAATGCTTTAAGAAGTTTATAATGGCACTTTGGGAGGCCGAGGCGGGTGGATCACGAGGTCAAGAGATCGAGACCATCCTGGTCAACATGGTGAAACCTGTCTCTACTAAAAATACAAAAAATTAGCTGGGCATGGTGGCGCATGCCTGTAATCCCAGCTACTCAGGAGGCTGAGGCAGGAGAATTGCCTGAACACAGGAGGCGGAGGTTGCAGTGAGCTGAGATCGCGCCATTGCACTCCAGCCTGGGATACAAGACCGAAACTCCGTCTCAAAAAAAAAAAAAAGGAAGTTTATAATGCTTTAATGTGTTTCCAAAAATAAGTCAGTAGTAGACATTTTAAGCCATTTTCCCCCCAGAGGGTGGAATTCATACTACCATTGATATGTGGCATGATAATATATAGGCATATTAGAATTATATTAGTTTCTATTTATGGCAAATAGATAATGGCTTTCCATTTACAGCCCCAATATAAAGATTCCTTTTAAAATGCTTTATTGGCCAGACGTGGTGGCTCACACCTGTAATTTCAGCACTTTGGGATGCCGAGGCAGGTGGATCACCTGAGTTCAGGAGTTCAAGACCAGCCTGTCTAACATGGTGAAACCCTGTCTCTACTAAAAATACAAAAATTAGTTGGGCGTGGTGGTGCGCGCCTGTAATCCAAGCTACTTGGGAGGCTGAGGCAGGAGAATCATTTGAACCCAGGAGGCTGAGGTTGCAGTGAGCCGAGATTACACCAATGCACTCCAGCCTGGGCAACAGAGTGGGACCCCATCTAAACAAAATGCTTTATTTATGATAAGAAGCAAATTAATTTAAGTGAAAGTATTACTTAAATAGTGGTAATTTTTGTGAGGATTACAAAAATCATGAAGATTGCACTTGAAAGACTGAAAGACTTTAGAACTCTTTTAAAATGGTGGTATCTTTAATTAGTAATGTTTATAATATTTTAAAACAATAATTCTTTTTTTTTTTTTTTTTTGGAAGGGAATAAGGACGGTAGGGAGGAAGGAAGGGATGAAGGAAGGAAGGAAGGGAGGAAGCGGGGAGGGAGGGAGGCAGGGAGGGAGGGAGGGAGGGAAGAGAAGAAAGGAAATCAAGCAATGAAAGAGACATTGCCGACCTGGATCTAGAGGTTTACAAGTTGATTTCTTTTTTTTTTGAGAGAAGGAAAGAAAAAAAAAATAAGTAAAGGAGAGGAAGAAAGAGGAAGAGAAAGAGGGAGAGTAAATGGAAATATTGCTTTATTTTGAAAAAAATTGGGTATTAATAATGGCCAATCAATGTTTCATTTAAACTAATGGGTAGGTGTGATGTGGTATTGACAAGAATGTATATTTTGTGTATTTGAAGTGGAGAGCTCTGTAAATATTTATTAAGTTTACTTGTTCTGGATCTGAGTTCGAGTCCTTGATATCCTTATTAATTTTCTGTCTCATTGAATCTAAGTCTCGTATCTGGGTGTTAGGATCGTTAGCTCTTGTTGTTGCATTGATCCTTTTACCACTATATCTTTGTTGCTTTAAAATCTATTTTATCCGATACAAGAATTGCAACTCCTGCTTTTTATTTATTTATTATTTATTTTTGCTCTCCATTTGGTTGGTAAATCTTTCTCAATCCCTTTGTTTTGAGTCTTTGTGTATCCTTGCATGTGAAACAGGTCTGGATGTAACATGCCGTTGGGTTTTGGCTGTGTCTTTTGATTGGGAATTCAGTCAATTTAAATTTAGGGTTACTGCCATTTGATGTTGACTGGCTGTTTTATCCATTTGTTGGTGTAAATTCTTCTTTATGTTGGTGCTCTTTACTTTTTGGTGTATTTTTAGAAAGGCTAATACTGGTTGTTTCTTTCTGTGTGTAATGCTTCTTTCAGAAGCTCTTGTAAAGCAGGCCTGGTGGTAATAAAATCTCTGAGTTCTTGCTTGTTCATAAAAGATTTTATTTTTCCTTCAGTTGTGAAGCTTAGTTTGGCTGGATATGAAATTCTGGGCTGAAGGTTCTGTTCTTTGAGGATGTTGAATATTGGCTCCCACTCTCTTCTGGCTTGTAGAGTCTCTGCTGAGAGATCTGCTGTAAGTCTGATAGGCTTGCCTTTGTGGGTAATCTGACCTTTCTCTCTGGCTGCCCTTAGTATCCTCTCCTTCGTTTCAACCCTGGTGAATCTAACGATTATGTGCCTTGGGGTTGCTTTTCTTGAGGAATATCTTTGTGGTGTTCTCTGTATTACCTGGGGTTGAATGTTGACCTGCTTTGCTAGTTTAGGAAAATTTTCCTGAATAATATCCTGAAGGGTATTTTCCAGCTTGGATTCATTCTCTCTGTTGCATTCAGGTACACCTATCAAACGTAAATTTGGTCTTTTCACATAGTCCCATATTTCTTGGAGACTTTGCTCATTCCTTTTTATCCTATTTTCTCTAATCTTTTCTTCACGTTTTATTTCATTAAGTTGGATTTTGACCTCTGATATCCCTTCTGCTTGAACAATTCGAGTGTTTAAACCTGTGCATAATTCTCGGAGTTCCTGTATTGTATTCTTCAGTTCCATTAATTCACTCATACTCCTCTCTAAGTTGTCTATTCTCAATAGGATTTCATCAAACCTTTTTTCAAAGTTCCTAGTTTCTTTACGTTGGGCTACAACATGTTCTTTTAACTCACCGAAGTTTGTTATTATCCATTCCTTGAAGAATGATTCTGTCATCAGGAGGTGCTTGTTCTCCATCAAGCCTTGTTCCATTGTTGATGCGGAACTGTGATCATCTTTAGAGGGATAGGCGTTCTGACTTTGAGTATTCTCAGCTTTTTTACGCTGGTTTCTTCCCGTCATTGTAAATTTATCTTCCTGTCGTCTTTGAAATTACCAACTTTCAGATTAGGTCTCTTGAGTGGAAGTCCAGGTTGTTAGTTCCCAGGGCCAGAGCAGCGGCGTTAAAACTGATGGTGCTTTTCTGCCCAGGATTCTCCTGTCGGGCTTCCTTCTTGTTTCCCTAGTAGGCGACTCTGCCTTCCCGGGGCTCCAAACCTCGGTCAGAAGGGGAACCAGTCCCATTTACTCTGCGCCGAGCGCTGCCGCGTTGAGGTGCCGGCGGAACCGCTGCGCCGACCACGAGAGTCGCGCTGGTGACTCCTGTGTTTCCACCACTGGGGGATCTTCTGCTCCGTGAGCGACCAAACTTTGTCTGAAAGTGTGGCTTCCTCTAGTTCTCCGCGCCTTCCCTGAGAGCTGCAATCCCGGGATGTTAGCGATCGGCCATCTTGGATCGTTCTCCAAAACAATAATTCTTAAATGAATTTTCTTGCTTCCTCTAGTATGACTTAAATGGCATTCTGTGAATGTTATTTTAAGGACTTATTTCTCCTTTATTTTCTTTGAACCATTGCTTGAATGTGCACATTTAATATATTTGAGTGTATTCAAATATTCAAATACATATTCCGATATTATTCTGCATATAAATAAATATATTTGAAAGGCTTTCATGTAGAATATAGTGCAGATTTCTTTACTTTTGCTTTAAGGTAACGATTAGGACCTACAAGTAAAACTTTAAGAAGTCAGAATGAGCTCCCAATAATTAAAGCTCTCTAGCAATGAAATAATAGACATCTTTCAGGGAACTAGTGAGCTCCCTACCTTGGGAAATTCAAAACACAGGATGGTTGATTCTCTGTCATGGATGTTGAAGAAGAAAGTTTCATAAAGATTGGACTGGAGGAATTTTAACCTACTTGCTAACAATTAAGCTCTAAGTCTAAGCTGTATACTTTTCTAATAAGCAATATTTTCCCTAAGTTTTATGTTGCAGTTATTTGTGTTTTGGTACTAGAAAAATTTTACTCAAATTTAGTATTCCAGTAAGCACCAACTGACAATTCTACATATTAGTTACATATTCCAACTAGGCACTAGCTAACTAACACTCCTAATGCTTTGATATAATGTCCCTTATCTGTTCTTCATCTGTATATAACTATCATGATAAATAAGTTAAATAATAAATAAATAATAGTAAGTAATAATTAAAGCCCAATAATCATTGAAAATTTCTGTGACTTTTCTTTTCCCATCCTGTCATCCTTTTCGATGTATGTGAAATGAAAGCCACTTTCATCCCTATTATCTGTAGTATAAGAAGGAATTATGTGACTTGAAGGATCTGCCTGTACTTCCATTTTCCATTTTCTACCTATACTTCTGACTATACTTCAGAATCATTTTCAAAAAACATTTTTTAAAGACTATTCTGAATTTCTTACATATTTTTTAAAGAAGATTCTGAATTTCTGAAAAAAATTCTGTTGTTTCAAAGTAGTTCTAAGTTTTGGTTATTGTATTCCAAATAGATAATTGATAGATTTTAGGTCTTTAATGTAAATCATACCTTTAACTTACAACTTTGAGAATAGGGAGTTTTGGAGTAGGATATTGTTTTACCTGGTGTGAACTGATGTAGCAATTCATCATGACTCAACCTGCCATTAGTTAAGGTTTTTAAGCTTCTGTTTCTTGCCAGGTAGACCTAGGCAGGATCTCACTAAAAGGCAGGAAAAAAAAAACTGTGTGTATATTGCAGAGTTATAGTTTTGGTCCATAGTTTCATAACAATAGACATACCTGCATGAAATTATTTTAGATGGAATGCATATATTCCATAATTCTATAATCAAAATTTCTTAGTATAATTCTTTCCATCTAAAACTTATATTTATGAAACTAAAACATTTCAATAATCTTTTGTTTTTTAAATATTTTAAATTTTAAATTATGGGTAAATAATAGTTGTACATATTTGTGGGGTACATGTGATATTTTTATACAAGCATACAATGTGTGATGGTCAAATCAGGGTAATTGGGCTATCTATCAACTCAGGCATTTATCATTTATTTGTTTTAGGAACATTTCAATTCCACTTTTTTAGTTCTTTTGAAATATGTGATAAATTATTGTTAACTACAGTTGCTCTGTTGTGCCACCAAACACTAGATCCTGTTTCTTCCATCTAACTGTGTTTCTGTACCCATTAACCATCAGAATTTTCAAATATAGTCAAGTCTTCATTAGCTTTGATAACTGATTGCTGGGCAATAGTAGGGAGAAAGAGTTGATAGTAATCCTCAGGTATAGTTGAAACTTAAATTTGAAACAACATTAGTCAAATATATCATTCTGAATGGACTGCATCTAAATTTATTTCTTACACTCAATATTTAGGAATTTCTTTTTCTAAATATATCACTCAAAAGGATAAACATTACAACAGTATTATAACTTAGTAGCACTATTTTTGTTTACATTATGTGTAAAACATTGTCCAATAGACTGTTATTGTCAAATTCTTAGCTGAAGTCTTAAAAAAAAAAAAAAAAAAAAAGAATGAGACTCCAATAGAAAAGAAGGCATCCTAGCTACAGACTTTCTTCTCCCTTCCCTTTCTTGCCTAAATCCTCTACCTTTTAAGTCCTGGCCTTTTCCCATCAGAGTTTAGAGACAGGGCCTCTCCTTAACCTGCCCTACTCTTGCCCCACTTGCTCCCTCTTGGTTTGAGGTGTTGGCAGCATGGTAGGAGCCAGCTTTTTTGGGTTGTCTGTCAGAATGCTTAACAGCAAGGTGTGTTTCCCCATTTCAGTGGACACAGTTTGTTCCTTATTTATAAAACAGTATCAAAAAAAGCTGTGTATATATTATGTATGTAACAAGAGGTGGACTTAATTGTGTATTTTCTGAGTAATAGTAATTTTTAACTAAAATCTTGATTTTATCAAATTAATACATGTACACAGTCTAAATGAATAAAATGGTATTGTTAGGCTCATGAAAAACAGCAGTTTCATGCCCCATTGCTCTATCAATTTCTATCAGTTTCTACTCCTTTGATGCATCTGCTTTCAAATCTTATTGCTGTTTCTTCTGATATTTGATTTCATATTTCTCAATAACAAGCATAATATGCCATTTTTTCAGTTTCTGCCTTTAGGTATCTATTAGCTTCTACTTTTTGTCTCTATTATATGCTTCTTCCACACAACAGACACTCCTTCCCTGTTGCCATCCTTTTCATAGAGTTATATTTTTGGGTTTAGCATACTTTATTTTTTCTACGGTTTAATTTTTGTTAACGCATCTTTTTTTAATAGTACATTTTATTGTGTTCTTTGCTATTTATTATCTGTCTTATGTAACAAGAAACTTTGTTTTGTTTATTGCTGTTTGTCAATGCCTAGAATGATACATAAGAGTTGCTAAGTAAAGATTTATGGAATTGGGCTGGATGCGGTGGCTCATACCTGTGATCCTAGCACTTTGGGAGGATTGCTTGAGGCCAAGGTGGGGGAGTATTCTTGTGGTGGCATGTGCTTATGGTCCCAGCTACTTGGGAGTCTAAGGTATAAGGATTGCTTGTGCCCTGCAGTGAGCAATCATCATGCCACTCTACTCCAGCCCGGGTGACAAAGTGAGATGCTGTTTAAAACCAAAAACCAAAACAAGAAAATGTTTGCATTTTCAACAAATGCAAATGAAAGAATCAACAAATGAAAGAATAGTTGATAATTGCCTCATTTTGAATTGGATTAGTTTATGTGATAAACCAATCACTTATTAAACTATTTGTAAATGTTAACAGAACCGAAAGTCTCTCATGTTCCTACACCTCAGAGACACTATCATTTTAAATTTCTTCTAAGAGATCTTCCTCCTGGACTCATTTCTCTACTTTTTCCAGTCTGGAAAAGTTGTTTTTTAGGTTCCCTGTATACAGTCATCCAAGGACTTCCCTTTAACATCATCCTTGGATTCCCTCTATTTCTCTTCTATTTTGGATTTCCTTTTTGATAATCTTGTGCCTTCTTCCTTGATTTACTCCATAGTAAAGTAGCTCTTTGAGAAGTTATGTATCAGAGGAACATTTAAAACTTGCGTTCTGAAAATTTTTGATCTTTATCTTTTTCTTTCTTTTTTTAAAAAATTTTTTATTGCATTTTAGGTTTTGGAGTACATGTAAAGAACAAGCAAGATAGTTGCATAGGTACACACGTGGCAGTGTGATTTGCTGCCTTCCTCCCCTTCACCTATATCTGGCATTTCTCCCCGTGCTATCTCTCCCCAACTCCCCACCCCCCGCTGTCCCTCCCCTATTTCCCCCAACAGATCCCAGTGTGTAGTGCTCCCCTCCCTGTGTCCATGTGTTCTCATTGTTCAACACTCGCCTATGAGTGAGAACATGAGGTATTTCATTGTCTGCTCTTGTGTCAGTTTGCTGAGAATGATGTTCTCCAGGTTCATCCATGTCCCTACAAAGGACACGAACTCATCGTTTTTGATGGCTGCATAATATTCCATGGTGTATATGTGCCACATTTTCCCTGTCCAGTCTATCATCAGTGGGCATTTGGGTTGATTCCAGGTCTTTGCTGTTGTAAACAGTGCTGCAGTGAACATTCATGTGCATGTGTCCTTATAGTAGAATGATTTATAATCCTTTGGATACATACCCAGTAATGGGATTGCTGGGTCAAATGGAATTTCTATTTCTAGGTCCTTGAGGAATTGCCACACTGTCTTCCACAATGGTTGAACTAATTTACACTCCCACCATCGGTGTAAAAGTGTTCCTATTCCTCCACATCCTCTCCAGCATCTGCTGTCTCAAGATTTTTAATGATCGCCATTCTAACTGGCGTGAGATGGTATCTCAATGTAGTTTTGATTTGCGTTTCTCTAATGACCAGTGATAATGAGCATTTTTTCATATGTTTTTTGGCCTCATGTATGTCTTCTTTTGTAAAGTGTCTGTTCATATCCTTTGCCCACTTATGAATGGGCTTGTTTGTCTTTGTCTTGTAAATCTGTTTGAGTTCTTTGTAGATTCTGGATATCAGCCCTTTGTCAGATGGGTAAACTGCAAAAATTTTTCCCATTCTGTTGGTTGCCGATTCACTCTAATGACTGTTTCTTTTGTCGTGCAGAAGCTGTGGAGTTTGATTAGGTCCCATTTGTCTATTTTGGCTTTTGTTGCCAATGCTTTTGGTGTTTTGTTCATGAAGTCCTTGCCTACTCCTATGTCCTGAATTGTTTTGTCTAGATTTTCTTCTAGGGTTTTTATGGTGTTAGGTCTTATGCTTAAGCCTTTAATCCATCTGGAGTTAATTTTTGTGTAAGGTGTCAGGAAGGGGTCCAGTTTCTGCTTTCTGCACATGGCTAGCCAGTTTTCCCAACACCATTTATTAAACAGGGAATCCTTTCCCCGTTGCTTGTTTTTGTCAGGTTTATCCAAGATTGTATGGTTGTAGATATGTTGTGTTGCCTCCGATGCCTCTGTTCTGTTCCATTGGTTTATATCTCTGTTTTGGTCCCAGTACCATGCTGTTTTGATTACTGTAGCCTTGTAGTATAGTTTGAAGTCCGGTAGTGTGATGCCTCCCGCTGTGTTCTTTTTACTTAGAATTGACTTGGCTATGGGGGCTCTCTTTTGGTTCCATATGAAGTTTAAGGTGTTTTTTTCCAGTTCTGTGAAGAAGGTCATTGGTAGCTAGATGGGGATAGCATTGAATCTATAAATTACTTTGGGCAGTATGGCCATTTTCACGATATTGATTCTTCCTAACCATGAACATGGAATGTTTCTCCATCTGTTTGTGTCCTCTCTTATTTCCTTGAGCAGTAGTTTGTAGTTCTTGAAGAGGTCCTTTACATTCCTTGTTAGTTGTATTCCTACGTATTTTATTCTCTTTGTAGCGATTGTGAATGGCAGTTTGTTTTTGATTTGGCTCTCTTTAAGTCTGTTATTGGTGTATAGGAATGCTTGTGATTTTTGCATATTGATTTTGTATCCCGAGACTTTGCTGAAATTGCTTATCAGTTTCAGGAGTTTTTGGGCTGAGACGATGGGGTCTTCTAAATATATGATTATGTCATCTGCAAATAGAGACAATTTGGCTTCCTCCTTTCCTATTTGAATACCCTTTATTTCTTTTTCTTGCCTGATTGCTCTGGCTAGAACTTCCAGTACTATATTGAATAGGAGTGGTGAGAGAGGGCATCCTTGTCTAGTGCCAGATTTCAAAGGGAATGCTTCCAGTTTTTGTCCGTTCAGTATGATATAGGCTGTTGGTTTGTCATAAATAGCTTTTATTATTTTGAGATACGTTCTGTCAATACCGAGTTTATTGAGGATTTTTAGCATAAAGGGCTGTTGAATTTTGTTAAAGGTCTTCTCTGCATCAGTCGAGATAATCATGTGGTTTTTGTTTTTGGTTCTGTTTATGTGGTGAATTATGTTTATAGACTTGCGTATGTCGAACCAGCTGATCATGGTAGATAAGCTTTTTGATGTGCTGTTGCAATCGGCTTGCCAGCATTTTATTAAAGATTTTTGCATCTATGTTCATCATGGATATTGGCCTGAAGTTTTGTTTTCTTGTTGAGTCTCTGTCGGGTTTGGTATCAGGATGATGTTGGTCTCATAAAATGATTTGGGAAGGATTCCCTCTTTTTGGATTATTTGGAATAGTTTCAGAAAAAATGATAACAGTTCCTCTATGTGTCTGGTAGAATTCGACTGTGAACCCATCTGGACCTGGGCTTTTTCTGTGTGGTAGGCTCTTTTTTTTTTCTTTAAGACGGAGTTTCACTGTTGTTACCCAGACTGGAGTGCAATGGCACGATCTTGGCTAACCACAACCTGCACCTCCTGGGTTCAAGCAATTCTCCTGCCTCAGCCTCCCGAGTAGCTGGGACTACAGGAGTGCACCATCATGCTCAGCTAATTTTTGTATTTTTAGTAGAGACAGGGTTTCACCTTGTTGACCAGGATGGTCTTGATCTCTTGACCTTGTGATCCACCTGCCTCGGCCTCCCAAAGTGCTGGGATTACAGGCTTGAGCCACCACGCCAGGCCTTTTTTTAATTAATCTGGCTAATGGTCTGTCTATTTTGTTGATCTTTTCGATAAACCAGCTCCTGGAATTACTGATTTTTTTGAAGGGTTTTTCATGTCTCTATCTCCTTCAGTTCTGCTCAGATCGTAGTTATTTCTTGTCTTCTGCTAGGTTTTGAGATTTTTTGATCTTGCTCCTCTAGCTCTTTCAATTTTGACGATAGGGTGTCTATTTTGGATCTCTCCACTCTTCTCATGTAGGCACTTATTGCTATATATTTTCCTCTAGAGACTGCTTTAAATGTGTCCCAGAGATTCTGGTATGTTGTGTCTTCATTCTTGTTGGTTTCGAAGAACGTCTTTATTTCTGCCTTCATTTCATTGTTTATCCAGTCAACATTCAAGAGCCAGTTGTTCAGTTTCCATGAAGCTGTGCAGTTCTGAGTTACTTTCTGAATTCTGAGTTCTAACTTGATTGCATTGTGGTCTGAGAGACTGTTTGTTATGATTTCCCTTCTTTTGCATTTGCTGAGAAGTGATTTACTTCCAATTATGTGATCAATTTTAGAGTAGGTATGATGTGGTTCTGAGAAGAATGTATATTCTGTGGATTTGGGGTGGAGAGTTCTGTAAATGTCTATCAGGTTTACTTGTTCCAGGTCTGAATTCAAGTCCTGGATATCCTTGTTAATTTTCTGTCTGGTTGATCTGTCTAATATTGACAGTGGAGTGTTAAAGTCTCCCACTATTATTGTGTGGGAGTCTAAGTCTCTTTGTAAGTCATTAAGAACTTGCCTTATGTATCTGGGTGCTCCTGTATTGGGTCCGTATATATTTAGGATCGTTAGCTCTTCTTGTTGTATTGATCCTTTTACCATTATGTAATGTCCTTCTTTGTCTCTTTTGATCTTTGTTGTTTTAAAGTCTATTTTATCAGAGATGAGAATAGCAACTCCTGCTTTTTTTTGCTCTCCATTTGCTTGGTAAATCTTCCTCCATCCCTTTATTTTGATCCTTTGTATATCCTTACATGTGAGATGGGTTTCCTGGATACAGCACACTGATGGGTTTTGGCTTTTTATCCAATTTGCCAGTCTGTGTCTTTTGATTGGTGCATTTAGCCCATTTACATTTAGGGTTAATATTGTTATGTGTGAATTTTATTGCCATTTTGATGCTAGCTGGCTGGTTTGCCCTTTAGTTGTTGTAGATTCTTCATTTTGTTGATGCTGTTTAGCATTTGGTATGTTTTTGGAGTGGCTGGTACTGGTTGTTCGTTTTTATGTGTAGTGCCTCTTTCAGGAGCTCTTGTAAAGCAGGCGTGGTGGTGACAAAATCTCTGAGTACTTGCTTGTTCGCAATGGATTTTATTTTTTCTTCACTTATGAAGCTTAGTTTGGCTGGAAAGGAAATTCTAGGTTGAAAGTTCTTTTCTTTAAGGGTGTTGAATATTGGCCCCCACTCTCATCTGGCTTGTAGGGTTTCTGCTGAGAGATCTGCTGTGAGTCTGATGGGCTTCCCTTTGTGGGTAACTCAGCCTTTCTCTCTGGCTGCCCTTAGCATTTTCTCCTTCATTTCAACCCTGGTGAATCTGACGATTATGTGCCTTGGGGTTGCTCTTCTTGTGGAATATCTTTGTGGTGTTCTCTGTATTTCCTGGACTTGAATATTGGCCTGCCTTGCTAGCTTGGGGAAGTTTTCCTGGATAATATCCTGAATAGTATTTTCCAGCTTGGATTTATTCTCTTCGTCACATTCAGGTACAGCTATCAAACGTATATTAGGTCTCTTCACATAGTCCCACATTTCTTGGAAACTTTGTTCATTACTTTTTGTGCTTTTTTCTCTAATCTTGCCTTCTCATTTTATTTCATTGAGTTGATCTTCGACCTTTTGACTGGTTTCTTCTGCTTGGTCAATTCAACTGTTGAAATTTGTGCATGCTTTGTGAAGTTCTTCTGTTGTGTTTTTCAGCTCTATCAATTAATTCATATTCCTCTCTAAGTTGTCCATTCTTGTTATCATTCCTTCAAATCTTTTTTCAAGGTTCTTAGTTTCTTTGCATTGAGTTAGAACATGTTCTTTTAGCTCTCGGAAGTTTCACATTACCCACCTTCTGAAGTCTTATTCTGTTATTTCATCATACTCATTCTCCATCCAGCTTTGTTCCCTTGTTGGTGAGGAGTTGTGTTCCCTTGTAGGAGGAGAGGTGTTCTGGTTTTGGGTGTTTTCCTTCTTTTTGCACTGGTTTCTTCCCATCTTTGTGGATTTATCCTCCTGTCGTCTGTGTAGTTGCTGATTTTCAGATTGGGTCTCTGAGTGGATGTCCAGATTATTGATGGTGAAGTTACTTCTGTTTCTTAGTTTTCCTTCTAACAGTCTGGTCCTTCTGCTGTAGGACTGCTGAGGTCCACTCCAGGCCCTGCTTGCCTGGGGATCACTTGCAGCAGCTGCAGAACAGTAAGGGTTGCTACCAGTTTCTTCTTCTGCTATCTTTGTCCCAGAATGATGCCCGCCAAATGTCAGTCTGATCAGACCTTAGTGAGGTGACTCTTTGGATATATGGGGGTCAGGGAGCTGCTTGAGGAGACAGTCTTTTCTTTATAGGAGCTCAAGTGCTGAGCTGTGAGCTCCATTGTTCATTCAGAGCTTCTAGGCAGGTATGTTTAAGTCTGCTGCAGCGGAACTCATAAACCGCCTTTTTTTCCCCAGGTGCTCTGTCCCAGGGAGTTAGGACTTTATTTATGAGTATCCGTTGTGCTGCTGCCCCTTTTTTTTTTTTTTTTTCAGTGCTGTCCTGCCCGGCAAGGAGGCAGCCTAGTCACTGTCTGCCTGCAGAGGCTTTGCTGAGCTGCTTTGGGCTCCACCCTGCTGCCGTATGGACTTCCCTGTAGTCCTTTTTATATCTTTTTATCCTTTTTCATAGTTCAACTGACTGTTCATTCAGTTTTAGTGTTTGAGAAGTCTGAAGTCATTTGAATCCTGATCTTTTGTATGTAGTCCATGTTTTCCTCTGGAAAGTTAACACAGAGTGACCATCAAGTCTGGAATCTTGACATGAATATATATGAAATGGCTTACTGATGTTACATTATTGTACATGGTAAAATAATAATACATGTGTTTTCATACTTTATGGGCACTCTGCAGAAACTTTTTTGGTCCCAGTGTTCTGAAATTTCATCATGATGGGCCTAGCATGGATATATTTCTTTCATTTTGGTAGGTATTTATTGAGTTCTTTTGATTTTAGAGTCTAGAGTATTCAGTTCTGGGAAATTCTCATTGCTTTGTTTATTCTTTGCACCTTATTCATCTTCTTTCTCTGGACTCCTTTATTTATATCTTGGGACTTTTGGATTGATTTTCTTTTCTTTACTTAGACTCATTTTTATTGTTTAGTTTGAGAGATTTATGTAACTGCAGCATCCAATCCTTTTATACATGTTTATTTTAAATTCAAACTACTCTGCCTTGGAATATTCTTAATCTAAAGGAGACTATATAAAAGGGTTAACACTAGAATTGTCTGTGCTCTACCCCAGAGAAAATAATGTTGATTGCTCAGAGTAAGGTCATGTGCTACTCAAAAATTAGCTCTTTATTTGATTATACTAGTAACATAGACTTCATTATACTTAGCACCTTGTCTCCTGCATTATAATTTAATCAGAGGAAACAGTTCTATTACATTTTTAGGAAGATCTCAGATTTAAAATGACACCATTTGAATTAAAATTATCCCTTTGCTGGATTATCTACCAAAAAAAATACTTCCAAGCTATCTTTCATTATATGTTCATACAGAATGTAAACAGTTTAATACTAACCTGAGCTCTATAGATAAATATATATATATATATATATATTCTCTGTCATATATGTATGCGTGTGTGTGTGTACACACACACATACACACACAGTGGCCTATATATCATATATATATGTGCATATATGTGCATATATACATGCATACACATATGCACACACGCCAATGGCTGTGTGTGTGTGTAAATATATGTGTGTGTCATATATATATATATATATATATATATATATATATGAGATGGGGGTCTCACTTTGTCACCTAGACTGCTAGACTGGAGTGGAGTGGCACAATCATAGCTCACTGCAACCTTGATCTCCTAGGCTCAAACAATCATCCTGCCCCAGCCTCTTGAGTATCTGGGACTATAGACACATACCACTGTGCCCGGCTAATATTTAAATCATTTTGTAGAGATGGAGTCTTGATTTGTTGTCCAGGCTGGTCTTGAACTTCTGGCTTAAAACGATCTTCCTGCCACGGCCTGCCAAAGTGCTGGGATTACAGGTGTGACTGAAGCACCTGGCCTATCTGAGCAAAATTTAAATAGGAAGGTGAATTCTTTGAAAAGAAATTCATGTGTATTCAAGGTGAATGTGAATTATTTTTTATTATTCTTCCTTTTGGATTTTTCTGTGCCATCACAGTGGTTCTAGTTACATGGACACTCAGATCTGAGACATTTGTTCCATTTCTAATGTTGTATTTTAATTTTAAAATTGTTTGGTAGTACTGTTTTCTCAGTCTTAAGACAGACTTTGAGCTAATCTTTGCTGGGTTTTGCTTGTCAAAAATGATGGTGAAGCCAAATTAACACTAACCAAAACTATTTAGCCTGTAGTCTTGGGTAAGTATTTATAAATACTTAACTATCAAAGGGAAATAATATTGCTTTGAAATTTTTCATTTAAGAATATGTAGTACTTTTTGTTTGAAAAAGGAAAGGTGGCCTTAGAAAGTCTTTTAGCATGAACATATGATATGCAGTGCATCAGCCATTTGTCTTAAAGGTGTATAATATCAGTTGATATAAGCATGTTTGAAAAACCTGCCCTGACACTTTAACTTTTCAGATTAGAAAGAGAGTATTTCTCCAAAAACAAGAAACTAAACGAAGAGATCGAGGAACAGAAGAAAGTCATTATAGACCTTTCAAAGAGACTCCAGTACAATGAAAAAAGTTGCAGTGAATTACAGGAAGAACTAGTTATGGTAAGGATAAAAAATAAAACTCTATGGTAATCACTTTACTGGGTCGTATTTGATGTATAGCAGGGTTTTTCCTCACTACATTCCATGAGTTAATGGTATGAAAGTAGTTTTAGGCCAGGTGCGGTGGCTCAAGCCTGTAATCCCAGCACTTTGGGAGGCCGAGGCGGGTGGATCATGAGGTCAAGAGATCGAGACCATCCTGGTCAACATGGTGAAACCCCGTCTCTACTAAAAATACAAAAAATTAGCTGGGCATGGTGGCACGTGCCTGTAATCCCAGCTACTCAGGAGGCTGAGGCTGGAGAATTGCTTGAACCCAGGAGGCGGAGGTTGCGGTGAGCTGAGATCGTGCCATTGCACTCCAGCCTGGGTAACAAGAGCGAAACTCCGTCTCAAAAAAAAAAAAAAAAAGTATTTTTAATGACATTGATAACAAAATTTTTCAAAACTGGAAATGCTGATTACATCAAAGATATACATAATGAAACCTCTCTGATTTAGAATAATTGCGGAAACTAACGGAATTAGTAAAAACTCTTATAGAATTAAAAAAAATGTATTCAAGGGTTTTTCTTTTTTTATTGTGCATTAAACAGTATTACTTATATTAAGGGTGATTAGGGTTTGTAATTAGTACAACTGATGATTTCATAGACTTCCTTTTGTAATTGTTTTGTACCTGGTCACTCTCTCTCTATTCCCCAGTAATCTAGCTTTTACACTATAACCAAATTTATCTTTGTAAAGTATTGATCTGTTTTTGTCCATCTTTCTTTATTCAAAACTCATCAGCATCTCAATGTCTGTCTTCCTGTTGTTTTCAGAAAGATGGCCAGCTTCTTGTATAATCTCAGGACCTTTTTCTTTTGTCTTTTGCTTTTTGTTAACTTTTCTAGCCTCTTTTGCGTTTTCCTTCTATCTGTTCTGCTTTAGCCACATTAGAATGCTCCTTGCTTTCTAAACGCACTTTTCTTCTTTTTTTTGTTTTAAAGATGGGGTTTCACTCTTGCCCAGGGTAGAGTGCAGTGGTACAACTCCTTACTTACTGTAATCTCCAACTCTCTCAAGGGACCCTTTTGCCTCAGTGTCCTGAATAGCTGGGACTGCAGATGTGTGCCATCATGCTTCTTACAGAGAAGAGGTCTCGCTCTGTTGGCCAAGCTGGCATCAAACAAGTGGCCTCAAGTGGTCTTCCTGTTTTGGCCTCCCAAAGTGCCAGGTTTACAGGCATGAACCACTGCATCTGACCTAAATACATCTCTTCATATATTCTTATTTTTATTCAGGTTATTCATTTCTTTGACCTGCAATGACTAAAATGCTCCTTTTCTTTTCCATAAACAGATTTCTATGCATCCTGTGATGCCCAGCTCTGATATTTTGCAATCTGTGAAGCTTTCTGTGATTCTATCTTCTGCACTCTCATCCACCTTAAGTTAAAATTCTGTCCCTCCTCAACAGTATTTCTTTAGTACTTAGTTCAGCATCTTTATCATAATACTCACAGAAATTTGTTGTGTGTTATGTCTCACAAGAGGATGTGAATGCTTTGAGGTTAGCTTACTTCATTTTATATACCTAGATTCCACTATAGTACTTGGCTCAATAAACAATTTTCTGATGGATTTATTTGGTTGATGGAGAATCTTTCTCTCTACAGTTTGCTGGGGAACCCCCGGGAGGGTGTAAAGTTTATGGTTAATACCCTGTTACTTCTTTGTCTTGTTCTACATATACATACTTTCCTCAGAGGCTTGACTATTTCACTTTCAGTTATATATGAAAAGTTTTAGTGATTTTAGTTATTGAGGACAATGGGTATTATTTTCCTTCTTGAAAAAGGTGGCCCTGGGTTATACTAGGAATTGGTCACCAAATCAGTGCTGCCCAGATAGAAAGCTAGTAATGGGATACAGTTAAATCTCTTCAGTGTTTTTTCAAATGACCCAATATTATATGCATTTCCCATTTACCTCAAGATGCTTGCTGTGTTCTGATTCAGGAATTGGTATCATTGCTTGTTCTAGAAATCAGTTTGCAGTTTGGTATTTTGAATGTGGTGTTTTAGAAAGTTAAGAGTCCTCTGTGTAGTCTGCTCTAGCATCTGTTCACTGTAATGTGTTATCCTAAATTTCATGGGCTGTTTTAGCTCTTACCTCCTAGTTCAGGAAGATGAATCAGTAGTGGAGAAAAATATGTTAGGGTCATTAAGCTGAGTACTACATTCACTCTGCTTGCTTATTAGTCATTGCACTCAATAGTTTGGAAAATAAGTCAGGGTTATAACTAAGAATGGAAGAGTTAAGACATAATCACCAATATAGGTTGCATGAATTTTCCTAATTCTGGTTTTCTAGCACTTTGGTGACTAGATACAAAATAAAATGAGACTGGCTTAACTCACCACAGAACGTATGCGTATTTAGTGATTAAAAAATTTTACTTGGTACTAACAGCTTTTTTCCCTAAAACTTTTACAGAGTGATAGTTGGTCTAAAATAAGGCAAGTGGCAGCTCACCAGCAGCCTTTGTTTGCTTGTTGGGGTCTTCTGCACTCATTTTATTAATCCACTGAACACTATTGTTTTGATAATGATGCTGAAAATTGTAGGCTAATTGTTTCTTCAAAGCTCGATGGATGGCTAAAAGCAGTTGCAGATCTGTGAATAATGTAATAGTTCCTTGTTGAATGGGATGTTCGAAAAATTTACTCAGGTTGCCAGACTAAGTGATATACAGTTTACCATACTTGGTGGCTCAGACTATTAATATGTTCCTCTTAATTTTTTCATTTCTCTTAAACTCAGCTTTGTGTCTTATTTCTTCCATCTTTGTCTTCTGTTTTTTCTTTCCTATTAACTTTTAAAAAACTTTTTCTGTTTTATGCTTATTAGAGCTGTTGTTCTTTGTTTCTTTGCCTGACCATAATATGAAATTTAAGAGCTATTTAATGAAAATGTCTTTAAATAGTAAGTACAATGTTTTTCTTTTTATAAACTACTATTCTATCGCTTTTTCTAAATATAGTTTTTCTTGTGCATATTCCTTTATTGACTTTTCTCAGTTGATTAGTGAGGGAAAGAAGGTTTGAAAAATTTGTCTTGAAAGATATCTCTTTCAAATTAAATTTTAAGCCATAAGAAATAAAGTTTTTCTAGTTCTGCATTCACAGTCTGGCTATTATTTATGCTTTGAATTCTTAATTGTTGACTGAAGAGAGAATGACTTATGAGCAAGATTTCCCTTTTGCTTTTGGAAATGAAATTGTTTTAATGACATCCCATGATTTCATGTACCCTAGTGTGTCTTTTCCAGTTATATTTCTTTTGAGCATAATAGTATCAGTGTTTTATAGACTATATATAGGAAGCATAAATTACCTACAGGTAATTTTTCTTTCCCTTTGAGGTACCAGATTATTTTCTAGTTTAGGTTATGTTCATGGTCATTATTTGAGTCTTGGTCTTTATTTTCTCTGTTACTTTGGAAAAGAACGTTAAAGTCACTATCCTCTTTAGGTTTACTAGTAAGGTGAAGGTGTTATTAATAAGATACAAAGACTTGAGGAAATTTTGAGAGTTAGAGATCACTTTGTGTTAGTACAGCATAGCCTTATGCTGTATCCTGGGCTGGATACAGCGACAGAGCTGTTAGAGGCTTTAGAGATCATCTAGCCCAGGATACAGAATGTGCTAGTAAACCAGTTGGAAAGTAATAGCTCCCCTGTTTTGAGAGAGATAATATATAAATATAGAACATAATTTTGGAAAAATCTAAACCTTGTATGTTGTCTTTTGTGGGTATTTAATAAATATAAACCCAGCCAACTTTAATTGTACTTTTATTTGTTTATTTATTTTTAATTGACACAAAATAATTGTGTTAATACATATTTATAGGGTACATTGTGATGTTTTGATATATACAACATAAAGTGATCAGATCTAGGGTAATTACTATGTTATCTCAAACATCTATTATTTCTTCATTCTAATTATACTTTTATATTAATGAAATTACTTCTATTCAATGTATAGATTTAAAAGATATAATTAATAAATTAATGATATATAATTACTATTTTGAATGTCATAGAATTAGTAAAATTTCAACAGGACATTTAAGGACTTAACAGATTTATTTTAATGTTTGAAATAAATGTGAACACAGAAGATGTGAACACAGAATATGAAACTTGACATAATTTGACTATAAATAGTTTTGATTAGAAATTGAGCTTTTAGTTTCAAAATCTGTGAATTTAATAATGACTTAATCAACTAGTAAATAAAACTGAATTTCTAGTTTAAGCTGCTAAGTGATCATGCTTATTAAAGTCCATCTGAGGCTCAGCAGATCCAGTTGGGTCTTTTAGACATTACTATGAGTTTTTATGTATCTGCCTCTCTTGAAGAAGGGGAGCTGTCATTTTCAAATTCGTATTATTAGAACTTGCTTTGTGCTTTCTTCAGTGAAATTTTCTTAAGTCCATTATTTCTTGAGATTTGTTTTCTGCCACTCAGTAAAATTTAGTTACAGCTCTAGGAGAGACTTTATATTGAAAAGGGAATTCTAGTTCTCGTGAGCTTTTGCTCAAAGAATGTTTTATTCTCTAAAGAACTTGTGATTGAAAATGGTCAAGTGTATATTTTTTCTCAATACTTTAGGGGCCTTAACTGATTATATAATAATAATGATTGCTAGCATTAAATATGATTTTGGAAAATGCTTTGATGGTTATACTTTGTGGTGAAGATAATATTTCTTGATAATATTTTTACCGATGAACTATTAGGTTTGCTTTAGAAGAACATGTTTCTGATTTTGTAGGAGGTTTTCAAAACTAATGGGCTAGTAAATATTCTATTCTGATTTTTACTAAAAAAAAGATTGATTCCTGTTTTTCACCAAGAATAAGAGTAGTATTTATACATGGGTATTGTTTTTGCTAATATAAATATCACTTTCTGTTTCTCTTAGTGGCCCTTAAATTTTAATACAAGTAAATAATTCATTGAGTATGTGTCTTTGTGTATTTAAATATTCCTTTTGGGAATTTATGGTATAGGCATAAAGCTTTTGCATTAAGTTTTTTGAAATTTATTTCTATATAAATTAGTAAATTTTGGAAATCCAAATCTCATTTTTAACATGGGAAAAAATAAAATGGTATAGTGTATGTATGTGTGTGAGAGAGACAGAGAGCACGAGATCAAGAGAGAAATGTTTATATGTTTAGGCCCATATTCAGATTGAAAAGTAGCATCTGCTGAAAAATAAACTGATTGTTAAAGCTAAGAAGGGTAACATCTCATTATGTGAGATAAGCAAGTGGGATCATGGAATACTGACATCCATGGGGGCAGCATTGGTAAACAAGGTGGTAGAGAACTAAGAGACTAGCTATCATTGATATGATCAGGGAAAAGCTGCTGAAGGTGATGATAATGAAAGATACGCAGACCAAATTCTGTTTAGCTCAGCAAGCTCTCTTTTAGCCCATACAAATGCACTGTGCATATAATGGTAACTAGGTACAAGATATGATGAAAAGGTGAGCTGTGAGAGCAAAAGTGTGTGATGCAGATTCTAGGCTCTGATGCTTCCTTATTTTTACTTAAAATTTCTACATAATTGTTCAACATATATTTAAATAAAAAACTTAAAAGTTTTACTTGAGTTCAAAAATGTTCAGAAGTTATAAGCACTATGTATTAGTTGCAAAAGTTTAAACTATGTTTAAAATACTTATTTCATTACAAACACCCATTGATGAAAAGCTTTTTTTAAACCTGTTTGTTTTTCTATTATTTTTAACCTTATTAAAATTGTCCTTAATTGTTTTCATTGTTATTTATGACTTGAGTCAACTTTTTCCATAATCAGCAAGGCCCCTTTACCAATTTTTAGGTATAAATATTTATATATCATTGTTATATATTTTTTCAAGGGCTCACATTAGAAATTTTTATTTACATGCCTTTTCATTTGTGATGCTCATGTTGAGTGAGCAAAAAAATGAGGGATGAGGGTTTGAAGGATGATAAAAAGAGATGATGATTATGAAACAAAAAAGAATGACATGTTAGAGTGAGCCAGAAATGCTTTCAGTTCAGCAGTGTGAGAGGTATAGTATCCCAAGGTTCAAATAAAAGTAGTTTGTTGTTATCTCATTTTTCTTTCTGGTTAAAGATATTTTATAACTGTTAGAAGCAAATGCTTGTTCCTTGGTGCCAAAAAGAAGAACTAGTGCTCGGACAAGGAATTTTCTCAGCAAGGCAATTTTACTTTATGCAGAAAGGGTGCTTCTTGGAAGCCTGATTGTCATGAGAGCACCCTGAACAAAGAAGAGCATAGGTTTTTATCCCTGACACATTGAGTCCTTACTGCTGTGTCCTATCTCTGTTGACTGGAGCTGGACTGCACAATCTAGACTGATCCTGATTGGCTAAAAATGAAAACTTTCCTAAATACATAAATGAGTGATGGAGAACAAAGAAAGGAAGGGGGTTGTTAATGGGAAACTAAGAGAATAATAACATTTCCAAATAAGGAAGAGGTGTAGGCTGTAAGCTAGGAAATGCCTGGGCATGTTTGGACATGTCTGAGCAGGCTGTAGGCCAGAACAAATAACTTGGTTAAAGTAAAAGGACATAGAATGTACTCATTTCCTTATTTTATTTAACTATATTTACATAGGACTTAGCAAAGAGTAATTAGCAAAAGCAAGGAAACTTGAAGGAAGTTAGTTTTTAAAAGAAACTATTATTTCTAACACTTATTTATTCTTTAACAAAAACGGAAATTTTGAAGAGGAACTTTTTACTTTTCATATAACCAATATTGACTCCTCTTTCATAATACATTAAGATTTGTTGGCTGGGCATGGTGGCTCATGCCTGTATTCCTAGAACTTTGAGAGGCCACGGCAGGTGGGTCACAAGGTCAGGAGTTAAAGACCAGCCTGGCCAACATGGTGAAACCCTGTCTCTACTAAGAAGACAAAAATTAGCTGGGCATGGTGGCAGGTACCTATAATCCTATGGCTATTTGGGAGGCTGAGGCAGGAGAATCATTTGCACCCAGGAGTTGGAGGTTGCAGTGAGCTGAGATCACGCCATTGCACTCCAGCCGGGGTGACAGGGTGAGATTCCATCTAAAAAAAAAAATTTGTTAATCACAACATTTTTTGAACTTTCTTTGAATATTTTGATATTTTTAGTTGCTTATCCAGCTACACTGGTTGTAGATTCATCTCATCATCACAGCATCTAAAGTAGTCCTTGGTTCATGGTAGGTCATGAGTAAATGTTCATCTAAACATCATCTGGTTAACCAACATAGCCTTAAGGGACCTTTAATCCCAGGGCAACAAATTCCATATGTGAGTTTTGTCTGAGACAAAGAAGTGAGTCCTTTTATCCTACAATTCTTTTAAATTTCTGGGGATGTTTAGCATTATAGAATTTGTTGTGTCAATAATTTATCATTAACCTAAACTTATTCTTTATGTCACATGACAAAATATGTTAATAAAAAATGAGAAACAGCATTTTAGCTTCAGTTAGTACTTTGTTTTCAGCTCAACAGTTTTGTTTATTTAGCTAATGAATTTTGTTTTCATTCTCAAATTCCTTGTATATTAAAAGGCTGTTAAGAGAACTAGCAACTTTGGGAACAAAATTTAAATATAAGCATAGACCAGATGTCATGGCTGATACCTATAATCCCAGCACTGCGAGAGGCTAAAGCAGGAGGACTGTTGAGCTCAGAAGTTTAAGACCAGCCTGAGCAACAAACATAGTGAGATTCTTATATCTACAAAAAAATTAGCTGGCTGTGGTGGCATGCGCCTGTAGTCCTAGCTACTTGGGAGGCTGAGATGGGAGAATCGCTTAAGCCTGGGAGGTTGAGCCATGATTACGCCAGTGCACTCCTGCCTGGGGCACAAAGTGAGACCCTGTCTCAAAAATAAATAAATAAATAAATAAATAAAATCACAATTAATCACTTAAAAAACAAAACAAAAATAAATAAATAAAATCACAATTAATCACTTAAAAAACAAAACAAAACCCTGACACACTCACTGTATGAATGAAGAGTGGAAACTTCATTAATAAAACTGTAACAATTTGTTAGAAAAAAAACTTGTCAACTGTAAAGCAAGGTCATGATGTAATTATTAAACATAAGTTAACTTTCTAATGGCTATATTATTTATAAGACTGTTAGCCAGATATGTCTGTAGAATGATATAAAAATTGTATTAATAATTATAAATGTAATAGTAATTTTCAGGTAGATGAACATCTTTTTAAGCCTGATGAGTGAGTAAATCTCTTCTTTGTTCTTTGAAAAATTTTACACTATTCAATCTTTTCTGCCCAATTTGACCTTAATTTTGATCTTATAACAGTGTGAAAAATATTAGCTCTTATTTTAGTTAAGACTGAGCCCTATATTTGAAAGAGAATTATTGTTGAACTAAGAGTTGAATTGAATCTTTATAATAAGCTCACTCCAAGTATGCAGTTTATCTGGCTTTCTATACATATATTCCTGTAAATGTTTATACCTTGATATTGATGGGGACTGCACTTCAGTCAGCTGGCATAATAAAAAGAACATAATTTTTGGAGGCATATTGATCTGCGTTTTAATCCCAAGCCTATCTCATTTTAGTTGTGTGACTTTAGTGATACTCTTTTTCTGAATGTATTTGCCCATTTGTAAAATGGTGCTAATAGTCTCTGTCATGCAGGGTTTTTGACAAGCATTAAAGATATTGAATGTATCAAAATAGCAGAGGATGGAAAAAAAATACCATGCACCTGATTAAAAAAAAAAACAAACTGGAGTGAATATACTGATGACAGACAAAATAGACTTTAGAATAAAAATGTTACTGGAGATAAAGAGGGACGTCTCTTATTGTTAAAAGGGTCAATCCACCAGAAAGATCTAACAATTATAAAAAGGTATACACCTAACAACAGAGCTCCAAACTTTTTGAAGCAAAACCTGACATTATTGAAGGAAGAAATAGACAACAATAATATTTGGGGACTTCAGTACCCCACTGTCAGTAATGGGTAGAATGAGGAAGAATATCAACAAATAAATAGAAGACTCAACAGTACTGTAAATAAATTAGACCTTACATATATCTATAGAACACCACACCCATTAGCAAGAGAACACACATTCTTCTTAAGTGTACATGAAGTATTTTTGTGGATAGATCATATGCTAGGCCATGAAACGAGCCTCAATGAATTTAAAAGCATTCAAATCATGCAAAGTATCTTCTTTGACCATAATGAAATTATATTAGAAATTAATAATAGAAGACAACAGAGGAAATATTTACAAATATGTGAAAATTAGTCAACATACTCCTAAATAGCCAATGAGTCTAGAAGAAATCACAGGGGAATTAGAAAACACTTTGAGATGAGTGAAATAAAAAGACAACATACTAAACTTTGTAGGATGCAGCTAACATTATGCTTAAGAGGGAAACTTAAAATATCTGTATTAAAAAAAATAGTGGAGCATGGTGGTGCAAACCTGTAGTCACAGCTACTTGGAAGGCTGAGGTGGGAAGATTTCTTGAGTCCAAGAGTTTGAGACCAGCCTGGGCAACATAGTGAGACCCCGATCTTTAAAAAAAAAATCCTCAAATCAGTAACCTAACATTTGACTGTAAGAAATGAAAAAAGGTGCAAACTAAACCCAAAACAAGTGGAAGAATAGAAACAGTAAAGACTAACAAGGAAATAAAACAATAGAGAAAATCAATGAAATCAAAAGGTGATTCTTTGAAAAAATAACTAAATTCATAACACTTAGCTACACTCATCAAAAAAAGAGAAAAGATTCAAATTATTGAAGTCATGAACGAAAGGGGAATATAACTACTGACCATGCAGAAATGGACATATTTGGAAGAGAATACTCTGAAAAACTGTATACCAATAAGTTAGATAATTTAAAATGTACAAATTTCTAGAAAGACACAAATTACCAAACTGGTTAAGAAGAAACAGAAAATCAATGCTATAGCATGGTGTATTAGAATATCAAATACAAAATTAAAAAAAATCAAAAGAGATTGAATTAGTAATCCAAAAACTCCCACAAAGAAAATCCCAGGCCTAGATAGCTTTACTGATAAATTCATTTAAATGTTTAAGAACAGTTACCATCAATTCTTCATAATTCTTGCAAAAATAGGAGATAACACTTCCCATAACATTCTGTGAAGTCAGTATTAATACTTGATAAAACCTTGGTACAAAAACCAAATATACCAAAAGCAAAGAAAACTACGGACTAGTATACCTTTTGAATATAGATGCCAAAATTCTGAAACTGTACTAGCAAGCTGAATCCAGCAAGATATAAAAAAGATATTACACCATGATGAAGTAGGATTTATCTCAGGAATGTAATACTGGTTTAACTCCTGAAAATAGACTAATGTGCTAAATTACAGAAGCCAGATGATTATCTCAATAGACACAGAAAAACATTTGATAAAATGCAGCATCCTTTTATGGTAAAAATGCTCAACAAACTAGCAATAGAAGGAAACTTCCTACTCATCCTGGTGAAGAGTATCTATGGAAAACCTATATCTGACATCACAGTTAACGGTGAAAGACTTAATACTTTCACCATAAGATCAGGAATAAGACAAGGATGTACACTCTCACCATGTCTGCTCAACATTTTACTGGAGGTTCTAGCCAATGGCAATAGCCAAGAAAAAGAAATAAAAGGCATCAGTTTTAGAAAAGAAAAAGTATATTGTCTTTTTGCAGATAACATAATCCTGTATAAATTAGAACATCCTAAGGAATCCACACATACAGAGAAAATTATTAGAGCTAATACATGAGTTTAGCAGAGTTGTAGGAGACAATGCATGGTCCACTTAGGAAAGCAGTTGTATTTCTGTAACTAGCAATGAGTAATCCAAAAATGAAATTAAGGAAACAATTCTATTGAAAATAAAATAAGAAAGAATGTAATTCTTAGGAATAATTTGACAAAAGAAGCATAAAACTTATCTTTTGAAAACTGCAATTTATCATGGAAAGAAATTAAACAAGGTCAAAACAAATGGAAAAATATTTCATGTTCGTGTAAGAGTTAATAGTGGTACTCCCTAGATTGATGGTTTAATGTAATCTCTATCAAAATCTCAGTTGACTATTTGGAAGACAGCTATGCTTACTACTGTACCACCACTGAACTTTTAGTTGGCTTTTTGCAGAAATTAACAAGCGGATTCTAAAATACATATGGAAATATAAGGGGAACTGGAGTGGTGGCTGATGTCTGTAATCTCATTACTCTGGGAGGCCAAGGTGGGCGGATCACTTGAAGTCAGAAGTTCCAGACCAGCCTGGCCAATATGGTAAAACCCCCATCTCTACTAAAAATACAAAAATTAGCCAGGCATGGTGACATATGCCTGTAGTCCCAGATACTCAGGAAGCTGAGGCATGAAAATCACTTCAACCCAGGAGGTGGAGATTTCAGTGAGCCAAGATCATGCTACTGTACTCCAGCTGGGGTGACAGAGTGAGACTTAGTCTCAAAAGAAATATAAGGGACCTTGAATAGCCAAAATAATCTTGAAAAAGAAAAAGTTGGAGTAGTAACATGTACCAATTTTAAAGCTAACTACAAAGTTATAGTAGTCAAGATAGTATGGTACTAGTATAATGAGTTATGTATATATCAATGGACCAGAATTGAGAATCCAGAAGAAAATCTCTCACAATTATGTTTAGTTGATTTTCAAAATGGATGTCAAGTCAATTCAGTGGGGAAAGAATAGTATTTTTCAACAAATGATGCTGAGGGAACTGGATATCCACATCCAAACACCAAAGAATGAATTGACTCCAGTCTGGGCAACAGAGGGAAATTCCATTTCAAAACAACAAAAACGAAAAGAAATGAGAATGGTGATTATTTAGGCCTTGGGGGGCAGTGGTGGGAGAAGGGAGAGTGACAGCTAGTGGGTGTGGCATGTCTTTTAGTAGGAACAACACTGTTCTAAATTTAGATTGTGGTTATGGTTGCACAACCCCGTGGAAATACTAAAAACTTTGAATTAAACACTTTATTTCGGTGAATTGTGTGTTATGTCAGTTATACCTCAGTCAAGTTTAAAAAGAATATAAAGTTACCATAATTAAGAGTTTGGTATTGACAAAATAATGGAGAAAGCAATGAAACAGAGTGGGAGTTCAAAAATGGCTAACAGTAAGTATGAGAATTTAGTGTATGATGTTGTTATGCCAAATCAATGTTTAGAGATAGATTATCTCACAAATAGTTTTTAGACAACTTGTTACATTATAATGAGAAATAATATAACTAAATCCCTGCTGCATTGCTTATACTAACCAACGAAAGTTTAGATTGATCAAAGAGCCATAATAGAGGAAAATGAAAAAGCACTGGAAGAAAAATGGAATTGTTTTGTCATCTTGGAGTAAAAGGAAAATATGACATAAAACCCAGAAGTCCTAAAGCAAAATATGGATTTGCTCACTTGATCACTTGAAAAATATCATTTTCTTTTAAGAATCTATCATAGTCAGATGGCAAATAGAAATGAGATAAAATGATTTGCAACATGTAACAAAAAGATTGTTTTTATAATTTATGGAGCACCTTTACAGATCACTAAGGAAGAAATGAATGATGTAATATAAAAATGGGCACATGATATGAACAAGCAATGCACACAAAAAATATAGATGGCTAGTAAACATGAAAGGATGCTTAACCTTAATTAAAATGAAGTAAATGCACATTAAATAAGCTGATAATGCCTATTATTGGATAGATATTGGGAAATAGATACTCATACTGTTCATGGTAGTATACACTGATATAACTGATTAGAGAGTAATTTGTTAACAATTGTCTGAAAACAGTATGTTTCGCTTTTCCTCATCAAATCTATTTATAGGAATTTATTGAGTAGATATATTTAATGTGCATGCAAAATATAAAAAGAACATATGTAAGATTTTATATTGGAGTATTATCACAAATAGTGAAAAAACTGCCAAAAACCTAAAAAATATTAACAGTAGGGGGGGACTGGTTAAGTTAATTTGTGGTACATCTGAGTAATGGAGTACTATACAACTAAAAAAATGATGTGGAGAGATATGAAGCCTATTCTGAATGGAAAAGAAAGTAATACAATAGTATGTATATTATGATCCTATTTGAATTAAAAATTATATATAGATATTTTGTATAATTATAAAACACATTGTGAATAAAACTTACTGGTGGGAATTGACTTACATTTTTCTCTATTTGTTTTTTGTTTTTTACTCAGCATGATATATAAACTCAAAGGATTTAATAGAATATTTAAATATTTAATAATTAAAAGTACCTATAGATATGTTTTATTTATAAATACTATGTTTATAAATATTATGTTTTTAAAGATACACTTTTATTCCCATTAGCAACAATGTATTTTATTTAAACATATTTATTTATGTTGTATTATATTTATCTGATTTCATTTTTAAGACAAGGTCTTGCTCTGTCACCCAGGCTAGACTGCAGTGGCATCATCATGCTCACTGCAGCTTTGATTTCCTGGGCTCAAGCAATCTTCTCATCTCAACCTCTTGAGTGACTGGGACCTACAGGCATGTGCCACCATGCCTGGCTGATTTTTCATGTTTGTAGAGATGGGATGTCACTATGTTGCCCAGGCTCACCTTGAACTCCTGGGCCTGATCCTCTTGCCTCATCCTCCCTAAGTGCTGGGATTGCAAAGGTGAGCCATTGCACCCAGCTTTACATTGATCTGTGAGTCTGTGCTTTGCTAATTTCTGGAAATCTCCATCTGGAATTCTAGAGTATTTTATAACATAGTAACAACCTGCATGTGTATCTGCCATGAAAAAGTGATTTTTTGGTTGGGTGCAGTGGCTCACGCCTGTAATCTCAGCACTTTGGGAGGCCCAGGTAGGTAGATCACTTGAGGCCAGGAGTTTGAGACCAGCCTGGCCAATATGGTGGAAACTTGTCTCTACTAAATACACAAAAATTAACTGAGCATGCTGGCACATGCCTGTAGGCCCAGCTATTCAGGAGGCTGAGGCATGAGAATTGCTTGAACCCAGGAGGTGGAGGTTGCAGTGAGCCGAGATTGCACCACTGCACTACAGCCTGGGCGACAAAGCAAGACTCTGTCTCTTAAAAAAAAAAAAGACAAGTGATTTTTTTTGTTTGTTCGCTTATTTACTTTTTAAAAAATCCAACTTTTTGATGAATAGGTAATAGGTGCACATATTACAAGATTTCAAAGATAGGAAAAGGTTATAGAGTAAAAAAGGAAATCTCTTTTTTTTAAATTTTTTTTATTTTTTAAAATTTTTTATTGCATTTTAGATTTTGGGGTACATGTGCAGAACATGCAAGACAGTTGCATAGGTACACACATAGCAGTGTGTTTTGCTTCCTTTCTCCCCTTCACCCACATTTGGCATTTCTCCCCAGGCTATCCCTCCCCAGCTCCCCCTCCTGCTGGCCCTCCCCTTTCCCCCAAAATAGTCCCCAGTGTTTAGTACTCCCCTCCCTGTGTCCATGTGTTCTCATTTTTCATCACCCGCCTATGAGTGAGAATATGTGGTATTTCATTTTCTGTTCTTGTGTCAGTTTGCTGAGAATGATGTTCTCCAGATTCATCCATGTCCCTACAAACGACACAAACTCATCATTTCTGATTGCTGCATAATATTCCATGGTGTATATGTGCCACATTTTCCCAATCCAGTCTGTCATCAATGGGCATTTGGGTTGATTCCAGGTCTTTGCTATTGTAAACAGTGCTGCAATGAACATTCGTGAGCATGTGTCCTTATAGTAGAACGATTTATAGTCCTTTGGATATATACCCAGTAATGGGATTGCTGGGTCAAATGGAATTTCTATTTCTAGATCCTTGAGGAATCGCCACACTGTCTTCCACAATGGTTGAACTAATTTACACTCCCACCAACAGTGTAAAAGTGTTCCTTTTTCTCCACATCCTCTCCAGCATCTGTTGTCTCCAGATTTTTTAATGATCGCCATTCTAACTGGCGTGAGATGGTATCTCAATGTGGTTTTGATTTGCATTTCTCTGATGACCAGTGACGATGAGCATTTTTTCATATGATTGTTGGCCTCATATATGTCTTCTTTTATAAAGTGTCTGTTCATATCCTTTGTCCACTTTTGAATGGGCTTGTTTGTTTTTTTCCTGTAAATCCGTTTGAGTTCTTTGTAAATTCTGGATATCAGCCCTTTGTCAGATGGGTAAACTGCAAAAATTTTTTCCCATTCTGTTGGTTGCCGATTCACTCTAGTGACTGTTTCTTTTGCCATGCAGAAGCTGTGGAGTTTGATTAGGTCCCATTTGTCTATTTTGGCTTTTGTTGCCAATGCTTTTGGTGTTTTGTTCATGAAGTCCTTGCCTACTCCTATGTCCTGGATGGTTTTGCCTAGATTTCCTTCTAGGGTTTTTATGGTGCTGGGTCTTATGTTTAAGTCTTTAATCCATCTGGAGTTAATTTTAGTGTAAGGTGTCAGGAAGGGGTCCAGTTTCTGCTTCCTGCACATGGCTAGCCAGTTTTCCCAACACCATTTGTTAAACAGGGAATCCTTTCCCCATTGCTTGTTTTTGTCAGGTTTATCAAAGATTGTATGGTTGTAGATATGTTGTGTTGCCTCCGATGCCTCTGTTTTGTTCCTTGGTCTATATCTCTGTTTTGGTCCCAGTACCATGCTGTTTTGATTACTGTAGCCTTGTAGTATAGTTTGAAATCTGGTAGTGTGATGCCCCCCGCTGTGTTCTTTTTGCTTAGAATCGACTTGGCTATGCGGGCTCTGTTTTGGTTCCATATGAAGTTCATGGTGGTTTTTTCCAGTTCTGTGAAGAAAGTCAATGTTAGCTTGATGGGGATAGCATTGATTCTGTAAATTACTTTGGGCAGTATAGCCATTTTCACGATATTAATTCTTCTTAACTATGAACATTGAATGTTTCTCCATCTGTTTGTGTCCTCTCTTATTTCGTTGAGCAGTGGTTTGTAGTTTTCCTTGAAGAGGTCCCTTACGTTCCTTGTGAGTTGTATTCCTAGGTATTTTATTCTTTTTGTAGCAATTGTTAATGGCAGTTCGTTCTTGATTTGGCTTTCTTTAAGTCTGTTATTGGTGTAGACGAATGCTTGTGATTTTTGCACATTGATTTTATATCCTGAGACTTTGCTGAAGTTGCTTATCAGTTTCAGGAGTTTTTGGGCTGAGGCGATGGGGTCTTCTAGGTATACTATCATGTCGTCTGCAAATAGAGACAATTTGGCTTCCACGTTTCCTATTTGAATACCCTTTATTTCTGTTTCTTGCCTGATTGCTCTGGCTAGAACTTCCAGTACTATATTGAATAGGAGTGGTGAAAGAGGGCATCCTTGTCTAGTGCTGGATTTCAAAGGGAATGCTTCCAGTTTTTGCCCATTCAGTATGATATTGGCTGTTGGTTTGTCATGAATAGCTTTTATTACTTTGAGATACGTTCCACTGATACCGAGTTTATTTAGGGTTTTTAGCATAAAGGGCTGTTGAATTTTGTCGAATGCCTTCTCTGTGTCAATTGAGATAATCATGTGGTTTTTGTTTTTGGTTCTGTTTATGTGGTGAATTACGTTTATAGACTTGCATATGTTGAACCAGCCTTGCATCCCCGGGATGAATCCTACTTGATCATGATGGATAAGTTTTTTGATTTGCTGTTGCAATCGGCTTGCCAATATTTTATTGAAGATTTTTGCATCTATGTTCATCATGGATATTGGCCTGAAGTTTTCTTTTCTTGTTGGGTCTCTGCCAGGTTTTGGTATCAGGATGATGTTGGTCTCATAAAATGATTTGGGAAGGATTCCCTCTTTTTGGATTATTTGGAATAGTTTAAGAAGGAATAGTAGCAGCTCCTCTTTGTGTGTCTGGTAGAATTTGGCTGTGAACCCATCTGGACCTGGGCTTTTTTTGTATGGTAGGCTCTTAATTGCTGTTTTGACTTCTGACCTTGTTATTGGTCTATTCATAGTTTCAGCTTCCTCCTGGTTTAGGCTTGGGAGGACACAGGAGTCCAGGAATTTATCCATTTCTTCCATGTTTACTAGTTTATGTGCATAGAGTTGTTTGTAATATTCTCTGATGATGGTTTGAATTTCTGTGGAATCTGTGGTGATTTCCCCTTTATCATTTTTTTATTGCATATGTTTGGTTGTTCTCTCTTTTATTTTTAATCAATCTGGCTAGTGGTATGTGTATTTTATTGATCTTTTAAAAAAACCAGCTCTTGGATTTATTGATTTTTTTAAGGGTTTTTTCGTGTCTCTATCTCCTTCAGTTCAGCTCTGATCTTAGTTATTTCTTGTCTTCTGCTAGGTTTTGAGTTTTTTTGATCTAGCTTCTCTAGCTCTTTCAAATTTGATGATAGGGTGTCAATTTTGTATCTCTCCATTCTCCTCATATGGGCACTTATTGCTATATATTTTCCTCTAGAGACTGCTTTAAATGTGTCCCAGAGATTCTGGCATGTTGTGTCTTCATTCTCATTGGTTTCAAAGAACTTCTTTATTTCTGCCTTCATTTCGTTGTTTATCCAGTCAACATTCAAGAGCCAGTTGTTCAGTTTCCATGAAGCTGTGTGGTTCTGGGTTGGTTTCTGAATTCTGAGTTCTAACTTGATGGCACTATGGTCTGAGAGGCTGTTTGTTATGATTTCAGTTGTTTTGCATTTGCTGAGAAGTGCTTTACTTCCAATTATGTGGTCAGTTTTAGAGTAGGTGTGATGTGGTGCTGAGAAGAATGTATATTCTGTGGATTTGGGGTGGAGAGTTCTGTAAACATCTATCAGGTTTGCTTGCTTCAGGTCTGAGTTCAAGCCCTGGATATCCTTGTTGATTTTCTGTCTGGTTGATCTGTCTAATATTGACAGTGGAGTGTTAAAGTCTCCCACTATTATTGTGTGGGAGTCTAAGTCTCTTTGTAAGTCATTAAGAACTTGCCTTATGTATCTGGGTGCTCCTGTATTGGGTCCATATATGTTTAGGATCGTTAGCTCTTCTTGTTGTATCGATCCTTTTACCATTATGTAATGGCCTTCTTTGTCTCTTTTGATCTTTGTTGCTTTAAGGTCTATTTTATCAGAGATGAGAATTGCAACTCCTGCTTTTTTTTGCTCTCCATTTGCTTGGTAAATCTTCCTCCATCCCTTTATTTTGAGCCTTTGTGTATCCTTGCATGTGAGATGGGTTTCCTGGATACAGCACACTGATGGGTTTTGGATTTTTATCCAATTTGCCAGTCTGTGTCTTTTGATTGGTGCATTTAGTCCATTTACATTTAGGGTTAATATTGTTATGTGTGAATTTGATACTGGCCATTTTGATAGTAGGTGGCTGTTTTGCCTGTTAGTTTTTGTAGATTCTTCATTATGTTGATGCTCTTTAGCATTTAGTGTGATTTTGGAATGGCTGGTACTGGTTTTCGTTTCTATGTGTAGTGCCTCTTTCAGGAGCTCTTATAAAGCAGGCCTGGTGGTGACAAAATCTCTGAGTACTTGCTTGTTCTCAAAGGAGTTTATTTTTCCTTCACTTCTGAAGCTCAGTTTGGCTGGATATGAAATTCTAGGTTGAAAGTTCTTTTCGTTAAGGATGTTGAATATTGGCCCCCACTCTCTTCTGGCTTGTAGGGTTTCTGCCGAGAGATTTGCTGTGAGTCTGATGGGCTTCCCTTTGTGGGTGACCCGACCTTTCTCTGTGGCTGCCCTTAGTATTTTCTCCTTTATTTCAGCCTTGTTGAATCTGACAATTATGTGCCTTGGGGTTGCTCTTCTTGTGGAATATCTCTGTGGTGTTCTCTGTATTTCCTGCATTTGAGTGTTGGCCTGTCTTGCTAGGTGGGGGAAATTTTCCTGGATAATGTCCTGAAGAGTATTTTCCAGCTTGGATTCATTCTCTTCCTCACATTCTGGTACACCTATCAAATGTAGGTTAAGTCTCTTCACATAGTCCCACATTTCTTGGAGACTTTGTTCATTCCTTTTTGCACTTTTTTCTCTGATCTTGGTTTCTCGTTTTATTTCATTGAGTTGATCTTGGACTTCAGATATTCTTTCTTCTGCTTGGTCAGTTCGGCTGTTGAAACTTGTGCATGCTTCGTGAAGTTCTCGTATTGTGTTTTTCAGGTCTTTTAATTCATTCATATTCCTCTCTAAGTTATCCATTCTTGCTATCATTTCCTCGAATCTTTTTTCAAATCTTTTTTCAAGGTTCTTAGTTTCTTTGCATTGATTTAATACATGTTCTTTTAGCTCACAAAAGTTTCTCATTATCCACCTTCTGAAGTCTAATTTCGTCATTTCATCACAGTCATTCTTTGTCCAGCTTTGTTCCCTTGCTGGTGAGGAGTTTCGTCCTTTCTAGGAGGTGAGGTGTTCTGGTTTCGGGTGTTTTCCTCCTTTTTGCGCTGGTTTCTTCCCATCTTTGTGGATTTATCCACCTGTCGTCTGTGTAGTTGCTGACTTTTCGATTGGGTCTCTGAGTGGACGCCCAGATTGTTGATGATGAAGTATGTCTGTTACTTGGTTTTCCTTCTACCAGTCTAGCCCCTCCGCTGTACGACTGCTGAGTTCCACTCCAGGCCCTGCTTGTCTGGGGTACACCTATAGCAGCTGCGGAACAGTGAGGGATGCTACCAGTTTCTTTTTCTGCTGTCTTTGTCCCAGAATGATACCTGCCAAATGTCAGTCTTTTGGATATAGAGGGGTCAGGGAGCTGCTTGAGGAGACAGTTTGTACTTTGTAGGAGCTCAATTGCTGAGCTGTGAGCTCTGTTGTTCATTCAGGGCTATTAGGCTGCTACGTTTAATTCTGCTGCAGCAGAACTCATAAAAAAAAACCCTTTTTTTCTCAGATGCTCTGTCTCAGGGGGGTTGGGGCTTACTTTGTGAGTGTCCATTTTGCTGTCCTGCCCAGCTAGGAGGCAGTCTTGTCACTATTTGCCTGCCAAGGCTCCACCCTGTTGGTGTGAGGTTTGCCCTGTTTCTGCAGGCTCTGCCCTGCTGCTGCGGTCTCTGCCCTGCTGCCATGGGCTACGCCCTGTGGTGGAGTCTCTCTGTTGTAGCGGATTACCTCAGCAACAGCAGGCTGCGTCAGCAATGGGCGTGTACCCCAGTAGGGGCGGATTGCCTCGGTTGGCGGATGCCCCTCCCCCATGGAGCTGCACCGCCCTGGGTTCAGCTGTGCCCTCAGGGAACCTCTCTACCTGGAGTGTTTGGAATCGTCGTTTTGTTTGTCCCACTGTGCTACCCCAAACGCTGTTTCCCTGAAATTTCCTGGCCTGGCTCACTGTCCAAGTCCCATTCAGTCTCAAGTTCAGCCCTCTCAAGTCTCAGATTGCTGGCTCTACAGGGTACCCGGACCAGTGCGCTTTGTGCGGAGTGCTGTGTAGCGCCGCTGTGCTACAGCGCTGGCTGCCGGCTGCACCGGCTGCCGGCTGCACCAGCCAAGGCTCTCCCTGGTGTCCCACGTCTCTTTTATACCTGGGAATTTCCCCATTCTGTGGGCAACAAAGATTCGTCTGGAAATGCAGCCCCGACTCACCCTCTCTGCGCATTCACCAATAGCTTCATTCCTGGGTTGTTCTCACTGCGCCATCTTGAGTCCCCCTGGAAATCTCTTTCTTAGCCACCCAGATTCTTTTCTCAGAGACAACCATAAGTACTACTTTTAAAAATGATTCTGGGCTGGGCACTGTGACTCATGCCTATAATCCCAGCACTCTGGGAGGCTCAGGCAGGTGGATCACTTGAAATCAGGAGTTCAAGACCAGCCTGGCCAACAGGGTGAAACTCCTTCTCTACTAAAAATACAAAAATTAGTCAGGCATGGTGACCTCATTAGTCCCAGCTACTCAGGAGGCTGAGACAGGAGAATCGCTTGAACTTGGGAGGTGGAGGTTGAAGTGAACCGAGATTACACCACTGCACTCCTGCCTGGGCGACAGAGCGAGACTCAGTCTTAAAAGAAAAAAAAATGATTTTGTGTAGAGATTCTCTGCACTTACAAATAGGTACACACACACACATGCATGCGTGCACACACACAAACGTTTCACACATACCAGCAGCATATTAGCCATATTAAGCATATTGTCACCCACTTCCCTTTTTGCTTTTAGCTGAACAAGATAACTTAGATATCTTTTCATTAATGAAGAGCCTCATTCTATTTAAAGTCTGTGTGGATGAATCCTAGCAGATTTTTCTGTTGATAACGTGCTATAATCAATTTAACTACTTAACACTTATTTTAGAAACTAGATATTGCCTAGGGGAAACACTGGGGATACACTGGTGAGGACAAAAAAAAAAAAAGAGACGTTTAGTCCCTTCGTGGACCTTAAATTCTATGAGATGGACACATTAATGAAAGACCAACTCAAATAAAAGTGAATCATAATTGTGATAAGTGCTGGGATGAACGTGATAGAGAATTGTTATAGTCAGGGAGGTAAAGGACAGTTTTTCTGAGAAAGTGATAATTGAGCTGACATCTAACCAAAGAATGATTAATTTTACATATTTTACAGATGTAAGTTTGTCATATAATATCTATTCTTCAATTTTTTTCCTGTATCTATAAACATACCTTTCACATTAACTTTTAAATGTGCTTAAGTGTCTCATATTAAACAAAAACAAAACTCTTCTCTGACCTTTCCCTGCTTTCCAACTACCCTTTATCTCACCTTCCTTCTTACCAAGAAAGAGTTGTCTAAACTTCCTGTTTCTATTTACATATCTCTCACTCAAGAAAAAAATTCAGGCTTACTTCTTTAATCTATTCCAGTCTATGTTATAATTATAACACAGTGAAACATTTCACCCAGGTCACCAATGGCTTCTAAACCCAGGAGACACTTTTTAGTCTCCATTTTGCTTCGCTATTCTGCCGTATTGGGCATGATATGACAGCTGTCTTCTTGAATTTCTTGAAATGTTCCCTTATCTTGGTTTTATTTTTTCTTTTCTTTTCTTTTTTTTTTTTGAGACAGAGTTTTGCTCTTGTTACCCAGGCTGGAGTGCAATGGTGCGATCTCGGCTCACCGCAACCTCTGCCTCCTGGGTTCAGGCAATTCTCCTGCCTCAGCCTCCCTAGTAGCTGGGATTACAGGCACGAGCCACCATGCCCAGCTAATTTTTTATATTTTTAGTAGTGACGGGGTTTCACCATGTTGACCAGGATGGTCTTGACCTTTTGACCTCGTGATCCACCCGCCTCGGCCTCCCAAAGTGCTGGGATTACAGGCTTGAGCCACTGCGCCTGGCCTATCTTGGTTTTCATGACATTATTCCCCTTCTGTTTTTCTTCTTCTTTTTTTAGTTTTCTTTGCTGACTTCTTTTTTAGTCATTAAATTGCTGGAGTTCCTTAAGACTTGTCCTAGGTTCTTTTCATTTCCCATGAAACAATTTAAGGCAAGTTTCAGACAGTATCTATAGATGATTCCCAAACCTATAGCTGACCCTACTTCTAAGATGTATACTAATTATATTCAGCCACCTCCCATATTTTTCTACTTTATTTGTCATTTGTTTATTCAGATATATTTATTTGTGACCCATTATTTGACAGGCATTGTGCTGGTGCAGAGTGTCTTACGTATCTCTAATGAAATATGATTAAAACAGAATTCATGATTGATATCTCCTGCCAAAACAAGCAAGCGGGTAAATAGACAAAAATAGCCAAAACAAGGCCCTCTTTCCCATCATTGTTCTGATTCAACTACTGAAATCCATCCAGTTCATCTAACTTAAAACCTTGGGGTCAGTCTCAACTCTTCTTTATCTGAGTACTTCCCTTTTCCTCATCCAATCCAATCCAGTTCAGTCCATTCCAATCAGTGTGATCTAACCTACTGCAGTTTTCCTAAGTGTGGTTATTCTACCTTCTAAGTCTCTGTCCAGTGCTTCCATTCTCTACCCCTACTTCCCCTTTCACTGTTAATACCCTAGACCAAGCTACTATCATTTGACTGCTGCAGTAACTTCAAATTGATCTTAACTGTCTTCACTTTTGACTGCCATTTGGCGACTTGCCATATGACTGCAGTCATGATGTTTTAAGTGTTCCATAATTCCTCTGTCTCAGTTTTCTTATCTGTAAAATTGGGATAAGAATAGCCTTTCCATCATAGGGTTATTGTAAGGATAAAATGAGTTATTATATATAAAATACTTAGAACAGTGCCAGGCACTAAGTCCTCAGTAAATTGTTAATAATACCTTGTACAGTGTTACATTAAGCCAAGTAAAAGGTATGATTAAGAGAGAAAGATGGTTTATTAATAATAGATTTGAATGGAATCATTATATTGTTTAAACTTAATTGTGTTATATGTGTTCACACTAAAAACCTGCAGCTCTTTTAATACGTGACCTTATTATGTGTAATTTTTTTCATAATTAAAAGGCTAAGAAGCACCAGGCCTTCCTAGTAGAGACATGTGAAAATAATGTGAAAGAATTGGAATCGATCTTGGACAGCTTTACTGTGTCGGGCCAGTGGACATCAGGTTAGTTGAAGGTATAAAATGACAGATGCATCTGTCAATGTTCCAAAGTCACTACATTTTGGGAATTCTGCAGATGCCTCTTATAGTCCCTCATCTCAACATGTTTTGATTTGATGACATGATAAGAGCAGTTCTCACAGCAGTCAGTTGGCCTAGCTGGCTGAGAAAGGGTGACGGAATGTGGACCTGCTGTTGTCCTCCCAGAACTTGATTTACAAGTGTTGGGGTCTGTGTGATTGGACAGACAAGGGCTCACTTGCTGTGTTCTGAATCCAACTGAGAAAAAAGTCCTTACAGTATACCTGCAAGGGGAACAGATGTTTCGATCAAACTGAGCCAAATTCTGAGGCAACCTTCAGCAACTTAAAGGTCATGCATTTAAAAGGTTATGTAGGACACAGGCTGTAGCATAGTGCATGTTCTATACTTTCCAAGCCAGTTTTCTAAGCTGGTTTTCATTTCATACTGTCATATATATATATACTGTCCAGATAAAAATGCTTAGATAAAATATTTTAGTTGTAGTTTTAGCGCACTTCATATGATAAAGAGCTATAGAATTAAATATTAATTAGGTAGATATATTTTGAGAACTAGCAAAAGCAATGGTTGGCTAATGAATTCTGTTCATTATTTCCACTTTCTTAGTGTTTTGTGTATATGTTATTATGTGTGTTATAGTAGCTTTGAAATAAATACTTTTACTTTTCTAGCTCAGTTTTCTTTTGTCATTTGTTCATTCAAATATATTTATTTGCGACCTGTTATTTGACAGGCATTGTGCTGGTGCAGAGTATCTTATATATCTCTAATGAAATATGATTAAAGCAGAATTCATGATTGACACCTCCTGCCAAAAACAAGCAAGCGAGTAAACAAACAAAAATAGTCAAAAAAGGCCCTGTCTCCCGTCATTGTTCTGTTTCAACTACTGAAATCCATGTCAGCTTTGAATTATTTGGTGGTCTTCTAACACATAGTTCTGTTCTTCAAAAGACACATAAAATTAAATTTCTCACTCTCAAAAATTGAGCTGCAGGATTTAAAAAAAAATTCTTTTTAAAAGAATCTAACAGCAATTTGGCAAATAAGTTCTTTAGAGAGCTCTTCAATTCAGGAAGTTTGTTGTCCTTGAAAACTTGGAAGGACCTCATCAAGGCTAGTATTTTACCTTGTGGATCTGTAGATTTCTCAGTTGGTAATCTGTTAGAAATGTAGTGTGCTGTGCTATTGTCTATGTTTTAAGTCTCTGTGTTTTTGGCTTTTATGGAATTAATGTATAAATATCTTTGTTTTTATTTAAACTTTTCCCAAAAGCATTAGTGTTCATAATTTGTTATCATGGACAAATCAAAGGATATAAAAGTGTCACAAAAATAGATATAGGTTTCCAGTTTCAATTATATTTGTTAGAGCTTTGGAGGAGAAAATTTTCCTTTGCACTGGTATGTTTTTATTATTGAGATGTATCAGTGCTGTTTCATGGTATTAGGATCTTTACAAATTATTAAATATTGTCACAGTATATCATATGCCTCAATATTATTTTATTTTATTTATTTATTTATTTATTTATTTATTTTTATTTTTTCAATATTATTTTAAATATTTCCTCAGAGTTGAATTACAAAAGCTAAGAATAATGTGATCATGTCTCCTTTGAGTTTTCAAGTAAAATAGTTGGTAACAAAGCAACTTATTAGTTATTACTAAGCCTACAGAGTTTTGTATTAAAATTTTTTATTTTTATTCTTTAGTAACCATCCTTTTTATCTTACTAATTTTCTGTACAGATGCATACTTTGTATATTACAGGGAATGTGTTCCCGGAAAGGACTGCACTGAATTTGTGCTTTTTTGGATTGTGACAGAATGGTGATGTTTACATCTTGTGCGGGTTTTTCTCTCTTTTATACCTTTCTCCCCTCACTGATCCATTCTCCTCTGCTCTCTGTTTTTCTGTGTGCCTTGGGAGCCTGACTTCTGTGGAACTGGGTTACTTTGCCTTCTGGCTTCTGATTGGGTTTGGACAGTAGGTGTACCCACAGGAGATTAAGGTGGTGAGAGAAGAAAGCAGTCAAGGTATTTATTTCCTCTGCTCCATTGCATTTTTGACAGTGGCTTCATTTTTCAACAGCCACAGTGCCTGTTGGGAGGACCCTCTTTTCATGACTGTGGCTCTTGTTGGACTATTCTCTCCACTTAACCTTTTAAGCTAAGGCATAATATTCGTTTTCCACTCTTGCTTGCTCTTGGTACCTCATCATACTTTTTTGGGTTTGTTAACCTGTACACATTTCTTATAGTCTCTTTGTTAAATTCTCTTGCTGATGACCTCTTATTTAATTTACATCCTGACTGATATACATACCTGCTTGGGACCTGGTTTCATTCCTACTCTTGGCTTGCATTAAAACAGCTCTGTGTCTTTATAATTGACTCCCTTTCTGCTCAGATTGGGTTTTTGTTACATAAGCAAGGAAGTGAGTCACAAATTTTTTGGCTTCCCAGTGTGTATAAATGTTATGTATATACTATACTGTAGTCCATTAAGTTGTGGTAGGATTATTTCTAAAAAAATGCACATACCTTAATTAAAAAATATATTATTGGCAAAAAGTGCTAATAATCATCTGGGCCTTCAGCAAGTCATAATCTTTTTGCTGGTGGAGAGTCTTGGCTTGATGTTGATGGCTACTGGGTGTCACCTTCAGGTTGGTGGTGACTGAAGGTTGGGATAACTGTGGCAATTTCTTTTTGTTAACCTAAAAAAATAGGTGCATAATAATTTTATATATTTATATACAGATTTATGGGGTGCATATAATATTTTGATACATTCATAAAATGTGTAATCATCAAATCAGAGTATTTAAGATAGCGCTCACCTTGAACATTTATCATTTCTTTCTATTGGGAACATTTCAAATCTTCTGGCTATTTTGAAATATAAAATATATTGTTGTAACTGTCGTCACCCTACTGTGCTATTGAACTCTAGAACTTATTCATTCTATCTAACTGTATGTTTATACCCATTAATCTACCTTTCTTCAATACCACCCCCCACACTGCCACTAGTAATCACCATTCTACTCTCTACCTCTGTGAGATCCACTTTTTTAGTTCTCACATGTAAGTAAGAACATAGGATATTTGTCTTTCAGTGCCTAGCTTATTTAATTTAACATAGTGACCTCCAGTTTTATTTATGTTGCTACAAGTGACAGGATTTGATTCTTTTTTATGGGTAGATAGTATTCCATTGTGTGTGTGTGTGTGTGTGTGTGTGTGTATGTGTGTGTATATGACCTCTTATTTAATTTACATCCTGATTGATATGCATACCTGCTTGGGACCTGGTGTCCCAAGCACACACATACACACACATACACACACACACACATCACATACTCTTTCTTTTTTTTTAGAGACCGTATTGTTGCTGTGTTGCTCAGGATAGCCTTGAACTCCTGGGCTCAAACAGTCCTCCTGCCTCAGCCTTCCAAGTAGCTAGGACTTTAGGTATGGTAGCATCTGGTTTATACCATATTTTCTAGTCCATTTGTCCAGTGTTGAACACTTAGGTTGATTCTGTATCTTGGTTATTGTGAATAGTACTTTAATACATATGCAGGTATCCCTTTGATATACTGATTTTCTTTCCTTTGGATAACTATCAGTAGTGGGATTGCTGGATCATATGGTAGCTTTATTTTCAGTTTTTATTTTTTTAGGGAGATAGAGTCTTGGAATGTTGCCCAGGCTAGTCTTGAACTCTTGGTCTCAAGCAATCTTCCCACTTCATCCTCTTGAGTAGCTGGGACTACAGATGCATGCCACTATGCCTGGCTTATTTTTAGTTTTTTTGAGAAATCTCTGCACTGGTTTTCATAATAGCTGTACTAATTTACATTCCATCAACAGTGTGTAAGAGTTCTCTTTTCTCCACATCCTCTCCATCATTTGTTATTTTTTTTCTTTTGTCTTTTTGCTACTGGCCATTCTAACTGTGGTGAGATGATATCACATTGTGCTTTTGATTTGCATTTCCCTGATTTGTGATGTTGAGCATTTTAAAATATACTTGTTGGCCATTTGTATGTCTTCTTTTGAGAAATATCTACTTATGTCCTTTGCCTACGTTTTATTGGGATCACTTGGGTGTTTTTTTGCTGTTGAGTTGTTTGAGTTCCTTGTATATTCTGCATGTTAGTCCCTGTTTGATGAATAGTTTGTAAATTTTTTCTCCCATTCTACAGGTTTTCTCTTCACTCTGTTGATTGTTTCCTTGGTTGGGCAGAAGCTATATAGTTTAATATAGACCCTTGGTTTATATTTGTTTTTGTTGCCTGTGCTTTTGAGGTTTTAGCCATAAAATCTTTGCCTAGATCAGTGTCCTGAAGGATTTCCCATATGTTTTTTTCTATTAGTTTTATACTTTCAAGTCTTATGTTTGAGTCTTTAATCCATCCTTAGTTTATTTTTTAATACACTAAGAGATAGGGGTCTACTTTCATTCTTCTATATATGAATAGAATTTCTTAAGATGACAGTGATGAATTTTGCTGCATCTGTTGACTCTTCCTTTCATGAAAGATTTCTCTGTACCATGCCATGCCTTTTGATACTATTTATGTAATATTCTAAATCCTTTGTTTTCATTTTATAATGAACCTCTCAAAGTCATCCACGAGGATTGGAATAAACTTCTTCCAAATTCCTGTTGATGTTGACATTTTGACCTACTCCCATGAATCCCAGATGTTTCTAATGGCACCTCTTTTTATATTGAATACTTTTTTCAGAAGATTTCAATATAATCTGCCCAAATCCATATCTATGGCAGCTATTGCCTTATGAAATGTATTTCTTAAATAATAAGACTTGAAAGTAAAAATTACTTCTTGATCTATGGGCTACAGAATAGATGTTGTGTTACCAGGCATGAAAACAACATTAATCTCCTTATACATTTCAGAGCTCTTGGGTGACCAAGTACATTCTCAATGAACAATAATATTTTGAAAGGAATCTTTTTAAAGTGGGCTTAAAATATTCAGTTAAATATTCTGTAAAGAGATGAGCTGTCATCCATATGAGCTGTTTCAACTTGTCATCCAAGTTGAAGCCAATGCTCATTTACCATTTGAAAATCTCATGGCCCTTAAGAATTATGCTGTATCATCCCTTAAGAATTATGCTGTATCTATTCTACCTGTGCCCTAGTAGCTGGTAATGTAGCTGGTGAGTTTAAGTTCAAGCCAATGCTCATTTACTATTCAAAAAATCCAGGACCCTTAAGAATTATGCTATATCTATTCTGCCTGTGCTCTAGAAATGCTTTATAAATGCATAGGCAGAGTGATATAGCATAATTCTTAATGGCCCTAGGATTTTTTTGAATAGCAAATGAGCACTGGCTTCAACTTAAACTCACCAGCTACATTGGCTCATAACCAGAGTCCAGCCTGTCCTTTGAAGCCTAAAAGCCAGGTAGTGACTTCTCCTCTCTAGCTATGAAAGTCCAAAGTGACATTTTCCAACAAAAGGCTGTTTTGTCTACACTGAAAATCTGTTGTTTAGTTTAGCTACCTGCATTGGTGATTTTAGCTAGATCTTGCGGATAACTTGCTGCAGCTTCTGCATCAGCACTTACTGTTTGACATTACACTTTTATGTTATGCAGAAGGCATCTTTCCTTTAACTTCATAAACCAATCTCTCCTAGCTTTCTCCTTTTCTTCTGCAGTTTCCTCACCTCTCTCAGCCTTCATCTAATTAGAGAGTTAGGGCCTTGCTTTTAAGTAGACTTTGGCTTAAGAGAATGTTGTGGCTAGTTTGATCTGGGTAGACCATTGCAATATTCTCCATGGCAGTAATAAGGTTGATTGTCTTTCTTATCATTCACATGTTCACTGGAGTAGCACAAATGTGAACTAGAAACCTTCTAGAAAGGTGAATTCTTGTTTATACCCATTAATATACTTCTCTTCATTACCATCCCACCTTTACTTCTTTCATAAAGGAATATTGCCTACACCTAGTGTCCTCTTGAGAATTTTTTTTTTTTTTTTTGAGACGGAGTGCAATGGCGTGATCTTGGCTCACCGCAACCTCCGCCTTCTGGGTTCAAGCAATTCTCCTGCCTCAGCCTCCTGAGTAGTTGGGATTACAGACGGGCACCACCATGCCCAGCTAATTTTTATATATATTTTTTAGTAGAGATGGGGTTTCACTCTGTTGACCAGGATGGTCTCGACCTCTTGACCTCGTGATCCACCCGCCTCGGACTCCCAAAGTGCTGGGATTATAGGCATGAGCCACCGCGCCCAGCCGAGAATTTTTAATTGTTCTTGTGAACCTTATAGCTGGTATATTTTTAATTAGAGTCTCATCGGTGGCAGAGAAGCTTAGGATGGCTATAGGAACACCACACAGGTTTCCTTTGTTGTTATTTGCAGATTTCTTCTCTCCTGCTTCCCTTATCTCCTAATTCACTGAGGTTTACACCAAACTTGCCCCACTTCATTATACTCATAGTTTCAGTTTATGAAATCCAAGGGAGTAGCTTTACTGAGGATTTATCATTTTGTAATGACATCATTAATATATGCCAATGTACATTTTTTGACTTTTCTTAATGCAAAGAATGCTTGTAAATGTCAGAATATTCTGTTTCAGTCATATCTGCTTTGGTTACAATTTGATAAAAATAGAAACTCATTTCCATTTTTTTCATCTATTCAGATTATATTAAAGATAGCTGATAGCTGGAATAAAGTGAGACTATGCCATTTAACATTATGCTAATTGCTACTCATTTCCAACCATCTTTTGTAGTCTTCTTCTTCTTTTCTCTTTGGATTTTCTGCCATCTTTTTTATTTATCCACTTTTCTCTTCTTTACAGTTACATCTCAACTTCATAAGCCTTCCTAGATTAAAAACATACTATTATTCTCCCTCTCTTTCCTGCTTTTTCTGGAGATGTGAATTTTAAATGACTGAACTCAAACAATTTATTGTGTTTCATCTTGTTAGCCTCATTACCTTTAAGTTTTAAATTGTTTGTAGCAAGTATAGTATTGTATAAAGAAAATATTCTGATAAAGATACTGATTATTATTAGTGTTTTTTGAGACGGAGTCTTGCTCTGTTGCCCAGGCTGAAGTGCAGTAGTGTGATCTTGGCTCACTACAACCTCCATCTCCTGGATTTAAGCAATTCTTCAGCCTCAGCCTCCCAAGTAATTGGGATTACAGGCATCAGACTACGCCAGGCTAATTTTTGTATTTTTAGTAGAGACGGGGTTTTGCCATGTTGGGCAGGCTGGTCTCGAACTCCTGACCTCAGGTGATCCACCCATCTCGGCCACCCAAAGTGCTGGGATTACAGGCATGAGCCACTGCACCCTAAAGATACTGATTATTAAGCATTGCTTCATGCCTACGTTGTTATTTATGATTTGTAAAACAATCAAGTTTAAAGTGTCAGCTGCCTGGTAGCCTCCTATAAAATAGCTCCCAACTTTCATACAAATGAATGCACAGAAAAGTTGAAAACGCACAATAATACTGAAAATCAAACATTCACCCTCCCTTGGGAAGAGTATATGTGATACATAGTCAATAGAACTGGAACAAAAGTGCAATCAGCTTCCTTTTCACTTATCCTATGATGGTAGATAGACATTTTGTTCTCTTGCCACGGTATCCTCCCTCTTTCAAAAATTTCAATTTTATAATTGAAATAGTTCCCAATTTCAACTATAAAATTAGGAAGCTATCTTTCTACTGTGTAGGAGCTGCTTTCTGAGGCAATCAGAGTATTTCCCCCATCTTTCTTTCAACTCCCATACCATCTCCTTGTGACTCCCAGAATACAGCCAGCCAGGTATGACCCAGGGATTGGAGGTAAAGTTCTGAGAAGTCTCCTCTGTATTGTCTCTAAGGATCAAGACAAAAAGAACCTTGGTAGCAGTTCATACTAGAGATAAAATTTTCCCTATAATCTATCTAATTGTATGTGTCAGAATTCCAGGGAATAGATTGGGAGATGATACCACTAAAGTTCAGGGATTGCTACATGCTGAAAAATGTCATAGGAACTGTGTACATTCGTGTAGCTTCAGATACTGATGTTAGAGGGAGTTTGATCAGTATGTAATTGATTCAGAGTAGAACTTGGGAGAATTTATACATATAGTCTTTTTTCAAACTTTCTAAATATGGTTAGGGTTTTACTCTTTTTTTTAATTTGAAAATTAAGGAAAAGAAAACTAAATAGAACTTGTGAAAAACTAAGCACCACAAAACAAGGGGAAAGGAGCAGTACCTGATACATTTAGGACAGACTGGTAAAATGATTCACCATGGAAATCAGAATAAAATTTAGAAGCTATTTGGCATCCACAGTAGGCTACAAAAAGAAATGACCTTTATCAAATGGGATAATAAGGAAAGAATAGGCTGAAATACAAAAAGGTTAATTCTCCCCTTACTCCAAGAAAGCCCAAATGAAATTAACAGGTAAAAGAATGACATAAAGCAGGAATCTAAGGAAACTAAAATTAGGGTGGTGGATTAAAAATTTGTGTGTAGCTGTGACAGAATTGACATTGTAGAAAGTCTACAGTCTACAATTAACGTTATAGATTGGTGATTTGGAAGACAAAATGCAGAAAAAAGAACACAGATAAAATGCAGAGGAAAAGAACAAATAATTAAAACATAAATCAAGTGAAGAAAAACAGGGAAAAAATGATAACATGGAGTACCAATGAAAAGATTGTACATCTTTCTAAGGCAAAAACTAGAGTAAATGAAACAAATGTAATAATTTAAGACATAATTCAAAAACACTTATTTGAGATAAAAAAGATTGTAGCATGCCAGATGAGATCACTGCTTTACAGGGAAAAATAATCAAATAACACCTGCATTTAAATATAGTTTTGAAAATTTTAAAACTATAAGAATAAAGAAAAAAAGTGTTACCTATAAGAACCGAAATATATATAATGTGGTTTTTTTCCCTCCCAAGAGAAACCTCAATAAAGTTTTCTTTAAAAAAGATAAGATCTTCCTATGATCTTTAAATTCATCCAGTAATTAATTGCATCTTTTATTATTTTTTATAAAAAAATTCAAATATATAAAAAGGAGACAGAATAGTATAAGGAAATCTCTTGCCCACACCACTCAGATCAACATTTATCAACTTAAGAACCAATCTTATTTCATCTGTTTCCCCTCTGCTGTATTATGTTGAAGCATATCCCAGCTATTGCTTAATTTCATTCATAAATATTTAAGTTTGACTCTCTAAAAAATGAGGTCTCTCTTTTTTTAATTTTTATTTTTTTATTGCATTTTAGGTTTTGGGGTATATGTGAAGAACATGCAAGATTGTTGCATAGGTACACACATGGCAGTGTGATTTGCTGCCATCCTCCTCTTCACCTATATCTGGCATTTCTCCCAGTGCTATCTCTCCCCAACTCCCCACCCACCGCTGTCCCTCCCCTACTGAGGTCTCTTTTAAAATATAAATACATGAACATTATCATATGTAAAAGTTAAACATTTCTTAGTATTATAAATTTCAAATTTTCTTGTATATCTCATATAATATCAGTTTCTTTAAATTAGTATGCAAAGAAGGTCTAGACATTATGGTTGGCTGACGTTTAAAAAATCTGTAGTTTCCTCTCCTCCTCTCTCTCTCTCTCTCTCTCTCTCTCTCTCTCTCTCTCTCTCTCTCTCTCTCTCTCTCTCTCTCCCCCTCTCTCCCCCTCTCTCTCTCTTTTTTTTTTTTGAGACAGAGTTTCACTCTTGTTACCCAGGCTGGAGTGCAATTGCACGATCTCGGCTCACGGCAACCTCCGCCTCCTGGGTTCGGGCAATTCTCCTGCCTCAGCCTCCTGAGTAGCTGGGATTATAGGCACGCACCACCATGCCCAGCTAATTTTTTGTATTTTTAGTAGAGACGGGGTTTCACCATGTTGACCGAGAGGTCTCGATCTCTTGACCTCGTGATCCGCCCGCCTCGGCCTCCCAAAGTGCTGGGATTACAGGCTTGAGCCACCGCGCCCGGCCCCTTTATTTTTTTGAGATTGAGTCTAACTCTGTCATCCAGACTGGAGTACAGTGGTGCAATCTTAGTTCACTGCAACCTCTGCCTCCCAGGTTCAAGTGATTCTCTTGCCTCAGCCTCCTGAGAACCTGAGACTACAGGCATGTGCCAACATGTAAAGCTAATTTTTGTATTTTTAGTAGAGATGGGGTTTTGCCTTGTTGATCAGGCTGGTCTTGAACTCCTGATCTCAAGTGATCTACCTGCTTTGGCCTCCCAAAGTGCTGAGATTACAGGTGTGAGCCACCACACCTGGCTTTCTGTCTCTTTTTGTTTACCATTTTTCTTTTAAATTTATTAGTTAAAAAACTGTTTCATTTGTTCTACGGGTTTCACAGGCTGCATTTTTCCGATTGCATCCGCATTGCATAGTTTAACATGTTTCTTTGTTCTGTAGATTTCCTCTACATTGGTAATGGAATCTGTAGTAATGGAAATGTTCTATATCTGTGTGTTTAATGTAGTAGACTTTAGCCACATGTGGCTATTAAGTGCTTGAAATATGACTATTATGACTAAGGCATTGAAAATTTAACTTAACTAATTTAAATATGAATATGAATAATCATTGTTAAATAAAGTTTACTGTCCACAGATTAGACAGTACAGAATTGGAGGCTTGATTAAAGCTTGGCCTCGGATTTTCTTTAAAACTGTATATTTTTAAAAATTCACTTTAAATTCTTCATCTTGTATACTTTTTTTGGGGTTAAGTCTTTGATATATCAATTTTAATTTTTAGTTTTTATTTCTCAATTCATATCTCATTTAACACTATCATACTTGTTACGATAGGTTTAATTACATTTTGCCTTTGCTGGGCTTGTTCTTATTGTTTCTTTCTAGGAGAAATTGTAGATTTTTTCCCCATTTTAGTCATAGAATGTTAAGAATTTTAAATATAGGAAGTAACTGTGAGGATCAAGTGTGCATTATATGATAGGAACAGGTAAGGCTAGAGTTTGATTAGGAAGTCAGAACCACTATAGTATTATTGAATGAGGAATTTATTGTAAGAATTAGATCTTATGCAGTTGTGGGAGGAGCTGGGAAAGTGAGGTCAGATAAACCCATTTTAAGTCAAGGAACATATTGAATGTGTATTGCTTTTGCACTGCTGTAAAGTTGAGAAATCTTAAGTTGAATCATTGTAATTTGAGGCTGCCTGTATTCTGTACTTAGTCCTTCTTTTTCTATCTGGTCACATGATCGTAACTGGTATTTCTAACTTCCTTTACTACCCATACCCAATTGCTTTGCTGTCAACAAGCATCCCATCTGGATATGGGTGGATCCCCTGGTGAGGGGATCCACACCTGTATTCTAGGAGGGTCTGTGCTATTATCCAGGAGAGCAGATGGTGTGATTCTAGTCTGAGTTTGAAGTCCTGAGAACTAGGAGAGCTGATGATGTAAGTTTTGGTTGGAGTCTGAGCCCAAAAGCAAGAGAAGATTGATATTGCAGCTCAAAGACAGCAAGGCAGAGAGGAAGCATCCTTTCTTACTCAGGCTTTTATTCTATTCAGACCTTCAACAGATTGGATTAAGCCCACTCAAGTTAGGGAGGGCAATCTGCCAATTCAGATGTTAAACTCCCTCACAGACATACCCAGAAATAATGTTTAACCACCTATTTGGACACCCATTGACCCAGTCAGGTTGTTACAAAATTCACCATCACATCCTCTTTTTTTTTTCCTCCTTGTTCCTAGTAACCTCTTTTGTACTTACTTTTCTATGAATTTGAACCCTTTAGATACCTTATGTTAAGTGGAATTATATAGTATTTGTGTTTTTGTGATAAGAAACATATCAAGACCAGTGAGTCCTATGGAAACAATTTCATTTCCACACTTCATTTGCTATAAAATGCATTCTCTGATCAGAAGCAATGCCATTTGGATTACATGATGGTGAATTAAAGTATTTTGTATATACATGGTGGTTTTGTCAGAAACATTATGGTGAGAGAAGGAAAATCTGTATTCAGAGTAAGGTCTATCTTAGTAAGAATAAAGTATTGCCCATTCCATGGTGGAAATTACTCAGTATAATCAGCCTGGCACCAAGTTGCTATCTGATTCTGCCCAGAGAATGGTGGTGTTATATCATGCTCTTAGTGTTTTTTTTGCTGTTGGTGAATTTGGCACTGAATAGGAGTTGTAACCCTATCAGCCTTGGTGAATGGAAGTTCATATTGTGGAGCCTATTACCTTTGTCCTTGCTGCTATGACTCTTGTTCAATTTCGTAAAGACAAAGATGGATAGGAAAAGACATTGGTTGATATCCATAGAGTACTTCATCTTGCCCTCCTGATTATTAAGATCCTTGTGTACTGAAGTTGATCTGGGCACAGTGCCCATTTGAAGAAGTCTGTCCACATATTCTTCCCCAGACAACCTTGTTACCAATTTTCTATTCACATTCTTTCCAGATCCCTAACCATTGAGCCAGACAGCTAGACACCACACATGAATTGATGTATATCTGTACCTTTGGTCATCTCTCATTCTCAGAAGAATGATAGTTACATCCACTATTTGAAGTTCTGCTCACTTGGAGGATTCTTTTTACCACTGTTCTTCACAGCCACCCTTGAGTGGGACTGTAGCATTGCTGCAGCTGCCTATTTTTGAATCATTTCAGCATATCATACAACACCATCTATAAACCAAGCCCATTTTTTTTTTCTATTTGTCAGCTGGTCATAGAGAACTCTCCATGCATCCAAGGTGTAGGTTAAGAGAGAGGGAACAATGTAACAGGAATAGTGCCCAAGGGAATCTGGACTACTTGCTGATACAACTTACTTGTGCTTTCAGGACTTACATGGCACTTTTACTTGATGATAGAGTACTCTTGTGTATGCCAAAATTTATGGATTGGTAGATCACACAGTAACCATTTTATGATGGGCAACCTCTAGTCACATGGTGAATTGTTGGCCATGTATTCAGTATATGCTGAGGACCAGTAGCAAGTCCAAAGCCAGTTTTCAAAAGGAGAATAGTTATCTGTAGAGGATGACTTGCTTTGCTTCTAACTCCTAAAAGTTTACACTATGATTCACTTATAAGGACCCGTGAAATGCCATATACATCTTGAATTCGAATAGTTGCTACTTTCTGTTCATCAGTGTTAAAACACGTGTGCTGAATGAAGAGCCCCCCCCCCCACCCCGCCCCGCCAAGGAGGCTTTGTGTGAGCAACATGGCTGTGTATTCACCTCGGTGTGGGTGGGCTGGGGCTGAAAAGGGCATCAGTGGAGGGCAGTGGGATAGGATTTGGTTTTATAGGTTTGGGGTAAACAGTGGAAAGTTACAGAAGTAACTTTAGGGCATTTTTTTGCAAGCTGGGAGGGGGTCGTAGGGTGTGGAGTCATGAGGTTGGCCAAACTGGGAGGGGATTGTAGGGTGTCGAGTCAGGAGGTTGGCCAAGGTTGATTACAAAGTCCAATGGCCTTGTCGACTGAGGCTGGAGTAAGAAACAACAGAGAATGTCTTAAATTGTAGGCTCCACAGGGGTTGATCATTTCTTCTTCTTTTCATTGTCTTTCAGTTACTTTAGATTTTCCAGGAACTCATCTGGAGTGTCCGTGCAGGTCACAGAGGTTAACATGGCATCCATGGCACCATCACTCCTTACTATCAGGTCCATTCAGAATGATGCCATCAATTTAGTAGAGAATGAAGTGAAGCATGTGATATCTTCTGTAATGGAGAGTTGATAAAGATTTCTACATACTAGATTGTGGTAGAGAGCCACAGTTGATATAGCTCTGCGGTAGGGCAGCAATAAAGGTACATTGCTGATCCTCCCAGATAAAAATAAAAAAAGCTGATTTGCGTGGTCTTTACTAAAGGGGTAGAATGAATAGCTTCATTCCAATTGCCAGAAAATGTGTACATATGCTTCAGAAACTGCATATTTAACTGCAGCAGCAGTTGGAGTCATACTGATTAATTCACTGTCATTCTGTAAGATCCATCTGTATTCTGCAGCGGCCCCGTTAGGTGAGTTGAATGCTGATGTGGTAGGAATCACCATGCCTTTATCTTTCAACCCTTTAAAAGGCACTAATCTCTACACTCTTTCCAGGAGTGTGGCATTGCTTTTGATTTGTATTTTGATAGGTAGAAGTTCCAGTGATTTCCTCTTGGCTTTTTCCACTTGGTTTTCCTCTGTAATATTTTCTCACTCATAGGTCAGGTAACCAATGTGGACTTTGTGCCAGTTGCTGCATTTGCCTTTTCTAACTATGTGTTCCAAACTAGGGGAATAACTATGGGGTGGGTTCAGGTACCTACTGGACCCACGCAAGAGAGGCCTCAGCTAAAACTCAGTTAACCACTTGACCTCTGTAAACTCCTACCCTGACTATTGAAAGCACAATAGCACATTTTAGGTCTCCCTGAATTAATGTCAGTTCAGATCCAATGTCCAGTTATCCCTGATAAGTGTAGTTAATTCCTCTCACCCAGTACACAGTTACCCTGTTAGATGGTTACCTTCTTTGAGGAAGGTAAGGAGAAAGATTTACAGTATAATTTTTTTGGCAGTATGTCAGGATTGCTAACAGAGACCCATCCCCTTTATTTCAAGGTCTCTAGGTCTGTGAATTAGCTCAAGTCTGAGAAGCTTTTAAGGACTAGTTCTTCCTTTTTTGTTTACTTTAGTCCTACTTCTAATAATCAGACCTAGGACTTTTCTACTTATACAAATCAAGTAAGACTTAACAATGCTGCCCATTTATTTTGGTTCTAGGAATACCCATGATCAGTTAGCCAATGCCAGTGATCTCTGTAGGTCAAACCATTTTGTTTATTGCTTTGACTCCACTACCCATTGTGTTAAACACGTCCACTTTGTCTCTGGGAGTTAATTGCTACTATTTGGTCTCTGTTACCCAAGATCCAGTCACTCCCACTGAATTCAGGGAACCCATTTTGATGGTACCATTGTTTGCTGTTATTGTCTTCTAGCCACATGGAGCTTATCAAGCTACATGGAGTTCATCAAGGAGGCTGGGACTTCCATTACTAATATATTTCTCAAGCCTTGGTAAAGGAAGTGTTTTCTGAATTCTCCCAAAAAACATAGGCAGTGAGAAGGACTTACATAGTAAATACTTTCCATATGTTAGAAAAGTTATGAACTGTTTTCCCTAAACACTCCAGAATGGCACTAATGTTTGCAAGATAATTAATTTATTTGGCCAGCCATGGTGGCTCATGCCTATAATCCCAGCACTTTGGGAGGCCGAGGTGGGTGGATCACAAGGTCGGAAGATTGAGACCATCTTGACTAACACTGTGAAACCCCGTCTCTACTAAAAATACAAAAAATTATCTGGGTCTTCGTGGTGGCATGCCCCTGTAGTCCCAGCTACTTGGGAGGCTGAGGCTTGCTTGAACCCAGGAGGTAGAGGTTGTAGTGAGCCAAGATCACACCATTGCACTCCAGCCTGGGCAACAGAGACTTGTCTTAAAAACAAAACAAAACAAAAACACAAAAAACCCCAAAAAGATGTTTATTTATGAACTTAGTGATTAAAGACAATCTTGTTGTAGTCTGAGTTTGAAAAAAGTCTGTCAATAAAATGTTTGTATTTAGTGCTTTTAAAATGAAAATGGAGTTTTCTTAGTTATCAATACATTATGTATTAAGTATTTGGGTTTTATCAGGTGAACACAAAACTCATTTGAACATTATTTTCTGTTTTCTACTAAAAGATAAAAAAATCAACACCAAACCACAGAGTTCATTTTGAAACATGAATCTGACTATTCATATGCTATATTGATAGCTGTATAAAAAAGCTCTGTCTTTTGTCTATATTCTCGCTCCATTATTTCTTATTAATTCTCCCTTCATGGAGGTAACAAGATGCTTAAGAAGGTGGAGAAAATAGACTTCATTCATGAAAAGTTACTGATTTTTCTGTAGAACTATAGATTACTGAGATAATGATGCCAGCTTGAAAAGCAATGATTTATATGTGTTATGAAAAATTATTTAGATTTTGAGATTGTCAAAAAGGACGTGTAAATAGAGGACTTGGAAACTTTTTCTACTCCACCTCCTCCTGTGGGCCACTAATCCAAGAAACGATTTGCTAAAGTACAGCCAGAGTTGAAACCTGCTTAAAAGTAAGAGGGAGAGAGTGAAACAAGGAGTGACAATGTAAACGTATAGCCTGGCACCTACGTATAGCGACAAACCAGTATAGGCAGAGGGAGGGGGAACCTCAGAAGATTTTGCGTTGATGTTATGCAAGTATAAAGTGTTCCTGACATATTCTGTTCTTCATTTGGAATTTGAGTTTTGAAAAACTAAGTATGATCACTGTTCAAATCTTTTTCACTATTCATTTATTTGTGAGTTTTTAAACCTTTCTTTGATAGGATAGCTTTTATAGTTCATTGTTTGTTGGGCCATGCTGCAGTGATTAGAATATTATTAGACAAAATCAAATCAGCCAATAAGGTCCTTGGTTTAGGGTGACCCTTTATTTTTATTTGTAAGCATTTTGTCATTAAGGGATCAGTAAATATTTATTTTTATAATAAATTTGGGTGGGACATTGTCTTAGTTCCTTTTGTGCTGCTGTGACAGAATGCCTGAGACCAGGTAATTAGTAAAGCAAGGAGATTTATTTCTTACTGTTCTGGAGGCTGGGAAATCTAAAATTAGGAGGGGGGCACATCTGGTGGGGGCCCTCATGCTACGTCATTCCATTGTAGAGAATGAAAGGGTAAGAGAGAGCAAGAGTTGGGGAGAGCTCACTTTTATAGCAAACCTACTCCTAAGATAATAAACCCATTAATTCATTTGTGAGGGTAGACTCCTCATGACGTAGTAACGTCTTAAAGATTCCACTTCTCAACACTGCAGAGGGGATTAAGTTTCCAACACATGAACTTTGGAGGACATGTTCAACCCATAGCAGCTGGAGACAGAGCAAGATGGCTGAATAGAAACCTCCGGTGATCTTCACCCCCACAGGAACACGAAATTTAACAGCTATCTAGGCAAAAAATCACCTTCATAAGAACCAAAAATCAGATGAGCAGTCACAGTACCTGTTTTAAACTTCCTATCACTGAAAGAGCATGGAAGAGGGTTGAAAGAGAGTCTTGAATTGCAGACAGCACCCCTCTTCCATGCCCTAGTAGCAGCTGTGTGGTGGGGAGAATCTGTGCATTTGGGGGAGGGAGAGTACAGTGATTGTGGGACTTTTCATTGAAGCTCAGTACTGCTCTGTCACAGTGGAAAGCAATACTGAGAATATGCCAGTGCTCATGGAGGGAGCATTTAGACTAGCCCTAGCCAGAGGGAAATTGTCCGTCCAAGCAGTTGGAATTTGAACTCTGGAAAGCCTTGCCACTGTGGGCTAAAGTGCTCTCGAGTCCTAAATAAGCTTGAAAGACAATCTTGGCCACAATGACTGCAACTCCTAGGCAAATCCAAATCCTTGGAGCCGGTAGACTTAGAGGGCATGTGACCTAGTGAGACACCAGCAGGGTCAGCAAAGGGAATGCTTGCAGTACCCCACCTCCAATTTCGGGCAGCACAGCTCATAGTTCTGAAATATACCCCTTCTTTCTACTTGAGAGGTGAGGGAAGAGTAAAGAGAACTTTTTCTTGCAACTTGGATATCAGCTCGGTCACAGAAGGATGGAGCACAAGGAAGAGTCCTGAGACACTCATTCCAGGCCTTAGCTCCCAGATGACATTTCCAGACACCCTGGGCCAGAAGGGAACCCACTGCCTTGAAGTGAAGAACCTGGTCCTGGCAGGATTTATCACCTATTGATTAAAGAGCCCCTGGGGCCTGAATTAATCAGCAGCAATACCCGAGTAGTATACACTGTGGACTTTTGGTGAGACTCTGAGATATGCTGGTTTGAAGTGTGATGTAGCACATTCACAGCTATAGTGGCTATAGCAAGAGATTCTTTCTGCTTGAGAACAGCAGACAGAGGAATAAATGGAACTTTTTCATGCAGCTTAGTTAACAGCTTGGCCACAGAGTGGTAGAGCACTAAGTGGGTTCTTGGGGTCCCTGACTTTAGGCCTTGGCTCTTTGATGGCATTTCTGGACCTGCCCTTGGCCAAAGGGGAGTCTGCTGCCCTGAAGGCTGATTCCCAGACCTGGCAGCATTCACCACAAGCTGACTGATGAGCTCTTGGTCCTTGAGTGAGCATCAGCAGTAGCCTGGAAGTACTCCTAGTGGGCTTGTGACAATGGTGGCCAAGGGAGAGACTCCTCTGCTTAAGGAAAGGGGAGGGCAGAGTGGAAGGACTTTGTCTTGTACCAGTTTAGCTTCAGTAAAATAGAGTATCAGGAAGATTTCTAAGGTTTCCAACTCCAGGCTTCTGGACAGTATCTCTGGATCCTTCTAGGACCTGGGGGAACGTACCATCTTGAAAAGAAGGACACAAGCCTGGCTGGCTTTACCACCTGCTGATTGTATAGCCCTAGGGCCTTGAGCAAACATAGGTAGTCCCCAAGTAATGGTTATAGCAGGTCTTGGGTGATACTCAGTGCTGTGCTGACTTCAGGCTTGACCTAGTGCAGTCTTAATGGTGGTGGCCAGGGGGTGCTTGTGTCACTTCTCCCCCGGTTTTAGCCCAGCACAGAGAGACTCTGTTTGTTTGGGAGAAAGTAAGAGAAGAGAGCAAGAGTCTCTACATAGTAATCCAGAGAATTCTTCTGGATTTTATCAAGACCACAAAGGTGGTGCCTCTCTGAGTTTGCAAGAGCCACAGTGTTACTGGGCTTGGGGTGCCCCGAATGCAGATATGCCTGCAGTGGCCAAAAACTTAGATCATAATACCTAAAGCCCTTTGAATACCTGGAAAGCCTTCTCAAGAAGGACAGGAACTAATAAGTCCAGACTGCGAAGGCTACAATAAATAACTAACTCTTCAATGCCCAGGCACTGATGAACATCCAAAAGCATCAGAACCATCCCAGAAAACATGACTTCAACAAGCAAACTAAATAAGGGACCAGAGACCAACCCTGGAGATAAAAAGATGTATGACCTTTTAGATAAGAATTCAAAGTAACTGTTTTGAGGAAACTCAAAGAAATTCAATATAACACAGAGAAGTAATTCAAAATTCTATCAGATAAATTTAACAAAGAGATTGAAATAATTAAAAAGAATCAAGCAGAAATTCTGGAGTTGAAAAATGCAGTTGACATAATGAAGAATGTGTCAGAGTCTCTTAATAGTAGATTTGATTAAGCAAAAGAAAGGATTAGTGAGCTTGAAGATAGATATTTGAAAATGCACAGTCAGAGGAGACAAAAGAAAACAGAATAAAGAAAGAATGAGGCACCCTTATAGGATTTAGAAAATAGTCTCAAAATGGCAAATTTAAGAGTTATTGGCCTTCAAGAGGAGGTAGAGAGAGAGATAGGGATAGAAAGTTTATTCAAATGGATAACAACAGAACTTTCCAAAGCTAGAGAAATATATCAATATTCAAGTACAAGAAGATTAGAGAACACCAAGCAGATTTAACCCAGAGAAGACTACTTCAAGGCATTTACTAATCTAGCCATAGCAGACATAAAACTTACTTTGTACTTCAAGTAATGTTTATTATATAAACATTTTCAGGAAAGAAAACTTTATTTTATGTAGAATATAAGAATGTGCATAGGTCAGTAAGGAGAGGGCATTTTGTCCCATTACTGTTCAGCACTCATATTAAGATGATTTGATTCTTCTGAATTTCTAAGAGGAAGTTTTCTCCCTTATTGTAAAAATGCAGATTTCCCGAGTGTCCTTGAATGATTTATTCATGGTCTACTTGTGTAGTAGCAAAAGAAAAGAATTATACATCACATTTTTTTTTTATCTTGTGCAAGGAGGAATTTTAAAATATATATTTGGTAAGACCTTTAATAAAATTTTTAATGAGTTGTCTTTCCAACTCATAGTCATTACAAAGAGTACTGTCTCCTCTGTTATCATGGCTCAGACCAGTATATTTCTTTCCTAGCTGTGATATGTGTTGTTTCTACATTACTTTTGGTTTTTAAGTTAAATATTCTTCTGTTAAAGAAAAACCAAGTTGTACCCATATATAAATTACACCTTGATAAATTTCATAAATATATTGATAACATTTTCTCCAAGATTTAAATATGATATCACCAATACCCTGAGCTGAATAAAGTTGCTCTATCATTAACTAAGAATTTTTCCCCTTTCTTCCTTCTTTCTTTATTACTGCCTTTTCCCCCTTTCTCCGTAAGTCCAATAATAGAATGCTTGAACAATGGATAAATGATGTCATATATTTATCTACCATCTTTCTTTCTCTTATTAAACCTTAAATTCTATAAGGACAGAGGTTATAGCCAGCTTGTTTATCTCTGTCTGCTTAATGCCTAAGATTAGTATGTAGTAGGAATTCAGTAAATTAGTTGAATGAATGAATGAATGAATGAATAGTAGGACATGTAATATGAATGCTGCTCTTAAATATTAGTTTTGTTGAAAATCCATTTCTTATGTATTGAAATATTTATATTATAAAATATGATCAGGAAAAATAAAAGAAAAATATTTTCAGTGTGAATATATTTAAACTGAATTTGCTACTTGCTTTTTAACACATAAAGAATAGTGCGATGAGCAATCAATTTAAAGTAGTTTTTGAAACTCAACTTTTTGGATTAATATTTGGAGCTACATTTGATAATGTGACCTTTATTAGCTCAACTAACATAATTTATGGCCCAACTAAATTAAAGTAGTTTGAGGGCATAATATGGAAATACTCATATTTTTACCATGGGTATCAGTTTTAAGGGTTTTAATTGAAACATGATGTAGGCTATGTAGATAATAGCATTTTTATTGTTTATTTCAAATTGTAACTTGAGAATTTTAAGGATGGAAGAATATTTCCAAGTATAACAGAAAATTATATGCTCTTGGGTTCAGAAATTATTATTTAAGCAAAATAGTGCAGTATAAAAAACCTGACTAATCATAAACATAAGGACCACAGTAAGTGTACATAACTCCCATAAACAATGGTAGTATAGACTATTCCTTTAATTTTTGGATAAAAGATACAAACACTGCAGTTACTTAGGAGACACACACAAAAAAACAAAAAACAACTAACTGCTATGTGGGTCTTGATAAGGTAGAAAGTAGTCATAAACTTAATTTGATCTATTATGAACTTTAATTTGGCCGCTTGTTTAGAAAGGCTATTAATACTTGGCCATACAGCAGTATATTTGGAGAATAAAATTCTACTCAAAGTTTCATAATGTCTTTTCAGCTCTACCTAATTGTGGTATCTCTGTTACTATTTGCCTAACTTTTGTCCTGTTGTGACTTTAAAGGTATATTTTCATCCTATATTTTTCTCTAGGCATCCACAAGGACAAAGATAAACCTCCCAGCTTCTCTGTTGTCCTTGAGATGTTGAGGTGTACCTTGACAGATTACCAGAACAAGCTGGAAGATGCATCTAATGAGGTAACACTTGCACTGTTTGACTCCACACATATAGCCTTCGGCCTGTACCAGTACGTATTCCTTGCTTGTTACAAAGGTCAGAAAGATTGGGAATGTTGAACTGACAGCTTCACAGATACAAAAAATAATAAATTGTCTGTCACTGTTCTTCTTTAAGTGTGGCCTAAAGTCATGTCTCACTTATGTTTTCTTCAGTCGTACTATTATTTTAAAAGTTATAAAGACTCTACTGTTTCTTGATCTTCATAGTTTATCTGTTTTAACTTAGTGAAAACACTATGCAAGTAGTTTAAGTTAATATGTACTGGATTGAAATGTTAATATGTTTTTATGACATTTGGTGTAGTTAGAAATTTAGGTTTTGTCAGTATTTTAGGTTAAGATTTCTGCAAACTGTGGAAGTCTTAATAAAAAAGAGAGAAATTAGTTTTTATTCTCTAAAGGGAGTAAAGTGTTGTTAGAAGTTTTTAAAAAACAAATATCTGTTTGATGTAGCCTGGGAGCTTTTAGTTTGCTGATTGAAAAGCTCATGCTTCTATTTATCATCTCATTTGTATTGTTTAATGTGTGGGTTGATAATTTTCTTGGGTATTAAAATGTTTTATGAATTCATGCTTTAAAAATTGAAGAGTTTGTCTAGTTACATCTTGTCAAATTAGCATATAAAGTAATTACATTAAATACAATTAGTTAGCAAAACAACAGATTGTTAGAGTCAAAGACAAGTCACATAGCATGGAATTTTGAGTTTATCCTTGTGTTTATCTCTTTCTTTCATATAATATAAAGGCCAGAAAATGTGTACGTTTCACATTTCAGATGTGACTTATTTTATTTTAGCTTGCTAAGATGAACAAAGAAGAAAAAGTGAGTCTTCTTAATACCCTTGGTAATTGTTCAGAAGGCATAAAAGAAAATGACCATTGAAATAATTAAATTTCTATGAAGAACAGATATTATGAAGTCTTTCCCTGTGAGACAAAACAACCTGTATTGTTAGTAGTTTATGAAACTCTTCTGAAGCCTAGGTCTGGAAGCTGCAGGGTAACTAGGAACATATTACCCACAGCGAATTGTTATTTGGGAGGATGAATGTCACATGATCCTCAGCACAGTTGAAAAGTCGACTCAGCAGGCTTTGGCTTAGTAATGCGCTTTGTTGTGAACCAGTGCCAGAGACAGCAGTGGGGAGACCAAGGGGGTGGCTGCAAAGAAAGCAAAAAGAGCAGTCTGACAGAAAGAAGAATGAACTGTCAAAGAAAATAAATCACAAGCGGTGCAGGACCAACTGATGACCTGCCACAAGCCTTCCCAGTAGGACTGCATGTGACCGACCCTGAAGTTGTCATATGGAGTGAGAGACCAGTGAATACCCTCATGATGTATATAAAGAACAGTCTTCTGCTCTGTTCTCTTTTCTTTCCTTATAGATGCCACTGCTTCTGGCATTTTGGTCCAGTAGGATTTTAAGAATAAAGTTGTATTTGTTTATCATAAGAATGAAATCCTTTATCTGGATGTGTAGTAAAAATACAGTAACATCAGTGATATTTTAAGCTTGAATGCTTTCTTTTCTTTTTAGCCATGTGAACTTGTGACAGAAGCTATATAGCATTTAACTAAAAGAAATAATTTTTAAAAGACTCTTAATTACTATTGAAAAATTTGTATTTAAGTCATTGCATAAAAAGCACTTAAAGATTAGCTTTTCAGTTACCCATCCTTGTAAAATGTAAAAAAGTTACTTACATTTTCTTTCATCAGCTAAACAGCATGAATGATGCTAAGGAAAAGGCATGTAATGAACTTGATTCTACGAAACAGAAGATAGACTCTCACACTAAAAATATAAAGGTATTATTTAGAATAACTTTTACCTTTTGTATTAAGAAACACATACAGTTATCTAGGGAATATTTTAATGTAGAGATATTGAGGTACCTGAAAATATATACTTCTATTTTTTAAATTATGTTTGTATACAATTTTAATTTTTTCTTGTTGATCAAGAGTAACAAGAATGTTTTTTCATTAAAAAAATAAAACTTGTTTGGAAATTATTTTGGTTAAAGGAAAATTTGTTTCTCAGATTTAATTATAATACATTATGAGATTCAAATAATTATTTAAGATTAAATGTCCAACCTTAGGTACATATTAAACATATTTTACATAAGCACATCCGTATTTGGAGTCAGTTTTCATCATTTTAGGGTGGAGCCATTGTTTTCAGTATATCACGTCTGTTAATGGGCTGAGACCACACCTGGCTAAGGTCCAGGATGATAGTTTATTTTAGTTTCTGTGTTGGTTTTATGTACTACATCTCTGCAAAATTATACTGAGTCAACTCTCAGAAGTTTCTCAGTATTGCTGGAGTTTTATTGTGTTGTTTCATGTTGGGTATGTCATGGACACACTTCAATAGAATTTGTTAGGTTTAAGGAATAAACAGTTCAGCAGAATTTTGTGCTACATATTTGGGATTTCTGAAAGTATTTGGAATGTCATTGGAAAGTAAATGTTCTTATATTAAGTGTAAGATATTTATTTTAAAAATATTTAAAAAATTTTGAACGACAGTGTTATTTTTTAAAATAGATTGAAAGAACTTCCTTGAAAGAACTTTTTGGAATAAGCCATCATATTAACATTTTATGTAAATGTTCAAACATAACAAATATTCTAATTTTTGAGCTAAGATATATTTAGAAAATACATTCAGTAAAATATTTTAATTTAAGCAGATGCTTGTTTGCCTTTGTGATTCTTTCATTTTAAAGCTCTGAAAATTTTCAATATGTATTTTATACTAGTGTCCCGTCACCCCTTATTGGCTGGCCTTTCTACAGTCTCTTTATTTGGTATCTATGACAGGAACTTCAGGATAAACTGGCTGATGTCAATAAAGAGTTAAGTCATTTACACACTAAATGTGCAGACCGAGAGGCTTTAATAAACACTTTAAAAGTGGAACTACAAAATGTGCTACACTGTTGGGAGAAAGAAAAGGCTCGAGCAGTCCAGTCCGAAAGTGAACTGCAGAAGATTTCCCAGGCTTTTCATAAGGATGCTGAGGTATTACTTGAGACTAAATGACTGTCAGGAAAGGCCTTTCTCTAATCTCAGTGTTATACATCAAGTGACTATTTTTACTTGTGTTTAATTAAGAAAATTTTTCTAAGCAGAGTATTTTGAAATGTTCATGACAGCTGCAAAATTACTCATTTCATTACTCTTGTGTTGTTCTCTTTTATGAGAGAAATACTATAACTTGCACAACTAATTTTTTTTATCATTTGTACAACTATCTTTTTGGACTTTTAGACCATTGTAACTCAAGTAACTATGCGCCTAACAGTCCTTTCAAGATTTGCCTGTTTGCCAATGACAAAATTATTTTTTATTTCAATAGCTTGGTAGATTGACATGGTGGAAAGAATAAGTATTTTGTAATCAGATAGACCTGTACTTGCATTCTGATACTTCTGCTTATAAATAGTGTGGCTGTGAACAAGCTGTACAGCTTAGTGTCGTCACTCTTAGTTTCCTTATTTGTTTTCTTTTTTGAGACAAGGTCTCGCTCTGTTGCCCAGGCTAGAGTGGAGTGGTGCCATCTGGGCACATTGCAACCTCTGCCTCCCAGGTTCAAGTGATTCTCTTGCCTCACCCTCCCAAGTAGCTGGGATTACAGGTGCCTACCACCATGCCTGGCTAATTTTTGTATTTTTAGTAGAAATGGGGTTTCACCATGTTGGCCAGACTAGTCTTGAACTCCTGACCTCAGGTGATCCTCCCTCCTTGGCCTCCTACAGTGCTGTGATTACAGGTATGAGCCACCATGCCTAGCCTAGTTTCCTTATTTGTAAAACAGTAATAATATCAACTTTAACAGACAGCCTCCTTACTCTGTATAATTATAGGATGTTAATAAAAATTTAGAAAAATAAAAGTCCCGTAAAATTAAAACTTTTCATTTAGACACCCTGGAGAGTTGCCTATCGATTTTTGTTTATTAATGGCTTATAAAAATATTATGACACAAGTTTCTTATTTTGTGTGAGCCTGTGTGAATGGAATTGTCTTCTAGTTCTTTTTACCTATGGGTTATAGAGCTAGGCTAGCTAGTGGAACTGGTTTATCTAAGTCATCCTGCATATTGAGTTCATTACTCCAACAAATATGAACATGAATGCCAAGAGAGTAAAAAGGAAACATTCTTTCCACTCTTTTTACAGTCTGGGATTTAAATTGTGTCCACATGAAGGGGTTGGAATTGCTCTACACATCAGATAATGATTAAAGTAAAGGAAACTAGAAGCCTGACTGTATTGTAAAGTCAGCATGTCTACAGCACTGTGGTTGGGTTCAACATGTGTGAATTGATTTTGGATTTTGGATTCTCTTTTCATGCCAAATGGATGATTATCATGCTTGGTTTATCACAGCCCAAGCAAAAAGGACATAATAGCGACACACAAGGAATTATCCTTAAGGATGAACTTCCTTGAGGATGAACGTGATCACTAGGCAAAATACAGGAGGAAGATTTTTATGCATTTGTTAAGTTATAGTTAGTAAGACTTTAAAACATTTTGACCTAGTTAAAAATGCAAAAGTCATCATTAACTGCTTTTGAAAAGGCATAGCATATTTGTGAAAAAAATCTGATTTTTTATATTTGTTGTTGTAACCACATTTTCAAAATTTTCCATTTTAAAATTACTGCATTTGGAAAAAAGTAAGGTGATATACATAGTGAATTAAAGATATACATTTTGATATTTGTAAGAAAATATTCTCTATAACATAAAACTTTTGCATATGCTATATTCAGTTTTAAAAAAATCTGTAACAGACTTTCTAAATTTTTCTTTTTACATTTGTCCCCCTTAAAAATTTTCTTCCTTTTGATATATTAAAAAATCTTGAGGAAACTTATTATATCTGTATGAACTATTCATTTTATAGTTCCATAATTACCTTGTCTTTGAGTTCCATGTTTTGGGACTTTACAGATGAAACACCTTATAAAGAGAGCTATTTGACATTATAGTAAGTAAATTCTCCTCGTGTGTTCAAATGTGATCTGCTCTATACAAATTCTGTAGCATAGTGTTTCTAAGTCATTCAGCACTGGATAGTTTAATTACCAAAGTGGTAATATAATTTTAAAGAACTTTTAAAAAGCATATTTCTAATTGGACATTTTTGAAAGTATGTCTTGAGCAGCTATATTCATTTTTTGCTATTACTTTATAATATTTAAACAACTACAAATGCCCAGTGTGCCAAATACTATATGAACTTATAAGTGGAGAAAACAAATGAGCCCATCTTCCATATCTTTCATATCACTATCTGCTTTGCCTAAGGGGCTTGGGATAGCTTTCCTATAAGTAGTAAGTAAACTGAAATCTCTGGAAGAAGAAGAAGCCTGAGTAACTGTGTCCATGTAAAGTACAGATATTGGTATAATTTTCTTCATCAGAGTAGAATAACACTCTTTTTTTCTGTATTGTTTTTTGACAAGTAGTATCTGTTTTTGGCAAATGTAAATATTAAATTATAGAATTACTATATTGAGTTACATTTATATAGGCTTATAAACAAGTTCAATCCTGACACCTCGTGTGATAGCTAAGGAAACTTAGGCCTGAACAGGTGTTTACTCAAATCACAACCTCATCAGTAGCAGAACTATGGATGAATCTTGGTCTTCTGGCTTCTAGACTTTAGATTTTGGTTTCGAATACCAAGTGTAAGCAATTCCAAATGTTCTATCTGGTGCTTAGTTTTGAATATTAAAAAAGTCATAAAATATTCTGAGACTTGTAAAATATTCTGAGTAGTATTGTAATTTCTTTTCAGGTTTTCGAAATTCTTCACTGTTTGTACTATGTATTTTACTTCTTACAATGTTTATATTCAGGAATTAATTTTTCTTTTTTTTTTTCCTGCAGGATAAGCTAACCTTCCTTCACACCTTGTATCAGCACTTGGTAGCAGGCTGTGTGCTCATAAAACAACCAGAAGGCATGCTGGATAAATTCTCTTGGTCTGAGCTTTGTGCAGTCTTGCAGGAGAATGTTGATGCCCTGATTGCAGACCTCAACAGGGCTAATGAGAAGGTAACTGTCCTCAGGCACCAGATACCTCTATTAAATTCAGTGACATTTGTCCACATCACAGTATCATTAAGAGGGGCTGACATTCATCTTATTTCAAAAAGAATTTGGATGTTAATAATTCAATACCATTAATTATGGCTTGTCTACAACTCAGTTTGATGCCATTGCTGTGGGCATGTAAATGTGACTGAAGTCTGTATGAAGTCTCTAAGCTCCACTTTCTGTGCAGGACATGCTAATACTACTAGCCAGTATTAGCCACAGGGACCTAATTAAAAGAAAATAAATTAATCTTACTGATGAAGCAATTCAAAGAACTTAGTCATTTGCATTAATAAACCAACTCTTTATGTTAGCATAAAATAGAAACAGGGTACAGTTATTCAAAAACATCTTAAAATTCTTTGCTTAGGAAATATGAGGTGTTATTTTAAAAGCACTTAAACATTTTAAATTATATGCTTATGATTTGCTTCTTGAAATACAACAAAGCATATATTAGAAAACTCATTCCATGCTTTAGAATGTAAAAAGTGTATTTTGTAGGAGAGTATAGTAGACCTTTATGATAGCATTACTATCTCACAAGCCTAGGAATTCAGTCTCCAACAAGTATTTAAAAACCTGCTTTTGGTTATAGAATATAGCAGTGGCTTAGAAGATCATCGTATGCCACCATTAAAGACATTTGTTCTTATCCTGGGTCTATTGAACTGGTCAGAATTGTGTTTATGTGGTCTAGTTTCCAGGTCTTAGTTAAAATGACATTTGCTCTTAAGGGACAAGAAGAAAAAAACTGTCCCGTAAGTTAAAAAAAAAAAATTCTGTTCAAGTAATAAAACAGCATATTGACCCAATATCAGAGTGTTATTTTTTTATTATTGAGCATTTTATCTTGGTCTTATTGACAAACACAACCATAGACACTGAGATGTAGGGCTGAGAAATGAGGGAATAAATTGTGAGAGTTACAGAGGCTATTCATGATTGTGAATGTGTACATAATGGATTTGAAAATTACAGATAATTAAAATGAATGTGTTTAACTCTATGAGATGGTATAATGTTTTTACTAGTTTTTATTGTTTCAAAACATCTTTAATAGTCATACATTTTAGAAAATGAGCATTTTCTTTCTAGTGTTTGAATGTGAAACAAAAAATGGTTACAACATTCTGCTTCATTTCATGAAACTGTTTGCAGATTTAAAAAATCTTATTTACTTTCTTTTCCATTGAAGTATTTGAATAGCTGGAGCCTTGATTTCAGAAGTAACAGTATCTTTCTCAATCACAATCAAATTAATTATAGAATAAGTAACTTCATTAGAAAGAGAAGATGAAAAATTTGCCATCTAAGTATACAAATGACACTATTTTCTGCTAAAGTATGGCAATTTGCTCTGCTATTTTCTTTTTTAAAAAATTTATTTACATTTTATGTTACAATTTTTATATGATTTTAAGGAATAAAATAAATTAGACCATTTTGGGTGTTTTATTGGGGGAGATGACACAAAGAAATGGCTTGTGAGCATATTTCCTTATCTGTTGCATCTCCCCATATAGATAAGCCATTTAGAGTATATCTGTAAAAACAAGTCGGACACAATGAGAGAGCTTCAGCAGACTCAGGAAGACACCTTTACCAAAGTGGCAGAACAGATCAAAGCCCAAGAGAGCTGCTGGCACAAACAAAAGAAGGAACTGGAGCTGCAGTATTCTGAACTCCTCCTGGAGGTGCAGAAGAGGGCACAGGTATGCTACCATTACAAAGAGCTTTAAAAAATGGATTACTCGTTGTAACCATATGAAGTGTTTTTCTTCTAGTAACAATGCTAAATCAGTTTAAGCTTCTTAACATCATAGAACTTGTTTAGATGCACACACATATGTGTGTGTATGTGTGTTTATATTAAGGATTGTTTTTCATGTAAGTTTGGAAATATATGGGTTTTTGATTAAAATATCCCCAAATGCATTGATCAGCTAATTAAATGCTAAAATTGTATTTCCTTTACTTATTTTTAAAATGAAAGGTCAAACTATTTGGTAATATATTGTCAGTTTTAGTGTAGGTATTCTTTTATCTGGTTTACTCCATTTATGGAGGTTCCTATGTGAACCATCATTTAAATTTATTTGGGGTTAAAATCTCTTATGCCTACTGACATTATATAAGAACTAGCATTATAGTTGTAGGCCATGTATCAAAAGTAATTCACTTTGAGTTGTATTATGTATTATATCTTGACTGAGAGTAGAAGTTATGGGTTGTTAACATAACCATGTATTTTCTATGCAAATTATTGTCAACGTTATTTATATCATTAACTATCATCCTCACCCAGTCAGGAATAACAGGATGATAGGATATACTTTTTTGGCACTGAATTTACTAATAGGTCACTTTTGTTCCTAAGTTAGGATACTTAGGAACCAGAAGGTTGTATATTCTTCCCATGGTTGATTATTTAACCCTTTTATATGATCCATTCATGCTTATATTGGCAAGTCTAAAAAATAACCAAACTACATAAATATATATATATATACACACACATATAAATAAAATTATTATTATGATTATGTTTTATTTGCCAATAACTGGTTTCAGAGGGCATAAAATCAGGCCATTCTGTATCCCCTAATTTAAAGCTCCTTTATGAACTTTTGCCTTTCTCTATGAATTTGAGTGAATCAACAAATCTACCATCTAAAAGTAGTAATTTTTTCATTGAATGCAGACTACAATATTATATGCTCTACATTTTCTGCTATTGAAGTAAAAGACCTAAACTATTTATTTTAATTTTGTAGAGGTAACACTGATATACAGTGAAGTGCACAGATCTTATGTGTATAGTTTGATGTTTTAAAAAAGTGTTTATTTGATATGTAATATATGTACGTATTTATGGGGTACATGTGATATTTTGATACATGCATAGAGTGTAATGCTCAAGCTAGAGCAGGATATCTATCACCTTGAACATTTATCATTTCTTTGTGTTGGGAACATTTCAAATCTTCTCTTCTGGCTATTTTAATATATACAACATATTGTTGTTAATATAGTCACCCTACTGGGCTATTGAACAGTAGGCCTTATTCTTTCCATCTTAGTGTATGTTTGTACCCATTAACCTACCTCTCTTCATCCCTTCCCTCCCCCAACACACCCTTCCTAGACCGTGGTAACTACAGTCTGATGTTTTGATCAATGTAAACATGCATGTGATCATTACCCCATTTAAGACTTCAAACATTTTCATTACCTAGAATGTTCTCCTGTGCTCTCTTCCAGTCAGTTTTATGCCTCATAGGCAACGATTGTTATGATGTCTGTCATCATAGATTAGTTTTCACCTGTTCTTGAATTTCCTGTAAGTGGAATCATTCAGAAGTCATTGGTGTTTACCTAATTTCACTCAACATTAATGTCCTGAACATAATGTCATTTATGTTGTTGTGTGTATCAGTACTTCATTCTTCTTTGTGGTCATGTAGCATTCCATTTTATCACAGCACCACTATTTGATGGGCTGTGGGTTGATGGATATTTGAATTGTTTCTGTGTTTTAGACATTGTAAATAAAATTGCCACAGACATTATTGTAGAAATCTTTTGTCAACATATGTTTTTATTTCTCTTGGTTAACTACTAAAGTGCAGTTGACAGGTCATGGGATATATGTGTGTTCATAAGAAACTGTCAGAAGTTTTAAAAAAAATACCGGTGTCATTTTTATATTCCCACCAGCAAAATATGTAAGTTTCTATTGTTCTACATCCTCTGTGGTGCTTGGTATTGTCAGTCTTTTAAATTATAGTCATTATAGTGGTTTTAAAATGATGTTTCATTGCAGTTTACAATTGCATTTTTATGGTGATTCATGATGCTGAGTACCTTTCATATACTTACTGGCTATTTGTATATCTTCATTTGTACAGTGTCTCTTCTATTTTCTCATGTAAAAATAGAAATATTTGTGTTTTAACTGTTGATTTCTAAGAGTTCTTTATATATCCTGGATACATGTTCTTTGTCATATATATGCATCACAATAATATTTTTTCTGAATCTCTTGCCTGCCTTTTCAGTGTTTCTTTTGATGATCATAAGTTTTAAAATTTTGAAGAAGTCCAACTTAAAAATCTTTTTCACTTTTGGCTGTTTATATACGTGAAATGATTTTTCTGTACTCCAAGGTTGGGAAGATAATCTCTTGTTTCTTCTAGAAGTTTCATAGTTTTAGCTTTCATGTCTAAGTTTGTGATCCCTCTCAAATTAATTTTTGTGTGTGATGTTAGGTAGAGTTTCATTTTCCCCCCTTAATTTATTGTTCCCACATCATTTGTTCAGTACTTTTCTGGCTGAATTGCCTCGGTACCTTTGTGAAAAAACAGTTGGCCATATTTAGAAACCACAGACTTGTCTATCTGTATAGTTTTGCCCTCTCCAGAATGTCATATAAATGGAATCATACAGTATATAGCCTTTTGGGTCTGGTTACTTTCACTTAGCAAAATATATTTGAGATTCAGTCACATTGTTGCATGTATCAGTAGTTCATTCCTTTTTACTGCTGAATAATATCTCATCATATGGCTGTAAAATTTTATCCAAATACTTGCCGATCAGCCTTTGGATTACTTTTATTCTTTTGGCAATTATGAGTAAAGATGCTTTAAACATCTATAAAAAGGTTTTTGTATGGTCACATTTTCATTTCTCTTGGGTAAATACTTAGGAGTTTGATTTCTAGATTATATGGTAAGTGTATATATGGTTATATGGTAAGTGTAACTTAAGCAACTATTAAATTGTTTTTCTTTTTTTTTGAGACGGAGTTTCACTCTTGTTACCCAGGCTGGAGTGCAATGGCGCGATCTCGGCTCACTGCAACCTCTGCCTCCTGGGTTCAGGCAATTCTCCTGCCTCAGCCTCCTGAGTAGCTGGGATTATAGGCATGTGCCACCATGCCCAGCTAATTTTTTGTATTTTTAGTAGAGACGGGGTTTCACCCTGTTGACCAGGATGGTCTCGATCTCTTCACCTTGTGATCCGCCCGCCTCAGCCTCCCAAAGTGCTGGGATTACAGGCGTGAGCCAATTGTTTTTCAAAGTGACTATACCATTTTGCACTCTTGCTAGCAATGTAATAGATTCAGGTTGCTCTGCACCTGTGCCAACGTATGGCTTTATCATTTTTTCTTTCGAATTTTGCCCATTATAATAGGTGTGTAGTGCCATGTTGTTGTGATTTTGATTTACATTTTCCCCACTGCCTAATAAATTAAGCATTTATTTATGTGTTTATTTGCTATTTGTGTACTTTTTTTGGTGAATTATCTGTTCAGGTATTTTGTTCAGTTTTTAATTGGGTTGTGTGTTTTCTTACTGTCAAATTTTGAGGCTTATTTACATATCTCAGGTTTAAGTCACTTGTCAGATATATGATTTGTAAATATTTTCTACTGTTCTTTTAGCAGTACTTTTGCAAAGCAAATGTTTCAAATTTTGATGAGACCCACTTATGAATTTCTTTTCTGGATTGTACTTTTGACATTGCATCTAAGAACTCTTTGCCTAAGATTATAGGCACCAAGATTTTCTCCTATTTTTGCTATATGTTTTATAGTTTTAAGTTTTACATCTAGGTCTATGATCTATCTTGAGTTAGTTTTTGTAAAGGTGTGAGGTATGGATTGAGGTAAGTTTTTTTTCATATTCATATCCATTCCAGTACCATTATTGAAGTAACTGTTTTTTTATTGAATTGCCTTTGCACCTTTATCAAAATCAGTTCACTGTTTGTGGCAGTCTATCTCTAGACTTCCTTGTCTGTCCCGTTTATTTATGTATCTAATTCTTTTTTTTTTTCTTCAATACTATACTGATTTAATCACTCTAACCTTTTACTGAGTCTTAAAATCAGGTAGTGTGAGTCTTTCAACTTATTTTTTCATCAGTGTCCTGAACTCTTTGAAATCTACAGGAAGGCAAGCAATTCACTTTTTTCTCTTTTTGAAACAGACTTTCACCCTGTTGCCCAGACTTGAGTACGGTGGCACAATCACAGCTCATTGCAGCCTTAACCTCGTGGGGTCAAGTGGTCCTCTCACCTTAGCCTGCGAAGTAGCTGGGACTGTGGGCGTGCACTACCATGCCCAACTAATTTTATTAAAATTTTTTTTTTGTAGAGATGAGGTCTCACTCATTTCTATGTTGCCCAGGCTGGTCTCTAACTCCTGGCCTCAAGTGATCCTCCTAACTTGGCCTCCCAAAGTGTGATTACAGGCATGAGCCGCTGTACTCAGCTGCAGTTCACTTTTTGAAGAGAATCAGGCATCACAAATGCTAATGTTTTAGGAGAGGCTCTCGCTGAAGACTTTTCTCTGAAGAATTTGTAACACCTTAGTCTTTGACCCATATGTCTACAAATTGAAATGATCATTTTCATTATTCCTAAAAGTCCATTACTATTATAAATTGGCAGTGATTTGTTTTGGTTTTATATTTGGTAAACTTCTATTATAATACATTTTATAGGACCTGTAAATTTTATTTTAGGAAGTTTTGTAATGATTAATTCTATACCTTTTATCCCCAAAAGTACAATGCAAATAAAAAGTTTCCATTTTATATTATTTAATACATTTTCAAAAATTATGTTGAAAATCTGCAGGGGAAAAAAATCCACAGTTGTTATGTAGGATTATGAGTTTTATAGGATGTTTGGTGTCAGATGCACATAACCATAAGCACATTTCATCTGCTGGGAAACAAATGACTCATTCTTAGAGTCTTGTGTTTAATGTTCGGCCATTGTAAAGAAGTGATTACTAAAAACCAATATATTAAAATTAAAAAATAATATTTGAATTTGATTGCTTTTATCTGAGAAAAATGTACTAGATATTTAAAAAGTAATATTTGTAAGAATCTAATATTACTGACTTTTTAAATGTATAAGCTTTAAAACAATTAGTGTAAATGCTACTAGAAAAATGAAATTTGTAGAGAAGGCAGCCTGGTTTTACTATCACAGCATGTTTTTAGCATTGGGTAAAGTTTGCTAGCCACATGTTGGGCAGTTCTTGAATTTAAATACGTTGGAGCCATCATGTAAATGTATCTCAAGTGTCTATGCCTACGAAAGTATCTGGGCCCAGTGCCACATACTATTCCATTTACTAACTTTGCTTTTGTAATTTTAGTACAAAATCTTGTTCTTGTTTCTTTTCTATTTGAAAAAGATACAGTTATTGGAACGAGAACTTCCTTTTTAGAAGTAAAGTTTTTTTACTGTCAGTTAAGTAAAGGTTACCCTTGATGTAATGTTTATTGTAAACACTTCAGATTTATTTGACGTTTTAGTAAAATCAAGTGAGTTTAGATGGAGAACAAAACTCAAGGAAATTCAGGTTCATTGTGCTATATTGCATTTTACTCTTCTTTTACCATGGTATTGAGAGTGTATTTGGCAAGAAACCCAGTGAATCATAAAAGTGTTATTAAATGTTGAAGCTTTTTTCTTCATAATTGAACTCCAAGAATATTCAGAGATAAAGTAGAGCTTATTGGTATTGTTGGAGGTGATAATTCCTTAATGTATGCATGCTAGCCTGCAATGATTCACAGAGTTAGATACAATCATGTGGTGCACACTGTGTTCTGATGTACTGTGAGTCCATGGGAATGGATACCTCTAATGAAATTTTGGAAGTCTTCTGACCACTTTTCAAATAATTGCTACAGATATTGTTTTTGTTAATTATAATATTAGCAGCTGAATTTGCATAGTGCTTAATATAATTTTCGATGCTTTTGCATATTTTGCATGTGTCTTCTTACATAAGCCCCACCACAGACATACGAGATAGGTTATTTAAGTATCACTTCTATTTTACAAGTGAGAAATCTAAGGTTCAGACAACTGATACTTCTTACTTGTGTAATAAGGAAGTTCTAGGGACAAGATTAGAATAAAGATAACCATATGTAAATGTGTAGCCCATTGCTTGGCATTTAGAAATTACAAAGTGAATGTAATGGACTGTTTTAATACATTGAAATTATCTTCCTTCCTTCCAGTCTTTATCTTCCAGTCTCTTTTGCATTATAATGTAATACTGTTTCTTTTAGAACTATATGCTGTTTTTACTTATAAAGCAATACCTGAAAATAGGTCTAATGACATCTCAGTTTCATATTTATGGAACTCATATTCCCTTTTATTTTTTTGAGATAGTGTCTTACTATGTTGCTCAGGCTAGAGGGCAGTTATGTGCAGAGTTAACTGCAGCTTCAACCTCCCAGGCTTAAGAAATCCCCCGACCTCAGTCTCCCAAGTAGCTGGGACTACAGGGCACACCACCATACTCTGCTAATTTTTGTATTTTTTTTTTTTTTTTTTTAGTAGAGACAGTGTTTGTCCAGGCTGGTCTTGAACTCCTGGGCTCAAGGAATAAGCCTGCCTTGGCCTCCCAAAGTGTTGGGATTACAAGTGTGAGCCACGGTGCCTAACCCACATTTTTTTTTTTTGAAACAGGGTCTCACTCTGTCATCCAGGTAGAGTGCTATGCTGCAGTCTCTGCTCACTGCAGCCTTGACCTCCTGAGCTCAAGTGATCCTCCCACTTCAGCTTCCTGAATAGATGGGACTATACGCATGCACCACCACAGCTGGCTAATTTTTTTAGAGATAGGGTTTTGCCGTGTTTTTCCAAGCCATATGCCTGTCTTGGCCTCTCGAAGTGCTAGGATTACAGGCATGAACTACTGTGCCTGATCTGAACTCATATTTTTAAGTGATTCTTGATTAATTAATGTTTAAACATGTTAATGTATGAAAAGGCTAAATAGTGCAACATTGTCAGCCACCCACAAATGATAGTTCTCTTAATTTGTATTTCTCAGAGTTTCTTTCCTAAGAAACTCGTTTTAATGTACAATATCATAAAATTGCTACTCTAGATAAGAATATCAAGACAATTTTACATAATTTAGTCAATATTAATAAAAAATATGTTAATATACGAAATACATAGTACACTGTGTTTCATGCTATGATACTACCAAAGAGGTATACTATATAGTTTTTTTCTCAAAAAGTATAAAATATACACTTGGGGAGATATATGAAAAAAGTAAATAAGATAAGGTTTATCATAGGCTGTACATAATTAGTTGCCAAAAGAATGCTATAAATTGAGAAGAGATGGTTAAAGTTTGAGCAGGCTTCATAGAAGAGACTGGCACCAACCTGGGCCCTGTTGCCAGGATCTGAAAGCACAGAATGAAGGGAAACATGGGACAGATCAGAATTTCGAGATAATATTGCTGATTTTCCAAACAGTCAGAGGTAGTATCTTTTAACAATCAGCAAACCAAACATTTTTCCTGTATTGACACATTTATTCCTGGTCTAATGATAAGAAGAACTCTTTTCCTTTGAGGGTATGATTTATCCAAAGGGTATTTCATAATCTACAGTGCTTTAGAAACAAAACAATAAACACAGGCACATACTATTTTTGGCATATATTTTTGATGTGTTAAATTTACATAATGAAGATAGTGTTTTTAAATTAAATAAACATTATGGGGCTTGAGAGAGAGAGAGAGACACAGTGTGTGTGTGTGTGTGTGTGTGTGTGTGTGTGCGCGCGTGTGTGTATGAAGACTAGATGATAGAATTGCTAATTATATGATAATTCTATAACTTTTTGAGGAACTGACAAACTGTTTTTTTTTTTTTGGTGGGGGGAGGAAGGCAGGAAGGGTGCGAAGAAGGACGGTAGGGAGGAAGGAAGGGATGAAGGAAGGAAGGAAGGGAGGAAGCGGGGAGGGAGGGAGGGAGGGAGGGAGGGAAGGGAAGGAAGGAAATCAAGCAATGAGAGAGACATTGCTGACCTGGATCTAGAGGTTTACAAGTTGATTTCTTTTTTTTTGAGAGAAGGAAAGAAAAAAAAAATAAGTAAAGGAGAGGAAGAAAGAGGAAGAGAAAGAGGGAGAGTAAATGGAAATATTGCTTTATTTTGAAAAAAATTGGGTATTAATAATGGCCAATCAATGTTTCATTTAAACTTATGGGTAGGTGTGATGTGGTATTGACAAGAATGTATATTTTGTGTATTTGAAGTGGAGAGCTCTATAAATATTTATTAAGTTTACTTGTTCCGGATCTGAGTTCGAGTCCTTGATATCCTTATTAATTTTCTGTCTCATTGAATCTAAGTCTCGTATCTGGGTGTTAGGATCGTTAGCTCTTGTTGTTGCATTGATCCTTTTACCACTATATCTTTGTTGCTTTAAAATCTATTTTATCCGATACGAGAATTGCAACTCCTGCTTTTTATTTATTTATTATTTATTTTTGCTCTCCATTTGGTTGGTAAATCTTTCTCCATCCCTTTGTTTTGAGTCTTTGTGTATCCTTGCATGTGAAACGGGTCTGGATGTAACATGCCATTGGGTTTTGGCTGTGTCTTTTGATTGGGGGATTTAGTCAATTTAAATTTAGGGTTACTGCCATTTGATGTTGACTGGCTGTTTTATCCATTCGTTGGTGTAAATTCTTCTTTATGTTGGTGCTCTTTACTTTTTGGTGTATTTTTAGAAAGGCTAATACTGGTTGTTTCTTTCTGTGTGTAATGCTTTTTTCAGAAGCTCTTGTAAAGCAGGCCTGGTGGTAATAAAATCTCTGAGTTCTTGCTTGTTCATAAAAGATTTTATTTTTCCTTCAGTTGTGAAGCTTAGTTTGGCTGGATATGAAATTCTGGGCTGAAGGTTCTGTTCTTTGAGGATGTTGAATATTGGCCCCCACTCTCTTCTGGCTTGTAGAGTTTCTGCTGAGAGATCTGCTGTAAGTCTGATAGGCTTGCCTTTGTGGGTAACCTGACCTCTCTCTCTGGCTGCCCTTAGTATTTTCTCCTTCGTTTCAACCCTGGTGAATCTAACGATTATGTGCCTTGGGGTTGCTCTTCTTGAGGAATATCTTTGTGGTGTTCTCTGTATTACCTGGGGTTGAATGTTGACCTGCTTTGCTAGTTTAGGAAAATTTTCCTGAATAATATCCTGAAGGGTATTTTCCAGCTTGGATTCATTCTCTTCGTTGCATTCAGGTACACCTATCAAACGTAAATTTGGTCTTTTCACATAGTCCCACATTTCTTGGAGACTTTGCTCATTCCTTTTTATCCTTTTTTCTCTAATCTTTTCTTCACGTTTTATTTTATTGAGTTGGACTTTGACCTCTGATATCCCTTCTTCTGCTTGAACAATTCGAGTGTTTAAACCTATTCATACTTCTCGGAGTTCCTGTATTGTATTCTTCAGTTCCATTATTTCACTCATAGTCCTCTCTAAGTTGTCTATTCTCAATAGGATTTCATCAAACTTTTTTTCAAAGTTCCTAGTTTCTTTACATTGGGCTACAACATGTTCTTTTAACTCACCAAAGTTTGTTATTATCCATTCCTTGAAGAGTGATTCTGTCATCAGGATGCGCTCGTTCTCCATCAAGCCTTGTTCCATTGTCGATGTGGAACTGTGATCATCTTTAGAGGGAGAGGCATTCTGACTTTGAGTATTCTCAGCTTTTTTACGCTGGTTTCTTCCCGTCATTGTAAATTTATCCTCCTGTCGTCTTTGAAATTACCAAGTTTCAGATTAGGTCTCTTGAGTGGATGTCCAGGTTGTTAGTTCCCAGGGCCAGGGCAGCGGCGTTAAAACTGATGGTGCTTTTCTGCCCAGGATTCTCCTGTCTGGCTTCCTTCTTGTGTCCGTAGTAGGCGACTCTGCCTTCCTGGGGCTCCAAACCTCGGTCAGAAGGGGAACCGGTCCCGTTTACTCTGCGCCGAGCGCTGCTGCGCCGAGGTGCCGGCACAGCCGCTAAGCTGGGCTCTGGTGTCCTGCTGGGGACCCGTGTGGGTCCTCCGAACCTGTTTTCTCTGCTCCGAGAGCTGCCGTGCCGAGGTGCAGACGGAACTCTTGCGCCGGCCACGAGAGTCGCGCTGGCCACCCGTGTGTTTCCTCCACTGGGGGATCTTCTGCTCCGTGAGCGATCAGAATTTGTTTGAAAGTGTGGCGTCCTCTAGTCCTCCGCGCCTTTCCTGAGAGCTGCAATCCCGGGTTGTTAGCAATCGGCCAAGAATCTTGGATTGTTCCCTCGACAACCTGTTTTTAAAAATGCCTCCCTATTTTACAATCCCATCAGCAATGTCTGAGAGTACAAGTTTTTCTGCCAAGTGTCCTTATTTTTGAGCAGAGAAACATTTAATAGAGAAAGCAAGTGAATTTATGTGTTATATTTTTAAATATTACCATATCTTAAAAAGGCAAGATATGAAACTTATAAAAATAAGACACTTTAAATGAAGTCTTTTGATGTCTATATGTCATTGAATGTCCAGTTTGCAATTTGCCTTTTTGCCAACACAAAGAGCAAAAACTCAGAGAGCAAGAGTGATACAAAAGAATTTTACCCCCTAGGGAAATGTCTGATTTCTGGCCTAGAGTCTCAAAGTTCACAGAGTGCTGTAATCCAGTAAGGCGTCGCTCAAAGCTCATGCATTTCAGGAAATAAGTCGGTGATTCATTAAGGAAAAAAGCTGTCCTTTCTCCCCATTATGGATGCACTTTGAATTTATTAGAGAGTAAAGGAAAACTGGTGAAATTATTTAGTATTTTTGTTATGCTATCGAATTCTGTGCAAAGGATATGCATTCTATATTTTTATGTTTTTTTCTCCAGGATTGGAATGTTTTTATGGGGGAATTTGAGAATATTATTTTTTGAAATTAAACACACTGAGGAGCAGGTTATTTCAGTACTAGGAATGCTTTTGTCCCATATGAAAGTGATGTTCCTTCTGTTTGTTTTAAAAATATTGGCCTTTAATCTCCTTAGGTGGAAAACATTGGATTTTGTTTTAAAGGCAAATTTGCTTTATAGCTGTTTTCACCCTTACAATCAAACAGACTTTGTTCTTCAAGAATAATTCACAGTAAATAATGCAATACCTCTGAAAGTAGTTCCCTATGGAAAGTCAGAATTAATTTAAACCAGAATTCTGACATGCAGATAAGTTCCAAATTACATTTGGAATTTTAAAAAAATTGTATTTTCCTTTTTTCTAAACATTTATATTAGGTTTAGATTTTTTCATTCATTGGCCATTTATTAAGTGTCTATTATCAGCAAAACATTGTGCTAAGCAAAATCAGGGATGATTTTATAAAGGGTTATTTAATTCCTTCAATATTTATTAAATACCTACAGAGTATAGAGCACTGTGACAGACACTATAGTAAATAATCCCTAACCTCTAGGAACTAGCAATCTTTTATTTGAGGGAGAGTAGATATACACACATGAAATAAATGAATAGCGTAGAAGTTAAATGCCTGAGTGACCCTTAAGTTCACTTAAGTTCAGAGAAGGTCAAGATCAGTGTGAATGAAAATGGTAGTAAAAGGAGTCATAGAATAGACAGAACCTGAAGTGGGCTCTGAAGATTGTTAGTATTCGAATAGTGTTAGGGGAGATGGAAGGCAAAGGACCTGGGGGTTCTACAGAACATGTCAAATTGTGAAAAGTAGTGGTGAGGCTAATGCCTGTGTACTAAAGGAGCAGATCAGCCTCTCCTTGATCATCAGGTTGAGGATAGTGGGAGATGTTGAATTCTTTACTGGGGAAGACATGTGGGGATGTTGGTACCTGAGGTGAGAACCTTGGTTCAGTAAAGACAAAAAAGTTAGGTAATAGAATTAGGTAAACCTAGCTGAAGGAGTTTGGGCAAATTGTGTAACTTCTCGAAACCTCAATTTTAATATCAGTAAAACTGTGCCAACCTCATAGTTCAATATAAGGATTAAAAAGAATATATGTAAAGCATTTAGAACAATGCCTGGGATATGAATAAGCACTATAATGTTCAAACTATTCCCATTAAAATAGAGAAATAATAGACCTCACAATATCCAATGAGATTTGGGTTCTAGCAGGAGTGAATTGGAAACTTTGAGACCAAATGGTGTTTTTTTGGTGGTGCTTATTTTGGTGAGATGGAGTCTCGCTCTGTCACCCAGACTGGAGTGCAGTGGCATGATCTTGGCTCATTGCAACCTCCACCACCTGGATTCAAGCAATTCTCCTGCATCAGTCTCCCAAGTAGCTGGGACTACAGGTGCGTGCCACCACGCCTGGCTAATTTTTTGTATTTTTAGTACAGATGGGGTTTCACCATGTTAGCCAGATGGTCTCTATCACCTGACCTCGTTATCTCTCCACCTTGGCCTCCCAGAGTGCTGGGATTAAAGGCATGAGCCACGGTGCCTTGCCCTCCAATGTGTATTTTTTATATGTTAATTGATCTTTTCTTTTTATGCATCTGGATTTTTATTTATTTATTTTTATTACATTTTAGGTTTTGGGGTACATGTGAAGAACATGCAAGATAGTTGCATAGGTACACACGTGGCAGTGTGATTTGCTGCCTTCCTCCCCTTCACCTATATCTGGCATTTCTCCCCATGCTATCTCTACCCAACTCCCTACCCCCCACTGTCCCTCCCCTATTCTCCCCCCACAGACCCCAGTGTGTAGTGCTCCCTTCCCTGTGTCCATGTGTTCTCATTGTTCAACACCCACCTATGAGTGAGAACATGTGGTATTTCATTTTCTGTTCTTGTGTCAGTTTGCTGAGAATGATGGTCTCCAGGTTCATCCATGTCCCTACAAAGGACACGAATTCATTGTTTTTGATGGCTGCATAATATTCCATGGTGTATATGTGCCACATTTTCCCTGTCCAGTCTATCATCAGTGGGCATTTGGGTTGATTCCAGGTCTTTGCTATTGTAAACAGTGCTGCCATGAACATTCATGTGCATATATCCTTATAGTAGAATGATTTATAATCCTCTGGATATATGCCCAGTAATAGGATTGCTGGGTCAAATGGAATTTCTATTTCTAGGTCCTTGAGGAATCGCCATACTGTCTTCCACAATGGTTGAACTAATTTACACTCCCACCAGCAGTGTAAAAGTGTTCCTTTTTCTCCACATCCTCTCCAGCATCTGCTGTCTCCAGATGTTTTAATGATCACCATTCTTACTGGTGTAAGATGGTATCTCAATGTAGTTTTGATTTGCATTTCTCTAATGACCAGTGATGATGAGCATCTTTTCATATGTTTGTTGCCTTTTGTAAAGTGTCTGTTCATATCCTTTGCCCACTTTTGAATGGGCTTCTTTGTTTTTTTCTTGTAAATCTGTTTGAGTTCTTTGTAAATTCTGGATATCAGCCCTTTGTCAGATGGGTAAACTGCAAAGATTTTTTCCCATTCTGTTGGTTCCCAATTCACTCTAGTGACTGTTTCTTTTGCCGTGCAGAAGCTGTGGAGTTTCCTTAGGTCCCATTTGTCTATTTTGGTTTTTGTTGCCAATGCTTTTGGTGTTTTGGTCATGAAGTCCTTGCCTACTCCTATGTCCTGAATGGTTTTGTTAGATTTTCTTCTAGGGTTTTAATGGTGCCAGGTCTTACATTTAAGTCTTTAATCCATCTGGAGTTAATTTTAGTGTAAGATGCCAGGAAGGGGTCCAGTTTCTGCTTTCTGCACATAGCTAGCCAGTTTTCCCAACACCATTTATTAAAAAGGGAATCCTTTTCCCATTGCTTGTTTTTGTCTGGTTTGTCAAAGATCAGATGGTTGTATATGTGTGGCGTTGCCTCCAAGGCCTCTGTTCTGTTCCATTGGTCTATGTCTCTGTTTTGGTACCAGTACTATACTGTTTTGATTACTGTAGCCTTGTAGTATAGTTTGAAGTGATGCCTCCTGCTGCGTTCTTTTTGCTTAAATTTGACTTGGCTATGCGGGCTCTCTTATGGTTCCATATAAGGTTTAAGGTGTTTTTTTCCAGTTCTGTGAAGATGGTCATTGGTAGCTTGATGGGGATAACGTTGAATCTATAAATTACTTTGGGCAGTATGGCCATTTTCACGATATTGATTCCTCCTAACCATGAACATGGAATGTTTCTCCATCTGTTTGTGTCCTCTTATTTCGTTGAGCAGTGGTTTGTAGTCCTCCTTGAAGAGGTCCTTTACATTCCTTGTTAGCTGTATTCCTAGGTATTCTATTCTCTTTGTAGCAATTGTCCATGGTAGCTCATTCTTGATTTGGCTCTCTTTAAGTCTGTTATTGGTGTATAGGAATGCTTGTGATTTTTGCACATTGATTTTGTATCCCAAGACTTTGCTGAAGTTGCTTATCAGTTTCAGGAGTTTTTGGGTTGAGACAATGGGGTCTTCTAAATATATGATCATGTCATCTGCAAATAGAGACAATTTGGCTTCCTCCTTTCCTATTTGAATACCCTTTATTTCTTTTTCTTGCCTGATTGCTCTGGCTAGAACTTCCAGTACTATATTGAATAGGAGTGGTGAGAGAGGGCATCCTTGTCTAGTGCCAGATTTCAAAGGGAATGCTTCCAGTTTTTGCCCATTCAGTATGATATTGGCTGTTGGTTTGTCATGAATAGCTTTTATTACTTTGAGATATGTTCCATCAATACCTAGTTTGTTGTGGGTTTTTATCATAAAGGGCTGTTGAATTTTGTCAAAGGTCTTCTCTGCATCAGTTGAGATAATCATGTGGTTTTTTTCTTTGGTTCTGTTTATGTGGTGAATTACGTTTATAGACTTGCGTATGTTGAACCAGCCTTGCATTCCTGGGATGAATCCTACTTGATTGTGGTGGATAAGCTTTTTGATGTGCTGTTGCAATCGGCTTGACAGTATTTTATTGAAGATTTTTGCGTCTATGTTCATCATGGATATTGGCCTGAAGTTTTCTTTTCTTGTTGAGTCTCTGTCGGGTTTTGGTATCAGGATGATGTTGGTCTCATAAAATGATTTGGGAAGGATTCCCTTTTTTTGGATTATTTGGAATAGTTTCAGAGGGAATGGTAACAGTTCCTCTTTGTGTGTCTGGTAGAATTTGGCTGTGAACCCATTTGGACCTGGGCTTTCTTTGGGTGGAAAGCTCTTAATTGCTGCCTCAACTTCAGATCTTGTTATTGGTCTGTTCAGGGTTTCGGCTTGTTCCTGGTGTAGGCTTGGGAGCAGGCAAGTGTCCAGGAATGTATCCATTTCTTCCAGGTTTACTAGTTTATGTGCGTAGAGTTGTTTGTAATAATCTCTGATGATGGTTTGAATTTCTGTGGAATCTGTGGTGATATCCCCTTCATCATTTTTTATTACATCTATTTGGTTATTCTCTCTTGTCTTTTTTTATTAATCTGGCTAGTGGTCTGTGTATTTTGTTGATCTTTTCTAAAAACCAGCTCCTGGATTTATTGATTTTCTGAAGGGTTTTCGTGTCTCTGTCTCCTTCAGTTCTGCTCTGATCTTATTTATTTCTTGTCTTCTGCTAGGTTTTGAGTTTTTTTGATCTTGCTCCTCTAGCTCTTTCAATTTTGACAATAGGGTGTCAATTTTGGATCTCTCCACTCTTCTCATGTGGGCACTTATTGCTATATATTTTCCTCCAGAAACTGCTTTAAATGTGTCCCAGAGATTCTGGTATGTTGTGTCTTCGTTCTCGTTGGCTTCGAAGAACATCTTTATTTCTGCCTTCATTTCGTTGTTTATCCAGTCAACATTCAAGAGCCAGTTCAGTTTCTATGAAGCTGTGTGGTTCTGAGTTGGTTTCTGAGTTCTGAGTTCTAACTTGATTGCACTGTGGTCTGAGAGACGTTATGATTTCAGTTGTTTTGCATTTGCTGAGGAGTGCTTTCCTTCCAATTATGTGGTCAATTTTAGAGTAGGTGTGATGTGGTGCTGAGAAGAATGTATATTCTGTGGATTTGGGGTGGAGAGTTCTGCAAATGTCTATAAGGTTTGCTTGTTCCAGGTCTGAGTTCAAGTCCTGGATATTCTTGTTAATTTTCTGTCTGGTTGATCTGTCTAATATTGACAATGGGGTGTTAATGTCTCGACTATTATTAGTGACTTACAAAGTTCTTAAGAGACTCCCACTATGGGAGTCTAAGTCTCTTTGTAAGTCATTAAGAACTTGCCTTATGTATCTGGGTGCTCCTGTATTGGGTGCGTATATATTTAGGATTGTTAGCTCTTCTTGTTGCATCGATCCTTTTACCATTATGTAATGTCCTTCTTTGTCTCTTTTGATTTTTGTTCCTTTAAAATCTCTTTTATCAGAGACAAGAATTTCAACTTCCTCTTTTTTTTGCTCTCCATTTGCTTGGTAAATCTTCCTCCATCCCTTTATTTTGAGCCTTTGTGTATCCTTACATGTGAGATGGGTTTCCTGGATACAGTAACACCGATGGGTTTTGGCTTTTTATCCAATTTGCTAGTCTGTGTGTTTTGATTGGGACATTTAGTCCATTTAAATTTAGGGTTAATATTGTTATATGTGATTTCATACTGCCATTTTGATGCTAGCTGGCTGTTTTGCCCATTAGTTGATGCAGATTCTTCATTTTGTTTATGCTCTTTACCATTTGGTATGTTTTTGGAGTGGCTGGTACTGGTTGTTCGTTTCTATGTGTAGTGCCTCTTTCAGGAGCTCTTGTAAAGAAGGCCTGGTGGTGACAAAATCTCTGAGTACTTGCTTGTTCTCAATGGATTTTATTTTTCCTTCACTTCTGAAGCTTAGTTTGGCTGGATATGAAATTCTGCGTTGAAAGTTCTTTTCTTTAAGGATGTTGAATATCAGCCCCCACTTTACTGGCTTGTAGGGTTTCTGCCGAGAGATCTGCTGTGAGTCTGATGGGCTTCCCTTTGTGGGTAACTCGACCTTTCTCTCTGGCTGCCCTTAGCATTTTCTCCTTCATTTCAACCCTGGTGAATCTGACGATTATGTGCCTTGGGGTTGCTCTTCTTGAGGAATATCTTTGTGGTGTTCTCTGTATTTCCTGGACTTGAATATTGGCCTGCCTTGCTAGGTTGGGGAAGTTTTCCTGGATAATATCCTGAAGAGTATTTTTTCAGCTTGGATTCATTCTCTTTGTCACATTCAGGTACACCTATCCAACGTAGATTAGGTCTTTTCACATAGTCCCATATATCTTGGAAACTTTGTTCATTTCTTTTTATGCTTTTTTCTCTAATCTTGCCTTCTCGTTTTATTTCATTGAATTGATCCTCGACCTCGGTTATTCTTTCTTCTGCTTTGTCAGTTTGGCTGTTGAAACTTGTGTATGCTTCATGAAGTTCTCATGTTGTATTTTTTAGCTCTATAAATTCATTTATATTCCTCTCTAAGTTGTCCGTTCTCGTCAGCATTTTGTCAAATCTTTTTTCAAGGTTCTTGGTTTCTTTGCATTGGGTTAGAACATGTTCTTTTAACTCACAGAAGTTTCTCATTACTCACCTTCTGAAGCCTGATTCTGTCATTTCTTCACACTCATTCTCCATCCGGCCTTGTTTTCTTTCTGGTGAGGAGTTGTGTTCCCTTGTAGCAGGAGAGTTGTTCTGGTTTCGGGTGTTTTCCTCCTTTTTGCACTGGTTTCTTCCCATCTTTGTGGGTTTACTCACCTGTCGTCTTTGTAGTTGCTGATTTTCAGATTGGGTGTCTGAGTGGCCATCCAGTTGATGATGAAGTTATTTCTGTTTCTTATTTTTTTCTTCTAACAGTCTGGCCCCTCTGTTGTAAGACTGCTGAGGTCCACTCCAGGCTCTGCTTGCCTGGGGATCACCTGTAGCAGCTGCAGAACAGTAAGGGTTACTACTAGTTTTTTCTGCTATCTTTGTTCCAGAATGATGCCTGCCAAATGTCAGTCTGATCAGTCCTTTGTGAGGTGACTGTTTGGATATACAGGGGTCAGGGAGCTGCTTAAGGAGGCAGTCTGTCTTTTATAGGAGCTCAAGTGCTGAGCGGTGAGCTCCGTTGTTCCGAGCTGCTGGGCAGGTACGTTTAAGTCTGCTGAAGCAGAACTCATAAACCTTTTTTCTTTTCCCCAGGTGCTCTGTCCCGGGGAGTTAGGGCTTTATTTATGAGTTTTTGTTGTGCTGCTGCCTTTTTTTTCAGGGCTGCACTGCCCAGCAAGGAGTCAGCCTAGTCACTGTATGCCTGCAGAGGCTTTGCTGAGCTGCTGTGGGCTCCGCCCTACTGCCGTGTGAACTTCCCTGCAGTCCTGTTAAATGGGTGTGGTTAGAACTGCCTCAGCAATGATGGCCCACTTCTGTAATGGCAGACTCTCTCTGTAGTGGCGGGGTGCCTCGGCAATGATGGGCTGCCTCAGCAATGGCGGACTACCTCTGTAGGGGTGGTGTGCCTCGGTAATGGCGGATGCCCCTTTCCCACAGAGCTGGACCATCCTGGGTTCATCTGTGCTTGCTGTGAAACTCTCAACCCAGGGCGTTTCTGACAGCTGTTTTTTTTTGGGGGGTTGTGTGACTCACCGAGCCTGATCACCTGGCTCTCTGCCTCAGAGGCTTTTTTTTTAAAGTTGAATGGTTGACTCTCTCCCAGGTGTTCCAGTCATTTGTTGAAAAGGCGCTAGGATCTGTGTGATTTCCTGTGCTGTGACCCACTGCGCTGGCTGAAACAACGGTGCTGCCCAGGGATCTCCTGGTCTGGCTCCCTATTTCTGTCCCCCGTTTAATCAGATGAATGGGTGACTGTGCATTCCTGGAGCTCCATTTGCCAGCTTAAAAGGGCAACCAGACCAGTGTATTTTGTATGGAGAACCGCTGCACTAGGGTGCCGGCAAAATAGCCACGTTGGCGATCCGTGGGGCTCCTCCACCTGGGAATCTCCTGGTCTGTGAGCAATAAAGATCCATCTGGAAATGTGGCGTCCACTCACCCCCTGCACTTTCACTGGGAGCTGCAATCCTGAGCTGCTCCTAAACCGCCATCTTCCAAACTTTTCCCTGCACCTGGATTTTTAGTTTTAGCAATCCTATCTTTATACCAAGATTAAGTAATTTACCTGTATTTTCTTCTAATATTTCTTTGGTTTCACCTTTTTACATATAGATTTATGATCTATTTGGAATTTACTTTTGTATAAGATGTCAGGTGTAGATCAACTTTTTAATTTTTTTCAAAAAGACCATCCAGTTATTTCACCACCATTTAGTCTGTCTTTTTCACACTGCTTTGAATTGCTACCTTTATCATTGAAGTTTTTTTGTGTGCTTAGATCTGTTTCTAGATGTTCAGTTTTGTTCCATTGATCTGTTTGCTTTTTGATGTACAAATAACATGATTTTTAAATTAGAATTTTTAGAGGTTTTTTTTTTTTTTTTTTTGAGATAGTCCTGCTCTGCTGCCCAGGCTAGAGGGCAGTGGCACATTCTTGGCTCGATTCAACCTCCATTTTTTGGGTTCCAGCAATTCTCCTGCCTCAGCCGCCTAAGTAGCTGGGATTATAGGCATCTACCATCTCCATGCCCAGCTAATTGTTTTTTTGTATTTTAGTAGAGATGGAGTTTCACTACATTGGCCAGGCTGGTCTCAAACTCCTCATCTCAGGTGATCCACCTGCCTTGGCCTCCAAAAGTGGTGGGATTACAGTCATGAGCCACCATGTCTGGCCTTAATTAGAGGTTTTGTTGGTGTTTTAATGTGTGGTGGGGCTACTCCCTTCTCATTCCTCTTTTTCAGGATTAAACTCAACTTGCCTAGTTCCAGAAAACAAACTGGTTTGTTTTTAAGTGGAATTGCACTGTGTTTATCAGTTTACTTAGGAAGAATTGAATCTTTGTGATGAGTTAGGCTGTTGAAGTTTGAAATATTATTTTGTGTCTTTCAAATGTATTTAAAACTTTTTCTTATATGGATTTCTCACATTTCAGACTAAACTGATTCCTACATTATTCTATCTTTTTTATTATGGAATTCTAAATGACGTTTTCTCTTCCATTATCTTATTTTGTGTTTACATGTATATATTAAGGATATTGATATTTTAAGTTGTTGTAAAATACACATGACATAAAATTTACCATTTTGATCCTTTTATTTATTTTTTATTTTATTTTATTTTATTTTTTGGGGGGTGGGGAGGAAGGCAGGAAGGGCGGGAAGGATGGTAGGGAGGAAGGAAGGGATGAAGGAAGGAAGGAAGGGAGGAAGTGGGGAGGGAGGGAGGGAGGGAAGGGAAGGAAGGAAATCAAGCAATGAGAGAGACATTGCCGACCTGGATCCAGAGGTTTACAAGTTGATTTCTTTTTTTTTTTTGAGAGAAGGAAAGAAAAAAAAAAATAAGTAAAGGAGAGGAAGAAAGAGGAAGAGAAAGAGGGAGAGTAAATGGAAATATTGCTTTATTTTGAAAAAAATTGGGTATTAATAATGGCCAATCAATGTTTCATTTAAACTTATGGGTAGGTGTGATGTGGTATTGACAAGAATGTATATTTTGTGTATTTGAAGTGGAGAGCTCTATAAATATTTATTAAGTTTACTTGTTCCGGATCTGAGTTCGAGTCCTTGATATCCTTATTAATTTTCTGTCTCATTGAATCTAAGTCTCGTATCTGGGTGTTAGGATCGTTAGCTCTTGTTGTTGCATTGATCCTTTTACCACTATATCTTTGTTGCTTTAAAATCTATTTTATCCGATACGAGAATTGCAACTCCTGCTTTTTATTTATTTATTATTTATTTTTGCTCTCCATTTGGTTGGTAAATCTTTCTCCATCCCTTTGTTTTGAGTCTTTGTGTATGCTTGCATGTGAAACAGGTCTGGATGTAACATGCCATTGGGTTTTGGCTGTGTCTTTTGATTGGGGGATTTAGTCAATTTAAATTTAGGGTTACTGCCATTTGATGTTGACTGGCTGTTTTATCCATTCGTTGGTGTAAATTCTTCTTTATGTTGGTGCTCTTTACTTTTTGGTGTATTTTTAGAAAGGCTAATACTGGTTGTTTCTTTCTGTGTGTAATGCTTTTTTCAGAAGCTCTTGTAAAGCAGGCCTGGTGGTAATAAAATCTCTGAGTTCTTGCTTGTTCATAAAAGATTTTATTTTTCCTTCAGTTGTGAAGCTTAGTTTGGCTGGATATGAAATTCTGGGCTGAAGGTTCTGTTCTTTGAGGATGTTGAATATTGGCCCCCACTCTCTTCTGGCTTGTAGAGTTTCTGCTGAGAGATCTGCTGTAAGTCTGATAGGCTTGCCTTTGTGGGTAACCTGACCTCTCTCTCTGGCTGCCCTTAGTATTTTCTCCTTCGTTTCAACCCTGGTGAATCTAACGATTATGTGCCTTGGGGTTGCTCTTCTTGAGGAATATCTTTGTGGTGTTCTCTGTATTACCTGGGGTTGAATGTTGACCTGCTTTGCTAGTTTAGGAAAATTTTCCTGAATAATATCCTGAAGGGTATTTTCCAGCTTGGATTCATTCTCTTCGTCGCATTCAGGTACATCTATCAAACGTAAATTTGGTCTTTTCACATAGTCCCACATTTCTTGGAGACTTTGCTCATTCCTTTTTATCCTTTTTTCTCTAATCTTTTCTTCACGTTTTATTTCATTAAGTTGGACTTTGACCTCTGATATCCCTTCTTCTGCTTGAACAATTCGAGTGTTTAAACCTATTCATACTTCTCGGAGTTCCTGTATTGTATTCTTCAGTTCCATTATTTCACTCATACTCCTCTCTAAGTTGTCTATTCTCAATAGGATTTCATCAAACTTTTTTTCAAAGTTCCTAGTTTCTTTACGTTGGGCTACAACATGTTCTTTTAACTCACCAAAGTTTGTTATTATCCATTCCTTGAAGAGTGATTCTGTCATCAGGATGCGCTCGTTCTCCATCAAGCCTTGTTCCATTGTCGATGTGGAACTGTGATCATCTTTAGAGGGAGAGGCGTTCTGACTTTGAGTATTCTCAGCTTTTTTACGCTGGTTTCTTCCCGTCATTGTAAATTTATCCTCCTGTCGTCTTTGAAATTACCAAGTTTCAGATTAGGTCTCTTGAGTGGATGTCCAGGTTGTTAGTTCCCAGGGCCAGGGCAGCGGCGTTAAAACTGATGGTGCTTTTCTGCCCAGGATTCTCCTGTCTGGCTTCCTTCTTGTGTCCGTAGTAGGCGACTCTGCCTTCCTGGGGCTCCAAACCTCGGTCAGAAGGGGAACCGGTCCCGTTTACTCTGCGCCAAGCGCTGCTGCGCCGAGGTGCCATCACAGCTGCTGCGCTGGGCTCTGCTGTCCTGCTGGGGACCCGTGCGGGTCCTCTGAACCTGTTTACTCTGCTCCAAGAGCTGCCGTGCCAAGGTGCCGGCAGAACCGCTGCGCCAGCTTTGAGAGTCGCGCTGGCCACCCGTGTGTTTCCTCCACTGGGGGATCTTCTGCTCCGTGAGTGACCAGAATTTGTCTCCTCTAGTTCTCTGCGCCTTCCCTGAGAGCTGCAATCCCGGGTTGTTAGCTATTGGCCATCTTGGATCGTTCTCCTTGATCCTTTTAAAGTATACAATTGAGTGGCATTGAGTATGTTCATAGTATTGTAGAACCATCACCACTATTTAGCTCCTGAACAGAAACCCATAACCCATTAAGTAGTCACTCTTTGTTTCTTCTTTTCCTCAGCCCCTGGTGACCGAAAATGTGTTTTCTGTGTTTATAAATTTTCCTGGTATGTGTATTTTGTATAAATGGAGTCATACAAATGTGTCCTTGTATGTCTGGTTTCTTTCTCTTAGCATATTTTTTCAAGGTTTATTTATGTTGTACCATATATTAGTACGTCATTACTTTTTATGGTTGAATAATATTCTGTTGTTAATAATAAACAAAATGTTGTGATATACCAGATTTTGTTTAGTCATTCATCCCCTGATAGGCATTTGTGTTTTATCCTACCTTTTGGCTACTGTGAATAATGTGGCTGCAAACAATACAGTGTTAAATACTAGTGGAGATAGTGGATATTCTTCCCTTGCTCTGGAACTTGGTAAGAATGCTTTGGGTTTTTTCCCATTATTAAGCTACTGACTTTAGGCTACAGTATCTCTTCCTCTGCCTGTATCTACATGCACCATTTTTATTGTAATTTTATGTGTAATTTTTGTTGAAAACACTTCTGCCTGAGACACTCAGGTTCACTTTTATTTTCACTTATCTAAGTATTGCTAGTTTGCCTCTTGTATTTTCTAGGTTTTCTATAGTTTTCCTTTCTTTCTCTAATTGAACAAATGAAATTGATTTTGAAGAGAATATGGAATTAACCTTTGTGATTTCCATTTGTTCTCCTCATCCTACTCCCAGCTGCTGCAACCCTACTGCTACCCTGGCCATCTTTATTATGTTTCTGATTCTCATATCCCTTTACTAACAGTAGGGACAGTTCTAGGATTTTTATGGCTTCTCATACTTCTCCAGATAAAGTTAAGTTTCTTAGTGTAGCACATAAGGTACTCGGTCATCTGTTTTCTGTGTACTTTTCAAATTTCCATAATTTCCCTCAGTTCTTCAGGTATTCTGAATTATTTGCATCCTTAGAGCATACTGTGGTGCTTTCTAGCTCTTCCTTTTTACGTGCTAGTCTTCCTGCTTTAATTTAGCCACAAGCCAAGTGTCAGTTTTCTTTTTCCTTAAAGTTTGCCTAGTTTAAGAGGGTTATCACACATCCTTTTGCGAGTAGTCTGCATAGCTGCTGCTTCTCAGAGTTTCTTGCTGCTTTTAGCAATCCTGTGGGACATCACTTGCTTTAGTAGTGGTCTCCGTGTGGAGTTCTGGGACATAGTTCCATTGATAGAATATGGCTGCCACAGTTTGTTTAAGTGCCCTTTTGTACTCCTACCTTTTGGCTATTGTGATTCTGGAATATCTGGAATATCTCTATTATAGCATTATACCATACTAGTTGATTTACTTGTCTGTCTTCCTAGTACATGGAATTTAGTGAGTAATCAATCAACACTTTTTTTTTTTAATGGAGACAGGGTCTTGCACTGTCACCTAAGTTGGTCTCAAATTTCTGGACTAAAGAGATCCTGAAACCGCCACCCTCTTGAGTAGCTAGAACTGTACACATACCACCCTACTTGGCTGATGTTTTTCAATTTTTTTGTAGAGATAGGATCTTACTGTGTTGCCCGGGATGGTTCTGAACTCCTGGCCTCCAGCAATCCTCTCACCTTAGCCTCCAAAACTGCTGGGATTACAGGTGTGAGCCCTCATGCCTGGCTCCAGTAAATGTTTGTTGAATAAGTGAATAGTACAGGAAATTGGAATCTTTCTTTTTCTTTCTTCTTTCCTCCTTCTCCTCCTTTTTGTCTTCCTCCCCCTCCTTCTTTTTCTCTTCTTTTTCCTCCTCCTCTTCTTCCTCCTCTTCCTCTTCTTTCTCCTCTTCCTCTTCTTCCTCCTCTTCCTCTTATTTTTCCTCCTGTTTCTCTTCTTCTTCCTCCTCCTCCTTTTTTTCTTCCTCCTCCCCCTCCTCCATTACCCTGGCTCACTGCTGCCTCAACTTCTTGGACTCAATTGATCCTCTGACTGTAGCTTCCCAAGTAGCTGGAACTATAGGTGTGTGCCACCATTCCTAATTTTTTTACCTTTTTTTTTTTTTTTGTAGAGATGGGGTCTTGCTCTGTTGCCCAGGCTGATCTCAAACTCTTGAGCTCAAGCAATCCTCTCACCTCAGCCTCCCAAAGCACTGGGATTACAGGTGTCAGCCACTGTGCCTGGCCCTTCTTAATTTTACTCTTTCTCTCAAGATTCCTTACTGATTAGGTTCAGACTTCATAGAGAGTCAGTTTATTTTCTAGTGATTAATTATGATTCCTACAGTTAAATTTCTTTTTATTCCAAATTAAGTTTTAGATTGTAAGCACATTGATTAGGCAAAAAGGAACAGAGGGCTACTGAGGCCCAGTACTATCACTACTAGAATTTCCTCTCACCACTGAAGATGTGCTGTGTACAGCTTTCTGTCTTGGGGAGTTAAGACAGAAACTGAAGTAACAAGGTATCCTTGAGAGACAGTGCCTTCTCATGCATTAAATGGTAGACTGTGCTATTTGTTATATCATTGACTGAACCGGTTGCTTATTTTGGTAAAAAGTAAAGTCTTTTTTACATCTAGGAAATCCTCTATTGGCAGTGTCATTTCTGTTTAAAAATAGGAATGAAGAGTTAATGAGGAGGGGAAGAAGAGAAATTACACAGAGAAAGCATATTTTTCTTTTCTAAACTTGTGTATTTTTGTATAAGTATATAGGAACTTTATGAAATACTCCTAAATTTATGTGTTCTGCTTTACATAAAGCTTCTATGTAAGAGGATTTAAAAACCATTGTGGAAGACAGTGTGGCGATTCCTCAAGGACCTAGAAATAGAAATATCATTTGACCCAGCAATCCCATTACTGGGTATATACCCAAAGGATTATAAATCATTCTATTATAAAGACATATGCACATGTATGTTTATTTCGTCATTGTTTACAATAGCAAAGACCTGGAACCAACCCAAATGCCCATCAATGATAGACTGGATAAGGAAAATGTGGCACATATACACCATGGAATACTATGCAGCCATAAAACATGATGAGTTTGTGTCCTTTGTAGGGACATGGATGAATCTGGAAACCATCATTCTCAGCAAACTGACACAAGAATAGAAAATCAAACACTACATGTTCTCACTCATAGGTGGGTGTTGAACAGTGAGAACACATGGACACAGGGAGGGGAGCATCACACACTGGGGCCTGTTGGGTGGGCTAGGGGAGGGACAGCAGTGGGTGGGGAGGTTCGGGAGGGATAACATGGGGAGAAATGCCAGATATTGGTGATGGGGGATGGAGGCAGCAAACCAAGTTGCCATGTATGTACCTATGCAACAATACTGCATGATCTGCACATGTACCCCAGAACCTAAAGTACAATAATAAAAAAAAAGAAAGAAAAAAAATCATTGTGCACATTCAGATCTAAGCGGTTTGGCTCACTGTTTTCGTATGCGACTTATGTATATTTTGGATATCTTAGCACATGTATCTTTTGAAGAAGAAATGGTTGTCAGCAAAGTTTGTTTTCTTCGTGTAAAGGGAAATTAATATAATGCCTGTTTGTTTCCTGATCAAACATATTGTTTGACTTCTTTCATAGACATTTCAAGAAATTGCTGAAAAAAATATGGAAAAATTGAACCATATTGAGAAGTCGCATGAACAGTTGGTTCTCGAAAATTCGCACTTCAAAAAACTGTTATCACAGACTCAAAGGGAACAGACATCCTTGCTGGCAGCCTGTGCATTGATGGCTGGTGCCTTATATCCCCTCTATAGCCGATCATGTGCCTTATCTACACAGAGAGATTTTCTCCAGGAGCAGGTCAAGACCTTTGAATTGTTCAAATTGGAAATTAGAACTCTAGCCCAGGCTTTGTCAACTGTAGAGGAAAAGAAGCAAGAGGAAGCCAAGATGAAAAAAAAAACATTCAAAGGATTGATACGTATATTCCGGAAAGGTGTTATTGCAATTTTGGCAGCAAACAGACTCAAGATTTTGGGCCAATCATGTGCCTCTCTATTTACCTGGATGGAGAGTTTCAAAGAAGGCATAGGCATGTTAGTATGTTCAGGAGAGCCCAAAGACAAGCATAAATTTCCAAGTAAGATAATTTGTGCTTTTAAAAATATAAGTTGCATGTAAGTAAAGTACAGTGTGGCTATACCTGGCTACTATGGAAAAACTTTAAAAAAATCAGGTAATATGCCAGATAATATAGCATAGTTCCCACATGTATGTATATATGTAGATAGATAAGTGACTATTTTTGTATAAATTAGGCCTTGGTTGTTTGTTTTAAACAGATTAAAATATAAGGTGGCAAATATATATGATTTCAACTTTTTCTAGTTTTATATTTGAATCCTCTGCAGTGAAGAGTTTATGCAGTGATTTTTCAATTATGTCAATCAAAAACTACCCTACTTCAAATTATCAGTATAATTTATTTTCCATTTCTATGAATAAGTATGAAATGGGTTAAAAATATATTGAAGAATCATGAAAATGAGACAAATATATATTTTCCAGCTATTTTTTGAATACTTGACTATTTTGAAGAAATAATTTAATTTTTAATTTTTAAAAAGCAGACTATTGCTGGGCGCGGTGGCTCACACCTGTAATCCCAGCACTTTGGGAGGCCGAGGCGGGTGGATCATGAGGTCAAGAGATCGAGACCATCCTGGTCAACGTGGTGAAACCCCGTCTCTACTAAAAATACAAAAAATTAGCTGGGCACGGTGGCGTGTGCCTGTAATCCCAGCTACTCAGGAGGCTGAGGCAGGAGAATTGCCTGAACTCAGGAGGCGGAGGTTGCAGTGAGCCGAGATCACGCCATTGCACTCCAGCCTGGGTAACAAGAGCGAAACTCCATCTCAAAAAAAAAAAAAAAAAAAAGCAGACTATTAAGTAATATAAGTAAAACTAAAGAAATTTTTTTTTCTGTTTTAGTTTTTGATGTCATTTACAGTTATTTGTAAATTAGGTCAAGCTAATCTAAAATTTCTTAATAGATTTTTCCACATTAGGCAATGTTCACAATAGGGTTTGATCTGTTCCTTAAAGAGCTGAACACTGCTATGAATTTTAAATATAGATTTTAATAAAGTTTTGTAGAATATTATAATGGATTTTTTCAATTTTATAGAACATCAAAAGGAGCAGTTGCGTTGTTTACAAGCACTCAGTTGGCTCACCAGTTCTGACCTTCTTGCTGCAATAATCAGCTCTATGGCTGAATTGCAAGAAGTCATTGGTAAAACAGGTATGGTTCCTTCTTTTATGTTCTTGCAAAATACATTTAAGAACAAATGTCCAGAAATTCTTTATGGTACAAATTCTAACAAACCATATAGGAAGAAAATATATTTGTTTTTATTTTTATTTTATTTAGTCACAGAGAGATTAAATCTATACTTAATGATGTAGTAAATTAATATAAATGTTGTCTTTATTTATGGGGAAATGACATTTCTTGGTGAATGTATCCACCTCATTTTTTTTTCCTTTATATCTGTTTTTTTCCTATGGAAAGCTCATCATTAGCTTCTTCTTAAGTAATAGTAGCAGTGTTCTTTCATATATTTTGGCCTTGTTTCACTTCTACTTCTGGCTGTAATAAGCTTGAGTAATAAGAGAGCCAGTAGAAGAAAATTTTCCTCTCGTTTTGTGATAGATTTTTTTTTTATACTTTTTCTTGTTTATTTTAGATAGAGTTAATTTGGATAGTTTGCTCCTTTCCACCTGCTGTGGAACCACTAGTGATTTACAAAGGTTTAAAATGCAAGGTTTTTTTTTTTTTTTAAATGATTCAAGTTGCATGCTATTTTTGTCTGACAGGTTCAGTGAAAACTAATTGGACTAATTATGGTCATTTCAGATGCATTACTAGTTAAAATTGTATAATGGACTTGTTAAGATTTGCCTGAATTAAATATAAGCCTAAATATAATTATAATTTGGAATTTAATTCTTAGACAATTTCACTGTGCAAATATAGATCATTCATTGTGATTTCAAATATCTAAACCTAGACCTTTGTGGTAGGAAACTTATAACTTAAAGATTATTTTAAGTTGTGGCCACTGATGTTGGTAAGCAATATTTAATGTATTGGCAAAACCTCAAGATACTGGGTTTGGAGTCAGAAATAAAAGTGTAAGCTAAATGTATTTTAAGAATTTGGTATTATAACTTCAGAGCAAAACTGAATGTTCTTTAAAGAGCTTAGAAATAGTTTTAAGATTTGGTTTAAGAAACAGGTGATTTATGTTAGTGATATTCTTTGTAAGTATGACACTTAAAGGTAGATTGGTTTCTTAAGCTATAATCTTGTTTATGTTATTTATTTAGTATATTTTTTCTTATCACTGTGTTATATATATTCTAGGAGATAAATTAAAAATATGGGAATTGGTCTCATGCTATAGAAGGTATACACAATGGTTAGAGATCAAGAATGACAACTCATGAGTGACTTCGGGCAAATCTAATTAAGGCTGAGATAAAGAGATACAGGCTTTAAATGTTACAAGAATCTACAGAAGATGCTGCTCAGTGTGGGCTTATGAGTATAGGGAAGGCTTCAGGGAGGAACTGGTTAGTTAGCTAGGCTTAGAATGATGGTAAGTTAGAGAGGAGAGATGGCATTCAGATGATAGACATGGCTAAGCAGAGATGCAGAGGTAAGAATAAACATAGAATGGGAAGAACAGACATTAAAGAGATGAGAATGAAAATTCCTGCCTAGCAGACCTGGCTTGTAGATGATGATTAATAAAGAATAATTTTCTTATTCATGTTGGAAGAAAGATGTATCATTGGCATGGGGTAAAATTACGGAGGTTTTATAAAACCAGCCAGTAATTTCCTCTGAGCACATTCCAAAAGTATCCCCTTACAACATTTTTAATGTTAAAATGTGAACACGATAATTAAGACCCAGATAAAGATATGGATAGGTAAGATTTATCAAGTAGAAGGTGGTGCCTTTATGTGCTTGCCTGCATCTTGGAGTAGAGATGCCTTTCACATTAGACTTGGCTTTTCCTTTAACAGTTAGAGGAAATAGCGAGTTCAGGAACTTTTTTTTAGGGAAAGTTTTAAATGTTTGTTGGCTAAGAAAAACTACTTTGAGTCTACGGCTACACCACCCTGAATGTGCGTGATGTTGTCTGATCTCCAAAGCTAGGCAGGGTCGGGCCTAGTTAGTACTTGGATGGAAGAAACACTACTTTGAGAAGAGTAAGTGACTGCTAATTAAAAGGAGAGAATTATTGACGTATCACAGTCATGAAGAATATTGGAAGGAATTTGGTCCAGGCAGGTAGATAGTGGAATATTACTGGACTAACACAAAAATTATCAGTGCGGACCTTCTCTGGAGATAACTTGACCATCTGAGCTTTTAGAATAATTTCTTCAAATATGATGAGGGGTTTGTTTACACAAAATTTTTCCAGGGACATGTGTTTTCATTTTAAATTATATTTTAGTCTTAGAAGTTTCAGGTATTTTGGCAGAAAGGATAGGAACAAATTTTCAGAAAGTTAAAGTATATGAGTAGTTATGAAGAGATAATAATGAGAGTAATAAATATAAAGTCATAAGAGCTTATATATTATGTGGAGTTTCTAATTTTGTGTATGAATAATCTAAACAGGTAAACATTATTGTATGGTAGTGAGAGCATTAGCTTTGAACAAGCAGATTTAATTTTGTATCCAAATCTGCTAGCTATCAGTTGTGTAAAATTGGGCGAGTTATTTAACTTTACTGGGTCTCAGATTCTTTGCCTATAAATGAAGCTATTATCTTCTTCCTGGCTTTTACGAGGATTTAGTGAGATAATACTTGTTGAGCATTGTGTATAATACTTGACATTTGGTGGGTGCTAAAAAAATAGTTGTCCCCTTATTACTCATCTCACTGTGAAAGTAGAGTGTAAGATAAATGAGCACATATGCACACATGTGCATACACACATTCCCCTTTATTCATTTTCAGGCACTAATTATTAATCTTCTATCCTAAAATTGCTAAGGTGCTCTACAGAGGAGGCAATACTTTAGGGTTAAGCAGGAATTCTGCCTGACTTTGAATACTGGTCTGACATTAGCTGTGTGACCTTGGACAAGTAATTTAAATCCTGTGTGCATCAATTTCTTTATATATAGAATGGGAAAAGTAGTTTTACCTATCTCATAGAGTTACTTAGAAGACTAAATTAATACATTTTTAAAGTGCTTAGAAGAGTCTTTGATTACTGGTTTGCTTACTTTGCTTATTTCATATGTTGGTCATTATTAATATTTATTACATTAACAGAATAATAAAGAAATTCTATAAAAAATAAGAATAGGTCAAATGAAAATATATTGGGTTTTTCTTACAATTTCAAGGTTTAAAAAGATGGTTTTGTTATAAATTAGTATATAAAGATCAAGGAGAAGTTTATTCTCTGAATAGAATGACATTGTATGTTTGGAAGATTTTTGCTTTCTTTATAATTATTGGATGACCCCACTTAAAATAGCTTAATCAAGTAGGAGCTTTTCCTCCCACATAATAGGAAGTCTAGAGGTAAGTAGAAATCTAGACTGGGTCGTTCTTCTCTGCTATCATTAGCATGTTCATGTTTGTGCCTCTTAGTTTTAAGCTGGGTACTCTACTTTCAGGCATCAGGATTGTGTATTTGCAAAAAGGAAAAGGGAAGGGCAAAATGTGAAGGTATTCATACATTATTGGTAGGAATGAAAAGGATATGGATGCTTTGGAAAAGAGTCTGGAAGTTCTTTAAAAAGTTAAACAAAGAGTTTATTCAGCAATTCACTCCTAGGAATGTATCCAAGAGAAAGAGAAATGAAAACATCCATTCATACAAACACAGACCAATTCGTGTTTGTGAATTGGATTTATTCACAAATGTTCATAGCATCAGCATGCGTTAAGAGTCAAAAAGTGAAAAGAAAACCCAAATGTTTATCAACTGATGAATAGATAGTATTTAAATGATAAAATATTATTAGATCATAAGAAGGAATAAAATACTGCTACATGCCTGTATGTATGAATGATCCCTGAAGACATTATGCAAAGTGAAAAAGGATGGTGACAAAATATCACATATTGCATGATTCCATTTATTTGAAATGTCCACAATAGACAAATCTAGAGACAGAAAGTAGATTAATGGTTGCCCAAGGCTGAAGTGGGGATTAAGAGGGTATGGGAAATGACTGCTAATGGACATAGACTTTCTTTTTGGGTTGATAAAAATATTTTAAAATTAGTTGTGGTTATAGTGGTATAACTGAATATACTAAAAACCATTTATTTGTGTACTTTAAATGGGCAAACTGTATGATATGTTAATTATATTTCAAGAAAGCTGTTAAACATGTGAAGGGATGTGGCCACTGAATATATCCCTTTATGTCAGGAAGGCAAAAGCTTTCTCAAAAGCTCACCTGGAAGTTTTCTTGTCTTGTTTCATTGACCTGAACCTGAATCACATGGTTATTCCTAGCTGGCTAACTGGAAGATGGCAACAGAGAAGGGATGATTTGTGGATGAATTGGATCCACTAATCAAGAAATTCAACACAGAGATAATTCACTTTTTAAAAAGCAAATATCACTTATTACCTCCACATCTACTGACCCTCCCCACCATTATAAAGGAAAACTGATCAATTCAGAAACTTGAAAAAAGTAAATTAAAAAAGAATAAAAATACAAAAAATACTTTTCTATCACTCAGCTCATACAAGAATGGTTTCTGTTATTTTCTTTCTTTTTTAATAATTTCAACTTTTATTTTAGATCAGGGAGTACATGTGCAAATTTATTACATAGGTATATTGTGTGATGCTGAGGTTTGGGGTATGAATGATTCCGTCATCCAGGTAGTGAGCATAGTACCCAATAGGTAGTTTTTCAGCCCTTACCCACCTCTTTCCCTCCCTGCTCTAGTGTCTGTCCCTGGTGTCTGTCTCCATCTTTATGTCTATGTGTATCCAATGCTTAGCTCCCGCTTATAAGTAAAAACGTGGTATTTGCTTTTCTGTTCCTGTGTTAATTTGCTTAGGATAATTAAGGGCGGATACAATTTGGCTCTATGTCCCCACCCAAATCTCACCTGAATTGTACTTCTGTAATTCCCACGTGTTGTGGGAGGGACCTGGTGGGAGATAATTGAATTATAAGGGTGATTTCCCACATACTGTTCTCATGGTAGTGAATAAGTCTTACAAGATCTGATGGTTTGATAACGGGAAACCCGTTCCACTTCATTCCCCTTTTCTCTCTTGCCACCACCATGTGAGACATGTCTTTCACCTTCCACCATAATTTGTGAGGCCTCTCCAGCTATGTGGAACTGTAAGTGCAATAAACCTCTTTCTTTTGTAAATTGCCCAGTCTCAGGTATAATTTTATCAGTGGTGTGAAAATGGACTAATAAAGTAAATTGGTACCAGTAGAGTGGGGTGTTGCTGAAAATATACCTGAAAATGTGGGAGCAACTTTGGAACCAGGTGACAGGCAGAGGTTGAAACAGTTTGGAGAGCCCAGAAGAAAGGAAAATCCGGGAAAGTTTGGAACTTCCTGGAGACTTGTTGAACGGTTTTTGCCCAAAAGCCTGATAGAGATATGGATAATAAGGTCTAGGCTGAGGTGGTCTCAGATGAAGATGAGGAACTTGTAGGGCATTGGAGCAGAGGTGACTTGTTATGTTTTAGCAAAGAGACTGGTGGCATTTTGCCCCTGCCCCAGAGATTTGTGGAATTTTGAACTTGAGAGAGATGATTTAGGGTATCTGGTGGAAGAAATTTTAAGCAGCAAAGCATTTATGAGGTGACTTGGGACTAGGTGTGCTGGCTCACGCCTGTAATCCCAACACTTTGGGAGGCCAAGCTGGGTGGATCATGAGGTCAAGAGACTGAGACCATCCTGGCCAACATGGTGAAACCCGGTGTCTACTAAAAATACAAAAACTAGCTGGGTGTGGTGGTGTGCACCTGTAGTCCTAGCTACTTAGGAGGCTGAGGCAGGAGAATCACTTGAACCTGGGAGGCGGGGCTTGAGTGAGCTGAAATTAGGAGATTGTGCCACTGCACTCCAGCCTGGCGACAGAGTGAGATTCCATCTCAAAAAGAAGAAAAAAGAAAAGCGATGACTTGGGTACCGTTAAAGGCATTTAGTTTTAGAAGGGAAGAAGAGCATAAAAATTTTGAGAATGTGCAGTCCAACAATGTGATAGAAAAGAAAAACCCATTTTCTGAGGAGAAGTTCAAGCCTGCTACAGAAATTTGTATAAGAAACGAATAGCTGAATATTAATCCCCAAGACACTGGGGAAAATGTCTCCAGGTCATGTCAGAGGTCTTCAGAATAGCTCTTCCCATCACAGGCCCAGAGGCCTAGGAGAAAATTGTTTCGTGGGCTGGTCCCAGAGTCCCCAGGCTGTGGTCGGCCTAGGGGTCCTGCGTTCTAGTCGCTCCAGCCATGGCTGAAAGGGGCCAACATAGAGCTTCGGCCATGGCTTCGGAAGTGCAAGCCCCAAGCCTTGGCAGCTTCCATGTGGTGTTCAGCCTACAAGTGCACAGAAATCAAGTATTAGGGTTTGGGAACCTCTGCCTAGATTTCAGAAGATGTATGGAAATGCCTGGATGCTCAAGCAGAAGTTTTCTGCAGGGGCGGGGCTCTCTTGGAGAACCTCTGCTAGGGCAGTGTGGAAGGGAAATGTGGGGTTGGAGCCCCCACACAGAGTCCCTACTTAGGTACCACCTAGTGGAGCTGTGAGAAGAGGACCATTGTCCTCTAGACTCCAGAATTGTAGATCCACCCACAGCTTGCACTGTTCACTTGGAAAAGCTGCAGACACTCAAAAAAAAAAAAAAAAAAAAAGCCAGACTGTGAAAGCAGCCGGTGGGAGGCTGTCCCCTGCAAAGCAACAGGGGTGGGGCTGCCCAAGACCATGGGGAACCTACCTCTTGCATCAGTGTGACCTGGAGTCAGAGGAGGTCATTTTAGACCTTTAACATTTCACTGCCTGCTGGATTTCAGACTTGCATGGGGCTTTTGTTTTGGCGAATTTCTCCCATTTGGAATGGCTATATTTACCCAATTCCTGTACCCCCATTGTATCTAGGAAGTAACTAGCTTGCTTTTGATTTTACAGGCTCATAGGCAGAAGGGACTTGTCTCAGATGAGACTTTGGAGTGTGGACTTTTGAGTTAATACTGACATGAGTTAAGACTTTGGGGGACTGTTGGGAAGGCATGATTGGTTTTGAAATGTGAGGACATGAGATTTGGGAGGGATTCAGGGGTGGAATGATATGGTTTGACTCTGTGTCCTTATCCAAATGTCATTCTCCCATATTTCCCATGTGTTGTGGGAGGGAATTATTTTATTGCTGTGTAGTATGAATAGCAGTCAGTAGGAATAATGGGAGTGGTTTCCCTCATACTGTTCTTGTGGTATAAGTCTTGTGAATAAGTCTCACAAGATTTGATGGTCTGATAAGGGGAAACTCGTTTTGCTTGATTCTCATTTTCTCTCTTGCTGCTGCCATGTGAGACGTGCCTTTCATCTTCCACCATTATTGTGAGGCCTCTCTAACCATGTGAAACTGTAAGTCCAGTAAACCTCTCTCTTTTGTAAATTGCACAGTCTCGGGTATGTCTTTATCAGCAGTATGAAAACAGACTAACACAATGGCCTCTGACTGCATCCATGTTGCTGCAAAGGATATGATTTCATTCTTTTTTATTGCTGTGTACTAGGAATAGTTGCTGTTAACATTTGAGTATGTTTTTCCAATGTATTTTTCCTCCCTCCCTCCCTCTTTCTCTCATACCTTCCTCCTTTCCTCCCTTTCTTCCTTTCCTCTTATCCATCCATTAATAGACTAACAAATGATATCGATAATATCATAGAGTACATAGGTTTATATCTTCATTTAAAAGTCAATTTGATATAACCTCAAACTTACAGAAAAGTGGCAAGTATATAACAAAGAACTTTTCTTTTTGGTGAACAGTATGAGAGCAGGTTGATAGTATGATGCTGCAACACTCCCTTATGTTTTGTTGTGCATTTCCAAGACTGCGTATTTTAGTGCTTATTTCAGAGTTGCCTCTGGTTATTCTCCTGCACAACCAGAAACAACTGTCAACATCAGGAAATCAACATGGGTACATTACTGTTACTCAGAACCCATTAAACTTTCCCTAGTTGTCCCAACTATGCTCTTTACCTAGCAAAAGGATCTAGTTTAGAATTATGTGTTGCATTTAGTCATGTTTCTTTAGTCTCCAGTCTGGAAGAGTTCCTGAGTCTTTTCTGGACCATTGTGATTTTGGCATTCTTGAAGATTGCAGGCCAGTTATTTGAAGAATATCCCTTAATTTTGATTTGTCTGGTGTTTCCTCATGATTAGATTCAGTTTGTGCATCTTTTGCAAGAAAACTCACGGAAGTGATACTGTACTTTGCTTATGCTACAGTGTCATAACTTCATTTTGAAAACGGTTGTACTTTTTGAGGGTTTTTCTATTTCTATTATTCTTTTAGAGAATGATTTTTAATTTCTGAGTGATATTTAATTATTTGCATATTCCATAATTTATCTAACCAATTCACAAGAAAATATTTTCATCATAGGACAGGTAGCAGGACTATCAGTTTAGCTTTGATTTGTAATTGATTCATTGTTTTTTGAATCATGTTAAATTATGAGCAGTGTTTAATTATTTTAGCCAAGTAGGAAATTGAAATGACAGAATCTTGGGGAAATCTATTTAGTAAGTATTCTGAAAATTCTGAAGTGAAAGAAGATTTTTGTTATGAGGACAGAAGTATTTTTTTTTGTACTTTTTCTTTTTTGTTTTTGAGAACTTGCTAAAAATTTAAGCCATTTTAAATATTAGGACTACATATTACTAGCATCACTGACACTTTTTTCTTTTTAGCCCCAGAAAAACTGTGGTGCATGTATGCCAATACTAAACTTTTAGTATATTAAATAATAACTGTGGGGCTTTTCATGTTATCTTTGTTCTAAGGTAAGAAAACATTCATTAAGTCTTTTTAAAGAGTAGGTTTTTATCTGTTTAGAGTAAGTTCTGAATTGTATGCATACTATTAACTAGGAGAGAAAATTTACATTAAAACATGTTGGATATAAGGTAAAGTATTGGTTAAGAACTTGGACTCTATATTTGAATCTGGGCACCATTGCTTACTGTTTGTGTGTTACTGGGCAAATTACTTAATCCTGTTTCAGCCTCAGTATCCTAATCTGTAAAATTTGGCTAATAAAAGTTCCTAGCTTTTTTCTTTTTACATTAAGAAGAAATGTAACCTGCTTAGCCAAGCCTTTGTATTTGTAAATGTCCTGTAAATGTTCATTGTTCTGTCTCTTTCTTGTGCACTGATGTCTCAATGGGACCAGGGTATTACTTTGTACCTTTTCATGAAATGGGAAGTTCCATAATGATAGCTTGAATTCAATGCATAGAAAGTGCTAAAGGTGGTTGCCCCTGCTACCTTCCTAAACTTTTATGATGAACTTATAGGCAGTGGGCAAAGACCCCAGTTTTCATGTTGCCTCTATAAATACTGGACAGGTGGCAACCTTCTTGCTTTCATTATAGTGTTTGCCCACTTGAGATAAATTACCTCTTCTCAGTATCCAAATGGTGTGCCTGCAAGAGATCATTTACCTCAAACAGGGGAGAATGTTATCCACTGAAGGGTTAGGATATCAATCATTATGGGAATGGACTAAAGAATTCTTTAGATAGCTGAACTTTTTGATATGATTGGTCCAGACTAAAATTCTCAAGACAGAAACAAATGTGCTGATTTGGATTGAAATATCTCTGAACAAACACAGGAGTAGATGGATATAAGTAGAATGCTAACACATTTTGTCACACATTTCCTCTGTAATTACATCTTAATTATCTAGAAGATAGATGACTCAAATATACCCCTGGTAGTACTACTCAGAACTTTTTTTAAATTGTGTACTTTGAGTTAACTTTCTAGAGGTCATAGCAACTCTTTCAAGCAAAACTTAGAAGCCTAAGTTGTGTTCAACTTAACATTGAGGTTTCATACTAAGGAAGTTCAAAGGTGGGAAGAAAAGATATTGGTACTGATAAGCAGTTATTGGCATATATTTAAAAGCTCTGAGGCTTTGTTGAATCTTAAAAAATTATAAAAAGAATCTTGCTACTCCAAGTAGCAAGATGGACCAAGAGCATTGGCATCAGCTGGGAATGTGTTACAAATGCATAATCTCAAACCCCACTCACAACCTACACAATCAGAATGTGCATTTTAACAGGATCCTTAGGTGATTCATATGCACAGTAAAGTTTAAAAGAGACTTAGAGGATTTTATCATTTTGTTACTTTAATTTTTTAAAAATTTAATTAAAAGTTTTTTTGTGTATAGGATTTTGTTACTTATATAATTTATCTCATATTTGGAATTGAAACAAGCACAACTGATTATCATTTCTGGTGCTTCAGCTGCTAGTGTCTATTTTGGTGAGCCACAATTTAACTTACAGATTAAAAAACAAATTTGTGATTTCTTTTTATTTTCATATTTTCTCATTTTTTCAAACATTTTCTTATGAAAAATTATAAGCATGCAGAGAAGTTGAAAGAGTTGTACAGTAAACAGATATTATGTATTTTTAAATTGAAATTTTATTTGCCTATCAATTTTTAAGAACAATTTTCAAATGGATAATTCATCCTTTGAAGTGTTCATGACTATGCAAAAATCTTACTTTTATAGAATATATTTTATAATCTAGATCTAAAATACAAAATCAAAATAATTTTAGGAACCACAGATGAGGCTTGAACATGTTTTGTAGTTTATGGCTAATTTCTTGGCAACTTCTAAGAGCCTGAAGGCTTTTTTTTTTTTTTTTTTTTTTTAGAGAACCTAACTAAGTTGGATATCCAGATACTATCTAACAAAGTAACATAGTTATCTTTTCAGGTTTGTGTAAAAGAACAAAAGAAATATTTTCCTTCAAATTTGTACTAAAATGTTACATATGTATTTAGAAAAAAACTTTTACCCCTACATTTTTCCAGAAAAAATTATGACAGCTTATAGGTATTTGTAAAATATGGCAACATAATATTCATTAAAACCTAAGCAAAAATAGAAGCACATTCAAGCCAGGAATGACATTGAAAAAGCCAGCTATGATGGCACACACACTTGTGTTCACATTTTGGTCTGAGGATTCAGTTGCCAATGATGTCATTAAAAATCAAAATTTAGGAAAAATACAAATGTTCCTTGGGCTAAGAGTAGATAGGAAATTGTTTTGCAGCTCTTAATAAAAAGGGATATCATGTGATAGAATGAACAACATTCTCAGTAATATCAGACATAGCACTTTTTCTTTTAAACCAAATGTATTGGGATATAATTTACGTGCAATAAAATGTGCTCATTTAACTGTAAAATTTGACTAGTTGTGAAAAATGTATACACTAGATTGTATACAAGAAAATGTATAGAACAGTCTCTTAATCTGTTTTGGAGTGAGTCACCCCTGCTCCTATCGAGTCTAAGGCAACCACTGGTACCTTCTCTGTCACTTTAGTTTTTTCTGTTCAAGGGTTTTATAAATTTCATAAAAATGGGGTCATACAGTGCAAAGGAGTATAGCTGAACTGCACAGATGGAGGGAATGGTTCTCAAAGGCTGTCCTAACTTCTGACACCACAAATTCAGGGATTCCCAGGGCCACCCTCATTTTAGGCTAGCTGGCTACAAATTAGGGGTCCACATGGACTCCTTTGGGTTAATTTTCTAGAAAAAACTCATAGAACTCAGTAAAGTGTTATATTTAGGACTACAGTTATATTATAACAACAGGAAACAAATTATAATCAGCCAAAGGAAGAGACGCATGGGGTGAAGTCTGGGACAGCTCCAAGTGCGAAACTTATGTTGTCCTTAGGGTATGTTGCCTTCCCGGTACTGATGTATGATGGTATGCATGGAGTATGACCAACCCAAGAAGCTCACTGAAGCTTTGATGTTCAGAGTTCTTAATGAAAACTTCATTATATGAGCATGATTGAATGGATAATGTGCCACATTGTTGACCTCAATATCTAGCTCTCTTCCTCTTCCTGAAGGTTGGACTGATATCATATGACTCAAAGCCCTAACCCTTTAATCACATGATTGATATTTCAGGCATGGCCAGCCACTATCCAGAGTTAGCATAAAATATCAATGCTTAACATGAGTCATCTCATTACAAACTATCAGATGTGGTCCTAGGGACCCACAACGAATGCAAAAAATACCCTAATCGCTCCAGAAATGCCAAGGTTTTAGAGGTTATCTCCCAGGAGCTGGGAAAATGGCCAGACTTCTTAGGTGAAGCCTAATTTCTTACTATCCAAACAATATATATTCTTATATATCTGGATTCATGTACTTAGTGTAATGTTTTTGATTCATGTACTTAGTGTAATGTTTTGTTCTTTTTCATTGCTGAGTAGTGTTTCATTCTATGGTTATACCAAAATTTGTTCATTCTTTAACTTATTGATGGGCATTAGAGTTGTTTCTACTTCAGAGTATTATGAATAAATCTGATGTGAATATTCATGTACATGTCTGTTGCTGGATGTACGTTTTTATTTCTTTTGAGCAGTCACTCAAAGGGTTGGAATTCTTGGATTATAACCCTATGTTTTGCCTGAAGAAATGAGCCATGCAATTATCTGAGGGGAAAGGGTGATAGTTAGGGAAAGGACATTCTAAGCAGAGGAAATTGAAGTGCAGAAACCATAACAAAGGAGTGTGCTTGATATTTTTGGGAATGACAAGGAGGCCCACGTGGCTGAACTGGAGTCATTAGTGACAGAAAAGAGGTAGGAGAGGATGTCAGGGAGATAGCAAGGGTGGGGGTGAATACCTGCACCTACATTATGCAAATCCTTGTAAACTCTGATAAGAACTTTAGGTTTTATTCTGGATGAGAAGGGTTGCCATTGGAAGGTTTTGAATGGAAGACTGACAAAATCTGATTTAACCTTTTAAAGGATTATCTCTTCTGACTTCTATGAGGAGTTAAAGGTGTAGGTAGTTAAGGGTGCAGTGCTCTAAGGTGAGGATCAATGGTAGCTTGGAATAGTATAACAGCATTGGACATGGTTATTGGCTAGATTCTGGAAATATTTTGAAGATAGAGCTGATAGGGATTGCTGATGTATGTTGAATGTGAGCTGTGAAAGAAAGATAGGAATCAAGAATGGCTTCAAGGCTTTTGTCATGGACAACTGGTAAATTGAAGCAAGAGTTACTGAAATGGGGATATTAGAGAAGGAACAAGTAGGAAGAGAAAATCAAGAGTTTTTTAGACATGTTATGTCTAAGAAATATATTAGACACCTGAGTGTCAAGTAGATGACCGTATATCTGAATTCAGGAGAAACATCAAAACAGATAAAATTGTAGGTGCCCTGAGTATAAGTGGTATTTAAAGTCGTGCTATTGGATGAAGTAATGTAGGGTAGTGATTTTAACCCTGGTTGTACATTAGAATTACCTGTGGAACTTTTTAAAAATACTGAAGGCTGCATTCCACCCAGATTTTGGCTGGGGTGGGACATAACTGCTTTTGGGAGTGAATATAGCTAGAAGATCTCTGAAAACTTGTGGACCTTTCAACATTTAGAGGTTAGGAAATGAGGACGACAGCAAAGGATTCTGAAGAATAGCCAGTGAGTTGGTTGGTGAACCCTCATGGTAACCTATAAGCCAAATAAAGTGTTTCACAAGTAGGAGTATAATTAATCATGTGGAATGCTGCTGCTAAGATGAATATGATGAGGACTGAGGAATCACTACAAATTTGACAAGATGGAGTTAACTGATGACCTTGATGGGACTCTGTTTTGGTGGAGTAGTTGAGACAAAGTCCGACTGCAGTCTGTTAAAGAGAAAGTGAGTCATGTTAAAGACAGTTTTTATGTAAAGGCAAGCAGGTACATTCAATTGAAGCAGGAGCAATATTTAGGGGTGAAGGAAGGTTTTTATTTATTTATTTTTTTGTTGCATTTTAGGTTTTGGGGTACATGTGAAGAACATGCAAAATTGTTGCCTAGGTACACACATGGCAGTGTGATTTTCTGCCTTCCTCCCCATCACCTATATCTGGCATTTCTCCCCATGCTATCTCTCCCCAACTCCCCACCCCCCGCTGTCTCTCCCCTATTGAGGTTATCTTTTAAAATATAAATACATGAACATTATCATATGTAAAAGTTAAACATTTCTTTTCTGCTTGCTACTATTTACTAAAATAAGCAAGACTATCAATGGAGGAAGGAGACAAGATATTAGTTATTTGAGGAGGAGAGGAGAAAGTGAGAAATAGTCATTCAGGTGAGTGGGAGAGTAAGTTCTTTAGATAATTAGCTGCTTAGGTGTCAAGGCATAGGAGATTGTTTTACTTAATCATGGTAGGGTTTTGCCAGGTAAATATAATGGAAAGAAAGCAGCGAGGAAATTGAAAGTATATGCAAGGGAATAGTTATAGTTATAATTGTCGGGAGAAAATTCTCCATAGGTCTTGTGTTTCTGCATGTCTTGTGAGCAGAGGCACTGACAACTTTCTTATTTATTTGTAAGCCATCTTTTCAAGGAAGTTTATGTAGCAAACAGCCTTGGAAAATATACTACCTCCCTCCAGGGCAGAGGACATGCTTATTTACTTTCCAGTATAATAAAAAAAAAAAAAGTTTCCCTTGGGAAAAGATCGGGCAGGTTTGTTTTCAGTTCATTATAAAAGACTTGGGCTTCTGAAGTTCTGGATTCCTCAGCTATGACACAAACCCACTACATGCAAGGCATTAGCTTAGGTCACTGTGTGTCACCTCCATGGGACTTGGGGAGTAAGAGGAACTGTAGGGCATATGAAGCTCCGGCTGCTTCCAGTGCTATGAGTGTTAAAGTTCCTTGTCTCTCACCGAGGAGTCTTGTGTCTTTTGCCAACATTCATGAAATTTGTTAGGCTGAAAGCCAGCAGCATTGCATCTGCAAATCTCTCTCTGACTCTGACCTCCTCTTCTGTGTACCACGTTAAAGGACTCTTGTAATTATGTTGGGTCTACTTGAATAATCCAGGTTAATCTTTTTATTTTAAAGTCCACTGATTAACAACCTTCATTCCTTCTACAACCTTAATTCCCTTGTGCTATGTAACATAACACAGTCACAGGTTCTAGGGATTAGGATGTGGACATCTTTAGCGAGGTCATTATTTTTCTTACCACAGCATACATAGTTAAAAAAAATTACAGAGTACGTTAGTGAAGACATTTACAGATCACTGTTGTGCCTTTGGTATTTGACATTGCTTATCACTTCTTCCAGATCCTTTTGATGTCCATGGCATCACTTCTGCTTCTCCTCCTTTCCTGTCCTTTTTGGGCCTTTCCATTCAATGTGTGTGTGCCCTATGGGTCCTGTGTTGCCCTTCCTCCCTCCCTCCCTTCCTTTTGCTCCATTCCTCTCCTCTCCTCTCCTCTCCTCTCCTCTCCTCTCCTCTCCTCTCCTCTCCTCTCCTCTCCTCTCCTCTCCTCTCCTCTCATCTCCTCTTCTCTTCCTTTCCTTCTTCTTCTTTCTTTCTTTCCTTTTTGGAGTAGGATTTTAGCTATGGGCCTTTTCTTAGGTATTAAAAAATTTTTTTTATTTTTAGTAGAGATGGGGTTTCTCCATGTTGCCCAGGCTGGTCTTGAACTCCTGAGCTTAGGCAGTGGACCCGCCTCAGCCTCCGAAAGTGCTAGGGTTACAAGGATGAGCCACTGTGCTTGTCATTTAGCCGTCTTTATTCCTTTTTTTAAATTGCATTTTAGGTTTTGGGTACATGTGCAGAACATGCAAGATAGTTGCATAGGTACCCACATGGCAGTGTGTTTTGTTGCCTTCCTCCCCTTCACCTACATTTGGCATTTCTCCCCATGCTATCCCTCCCCAGCTCCCCCCGCCACTGTCCCTCCCCTATTCCCCTGATAGATCCCAGTGTGTAGTGCTCCCTTCCCTGTGTCCATGTGTTCTCATTGTTCATCACCTGCCTATGAGTGAGAATATGCAGTATTTCATTTTCGGTTCTTGTGTCAGTTTGCTGAGAATGACGTTCTCTAGATTCATCTATGTCCCTACAAAGGACACAAACTCATCATTTTTGATTGCTGCATAATATTCCATGGTGTATATGTGCCACATTTTCCCAGTCCAGTCTATCATCGATGGGCATTTGGGTTGGTTCCAGGTCTTTGCTATTGTAAACAGTGCTGCAATGAACATTCGTGTACATGTGTCCTTATAGTAGAACGATTTATAGTCCTTTGGATATATACCCAGTAGTGGGATTGCTGGGTCAAATGGAATTTCTATTTCTAGGTCCTTGAGGAATCACCACACCGTCTTCCACAATGGTTGAACTAATTTACACTCCCACCAGCAGTGTAGAAGTGTTCCTATTTCTCCACATCCTCTCCAACATCTGCTGTCTCCAGATTTTTAAATGATCGCCATTTTAACTGGTGTGAGGTGGTATCTCAATGTGGTTTTGATTTGCATCTCTCTAATGACCAGTGATGATGAGCATTTTTTCATATCTTTGTTAGCCTCATGTATGTCTTCTTTTGTAAAGTGTCTGTTCATATTCTTTGCCCATTTTTGAATAGGCTTCTTTGTTTTTTTCTTGTCAATCTGTTTGAGTTCTTTGTAAATTCTGGATATCAGCCCTTTGTCAGATGGGTAAACTGCAAAGATTTTTTCCCATTCTGTTGGTTCCCAATTCACTCTAGTGACTGTTTCTTTTGCCGTGCAGAAGCTGTGGAGTTTCCTTAGGTCCCATTTGTCTATTTTGGCTTTTGTTGCCAATGCTTTTGGTGTTTTGTTCATGAAGTCCTTGCCTACTCCTATGTCCTGAATGGTTTTGTTAGATTTTCTTCTAGGGTTTTAATGGTGCCAGGTCTTACATTTAAGTCTTTAATCCATCTGGAGTTAATTTTAGTGTAAGGTGTCATGGAGGGGTCCAGTTTCTGCTTTCTGCACTGGCTAGCCAGTTTTCCCAAGACCATTTATTAAATAGGGAGTCCTTTCCCCATTGCTTGTTTTTGTCAGGTTTATCAAAGATTGTATGGTTGTATATGTGTGGCGTTGTTTCCGAGGCCTGTGTTCTGTTCCATTGGTCTATATCTCTGTTTTGGTACCAGTACCATGCTGTTTTGATCATTGTATCCTTGTAGTATAGTTTGAAGTCTGGTAGTGTGATGCCTCCCGCTGTGTTCTTTTTGCTTAAAAGTGACTTGGCTATGCAGGCTCTCTGTTGGTTCCATACGAAGTTCAAGTTGGTTTTTTCCAGTTCTGCGAAGAAAGTCAATGGTAGCTTGATCGGGATAGCATTGAGTCTGTAAATTACTTTGGGCAGTATGGCAATTTTGACAATATTGATTCTTCCTAACCATGAACATGAAATTTTCTCCATCTGTTTGTGTCCTTTCTTATTTTGTTGAGCAGTGTTTTGTAGTTTTCCTTGAAGAGGTCCCTTATGTTCCTTGTAAGTTGTATTTTTAGGTATTTTATTCTCTTTGTAGCAATTGTGAATGGCAGTTTGTTCTTGATTTGGCTCTCTTTAAGTCTGTTATTGGTGGATAGGAATGCTTGTAATTTTTGCACATTGATTTTATATCCTGAGACTTTGCTGAAGTTGCTTATCAGTTTCAGGAGTTTTTGGGCTGAGGTGATGGGGTCTTCTAGATATACTATCATGTCATCTGCAAATAGAGACAGTTTGGCTTTCTTCTTTCCTATTTGAATACCCTTTATTTCTTTTTCTTGCTTGATTCCTCTGGCTAGAACTTCCAGTACTATATTGAATAGGAGTGGTGAGAGAGGGCATCCTTGTCTAGTGCCAGATTTCAGAGGGAATGCTTCCAGTTTTTGTCCATTCAGTATGATATTGGCTGTTGGTTTGTCATAAATAGCTTTTATTATTTTGAGATACGTTCCATCAGTACCGAGTTTATTGAGGGTTTTTAGCATGAAGGGCTGTTGAACTTTGTCAAAGGCCTTCTCTGTGTCATTTGAGATAATCATGTGGTTTTTGTTTTTGGTTCTGTTTATGTGGTGAATTATGTTTATAGACTTGCATATGTTGAACCAGCCTTGCATTCCTGGGATGAATCCTACTTGATTGTGGTGGATAAGCTTTTTGATGTGCTGTTGCAATCGGCTTGCCAGTATTTTATTGAAGATTTTTGCATCTATGTTCATCATGGATATTGGCCTGAAGTTTTCTTTTCTTGTTGGATCTCTGCCGAGTTTTGGTATCAGGATGATGTTGGTCTCATAAAATGATTTGGGAAGGATTCCCTCTTTTTGGATTATTTGGAATAGTTTCAGAAGGAATGGCACCAGTTCCTCTTTGTGTGTCTGGTAGAATTAGACTGTGAACCCATCTGGACGTGGGCTTTCTTTGGGTGGAAAGCTCTTAATTGCTGCCTCAACTTCAGACCTTGTTATTGGTCTGTTCATAGTTTCAGCTTCTTCCTAGTTTAGGCTTGGGAGGACACAAGTGTCCAGGAATTTATCCATTTCTTCCAGGTTTACTAGTTTATGTGCATAGAGTTGTTTGTAATATTCTGTGATGATGGTTTGAATTTCTGTGAAATCTGTGGTGATTTCCCCTTTATCGTTTTTTATTGCATCTATTTGGTTATTATCTCTTTTCTTTTTTATCAGTCTGGATAGTGGTCTATTTTTTTGATCTTTTCAAAAAACCAGCTCTTGGATTTATTGATTTTTTAAGGGTTCTTCGTGTCTCTATCTCCTTCAGTTCTGCTCTGATCTTAGTTATTTCTTGTCTTCTGCTAGGTTTTGAGTTATTTTGATCTTGCTCCTCTACCTCTTTCAATTTTGATGATAAGGTGTCAATTTTGGATCTCTCCACTCTTCTCATGTGGGCACTTATTGCTGTATATTTTCCTCTAGAGGCTGCTTTAAATGTGTCCCAGAGATTCTGGTATGTTGTGTCTTCATTCTCGTTGGTTTTGAAGAAATTGTTTATTTCTGCCTTCATTTCATTGTTTATCCAATCAACATTCAAGAGCCAGTTGTTCAGTTTCCATGAAGATGTGCGGTTCTGAGTTAGTTTCTGAATTCTGAGTTCTAACTTGATTGCACTATGGTCTGAGAGACTGTTTGTTATGATTTCAGTTGTTTTGCATTTGCTGAGAAGTGCTTTACTTCCAATTATGTGGTCAATTTTAGAGTAGGTGTGATGTGGTGCTGAGAAGAATGTATATTCTGTTGATTTGGGGTGGTGAGTTCTGTAAATGTCTATCAGGTTTGCTTGTTCCAGGTCTGAGTTCAAGTCCTGGATATCCTTGTTAATTTTCTGTCTGGTTGATCTGTCTAACATTGACAGTGGAGTGTTAAAGTCTCCCACTATTATTGTGTGGGAGTCTAAGTCTCTTTGTAAGTCGTTAAGAACTTGCCTTATATATCTGGGTGCTCCTGTATTGGGTCCATATATATTTAGGATCGTTAGCTCTTCTTGTTGTATTGATTCTTTTACTATTATGTAATGTGTTTCTTTGTCTCTTTTGATCTTTGTTGCTTTAAAGCCTATTTTATCAGTGATGAGAATTGCAACTCCTGGTTTTTTTTGCTCTCCATTTGCTTGGTATATCTTACTCCATCCCTTTATTTTGAGCCTTTGTGTATCCTTGCCTGTGAGATGTGTTCCCTGGATACAGCACACCAATGGGTTTTGGCTTTTTATTCAATTTGCCAGTCTGTGTCTTTTGATTGGTGCATTTAGCCCAATTGTATTTAGGGTTTTAATATTGTTATGTGTTAAGTTGATACTGCCATTTTGATGCTAGCTGGCTGTTTTGCCCATTAGTTGATGCAGATTCTTCATTTTGTTGATGCTCTTTAGCATTTGGTATGTTTTTGGAGTGGCTGGTACTGTTTTTTTTTTCTATGTATTGTGCCTCTTTCAGGAGCTCTTGTAAAGCAGGCCTGGTGGTGACAAAATCTCTGAGTACTCGAGTGTTTGCAAAGGATTTTATTTTTCCTTCACTTATGAAGCTCAGTTTGGCTGGATATGAAATTCTGGGTTGAAAGTTCTTTTCTTTAAAGATGTTGAATATTGGCCCCACTCTCTTCTGGCTTGTAGGGTTTCTGCTGAGAGATCTGCTGTGAGTCTGATGGGCTTCCCTTTGTGGGTTACCCACCCTTTCTTTCTGGCTGCCCTTAGCATTTTTTTCTTCATTTCAACCCTGGTGAATCTGACGATTATGTGCCTTGGGGTTGCTCTTCTTGAGGAATATCTTTGTGGTGTTCTCTGTATTTCCTGGACTTGAATATTGGCCTGCCTTGCTAGGTTGGGGAAATTTTCCTGGATAATATCCTGAAGAGTATTTTCCAGCTTGGATTCATTCTCTTCATCACATTCAGATACACCTATCAAACGTAGATTAGGTCTCTTCACATAGTCCCACATTTTGTAGAAACTTTGTTCACTCCTTTTTGTGCTTTTTTCTCTTATCTTGGCTTCTCGTTTTATTTCATTGAGTTGATCTTCGACCTCTGATATTCTTTCTTCTGCTTGGTCAGTTCGGCTGTTGAAACCTGTGCATGCTTCGTGAAGTTCTCGTGTTGTGTTTTTCAGCTCCTTCAATTTATTCATATTCCTCTCTAAGTTGTCCATTCTTGTTATCATTTCCTCAAATCTTTTTTCAAGGTTTTTAGTTTCTTTGCATTGATTTAGAACATGTTCTTTTAGCTCACGGAAGTTTCTCATTACCCACCTTCTGATTTTATCATTTCATCACACTCATTCTCCATCCAGTTTTGTTCCCTTGCTGGTGAGGAGTTTTGGTCCTTCGTATGAGGTGAGGTGTTCTTGTTTCGGGTGTTTTCCTCCTTTTTTGCACTGGTTTTTTTCCATCTTTGTGGATTTATCCACCTGTCATCTGAGTGGATGTTGATTTTCCAATTGGGTCTCTGAGTGGATGTCCAGATTGTTGATGTTTAAGTATTTCTGTTTCTTTGTTTTCCTTCTAACAGTCTGGCCCCTCTGCTGTAGTACTGCTGAGGTCCACTCCAGGCCCTGCTTGCCTGGGGAACTCCTGTAGCAGCTGCAGAACCATGAGAGTTGCTACCAGATTCGTCTTTTGCTATTTTTGTCCCTGAATGATGCCCGCCATATGTCAGTCTGATCAGTCCTTTGTGAGGTGACTCTTTGTATATACAGGGGTCAGGGAGCTGCTTGAGGAGACTGTCTGTACTTTATAGGAAAGTGCTGAGCTGTGAGCTCTGTTGTTCATTCAGGGCTGCTAGGCAGGTACGTTTAAGTCTGCTGCAGCAGAACTTATAAAGCCCCCTTTTTTTCTTCAGGTGCTCTGTCCGGGGGAATTAGGGCTCCATTTATGAGTATCCATTGTACTGTCCTGCCCAGCCAAGGGGCTGTCTAATCACTGCTTGCCTGCAGTAGCTATGCTCAGCTGCTGTGGGTTCCGCTCTGTTGCCATGGGCTCCGCCCTGCTGCCATGTGTAATTCCATGTAGTCCTGTTTATATGGGTGTGCTCGCCTCTGTAGTGGTGGACTCTGTCTGTTATTGCGGGTTGCCCTGGCAGTGGCAGGTTGCCTCGGCAACGGCAGGTTGTGTCAGCAATGGCAGTTTAGCTCCATAGGGGTCGAGTGCCTCGGTAATGGTGGACGCCCCTCCCCCTCCAAGCTGCACTGTCCTAGGTTGTGCTGTGCTTGCCGTGAAACTCTCAACCTTGAGCATTTCCAATTGCTGTTTTGTTTGTTTTCGTGGGGGTGGGACCCGCTGAGCCTGATCACCTGGCTCCCTGCCTCAGAGCCCTTTTTTTTTTTTTAAGTTGAGCAGTTGACTCTCTCCCAGGTGTTCCAGTCGCCTGCTGCAAGGGCGCCGGGATCTCTGTGATTTCCCATGCAGCGACCCACTGTGCCGACTCAAACCACATTGCTGCCCGGGAATCTCCTGGGCTGGCTTTCTGTTTAAGTCTCCTTTAATCAGATGAATGTGCTAATCTGCCTTCCGAAATCTCCAATTGCCAGTTTAACAGGGCAACGAAACCAGTGTATTTTGTACAGAGTGTTGCTGTGCTGCGGCCTTGGCCCAAACAGCTGCGCCAGCCCAAATAGTCGCGCCGGCCCAAACTGCCGCGCAGCCCGTGGGGCTCTTACACCTGGGAATCTCCTAGTCTGTGAACAATAAAGTTCCGTATGGAAATGCGGCGTCCACTCACCCTCTGTGGATTGACTGGGAGCTGCAATCCTGAGTTGGTCCTACAGCACCATCTTCCTAAGTCCCTGGTCGCCATGTCTTTATTTCTTGTTGTCCCGAGAAGTCCCATGTATAGCCAGGGCTTTATTTACCATCTATGTGCTATGGCTCCCAACTGTTATCTGTAACCTAGACCTCATTCCTGAACTGAAAGCCTGTATACCTAGCTTCCTATGAGTTTCCTAAGAAAACCCTTAAAATTTAGCATATTCAAAATTTTACCCACTTTCTTAATTCCAAAACTTCTTTCTGAAAACTATCTTTGTAATTGACATGACCATCTGCCAAATAGTACCTAAAATAGAAACCTGACAGTCACTGTAATATACTTTTATTCTTACTCTTATTCTTTATATTCTACATTTCTTATTGGGTTTTTTAAAATCCCAGCCCCATTGCTGTTGTCTTAGCTCATTATTTTTTGCATGTTACTAACCTGCTAATGGGTGTCCACAATTCCACCCTTAGACTGACCCACCCTTTCTCCCTGTCTCCCAGCCTTTTTTTATTTAGCAGAGATCATTTGAAGGAGGTTATTGAAATAAGAAAGAAGTAGCATCAGTATATTGTAGAACATTATAAAACACATAAGAGTATGTAACGAAGTAAATTTAAAACTTAGGTAGTCTCCCTATTAGAGAATATGATTAATGTTTAATTAATTCGTATTTATATCAAGTTTTTTTGATATTTCAATATAATTGGGTCATTCTGTAGATACACTATTTAAATTATTCTTTCCCCTTCACTTATTATTTTAAATGGCTACAATAATGGTATCATTTCATCGAATTATTATGATGGTTAAATTGGTTAATGCATGTGAGCAATGCTTGATCTGTCACATATCTTTATCCTCAGTATCAGCAGCAGTATTGTTCCTTGTTTCTTACTGTGTGAATTAATGCTTTAGCTAGATAAACAACACCCTTCATGACCTGATTCTCATCTATTTGTATAGTCTCAACTCTCGATGCTCTCAATAATAAATTTTCAATTTAAGCAAATGGAATTGCTTCTTGTTCTTCAGATGCGAGATGCTCTCTTATGTCTCCAAACATATGAGAAAGAACTTTTCCTGTCACTAAATAGTAAAAGGAATTTATTACATAGATTATCATATTGGAAATATTGAATAACATTGCAGTTTCTATCTTTAAAAGCAGTTTCATAGAAGATGCAGAATTTTTTTTGTCAGTGTTATACTTATTTTCAGTAAAACTGAGAGCATAATATTATATGGTCCTTCTCTGACTGAAGTAGTCCAGGTATGTAGCTTTCTTGTTAACTTAAGTTGATAGAGAGAGAGGCTCAAGCATACAGATTTATGATTGGATAGTCTATTCCTTGGATAAGGGATCTCTTAACCTGTGGTTCATAGACCTCTTATCAAAAGGGTCTGTGGGTAGAATTCAGGAGGGCCAGGGGAATGGACTGTGGACTTGGGTGGAAAAAAACTTATATTTTGTTTCACTGTCTGCTAACAAAATTTTGATATTCCTTCAGTTATGAATGGTAGCGATAGGCCATGATAATATTAGCAGCATAGTGACTTTGGTAGTAATAGAAGTCACAGATATTTTTATATTGTAATACAGTTACTGCAGCTATCTCTTGTGTAGTTGATGCTTATCTTAACTAATCAGTAATCATGAAAGTTATCACTTACATGGCAAGTAATTATAGTCTCCCCTGTATCAATAGATGTTGGTACAGTAAAGCTGGCCAAGTGAAAGGACAACTCTGCACTTAGTTGTTCATCCATCAAAATGAAGTTCCGTGTACTTTATGATGCTTTTTAGCATTCTCTAAATATAAAATTCTCTGTTATTTTCTTTGAAAGAGCAGCCGTAAGCACTTGTAACGACTTCAGAACTCCTTCAAAAGAGTTACTGAAGTTACTTCTATATAAGTAGCATAAAATTTGAACCATGGATTCATAGTTCTTTTCTTTCCGATACAAATTGCATTGAATATGTTGACCTAGCCAAAGATGAACTCATTGAGTTTAGGACAAAAAACTTACTACACTAGGTTTGGATTTAAAAGCCTTGGAGAATTCTGGTATTTTTTGTGAGAAGCCCTCCCTATGTTGTAAAGCAAACTATCTAAGTTTTAATTACATTTGTAGCAGTAAATACTGTATTTATGAATCAGGACTTTTATCACTTTTAAATATATAAAAAACTTGATGTCCAACATGACATGTGTGATGCCTTGTTGAAGACTGCCCAAAAAGTTCAATGTTCTCATTTGGTTTATGCAGAAACTTTCACTATGCTATTTCTTTTAAAAAACTATTTATGGCCGGGTGCGGTGGCTCAAGCCTGTAATCCCAGCACTTTGGGAGGCCGAGGCGGGTGGATCACAAGGTCAAGAGATTGAGACCATCCTGGTACATATAAACTATCATGGTACAGGGGAGACTATAATTACTTGCCATGTAAGTGATGACTTTCATGATTACTGATTAGTTAAGATAAGCATCAACTACACATGAGATAGCCACAGTAACTGTATTACAATATGAAAATATCTGTGACTTCTATTACTACCAAAGTCACTATGCTGCTAATATTATTATGGCCTATCGCTACCATTCATAACTGAAGGAATATCAAAATTCTGTTAGCAGACAGTGAAACAAAATAGAAGTTTTTTTTCCACCCAAGTCCACAGACCATGTCTACTAAAAATACAAAAAATTAGCTGGGCATGGTGGCACGTGCCTGTAATCCCAGCTACTCAGGAGGCTGAGGCTGGAAAATTGCCTGAACCTAGGAGGCGGAGGTAGTGGTGAGCCGAGATTGCGCCATTGCACTCCAGCCTGGGTAACAAGAGTGAAACTCCATCTCAAAGAAAAAAAACTATTTATATTTTAAATATACTCTCTTAACTTAATGGATTAATAAACAAAATATTTCAAAAACTATATTTCAGAAAAAGTTGTTTCCTTTGTAATCCCACATTTCTTGATTTATGGATTTAAAATGATTATTCTGAGAAAGGGAACCACTACCAAAGGTGTCTACAGCACAAATATATCATTTGTCTAAAATGATAATGAAAGTATCATTTGTCTAAAACAAAATATGTTTCTGAATATTCTTATGTGGGGGCATTTGTATAATAATAATACAATATAAAATGGAGTTACTAATTCTTAATCAATGTTGTAAGTCTCCTCTCTCCATTGCCCAACACAGTCCCTTATGCATATGAGTTATTCTATAGCTAGCTGTTTAATGAATGAACGAGTAAGGTATTACATGGTGCTTTTAAAAATAGTTTGTTATTTCTGTGAAAATGCTTATGCCCGGTGTAAAACCTTCACACAATACAGAAACCTACACAGAAAGTAAAAATCACTCAAAGGGTCAACTCCAATCATTCTTAACATTTTGATGATCTCTACAAGTATTCCATATATATGTACAAATAAAATCACACACACACACACACACACACACACACACCCCCACACACACACACACAGTTTTACATGAGGGAATCATATAATCATGCTTCATTGTAATTATTTCCCCCCCAACTCAATGGATAATGAATATCTTTTCATATCAATAAAATAGGTCTCTATCATTAATTGTATTTAGTTACATACTCATTGCACTATATATATTTACTGTAATTTACTCAGCAAATTTCCTGTTGATGGATATTTATTTTTTCTTATTTTTTTCACCATTTTAAGCAATATTGTAATCAGCCATACTATACTTAATATGCTTGTGTATAAAATCATTTTAAACTTGTGCAGTTATTTCTTTGCTAAATTCATAAGAAATGAGATTGTATATGTTACATTTAGAAAGTACTGTCAGTATGTTTCATGTTGTTCTTTCGTGAACAGTGTTTAGTATTCTGGTTTTCTCATAATACTTTTGGCACACAAAATTTTGCCAATCTCTTTGACCTTTAGCAATGAAAAGGCAAAAGACACTATAATATTACTTATTTGTATTCTTTGATCAGTAGTTAGGTTGCACATCTTTTCATTTGTTTTAAGCCCATTTATATTCTACAAATTGTATTATGATCTTATTTGGGGGTGTGTATTTGTGTCTTATGGAATTATAAAAACTCTGTGTATCATGTATATTAGCACTTTATCATAGATAGGGCAAATAATTTTGCAGCTTGTGTTTTAATTTTGCTTGTGATATTTTTTATATAGTTTAAAAATTAATAATCATTTATTTCTGATTTTTCTTATGGTAATTTACTTACAAAGGCTAGCCTTACCTCAAAGTTGTATTGCTCATATTTTAGTAGAATACTTTTGATATATTAAATCTGGAGTTTATCCAGCATTGTTTTTGGTGTAAATGGTGAGTAAATGACTAAACCTTATTTGCATCCAGATGACCAGGTAGCTCTTTTTTGTGGAGCAGGGCTTGTGCAGGGGCAGAGTCTTGCTCTGTTGCACAGGCTGGAGTCCAGTGGCCAATCTCAGCTCACTGCAACCTCTGCCTCCTGGATTTAAGTGATTCTTCTGCCTCAGCATCTCGAGTAGCTGGGATCACAGACATGCACCACCACACTCAGCTGAGTTTTTGTACTTTTAGTAGAGATGGGGTTTCTCTGTGTTGGCCAGGCTAGTCTCCAACTCCTGGCCTCAAGTTATCTGCCCACCTTGGCCTCCTGAAGTACTGGTATTATAGGCATGAGCCACCACGCCTGGCCTGCACCAATATTTTTAAATTCTGTAATCCATCTTTTCCCTGATTAAGATATACCATTTATCACATGTTAAATTATTATAATTTTGTGGATCTATTTCCTGTATTTCTAGTTTACTCCATTGGTCTCCCCACCTCTTCTAGTACCAGTATCATATGGTTTTTTTCATAAGTGTATATCCGTATGTTTTGCAGTAAGACAGATTCACTTATTACTTTTTTTTTTGTAGTTTTCTAGGCTTGTTTAGCCCAGTAATTTTTAGATAAAACATTGCTTTGAAGCAAACATCTTACCATAATGTTTGCATCCCAAGTTTGAAAAACAATGTCCACATTCACATTTCTCAAATTATTAGCAGTTTGGAACACAAGCATAATTTTTGCTCAGAGGGAATGCCTTAAGATTGTGATGTATTAGGGTCACATAAAAGGAGTTGCATGCAAATAAAGTTGCATATAAATAGTGAAAGATGTTCCTGTGAAAGTAAGTAGGGACCAGATGCTTTTGAGCCATGTTTTAAGGAGTTTGAAATCCATTTCTAGATTAGAGAAAGTCATTGAGGTGTAAAAGCAATGGATGTGATGAGACCCTAGCATTGTGTTAGGAGTTATTCTATCTATAATGTGGAGAATGGATTGAAGAGGGGAAAGACTGGAGAAGAGTGTGTCTTAGATATGGCCATGACTACGGAGAAAATGGAATAAACGGGAGAAACATTAAGAACAAGAAATGGGAATGTGGCAAGGGAAATGGAGATGTCAGGGTTAACAAACTGTTACCAAGTGTGTAGAACTGAGGTGAAATTTAATTTAGTTAACAATACTCATTATTAATATTGCTATTAATATTATTAATATTCCTCATTATCATAATATTCCTTATTGGTGCTATTATTATACTCATTACTAACATTATTTTAAACATTACTAATTATTACCTTTTTTGGTTAAAGGAATATTTCTCAATCTTTGAGTATGAGGACTTCATTTTAATAAGAAAAAAGGTAGATTGCTCTCTCTTCCATATGATAGATGTATTTTTAGTAGGAGTTGATATATGTAATGTTTTCAAGGGACTTTTAATTTTATTACTTACAATATCATGCATATATATTATTCATGCATATATTTTGTTAGGGCTAAATAAAAATCAAAATGCACAATGGTTAGTGCCGTTAAAAGTAGTGGAACTCTTCCAATAACTTTTCAACATCCTTTGTTCCCCACCTCATCAAGATCTGCAGCCCACAGATTTAGAACAACAGGTTGAAACAATTCTTTATGAAATTGTTTTGAAGATTTTAGCCTTAGATGTACATTTTCCCCACTTCTATTGGAAAATTAATTTCAGAATATAGGGTTCATCTTTTTATTCAAGACACATTTTATTAAATAGGAGGAAAGTGATTAACAAATGTTTTTAACGTGAGAGTTTGTTAAGTATAACAAGTAAAAAATTTAAAACAGTCTAGACAAGTACACATGAGGAACTTTAGTGACTTTATTTTTTTCCTCTTATTTCTGTATTATTATACAAATAATTTTACAACCGTATCACTAGAGGATTGTTTCTTCATTTATTTAACATAGAATTAATTGCACTCTGATCCAGAAGCAAATACAACAAAAACAAAGATAAATAGATGGGGCACAATTAAACTAAAAAGCTTCTGCACAGTGAAAGAAATAAGCAGCAGAGTTAACAGACAACCTATAGAGTGGGGGAGAAATGTTCACAATCTTCTACAAAGAACTCAAATCAGCAAGAACAAAGCAGTCTCATTAGGTCAGATGTGGTGGCTCACACCTGTCATCCCAGCCCTTTGGGAGGCTGAGGTGGGTGTATCACTTGAGATTAGGAGTTCAAGATCAGCCTGGTCAATGTGGTGAAACCCCATCTCTACTAAAAATACAAAAATTAGCTGGATGTGGTGGTGGGTGCCTATAACCCTAACTGCTTGGGAGGCTGAAGTGAGAGAATCACCTGAACCCATGAGGTGGAGGTTGCAATGAGCCAAGATCGTATCTTTGTACTCCAGCCTGGGTGACAGAGAGAGATTCTGTCTCAAAAAAAAAAAAAAAAAAAGTAATCAAAAAGTAGGCTAAAGAATAGACAATTCTCAGAAGATATACAAATGGCCAATAAGAATGTTGAAAAATATTCATTACTAATGATTGGGGAAATTAAAATCAAAACAACAATGTCGTATCACCTCACTCCTGTAAGAATGGCCATACAAAAAAAAAAAAAATAGATGTTCACATGAAAAGGGAACAGTTTTATACTGTTTGTGGGAGTGTAAACTAGTACAACCACTATGGAAAACAGTGTGGCGATTCCTTAAAGAACTAAATCTACCATTTGATCCAGCAATCCAACTACTAGGTATCTAGCCTGAGGAAAAGAAGCCATTGTGCAAAAAAGATACTTGCACATGCATGTTTATAGCAGCATAATTTGCAATTGCAAAAAATGTGAAACCAGCCCAAATGCCCATCAGTCAACAAGTGGATAAAGAAAATATGGTATCTATATACTGTGGAATACTACTCGGCCATAAAAAGGAATGAAATAATGGTATTTGTAGCAACCTGGATGGGAATAGAGACCATTATTCTAAGTGAAGTAACTCAGAATGGAAAACCAAATATCATATATTCTCATTCACACGTGGGAGCTAAGCTATGAGGATGCAAAGGTGTAACAATGATGCATTGGACTTTGGGGACTTGGGGGAAAGGGTGAGGGGTGATGAGGGATAAAAGAGTACACACTGGGTACAGTGTACACTGCTTGGGTGATGGGTGCACCAAAATTTCAGAAATCACCATTAAAATATTTATTCATGTAACCAAATACCACCTGTTCCCTCAAACCTATCGAAATTTAAAAAATTTCACTCTGTATGTATAATGTGAACTATATTGTAAAAACACTTCTTATAGCATAAATTATTTAGCGCTTTTATTGTAATTCATTGAGAGTCAGCAGTTATGACTTTCACTTCTTAAAAATTTAGAAGAATGCCTTGCAGAATTAAATTGTCATTTAGTATCACCCTTTAGAGCAGTCAGTGTCTGTACATTCTGTGACAAAGTAAAAAACCGTTATTCATTAAAATTTAATTATAATTGATTTTTGCTTTTGAAGGCTCTTTATCTGTGAAAATGTCTTTATATCCTGAATTTTCCTAAAATAATGAAATTTTATATTGTTTATTTAAAAATAATCTTTGGCATAAGAGTTAAAATTAATTCCTCTTGGTTTTATTGAATGCATTCTTGTGTTCAGCATTGTTACAGTTGCTATGGAAATAAAAATAAATATAATTAATCTAACAAACTTATAAAAAATACCCATGTATGCTGGGCTGGCACAGTAAAGATAAAAAGAGTTCATTAAGATGAAAAAAGACACAGATAAATAATTACAAGGTAGTTGGAGAAACAGGGAATACATATATATTAGGTATTGAAATGATGTATTATACTGAATGTTATAGACAAAATAAATTTTACTCTTAGTTCATTCATTCAACAGTGGCCTATTTAATTCATACAGTACTTTAGTAAATTCCTTTAACTCAGTATTCTGTATTATATGTTGATTGCCATATAAAGCTACTTAATTCTTTTTCATCCATTATTTATTTAAAGAATATGCTTGTTAACAAAAGTACTGTGTATTTTCATTACACTTTGTTTTTTTTTCTCATGGGACCCTCCAGAGTATATTTGTAATGAGTGGCATAGAGAATTAAACTTATATTGCCTTATATTTATATTCTTAAAAGTTGATACATCAATAACTGATAGAAATAAATTTTACCTAGAGGATTTTATGCTTTTATTCACTTTATTTCCAATTTATGTGTAACTCCTAAGCAAGATCATTTTCAAATTCTGACTGCTACATAGATTTTAAAATTTGTCTTTCTTTTAAACATTGAAGAATAAAGTAAGTAGAATACAGCTCAAATTTTAGAACATAGTCTCCATGAGACAGTTTTTTTATGCCATAGAAAACCACTGGCTGATTACCTTCTCAGTCAATATTGCTCTTCGGTGTTGAACTATATGTATTCTTAGAAGTATGAAACATTTTTATTTTAGTACCACTAGCTAAATTTGATTTTTGTGCTTACGATGTAAAGACAAGATTTAAATTAACACCAACAGCAGAGACTCTTAAAAATTTAGAATGTTATACTGTGAATTTAAATAATCTTTCTGTGCTCGTCATTTTACATGGATGGTATCATAAGACAAGTAATGACAGATTAAGACCTACCTAGCAGAGGGAAAACGAAATTACATGACTTTATTAAGGCATAAATAAACCTATTAACCATTATCTGGCATACCAATTAGTAGAAAGAGCACTGACAATTTTATTTATCAACATTAAATACAATTATTAATTACAGACCTGATGAATCTAGCAGTAAGCAGGCCATGTTGGATATACTGGGACCTTAGGTCCATTATATGAGAAGGACAATTACCAAAATCCTGTGTGGAAATAAGTAATTGTACTTGTAAAATTTTAATTGCCTTGGAATAAGGCAAATTCTATTTTCTTGTCTGTGAATACAAATAGCATGGCATGAAGGTAACAAGCTTCAGTAGTTGTAAATAGAAAATAGATATATGTTAAGTTTTAAAACAAAGAAAAGAGTGATGAATTTTTAGTGTCATAGTATTCCATGTGAATGGCATATTGTAAATACATGCAGTTTTTTTTTGTTACATCATAGTGAAAATAATCTGGGAAGGAACTTTTTGAATGAATTACTACAGGTGAATGGGAATTAGGTAATTAAAAATATTTTCATTATGTGATCAGCAGTGTTGTGAAATGAACAAGAGACAACTCACATTTTTTGTGTCTTTTTTTCTTTTTCTATGAAGATCCAAATTCCAGAATTTGTGGACATTTACTCATAGGTGCAGCCAAGAATTCTTTTGCAAAACTCATGGAAAAAATTAGTCTGGTAATGGAATGTATACCTCTGCACAGTAGCAGGAGTATTACATATGTAGAAAAAGATTCTCTGGTTCAGAGGCTGGCCCATGGACTTCATAAAGTAAACACCCTGGCCCTAAAATATGGTTTGTGTGGCCATGTGCCCATTATGGTATGTATAAACTTTTATTTAGTAGTAACCTAAGAACTTGTAGGTTTAATTTTGAATCACCCTAATTTGTAGTTTAAATTATTAGTTGTACACGAATGTACCTGGATCTTCTTTAGAATTCATGTAAAATTTGATTAAAGTGAATAAAAATACTTCCAAATAAGTATTCAAAATATCAAAATACAAGTCATGGGCCAGGTGCAATGGCTGATGCCTGTAATCCCAGCACTTTGGGAGACTGAGGCAGGTGGATCACCTGAGGTCAGGAGTTTGAGACCAGCCTGGCCAACATGGTGAAACCCTGTCTCTACCAAAAATACAAAAATTAGCCAGGTGTGGTGGTAGGTGCCTCTAATCCCAGCTACTCAGGAGGCTGAGGCATGAGAATCGCTTGAACTCGGGAGCTGGAGGTTGCAATGAAACAAGATTGTGCCACTTCACTCCAGCCTGGTCAACAGAGCAAGGCTCTGTCTCAAAAAAAAAAAAAAAAAAAAAAAAAAAAATCATTACATTAGTGCTAAGTTTAACGTTCTCTATTAATGCACCGCAACAGAATTGTATGAGACCCAAAGAGCTGTCAGTTTCATGTTTAGCCATAGATTATTTCTTTTCTTTAGGTGTTCATTTTTCATAAGCTAAATCATTGGTAACATAAAAAATAAAGTTTTCACCTCTACGTTTCTGTAATAGCTGATACTGTTTTTTGGATAATCTAAGTTACATTTAATTTAGTAAAAACGGTTATTGCTATTGTTAGTCCATCTGTAGTTACTGTTTGTAAAGTTGCTCTTGTTTAACAACAGAAAGGCACAGCATCATTGCACAAACAAATATTTGGATTTACACAAAGACTGCATGCTGCAGAAGTAGAGCGCCGCTCACTACGCTTAGAGGTCACAGAATTCAAACGAAGTGTGAATGAAATGAAAAAGGAGCTTGACAAAGCCCACGGTCTCCAAATGCAGTTAAATGAATTTAAGCAGTCTGTAAGTATATATCATTTAGAAAACTATTGATTTGGTGATATCTGTTTCTTTATCTCGATATCCTTTTTTTCTTAACTTTTATTATGTTTGATTTTTCAAATCATTCAAAACCCTATTAATAACATTTCTTTTTCTTTAGAAAATTTCCCTCCTAAAATGCCTCCAGTTGCTGATGTAGGCTGGGGTTGAGGGGTTTGCAGGGAGAGAGATTTCCTCTCTTGTTCTTTTTTTTTTTTTTGAGATATAATCTGACTGTATTGTACAGGCTGGAGTGCAGTGGGGTGATCTTGGCTCACTGCAACCCTAACCTCCTGGGTTCAAGTGATTCTCCTGCCTCAGCCTCCCAAACATCTGGGATTACAGGCACCTGCCACCATGTCTGGCTATTTTTTTTTTTTTTCAGAGCAATTTTGCTTTTATTTTATTTATTTATTTATTTATTTTTAATTTTTTATTGGATTTTAGGTTTTGGGGTACATGAGCAGAGCATGCAAGACAGTTGCGTAGGAACACACATGGCAGTGTGCTTTTCTTTCCTTCTCCCCTTCACCCACATTTGGCATTTCTCCCCAGGCTATCCCTCCCCACCTCCCCCTCCCACTGGCCCTCCCCTTTTCCTCCCTATAGACCCCAGTGTTTAGTACTCCCCTTTCTGTGTTCATGTGTTCTCATTTTCCGTCACCCGCCTATGAGTGAGAATATGCGGTGTTTCATTTTCTGTTCTTGTGTCAGTTTGCTGAGGATGACGTTCTCCAGATTCATTCATGTCCCTACAATCGACACAAACTCATCATTTCTGATTGCTGCATAATATTCCATGGTGTATATGTGCCACATTTTTCCAATCCAGTCTATTATCAATGGGCATTTGGGTTGATTCCAGGTCTTTGCTATTGTAAACAGTGCTGCAATGAACATTCGTGTACATGTGTCCTAATAGTAGAACGATTTATAGTCTTTTGGATATATACCCAGTAATGGGATTGCTGGGTCAAATGGAATTTCTATATCTAAGGCCTTGAGGAATCGCCACACTGTCTTCCACAATGGTTGAACTAATTTACACTCCCACCAACAGTGTAAAAGTGTTCCTTTTTCTCCACATCCTCTCCAGCATCTGTTGTCTCCAGATTTTTTAATGATCGCCATTCTAACTGGTGTGAGATGGTATCTCAATGTGGTTTTGATTTGCATCTCTCTGATGACCAGTGACGATGAGCATTTTTTCATATGATTGTTGGCCTCATATATGTCTTCTTTCGTAAAGTGTCTGTTCATATCCTTTGCCCACTTTTGAATGGGCTTGTTTGTTTTTTTCCTGTAAATCCGTTTGAATTCTTTGTAAATTCTGGATATCAGCCCTTTGTGAGATGGGTAAACTGCAAAAATTTTTTCCCATTCTGTTGGTTGCCAATCCACTCTAGTGACTGTTTCTTTTGCCATGCAGAAGCTGTGGAGTTTGATTAGGTCCCATTTGTCTATTTTGGCTTTTGTTGCCAATGCTTTGGTGTTTTGTTCATGAAGTCCTTGCCTACTCCTATGTCCTGGATAGTTTTGCCTAGATTTCCTTCTAGGGTTTTTATGGTGCCAGGTCTTATGTTTAAGTCTTTAATCCATCTGGAGTTAATTTTAGTGTAAGGTGCCAGGAAGGGGTCCAGTTTCTGCTTACTGCACATGGCTAGCCAGTTTTCCCAACACCATTTGTTAAACAGGGAATCCTTTCCCCCTTGCTTGTTTTTGTCAGGTTTATCAAAGATTTTATAGTTGTAGATATGTTGTGTTGCCTCCGGTGCCTCTGTTTTGTTCCATTGGTCTATATCTCTGTTTTGGTACCAGTACCATGCTGTTTTGATTACTGTAGCCTTGTAGTATAGTTTGAAATCCGGTAGTGTGATGCCCCCCGCTGTGTTCTTTTTGCTTAGAATTGACTTGGCTATGCGGGCTCTCTTTTGGTTCCATATGAAGTTCATGGTGGTTTTTTCCAGTTCTGTGAAGAAAGTCAATGGTAGCTTGATGGGGATAGCGTTGATTCTGGAAATTACTTTGGGCAGTATAGCCATTTTCACGATATTCATTCTTCCTAACCATGAACATGGAATGTTTCTCCATCTGTTTGTGTCCTCTCTGATTTCGTTGAGCAGTGGTTTGTAGTTCTCCTTGAAGAGGTCGCTTATGTTCCTTGTGAGTTGTATTCCAAGGTATTTTATTCTTTTTGTAGCAATTGTGAATGGCAGTTCGTTCTTGATTTGGCTTTCTTTAAGTCTGTTATTGGTGTATAGGAATGCTTGTGATTTTTGCACCTTGATTTTATATCCTGAGACTTTGCTGAGGTTGCTTATCAGTTTCAGGAGTTTTTGGGCTGAGGCGATGGGGTCTTCTAGGTATACTATCATGTCGTCTGCAAATAGAGACAATTTGGCTTCCACCTTTCCTATTTGAATACGCTTTATTTCTTTTTCTTGCCTGATTGCTCCGGATAGAACTTCCAGAATTATATTGAATAGGAGTGGTGAAAGAGGGCATCCTTGTCTAGTGCCAGATTTCAAACGGAATGCTTCCAGTTTTTTCCCATTCAGTATGATATTGGCTGTTGGTTTGTCACAAATAGCTTTTATTACTTTGAGATACGTTCCATCGATACCAGGTTTATTGAGGGTTTTTAGCATAAAGGGCTGTTGAATTTTATCAAATGCCTTCTCTGCATCAATTGAGATAATCATGTGGTTTTTGTTTTTGGTTCTGTTTATGTGGTGAATTACGTTTATAGACTTGCGTATGTTGAACCAGCCTTGCATCCCCGGGATGAATCCTACTTGATCATGGTGAATAAGTTTTTTGATTTGCTGTTGCATTCGGCTTGCCAATATTTTATTGAAGATTTTTGCATCTATGTTCATCATGGATATTGGTTTGAAGTTTTCTTTTCTTGTTGGGTCTCTGCCAGGTTTTGGTATCAGAATGATGTTGGTCTCGTAAAATGATTTGGGAAGTATTCCCTCCTTTTGGATTGTTTGAAATAGTTTTAGAAGGAATGGTACCAGCTCCTCTTTGTGTGTCTGGTAGAATTCGGCTGTGAACCCGTCTGGACCTGGGCTTTTTTTGTGTGGTAGGCTCTTAATTGCTGCCTCGACTTCTGACCTTGTTATTGGTCTATTGATAGTTTCAGCTTCCTCCTGGTTTAGGCTTGGGAGGACACAGGAGTCCAGGAATTTATCCATTTCTTCCATGTTTACTAGTTTATGTGCATAGAGTTGTTTGTAATATTCTCTGATGATGGTTTGAATTTCTGTGGAATCTGTGGAGATTTCCCCTTTATCATTTTTTATTGCATCTATTTGGTTGTTCTCTCTTTTATTTGTAATCAATCTGGCTAGTGGTCTATTTTTTTAATCTTTTCAAAAAACCAGCTCTTGGATTTATTGATTTTTTGAAGGGTTTTTCGTGTCTCAATCTCTTTCAGCTCAGCTCTGATCTTAGTTATTTCTTGTCTTCCGCTGGGTTTTGAGTTTTTTTGATCTTGCTCCTCTAGCTCTTTCAATTTTGACGATAGGGTGTCAATTTTGGATCTCTCCATTCTCCTCATATGGGCACTTATTGCTATATACTTTCCTCTAGAGACTGCTTTAAATGTGTCCCAGAGGTTCTGGCACATTGTGTCTTCGTTCTCATTGGTTTCGAAGAACTTCTTTATTTCTGCCTTCATTTCGTTGTTTACCCAGTCAACATTCAAGAGCCAGTTGTTGAGTTTCCATGAAGCTGTGCAGGTCTGGGTCGATTTCTGAATTCTGAGTTCTAACTTGATTGCACTATGGTCTGAGAGTCTGTTTGTTATGATTTCAGTTGTTCTGCATTTGTTGAGCAGTGCTTTACTTCCAATTATGTGGTCAATTTTAGAGTAGGTTTGATGTGGTGCTGAGAAGAATGTGTATTCTTGGATTTGGGGTGGAGAGTTCTGTAAATGTCTATCAGGTTTGCTTGCTCCAGGTCTGAGTTCAAGCCCTGGATATCCTTGTTGATTTTCTGTCTGGTTGATCTGTCTAGTATTGACAGTGGAGTGTTAAAGTCTCCCACTATTATTGTGTGGGAGTCTAAGTCTCTTTGTAAGTCATTAAGAACTTGCCTTATGTATCTGGGTGCTCCTGCATTGGGTCCATATATGTTTAGGATCGTTAGCTCTTCTTGTTGTATTGATCCTTTTACCATTATGTAATGTCCTTCTTTGTCTCTTTTGATCTTTGTTGCTTTAAGGTCTATTTTATCAGAGATGAGAATTGCAACTCCTGCTTTTTTTGCTTTCTATTAGCTTGGTAAATCTTCCTCCATTTCTTTATTTTGAGCCTTTGTGTATCCTTGCATGTGAGATGGGTTTCCTGTATACAGCACACTGATGGGTTTTGGATTTTTATCCAATTTGCCAGTCTGTGTCTTTTGATTGGTGCATTTAGTCCATTTACATTTAGGGTTAATATTGTTATGTGTGAATTTGATACTGCCATTTTGATGCTAAGTGCCTGTTTTGCCTTTTAGTTTTTGTAGATTCTTCATTATGTTGATGCTCTTTAGCATTCAGTGTGATTTTGGAATGGCTGGTACTGGTTGATCCTTTCTATGTGTAGTGCCTCTTTTAGGAGCTCTTGTAAAGCAGGCCTGGTGGTGACAAAATCTCTGAGTACTTGCTTGTTCTCAAAGGATTTTATTTTTCCTTCACTTCTGAAGCTCAGTTTGGCTGGATATGAAATTCTGGGTTGAAAGTTCTTTTCTTTGAGAATGTTGAATATTGGCCCCCACTCTCTTCTGGCTTGTAGTGTTTCTGCCGAGAGATCTGCTGTGAGTCTGATGGGCTTCCCTTTGTGGGTGACCCGACCTTTCTCTCTGGCTGCCCTTTGTATTCTCTCTTATATTTCAACCCTGTTGAATCTGACGATTATGTGCCTTGGGGTTGCTCTTCTTGCGGAATATCTCTGTGGTGTTCTCTGTATTTCCTGCAGTTGAGTGTTGGCCTGTCTTGCTAGGTGGGGGAAATTTTCCTGGATGATGTCTTGAAGAGTATTTTCCAGCTTGGATTCATTCTCTTCGTCCCCTTCTGGTCCACCTATCAAACGTAGGTTAGGTCTTTTCACATAGTCCCACATTTCTTGGAGACTTTGTTCATTCCTTTTTGCGCTTTTTTCTCTGATCTTGGTTTCTCATTTTATTTTATTGAGTTGGTCTTTGACTTCAGATATTCTTTCTTCTGCTTGGTCAATTCGGCTATTGAAACTTGTGTTTGCTTCGCGAAGTTCTTGTATTGTGTTTTTCAGCTCCTTTAATTCATTCATATTCCTCTCTAAGTTATCCATACTTGTTATCATTTCCTCAAATCTTTTTTCAAGGTTCTTAGTTTTTTTGCATTGATTTAATACATGATGTTTTAGCTCACAAAAGTTTCTCGTTATCTATCTTCTGAAGTCTAATTCCATCATTTCGTCACAGTCATTCTTGGTCCAGCTTTGTTCCCTTGCTGGTGAGGAGTTTTGGTCCTTTCTAGGAGGCGAGGTGTTCTGGTTTTGGGTGTTTTCCTCCTTTTTGCGCTGGTTTCTTCCCATCTTTGTGGATTTGTCTGCTGGTCGTCTGCGTAGTTGCTGACTTTTTGATTGGGTCTCTGAGTGGACACCCAGAATGTTGATGATGAAGTATTTCTGTTACTTGGTTTTCCTTCTACCAGGCTAGCCCCTTTGCTGTATGACTGCTGAGGTCCACTCCAGACCCTGCTTGTCTGGGGTGCACCTCTAGCAGCTGTGGCACAGCGAGGGATGCTACCAGTTTCTTATTCTGCTATCTTTGTCCCAGGATGATGCCTGCCTAATGTCAGTCTTTTGGATATAGAGGGGTCAGGGAGCTGCTTGAGGAGACAGTTTGTACTTTATATGGGCTTCATTGCTGAGCTGTGAGCTCTGTTGTTCATTCAGGGCTGTTAGGCTGCTATGTTTGATTCTGCAGCAACAGAGCTCATTAAAAAACCCCTTTTTTTTCTCAAATGCTTTGTGTTGAGGGGTTTGGGCTTTATTTTTGGATTTCCTTTGAGGTCCTGCTCAGCTAGGACACAGACTAGCCACTGTTTGGCTACCAAGCCTCCGCCCTGCTGTTGTGTGATTCGCCCTGTTCCTGCAGGCTCTGCTGTGGTCTCTGCCACGCTCTGCGGCGGAGTCTCTCTGTTGTAGTGGGTTGCCTCGGCAATGGCAGGCTGCGTCAGCAGTGGGCGTGTATCTCAGTAGGGACGGGTTGCCTCGGCAACGGCAGGCTGCGTCAGCAGTGGGCGTGTATCTCAGTAGGGACGGGTTGCCTCGGCAATGGCAGGGTGCGTCAGCAGTGGGCGTGTATCTCAGTAGGGACAGGTTGCCTCGGCACCGGCTGGCTGCGTCAGCAATAGGCATGTATCTCAGTTGGGGCGGGTTGCCTTGGTAATGTTGGACGCCCCTCCCCCTCAGAGCGTCTCGGGCCGTCTGCCCGGGGCTTGTTTGAAATCACAGTTTTGTTCGTCCCACTGGGCCAACCCTAACTCTCTGTCCCTGCGATCCCCTGGCTGGCCCACTGTCCAAGTCTAGCTCAGTCTCAAGTCCAGCCCTCTCACGTCTCCTGTTGCCGGTTCAATGGGGCACCCGGACAAGCGCGCCCTGTGGGGAGCACTGGGTAGGGCCGGCCGCCGCCACCCCGGCTGCCGGCTTCGCCAGGCGGAGGTTCTGCCTGGTGTCCCGTGTCTCCTCTGCACTTGGGAATTTCCCCGTTCCGTGGGCAACAAAGATCAGTCTGGAAATTCAGCTCAGACTCACCTTTCCGCGGACACAACACGAGCTCCAATCCTGGGTTGTTCTCACAGCGCCATCTTGAGTCCTCCTTCGGGTTAATATTGTTATGTGTGAATTTGATACTGCCATTTTGATGCTAAGTGTCTGTTTTGCCTGTTAGTTGTAGATTCTTCATTATGTTGATGCTCTTTAGCATTTACTGTGATTTTGGAATGGCTGGTACTGGTTGTTCCTTTCTATGTGTAGTGCCTCTTTTAGGAGCTCTTGTAAAGCAGGCCTGGTGGTGACAAAATCTCTGAGTACTTGCTTGTTCGCAAAGGATTTTATTCTTCCTTCACTTCTGAAGCTCAGTTTGGCTGGATATGAAATTCTGGGTTGAAAGTTCTTTTCTTTGAGAATGTTGAATATTGGCCCCCACTCTCTTCTGGCTTGTAGTGTTTCTGCCAAGAGATCTGCTGTGAGTCTGATGGGCTTCCCTTTGTGGGTAACTCGACCTTTCTCTCTGGCTGCCCTTAGTATTTTCTCCTTTATTTCATCCTTGTTGAATCTGACGATTGTGTGCCTTGGGGTTGTTCTTCTTGCAGAATATCTCTGTGGTGTTCTCTGTATTTCCTGCAATTGAGTGTTGGCCTGTCTTGCTAGGTGGGGGAAGTTTTCCTGGATGATGTCCTGAAGAGTATTTTCCAGCTGGGATTCATTCTCTTTGTCCCCTTCTGGTACACCTATCAAACGTAGGTTAGGTCTTTTCACATAGTCCCACATTTCTTGGAGACTTTGTTCATTCCTTTTTGCGCTTTTTTCTCTAATCTTGGTTTCTCGTTTAATTTCATTGAGTTGGTCTTCGACTTCAGATATTCTTTCTTCTGCTTGGTCAATTCGGCTATCGAAACTTGTGCATGCTTCGTGAAGTTCTCGTATTGTGTTTTTCAGCTCCTGTAATTCATTCATATTCCTCTCTAAGTTATCCATTCTTGTTATCATTTCCTCACATCTTTTTTTAAGTTCCTTAGTTTCTTTGCATTGATTTAATACATGTTCTTTTAGCTTACAAAAGTTTCTCATTATCCACCTTCTGAAGTCTAATTCCATCATTTTGTCACAGTCATTCTCCGTCCAGCTTTGTTCCCTTGCTGGCAAGGAGTTTTGGTCCCTTCTAGGAGGCAAGGTGTTCTGGTTTGGGGTGTTTTTCTCCTTTTTTCGCTGGTTTCTTCCCATCTTTGTGGGTTTATTTACTTGTCGTCTGCATTGTTGCTGACTTTTCAATTGGGTCTCTGAGTGGACACCCCGATTGTTGATGATGAAGTATTTCTGTTACTTGGTTTTCCTTCTAACAGCCTATCCCCTTCGCTGTACGACTGCTGAGGTCCACTCCAGGCCCTGCTTGTCTGGGTTGCACCTCTAGCAGCTGTGGCACAGTGAGGGATGCTACCCGTTTCTTTTTCTGCTATCTTTGTCCCAGGATGATGCCTGCCAAATGTCAGTCTTTTGGATATAGAGGGCTCAGGGAGCTGCTTGAGGAGACAGTCTGTACTTTTTAGGAGCTCAGTTGCTGAGCTATGAGCTCTGTTGTTCATTCAGGGGTGTTAGGCTGCTATGTTTGATTCTGCTGCAACAGAGCTCATTAAAAAGACCCTTTTTTTCTCAAATGCCTTGTGTTGGGGGGTTCGGGCTTTATTTTTCGATGTCCGTTGAGGTGTCCTGCCCAGCTAGGAGCAGACTAGCCACTGTTTGCCTGCCGAGGCTCCGCCCTGCTGTTGTGAGGTTTGCCCTTTTGCTGCAGGCTCTGCTGTTCTGCTGTGGTCTCCGCCACGCCCTGCGGCGGAGTCTCTCTGTTGTAGCGGGTTTCCTCGGCAAAGGCAGGCTGCGTCAGCAGTGGGCGTGTATCTCAGTAGGGACGGGTTGCCTCGGCAACAGCTGGCAGCGTCAGCAGTGGGCGTGTATCTCAGTAGGGATGGGTTGCCTCGGCAACAGCTGGCTGTGTCAGCAGTGGGCGTGTATTTCAGTTGGGGCGGGTTGCCTCGGTAGTGGTGGATGCCCCTCCTTTACTGAGCGTCTCGGACCGTCTGCTCGGGATAGTTTGAAATCGCGGTTTTTTTCATCCCACTGGGTACCCCAAACGCTCTGTCCCTGCAATCCCCTGGGCTGGCGTACTGTCAAAGTCTCATTCAGTCTCAAGTCCAGCCCTCTCAAGTCTCAGGTTGCCGGTTCAACAGGGCACCCGGACAAGCGCGCTCTGTGGGGATTGCTGGGTAGGGCCGTCCGCCGCTGCCCCGGCTGCCGGCTTTGCCAGGCAGACCTACTGCCTGGCGTCCTGTGTCTTTTTTATACTTGGGAGTTTCCCCGTTCTGTGGGCTACAAAGATCAGTCTGGAAATGCAGCTCCGACTCACCTCTTTGCGGATTCAACGAAAGCTCCAATCCTGGGTTGTTCTCACAGCGCCATCTTGAGTCCTCTCCCTGTCTGGCTAATTTTTGTATTTTTGGTAGAGATGGGGTTTCTCCATGTTGGCCAGGGTGCTCTTGAACTCTTGACCTCAGGTGATCCACCGACCTTGGCCTCCCAAGCTGGGATTACAGGTGTGGGCCACCACACCTGGCCTCTCTTCTTCTTATATTGAGTATTTTGAGTAAATTAGATTATTAGTATGAAATCAAATTGCTTTCCCAAAGAAATATTCAGTTTGTCTTATGTCCACCTATGAATTATATGTATTATTTTAAAAAGCAGAAAATAGCCAAAAAAGCAAGGTTGTATGCCAAATACCATGAAATCAAAAACAAAATGTATAAGTGTATGAAGCACAATATAATGTAGACATCCCCATATTCTGTTTGCAGTTGGGATATTATTAACATTGCTGTTTTTAATGTGGATATGGGAACATAGAGTTAAAAGATTACTCTGAAACTTCAAGACTGTATACGACTTAAAACAGCTACTATAACTTCAGTTTAAGTTGCTTTTAAGTATATCTTTGGTTAATTTGAAATTCACAGTTTTAATATTTGCAGTAACAGAGGCAGCAGCAGGTATAGTAGTTTAGTTATTAATCCTATGATAATGTAATTGTGCTAGTGTTAATACAGGATTTGAACTTGGGTTGTGTGGCTGTAAAACTCATGCTTTTATCCACTTCATTATAGTGGTAATGTTGATATGTAGGTGTGTTAATAAAGGGTTGTTTTATTAAAAACATACTAGATGAAAAAAAGATGCTATTTTCATGTAAGAAAATTGGAGAGCATGCCTGCAACTATTTGTCTCTCACTGATTTCAGACAAAATATATTGGAGAAAATAAAATAATTTCTTTATAGTTGGTTTAAAATTATAAAGAAAAACATCCTGCCCACCAAAAGGTGTTAAGTACTTTAATGGTTTTAGAATACGATGTCCATCTACTGATAGATGTTCTTTAACAGCTAACCTCCCCATTTGTTAGCTTCTTACTCTTGCTTTCACATGCCACCTCTTTCTTATTCTGCATTGCTATACTTGGTTGATTTTATTTACTTTACAGAGGAATAAACAGAATATAGCCAGTCTCTGGGAGGGATGGATGAACAAGAGAGAGGCTAAAATTATGTAAACTTTTAGGTAAAGGGAAAATTTTGGAGGACTGTGAAGGGAACACACATTCTGTTAAAACAAGGAAGTCCTGCAAATGGTGGGGATGTTGATGGAAAGATCTTTACTCTCTTGAGGGTCAAGTGAGTTGAAAAGGACAGAATGGTCTCATGGCAAGGAGTGGTAATTTTAAACAACACAATAAATTAATTATAGATTAGGTGCAAAAATATATCTTCAGAAGACCCAGAGCATAGAGGGATGTTAATAAATAGAAATAGAACTGGAGTGCTGAGAGGAGACTGTTAAATTTGATGTTTTGAAAGCTGAGGGTTTGGTTATAATAGCACAATATGGAGAGTCCAGCAGCTTTTAACAGGGAGTAAAAAGTTGAGTGTTCTGTACAGACCCAGCACTGTATAAGTATCAGTGACTTACTAGATACACCTTTTACTAGGTGATGCTCAAAAAATGAGGCAACTTTCCTTTGTGGCTTCTGATCATTTTCATTAATATTATCTTGGGTGAATCATTAGATATCTGTTTTTATGCTACACTATTGGCTTTTGAAATGTCTTCATTGTTGAAAAATGCACTCTTAAATTGTTGAGGAATGCACCCTTAAAAAGAGAAATAAGAGTTTTAAAAGACAATTGCTTCATGGAAGTGGCAGGCAAGGTACCTGGTGTCAAAATAAAACTGAGCGCTTATGTAGTCTAATATAGAAGGACCTATGTACTTGATTTATCCTGAAACTTAGTTTCAGCAGAAATTCATATATAGAGAAAGACTTTTCTGTTTTTGTCTTATTTGTCAGAAAAATCAAAGTCTATATTCAGTTACAATAATTTATACTTAGATGCTTAGAGTCAAAAGGATTTTTTTCCTGCTTTTTCCTCCAAGATTTTTTGAAATTTCAAATCAACCTGCTTTATATTTGTGGCTAATGATATTAATCTATCTCAAATCCTTTTTTAACAATGGGAAAGTTAGAAATTTTAAATAGATCGTGTATACCTTGTGTATTTAAGTGGCCTGAATGATCCCCTTGAGTTTTCCATATATATTTCTCAGGTTATCTACCTTTTGTGAAACCTTCCTCTTTTTTATACTTCAAGATGCCTCTGCTGTTTGTTGTATCTAAGTTTCATTTGTTTAAATGTTTTGAACAGGAGATTATACAAGCTTGTCTTGCCCCAGATTCTACATCCCTATCTAGAACTGTCATTAGTTATTCCAGAGCAGAGTACTGTGACCTCCAAAGAAGTCACAATATTGTAAAAACCATGTTGTGTATTATGGTATGCATTTTGTTGGCAGATGCTTATAAAAGAGTATTCTTTCATTCAACAAATACTGATCACTCAATGAGTGTCAGGCACTCTTCTGAATGTTGGATGAAAAGCTAAATGAAGTCCCTGCTTTGTGGAGCTACACCTTTATATGTGTAGTTGGTGGCAAGGTGTGGACAGGCAATAAAAAAAGTGAGATGAATTTAGATAATGACAATGGCTGTGAAGAAAATAAAATAAGATAGTATAATAGAGTGAGTGGGAGTTGGGAGAGGTGCAGTCATGTAAGACCTGCTATGGAGAAGACATTTGACTGGGAGACCTGAATAATAACATACACAGAACACAAACTTTTAGGTAATCACTTAAAAGCCAAGGAATTTGTTAAAGGTTTTAATCCCCACAAACATAATCTTTATGAAAAGTGCTTATGTATGAAAATTTAAAATGAGTATTATGGATTTATTTGGAATTTGAAAAGAGTTTTCTAAGATTTTATTTGACTGAAAATGATAACTAAGTATGGCTATTATGCTTTAAAAATCCCAGTAGTATTTTTATCTTGACTTATGCAATTAAGAAAAGCTAACTGTATTTTTTTAATGTATCAAGTGCCTAGAGATATTCATATTATATTTCCTATGTTAACAAACATAATTTTGAAGATTAAATGATACAACAATGCAGTTAGCTTTATAACTGATTTCTCCTCCCCTCCCACTTTTTAAAGAAATTGATCACCCATGAGAAGTTTGAACGTGCGTGTGAAGAGCTAAATAATGCATTACTTCGGGAACAGCAGGCACAAATGCTATTGAATGAGCAGGCACAACAACTACAGGAATTGAATTACAGACTTGAATTGCACTCCAGTGAGGAAGCTGACAAAAACCAAACTCTTGGAGAAGCTGTTAAGGTAAGAGAATACAGGGATATTTGCATAAAGGGATATTTTCTCTTTGTGTGGATCTTAGAGGAAATTAATGGTATCTATTGAATAGGGACTAGATCCCAAGATGTGAAATTTTATTCTGTGAGGACAGAATCAAACATGGTTCTGAGACCTCAGTTATAAGCCTGCATTCACATGTATTGAGAAGGTAAAAGTAGTCTTTACTTTGTAGTTGAAAACAAAGTGAAGATCTTTTCCAGTAATAATAACAATTATTATTAACAATAAATTTTTTGTTTCTTTTATCTTCCTTCTTCCTCTCTTTATATATATTTTTTTCTTGTTTTGTACCCAATGGATATTGGAAACTCCATTCACCTTTTGGATTCTGGAAGGTTTTGGTCTGGGTTGCTCTGATTCTTATGTAAGTGCATATGTGGAGAGGAAGGAGGTTTAGTTAGAAAGAATTCTTCTTTCTGTCAAATATTTGTGGTAAAGGTATTTCAAAGGAAAAAAGCTATCATTTAAAAGTTGTCACTGGGAAAATTACATTAATGGATTTAGGACTATAGTATTTTCTAGAAAAGTTAGCTACAAAGTATAATAGAATTCTAGTTCTTTATTATACAACTGTGGATTTTTCACTAGTGAGATTATATTCATTGGAATGGAACTAAATCCAGGGAAACAAAAATGATATAGCCTCTAAATAGGATATCACGCTTAATACAATTAATCAACTCCAAGTTGATATTAATGTATAAAATATTATCTATTTATTCTAATATCTTAATACTATTATGATCAATGATAAAATAGCAAAAATTTATTGTTAACTTCTTGTTTACTAGACACTATGCTAACTACTTTAAAATACTTAGGTACTCTTCAAAGAAACTCTATGGAATTATTCCTGTTTTATAGATGAGAAAACAGGTACAGAGAGGTGACATAACTTACACATTTCTTCATAAGTAATAAATCTAGGGAGTCATATTTCACATGTGTCTTCCTAACCACCACATTGTATATTCCACCGATTGATAGTGTACATTTGCCAGGCTCTGTGTTACTGTCTACATGAATTATGTTATTTCATTTTAAACTACCTTTGTGAGGGTAGGTACTATTATTATGATTTTGATTGTGGCTTTCTTTTAAAATTTTTTATTGCATTTTAGGTTTTGGGGTACATGAGCAGAACATGCAAGACAGTTGCGTAGGTACGCACATGGCAGTGTGTTTTGCTTCCTTTCTCCTCTTCACCCACATTTGGCATTTCTCCCCAGGCTATCCCTCCCCACCTCCCCCTCCCACTGTCCCTCCTTTTTTCTGCCCAATAGACCCCAGTGTTTAGTACTCCCCTCCCTGTGTCCATGTGTTCTCATTTTTTCATCACCCGCCTATGAGTGAAAATATGCAGTGTTTCATTTTCTGTTCTTGTGTCAGTTTGCTGAGAATGATGTTCTCCAGATTCATCCATGTCCCTACAAAGGACACAAACTCATCATTTCTGATTGCTGCATAATATTCCATGGTGTATATGTGCCACATTTTCCTGATTTAGTCTATCATCAATAGGCATTTGGGTTGATTCCAGGTCTTTGCTATTGTAAACAGTGCTGCAATGAACATTCGTGTACATGTGTCCTTATAGTAGAACAATTTATAGTCCTTTGGATATATACCCAGTAATGGGATTGCTGGGTCAAATGGAATTTCTATTTCTAAGGCCTTGAGGAATCGCCACACTGTCTTCCACAATGGTTGAACTAATTTACACTCCCACCAACAGTGTAAAAGTGTTCCTTTTTCTCCACATCCTCTCCAGCATCTGTTGTCTCCAGATTTTTTAATGATCGCCATTCTAACTGGCGTGAGATAGTATCTCAATGTGGTTTTGATTTGCATCTCTCTGATGACCAGTGACGATGAGCATTTTTTCATATGATTGTTGGCCTCATATATGTCTTCTTTGGTAAAGTGTCCGTTCATATCCTTTGCCCACTTTTGAATGGGCTTGTTTGTTTTTTTCCTGTAAATCTGTTTGAGTTCTTTGTAGATTCTGGATATCAGCCCTTTGTGAGATGGGTAAACTGCAAAAATTTTTTCCCATTCTGTTGGTTGCCGATCCACTCTAGTGACTGTTTCTTTTGCCATGCAGAAGCTGTGGAGTGTGATTAGGTCCCATTTGTCTATTTTGGCTTTTGTTGCCAATGCTTTTGGTGTTTTGTTCATGAAGTCCTTGCCTACTCCTATGTCCTGGATGGTTTTGCCTAGATTTGCTTCTAGGGTTTTTATGGTGCCAGGTCTTATGTTTAAGTCTTTAATCCATCTGGAGTTAATTTTGCTGTAAGGTGTCAGGAAGGGGTCCAGTTTCTGCTTACTGCACATGGCTAGCCAGTTTTCCCAACACCATTTGTTAAACAGGGAATCCTTTCCCCATTGCTTGTTTTTGTCAGGTTTATCAAAGATTGTATGGTTGTAGATATGTTGTGTTGCCTCCTGTGCCTCTGTTTTGTTCCATTGGTCTATATCTCTGTTTTGGTACCAGTACCATGCTGTTTTGATTACTGTAGCCTTGTAGTATAGTTTGAAATCCGGTAGGGTGATGCCCCCTGCTGTTTTTTTTTTTTGCTTAGAATCGACTTGGCTATGTGGGCTCTCATTTGGTTTCATATGAAGTTCATGGTGGTTTTTTCCAGTTCTGTGAAGAAACTCAATGGTAGCTTGATGGGGATAGCATTGATTCTGTAAATTACTTTGGGCAGTATAGCCATTTTCACGATATTAATTCTTCCTAACCATGAACATGGAATGTTTCTCCGTCTGTTTGTGTCCTCTCTGATTTCGTTGAGCAGTGGTTTGTAGTTTTCCTTGAAGAGGTCCCTTACATTCTTTGTGAGTTGTATTCCAAGGTATTTTATTCTTTTTGTAGCAATTGTGAATGGCAGTTCGTTTTTGATTTGGCTTTCTTTAAGTCTGTCATTGGTGTAGAGGAATGCTTGTGATTTTTGCACATTGATTTTATATCCTGAGACTTTGCTGAAGTTGCTTATCAGTTTCAGGAGTTTTTGGGCTGAAGCGAGGGGTCTTCTAGGTATACTATCATGTCGTCTGCAAATAGAGACAATTTGGCTTCCATGTTTCCTATTTGAATACCCTTTATTTCTGTTTCTTGCCTGATTGCTCTGGCTAGAACTTCCAGTACTATATTGAATAGGAATGGTGAGAGAGGGCATCCTTGTCTAGTGCCAGATTTCAAAGGGAATGCTTCTAGTTTTTGCCCATTCAGTATGTTATTGGCTGTTGGTTTGTCATAAATAGCTTTTATTACTTTGAGATACGTTTCATCGATACCGAGTTTTTTGAGGGTTTTTAGCATAAAGGGCTGTTGAATTTTGTCAAATGCCTTCTCTGCATCAATTGAGATAATCATGTGGTTTTTATTTTTGGTTCTGTTTATGTGGTGAATTACGTTTATAGACTTGCGTATGTTGAACCAGCCTTGCATCCCCGGGTTGAATCCTACTTGATCATGATGAATAAGTTTTTTGATTTGCTGTTGCAATTGGCTTGCCAATATTTTATTGAAGATTTTTGCATCTATGTTCATCATGGATATTGGCCTGAAGTTTTCTTTTCTTGTTGTGTATCTGCCGGGTTTTGGTATCAGAATGATGTTGGTCTCATAAAATGATTTGGGAAGGATTCCCTCTTTTTTGGATTATTTGGAATAGTTTCAGAAGGAATGGTACCAGCTCCTCTTTGTGTGTCTGGTAGAATTCGTCTGTGAACCCCTCTTGACCTGGGCTTTTTTTGAGTGGTAGGCTCTTGATTGCTGCCTCGACTTCTGACCTTGTTATTGGTATTCATAGTTTCAGCTTTCTCCTTGTTTAGGCTTGGGAGGACACAGGAGTCCAGGAATTTATCCATTTTTCCAGGTTTACTTGTTCATATGCATAGAGTTGTCTGTAATATTCTCTGATGATGGTTTGAATTTCTGTGGAATCTGTGGTGATTTCCCCTTTATCATTTTTTATTGCATCTATTTGGTTGTTCTCTCTTTTATTTTAATCAATCTGGCTAGTGGTCTGTCATTTTGTTGATCTTTTCAAAAAACCAGCTCTTGGATTTATTGATTTTTTGGAGGGTTTTTCGTGTCTCAATCTCCTTCAGTTCAGCTCTGATCTTAGTTATTTCTTGTCTTCTGCTGGGTTTTGAGTTTTTTTGATCTTGCTTCTCTAGCTCTTATAGTTTTGACACTAGGGTGTCAATTTTGGATCTCTCCATTCTCCTCATATGGGCACTTATTGCTATATACTTTCCTCTAGCGACTGCTTTAAATGTGTCACAGAGATTCTGGCATGTTGTGTCTTCGTTCTCGTTGGTTTCGAAAAACTTTTTTATTTCTGCTTTTATTTCGTTGTTTATCCAGTCAACATTCAAGAGCCAGTTGTTGAGTTTCCATGAAGCTGTGCGGTTCTTGGTTGGTTTCTGAATTCTGAGTTCTAACTTGATTGCACTATGGTCTGAGAGGCTGTTTGTTATGATTTCAGTTGTTTTGCATTTGCTGAGCAGTGCTTTACTTCCAATTATGTGGTCAATTTTAGAGTAGGTGTGATGTGGTGCTGAGAAGAATGTATATTCTGTGGATTTGGGGTGGAGAGTTTTGTAAACTTGTCTATCAGGTTTGCTTGCTCCATGTCTGAGTTCAAGCCCTGGATATCCTTGTTGATTTTCTGTCTGGTTGATCTAATATTGACAGTGGAGTGTTAAAGTCTCCCACTATTGTTGTGTGGGAGTCTAAGTCTCTTTGTAAGTCATTAAGAACTTGCCTTATGTATCTGGGTGCTCCTGCATTGGGTTTATATATGTTCAGGATTGTTAGCTCTTCTTGTTGTATCGATTCTTTTACCATTATGTAATGGCCTTCTTTTTCTCTTTTGATCTTTGTTGCTTTAAAGTCTATTTTATCAGAGATGAGAATTGCAACTCCTGCTTTTTTTTGCTCTCCATTTGCTTGGTAAATCTTCCTCCATCCCTTTATTTTGAGCCTTTGAGTATCCCTGCATGTGAGATGGGTTTCCTGGATACAGCACACTGAAGGGTTTTGGATTTTTATCCAATTTGCCAGTCTGTGTCTTTTGATTGGTGCATTTAGTCCATTTACATTTAGGGTTAATATTGTTATGTGTGAATTTGATACTGCCATTTTGATGCTAAGTGGCTGTTTTGCCCGTTAGTTATTGTAGATTCTTCATTATGTTGATGTTCTTTAGCATTTAGTGTGATTTTGGAATGGCTGGTACTGGTTGTTCCTTTCTATGTGTAGTGCCTCTTTCAGGAGCTCTTGTAAAGCAGGCCTGGTGGTGACAAAATCTCTTAGTACTTGCTTGTTCTCAAAGGATTTTATTTTTCCTTCACTTCTGAAGCTCAGTTTGGCTGGATATGAAATTCTGGGTTGAAAGTTCTTTTCTTTGAGAATGTTGAATATTGGCCCCCACTCTCTTCTGGCTTGTAGTGTTTCTGCCGAGAGATCTGCTGTGAGTCTGATGGGCTTCCCTTTGTGGGTGACCCGACCTTTCTCTCTGGCTGCCCTTAGTATTTTCTCCTTTATTTCAGCCTTGTTGAATCTGATGATTATGTGCCTTGGGGTTGCTCTTCTTGTGGAATATCTCTGTGGTGTTCTCTGTATTTCCTGCAATTGAGTGTTGGCCTGTCTTGCTAGGTGGGGGAAATTTTCCTGGATAATATCCTGAAGAGTATTTTCCAGCTTGTATTCATTCTGTTCGTCACATTCTGGCACACCTATCAAACGTAGGTTAGGTCTCTTCACATAGTCCCACATTTCTTGGAGACTTTGTTCATTCCTTTTTGCGCTTTTTTCTCTGATCTTGGTTTCTCGTTTTATTTCATTGAGTTGATCTTCGACTTCAGATATTCTTTCTTCTGCTTGGTCAATTCGGCTGTTGAAACTTGTGCATGCTTCGTGAAGTTCTCGTATTGTGTTTTTCAGCTCCTTTAATTCATTCATATTTCTCTCTAAGTTATCCATTCTTGTTATCATTTCCTCAAATCTTTTTTCAAGGTTCTTAGTTTCTTTGCATTGATTTAATACATGTTCTTTTAGCTCATAAAAGTTTCTCATTATCCACCTTCTGAAGTCTAATTCCGTTATTTCGTCACAGTCATTCTCCGTCCAGCTTAGTTCCCTTGCTGAGGAGTTTTGGTTGTTTCTAGGAGGTGAGGTGTTCTGGTGTCAGGTGTTTTCCTCCTTTTTTCGCTGGTTTCTTCCCATCTTTGTGGATTTATCCACCTGTCGTCTGTGTAGTTGCTGACTTTTCGATTGGGTCTCTGAGTGGATGCCCAGATTGTTTAGGATGAAGTATTTCTGTTACTTGGTTTTTCTTTTACCAGTCTAGCCCCTTCGCTGTACGACTGCTGAGGTCCACTCCAGGCCCTGCTTGTCTGGGGTGCACCTATAGCAGCTGCAAAACAGTGAGGGATGCTACCAGTTTCTTTTTGTGCTATCTTTGTCCCAGGATGATGCCTGCCAAATGTCAGTCTTTTGGATATAGAGGGGTCAGGGAGCTGCTTGAGGAGACAGTCTGTACTTTATAGGAGCTCAATTGCTGAGCTGTGAGCTCTGTTGTTCATTCAGGGCTGTTAGGCTGCTATGTTTAATTCTGCTGCAACAGAACTCATAAAAATACCCTTTTTTTCTCAGATGCTTTATCTGGGGGTTTGGGGCTTTATTTTTGAATGTCCGTTGCACTGTCCTGCCCAGTAAGAGGCAGTCTAGTCACTATTTGCCTGCTGAGGCTCCGCCCTGCTGGTGTGAGGTTTGCCCTGTTGCTGCAGGCTCTGCCCTTCTGCTGCGGTCTCTGCACTGCTGCCACGGGCTATGCCCTGCGGCAGAGTCTCTCTGTTGTATCGGGTTGCCTTGGCAATGGCAGGCTGTGTCAGCAATGGGTGTGTATCTCAGTAGGGGTGATTGCCTTGGTAATGGTGGACGCCCCTCCCCCACCGAGCTGTGCTTTCAGGGACCGTCTTTTCCGGGAGTGTTTGGAATTGCCGTTTTGTCTGTCCCACTGCGCTACCCCAAATGCTGTGTCCCTGCAATCTTCTGGGCTGGCCCCCTGTCCAAGTCTCGTTCAGTCTCAAGTTCAGCCCTCTCAAGTCTCAGGTTGCCAGTTCAACAGGGCACCTGGACAAGCACGCCCTGCGCGAAGCGCTGTGTAGGGCCGGCCGCCGCCACCCCAGCTGCTGGCTGCACCAGCCAAAACCTCTGCCTGGCATCCCGCATCTCCTTAATACCTGGGAATTTCTCTGTTCTGTGGGCAACAAAGATCAGTCTGGAAATGCAGCTCTGACTCACCTCTTTGCGCATTCACTGAGAGCTTCAATCCTGGATTGTTCTCACAGCGCCATCTTGAGTCCTCCCCCTGTGGCTTTTTTTTTTTTTTTTGAGTAAGTTGAGGGACTTCAATAAACTTGCCCAGGGCATCCTGGCCTGTAAATGTTGAAATTGGGATGTAGTTTTTAGAAAAATTAGAAAGTATTGAAATCTAAAGCAAGAAAATACACATGAATTTAAAAAGGAAAATATAGGTGTTCTTTAAGAAGAGAAGAAAATGACCAGGACAGTGTTAGTATTTTAGAGTATGTGTTTCCAAATATATGTATTAAATTGAATTATCTGAAATTGTTGTTTTTGAACTGCCATTCACAACTGCTACAAAAGAATAAAATACCTAGGAATACAACTAACAAAGGATGTAAAGGACCTCTTCAAGGAGAACTACAAACCACTTCTCAATGAAATAAGAGAGGACATAAACGGAAAAACATTCTATGCTCATGGTTAGGAAGAAATCAATATTTTGAAAATGACCATACTGCCCAAAGTAATTTACAGATTCAACACTATCCCAACCAAGCTACCTATGATCCTTTTCACGGAACTGGAAAAAACCACCTTAAAGTTCATATGGAACCAAAAGAGACCCTGCATAGCCAAGTCAATTCTAAGCAAAAAGAACAAAACTGAAGGCATCATGCTACCTGACTTCAAACTATACTACAAAGCTACAGTAATCAAAACAGCATGGTACTGGTACCAAAACAGAGATATGGACCAGTGGAACAGAACAGAGACCTCAGAGGCAATGCCACACATCTTAAACCATCTGATCTTTGACAAACCTGACAAAAACAAGCAATCGGGAAAGGATTTTCTGTTTAATAAATGGTGTTGGGATAACTGGTTAGCCATGTGCAGAAAGCAGAAACTAGACCCCTTCCTGACACCTTACACTAAAATTAACTCCAGATGGGTTAAAGACTTAAACATAAGACCTAACACCATAAAAACCCTAGAAGAAAACCTAGGCAAAACCATTCAGGACATAGGCATAGTCAAGGACTTCATGACTAAAACACCAGAAGCATTCACAACAAAAGCCAAAATAGACAAAGGGGACCTAATTAAACTCCATAACTTCTGCACAGCAAAAGAAACAATCATTAGAGTGAACTGACAACCAATAGAATGGGAAAAAATTTTTGCAATCTACCCATCTGACAAAGGGATAATCAGAAAGCACTAAAACAGCTTTATAAGAAAAAAAGCAAAGAAACCCATCCAAAAGTGGGAGAAGGATATGAATAGACACTTTCCAAAAGAAGACACATGCGAGGCCAACAAACATATAAAAAAGTGCTCATCATCACTGATTATTAGAGAAATGCAAACCAAAACTACATTGAGATACCACCTCACAACAGTTAGAATGGTGATCATTATAAAATCTGGAGACAACAGATGCTGAAGAGAATGTGGAGAAATAGGGACACTTTTACACTGTTCGTGGGAGTGTCAATTAGTTTGACCATTATGGAAGACAGCATGGCAATTCCTCAAGGACCTAGAAATAGAAATTCCATTTGGCCCACCAATCCCATTACTGGGTATATACCCAAAGGATTATAAATCAAAGGATTATAAGGACACATGCACACATGTGTTCATAGCGTCACTGTTTACAATAGCAAAGACCTGGAACCAACCCAAATGCCCATCAATGATAGACTGGACAAGGAAAATGTGGCACATATACACCATGGAATACTATGCAGTCATAAGAAACGATGAGTTCGTGTCCTTTATAGGGACATGGATGAATCTGGAAACGATCATTCTCAGCAAACTGACACAAGAACAGAAAATAAAACACTGCATGTTTTCACTCCTAGGTAGGTGTTGACCAGTGAGAACACAGGGACACAGGGAGGGGAACATCATACACTGGGGTCTGTTGGGAGGGGCAAGGGAGGGACAGTGTGACGGGGGAGGTTGAGCAGAGATAACATGGGGAGAAATGCCAGATGTGGGTGACGGGGGAATGGAGGCAGCCAACCATATTGCCATGTGTGTACTTACTTATGCAACAGTCCTGCATGATCTGCACATGTACCCCAGAACCTAAAGTACAATTAAAAAAATAAATTGCCGATCCTGAGTCACAGCTTCTGGTAATCACTTCAATGTATTGTATGTAATTTATTAACCTAATTTAATTTTATAGATTTAGATTTATCTCAGCTTCTTTCTCTTCCTTCTCCTCTACCTCCTCCTTCTGTTACTCCTTTCCTTCATCTTATTTTATTTTCTCTTCTGCTTCCCCTCCTTCTTTTGCTATTATAAGTAAGTATTAAGATGAACAACCCAGTATCTAAATATTATGCATGTATCTGTGATTATTTCATCAGGATAAATTTCTTGATGAGGAATTAATAGGTCAGAAACCACATATATTTTAAAAATGTACATATTATCAATTGTCCTACAGTAAGTTTCTACTGATTACAGTCTCTCCTAAGATATATGAGAATTGGACCTTTGGCCCTACCTGGCTATTATTATTTAAAACTTTTTTTGCCAATTTGATAGATATGTCCTTGTTACTTTAATTTATATTTCTTTTATTATTTGTCAAGTTGAAAATTTTTGTAAGTATGTTGGTCATTAAATAACATTTTTATGCTTCATGTCCTGTTAACAGATAATGTAATGAACTGTGCTTTGCAGTTAAATGTAAAAAGCATCTAACTGTGTCATATTGAAGTCTTTTTCTCTGTTATAGTTTGTGTTTAGGTTTAATATCTTCCAGCAGATAAAGAGCCGTTCATGTTAATTTTTTTAAAATTGCCAGTAGCTTAAATATTGTTGTCAGGAGTGGAGAATTGTTTAATTACTGTCTCTTAATTAGAACTAGCAGGTGGTAATGTGAAAATGCTCCCTTGTGGGAGGCAACATGGTTCAGTGGAAAAAGCACTGGCCCTGGAACAAGTATTCCTGAATTCAAATCCCAGTTCTGTGGCTTGGGCAAATTATTTAACCTTCTGAACCTCAGTTTCCTCTTCTGCAGAAATAAGGATAATGATACTTAAGTCACAGGATGTTTATGAGAATGAATTAAGATTCTATTTGAAAAGCAAGTGTATGCTTGTTAAATATTCTGTTGTGTTTTCAGTGATGCTTTAAAAATAGTTCTTTGTTTTTTTTACTGTGTGCTATGTACAACTTCTCTTAAAAAACAATGTGTATAGTTTCTTCTTTATAGAAACAAAATGAAATCACGAATAGAAGATATGGATACAGAAGGAAAAACAAGTTATCTATGATTTATAATCTGAAAGCAACTACTGCTGCCATTTGGGAATTTTTTTTTAAATTTATATCTTTTTTTTTTTTTTTAAAGACAGGGCCTCACTCTGTTGCCTAGGCCACGACCTCCCCGCTTAAGCAATTTTTCCTCACCCAACCAAGAAGCTGGGTCTCCAGGCAAATGCAACCACACCCAGCTAATTAAAAAAAATTTTTTTTGTAGAGATGGGAACTCCCGTGTTGTTTAGTCCTGGTCTCAAACTCCTGGGTTCAAGTGATCCTCTTGTCTTGGCCTCCCAAAATGCCTGTAACCCCCAAAGGGATTCCATATGTCAGCCACTGTGCCCAGCCTAAATCATTCATTTATATGTAATTGTTTTTATCAATAATATTTTAGAAAAGATGCTCAGAATGGCTTTTTATTTTAATACAGCTAAATCTTGGATTAGACATTCCTTGCAATAAATGCAGTGCATTAAGAAATCAAGGAAGTCTCCAAGGACAAAAATAAAACAAACAACTATATTGTCAAATGTTAGTATGTGGAAATCAAAGTTAACACCGTGAGTAGATATTAGGTTTGTCCTGGAGGCAAATACAGGCTGAGCATCCCTAATTTGAAAATTCAAATTCTCTAAAATCAAACTTTTTGAGCACTGACATGACACTCAAAGTAAATGCTCATTGGAGCATTTTGGATTTCAGATGATCAGATTTGGGATGCTCAACTGGTAAGCATATAAATAATGCAAACATTTCAAAATCCAAAAATATTTAAAATATGAAATACTTCTGGTCCTGAGTATTTTATATAAGGAATGCCCAACCTATACCAATATTGATACTGGGAATATGAGACTAAGCTTTGGGTTCCACCAGCAGATAGGAGCTTGAACTTAAAGCTTCCACATTAAGGAATTGCTTAATAACCTGAAAGGGATAATCAGTAGTATTCCATTGTTCTAGGCAAAAGCTAAGGCAAAATTCTGACTGGAAAAAAGGCTTGTCTAACCTAGTTCCTTCAGAAGCCTCCAAAGAGTAAGATCAACGAAGAAACTGACATGTGAATAGATAGGTATATTAATCTTATATGCAGCCACATTGCTGAACTCTCTTGTCATTTCTAATACTTTATCTATATTGTTTAGGACATAGACAGTAATATTTATTCTATAGTTATAGTTTTAGTTTTTGTTTCCAAACCTTATCCCTTTAGGTTTTCTTCCCCCCCCCCACCACTTTACTGCACTGGCTAGGATACAGTGTTAGGTAGAGGTAGAGGTGGTAGACATCCTTATTTTGTTTCCAGTCTTAACGAAAATCTTGCTAGGATTTCTCCATTAAGAAGGAAATTCGAGATAGGTTTTTAGTTGATAATCCTTGTTGGGTTAGGGAAGTTATCTTCCTACATTGTGCATAATTTAAAAATCATTGGCCGGGTGCAGTGGCTCACACCTGTAATCCTAGCACTCTGGGAGGTGGAGGCAGGCGGATCACCTGAGGTCAGGAGTTTGAGACAAGCCTGGCAAACATGGTGAAACCCCATCTTTACTAAAAATTCAAAAATTAGTCAGGTGTGGTGGCAGGCACCTGTAATCCCAACTACTTGGGAGGCTGAGGCAGGAGAATTGCTTGAACCTGGGAAGCAGAGGTTGCAGTGAGCTGAGATGGTGCCATTACATTTCAGCTGGGCAACAGATCAAGACTCTCAAAAAAAATAAAAAAAAATTATGAATGGATGTTGGATATTATGAAATACATTTTATGTATATGTTTAGATAATCATATGATTTTTCTCATTTATTCTTTTGGCATGTTGAATTACATCACATAATAGCAAACTGTGATTTGTGTTTGTACAGCCTGTGAGCTAAGAATGGTTTTTACATTTTTAAGGGATTATAAAAAATAAAACCAAAGAACAACATGAGATGCAGATGGCATGTGATACACAAAGCCTAAAATATTTTCTATCAGAAGTTTGCTGACCCTTAGGTTATATTTTAGTATTCTAATGTTAAACCAGCCTTACATTCCTGAAATAAACCCAGTGTAGTCGTGATGATTTTTAAAAAATACATTGCTGCACCCAATTTCTTAATTGGGACTTTTTAAATTTCTTAATTCACTTGGGACTTTTGGATCCGTAGTCTTAATTGGAATTGTCTTGTAATTTACCTTTCTCCTACTGTCATTGTCACTTTCTTGAAATCAGGATTTTGCTAACATGAAAGGACTTCTCTTCCCATTCCAAACACAGGCAGGGGTGTCTTAGTGCATTTTGTCCTGCTATGACAGAATAACACAGATGGAGTAATTAAATAACAGTAGAAATCTATTTCTCAATATTCTGGAGTCTGGCACCAATATCAAGGTTCTGGCATCTGGTGAGGGCTTTCTTTTTGTGTCATCCAATGGCAGAAGGCAGAAGGGCAAGAGACTGTGCTTGCACACACTGGGAAAAGAAAGTAGGGAAGGGGGCCAAACCGATCCTTTTATAAGAAATCCAAATTCATGGGTTAATTTGTAACTAACTCACTCCCGCAATAACTGCATTAATTCATTTGTGATGGCAGAGCCCTGATGACCTAATCACCTCTCAAAGGTCCCACATCTCTGCACTGTTGCATTGAGGATTCAGATTTTAACACATGAACTTTGGGAAACACATTCAAACTACAAGCAAGTGGAAATTAGAAAAAATAGAACAAGTGAATTTTGGGGTATGTAGCCAAGCTTAAAGAGAGCAAAATATTCAGGTTCTAGAAATAAAGAGAAACAAAACACCAAATGATGAGGACTCAACATGAAATGGTGAGAAGGATCTGAAGACTAGTTCATTGGGGTGTGCAAACCTAGCTGGAGGCTAGAGTTGATAATAATATTAGGGAAATCTAGGCTTCAAGCCTCAGAGACTAGGAAAGATCTGCCTCTGTGAAGCTGGGCATATGGAAGGGTTGCCCTACTGTGAAATGTGGATGAGAATATCTCTGCCTAGCAGCTACATGAGAATTTGACATGTACTCAGGACAGTGAGTGGGAAAAGTTACTAAAGAAACTGGAACCCAGGTCTGTGCCACACATAAATACAGGGCCTTAGTTTACACCTTCATGATCCAAAGACTGTTTAGTTGATATTTAATCTTTAAAGTGATTCAATCCAGTCACCAGTGTGACCTTGTAGAAGGAAACTTGAAAATGTTCGGTAGGGATGCTTCTGCATCTCAATACACTCAAGACTTTTATGAAAAATTCAGTGTTTGATATAGAATTCAATATTACAAATCATATAAAAAATGAATTGCACATCAAATGAGAAAATTTGCACTTCAGGTCATAGAAATACTAGAGACATTGAAATCAGGTACTTAAACAGATACTTTAAAATAAAAATTTTTTGGAGCATTCTAAGAATAAGGTATGAATAGAAGTTATAAAACAAGACATGAAAATATATTCATGGATATTATGAACTCAATGAACATTGAGTAGACATCGATTAAATATATTAGCAAATTGGAAGAAAGCTGAGGAAATAACACATAATGCTCTCCAGAAGGACAAAATGATGGATAAGAAATTAAGAGGGAAAAAAAGAGAATGAAATATGTTTAATAAAGGAATGAAAGTAGAATACCGTAAGCACCTATAAACATAGTAATGAGATAACAGAATAACAAAGACGAGAAAATCTTTAAAGTTATGGGACAAAAAAGATTACTTAGAGAAGAGTAACAATTAGATTCTAAGAGTAATGACTTAATTAAAAATAACTTCATTAAGGTATAATTGTGACACTATAATCTGCACTTTAAATATATATGGCTGAGTTCCTTTTGACAAATGCATGTCTTGTGTAACTACCACTAGAGTCAAGGTATAGGACATTACATTTTCCCCCAAAATTCCTGTTGCACTTCCTTGCATTCAGTCCTCTATTCTCACCCAACTCCACCCTGGCATAGCATCCTGATCCATTATCATTCTAGATTAGATTTGCTTTTCCTAGAGTTTCATATAAATGGAATTTGACAATATTTTCTCTTTGTGTTTTCTTTTATTCAGCATTTTATATGTCTGTGTATTTATAATTCCAGTTTTTATTTTAGATTTAGGGAGTACATGTGCAGATTTGTTACCTGGGTATATTGTTTGATGCTGAGGCTTAGGGTATGATTAATCCTGTCCCTGAGTATAGTAAGTATTGTTGTAGGTAGGTAGATACTGAGCATAGTACCCAACAATTTTACAACTGTTATCCCTACCTCCTTCTTCTAGTAGTTTCTACTTCCTATTGTTGCCATCTTTTATGTCCATGAGTATTCATTTTTACTGCCATTTGTAAGTGAGAACAAGTGATATTTTGTTTTATGTTCCTGCGTTAATTTGCTTAGGATAATATCCAGTTGCATCCATGTTGCCACAAAGCACAACAAAAATAAGCAATCTAGAAACCTATGTCCATGTTCTCACATTTAGCTCCCACTTATAAGTGAGAACATGTGGTCTTTTGTTTTGTTTCTGTATTAGTTTGCTAAGGATAATGGCCTCCAGCTCCATCCATGTCCCTGCAAAAGACATGATCCCATTCCTTTTAATGGCTGCGTGGTATTCCATGGTGTATATGTACAACATTTTCTTTATTAAGTGTATCACTGATGGGCATTTGGGTTGATTCCATGTCTTTGCTATTGTAAATAGTGCTGCAATGAACATACATATGCATGTGCCTTTAAAATAGAACAATTTATATTCCTTTGTGTATATACCCAGTAGTGGGATTGTTGGGTTAAATTGTATTTCTGGTTCTAGGTCTTTGAGCAATTGTCAAATTCTCTTCCACATGGTCAAACTAATTTACACTCCCACCAACAGTATAAAAATGTTCCTTTTTCTCAACAACCTTGCCAGCATCTGTTATTTTTAAAATTTCTAGTAATTGCCATTCTGACTGGTGTGAGATGATATCTCATTGTTGTTTTGATTTGCATTTCTCTAATCAATGATGTTCAACTTTTTCTCGTATGTTTGTTGGCCACATGTATGTCTTCTTTTGAAAAATATCTATTCATTTCCTTTGCCAACTTTTTAACAAGGCTTTATTTAAAAATTTGTTTAAGTTCCTAATAGATGCTGGTTACTAGATCTTTGTCAGATGCATAGAATTGTAAAAATTTCTCCCATTCTTAGGTTGTCAGTTTATTCTGTTGATAGTTTCTTTTGCTGTGCAGAAGCTCTTTAGTTTAATTAGATCCCTTTTGTTAATTTTGCTTTTGTTGCAGTTGCTTTTGGTGTCTTTGCCATGAAATCTTTGCCCATGCCTATGTCCTGAATGGTATTGCCAAGGTTTTTTTCTAGGGTTTTTATAGTTTTGGGTTTTATATTTAAGTATTTAATCCATCTTGAGTTGATTTTTGTATATGGTATAAGGAAGAAGTACAATTTCAGTTTTTCTGCATATGGCTAGCCAGTTCTCCCAGCACCATTTATTAAATAGGGAATCTTTTCCCCATTGCTTGTTTTTGTCAGGTTTGTCAAAGATCAGATGGTTGTAGATCTGTAGTCTTATTTCTGGGTTTCTTATGCTGTTCCATTGGTCTATGTGTCTGTTCTTGTACTAGTACCATGCAATTTTGTTTATAAGAACCTATAGTATAGGTTGAAGTTGGGTAGTATGTTGCCTACGGTTGTATTTGTTTGTTGGTTTAGGATTGCCTAGGCTATTTGGGCTCTCTTTTTGGTTCCATATTAATTTTATAATTTTTTTTTCTAATTCTGCCAAGAATGTCAATGGTAGTTTAATGGGAATAGCACTGAATTTATAAATCGCTTTAGGTAATATGGCCATTACACAATATTGATTCTTCCTATCCATGAGCATGAAATGTCTTTCCATTTGTTTGTAGTTCTCCTTGAAGTGATCCTTCACTTCCCTTGTTAGCTGTATTCCCAGGAGTTTTATTCTTATTGTGGCAATCGTGAATGGAAGTTCATTTATGATTTGGCTCTTGAATGCTAGTGACTTTTGCACATTGTTTTTGTATCCTGAGACTTCGCTGAAGTTGTTTATCAGCTTAAGAAGCTTTTGGGCTGAGATGATGGAGTTTTCTAGAAAAAGGATTATGTTATCTGCAAACAAAGATAGATTGACTTTCTATTTGAATACTCTTTATTTCTTTCTTTCTCTTCCCTGATTGCCCTGGCCAGACTTTGAATACTATGTTGAATAGGAGTAGTGAGAGAAGGCAACCTTGTCTTGTGTTGGTTTTTAAGGGGGAATGCTTCTAGCTTTTGCTCATACAGTGTGATATTGGCTGTGTTCTTTGTCATATATGACTTATTATTTGAGGTATGTTCCTTCAGTACCTAGTTTATTGGGAGTTTTTAACATGAAGAGATGTTGAACTTTATTGAAGGTCTTTTTTTGCATCTATTGTGATTATCAGTGGTTTTTGTCTTTAGTTCTCCTTATGAGATGAATCAGATTTATTGATTGGAGTACAGTGAACCAACCTTGCATCCTGGGGATGAAGTCTACTTGTTTGTGGTGGATAAGCTTTTTGATGTGCTGCTGGATTCGGTTTGCCAGCATTCTGCTGAGGATTTTTGCATTGATGTTCATTAAGAACGTTGGCGTGGAGTTTTCTTGATTTTTGTATCTCTGTCAAGTATTGGTATCAGGATAATGCTGGCCTTGTAGAATGAGTTTGGTTGGTAAGCTAATTATTACTGGGAGGAATCTCTTCTCAATTTTTAGAATAGTTTCAGGAGGAATGATACCAGCTCTTCTTTATATCCTTGGTAGAATTCAGCTGTGAATCTGTCTGGTCTTGGGCTTTTTTTGGTTGTTAGGGTATTTATTACTGCCTTAATTTCAGAATTCATTACAGGTCTATTCAGGGATTCAATTTCATTCTGTTTCAGTCTTGGGAGGGTATATGTGTCAAGGAATTTATCCATTTCTTCTAGGTTTTCTAGTTTACATACATAGAGGTATTATAATATTCTGTGATAGTTGTTTATATTTCTCTGGGTTCAGCAGTAATATCCTCCTTGTCATTTCTAATTGTGTTTATTTGAATCGTCTCTCTTCTTTATTAGTCCAGCTTGTAGTCTATTTTATTAATTTTTTCAAAAAGCCAACTTCTCGATTAATTGATCTTTCTAATGGTTTTTCCTGTCGGTCTCCTTCAGCCCAACTCTGATCTTGATTGTTTCTTGTCTTCTGCTAGCTTTGGGGTTTGTTTACTCTTGATTCTCTAGTTCTTTTAGTTGTGATGTTAGGTTGTTGACTCGAGATCTTTCTAGCTTTTTGATATGGGCATTTAGTGCTGTCAACTTCCCTCTTAACATTGCTTTAGCTGTGGTATTCCAGAGATTTTGGTACATTTTAATTTGGTCTCATTAGTTTCAAATAACTTGTTGATTTCTGCTTTAATTTTATTATTTACCCAAAGATCATTCAGGAGCAGGTTGTTCAGTTTTTTTCATGTAGTTGTGTGTTTTTTGCGTGAATTTTTTTAGTGTTGAGTTCTAATTTGGTTACACTATAGTCTGAGAAATTGTTGTGATTTCATTTCTTTTGCATTTGCTGAGGAGTGTTTTGATTGTGTGATCAATTTTATATAAGTGCTGTGTGGAGATGGGAAGAATGTATATTCTGTTATTTTTGGGTGAAGAGTTCTGTAGACATCTGTCAGGTCCACTTGATCCAGAGCGAAGTTCAGGTCCTCAATATCTTTGTTAATTTTCTATCTGATGATCTGTCTAATATTGTCAGTGGGGTATTAAAGTCTCCCAGTATTATTGTGTGGGAGTCTAAGTCTCTTTGAAGGTCTCTAAGAACTTGCTTTATGAAGCTAGATGCTTCTTTATTGTGTGTATATATGTTTAGTATAGTTCTTCTTATTGAATGCCCTTCTTTGTCTTTTTTGATCTTTATTGGTTTAAAGTTTATTTTGTCAGAAGCTAGAATTGCAACCCCTGGTTTGTTCTGTTTTCCATTTGTTTGGTATAATTTTCTCCATCTCTTTATTTTGAGCCTACCTGTGTCTTTGCATGTGAGATGAGTCTCTTGAAGACAGCATACCAGTGGGTCTTGGTTCTTTATCTAGTTCCCACTCTGTATCTTTTAATTGGGGCATTTAGTCCACTTACATTTAAGGTTAGTATTGTTATGTGTAGATTTGATTTTGTCATCATGATGTTAGCTGGTTATTTTTCAGACTTGTTTATGTGACTGCTTCATCATGGCACTGGTCTGTGTTGGTGTGTTTTTGTAGTTGCTGATGATAGTTTTTCTTTTCCATTTTTTGTGCTTCCTTTAGGAGCTCTTGTAAGGCAGGTCTGGTGGTAATGAATTCCCTCTGCATTTGCTTGTCTGAAAAGAGTCTTATTTCTCCTTCGCTTATTATGCATAATTTGGCTGGATATGAAATTCTTGGTTCAAGAGTTTTTTCTTTATGAATGTTAAATATAGGCCTCCAATCTGTTCTGGTTTGTGGGGTTTCTGTTGAGAGGTACACTTTTAGACTGATGAGGCTTTCTTTATAGGTGACCTGCTCTTTTTCTCTAGCTACCTTAGCATTCTTTCTTTCAGTTCAATCTTGGAAAATCTGATGATTATGTGTCTTGGGATCATCTTGTGTAGAATATTGCAGGGGTTCTCTGTATTTCTTGAATTTGATTCTTGGCCTCTATGGCAAGTTTGGGGCCATTTTCATTGGCAATATTTTGAAATATTTTTTCTAAGTTGTTTGCTTTCTCTCTATCCCTTTCAGGGATGCCAGTAATTTGTAGATTTTGCTTCTTTATGTAACCCCATATTTCTTAGAGGCTTTATTTGTTTCTTTTCACTTATTTTTCTTTGTTTTTATCTGACTATCTTATTTCAGAAAGCCAGTCTTCAAGTTCGAAAATTCTTTGCTGAGCTCTGTCTATTCTGCTGTTAATACTTGCCATTGCATTGTGAAATTCTTGTTGTGTATTTTCCCCCTCTATCAGATCGCTTAGATTCTACTTTGTGGCTGTTTCATCTGTCAGCTCCTGTACTGTTTTATTGTGATTATTAGTTTCCTTGGATTGGTTATACCATGTTCCTCAATCTCAGTGGTCTTCATTCCTATCCATATTCTGAATTCTGTTTCTGTCATTTCAGCCAACTCAATCTGGTTAGGAACCCTTGTTGTAGAACTAATATAGTCATTTGGGAGATATAAGACACTCTGGCCATTTGATTTCCCAGAGTTCTTGCACTGGTTCTTGCCATGACTTATAATTTTTAATTGATTGTTAGCATTGCATTATGTTGCTTCTTTTATAGAGTATTGGGCTTTATTCAGATAAGCAGTTATTGGTTGTTTAATTTGATCCTATTGAGATTTGTAAGGATGGATATAAAATAACCTTTAGTCAGGGATGGTTAAGCCTTACTACTGAGGTATGGCCCTTCTGGGATCTCTACTGAATCACCCATATTATAAATGTAGACTCACCACTTGTCTTAAGGGGACTTGAATGATTCTCAGCCTTGGTGATATCCCTGGAAATTGCTTACTGCTTTGCTTTCTAGTTGCTCAATTGCCTTAACTCATAGATTTTTTACTATATACATTCACATCTTATTGTTCAAACAAAGACAAAGGACACTTTAAGCTAGAATTACAGATTTATTTTTTAGGGTAATTTCTTTCTCTCCAGAAATCTGCATTATACCTTTTAGCCATCTCAGGCTCCTAGGTATCTGATCTCTGTCTTGTCATCTGAGCAAGATTGTCATTTCTGCTTTGAATCTTCCTCCCTGCCCCATGGTCCAAAATATGCCTCCAGGAAGAAAGCCAGATGATTTTATCGTTCCTCTCGTTTGTTTCTCTTATTAGGTTTTATTGTCCCATGCTACTCATTGTTCAGTATCTGAAAACAGTTGTTTTACATATTTTGTGCAGTTTTATCATTGTTTAAGGTGGAAAGGTTGATCTGGTTCCTGTTATTTTCATCATGGCCAGAAGTGAAAAGCCTCCTCCACTTAAAAAAAATCCATTGCTTTTTGATGCTACTTCTTTCTTTGTGAAACAGGCAAGTTCATATACTCTGAATGAGGGGGAATTTGGAGGGAAAACGCAGCTGGAGAGTAGAGAAGATTTGAAATAATTACTTTAGAGAGAAGGAGAGCAAGTCAACAGTAGAAATATAACTGGAGTGCTACACAGAAATACAAGTGAAGGGATGTTTTGAGAATTTACGGTAATACTAATTTGCCTAAGACATTTGAATGCTTAGATGTATGCCCTCAGAAATGAGTTCATGTTGTTTTTCAAGGATTGGGATTTGGTAGGTACATTAGACAAGAAAACAGAGGAGCAAGGGATGATAGAGTCCAAACAAGAGTACTATGAATAAATCAATAATTGGATGTAAGCTGGACTAAAAGAGAAGTGAAGAAGGGAGAGGGCTAGTAGACTGGGAGATCAATGAATGGTTATTTAATTTATTGTTGAACAACGAATCTGAAAGAACCATTGCTTGTTTTCAGAAAGCAAGGTGCTTGATTTTAGAGAGCAGGGTGCCTCAGTGATTTTGGAAGCAGAATAAGGTCAGGATATCACAGGCATAAAGTTGGAGTATGATGTGGAATTGAGCAGGTGAGATGAAGAGGTCAGGGAAATGGAGAGGTCAGAATTTTTGATGGGCTGTCAGTATTGTCTTTCAAGTTACCCAGAATGATAGGATGTTGCCTGAGTCTATTTGAGCTGCTATAGCAAAATACAATAAACCAGATAGCTTATAAACAACAGAAATTTATTTTTCACAGTGCTGGATATTGGGAAGTCTAAGATCAAGGCACTAGTAAATTTGGTGTCTGGTGAGGGCCTGGTTCCTCTTGCTGTCTCCTCATATGGTGGAAAGTGGCAAGGCAGCTCTAGGCAGCTCTCTGAAGCCTTATACTAATCCCAGTTTTAAGGGCTTGTCCATTATGGTTTAGTCACCTCCTAAAAGCCCTACCTTTTAATGCCATCACCCTGGGAGTTAGGATTTCAACATATAACTTTTTTTGGAACATAACATTCAGACCATAGAAAGTGGGTTTGGAGTTAGATAATGATTGTGAGCCAGGCACATGTGGCTGAGAATTAGCATGAGTGATTTCTAATAGTATTTTCAGTGTATGTAGTGGAGTCTAGTATCTAAAGAAGCACTGTCCAATATGGTAACCACTAGTCATGTGTGACTATTTAAATTTAAATTAATTAAAATGAAATGAGATAATAAATTTCATTCCTCAGTCTCACTAGCCACATTGCAAGTGCTCACTAGTTTCACATGGCTAGTAACTGTCATATCAGCAGCACAGCTATAGAAAATGTTTATAATTACAGAAAATTCTATTGTACAGTGCTAGTCGAGAGGACAGGTGTCATGTGAAGTATCTAGGTCTGTAGTAGACTTGTTGAGCTTGGAAACAGAAACTTCCCTGCAGTATTCCTTCATATAAGCAGAAACCTTTCAGAACCAGAGGGCTCAAAAAGCAAGATCTTTCTTTTGCTGATATTGAACTAATGAAACTTGTTAAATAGTTATAAAATTCTCTAATAGCCCTTATGTTAGTTAAGGAAAAGCTTTTTGCAGGCAAACACTATAGTTACATATAGCATACCTCTCTTTATTGGAAACATTAGGTAAGTAAACATGCAAAATATAGTATAGAAAAAAGTGGAACAAATTAAAAGTCCCCCCCCCGCCGGCCGCCCGACTTCCCTCCTCTATTCTTGAGATGTTTCATATTGTTGACCTGGTCTGTAATTTTTTTTTTTTTGAGACGGAGTTTTGCTTTTGTTACCCAGGCTGAAGTGCAATGGCGCAATCTCAGCTCACCGCAACCTCTGCCCCCTGGGTTCAGGCAATTCTCCTGCCTCAGCCTCCTGAGTAGCTGGGATTACAGGCAAGCATCACCATGCCCAGCTAACTTTTTGTATTTTTAGTAGAGACGGGATTTCACCATGTTGACCAGGATGGTCTAGATCTCTTGACCTCGTAATCCACCTGCCTTGGCCTCCCAAAGTGCTGGGATTACAGGCTTGAGCCACTGCACCCAGCCTGTAATATCTTTAGTGGTACTGGACCTCTGAGTTAGGTATCATTACTTCATTTGGGATAGTTTAGAAGACACTGAAAGCTATATATCCAATGTATTTAATTTTTTCCTTAACTTATTAATTTTAAGTAAGTTTGAATTTAAATTTAGTTACTGTTTTTACTAACAATTTTTTATCTTGAGCCCTGTCTTACATATTTTGATTCTTAAGTGACCTTAGATTCTGTTTGGTGGGTAGGCACCCTATGTTAATTGAAGATATGGAAGACTGATTAAAATACATAGTTACTTCAATGATGGAGTCTACCTATAGGCCTATAGGTAAAATACAGGAACTAATACAGAAATTTTAACCTTAAGATGTGTTGTTTTACTTTTCTGGCATAATGCAGACAAGTAACGTGACCTTGGAAGGCATGTGTTAAAGATAGTGTAACTACAAGACAGAACATATGGGTCTTGCAATCATCATTTAGGTGATAACTAAACACCAACCAGGATCATCTGCTTTGGAATTTATGTGATCAAAAAAAAACTGGACATTATTGTGATTGAGCCATCATACATTTTTATTTGTTTTTTAGCTATAGCATCTAGGATGACCTTAATTAATAACAGTTTTGGTTGCTTTTCTCCTTCCCAGAAGTAACTGATATTATAAGTCTGTTTCTTTCTAGACATTTTATATACTTTTGCGTGTATTTGTGTGGGTGTGTGTTTGTGTGTATAAAACTATATGATAATGTAGTATATTGTGTCTTTTTGTTCCAGAACATGGGCTAGAGATCTACCCATTTATTATTTTAATTGATGTACAGAATTCTGTACTGTGAATAAGTCATTATTTAGCTATTCATCTGCTGATTGGCCTTTGGTTTTTGCCAATTTTGAAAATACTATAGTTTTGAGTAAGGAGGTCAAATGCCTGATAGAGCCATAGTAGATCTAGTTCTGGTGCATATACAATAATTTTTTAATTTAATTTAGTAATACGATCACTTTGTATTTCCATATAAGGTGAAATAAGAAGGGGTCATGATAATTAAATTTTAGAATAGGGACCTGTGATTTGTAGTTTCAATAAATGGGAGGCCTTGGGAATGGGATGGCCTCTTGACACTTGTGTGGTTTCTTTGGAAAGGGATAATTTTGCTAGTCATAATTAATTCTGTCAGTTGTAGAGAAATATTGGAAATTATTTCCAATATCTGAAATAGCCCATTGATTTCTGAGAATATTTTTGGTGTCTGTAGCTGGTACCAGCCTTGGGCTGGGCTCATCTTCTGAAAATTCATTGTCCCAAAATGAGTTGATTTATCCCAGTTAGTCTACCAACTATAATTTAATGATATGCTTCTTTGACTTGGTATATATTTCATGGTTATATCATCTGTTAAAAATAAGATTTTGGCCCATAGATAATATGCTGATGGGGTTGGGGAAGAGGAGTAAGTTAGGTTCTTATAAATAAATATTTAGGAAATGATAGTAATTTGTGAATTTTTAGCAAACAATGGGAATAGTACAGAAACTGTTACTTCCTTGAAATGACATTGTTTATATGAAAATTTTTTAAAATGTTGCTCTCTGCCTACTAAGTTGGAGATTAAGAATGACTGAATCGATCCAAAATGGCTGATTACTAGCAGCTCAGGATTGTAGCTCCCAGTGAAAGCACAGAGAACAAGAGGACGCCACACTTTCAGAATAATTTTTGTTGCTCACAGACCAGGAGATTCCCCGCAGAGGAGCCCCACAGGTCACCAGTGCAACTCTTGTGGCCGGTGTAGCGGTTTTGCTGGCACCCTGGTGTGGTGGTTCTTGGTGCAGAGTAAACAGGACTGGGTCCCCTCTTGGTGGACGTTTGGAGCTCTGGGAAGGCAGAGTTGCCTATTCAGCTGATTGAAAAAGGGACTCAAGAAGGAAGTCAGACCGGAGATTCCTAGGCAGAAAAGTACCATGAATCTTAATGCCGCTGTTTTGCCAGTGCAGTGGGTTGCTCAGATTCTGGCGCTGGGAATCAACAAGTTGGACGTCCACTCAGAGACCTGATTTGAAAGTCGGTAATTACAAAGACGACAGGTGGATAAATTTACAATGATGGGAAGAAACCAGCATAAAAAGGCTGAGAATACCCAAAATCAGAATGCCTCTCCCTCTACAGGGGATCACAGTTCCTCATCAACAAGGGAACAAGGCCTGATGGAGAATGAGTGTGTTTCATTAACAGACTTAGGCTTCAGAAGGTGGATAATAAGAAACTTCTGTGAGTTAAAAGAACATGTTCTAGCCCATTGTAAAGAAACTAAGAACCTTGCAAAAAGGTTTGATGAAATCCTAACGAGAATAGACAATTTAGAGAGGGATATAAGTGAATTAATGGAACTGAAAAATACAATATGAGAACGCCATGAAGTGTGCACAGGTTTTAACAGTCAAATTGATCAAGCAGAAGAAAGGATATCAGAAGACCAATTTAATGAAATGAAATGAGAAGACAAGATTAGAGAAGAAAGAGTAAAAAGGAATAAGCAAAGTCTCCAAGAAATATGGGACTATGTGAAAAGACCTAATTTACATTTGATAGGTGTACCTGAATGTCATGAAGAGAATGAATCCAAGCTGGAAAATATTCTTCAGGATATTATTGAAGAAAACTTTCCTAACCCAGTAAGGCTGGACAATACTCAACTCCAGGTAATACAGAGAACACCACAAAGATATTCCTGAAGTAGAGCAACACCAAGACACATAATCATTAGATTCACCAGGGTTGAAATAAAGGAGAAAATTCTAAGGGCAGCTAGAGAAGAAGGTCAGGTTACCCATAAAGGGAAGCCTAACAGATTCACAGCAGATCTCTGAGCAGAAACCCTACAAACTAGAAGAGAGTGGGGGGTAAATGTTCAATATTTTCAAAGAAAAGAATTTTCAACCCAGAATCTCATATCCAGCCAAACTAAGCTTTATAAATGAAGGAAAAATAAAATTTTTCATGAACAAGCACTCAGAGATTTCATCACCACCAGGCCTGCTTTACAAGAGCTTCTGAAAGAAGCACTACACACAGAAAGGAACAACCAGTATCAGTCATCCGAAAATCTTACCAAAAGGTAAAGAGTATCTCCATAATGAAGAATCTATATTAACTAATGGGCAAAATAGCCAGCTAGCATTAAATGACAATATTAAACTCACAAATATCAATATTAATCCTAAATTTAAATGGATTAAATGCTCCAATGAAAGACAAAGACAGGCAAATTGAATAAGAAGTCAAAACCCATCAGTATGCTGTATCCAGATCCATCTCATAAGTAAGGACACACAAAGACTCAAAACAAAGGGTTGGTGGAAGACTTATCAATCAAATGGAGAGCAAACAAAACAAAACAAAACAGGAGTTGTCACTTTCGTCTTTGACAAAATAGACTTTAATAGTAACAAAGACTGAAACAAAGAAGGACATTACATAATGGTAAAAGGATCAATGCAACAACAGGAGTCAATGATCATAAATATATATGCACCCAATATAGGAGCACCCAGATACATAAGACAAGTTCTTAATGACTTTTAAAGAGACTTGGACTGCTGCATAACAATAGCGGGAGACTTTGACCCCACATTGTTAATATTCGACGGATCAATGAGATAGAAAATTAACAGGAACATCTATGATTTGAACTCAGACCTGGAATAAGTAAACTCAGTGAATATTTATAGAATTCTTCACCCCAGGTCTACAGAACATACATTTTTCTCAATATCACATTACACCTATTTTGAAAGAGACCACATAGTTAGCAGTAAATCACTCTTCAGCATTTGCATAGCATTTCACAGACTTAAATGAAATATTGGTTGGCTGTTTGTTTGTTATTTTCTTCCCTTATTCCTTCCTGTCTCCACTGTTAAGCACAATTATCGGCATAAAAGAGGTTTTTAATACCTATTTTTAGATTGCATTCCAGCCTGAGCAATAGAACAAGACTCCTGTTCTCTCTCCCCCTTTCTATTTCTCTTTCCTTCTTTAAAAAAAAAACCCCACAAATTGTATAAAACAATGAAAACAATGGCATGTGAGGTTTAAATATATGTAGAATTAAAGTATAAATAATAATAACATAAAAAGTAAGATGTGAATGTGTTAAAATGATCGGAGAGTTCATCATGAAAAATATCCCAATGAGTGTGGCTAGAATGTTTTTCGGAAAAGAAAGTTGTAAGGAGAGAATTGTCCTAACATATTAAAATATACTATGAAATAAGATAACTCAGCATAACAGTTTTGAAATAGAGTTGTAATATTTAACAAACCACAATAAGCTCCCCCTCCAAAAAAAAAGAATGACTGAATCATTTGGGATTGAAATACAATTGCAGCTATAGATTTTCCTTTTTTTTCCTGAGAAAAGTTAGCTATCTTACATTCGAATATAACTTTCAATTATATGTGAAACACACTAGATATTTTTATTATATATAGAAAGATTGAAAATATGTTTGTATTTATAGAATCATCTAAGGAAGCAAAGACTTTATTTGTAAAGTCACAAATCTGATTTATCTTTCTGAAAAAATAAATCTTCATCATGTAATTAATACATATATTTGAGCCTTTATGTGGAAAGTTTGGTACTTGGCTTCATGAAGAATATATATTAAATATAATTAGAATATTGACATCCTAATGGTTGGTGAGATTTTGATATGACAATGGATGAGAACTTTTGAAGCTGGAGTGTTATAAAATCTTACATTCTGTGAATCGTCACAGTTTTCTAAGTCTGTCCATGAAAAATCTTGGACATTGGTCAAGTGAGACTGGCTTAGGGGGAAAAACGTAAAGATTTATTCACAGTAAGTGTCCCAGATTTTTTGTGTAACTTTGATCCAGCTCTTATACACACATCCCTTTTCATCATTGTTTTGTGTCATCTGCTTACTTCTGCTATCTTGTCTTTTTTTAAAAAATTTTTTATTGCATTTTAGGTTCTGGGGTACATGTGCAGAACGTGCAAGACAATTGCATAGGTACACAAATGGCAGTGTGTTTTGCTTCCTTTCTCCCCTTCACTCACATTTGTCATTTTTCCCCAGGCTATCCCTCCCTGGATTCCCCCCCTGCTGGCCCTCCCTTTTTTTCTGCAATAGACCCCAGTGTTTAGTACTCCCCTCCCTGTGTCCATGTGTTCTCATTTTTGATCACCCACCTATGAGTGAGAATATGCGGCATTTCATTTTCTGTTCTTGTGTCAGTTTGCTGAGAATGATGTTCTCCAGATTCATCCATGTCCCTACAAACGACACGAACTCATCATTTTTGATTGCTGCATAATATTCCATGGTGTATATGTGCCACATTTTCCCAATCCAGTCTATTATCAATGGGCATTTGGGTTGGTTCCAGGTCTTTGCTATTGTAAACAGTGCTGCAATGAACATTCGTGTGCATGTGTCCTTATAGTAGAACGATTTATAGTCCTTTGGATATATACCCAGTAATGGGGTTGTTGGGTCAAATGGAATTTCTATTTCTAAGGCCTTGAGGAATCGCCACACTGTCTTCCACAATGGTTGAACTAATTTACACTCCCACCAACAGTGTAAAAGTGTTCCTTTTTCTCCACATCCTCTCCAACATCTGTTGTCTCCAGATTTTTTAATGATCGCCATTCTAACTGGCGTGAGATGGTATCTCAATGTGGTTTTGATTTGCATCTCTCTGATGACCAGTGACGATGAGCATTTTTTCATATGATTGTTGGCCTCATATATGTCTTCTTTGGTAAAGTGTCTGTTCATATCCTTTGCCCATTTTTGAATGGGCTTGTTTGTTTTTTTCCTGTAAATCTGTTTGAGTTCTTTGTAGATTCTGGATATCAGCCCTTTGTGAGATGGGTAAACTGCAAAAATTTTTTCCCATTCTGTTGGCTGCCGATTCATTCTAGTGACTGTTTCTTTTGCCGTGCAGAAGCTGTGGAGTGTGATTAGGTCCCATTTGTCTATTTTGGCTTTTGTTGCCAATGCTTTTGGTGTTTTGTTCATGAAGTCCTTGCCTACTTTTATGTCCTGGATATCTTGTCTTTTATCCCATTAGGCTCTTAGCAGCCTCACAGGGGTCTCAAGACTTATGCCTCTTCTTAGCCCCCTGTATAATTCCTTGCCTTCCTACAATTGCTTTGGGTTTTTCTCTCCTGTGTCTCATTATTAGTAGAATGTGAACTCTGTGCTTTATTGCTTTCCATTCTCAAAAGCTAATTACATTTAGACCAGCATGGGGAAGAAGTAAAAAGAATATGTTTATAAAATTTCAAATGGAATAATCTGCAAAGATAGTTTGGGGTCATTATAATAATTGTGGCAGAGCGTAACATTTTTTGAGTATTTACCTTCTTTTTATTTTAAATGTGTCCTAACGTTTTTATTATTAATAAAATTATTTGTCATACTCTGAAGGTATAGAATGAAAATGTTGCATAAAGTAATATAGTCACTTAATTTTGAATAACTAGCCATATTTTTTTCTGGTAAACCTTTAAACAAAAGAATTCCAACTCTTGTTTTCTTTAAAAAATGTAAAGATCTGTTAGTTGCCAAACCTTGGTTATAATAATAATTAACATCTATCACATAACCCATTTTCATGAAGTAGGATTATTAACATGATTACTTAATTTAAAAGTCTTATCACTTTTTACTTTAATTCCATATATTTTTATCTTCCTAATGACTTGTACCATTGAGACTTATAAGATAGTCAATTATATTTCAAGGTCAGAGAAAAAGAATTAAGAAAACAACAGCTCTCAGACCACTTTTTAAAAATAATAATTTTAACAGAGAAGAGACAAGCTAGCAGGTGTGAGATTTATAAAAAATTGTCCCTTTCATTTTTGTCAGCCTGAACAACAGAAAATATGTAATAATGTAAAATATTTATGTTTTCTGTTTATTATGATGTCTTACTATAACATGATAATTTTCTTTTTTCAAAGTGCATGTTCTCATATACAATTAAAAAAATTTTTTTTTATGTTTGAATTTGTCCTCAATGAGTCATAATTTATGTTTTTTAATTGAGTACTACTGTTGATTACATGATATTTTAAAATTAAAATATTTGAATTATACAGTTCAACTTTATATAAACTTTTTTTAACAAATGTTATATTTGTTTTTTAAATTACATCTGTTATTATAAGAAAAAAATTAGTAACATGGAATAAACAAAAATAACTTGTATATAATCTCATCATTCACATATAAACATTATTATTTTTTGGCAAATAATACTGGCAATATGCTATACATAGTTTTGTATCTTGTTTTAGGGGCCTGGGGTGACATTATTTATACTTATATTTTCGAAGAATCATTCTGGCATCTATTGAAGTATAGACTATAGCTATGTAAAAGTGGAAACAGAGAGACAATTTTGGAGGCTAACAGTATAATCCAGTTCAGTTCTAAGAAGAATGGCTTAGGACAGAGTGGTAGGTGTAAAAAGAGGTTAGATTCTTTATGTATTTGCTTTTGAATGTAACACTTATGTAATTTTTTAATGGGTTTGATATCAATGTCAAAGAGATGAATCAAGGACAATCCTGAGCAACTGGGTGAATGGGATTGCTATTTATTGAACAGTTATTAAGATTATTTAATGAACTATATTATTTTAATGAACCATATAATATTCCATGTCATGAATGTGCTAAAATGTATTTAACTATTTTCCTGTTGTTTCATATTCAGATTGTATTCCTTTTTCAGTATTAAAAATTAAGATGAACATCTTATAATTAGATATTTGACTACATAGCTGGTTATATTTTCAGGATAGCACTCAAGGAGCAGATTGCGTTAAAAGATACAGATATTTTAAAGTTATGTGTGTGTGTGCATGTATGTGTGTTTTTTTTTGTTGCATTTTAGGTTTTAGGATACATGTGAAGAACATGCAAGATTGTTGCATAGGTACACTTAATGGCAGTGTGATTTGCTGCCTTCCTCCCCATCACATGTATCTGGCATTTCTCCCCATGCTATCTCTCCCCAACTCCCCACCCCCCACTGTCCCTTTCCTATTTCCCCCCAACAGACCCCAGTGTGTGATGCTCTTCTCCCTGTGTCTATGTGTTCTCATTGTTCAATACCCACCTATAAGTAAGAACATGAGGTGTTTGATTTTCTGTTCTTTTGTCAGTTTGCTGAGAATGATGGTTTCCAGGTTTGTCCAGGTCCCTACAAAGGACACAAACTCATCGTTTATTATGGCTGCATAGTATTCCATGGTGTATATGTGCCACATTTTCCCTGTCCAGTCTATGATCTATGGGCATTTGGGTTGGTTCCAGGTCTTTGCTATTGCAAACAGTGCTGCAATGAACATTCATGTGCATGTGTCCTTATAGTAGAACGATTTATAATCCTCTGGATATATACCCAGTAATGGGATTGCTGGGTCAAATGTAATTTCTATTTCTAGGTCCTTGAGGAATCGTCACACTGTCTTCCACAATGGTTGAACTAATTACACTCCCACCAGCAGTGTAAAGGTGTTCCTATTTCTCCACATCCTCTCCAGCATCTGTCATCTCCAGATTTTTTAATGATTGCCATTCTAACTGGCATGAGATGATATCTCAATGTAGTTTTGATTTGCATCTCTCTAATGACCAGTGATGATGAGCATTTTTTCATATGTTTGTTGGCCTCATGTATGTCTTCTTTTGTAAAGTGTCTGTTCATATCCTTCACCCACTTTTGAATGGGCTTGTTTGTTTTGTTCTTGTAAATTTGTTTTAGTTCTTTGTAGACTCTAGATATCAGCCCTTTTTCAGATAGGTAGATTGCAAAATTTTTTTCCCATTCTGTTGGTTGCCAATTCACTCTAATTACTGTTTCTTTTGCCGTGCAGAAGCTGTGGAGTTTGAATAGGTCCCATTTGTCTATTTTGGCTTTTATTGCCAATGCTTTTGGTGTTTTGGTCATGAAGTCCTTGCCTACGCCTATGTCCTGAATGGTTTTGCCTAGATTTTCTTCTAGGGTTTTTATGGTGTTGGTTCTTATGTTTAAGTCTTTAATCCATCTGGAGTTAATTTTAGTGTAAGGTGTCAGGAAGGGGTCCAGTTTCTGCTTCCTGCACATGGCTAGCCAGTTTTCCCAACACCATTTATTGAACAGGGAATTCTTTCCCCATTGCTTGTTTTTGTCAAAGATCAGATGGTTGTAGATTTGTGGCGTTGCCTCCAAGGCCTCTGTTCTGTTCCATTGGTCTATATCTCTGTTTTGGTACCAGTACCATGCTGTTTTCATTACTGAAGCCTTGCAGTATAGTTTGAAGTTTGGTAGTGTGATGCCTCCAGCTTTGTTCTTTTTGCTTAGAATTGACTTGGCTATGTGGGCTCTCTTTTGGTTCCATACGAAGTTTAAGGTGTTCTTTTTTTTTTTCAGTTCTGTGAAGGTCATTGGTAGCTTGATGGGGATAGTGTTGAATCTGTAAATTTGGACAGTATGGCCATTTTCATGATATTGATTCTTCCTAACCATGAGCCTGGAATGTTTCTCCATCTGTTTGTGTCCTCTCTGATTTCGTTGAGCAGTGGTTTGTAGTTCTCCATGAAGAGGTCCTTTACATTTCTTGTTAGTTGTATTCGTAGGTATTTTCTTCTCTTTGTAGCATTGTGAATGGCAGTTTGTTCTTGATTTGGCTCTCTTTAAGTCTGTTATTGGTGTATAGGAATGCTTGTGATTTTTGCACATTGATTTGTGTATCCTGATACTTTGCTGAAGTTGTCTACCAGTTTCAGGAGATTTTGGGATGAGACGATGGGGTCTTCAAAATATACACTCAGGTCGTCTGCAAATAGAGACAATTTGGCTTCCTCCTTTCCTATTTGAATTCCCTTTATTTTTTTTTCTTGCCTGATTGCTCTGGCTAGACCTTCCAATACTGTATTGAATAGGAGTGGTGAGAGAGGGCATCCTTGTCTGGTGCCAGATTTCAACGGGAGTGCTTCCAGTTTTTGCCCATTCAGTATGATATTGGCTGTTGGTTTGTTGTAGATAGCTTTTATTATTTTGAGATACATTCTATCAATACCTAGTTTACTGAGGGTTTTTTTTTTTTGTCAAAGACCTTCTCTGCATCAATTGAGATAATCATGTGGTTTTTGTCTTTAGTTCTGTTTATGCGGTGAATTATGTTTATAGACTTGCATGTGTTGAACCAGCCTTGCATCACCGGGATGAAGCCTAGTTGATTATGGTGGATAAGCTTTTTGATGTGCTGTTGCAGTCGGTGTGCCAGTATTTTATTGAAGATTTATGCATCTATGTTCATCATGGATATTGGCCTGAAGTTTTCTTTTCTTGTTGGGTCTCTGCCAGGTTTTGGTATCAGGACAACGCTGGTCTCATAAAGTGCTTTGGGAAGGATTCCCTGTTTTTGGATTGTTTGGAATAGTTTCAGAAGGAATGGTACCAGCTCCTCTTTGTATGTCTGGTAGAATTAGACTGTCAGCCCATCTGGACCTGGGCGTTTTTTGGGTGGTAGGCTCTTAATTGCTACCTTGACTTCTGCCCTTGTTATTGGTCTATTCAGGGTTTCAACTTCTTCCTGGTTTAGGCTTGGGAGGGTGGAAGTGTCCAGGAATTTATTTGTTTCTTCCAGGTTTACTAGTTTATGTGCGTAGAGTTGTTTATAATAATCTTTGATGATGGTTTGTGTTTCTATGGAATCGTTGGTGATATTTCCTTTATCGTTTTGTATGGCATCTATTTGATTATTTTCTCTTTCCTTTTTTATTAATCTGGGTAGTAGTCTGTTTATTTTGTTTATCTTTCAAAAAATAGGCTCCTGGATTTATTGATTTTTTGAAGGGTTTTTTGTGTCTCTATTTCCTTCAGTTTTGCTCTGATCTTAGTTATTTCTTGTCTTCTGCTAGCTTTTGAGTTTTTTTTTTATATTGCTCCTCTAGCTCTTTCAATTTTGATGATAGGGTGGCGATTTTAGATCTTTCCTTGCCTCCTTCCTTGGGCATTTATTGCTATATATTTTCCTCTAGACACTTCTTTAAATGTGTCCCAGAGATTCTGGTGTGTTGTGTCTTCATTTTTGTTGGTTTCTAAGACCATCTTTATTTCTACCTTCATTTCATTGTTTATCCAGTCAACATTCAACAGCCAGTTGTTCCGCTTCCAGGAAGCTATGCGATTCTGAGTTAATTTCTGAATTCTGAGTTCTAACTTGATTGCACTGTGGTCTGAGACACTGTTTGTTATGATTTCTGTTCTTTTGCATTTGCTGAGGAGTGACTTACTTTCTATTTTATGGTCAATTTTAGAGTAGGTAATGTGGTGCTGAGAAGAATGTATATTCTATGGATTTGGGATGCTGAGGTTTATAAATGTCTATTAAGTTTGCCTGGTCCAGGCTTGAGTTCAAGTCCTGGATGTCCTTGTTAATTTTCTGTTGCGTTGATCTGTCTAATATTGACAATGGGGTGTTAACATCTCTTACTATTATTGTGTGGGAGTCTAAGTTTCTTTGTAAGTCATTAAGAACTTGCTTTATGTATCTGTGTGCTCCTGTATTGGGTCTGTATATTTTTAGGATTGTTAGCTCTTTTTGTTTTTTTTGGGGGGGTGGAGGAAGGGAGGAAGGCAGGAAGGATGGGAAGGAGGAAGGGAGGGAGGAAGGAAGGGAAGAAGGGGGAGGGAGGGAGGGAAGGGAAGGGAAGGAAGGAAGGAAGGAAGGAAGGAAGGAAGGAAGGGAGGAAGGAAATCAAGCAATGAGAGAGACATTGCCGACCTGGATCTAGAGGTTTACAAGTTGATTTTTTTTTTTTGAGAGAGAAGGAAAGAAAAAAAAAACGAGTAAAGGAGAGGAAGAATGAGGAAGAGAAAGAGGGAGGGTGAATGGAAATATTGCTTTATTCTGAAAAAAAAATGGGTATTAATAATGGCCAATCAATGTTTCATTTAAACCTATGAGTAGGTGTGATTTGGTATTGACAAGAATGTATATTTTGTGTATTTGAAGTAGAGAGCTCTATAAATATTTATTAAGTTTACTTGTTCCAGATCTGAGTTCGAGTCCTTGATATCCTTATTAATTTTCTGTCTCATTGAATCTAAGTCTCTATGTATCTGGGTGTTAGGATCATTAGCTCTTGTTGTTGCATTGATCCTTTTACCACTATATCTTTGTTGCGTTAAAATCTATTTTATCCAATACGAGAATTGCAACTCCTGCTTTTTATTTATTTATTTATTTTTGCTCTCCATTTGGTTGGTAATTCTTCCTCCATCCCTTCGTTTTGAGACTTTGTGTATCCTTGCATGTGAAACAGGTGTGGATGTAACATGCCGTTGGGTTTTGGCTGTGTCTTTTGATTGGGGGATTTAGTCAATTTAAATTTAGGGTTACTGCCATTTGATGTTGACTGGCTGTTTTATCCATTCGTTGAGGAAAATTCTTTTTTATGTTGGTGCTCTTTACTTTTTGGTATATTTTTAGTAAGGCTAATACTGGTTGTTTCTTTCTGTGTGTAAAGCTTCTTTCAGAAGCTCTTGTAAAGCAGGCCTGGTGGTAATAAAATCTCTGAGTACTTGCTTGTTCATAAAAGATTTTATTTTTCCTTCAGTTGTGAAGCTTAGTTTGGCTGGATATGAAATTCTGGGCTGAAGGTTCTGTTCTTTGAGGATGTTGAATATTGGCCCCCACTCTCTTCTGGCTTGTAGAGTCTCTTCTGAGAGATCTGCTGTAAGTCTCATAGGCTTGCCTTTGTGGGTAACCTGACCTTTCTCTCTGACTGCCCTTACTATTTTCTCCTCCTTCGTTTCAACCCTGGTGAATCTAACGATTATGTGCCTTGGGGTTGCTCTTCTTGAGGAATATCTTTGTGGTGTTCTCTGTATTACCTGGGGTTGAATATTGACCTGCTTTGCTAGTTTAGGAAAATCTTTCTGAATAATATCCTGAAGCGTATTTTCCAGCTTGGATTCATTCTCTTTATGACATTCAGGTACACCTATCAAACGTAAATTTGGTCTTTTCACATAGTCCCACATTTCTTGGAGACTTTGCTCATTCCTTTTTATCCTTTTTTCTCTAATCTTTTCTTCACGTTTTATTTCATTGAGTTGGCCTTTGACCTCTGATATCCTTTCTTCTGCTTGAACAATTCGAGTGTTTAAACCTGTGCATACTTCTCAGAGTTTCTGTATTGTATTCTTCAGTCCATTAATTCACTTATATTCCTCTCTAAGTTGTCTATTCTTGATAGGATTTCATCAAACCTTTTTTCAAAGTTCTTAGTTTTTTTACGTTGGGCTACAACATGTTCTTTTAACTCACAGAAGCTTCTTATTATCCATTCCCTGAAGCGTGATTTTGTTATTGGGATGCACTTGTTCTCCATCAAGCCTTGTTCCATTGTCGATGTGGAACTGTGATCATCTTTAGAGGAGAGGTGTTCTGATATTGAGTATTCTTAGCCTTTTTATGCTGGTTTCTTCCCATCATTGTAAATTTATCCACCTGTCGTCTTTGAAGGTACCAACTTTCAGATTAGGTCTCTTGAGTGGATGCCCAAGTTGTTAGTTCCCAGAGCCAGAAAAGTGGTGTTAAGGCTGATGATGCTTTTCTGCCCAGGATTCTCCTGTCTGACTTCCTTCTTGTGTCCGTAATAGGTGACTCTGCCTTCCTGTGGCTCCAAACCTCGGTCAGAAGGGGAACCAGTCTTGTTTACTCTGTGCCGAGAGCTGCCACGCCGAGGTGCCATCACAGCTGCTGCGCCAGCCTCAGGAGTCATGCTGGGACCCGTGTGGCTCCTCCAAACCTTGGTCGGAAGGGGCGCCAGCCCTGTTTACTCTGCTTTGAGAGCTGCCGCGCCGAGGTGCTGGCGAAACCACTGCGCTGGCCACAAGAGTCGTGCTGTCGACCCATGTGACTCCTCCACTGCGGTTCTTCTGCTCCGTGAGCGACCAGAATTTGTCTGAGAGTGTGGCGTCATCTAGTTCTCTGCGCTTCCACTGAGAGCTGCAATCCCGAGATATTAGCAATCGGCCATCTTGGATTGTTCAGCTCTTATTGTTACATCGATCCTTTTATCATTATGTAATATTCTTCCTTTTCTCTTTTGATCTTTGTTGGTTTAAAGTCTGTTTTATCAGAGATGAGAATTTCAACTTCTGCTTGTTTTTGCTCTCCATTTGCTTGGTAAATATTCCTCTATTCCTTTATTTTGAGCCTTTGTGTAACCTTGACTATGAGATGGGTTTCCTGAATACAGTACACCAATGGGTTTTGGCTTCTTATCCAATTTGCCAGTCTGTGTGTTTTGATTGGGGCATTTAGCTTATTTACATTTAGGGTCATACTGTTATGTGTGAATTTGATACTGCCATTTTGATGCTAGCTGGCTGTTTTGCTCATTAGTTGCTGCAGTTTCTTCATTGTGTTGATGCTCTTTACCATTTCGCATGTTTTTGGAGAGGCTGGTAGTGGTTGTTCCTTACTATGTTTAGTGCTTCTTTCAGGAGCTCTTGTAAAGCAGGCCTAGTGGTGATGAAATCTTTGAGTACTTGCTTGTTCATAAAGGATTTTATTTCTCCTTCACTTATGAAGCTTAGTTTGGCTGGATATGAAATTCTGAGTTGAAAGTTCTTTTTTTTAAGGATGATGAATATTGGCTCCACTCTTTTCTGGCTTGCAGAGTTTCTGCTGAGAGATCTGCTGTGAGTCTGATGGGCTTTTCTTTGTGGGTAGTTTGACCTTGCTCTCTGGCTTCCCTTAGCATTTTCTCCTTCATTTCAACCCTGGCAAATCTGATGATTATGTGCCTTGGGGTTAATCTTCTTGAGGAATAGTTTTGTAATGTTCTCTGTATTTCTTGGACTTGAATATTGACCAGCCTTGCTAGGTTGGAGAAGTTTTCCTGGAAAATATCCTGAAGAGTATTTTTCAGCTTGGATTCATTTTCCCTGTCACATTCAGATAAACCTATTTAACGTAGATTAGGTCTTTTCACATAGTCCCATATTTCTTGGAGACTTTGTTCATTTCTTTTTACGCTTTTTTCTCTAATCTTGCCTTCTCGTTTTATTTCATTGAGTTGATCTTTTACCTCTGATCCTTTCTTCTGCTTGGTTGATTCAGCTGTTGAAACTTGTGTATGCTTTACGAAGTTTTCAAGTAGTGTTTTTCAGCTCCATCAATTCACTTATATTCCTCTCTGAGTTGTTTAATCTCGTTAGCATTTTGTCAAATGTTTTTTCAAGGTTCTTAGTTTCTTTGCATTGGGTTAGAACATGTTCTTTTAGCTCAGTGAAGTTTCTTATTACCCACCTTCTGAAGCCTGTTTCTGTGAATTCATCATACTTATTCTCCATTCAGCCTTGTTCCCTTGCTGGTGAGGAATTGTGATCCCTTGTAGGAGGGAGAGGCCTTCTGCTTTCGGGTGTTTTCATTCTTTTTGTGCTGGTTTCTTTTCATCTTTGTGGATTTATCTACCTGTCGTTTTTGTAGTTGTTGGCTTTCAGATTGGGTCTCTGAGTGGATGTCCAGTTTGTTGATGATGAAGTTATTTCTTTCTGTTTCTTATTGTTCCTTCTAACATTCAGGTCCCTCTGCTGTAGGACTGCTGAGGTCCACTCAGGCCCTGCTTGCCTGGGGATTATTTGTATTGGCTGCAGAACAGTAAGGGTTGCTTCCAGTTACTTCTGCTGTCTTAGTCCCAGAAGGATACCTGCCAGATGTCAGTCTGAGCTCTCCTTTATGAGGTGACTCTTTGGATATATGCCGGTCAGGGACCTGCTTGAGGAGACAGTCTGTCTTTTATAGGTGCTCAAGTGCTGAGCTGTGAGCTCTTGTTCATTCACAGCTGCTGGGCAGGTACATTTAAGTCTGCTGCAGCAGAACTCATAAACTCCCCCCTTCTTTTTTTACCCCAGGTGCTCTGTCCCAGGAATGTAGGGCTTTATTTATAAGTTTCTGTCATGCTGCTGCCTTTTTTCAGGGCTGCCCTGCCCAGTGAGGAGGCAGCCTAGTCAGTGTCTGCCTGCAAAGGCTTTGCTGAGCTACTGTGGGCCCCCCGCCACAGCTGCCATGTGAACTTCCCTGCAGTCCTGTTTATATGGGTATAGTTAGAACTGCCTTGGCAGTGGTGGCCTACCTCTGTAATTGTCAGCTGCCTCAGTAATGGTGGGCTGCCTTAGCAATGGTGGATTAGCTCTATAGTGGTGGACTGCCTCAGTAATGGCAGATGCCCCTCCCCCACAGAGCTGGACCCTCCTGGGTTCAGCTGTGCTTGCTGTGAAACTGTCAATTCAGAGTGTTTCAGATTGCTGTTTTTTTGTGGTGTGGGACCAGCTGAGCCTGATCACCTGGCTTCCTGCCTCAGACCACCCCTTTTTTTTTCAGTTGAACAGGCAACTCTGCCTCCTTGGTGTTTTAGTCACCTGTTGAAAAGGCACTGGGGTCTGTGTGATTTCCCTTGTAGCAACCCACTGCGCTGGCTGAAACAGTCACGCTGAGATTCCTGGCACTTTTCTGCCCTGGAATCTCCTGGCCTGGCTCCCTGTTTCAGTCCCCTTTTTTTATCAGTTGAATGGGTGACTCTGTCTATCAAGAGCTCCAATCACCAGCTAAAACAGCCCTGGCCCGGACCTGTGTATTTTGTGTAGAGACCAGTGTACCGCCCAAAACAGCTGCTCTGGCCAAAACAAAAAAAAAGTGGGAGACTTTAACACTCCACTGTCAATATTAGACAGATCAAAGAGACAGAAAATTAACAAGGATATGCAGGGCTTGAACTCAGATCTGGACCAAGCAAACCTAATAGACATTTACAGAACTCCTCACCCCAAATTCAAAGAATATACATTCTTCTCAGCACCACATCACACTACTCTATAATTGACCACATAATTGGAAGTAAGTCACTTCTCAGCAAATGCCAAAGAATGGAAATCATAACAAACAGTCTCTCAGACCATAGTGCAATCAAATTAGAATTCACAATTCAGAAACTAACTCAGAACCACACAACTTCATGGAAACTGAACAACTGGTTGTTGAATGTTGACTGGATAAACAATGAAATGAAGGCAGAAATAAAGGTGTTCTTCGAAACCAACAAGAACAAAGACACAATGTACCAGAATCTCTGGGACACATTTAAAGAAGTGTCTAGAAGGAAATTTATAGTAATAAATGCCCACATGAGAAGCAAGGAAAGATCTAAAATCGACACCCTATCATCAAAATTGAAAGAGCTAGAGAAGCAGGATAAAAAACTCAAAAGCTAGCAGAAGATCAGAAATAACTAAGATCACAGAAGAACTGAAGGAGATAGAGACACAAAAAACCCTTCAAAAAATAAAAAAACCAGGAGCTGGTGTTTTTTAAAAGATTAACAAAATAGACCACTAGCCAGATTAATAAAAAAGAGAAGAGAGAAGAATCAAATAGATGAAATTAAAAAAAGGGGATATTACCACCGATTCCACAGAAATACAAACTACCATTAGAGATTACTACAAACAACTCTGTGCACATACACCAGTAAATCTGGAAGAAATGGATAAATTCCTGGACACTTCCACCCTCCCAAGCCTAAACCAGGAAGAAATCAAAACCCTGAATAGACCAATAAGAAGGGCTGAAGTTGAGGCAGCAATTAATAGCCTACCAACCAAAAAAAAGCCCAGATCTAGATGGGTTCACAGCCGAATTCTACCAGACATACGAAGGGGAGCTGGTACCACTCCTTCGGAAACTATTCGAAACAATCCAAAAAGAGGGAATTTTTTCCAAATCATTTAATGAGACCAACATCATCCTGATACCAAAACCCAGCAGAGACTCAACAAGAAAAGAAAACTTCAGGCCAATATCCATGATGAACATAGATGTAAAAATCTTTAATAAAACACTGGCAAACTGATTGCAACGGCACATCAAAAAGCTTATTTATCATGATCAAGTAGGTTTCATCCTGTGGATGCAAGGCTGGTTCAACATACGCAAGTCTATAAACGTAATCCACCACATAAACAAAACCAAAGACAATAACCACATCATTATCTCAATTGATGCAGGGAAGGCCTTTGGCAAAATTCAACAGCCCTTTATGATGAACACTCTCAGTAAACTAGGTATTGATGGAACATATCTCAAAATAATAAAAGCTATTTATGTTAAACCCACAGCCAATATCATACTGAATGGGCAAAAACTGGAAGGATTACCTTTGAAATCTGGCACTAGACAAGATGCCATCTCTCACTACTCCCATTCAATATAGTATTGGAAGTTGTAGCCAGATCCATCAGGCAAGAAATGGAAATAATCTACCCATCTGACAAAGGGCTAATATCCAGAATCTACAAAGAACTATAACAGATTTACAAGAAAAAACAAACCCATTCAAAAGTGGGTGAAGGACATGAACAGTCACTTTTCAAAAGAAGATATGTATGCTGCCAACAAAGATATGAAAAAATGCTCATCACCTCTGGTCATTAGAGAAATGCAAATCAAAACCACATTGAGATACCATCTCACACCAGTTAGAATGACGATCATTAAAAAATCTGAAGACAACAGATGAACAGGTTGTCGAGAAATAGGAACACTTTTACACTTGCTTGGAGTGTAAATTAGTGCAACCATTGTGGAAGACAGTACAGCGATTCCACAAGGACCTAGAAATAGAAATTCCATTTGACCCAGCAATCCCATTACTGGGTAGATATACAAAGGATTATAAATTGTTCTACTATAAAGACACATGTTCATTGCCGCACTGTTTACAATAGCAGACCTGAAACCAACCCGAATGCCCATTGATGATAGACTGGACAAGGAAAATGTGGCATATATACACCATGGAATACTATGCAGCCATAAATGATGATGAGTTCGTGTTCTTAGTAGGGATATGGATGAATCTGGAAACCATTATTCTCAGCAAACTGACACAATAACAGAAAATCAAACACTGCATGTTTTCACTCATAGGTGGGTGTTGAACAGTGGGGACACATGGACACAGGGAAGGGAGCATCACACACTGGGGTCTGTTGGGGGGAGTAGGGAGGTTGGGGAGGGATAACATGGGGAGGAACATCAGATATAGGTGACCGGGGGATGGAGGCAGCAAACAACATTGCCGTGTATGCACCTATGCAACAATCTTACATGTTCTGCACATGTACCCCAGAACCTTAAGTGCAATAATGTGTGTGTGTGTTTGTGTATATATGTATATATAATTAAAAAAATACAAACAAAACTGGAAATTCGATTATGTAAAAAAAGTACTACATTAGGAATCTTTTTAGAGCTGAAGAATTAAAACACACTTGACACGTTCTTAATCTTCTAATTATATTAATTTATGAAATCTGGAACTGGAGGTTTACTTGTATTTTTTTTCTACATTGTAATTATACTAATAAATATCTTTGACTGTGACCTTGGGATTTATATTGCAGTAGGAAAGATTTATTATAAGTCAATGCTTTGGAAGAAAAATGGAATTATTGCATAAGTGGTTTACATGTTATGCATATGCACTTGCATACCATTTGTTCCAGTTAGTTTTGAGCTTTAACTTGTCTTCAGTTTTTCTTTAAAAAACAGAGGGTTCTTATTAAATTCAGACTCCTGACAGTTCTTTGTTATATTACTGAGTCAACTACAAAGCAACTACTTTACCTTGAAATGTGCAAAAGGAATCAATAGGCTTACAAAACTGCCTTTTAAAAAAATGTTTGTAATGGTATTTTCCTGATAGCCTGAATATCAATGTGTATGACCTTTCTTGGTTTGTTTCTTTCTTTAGTTATGTTGCAATATTAAAGTCCCTTATAGTTAGAGGGTGTTTGAATATTTTGGTTTTGATTTCTTTTTTGTCCCCTGCTTCAGCCTCCTACTTTTTGTTTTACTTTTCTTCTTTCTTTCTTTCTTTTTTTGGTAAAGAAGTACTACTTACAAGGAATTTTCCTTAGGGTATCTTTATTTTTCAATTCAATCAATTTTTCTCATGATCTTCTTTTTCTTTTTGCTAAAGCTAAGTCTATACAGAATTTTATTTTTTAAACTTTTGGTGTGAAATGCCATAGAAATGCCAAATAAAACTACAGTGGGCATTTAAATGGTAAGATACAAGTCAAATCCCTTTCTACTTTAATTTGACCTTATCCAGCTGTGGTTGGCATTTGATCCCTCGGTGTCCCTTCCTTAAATGAGGTTGCATTTTCATCTGAAATACAGTCATATGTCCTTTAAGGATGGGGCTGTGCTCTGAGAAATATGTCAGACAATTTTGTTGTGCAAATATCATATAATATACTTACACAGACCTGGATACATAGCTTTCTACACACACACATAGGCTCTATGGTAAAGCCTATTGCTTCTAGGCTACAAACCTGTACAGAATGTTACCGTACAGAATGCTCTCGGCAGTTGTAACACAATGGTAAGGATTTATGTTATCTGAACAGAGAAAAAGTACAGTAGAAATATTGTACAGAACATAAAAATCACATACCTGTGTAGAGCACTTACCATGAATGGGGCTTGAAGGACTGGAAGTTGCTCTAAGTGACTCAGTGAATGAGTGGTGAGTAAATGTGAAGACTAGGATGTTACTGAATACTACTGTAGACTTTATAAGCACTGTATACTTTGACTTCTTTGCAACACTTAGCCTAAAGCACAAACATGCTGTAAAGCTGTACAAAAACATTTTCTTTATATTCTTATTCAGTAAGTGTTTTTCTCCTTTTGAAATCCTTTTTTAACGTTTAAAACTGTTTTGGTAAAAACTAAGACATAGAATACACAAGTTAGCCTAGGTCTGCATGGGGTCAGGATCATCAAGACATTACTAGGTGATAGGAAATTTTCACCTTCATTATAATCTTATTTTTTTTATTTTTTAATTTTTTGAGACTGTGTTCTGCTCTGTTTGTTGCCCAGCCTGGAGTGCAGTGGTGCAATCTCGGCTCACTGTAACCTCCACCTTCCAGGATCAAGTGATTCTCCTGCCTTAGCCTCCCAAGTAGCTGGGAGGCACACATTACCATGCCTGGCTAATTTTTTTGTACTTTTTAGTAGAGATGGTGTTTCGCCATGTTGGCTAGGCTGGTCTCGAACTCCTGACCTCAGGTAATCCATCCGCCTCAGCCTCCCAAAGTGCTGGGACTACAGGCATGAGCCACTGCACCCAGTCTCATTATAATCTTATGAGACTACCATAGTATACATGGTCCAATGTTGACCGAAACCTTATGTAGTACATAGCTTTATACATTTCTATCTGGAAATTAAAGTGTTCAAATATATATAAATTATTTGGAATTTTGTAAATGATATTCATTTATGTTATTCCACTTAAAATCTGTGACTGAAGTTGATTTTTGTCATTGTTGAGTAAGTCTTTCATTTCTTTAAATAAAGAATTTTCTCTATAATTAGTTGAATTGAATTGGTAATAGGCCAAAATACTTTATTAATACAAATATGCAATTTTATTATCTTATGACTTGTATTTGCTTTAGTGGTTTGTTTTATTATTAACTACAATGAGGGTTCTTTGTAAACTTATAAGCCTCCAATGTTGAGGCTTAAGAGACTATGTAAATTATGTTGGCATTCGTCCTTGCATTAGATAAAAATAGCTAGGATTTATTTCCTTGGCACTTGGCTAAATAATTTGCAGATAATAATTTCTCATCTCATCTTTAAAACAATTTTAAAAATAACTATTATTGCCCATCATTTGCAGATGAGGAAACAAAGGCACAGAGAATTTAACTTAGCCCAAGTTGCAGAGCTAATAATTAGTGGAGCAAGGACCTGAACCGAGAGATATTTATTGAGAATGACAATATCATAGTAAGATTTTTCTCTTTTAGAACAATTATTTTCTTTGTGCTACAAAAATGGCCCAGACTATATAATTTATGAAAATATTTGTTTCAGTGGGCTCAATTTTAAAGTAATAAATAGTACATTATAATCTAAAGGACTAATTAAAATGTATTCACTTTTTGAGCATGATTATTTTAGTTCTCATTAATCTGAGACTTAGCGATGGTTTTGTTTTAGAAATAAATATTTAATTTAATTGTAGTCAGTCATAGTAACCAACTTTAGAATATTACATTTGTAGTAGAATAAGCATAAATTTAAATGTCTCAGTCTTTGGAGGTAATTATCTAATTATATGTTCATATTTCCACCGTGATTAAGTGGCAATGTTTAATTCATTTCAGAGGTAATTTTACCCCATGTGGGGATATGTATTCTAAATCATTATACCTTTCTGTTTATAGAAAACATTTAATTAGCATGGTCAAGTTTTATTTGGAAGTTTGGTAATACTGCATTGTTACATCCCATCACTATAGATGTTATTTCAGAAAACACCATTATTTATTCATCTTAACAAATTGCATTTTATTTTAATATATTCACAATGAAGAGGCTACCCAATGAATGTGACTTTATAATGCTTTGATCTTATGGAGTGCTGGAAAGTATTATTTTTTATGTTTTAGTCCAGAAAATGTATGAAATAGTATTAACCTTGATAAAATTAGAATGTCTAAAACTGCAAAGGGTAAAGCATATTTGTCAGTTTTATCTTTTGCTATCAAAAGTCTGGCCAATTGCCAAAATGTGGTTAGGGAGGTATATGCACTCTACAAGGATTATTATTAAGAGTACCAACAAAGAAAATCACTATGATAGATGAAACAGGATGCTACTTTATGGTGGTTTTATCTTATTTTAGGAGTAAAGTCAGAGTATCAAAGCAAGCCCAAATCATCAAGATTATATCTCTGATGGAAACAGAATTCATCTGTTTCCAATCTATGTCCTGTGACATAGAACATAGAGTCCTTGTGGAATTTAGAAAACCATTTATCAGTGACGAATGTTGATTTAGGGTTTCTAAGCTGTGTCGTGGCTAAAAGTCTTAAAAACAGCAACTTTAATTGGGGAGAGGGTTTGACAAAATCCTGGGAATCAGATGGGTATGTATTATGATGTGGCTATAAGCTTAAGAAATACTAAAGCCCTGTTTATTCCCTAGAGGGAAACAGGTCACTGAAATCTTCCCCCACATCAAAGAGTTCAATAAATGATAGTGATTAAATTTAGTTGCATATTAGATGTATTTGTATTTACTATTTGATAAAAAGTTATATAACTGAGCAATTTCCTATCTTTGTTTACTAGAGCACATTAAAAATCAATTTTAATTACTCTTGTTATGAAACCCTGTATCTAAACTTAGATTTTGTGATGAAAGTTGAGCTTATGAAGCTTGTGTCAGTTACATTTCTTTTTTTTTTTTTTTTTGAGATGGAGTTTCTCTTTTGTTGTCCAGGCTGGAGTGCAATGGCACAATCTCAGCTCACTGCAACATCTGCCTTTCGGGTTTAAGCAATTCTCCTGCCTCAGCCTTCCAAGTAGCTGGGATTGCAGGTGTGCGCCACCAGGCTAATTTTGTGTTTTTAGTAGAGATAGGGTTTCACCATGTTGGTTAGGCTGGTCTTGAACTCCTGACCTAAGTGGTCCACCTGCCTTGGCCTCCCAAGGTACTAAGATTAAAGGCATGAGCCACTGCACCTGGCTATCAATTGCATTTTTTTTGTTATATAAAGTTTATACACATTATATTGAAAATAATGAAAAATGCTAACAAGAAAAAAAGTGTTTCACTACTAGTTTGATATATCCCTTTCATATTTCTCAGTGTACCTATTTTCATATATATGCATGTATATTAATAGTTTATCATATGCATATTAAAACATGGTATCATGTTTTACAGTATTGAACCCCTATTTTTTATGGTTGTCTTTAATTTTTTTAATTTTAAAATTATTTTTCTGTTATGTCCTCATATCTTCATACTGATTTAAGTCTCATATGACTTGCTGTGATTTTTAAAAAATTATTCTTTAAGTTCTGGGGTACAAGTGCAGAATGTGCAAGTTTGTTACATACGTATAAACGTCCCATAGTGGTTTGCTGCATCCATTAACTCATTATCTTCATTAGGTATTTCTCCTAATGCTATCCTTCCCCTAGCCCCCCTCCCCCAGACAGGCCCCAGTTTGTGATGCTCCCCTCCCTGTGTCCATGTGTTCTCACTGTTCATTTCCCACTAATGAGTGAGAACATGCAGTGTTTGGTTTAATGTTCCTGTGTTAGTTTGCTGAGAATGATGGCTTCCAGCTTCATCTACATTCCTGCAAAGGACATGACCTCATCTTTTTTTATGGCTGCATAATATTCCATCATGTATATGTGCCACTATCCAGTCTATCATTGATGGGCATTTTGGGTTGATTCCAAGTCTTTGTTATTGTAAACAATGCTGCAGTAAACACATGTGTGCATGTGTTTTTATAGTAAAATGGTTTATAATCCTTTGGGTATATACCCAGTAATGGGATTGCTGGGTCAAATGGTATTTCTAGTTCTAGATCCTTGAGGAATTGCTACACTGTCTTCCATGATGGTTGAACTAATTTACACTCCCATCAACAGTATGAAAGTGTTCCTATTTCTCCACATCCTCTCAAGCATCTGTCTCCAGATTTTTAAATGATCACCATTCTAACTGATGTGAGATGGTTTCTCAGTGGGTTTTGATTTGCATTTCTCTAATGACCAGTGATGATGAGCTTTTTTCACGTTTCTTGGCCACATAAATGTCTTCTTTTGAGAAGTGTCTCTTCATATCCTTTGCCCATTTTTTGATGGGGTTGTTTTTTTTTTTCCTGTAAATTTATTTTTTTGTAGATTCTGGATGTTAGCCCATTGTTGGATAGATAGATTGCAAAGATTTTCTCCCATTTTGTAGGTTGCCTCTTCTTTACTCTATTGATAGTTTCTTTTGCTGTGCAGAAGCTCTTTAGTTTAATTAGATCCCATTTGTTGATTTTGGCTTTTGGTGCCATTGCTTTTGGTGTTTTAGTCATGAAGTCTTTGTCCATGCTTATGTCGTGAATGGCATTATCTAGGTTTTCTTCTAGCGTTTTTATGGTTTTGGGTCTTATGTTTAAGTCTTTAATCCATCTTCAGTTAATTTTAGTGTAAGGTGTCAGGAAGGGGTCCAGTTTCTGCTTTCTGCATATGGCTAGGCAGTTTTTCCAACACCATTTATTAAATAGGGAATCCTTTCCCCATTGGTTGTTTTTGTCAGGTTTGTCAAAGATCAGATGGTTGTAGATGTGTGGCATTATTTTTGATGCCTCTGTTCTGTTCCATCAGTCTATATATCTGTTTTGGTACCAGTACCATGCTGTTTTCATTACTGTAGCCTTGTAGTATAGTTTGAAGTCAGGTAGCATGATGTCAGCAGCTTTGTTCTTTTTGTTTAGGATTGTCTTGGCTATGTGGGTTTTATTTTTTGTTCCATATGAAATTTAAGGTTTTTTTTCCAGTTCTGTGAAGAAAGTCAATGGTAGCTTGATGAGGATAGCATTGAATCTATAAGGTTACTTAGGGTGGTATGGGCATTTTCACGATATTGCTTCTTCCTACCCATGAGCATGGAATGTTTTTCCATCTGTTTGTATCTTCTCTTATTTTCTTGAGCAGTATTTTGTAGTTCTCCTTGAAGAGGTCCTTCACATCCCTTGTAAGTTGTATTCCTAGTTATTTTATTCTTTTTGTAGCAATTGTGAATGGGAGTTTGCTCAGGATTTGACTCTCTCCTTGTCTATTATTGGTGTGTAGGAATGGTTGTGATTTCTGCGCATTGATTTTGTATCCTGAGACTTTGCTGAAGTTGCTTATTGGCTTAAGGAGATTTTGAGCTGAGACAATGGGGTCTTCTAAATATACAATCATGTCATCTTTAAACAGAGGCAATTTGACTTTCTCTCTTCCTATTTGAATACCCTTTATTTCTTTCTCTTAATACTATGTTGAATAGGAGGGGTGAGAGAGGGCATCCTTGTCTTGTGCCAGTTTTCAAATGGAATGCTTCCAGTTTTTGCCCATTCGATATGATATTGGCTGTGGGATTGTCATAAATAGCTCTTATTATTTTGTGATACGTTCCATCGTTACCTGGTTTATTGAGAGTTTTTAGCATGAATGGTTGTTGAATTTTGTCTAAGGCTTTTCCACATCTATTGAGATAATGTGGTTTTTGTCATTGGTTCTGTTTATGTGATGAATTACGTTTATTGATTTGCATGGGTTGAACCAGCCTTGCATCCCAGTAATGAAGCTGACTTGATCATTGTGGATAACCTTTTTGATGTGCTGCTGGATTTGGTTTGCCACTATTTTATTGAGGATTTTTGCATCAATATTTATCAGGGAAATTGGCCTGACATTTTCTTTTTTTTTAAATTGTGTGTCTGCCAGGTTTTGGTATCAGGATTATGCTGGCCTCATAAAATGAGTTAGGGAGGAGTCCCTCTTTTTCTATTGTTTGGAATAGTTTTAGGAGGAATGGTACCAGCTACTCATACTCTGGTAGAATTCTGCTGTGAACCCATCTGGTCCTGTATATTTTTTGGTTGGTAAACTATTAATTTCTGCCTCAGTTTCAGAACTTGTTATTGGTCTGTTCAGGGATTCTGTGTCTTTCTGGTTCAGTCTTGGGAGGATGTATGTGTCCAGGAATTTATCCATTTCTTCTAGATTTTCTAGTTTATTTGCATAGAGGCATTTATAGTATTCTTTGATGGTTGTTTGTATTTCTTTGGGATCGGTGGTGATATCCCCTTTCCCATTTTTTATTGCATCTATTGGATTCTTCTCTCTCTTTTTCTTTATTAGTCTGGTTAGCAGTCTATCCATTTTGTTGATCTTTTCAAAAATCAGCTTCTGGATTCATTGATTTTTTTAAAGGGTTTTTCATGTCTCTACCTCCTTCAGTTCTGCTCTGATCTTAGTTATTTCATATGGTCTGCTAGCATTTGAATTTGTTTGCTCTTGCTTCTCTAATTCTTTTAATTGTGATGTTAGCATGTCAATTTTAGATGTTTCCTGGTTTCTCTTTTGGGCAGTTAGTGCTATAAATTTCCCTGTACATACCGCTTTGAATGTGTCTCAGAGATTCTGGTACATGGTGTATTTGTTCTTACTGGTTTCAAAGATGTTTTTTATTTCTGCCTTAATTTTGTTATTTACCCAGTAGTCATTCAGGAGCAGGTTATTCAGTTTCCAAGTAGGTACAGTTTTGAGTGAGTTTCTTAATCATGAGTTTTAATTTAATTGCCCTGTGGTCTGAAAGGCTGTTTGTTATAATTTCCATTCTTTTGCATTTGCTGAGGAGTGTTTTACTTCCAATTATGTGTTCAATTTTAGAATAAGTGTGATGTGGTACTGAGAAGAATGTATATTCTGTTGATATAGGGTGGAGAGTTCTATAAATGTCTATTAGGTTTGCTTGATATAGAGCTGAGTTCAAGTTGTGAACATCCTTATTAATTTTCTGTCTTGTTGATCTGTCTAATATTGACAGTGGTGTTAAAGTCTCCCACTGTTATTTTGTGGGAGTCTAATTCTCTTTGTAGGTCTCTAAGAACTTGCAATATGAATCTGGATGCTCCTGTATTGGGTGCATATATATTTAGGATAGTTAGCTCTTCTTGTTGCATCAGTCTCTTTACCATTTTGTAGTGCCCTTCTTTGTCTCTTTTGATCTTTGCTGGTTTAAAGTCTTTTAATTTTGAAATCAGAGACTAGGATTGCAATCCCTGCCTTTTTTTGCTTCCCATTTTCTTGGAAAATCTTCTTCCATCCCTTTACTTTAAGCCTGTGTGTGTCTTTGCACGTGAGATGGGTCTCCTGAATACAGCACACTGATGGGTCTTGACTCCTTATCCAATTTGCCCATCTTTGTCTTTTGATTGGGGCATTTAACCAGTTTACATTTAAGGTTAATATTGTTATGTGTGAATTTAATCCTGATATTATGATGTTAGCTGGTTATTTTGACCATGAGCTGATTATTTTGACCATGAGCTGATGCAGTTTCTTCATAGCACTGATGGTCTTTACAATTTGGTATTTTTTTTTTGCAGTGGCTGGTACCAGTTGTTCCTTTCCATGTTTGATGTTTCCTTCAGGAGCTCTTGCAGGGCAGGTGGTAGTGACAGAGTCTCTCAGCATTTTCTTGTCTGTAAAGGATTTCATTTCTCCTTTATGTATGAAGCTTGGTTTGGCTGGATATAAAATTCTGATTGAAAATTCTTTTCTTTAAGAATGTTGAATATTGGCCACCATGCTCTTCTGGCTTGTAGGGTTTTTGCTGAGAGTCCACCGTTAGTCTGACGGGATTCCCTTTGCGGATAACCTGACCTTTCTCTCTGGTTCCCCTTAACATTTTTTCCTTCATTTCAACCTTGGTGAATCTGAAGATTATGTCTTGGGGTGCTCTTCTTGAGAAATATCTTTGTGGTGTTTTCTGGATTTCCTGAATTTGAATGTTGGGTTGCCTTGATAGGTTAGGGAAGTTCTCTAGATTATATCCTAAAGAGTGTTTTCCAACTTGGTTTCATTCTCCCCATTACTTCAGGTACACCAATGAAATGTATATTTGGTATTTTCACATAGTCCCATATTTCTTGGAGGCTTTGTTCATTTCTTTTCACTCTTTTTTTCTCTAATCTTGTCTTCTCACTTTATTTCATTGAGTTGATCTTCCATCTCTGATATCCTTTCTTCTGCTTGATCGATTTGGCTGTTGATTCTTGTGTATGCTTCACAAAGTTCTTGTTCTGTGTTTTTCAGCTTTATCAGATCATTTATGCTCTTCTCTAAACTGATTATTCTAGTTAAGAATTCATCTAACCTTTTTTCAAAGTTCTTAACTTCCTTGCATTGGATTAGAACATGCTTCTTTAGCTCAGAGGAGTTTGTTATTACCCACCTTATGAAGCCTACATCTGTCAATTTGTCAAATTCATTCTCCTTCCAGTTTAGATCCCTTGCTGGTGAGGAGTCATGATCCTTTGGAGGAGAAGAGGCTCTCTGGTTTTTGGAAATTTCAGCCTTTTTGCACTGGTTTACCTCCATCTTTGTAGATTTGTCTACCTTTGGTCTTTAATGTTGGTGACCTCCAGATGGGATCTCTGAGCGGACGTCCTTTTTGTTGATGTTGATATTATTCCTTTGTTAGTTTTCTTTCTAATGGTCACACCCCTGTGCTGCAGGTCTGCTGGAGTTTGCTAGAGGTCCACTTCAGACTCTGTTTGCCTGGGTATCACCAGTGGAGGCTGCAGAACAGCAAAGATTGCTGCCTGTTCCTTCCTCTGGAAGTTTTTTCCCAGAGCAGAACCCTCCAGATGCCAGGCAGAGTCTCCTGTATGAGATGTCCATCAGCCCCTACTAGGAGGTGTCACCCAGTCAGGATACACGGGGTCAGGGAGCCACTTGAGGAGGCAGTCTGTCCCTTATCAGAGCTTGAATGCTGTGCTGGGAGATCCACTGCTCCTCTCAGAGCTGCCAGGTGGGGACGTTTAAATCTGCTGAAGCTGTGACTATAGCCACCCCTTCCCCCAGGTGCTCTGTCCCAGGGAGATGGGGGTTTTATCTATAAGTCCCTAACTGGGACTGCCTTTTTTTTCAGAGATGCCTTGCCCAGATAGGAGGAATCTAGAGAGGAAGGTGATGGCAGTGGCCTTTCTTAGCTGCAGTGGGCTCTGCCCAGTTTGAACTTCCTGGCAGCTTCGTTTACACTGTAAGGGTAAAACCACCTTCTCAAGCCTCCCCATAGGCGGACACCCCTCCCCCTACCAAACTCAAGTGTCTCAGGTTGACCTCAGACTTCTGTGCTGCTAGTAAGAATTTCAAGCCAGTGGATCTTAGCTTGCTGGGCTTTGTGAGGGTTGGACCCACTGAGCCAGATCACCTGGGTCCCTGGCTTCAGCCCCCATATCAGGGAAGTGAACAGTTCTGTCTCGCTGGCATTCCAGGTGCCACTGCTCTATAAAAAAAAAAAAAAAAAAAAAAAACTCCTGCCGCTAGCTCGATGTCTGCCCAAACGGCCACCCAGTTTTGTGCTTGAAACCCACGGCCCTGGTGGCATAGGCACTGGAGGGAATCTCCTGCTCTGCCAGTTGTGAAGACCATGGGAAAAGCACAGTGTCTTGGCCAGAATGCACTTTTCTTCCCAGTACAGCCTCTAATGACTTCCCTTGGCTAGGGGAATGAAATCCCCTTACCCCTTCCATTTCCCAGTTGAGGCGACACCCCACCCTACTTCGGCTTGCTCTCTGTGGGCTATACCAACTGTCCAACCAGTCCCAATGAGATAAACTGGGTACCTAAATCATAAATGCAGAGATCACCTGCCTTCTGAGTCAGTATCACTGGGAGCTGCAGACCAGAGCATTTCCTATTCGGCCCTCTTATCAGTGGACCTGCTGTGATTTTAATATTCAATTAAACTTTATTTCTTCCCCAAAATGATCCAATATTAAATGAGCCTAGGCACTGATTTTTCTAAAGTATCTCCTGATGACTTTATAGCTATATAAATATTAAATTGCCAAATGTAGAAAAATGGGTTAAGATACCCTCTCTTATGTTGCTGGGACAAACGACTCTTAAACAGTGGCCTTACAATAGCAAGTGATTTCTCATACAGTATGCATATAAATCATGGGTCAGCTGTGTGCTTCTTCTTCACATGTCCATACTCTATGAATGAGGCTTATAAGAATGTTCTTTATCTGGAACGCTGTTGCTCTTGTGGTAAAGGTGTCTATGGGACATTGCTGTTATTTTCTAAGCTAGGAACTAACATTTTACTTCTATTCACATTTCATTGGCCAAAGCAAGTAACTTGAGCATTTCTGATTTCTGATTTTGCCAGAACAGGGAATATATAATCCTCTTTCCAAAAAGGGTACCACCAATTTATGTTGTCAAATTTGATATCAGTGGAACAGGAGAATATACTTTCCCCTCTGGGAGGTGCAACAAATACTTTGACCAATAACAAAATATGCAGTAACTTATCTTTTTCATTATTTAATGTATAGAAAGAATTAATCTGCTTTCTAGTTAGCCGCATTGGCCAAAGTTGGTGTAACTTTACATTTTAACATCTGCAGCTCTCTTCCCTAGTTTGGTCAGTAGGGTTGAAAATAGTTATCTCTGGGAGCCATATGTCTGGTTGATGCTTTTCTCTCTTGTTCTAGAGGTTTTTTTAGTATAAAAGAAAATGATTATTCAGTGTATTATGCTGTTTGTTGTATAAGAAAATTTGAATGTTCTGGAATGTGTACTCAATGTCCCCCACATTGCACAGAGCGTTTTCTAGGCTCCAGAAGCCATATTCCTGACATTTTAAGGCATCACCACTAGATGGCGATCTCGCTCATTTAGAAGGTTAGAACAGCCATGTTTTTCTTCAGGTGAATGGGTTGGTTACTGAGGGATCGGAAGTGTAAATTATACTAATTATATAGCAAGCTCTTTGTAACCAAAATGGTACTATTTACTGAGTATGTGTATATTCATGTAAATATATACGTATACACCCTTATACAGGAAAATTCCATTTGAAGCAAACCTATAAAATGCTATGTTTTGCTATGTTACTTCCCCAGATTATATATTTATTTTTCAACTATAACTGCCTGAACAAACACAGGGGTTATCCTAAGCACAGTTCCTCAAGAAATTGCCCAGAGGCTTGAGTCCATCCCTCTGCCTTGTCCCACCAGTACTTTGAATATGCTTCCAACTGTTGCTAAACCTGTGGTTGTTTTAGTTTTGAGCCTTAATCTTTGTTTTAACAACTCTTTATTACTCAAATTCACTCTCTTTTTCTTTAATTAATATAAGTGAAGAGTGGTTAAAACTTACATATTTCACTCAGATATGTTAAAAAATAACTTTCTTGGCTTATCATACTATGGGAAAGCTGGTACCAACGCTTTTAGAAACCCTTTTAGAAATCTTACTCAGTGGTTATTGCCAGTGGTAGCTTTGTTCTCACCACTTTTTCTTCAAAACAACACAGTGTAATAACCAAAAATATTTTAAAACTGTAGACCAAATCATGTAATTCTTCTTAGAAAACAGTCACTGAGTTCAATTGTTAATCCACTTTTTGGTGTTCCTAAAATAATATTCTTTCCATCATGTATTTTTGCTATGACTTAGGGTTTATGGCTCTCTATCATATAATTCAAATAACTTGTAGAATGTAGTATAGTAATTAGTGGAAATAGAAAATGCATGGCTAGAATGTGCATCTATAGAAAGTAAATATTTAATATATACTCAGTAATGTAAAAGTAAATTTTGATATAATACTCTAGCATATTAAGTAAAACTGTTATAAGCCAGTTCTTTTAAAATAGTTAATACATCATTGTATCTTTTTACTTAAAGATGAAATTGTATTAAACCTTGGTTAGAATTCCACTGAAGATTTAAATGAGCTATCACACTATAGCCAGAATGACCTCTTGTATATACTTTAATTAGGCAGTTACAGTTTATATATACAATTTCCAGACAGATCACAGCCTAGAATCCTTCAGGAATTTCCCATGGCCTTCTATAACAATAGTTGGCAACTATATTTAGCCAAAGAACCCTTTCTTTAAATAAAGTCTTATACAAAAGTTGATAGAAAACATTAACACAAATTCTAGTTTAAAGAAGGATGGGAGTTGGGAGTCTAGTAATTCAAGCATCCTCTTCAAATATTGACCAGGCTGGTCTTGAACTCCTGGCCTCAAGCAATCTGCCTGTCTCAGCCTCCTAAAGTACTGAGATTACAGGCATTCACCTCTATGCCCGGCTGGATACCGGTTTTTTAGGAATGATATTTTTGAATAAAATTAGGCACATAAGTATCTTCTTAGATTACAGCTAAGATGTCCCTAACTAGGGAGAGGTAGCTACAGGTGCAGTATTATTGATCTTGATATCTTGCTATATTGTTGTGATAGGGTAGGTTGCTCTTATAAATATTAAAAAGGTGGTATTAGGCAGTCAAATTTTAAGATCTACAGGGAAAGTTAAGTGCAGAGAGGACTCAAGATGGTGCTGTGAGAACAACCCAAGATTGGAGCTCTCGTTGAATCCACGGAGAGGTGAGTCGGAGCTGCATTTCCAGGCTGATCTTTGTTGCCCACAGAACGGGGAAATCCCCAAGTATAAAGGAGACGCAGGATGCCAGGCAGTACCTCTGCCTGGCGAAGCCGGCAGCTGGGGTGGCGGTGGCCGGCCCCACCCAGCACACCCCACAGAGCGCGCTTGTCCGGGTGCCCTGTTGAACTGGCAACCTGAGACTTGAGAGGCTGGACTTGAGACTGAATGAGACTTGGACAGTGGGCCAGCCCAGGGGATTGCAGGGACAGAGCTTTTGGGCTAGCCCAGTGGGACGAACAAAACTGCGATTTCAAACGATCCCGAGCAGACGGTCCGAGATGCTCTGTGGGGGAGGGGCGTCCACCATTACCGAGGCAACCCGCCCCAACTGAGATACATGCCCACTGCTGACGCAGCCAGCCATTGCCGAGGCAACCTGTCCCTACTGAGATACACGCCCACTGCTGACGCAGCCTGCCGTTGCCCAGGCAACCTGCTGCAACAGAGAGACTCCGCCGCAGGGCGTGGTGGAGACCACAGCAGAACAGCAGAGCCTGCAGCAATAGGGCGAACCACACAACAGCAGGGCGGAGCCTCGGCAGGCAAACAGTGGCTAGTCTGCCTCCTAGCTGTGCAGGACACCTCAACGGACATCCAAATATAAAGCCCGAATCCCCCAACACAGAGCATTTGAGGAAAAAAAAAAAGGTTTTTTTTAATGAGCTCTGTTGCAGCAGAATCAAACATAGCAGCCTAATAGCCCTGAATGAACAACAGAGCTCACAGCTCAGCAATTGAGCTCCTAAAAAGTACAGACTGTCTCCTCAAGCAGCTCCCTGACCCCTCTATATCCAAAAGACTGACATTTGGCAGGCATCATCCTGGGACAAACATAGCAGAAAAAGAAACTGGTAGCATCCCTCGCTGTGCCAGAGCTGCTAGAGGTGCACCCCAGACAAGCAGGGCCTGGAGTGGACCTCAGCAGTCGTACAGCGAAGGAACTAGACTGGTAGAAGGAAAACCATGTAACAGAAATACTTCATCATCCACAATCTGGGTGTCCACTCAGAGACCCAATCGAAAAGTCAGCAACTACGCAGATGACAAGCGGATAAATCCACAAAGATGGGAAGAAACCAGCGAAAAAAGGAGGAACACACCCAAAACCAGAACACTGTGCCTCCTAGAAAGGACCAAAACTCCTCACCAGCAAGGGAACAAAGCTGGACAGAGAATGACTGTGACGAAATGACGGAATTAGACTTCAGAAGGTGGATAATGAGAAACTTTTGTGAGGTAAAAGACATGTATTAAATCAAAGCAAAGAAACTAAGGAACTTGAAAAAAGATATGAGGAAATGATAACAAGAATGAATAACTTAGAGAGGAATATGAATGAATTAAAGGAGCTGAGAAACACAATATGAGAACTTCGCGAAGCATGCACAAGTTTCAATAGCAGAATTGACCAAGCAGAAGAAAGAATATCTGAAGTCGAAGACCAACTCAATGAAATTAAATGAGAAACCAAGATTAGAGAAAAAAGCGCAAAAAGGAATGAACAAAGTCTCCAAGAAATGTGGGACTCTGTGAAAAGACCTAACCTAAGTTTGATAGGTGTACCAGAACGTGACGAAGAGAATGAATCTCAGCTGGAAAATACTCTTCAGGACATCATCCAGGAAAATTTCCCCCACCTAGCAAGACAGGCCAACACTCAAATGCAGGAAATACAGAGAACACCACAAAGATATTCCGCAAGAAGAGCAACCCCAAGGCACATAATCGTCAGATTCAACAAGGTTGAAATAAAGGAGAAAATACTAAGGGCAGCCAGAGAGAAAGGTCAGGTCACCCACAAAGGGAAGCCCATCAGACTCACAGCAGATCTCTCGTCAGAAACACTACAAGCCAGAAGAGAGTGGGGACCAATATTCAACATTCTTAAAGAAAAGAACTTTCAACCCAGAATTTCATATCCAGCCAAACTGAGCTTCAGAAGTGAAGGAAAAATAAAATCCTTTGCGAACAAGCAAGTACTCAGAGATTTTGTCACCACCAGGTCTGCTTTACAAAAGCTCCTGAAAGAGGCACTACACATAGAAACGAACAACCAGTACCAGCCATTCCAAAATCACACTAAATGCTAAAGAACATCAACATAATGAAGAATCTACAATAACTAACGGGCAAAACAGCCACTTAGCATCAAAATGGCAGTATCAAATTCACACATAACAATATTAACCCTAAATGTAAATGGATTAAATGCACCAATCAAAAGACACAGACTGGCAAATTGGATAAAAATCCAAAACCCTTCAGTGTGCTGTATCCAGGAAAACCATCTCACATGCAGGGATACTCAAAGGCTCAAAATAAAGGGATGGAGGAAGATTTACCAAGCAAATGGAGAGCAAAAGAAAGCAGGAGTTGCAATTCTCATCTCTGATAAAATAGGCCGTAAAGCAACAAAGATCAAAAGAGACAAAGAAGGCCATTACATAATGGTAAAAGAATCGATACAACAAGAAGAGCTAACGATCCTGAACATATATGGACCCAATGCAGGAGCACCCAGATACATAAGGCAAGTTCTTAATGACTTACAAAGAGACTTAGACTCCCACACAATAATAGTGGGAGACTTTAACACTCCACTGTCAATATTAGACAGATCAACCAGACAGAAAATCAACAAGGATATCCAGGGCTTGAACTCAGACCTGGAGCAAGCAAACCTGATAGACATTTACAGAACTCTCCATCCCAAATCCACAGAATACACATTCTTCTCAGCACCACATCACACCTACTCTAAAATTGACCACATAATTGGAAGTAAAGCACTGCTCAACAAATGCAAAACAACTGAAATCATAACAAACAGCCTCTCAGACCATAGTGCAATCAAGTTAGAACTCAGAATACAGAAACCGACCCAGAACCGCACAGCTTCATGGAAACTGAACAACTGGCTCTTGAATGTTGACTGGGTAAACAATGAAATGAAGACAGAAATAAAGAAGTTCTTCAAAACCAATGAGAACGAAGACACAACATGCTGTAATCTCTGGGACACATTAAAACAGTCTCTAGAGGAAAGTATATAGCAATAAGTGCCCATATGAGGAGAATGGAGAGATCCAAAATTGACACCCTATCATCAAAATTGAAAGAGCTAGAGGAGCAAGATCAAAAAAACTCAAAACATAGCAGAAGACAAGAAATAACTAAGATCAGAGCTGAACTGAAGGAGACTGAGACACGAAAAACCCTTCAAAAAATCAATAAATCCAAGAGCTGGTTTTTTGAAAAGATCAAGAAAATAGACAGTCCACTAGCCAGATTGATTAAAAAGAAAAGAGAACAACCAAAGAGATGCAATAAAAAATGATAAAGGGGAAATCACCACAGATTCCACAGAAATTCAAACCATCATCAGAGAATATTACAAACAGCTCTATGCACATAAACTAGTAAACCTGGAAGAAATGGATAAATTCCTGGACTCCTGTGTCCTCCCAAGCCTAAACCAGGAGGAAGCTGAAACTATGAATAGACCAATAACAAGGTCAGAAGTCGAGGCAGCAATTAAGAGCCTACCACACAAAAAAAGTCCAGGTCCAGACGGGTTCACAGCCGAATTCTACCAGACACACAAAGAGGAGCTGGTACCATTCCTTCTAAAACTATTTCAAACAATCCAAAAAGAGGGAATCCTTCCCAAATCATTTTACGAGACCAACATCATTCTGATACCAAAACCCGGCAGAGACCCAACAAGAAAAGAAAACTTCAGGCCAATATCCATGATGAACATAGATGCAAAAATCTTCAATAAAATATTGGCAAGACGATTGCAACAGCAAATCAAAAAACTTATTCATCATGATCAAGTAGGATTCATCCCGGGGATGCAAGGCTGGTTCAACATACGCAAGTCTATCAATGTAATTCACCACCTAAACAGAACCAAAACCAAAAACCACATGATTATCTCAATTGACGCAGAGAAGGCATTTGACAAAATTCAACAGCCCTTTATGCTAAAAACCCTCAATAAACTCAGTATCGATGGAACGTATCTCAAAGTAATAAAAGCTATTCATGACAAACCAACAGCCAATATCATACTGAATGGGCAAAAACTGGAAGCATTCCCTTTAAAATCTGGCACTAGACAAGGATGCCCTCTCTCACCACTCCTATTTAATATAGTTCTGGAAGTTCTAGCCGGAGCAATCAGGCAAGAAAAAGAAATAAAGGGTATTCAAATAGGAAAGGTGGAAGCCAAATTGTCTCTATTTGCAGACGACATGATAGTATACCTAGAAGACCCCATCACCTCAGCCCAAAAACTCCTGAAACTGATAAGCAACTTCAGCAAAGTCTCAGGATATAAAATCAATGTGCAAAAATCACAAGCATTCGTCTACACCAATAACAGACTTAAAGAAAGCCAAATCAAGAACGAACTGCCATTCACAATTGCTACAAAAAGAATAAAATACCTTGGAATACAACTCACAAGGAACGTAAGGGACCTCTTCAAGGAGAACTACAAACCACTGCTCAACGAAATCAGAGAGGATACAAACAGATGGAGAAACATTCCATGTTCATGGTTAGGAAGAATTAATATTGTGAAAATGGCTATACTGCCCAAAGTAATTTACAGAATCAATGCTATCGCCATCAAGCTACCATTGACATTCTTCACAGAACTGGAAAAAACCACCATGAACTTCATATGGAACCAAAAGAGAGCCCGCATAGCCAAGTCGATTCTAAGCAAAAAGAACACAGCGGGGGGCATCACACTACCGGATTTCAAACTATACTACAAGGCTACAGTAATCAAAACAGCATGGTACTGGGACCAAAACAGAGATATAGACCAATGGAACAAAACAGAGGCACCGGAGGCAACACAACATATCTACAACTATACAATCTTTGATAAACCTGACAAAAACAAGCAATGGGGAAAGGATTTCCTGTTTAACAAATGGTGTTGGGAAAACTGGCTAGCCATGTGCAGAAACTGGACCCCTTCCTGACACCTTACAGTAAAGTTAACTCCAGATGGATTAAAGACTTAAACATAAGACCTGGCACGATAAAAACCGTAGAAGGAAATCTAGGCAAAACCATCCAGGACATAGGAGTAGGCAAGGACTTCATGAACAAAACACCAAAAGCATTGGCAACAAAAGCCAAAATAGACAAATGGGACCTAATTAAACTCCACAGCTTCTGCACAGCAGAAAAAACAGTCACTAGAGTGGATCGGCAACCAACAGAATGGAAAAAAATTTTTGCAGTTTACCCATCTGACAAAGGGCTGATATCCAGAGTTTACAAAGAACTCAAACAGATTTACAGGAAAAAACAAACAAGCCCATTCAAAAGTGGGCAAAGGATATGAACAGACACTTTACAAAAGAAGACATATATGAGGCCAACAATCATATGAAAAAATGCTCATCGTCACTGGTCATCAGAGAGATGCAAATCAAAACCACATTGAGATACCATCTCACGCCAGTTAGAATGGCGATCATTAAAAAATCTGGAGACAACAGATGCTGGATAGGATGTGGAGAAAAAGGAACACTTTTACACTGTTGGTGGGAGTGTCAATTAGTTCAACCATTGTGGAAGACAGTGTGGCGATTCCTCAAGGATCTAGAAATAGAAATTCCATTTGACCCAGCAATCCCATTACTGGGTATATATCCAAAAGACTATAAATCATTCTACTATTAGGACACATGTACACGAATGTTCATTGCAGCACTGTTTACAATAGCAAAGACCTGGAATCAACCCAAATGCCCACAGATAATAGACAGGATTGGAAAAATGTGGCACATATACACCATGGAATATTATGCAGCAATCAGAAATGATGAGTTTGTGTCCTTTGTAGGGACATGGATGAAGCTGGAGAACATGATCCTCAGCAAACTGACACAAGAACAGAAATTGAAACACCGCATATTCTCAGTCATAGGCGGGTGATGAAAAATGAGAACACATAGACACAGAAAGGGGAGTACTAAACACTGGGGTCTATTGGGGGGAAAGGGGAGGGCCAGTGAGAGGGGTAGGTGGGGAGGGATAGCCTGGGGAAAAATGCCAAATGTGGGTGAAGGGGAAAAGGAAAGCAAAGCACACTGCCATGTGTGTACCTACGCAACTGTCTTGCATGCTCTGCTCATGTACCCCAAAACCTAAAATCCAATAAAAAATTAAAAAAAAAAAGAAAGTTAAGTGCTATTGTTGCTAACTTATAAAGGAAAGATAAACAAATTCATTGGTTTTTGAAAGGTTAAAAAAAAGCAGTAGCCCAATGTGTCTTGAATTACATAAAATTCTATACTAAATGGAGTGCTATACAATTAATCATTTCTTTACAAATATTTACTTTTTATTAGTACATTTAATAAGTGATGACAGTGATCCTACTTTCACACAAGGGATCTTGAGTTCTGCATTCTTCAATTTTAGATGCTGAAAGTGTATCCTTAAATAATACTGAAGCTCTTATTGGACTTTGTTTAATATAAGTATAAAGCAACCATTTAAATAGATTAAAATGCCTTACTGACTTTATGGAGTTTGATAAATAAGAGAAATATGGGTTTTATATTTCCATGGTGATTTCCCAGTTAGTAGATTTTATGCAGAATCTGAAGACATGGTTACTAATACTAGTGTAGCACAGAGTTTAGAAGGTTTTAGGTTCAGAAGAAGGGCTCACATTTTAGCATAAACCTGTTTATTAGTTGTATGACTTTGTGGAAATTACTCATCTGATTTTTAGTTTTCTCATGTAAAACAGAAACGGTAATGCTACATACCTCCTTGGATTATAATCAAATGAACTAGTGTAATTATGAAGTGCTTGAGTTGTACTGATAATGGTACTTAGTTGTTACTCAAGTAATTTTCCCCTCTAGTGATTGTAGGGGAAATAACAACAGCAGTTATAATAGCCAGCATTTATGGAATACTTACAACATGAGAGGCACTGTTCTATGTGTACAAGAAAATATGTGGAATACTACCCATAGTGAAAGCTAGCAAACATTCGCTGTCCAGAATTTATCCCCCTGTGGATGTACTTCTAAAATTAAGATAGAAATTAGTGGTAAAATACTTAATGCACAAAAATTCATCCAATGAATACAATTTTAAGAAAAAACTCAAAACTTTGTTTTGTTTATATTTAAGTCTAAAATAACCTAAATTTATTTTCCCAATTTTAAATTTGACCTTCAGATTCTGTTAAATAAATGAATTTTATTCAGTTAGTATTTGATTTACTTTGATTAAAAGTAATATTATGATATGTAGCATGTCAAATAATGGTCATTTAAATTCTATAGTACAATGGAAATATTAATATGAGAGCATTTTAACTATTAATAGGCTTATTTATCCTATGATTCAATTATATCACCAAAACCATTCTTGAAGTTGAAAGATTCATTCAACAATAGTTTTTTATTTGAATGTTAGAAACCCAACTGTATGAAGCCCTTTATAAATTATTCACATTTTTTCAAATTCTTCTTTGACATTTGTTTTAGTTAACTCTCAAATGTTTAAAACACCATTTAAATTCTAAATGATAGTTTTTTACAACTTAATTCATAGCTTGACTCATTAAAAATATTTCCAGGGAATTGAGCAACTGTTTGGACCTCCACATAGCTGGGGTTGTCACCTCTGTGAAATTCTTGAGTATGCCATAGCTGATAAGGTCTAACGGAAGAGCCCATGTGTATGCTGTCCCCTTTTATTTCTTAGGTATTTGCTAAGAGAATGTAGGGGTCATATAAGAGCTGATTTTGTTATAGTATCATCATGGTGATTGTCATCTGCAGGCAGTTTCTGTCTCATGAGGTCTGCAGTGCAGCCAAATGCAGTTTGCTTTATACTCTGAGAAAACATTACTGCCACATTACTGCTTACATGCCATGTGTCACAATAAATGTAGCTCCCACTTGTCTATTTTGTACTTTTTCTGAGCATATTTTCTGGTTGAGAGGGTTTTTGTGGTTCTCTTTACTGTCCTCCTTTTTTTGTCATTTAAAATGTGTTTTAGCTGTTTCCCACTTTACTTCACTGTTAGTTAATACATTTAGTCTATCAGAGTTTTGTGCTTTATACATGAGGCTTAGAACAATAGCATTTGATATATTTTGAATACTTTTATGAGGATCCTTTTGATTCCATTATATTTTATTATTAATCACTTTTAATTAGTTTGTTGGGAAGAGTTAACTTTTTTATTTTATATTGACACCATTTAGGAAGATATTTTCAAGGCATATGTGAAAATATGGTACCGATAATCATGAGGCATTGTACAACAAAATCTTATAGCATACTCGGAAATTTTTAAGTTGAATTTTCATTGCCCAGTTGCCCCGTTTGTTGTGAATCATCTGTCCCATGGCCTATTTATAAAAGTAACATTTACGCTTTCTTTGTTAATTTCCTTGTATCTTTTTCAAGTGTGATAAAGTAATTTTGAAAATTATAAATGTTTGTGTGTGTATTTATAAGTAAATAAATGAGAAAGAAATAATACAGAAACTCATAAGTTGTCATATATAGCTAGAGATTTAAAGAACGCTATGTAATGTCACTACATGTAAAAGTATAATTATATTAATTATGCCTTTTACATTTATGTTGTCTTTTACAGTTTATAGGATACCTTAACATCTGTTGTCTTACTAGACATGTGAGTTCTAACTAGGACTGCCATTTATTTAACCCTGAAAGTGGGTACGTTATTTGATCTTCAGCTTCGGTTTATAAATATGTCACCTACCTTCTAGTGTAGGTATTACTAGAAAACAATAAATGATAGTATTCTTAAGGAAGATTACTTTAAATTGCATAACTTTGTATTTAAATTTCCCATATAAAATAGAGGATACTGCTATTGAAATTTATTCAAATATAAATTGTACCAGATACCAACATCTTTTATATTATTTTTATTGCAATTTATCTAATTGTTTATCTTAGAGATTTTCTGGCTTTATTATAAAAAACATTATTCTTTAGTTTCATTCCTAACTTGCTTACCCAGCTCCATTGTAAATTTGGTTGTTGTATCATTTTATGTTTATAGTTTCTGTGGCAACCTGCACAGTTTTATCCACTTAGCAAATATTCAATTAATTATTGATAATTATAATTTTTTAGTTGTTTTATTGTGACAGTAGGGCTGAAGATAGCCTTATTTCCTTTCCAAACATTAATTTTAGTACACTTTTAAACCAAATTTACTGCAATCTAGAGATGTTTATTTAAAGGAACAGTCAGACAGCAATAAATTTATTTTTCTTTAAATGTTATTATTTTTTTCCCCTTGACTGAGGAAATGTAGCCTAGTTCTTACAACACTTGTGTTGTTGTCTTGCCTTTCATTTTGTATGACCAACTTTTTATACCAAATTGAATAAGCCATTAGCTTTTAGTGTGTAGGAATGTAGATCCATAGATATTTCCCATTAGACGAAAGAAAATCTATAAAAGCAATATCCCCTGGGGCTTGGTCTTCCTAGCAGCCTAATGGTCTAAATCACTGCTATACTGTACCCTTATGAGAAAGAACTATGTTGGGTGATTCACTTGGCATCCAGAAATATTAGTTGAAGAGATATGCATATCCTTTAAGAGAATGTTAACATTTATATTATACCACATTTATTAATTAAATATTCCAATTCAGGGAATTCATTTCATAAATTTTTTATTTCAAAAACAATTTCCAAACAGAATGATACACTTTTTATGTCTTATACAGTTTTCAACTAGAATTTGCTGAAACAATGAGAGATACATTTATATAGCCACATTGTTTTGATAAGGTTTGTTTTCTAAATAATTTACTTCAAAAAAGACCTCCACTGGTGATGGTTGCACAACTCTGTGAATACCTACTGAATTGTATACTTTAAAAGAGTCAATTGTTTAGTATGTGGATTATATCTCAATAAAGTTGTTATTTTAAAAAAAACTCATTGCACAAAATGTTTTCATGGGTGTGAAGCAATAGAATTTTAATTTATTTTATAATTGATTAAAAATTATTAGCCTTAATAAACATTTGAAAGCTTTAGAAATGTAAAATTATATATGACTTAAAATAATTTTTGTTCTTATTTAGTAGTAAAACATGCTTATTATAGAAACTTTGGAAACTGTAGACAAGAAAAAATACATTTAAAAAATGTGTGGGTCATTTAATATTCATATCTACCATGTATTCTATTCCTAAGCTTTTCCTATACTTGACTACTTTCTTTGTATCCATACTTTTCCTGCCATCTTTCATTAATAGTAAATTCCTTTTCATGACCATTTCAGGAAACAATCAGATGCAAATATTATCTTATAGGAGTATTTAAGTGAAAGCATTAGCTTTTTCTTCCTTAACTGAGAAAATGAAGGTAAACGATGATATCATTATCTAAAAAGAAATACAATAAAGATAATATATAATAGCTTTTGAAATGCAGTCATTTTGGGATACCATTGTAAAAATTTGCTTTAAAACATTTCATTCATAAAATGAAAACTGGAAATTTTTGATAAATAATATTGTGACATTGGTTCTTGTGTAGGTAGAATATTTTTTCTGCTTTTTAAAAGACTCTTGTTATCATATCTAGCCTTGACTTTATAACAGTTAAAATTGTGAACAACACTGTTTAAAGATAAATTCAGTATCAGGCTTTGAATTTTTTTTTTTTTGGTAAATATTAAGACCTGAGTACAAAATGAGGGCTGTATTGTGGATTAAGTGAAATATCTCAAGGCTGTGCTGTTCTGATAACTGAACCTGAAGTGACCTTTCTCAGACACAATTACAGAGCTGTATGTTTTTCCTTTAATTTCATCAGGGGTTTAATTAGTATACAAATAAAACTTCCCTTATCTTCCTTTCTACCTAATTGGCTTGTCTTCACTTATATATGAAGTATGTGAAAGTGGGCTGTAATTAGGGTGACCGTGTTAACCTTTTTTCCTCAAATGTACTGTTGCTTAAAGGCCTCAAGGCCTAAAAACAGTGCTTTGGATTATTGCTTTGCAATCACTATGGCTGTCCCATAGGTTTTCTCATGAGCAGAAGGGCTTTGGGTGCTGCAGGTTCCCACTGCTTAACAGGATCTTCATTCTTCTTTCCACTAAATGTTTATTGATTATCTTGCTGTTCCAGGCTCAGCCTCCAACAACTTAATATCAGGTGACAGTCAGGAGAGTTCTCCAAGTAATTAGAGTTGAGCATTGGGGGAACAATTAGGAGCAGAGTTATTAAACTTGATTTATCCTATTCTCTCCTGAACAGTTTCTTGGATATCAGAACATCACACTTTCACAATCTACCCTGGTTGAGAAATTAGTGGCTAACCTGCTGCTTATCATTGTTGCCTTGCTGCCTAGAGGCACACCCTCTTGGTTTCAGTCATTCAGTTGGAAATATTAGAGTCCATAAAGTTTATCATGGGTTTTAATTAGATCAGTCGGAACAGGAGAAAAGAAAAGCTGAATTTAAAACTATATATGTATATGCATATATATTTGTAAATGTATATGTGATGTGTATATATATATGTAAATATATATAGACAAATATATTTTTCTTTAATTACAGTTCAGTGTTCGGATTTTAAATATTCTGTCTTTGTTATTTAAAAAGGTTATGTATTAGGGAAAAGACATATTCTTGAATCAGGTTTTATGTCTTGGTGTTTTACACACATCCCCATCAATCTTAGGGCCCACTGATGTATTTCATGATGTCATTCACCTCTCAAACGAGAATTCCAGGTCTATAAATTATAAAATTATTATTTTTTTTCAAAAAAACTATATTATCTCTTTGTTTTCGTATTCAAGGAAGTATGGATTATATAACTTTGTTTATATCACTTTTTGTTTTTTTTTCTTTGCCCCTGAAATAGTGTAAGCTTTAGAAGAGTTTGATGACTCCTATCATTGTCCCTGAGACATGAAAATGAAAGAATGGAAACGAGAAGATTAAGCTGTGTTGTAGAAATTCGAATGTTATGAGTTATATCTTCTTTGAAAGCATATGATAGGATTGTCGAAAAGTCAAGTGTGGGTTTATGATAATTCCACAGTCATGGATTCCCTGAGATTGGATCAGCAAGCTTCAATCTTGATAAGGTTGGGGATAATATACTGAATGCTGGATAGTCCCTTCACAAATAGGCATCTCTAGTCATAGGAGTTATTGAGCAGAAGAATTTGAATTGACTGGCACAAATGTATTGTTTTTGTTGAAAGAATTCAAGCTTTATGCATAACTGGTGGTGGATCATTAGTTTGATCTTCATATCTGAAAAACAGAATTTTACGTTTTTTGAAAGATGTCAGAAATGCTGACTTTAAAAGGAACTTAAAAGGATTTCACTTTTTCAATACAGAAATTTCATGATACTTTAGCGCCTTTATGCCAGCGTTGCCACAAAAATAGTAGGTTTAGCATGGTTTTAAAAATGTATTCATTGCCATCTTTTTACAGTTGCTTTGAATCAGTGACTATTTTTATGGCGGAATGTTTGTGAAGATCTGTTAATAGTGAAGATTTAAAACAAAATAAAGTGTCTCATAAGTAGTCATAGTTTGTTTAATTTTTTGATTTATATTTGTTTGATAGTAACTTGATTATTTGAAAAGTGAATGATTGAATTTTAAAACTTTTAACATTTAAAAATACCTGGTTTAACTGATGATGGCTTTCGATTCACCAGCATTTAGAGTGAATTAATTGGTTTAGCATGTACGCAGCTTGAGTTTTTTTATACTATTCAATTTTTGAAAAGTATGGATGTTAATGTGGGGCTAAACTAAGCAAAAAGAAAAAATTATCTGTATTTGGTCTGTTATTTAGCTCACTGTCCAAGAAATTTAGTCAAAAACTGTTTGATAAGCTTATTCTAGAAATTCTTTAGGCAAAAGAGTAAGAAGATTTTTAATGCTAAATGATCCTCTGACCCCGCACTATTCAATTTTTTAATACTACCCATTGTGAGTACACTAAAAGAATACTGTTAGAAGAGTTTTAAACATGAAATTATAACATTTTGTTTGTTCTTTACTAGATTTTTGAAGTACAGTATGGATGTTAATGTGGCGCTACACTAAGCAAGAAGAAAAAATTATGTATATGCAGGCAGTTATTTAGCTCACCATCCAACAAGTTTAGTCAAAAACTGTTTGATAAACTTATTCTAGAAATTCTTTAGGCAAAATAGTAAGAAGATTTTTAGTGCTAATTGATCCTCTGATCCCTGTACTATTTTGCATTCTAGAATTTTAAGTGAAGTTTAGAAATATTGCTCTCAATTGTGAGCTTCTGATTCTAAGCTTTCAAGATAACATTGCACAATTGTGTCATGAAATTTTTGCACTAAATAAATATTTCAGATTAAGGTAGATAGCAAATATAAATTAACATATTTCGTACTTCTGTGACTAAGAAAATATTTATAGAACACAAATAATTCTGCATGCAATTATTATTTATAACTTTCTTTATTAGTTAAAGCATGTTACCATATTTGTGTTGCTATCCTTGACATGAGAGTTATTTACAGGGAAGCAAGTTAATTTTATTTTGGAGTCCAATTTGTTTGTTTGCTGAAATATCCATAGCTACCTAACTATGTATTTATAAAGATAGTAGTGGAACTCTTTAATCTTGAGTTCACCATTTTCTTATAGCTATCCTGGTCTACCTTTTTCTCAATCACATGCATAGTTTGGGCATACGATAGTTCTTTAGTTCTATTTAGAGTAAGATTAACTCTAACTTTCATGTGCTTTCTACCCTGAAATCTTTATTTTTTCATCATTAAAAGAAAATACAACTTGAGATTTTTATAATCATATTTTTAGTAAGAATGCACTTTATTTGCTTTGCAGAATTAAAAAAATAGAACTGTATTTTGTAAGCAAACATTTGCCAAAATGTTATGTTCTATCATTTCTAATTAGTAAGTATATAAAATTTTTGCAGAAAATTTGTTAAACTTTGATGTGTAATGACCCAAGTCTGCTTCTCAGTCAGTCTGTATTCTTCTTTGTTTAATAGCCTATGGCATAAATTGAAGTTAATTATCAGGGCTGACAAGTAACTCTGTTTTCTGTCTGCTTGCAGAGTCTCTCCGAGGCAAAGATGGAGCTGAGAAGAAAAGATCAATCTCTGCGTCAGCTCAATAGACATCTTACCCAGCTGGAGCAGGACAAGCGTCGACTGGAGGAGAACATCCATGATGCAGAGAGTGCCCTCCGCATGGCAGCCAAGTGAGCATTTGGACCTTGGGGAGATCACTTAAAACAGACAAAAGATCAATTCTTACTTTCATGCTCCGGGTTTTAGCCCTGGATAATACAGTGTTAGAAAACAAAAGTACAGCTGTCTTTCTTTGAAATTCTCTGATATATCCTCAAAAAAGAAAACTCTTAACTCAACATACGAAATGTATATTTTATTGAGAAACCTCAGAAAAGTATAAACTTCTGTATAACTGCTAATTATGCTTATTTTGGGCTCTGTTATAGTGTTACATGTTAGAAACGATGTTTTATTAATGTGAAATGTAAGACTCTTTAAAAGTTTTTCATAGTATCTTATGTTATGCATTCCTATCCTCTTCTGCCCCACTGTCCCCAAAATTTTGCTCTGCATATATTATTATATACTAATATTGCGAGTAATATTTTCATAAAGAAATGTTAGCATACAATCAGCATGTGTATCATAGCATTTAAAAATACAATAAAAACACATTGATCATGGGAAACTCATTTAATTTTTATAGCTGTATATTCTAATATGTTAAGTTGAAAAAATATAGTTTTCAGAGTAGACAACTATGTAAATGGGATGAGAATGTTTTTCCTATTTTTTTTAACCAGGTAATCAAGCTGACATACATTATGAAGTTCACATTGAACAGTTCTCTTGGGCATTTTTTATTTGTTCTTCATATCAAATTTCATGGAATACTTTAAGATAGTTCTTTGTACAACAGCATGGCTTAAAGAAAATCTATTTTTAAGGATTAAAGAAACATTTAATTTTGATAAACAATGTTTTCTAAATTTAGAATTCTGAATTTCTTTACTTGCAAAAATATATATATTAAGTAAACTTTTTTGAGACAAACAAGCATAAAATATCATCAAATGTGAATATAGTCTGTAAACTGCAGAATGTGTATAAATCACTGAACAAGGAATCCGCAATCTTAGGATATTCATAAGCTTTGCCACTGGGTTTGTGACATTGCTCAAACATAATGAAAACACGAATTGACACAAGTCCAAAATGTTGGCATATTTGAATAACCACTGATAGTTTTTTTGAAAATTGTAAAACTATATAACATTGCACCACCATATAAGGTATATGTATTTGTCATTTTTTAAAATTTAAGTTTGACTAAATCAGTTTTTATTGTTATTATTCAGTCTCAGTTTCATCATGTCAAATGAGAGGCTTAGCTCAGGTAATTTCCAGTGAGTCTTACAGCACTGAGAAATTTCGGAGATGAATGAAAACAGGCTTATAAAACCTCCAGATTCAAATTGTGTTTTCAAAACATTGCTGCTAATTCAGTATTTTGACATGTGTATGATCTGTGACCATGGGCACATGTTTTTTATAAAACTAAAGAAAGCTAATTTGAAATCTGGAAAACTAATACATTATTTACAGTTTTCAATTTCAATTTACAATTAGATTTTTATCTTCAATATTTTCATTCAAACTTTTTATTTCATTATGAAGGCTAAATTCAATATACTAGGTTGATAGGAGAAACTAGTAACTTTGCATATTCCTAGACAGGTCATGGAGGAGATTTCTGTGTAATTATTATACTATAAAAAGACTGTGTAGAAAGTAGAAAGGAAAATATTATTTTGCATAGTATGGTTATTTATTATATATTCCCATTGCTAAGATTTTAAAAGTCTTTTTCATTAGAAATGAAAGAATAATGTTTTACCATTTACAGCACATTTTAAATTATCAATAATATAATTATGATATTTTTCCTTGTTTTTCACATTTTTGCCTTTTTATTCTCTCCTACCCCAATTTAGGACAGGCAACAAAAATTAAGATATGAGTTAAATGTGGAAATATGTCAGTGAATATGGTTAGTTTTTTACCTTTTTTTGTTTTTTGTTTTTTTTGAGATGGAATTTTGCTCTTGTTACCTAGGCTGGAGTGCAATGGCGCACTCTCAGCTCACCATAACCTCTGCCTCCTGGGTTCAGGCAATTCTCCTGTCTCAGCCTCCTGAGTAGCTGGGATTATAGGCACACACCACCATGCCCAGCTAATTTTTTATATTTTTAGTAGAGACGGGTTTTCATCATGTTGACCAGGATGGTCTCAATCTCTTGACCTCGTGAACCACCTGCCTCGGCCTCCCAAAGTGCTGGAATTACAGGCGTGAGCCACCGCGCCCGACCAGATTTTTACTTTTTAAAAGAGAACAATGACTTCAAAAATCAAAATTTAAAAAGTTAAAATAAATTAAAAATAAAAAGAACAATGATATCAGACTCTTATTTTTTAATACTAGTGACTTATACTAAAATGTGTAACAGTTGTAATAAGGTTTGAGTTTTACTGACACTTAATCTTTTATTTTTTCTAGAGACAAAGAATGTGTTGCTAATCACATGAGAGCAGTAGAAAATTCGCTTCACAAGGTACTGCAATTTTTATTTAATATTGTTCAGTTTGTATCATGACACCTAGTCATTATTTTTATTAACCACAAAGTACTCTAATTCATTTTGTAACTTAAAAAATAAATTAACAAAAGGATGCTTTGCAGATGACTGGAAATTTCCATTACTTAGTGCTATATTGAATCCTTTTTTCAGAATTCACTTTATATACCTAATAAAACTATGAAAATAATGGTTTCCCCAAACTGGTGTAATTGCACTTGGAATTATTTGTGGTCTTTGCTGGACAAAGCAGAGGTCATTAAGATTCTTACATGTCTCATAATGATAAAATGTTTGGCCACACTGTCTAACCTCTTACCACTCTTAAACCAAAGGTCCTATATATATGTATAGAGAGAAATATGTACTTTATTTAGTAATACTCATATATGTAAACTAGGTGGTAATGTTATTCAAATTGAAATTTTCTTTCTTACTTGTAAGAATATGTTCTTAAAGTAGAAATTTACTCATTTAATACAATCTATTGTTTTTAAATTCAGTTACTTCTGTATGATGAATTCTGACTTTTAATTTGTAGTGATGAACAGCATATAAAAGTATTATGATATTAGTAAAAACATAGTATATTTACTGACTGTATTTTGTTAGCACTCCACTCCACATTGAAAGATGTGTTCATTATTTCAATGTTCAAGAGTAATGTTATTCATGTGTTTCTGCTGTCTGATAGACAACTAATTGGAAATGTAAACATTAAGTACTTTAAAGATATATGGAATTTATGAATGAATCATATTTAGAATAACCTTGTGAATCAATTAGCTTATATAATATAATTTTATAAGTCACTTAAAATACCTTAAAAGTAACCTTTTGAAGGGTATATTATATAAAAATTAACAAACTAATAATTAATGCCTTTTAACATTTTAAAAACAATTAGCCTCTGTATCCTTTTATATTTTGAAAGTGACCAGCATTATTTCCTATCAACAAAAGTATTTTGAAAAAAATAATCTGAGTGCTATTTCCTAAGCTTCTTTGAAACTATGATTTCTCCCTCTCCCCATTTAAAAAAGTTTAGCTAGTCAGTATAGTTTAAATATAGTCCCATTAAATTCGTATGTGCCACAAATCTGAAATTTAGATTTGCAGTGAAAGAGACATCTTTGGTATGTTTTTTTGAACTTGATGGATAGAAAAGTCAATTATGTCATATACATGGCACACCCTTTTATATAGTTAATGTGATTTTGAAATCCAATTGTTTTTTCATCATCCCAGTTGGAGAAAAAAAAAGTTAGATAGCAGCTAACCTGGGGAATGAACTTTGACATCAGAGAAAAATCAGCATCAATATGAAATGTTAAATGTTGTACCTTCTTTTCTTATGAAAATGGAAAAATATATTGTTTAAATATAATAAAGACTGCAACAGGATGATTATAATCATACAGTTCTTCAGTTGTAGTTCATCTTTGATTTTTGTGTCATATGGAAAGAAAGTTCTCTGTAAAACTGGCCTATAGCCATTGTAGATTTACCTTTGCTTTATGGCTTTTTCTCTCTTCAGGTTTAATAGTTAATTATTTTCATTTATGTCTTTAGAAAATTCTATTAATACAGTGATTTTAAAGTTATCAATTACTTTTCAAGCTTGAAATGAAAACTGAGGAAAGGCAAATGATAATTGGGGCTAGTTCTTTTTTCTGTGAGGTATGGGTGAAAATGAATGAGTGATAAGGAGGTGGCCCAGAGAGTCCTCTGAAGTTCTCAGGAAGATGCAGGCCCACCTGTCTTCATGCCAGAGTTCAACAGGTTTATTTTTCTAGCCGCTTTGGACTTTCCATTGGCATTTTACTGTCTTGGATGAAACAAAGAAGAGTACAGAAGGAGGGTCCAGGCTCTTCCATGGGGTGGTAAAAATGGCTACAGATAGATCCAAACTCTTTAGCAAAGTTTATTGTGCATAGTAAAGTAGTATGATTATTTATATTTCTTACTTTTTTTTAAACCCATGTGTTTTCAAGGTTTGTACCATTTATTTTAGAATAAAACTAAGTTTTACCTGCTGAGTTGAATTTTAATGCTAACTTCTGACACAATAATCAAATAGAAGAAAGAACTTGTTTTCATGCAGACATATTTTCTTTTTTTGCATGTTAAGGAACTTAACCTGAACATATTTATTTTTTTAGGAAAAACAACTCCATTTTATTTATACTTGTTAGTTTTTAAGCAATACATTTCATTCAACTTTTCAAATACCACAACTATATTACACAGAACAGTTGATTAGATATTATTTTCAAAATTCCATTTGGGACTTATAACTACTATTTAAAATGAAGGTCATTTTAGTTAAAAACATATGGTTTTTTTCAAAGAGGTGTAACTTTTATATTAATTTCAATTAAATGTATATATTTATTTATGCCAGTTTTTAATGTAGGTCAAAAGTAAACTTTAAAAGACACTCTTTTAGTGGGGGCCAACTTCAAGTTATTGGAGATTAAAAAAAATAAGAGCAAGAAGAAACAAAATCATCACAACTTTTTGTGAGGTGGGTTTTTAAAAACACACCCTTTTCTCTTGAGTTAAAATCTTGGCTGCTTTTTATTTTTTCTGCAAAATCCAAAACTGTTGAACTTCTTCTGAAAAGAGAATTTTGAAAAAAATCACCAGTTTAACCATTTTAAAGTACACAGTTCAGTGTCTTTCAGTATATGCAACCATTACGGCTAATTCCAGAACATTTACATCACTCCAAAAGAAACCCAGTCCCCAAGAAGTAATTATTTCTTATATCCCTTTCCCTTACATCCTGGCAAACACCTGCCTTCTGTCTCTCTGGATTTTCCTATTCTGGACATTTAATATAAATGGAATAATACAATATATGGTTTTGATGTCTGGCTTTTTTCATTTAGCATAATTTATTCAAGGGTTATTCATGTTGTGGCATGTATTGATATGTCATTCCCTTTTATGGCTGAATAATATTCCATTGTGTGTTTATAGCACATTTTGTTTATGCATTCCTCAGCTGATTGACACTGGGTTGTTTCCACTTTTTGGCTATTATGAATAATGAATGCTGCTGTGAAATTTTGTGTAAAAATTTTTGTTTCAAGGTCTGTTTTCATTTCTCTTGGGTATGTAGCTAGGAGTGGAACTGCTAGATCATATGACAGTACTATGATAACTTTTTGAGGAACCACAAAACTGTTTTCCACAGTGACTGCACCATTTTAAATCACCATTATGGATAAGCATTCTAATTTTTCCACATTATTGCTCACACTTGTTAGTTCCATTTTTTTTTTAATGGCCATCCTAGTGGCTACTACGTAGTATCTCACTATGGTTTTGATTTGCATTTTTCTAATGACTAACAATGTTGAACATGTTTTCATGTGATTATTGACTATTTGTACATCTTCTTTGGAGAAGTGTCTCTTCACATGCTTTGCCCATTTTTAAATTGGGTTGATTGTCTTTTGTTGTTGAGTTTTAAAAGCTCTGCATATTCTGGATACTAGAATCTTATTATACATATGATTTGAAAACATTTTCTCCCATTATGTAGGTTGTCTTTTTACCTTCTATTTAAATAGTGTCCTTTGATAAACAAAAGTTTTACTATTTGATGAAGTCTAATATTTTTTTCTTGCTGCTGCTTGTGTGTTTGGCCTCATAGCTAAGAATCCATGTCCAAATGCAAAGTCATGAAGATTTCCCCTGTGTCTTCTTCTAAAAATTATAGTTTTAGCTCTTATATTTAGGTCTTTGGTCCATATAAAATTGATTTTATATATTGTATCATGTAAGGACCCAACTTCATTCTTTTATTTGGCAATCCAATTATTCCAGCACCATTTGTTCAAAAGTCTGTTCTCCCATTGAATGGTCATGGTACTCTTGTTGAAAATCAGTTTACTATAGATGTATGGGTTTATTTCTGGACTCTCAATTCTGTTTCACTGAATTGTATGTCTTTCTTCTTATCAGTACCACAAAGTTTTGATGACTGTGTTTTCTATTAAGTTTTGAAATTGAGAAGTGTGAGATTTTGAGATCTCATGATTGTTTTTACTATTCAAGTTCTCTCATAAAAGTCCATGTGAATTTTGGGATCAGCTTGTCCATTTCTGCTAAAGAAGGCAATGGAATTTTGAAAGCTATTATGTTGAATTTATAGATCAATTTGGGGGGTATTGCTATCTTAAGAATATTAAGTCTTGCAATTCATTAACATAGAAGGTCTTTCTACTTATTTCGATCTTCTTTAATTTGTTTCAACAATGTTTTGTGGTTTTCAGGTACAAGTTATAATTTTCTTGGTTAAGTTTATTAAGTATTTTATAATTTGTGATGCTATTTTAAATGGAACTGTTTTCTTAAGTCTAACTTTTGATTCTTAACTGTTAGTGTGCAGAAGTACAACTGATTTTTGTATGTTAATCTTTTGTATGTTCATCTTGCCTCCTGTAACTGCTGAATTTATTAGCTCTAGTCGTTTTTGTGTGCATGTGTAGCTTCTTTAGGATTTTCTACATGTAAGATTATGTCATCTATAATGTAGTTTTACTTATTTCTTTCTAATTTGGATGTCTTTAGTTTCTTTTTCTTATCTAATTATCTGCCTGGAACATCTAGTATGGTGTTGGATAGATGTATTGAGAGCAGACACCTTTGTTTTGTTCTTAATCTTAAGGGGAAAGTTTTTGGTCTTACACCATTAAGCATGATATTAGCTGTGGGTTTTTTTCATAGGCTCTTTATCAGTTTGAGAAAGTGTTCTTTGTTCCTAATTTTTTTTAGTGTTTTTATCATGAAAAGGTGTTGAGTTTTGTCAAATGCTTCTCTTTTTCTGCATCAATTGAGATAATTATGTTGTGCCTCCCCTCCTTCATCCTACTGATGTTTGGTACTACCTAGAATTATTTATGTATCAGGAACACCATTGTGTTCCTGGGATAAATCTCACTTGATTATGGTGTATGATCATTTGAATATGCTGCTATGTTTGGTTTGCTAGGTTTTTTTTTTTGAAGGTTATTGCATCTAAATTCATAAGACATATTGGTCTGTAGTTTTCTTGTGATATTTTTGTCAGGCTTTAGGATCAAAGTAATACTGACCTCATAGAATAGGTTAGGAAGTGCTCCCTTCTCTTCATTTTTTTCCAAGGGTTTGAGAGGAATTGGTGTTAATTCTTTAAATATTTGGCAGAAGCTCTTAAGTTTAATAAGATCCCATTTGTCTATTTTGGCTTTTGTTGCCATTGTTTTTGGTGTTTTAGTCATGAAGTCCTTGCCTATGCCTATGTCCTGAATGGTGTTGCCTAGGTTTTTTTCTAGGGTTTTTATGGTGTTAGTTCTTACGTTTAAATCTTTAATTCATCTGGAGTTAATTTTTGTATAAGGTATAAGGAAGGGGTCCAGTTTCAGCTTCCTGCCCATGGCTAGCCAGTTTTCCCACCACTATTTATTAAATCATTAGAGTGAACCGGCAATCAACAGAATGGGAAAAAATATTTGCAATCTACCCATCTGACAAAGGGCTAATATCTAGAATCTACAAAAAACTAAAGCAGATTTACAAGAAAAAAACAAACTCATTCAAAAGTAGACAAAGGATATGAACAGACACTTTTGAAAAGAAGACATATATGCAGCCAACAAACATATGAAAAAATGCTCATCCTCACTGGTCATTAGAGAAATGCAAATCAAAACCACATTGAGATACCATCCTATACCAGTTAGAATGGCAATCATTAAAAAATCTGGAGACAACAGATGCTGGAGAAGATGTGGAGAAATAGGAACACTTTTACACTGTTGGTGGGAGTGTAAATTAGTTCAACGATTATGGAAGACAGTGTGGCGATTCCTCAAGGACCTAGAAATAGAAATTCCATTTGACCCAGCAATCCCATTACTGGGTATATACCCAAGGATTATAAATTGTTCTGTTACAAAGACACATGCACACATATGTTCATTGCGGCGCTGTTTACCATAGCAAAGACCTGGAACCAACCCAAATGCCCATCAATGATAGACTGGACAAAGAAGATGTGGCACATATACACCATGGAATACTATACAGCCATAAAAAATGATGAGTTCGTGTCCTTTGTAGAGATATGGATGAATCTAGAAACCATCATTCTCAGCAAACTGACACAAGAACAGAAAACCAAACACCAAATGTTTTCACTCATAGGTGGGTGATGAACAATAAGAACACTTGGGCACAGGGAAGGGAACAGCACTCACAGGGCTGGGTGGGGTGTGGAGGGGAGGGGAGGGACAGCCGGGGGGTGGGGAAGATGGGGAGGGATAGCACCGGGAGAAATGCCTGATGTAGGCTGTAGTGTGGGGGAGGATGGAGACAGAAAACCACCATGGCATGTATGTACCTATGCAACAATCCTGCAGGATGCAGGATGTGCACATGTACCCCAGAGCCCAAAGTACAATAAGAAAACAAAATAAAACAAAGCAAAATAAAACATTTGGCAGAATTCACCAGTGAAACTTTCTGGGTCTAGACTTTTCTTATCTGGAAGTTTTTTGATTACTGGTTCATTCTTTTCTTGTTATAAATCTACTTAGATTTTCTGTTTCTTTTACAGTCAGTTTTGGTAGTTTGTGTGTTTCTAGGAATTTGTCTATTTTATCTAAGTTATCTGACTTGTTGATACATAATTGCTTATTATCTTATAGTTGTTTTTATTTCTGTAAGTTTAATAGTAATGTCCCCATTTCTATTTCTGATTTTACTAATTTAGTAACTTTTTCCTTTGTCAGCCTAGGTAAGGCTTGTCAATAGTATTTGTCTTTTAAGGGTCTAACTTTTTGTTTCCGTGATTTGCTCCATTGTTTTTCTTTTCTCTATTTTGTGTAACTCTGCTCTAAAACTTTATTATTTCTTCCTTCTATTTGTTTTGGATTCAGTTTGCTCTTTCTTTCTGTCTTTTAACTGCTCCAAGTTGGAAGGTTAGGTTATTGATTTGAGATCTTCTTTTTTAATGTAGGCATTTATAGCTATAGATGTCCATCTGAGCACTGCTTACACTGCATCCAAGAAGTTTTAACTTACTATATTGTTTTTATATTTATCAATTTCAAAGTGTTTTCTAATTTCTATCATTCCTTCATTGACTTATTTATTATTTAAGAGTGCTGATTAGTTTCTGAATATTTGGAAATTTTCCACAAGTTTTTTTGCTATTGAGTTATTATTTAATTTTATATGGATCAAATACTTTGTTTGATTTCTATTCTTTTTAAGTTTGTTAAAGTGTGTTGTATGGTCCAGAATATGGTCTGTCTTGCTGAACATTAAATGTGCATTTTAAAAGAATATGTATTCTTTTGTTAGGTAGAGTGTTCTATGTCTGCGTGTTATGTCTAGTTAGTTTAAGATGTTCAAGTCTTCTAAATCCTTGATTGTCTTTTGTCTAGGTGTCCTATTCATTAGTGAAAGTGTGATGTTGAAGTCTCCAAATGTTATTGTTGAACTGTTTTTCCTTTCAATTTGGTCAGTTTTACTTCAGATATTTTAAAGTGATGTGGAAATGGTCATATTCTTGATGGATTGACTCTTTTGCCATTATATGATGTCTTTGTTTCTTGCAATAATTTTGATCTTAAAGTCCTTTTTCTGATATTAGTGTAGACACTCCAGCTCTCTTGGTTATTGTTTGCATTGGATATCTTTTTCTGTCTTTTCACTTTTAACCTATGTATGTCTTTGTATTTAAGATGATTCTATTACAGACAGTGTAAATGAATCATGTTTTTCAAAACACTCATTTTGCTAACTTCTGACTTTTAATTGGATATTTTGATCAATATACATTTAATGTAGTTGTCATAATGAAGGACACCTGCCATGTTTTTCTACATGTATTATATCTATTTTGTTCCTCAGTTCCTCTACTAGAACTTCTTTTCTGCATTAGATAGATCTTGAGTAGTATACCATTTTTTATTCCCTTCTCCTTTATTTTGCTATACATTTTTAGTTGTTTTCTTAGTGTTAGCTGTGGTGGTACAATTAACATCTTATTTCATAGCAGTCTTGTTTGAATTAATGCCAAAGTAGTGTCCATTATATTTAAAAATTTATACTTGTATATAGCTTCATCCTTTCTCTTCCTGTTGTTACAAATTACATCCTTATATATTGTGTGTCCATCAACGTTGTTTGTAATGATTGCTTTGTATAGTTGTCTTTTAAATCTATAGGACAAAAAGAAGAGTTACAAACCAACCATACATTAATACTAACTTTTATATTTCCCTACATAGTTACCTTTGCTGATGTTCCTTATTTCTTCATGTGAATTTGAGTTACTGGCTAATGTCCTTTCATTTCAGGACTCCCTTTAGCATTTCTTATTGGGCAGATCTAGTGGTGAACTCCCTTAGCTTTTGTTTATCTTGGAATGGCTTAATTTCTTCTTCATTAGAAAAAAAAATTTAATATTATGATGCTAAGAACAATTAATCTAAGATATAGCCTCTTAATGGATTTTTAGTGGGCAATACAGTATTGTTAACCAAAGGTACAACATTATGCAGGAGACTTTCAGAACTTACTCATCTTGTGTAACAGAAGCTTTATACCCATTTATTAATAACTCCCCACTTCCCCGTCACCCATCTCAGCCTTTGGTAACCACCATTCTACACTTTGTTTCCATGAGTTTGACTATTTTAGATCTGTCATGTTAGTGGAATTATGTAGTATTTGTTCTATCAGTGGCTTAGTTCACTTAGCATAATGTCCTCAAGGTTCATCCATTTTGTTGCATATCATAGGATTTCCTTCTTTTAAAAGGCTGATTATTTCCTTCTTTTTAAAGGCTGAATAATATTTCATTGTGTGTATGTGTGTGTGTGTATACCATATTTTATTTATCAATTTATCTCTCAATAGACATTTAGGTTGTTTCTATATGTTGGCTATTATAAATAGTACTGAAGTGAACTTGGGAGTGTATATATTTCTTAGAGATTCTGATTGCAGTTCTTTTAGATAAATACCCAGAACTGGTTGCTGAATCATATGGTAGTTTTAATTTTAACTTTTTGTGGAATCTCCATACTTTTTTTTCCCATAGCATCTGTACCACTTTACATTTTTTTTTTTTTGCTTTTGTATACATGGGTTCCAGTTTCTCCACATCCTTGACAACACTTGTCTTTAAAATCTTTTTTTTAAATAATAGCCATCCTAATAGGTATCAGGTGTTACCTTATTGTGGTTTTGATTTTTACTTCCTTGATGATAGTGACATTGAGCATGTTTTCATTGACCGTTTGTATGTCTTTAGAGAAATGTCTGTTCAACTTCTTAGTCCATTTTAAAATCAGATTATTAGTTTCTTTTTGCTATTAGTTGTATAGAGTTTAGGAATTAACCTCTTATATTTTAGAAATTAAACCCCTTATGTGGTTTGCAAATATTTTGTCTCATTTCATAGGTTGCCTTTTTATTATGTTTATTATTATTATCATTATTATTTTTGCTATGCAGAAGTTTTTTCATTTGATTTAGTTTTACTTGTCTAATTTCGTTTTTGTTGCTTGTGCTTTTGGTGTCATATCCATGAAATAATTGCAAAGACTAATGTCATGAAGCTTCTCCTCTATGTTTTGTTCTAAAAGATTTATAATTGTAAGTTTTATGTTTAAATCTTTAATCCATTTTATATTGATTTTTAAAAATATGGTATAAGGTAGGCTCTTTTTCTTTTTCTTCAGATGGAGTCTTGCTCTGTTGCTAAAGCTGGAGTGCAGTGGCATGATCTCTCCTCACTGCAACCTCTGCCTTCTGGGTTCAAGAGATTCTCATTCCTCAGCCTCCTAAGTAGCTGGAACTATAGTAATGTACCACTGTGCCGGCTAATTTTTGTGTTTTTAATAGAGATGAGGTTTCACCATGTTGGTCAGGCTGGTCTTGAATTCCTGGCCTCAAGTTATCCACCTGCTTTGGCCTCCCAAAGTGCTGGGATTACAGACATGAGCCACTGTGCCCAGCCTAGTTTCATTCTTTAGCAAGTGATATCCAGTTTTCCCAATGCTGTTTGTTGAAGGAAACTATCCTTTCCCCATTGCGTATTCTTGGGACTCTTGTCAAGGATCGATTGGCCATATATATGTGGATTTATTTCTGGGCTCTCTCTCTCTCTCTATATATATATATGTGTGTGTGTGTGTGTTTGTGTGTCTGTGTATATATAAAACATATATAACAGAGCTACAGTATTATATTTATGTATGTATACATATATGTGTGTGTGTATATATAATTTTATATATATATAAATTATATATATATATAAATTTACTTATTTTTGAGATGGAGTCTCTGTTGCACAGTCTGGAGTGCAGTGGCATGATCTTGGCTCACTGCAGCCTCTGCCTCCCATGTTGAAGTGGTTCTCCCACCTCAGCCTCCTGAGTAGCTGGGACTACAGGTGCACACCACCATGCCTGGCTAATTTTTTTGTATTTTTAGTAGAGACGGAGTTTCACCATGTTGGCCAGGCTGGTCTCAAACTCCTGACCTCAAGTGATCCATTCATCTCAGCCTCCCAGTGTGCTGGGATTACAGGCGTGAACCACTGCACCCAGCCATCTATGTAATATATTTTGCAATCAGGAGGTGTGGGGCCTCCAGCTTGGCCCTTGTTTTTCAAACCCTTTTTGGCTATTTGAGGCAGTTTCTGGTTTCATATGAAATTTAGAATTGCTTTTTCTATTTCTGCAAAAAATGCCCCTGGAATTCTGATAGGGATTGCATTGAATCTGTAGATCCCTTTGGGTAGTATGTATATTTTAACAATAAATCTTTCAATTCATGAGCACAAAATGTTTTTTCATTTGTTGTATCTTTAATTTCTTTCACCAATGTTTTGTGTATGAGTCTTTCACTTCTGCAGTTAATTTGTAGGCATTTTATTCTTTTTAATGTGGTTATAAGCGTAATTATTTTCTTAGTGTTTTCCTTGGTGTTTACAATTAACATCTTAATTCATAACAATCTAGTTTGAATTAATGTTGAACTAGGATATTCCATACATAAGGAATACTCATATGTTCTATAGGGGTTTCTGTGTAGAAGACATGTCATCATTAGTGAGGGACAGTTTTACTTCTTTCTTTTCTGTTTGGATACCTATTATTTTTTTTCTTGCCAAATCATGCTTGCCAGGACATTCAATGATATGTTGAATACAAGTGGTAAAAGCAGACATCCTTACCTTGCTCATGATTTTAGAGGAAAAACTTTTAAGTTTTTAATCATTGAGTGTGATATTAGCTGTGGACTCTACATACCTGGCCTTTGGTGTGTTCAGGTACTTTTCTTCTGTTCCTAGTTCGTTGAGAGTTTTTTTTTTTTTTTTTTATCATGAAAGGGTATTGAATTTTATCATATGCTTTTTATGTATCCATTGAGATGATTATTTGAATTTTATCCTTCATTCTGTTGTTTACCACATAATTGATTATTGTATGCTGAACTATTCTTGCATCCCAAGGATAAATCCCACTTTGTAATGGTGCCTAATCCTTTAATTATGCTTTTGAATTCAGTTGCTAATATTTTGTTGAGGTTTTTGGATCTATATTCCTCAGGGATATTGACTTGTAATTTTTTTTTTCTTGTGATATCTTTGTCTGGCTTTGGCATCAGGAAAATGTGGGTCTCATGAAATATATTTGGAAGTATTCCCTCCTTTTCAAATTTTTTTGGTAGAATTTGAAAACAATTAACATTAATTATTTAATTGTTTTATGGAATTCATCAGTAAAACCACCTAGTCCTGGGCTTTTCTTTGTCAGAAGATTTTTGATTACTGAATCAATCTCCTTACTAGTGTTCAAGATTTTCCCTCCCTTCCTCTCTTCCCCTCTTTCTTCCCTCCCTCTCTCCCTGTCTTCCTTTTTTTTCTTTTCTTTTTTTTGAGACAGGGTCTTGCTCTGTTGCCTAGGCTGGAGTGGTGCATTGGCATGCTCATAGCTCACTGCAGCCTCAGACTCCTGGGCTCAAGAGATCCTCCCACCTCAGTCTCCCAAGCAGTTGGGACTACAGGCACAAGCCACTAAACCCTGCTAACTTTTAAATTAGTAATTTTTTTTTTTAGAGACAGCACTCACTATGTTGCCCAGACTGTCTTGAACTCCACCTCAAGCACTCCTCCTCTCTTGATGATCAAAAGTACCAGGATTATAGGTATAAGCCATCACACCCAGCCTCTATTCAAGACTTTCTATTTTTTTTTTATCATTCAGTCTTATTAGGTTGTATGTTTCTTAGAATTTATCCATTTCCTCTAGATTATCCACTATGCTGCATATAATTGTTCATAGTAGTCTCTCATGATTCTTTTTATTTCTGTGGTATCAATTATAATTTCTCCTCTTTGTGGTATGTTTTTTTGTTCTCTGGTTTTTTTTCTCCTGTTCCAATCTTTATTTTTTTTCCCCTTCTGCTAACATTGGGCTTAATTTGTTCTTATTCTGGTTTTTTGAGGTGCAAAATTAAATTGTTTATTTGAGACCTTTCTTTTTTATGTAGATTTTTACTGCTGTACTTTTCCCCTTGCATATCTTAAGTTTTGATATGTTGTATTTCATTTTCATTTGTCTCAAGATATTTTCTAACTTTCCTAATGATTTCTTTCTTATGCCATTGGTTGTTCAAAAATTTGTTGTTTATTTCTATATATTGTGAATTTTCCAGTTTTTCTTCTGTACTTCGTTTCTGGTTTCATTTCACTATAATCAGAAAAGAAACTTGGTATGATTTTAATATTCTTAATAAATCTATTAAGAATTGTTTTGATACCTAACATATGATATATCCTGGAAAATGATCCATGTGCACTTGAGAAGAATGTGTGTTCGGCTGCTGTATAGTGGAATGTTCTACATGTGTCCATTAGGTTCATTTGGTTTATAGTGTTGTTTGTGTTCACTATTTCCTTGCTGGTTTTCTGACCGGTTGTTCTCCCCAGTATTGGAAGTGGGGTAATGAAGTCTCCTACTATTGTTGTTTGCTGTCTATATTCCCTTTAGTTCTGTCAATATTTATTTTATATATTTCGATGCTCTGTTGTTAGGAGTTTGTGTGTGTGTGTGTGTGTGTTTGTGTGTGTATATACATATATATGTATACATATGTGTGAGTGTATATATATATATATAATTATTAAAACTGTTGTATGCTCCTGGTGACTGTACTCTTATGTTATTATATAATGTTATTCTTTGTCCCTTCTGACAGTTTTTGGCCTATAATCTATTCTGTATGATTTAAATATATCCACTCCTGCTCTTTTTTGATTACCAAATGGTAACTAATGGAATATCTATTTCCAACACTTTACTTTCAGTCTACTGCACATCCTTAAATCTAAAGTGAGTCTCTCATAGACAGTGTATAGTTGGATCTTTTTTTAAAAAAAATCCATTCAGCCATTCCATGTCTTTTTATTGGAATTTAAATTAGTTTACATTTGAAGTAATTACTGATAGGGAATTATTTATTATTGCCATTTTGTTCATCATTTTCTGTTCATCTTATAGTTCATTTGTTTTTGGAGTTCCACAGCTTTTGGATTTCCTTAGTGCATAGTTCTTAGTTCATTTTTCTTCTTTGCTCTCATCCTTTGTGTTTAATTTTTTTTATTGATAAGCTTTTATTCATTTCTTTTTTACTTTTGTGTAACGTATGTGGGTATTTTGTTTCCAGTTACTGTGGGGCTTATATAAAATATATTATGCTTATGACAGCTTATTTTAAGTTGATAACAACTTAACTTCAATCACATGCAAACTCTACAGTTTTGCTCCTCCTCCCTTCATATTTTGTTATTGATGTCACAAGTTACTATATGGTGTATCCATTCACATGTATTTTGCTTATAGTTGTTTTTAATACTTTTGTGTTTTCACGTTTATATTAGAAATAAAAGTGATTTACCCACTACCATTAGAGTAATAAAGCATTCTGTATGTCTATATATTTACCTTTGAGTCTTACACTTTCTTATGATATTATGTCACTGTTTAGCATTCTATCATTTCTATTTGAAGAACTCCCTTTAACATTCCTTGTAAGGCAAGTCTGTTAGTGATGAATTTACTCAGCTTTTGTCAGGGCCGTCTTTATGTTTCCTTCATTTTTGAAGGACAGTTTTGCCAGGTTTAGTGTTCTTAGATGGCGTTCTTTTTCCCTTTCAGCTCTTTGAACACATTGTCTTACTCCCTTCTGCCTTTCAAAGTTTGAACTAAAAAAGTCTATTGATAGTTTAATAGGGATTCCCTTGTTTGTAATGGGTGATTTTCTTCTTGCTGCTTTCAGAATTCTTTGTCTCTGACTTCAAAAATTTGATTATAATGTATTTTGTTGTGGATTTCTTTAGTTTTATCTTATTAGGGGTTCATTAAGTTTCCTGGATTTGGGTTTTCATTTTCTTCTCCAGATTTGGGAAATTATCAGTCATTGTTTTTTTTGAATAAACTTTGTAGTCCTTTTCCTTTCTCTTTTTTTCCCCTCTGACTCCTGTAATCCATATATTGGTCTGCTTGATGATTTTAACTCCCTTAAGCTGTCTTTATTCTTTATTACTATTATTATATTCTTCCTTTGACTGGATGATTCCATGTGGCCTATCTTCAAGTTCACCGATTTTTTTCTTCTGCTGGTTTTAGTCTGCTGTTTTGAATTTTTGTTGAGTTATTATATTCTTCTGCCCTAATATTTGTTTGATTCTCTTAAATTTTCTTATTCTTGAAATTCTTACTTTGTACATGCGTTATTTTTCTGAGCTTATCAATCATTTTATGACACTATTTTGAATTCTCTTTTGGGTAATTGATATATCTACATTTCATTACTATTAGTTTCCAGAGTTTTATCTTGTTCCTTTTTTGACTATGTTTCTCTGTTTTTTCATTTTCCTTAACTCTTTGTATTGGTATCTATGCTTTAAAAAAGAAAGAACCTGCCATCTCTCTCAGTCTTCAAGGATTGGTCTTGTATCAGAGAAGACCTTCACCAATAAACTCAACCAGAGCTTCTATGGGGCTCTCAAACTTCTATGTTAGTCCAAACCGTCATCTTCTTAAAGGCTCCAGGGTTTTAGATATGCTATGTCTCATCAGTGTTTTGAGACAGGCAAGGCAAAAGATAGAAATATTACCCTCTGGTAATACATGGAAAAGTTGGAATGTTGTATGTATGCCCAATTCTTTTCCTCCCAAGGTAGGGACTGAGAGCTGGGGATTTTTTTTACCTGTCCGTTCTGTGCTGAGTCAGGGGAGAGTGGTTATGAATATCTGTGCCCTAGCCCAAACCACCACCTTTTTTTCTCTGTGGGTCTAGCATATGTTGGGTCACATCAATACTCAAACACAGGTGAGACAAAAGCCAATCCTTTAGCTAGAACTCAGAAGAGTGGGACACTGGATGCACAGTCCAATTCCTTCCCTTCTCATAGAGAGTTGGGAGCTGAGAGTTCCCTCCTGATAATGTGGTGCTGTGCTGGGAGTGGGGATTACGATCAGAGAGTATCTTCAGCTTCCCAGTGGTTTCAATGTGACTGACTTCTTGTTGCTCAGGTTGCAGGAACCTCTCAGCTACTTTCTGGAATTTCCATAAAGGGAATTGATATGTGCTATTGAATCAGTGTGTCCATTGGGGAAGGAGATTCCAGGGCGTCCTATTCCACCACCTGGCTGCTGTCATTTTCCTTTTTTTCCAAGGACACTTTTGTCACAAATATGGTTGACAGATTTTTTTTTTTTTTTAACTATCCTCACCTTGCCACCACCAAAGTTTCACTTCTTTCACTTTTCATATACATTTTCAATTTTGGAAGACATTGCTCTCATGGTTTCTTTTAGTTCCTTGTACATAATTTCTTATAAATATATGTATATTAAAAATAACTGATTTAAAGTAATTGTGTGGTAAGGTCAATGTTTAGGCTTCCTCAAGGACAGTTTCTATTCATTTCTATTTTTATTGAAAATGAGCCATACTTTCTTTTTTTCTTGGCATACATAATTTTTTGTTGTTGTTGTTGAAAAGAGCCTCTACAAATGTGCTTACGTATTTATATTGTGTGAGGTAAAGGGAAAGTAGAACAATTATATTAAAGTAACTTAAGGATAGGGTAATGCCTAGATGGGTAGATAATGTCTGGATTATTTAGGATTAGGTATGACAAAAATAAGTATTTACTAGATACTAACCAAGTGTTTAATAGACTGATATCTCAGTTTACTGCAGCTAAGAGTAAAAGTAAGAAAACTTAGGTAAAATTGAAATGTGAAGAAGAATCTAATAATATTTTTGTAGTCACATTTGTTGTTGAATGAGTTGAATGGCTGCATTCTTGAGGCTTTCGACATAGCATGAGTCCTATAAGTTTGGAAAGATTAACTAAAATGTTCCCTATGTTCAGCCATAATATACAGGCTTTAAAAGTACCAAAGAATATTCATTGAGAAGTGTTAGATGTTAGATGCTTTTTTCGTGAATCATCTAAAAGATATTGAGTTCTACAAATGTGTTTTAGGCATATAATGTTCCAGAAACTGTAATAGCCTTACAGAAACTGTAATAGCCTTACTTACAATATACATTGTCTCCCCAGAAGGCTATTACATGTTGTTCAAGGGTCAACTTTATACAGTGTATAAAGTGTGTGTGTGTATACAGTTGACCCTTGAACAACATGGGTTTGAATTGTGCGGGTCCACTTATACGTGGATCTTCTTCCAACTCTGGTATCCATGAGACAGCAAGACCAACCCCTCCTCTTCCTTCTTCTTCTCAGCCCATTCATCATGAAGATTATGAGGATGAAGACTTTTATGATGATCCCCTACCACTTAATGAATAGTAATTATATTTTCTCTTCCATATGATTTTCTTAATAACACTTTCTTTTTTCTAGATTATTTTATTGTAAGAATACAGTATATAGTACACATAACACAAAATATGTGTTAACTGTTTCTGTTATCAGTAAAGCTTCCAATAGTAGACTATTTATAGTTAAATTTTTGGGGAGTCAGAAGTTAAATATGGATTTTCAACTCTGTGGGGGTTGGCATTCCTAACCCCCATGTTGTTTTAGGTTCACGAGTTTGTGTGTGTGTGTGTGTGTGTGTGTGTGTGTGTATGTGTGTGCGTGTGTATGTGTCACAGTTCTCATATGGGGCATACTTAGAAAACTCACAGATTGCCTGGAGGTTTCTTAGAAGAAAACTAATGCATGGGTTGGGCCTAAAAATGAGAGGAAGATGGGAAAAGTATGCTAGCAAAGAGAGTAGCATGAGCAATAAGTTCATGGAAGCATGAATGACTAGATATTTTCAGTTCAACATTAAATGCAAAAAAAGTGTAAGAGGTGAAGCTCAATGAGGCAGGTAGTAGCTAAGTTATGGAAGGACTTTTTGTCATGCTAAGAAACTTGGATCATATAGTGGAAGGAGTGGGGAGCAAACTAGAGTTTAAGCTAGGAGTTAATATGATTGGCTTTCCTTATAAAATATGAGCTCTAGAGAGCAGATTTGCAAACTGGATATAGTGAGTAATAAAAGTGGTTTTAAGAGCCACAAGTCTGAATAGACAGCTCTATAGGAAGCTATAGCATTAGGCTAGATTGGGGCTGAGAAGGCTTGAACCAGAAGAGAGATGGTAGGTGGTGTCAGAAGAAAGGATGTGAAACGTATTCGGCAAAGTGGCATATGGTGATGAGAAAGAGCCTCCCCTGATGGGGCAAAGGTGCCATTAAAGGATGCTGGGAATACAGAAAGCAGCCTTTTTGTTTAAAATATTTTCATTTTTATTAAGTAGGGAGAAGGGAGACAATGATGAGTTTTGTTTTGGAAATACTGAATTTAAGGTAATGTGGAATAATCAGCAGGATGTGTGAGTCTGAAACTCAAGGGAAATGTCAGGGCTGAAGATAAAGGTTTGAGATTGATTAACATAATACTCTGGCAAAGAAAGAAGGCAGAAGAGCAATTGACAGGAGAAACAAGACATTATAGATAAATGGGAGGCTAGAAAATGCATTTTGAGAGATTAATTATGCTACTAGAGTTTGAAGTCCTTGAGGGATGGAATTCTGTTTCCTTAATTTTTATATTCTCAGCATCTATCACTGTGCCTGGTACCCAGTAGGCACTTAATGAACGTTTGTGGAATGAGTCAAACTTTACCACCATATAGTCTTTACATATAACTAAAGCCATCTGTAGATTCTAATGGAAGTTTTGCTGAGATTGTCACCTGCTTTGTTTATTTGATTGCTAAAACTATCATCTTATTTCACTTTGCCTAATCAAGACCTACAAGATGAAGCCTAAATTGAGTTATCAGAATATCTCTAGGAAGGAGGTGTGCTAGCAATGAATTTGCAGGTAATGTAATGACTAGTTTGGTTCCTATGAGATAGAAAGATGAATACTTCTATTCTTAGAGTGGATTGTGGAATGGAATAGTGTCAAACAGGATATGATAGATGAAGACACTGTATAACCAAATCTTTAAATATAATTTTACATTACCAATGATTAACCAGAATAAATAACAATATACAGTTATTTTTGATTTTTAGGTTTTAGTGCATTTATAAGGAGTACGAAGAATAATTCTTTATGAAACTGACGGTATTTTAAAAGTTGAAACATGATCCTCTGCCTATAAAAAACCAAATTTTTAGTGGCTTGTCAATGACTCCCTAAATGTTACTTATGATCTTTGAACTCTTCTCTATTCTCAGTCTCTTGATCTTGGTTCCTGAAGATCAGCTGTGCAGGACACACAGGTGTTAACACAGCTGGCTTCCTGATGACAACCCTGTCCATATAGCTGTCTTGTGTGTCATTACTCATATTGTTCAGTGTCATTCTGACCTAGCCAAGCTAAAAATGATACTCCAGCTCAAGAGGGATTTAAAAACCTTGACAAACTAAAGATAAGACACTACAGAATATCATGTCCGTGTGCTTAGCAGTTTTTAGCTTAACTGCATCTAAATAGCTAATTTCAGCATGTATCTGTCTTTATCCTTTAAAAGGATTTATATTTGAAAAGAAAATATACCTGTGTGGAAGACTATTAACAATTCTATTCTAAAGTGTGTTATTTTTTGTTTGTTTAAATAGCTCAAGGTCAAGGCACTCTGTTTGTGAGGTGCATTCTATAGTATACAGCCTATGCCACTGATTTATCATGCTATCTAGTGCCTTTATAAGATGTCCATGATTAAATTATCCTGTTTTCCAGCTTGATAATTTGATTTGAATAGTAAATTTTTAGATCTGTAATTGGGATGTAGCCAGATTGATAATTTGATTCAAGAGATCAGTTTTTTTATTTCTATAATTGGGATGTAACTATAATGTGTGGTGTGGTTGTGGTGGTGGATTTTGCCTTACTTTTTGGCGACAGCAGCTGGCAGTCATTGGAGAGTTCTGGCTTTGCTCCAGAGTTGTAGGCTAAGTTAAATAACCTGCCAGCAAAAGAGGGCTAGTTGCTTACCTCCCACTTTTCAAATTATGAGTTTCTATGCTTGCTGCAGTGCCAATGGAATGCCTCCTTCTGCTGAGAGAGTGTCAAGGTCTCTTTTTTCAGTAGGTGTGGAGAGCAGTGGGAACTGTTGCTTGTATCCTGGGACATTGTGGTTTGGGGATCTTCCCTTATGACATTGTGATCATTGTATAAGGATTATTGCTGCATGGGTAACTTGTTTCTTAGTGTGATAATGTGTGCATATGTATGCACATTGCATATGTGTGTGTGTGAGAGAGAGACAGAGAGAGACAGAGAGAGGCAGAGAGAGACAGGATATGAATGAATGAGAATGCCCACAGGTTCAAGGAAACTATTGAGGAAAATAAAGATGTTTAATATTCATTAATTATCACAAAACTACTTTTATGAAACAAAAATGATTGTTAAGATTGCTGCACAATAGATATAAAGAAAAAAATAAGTGGAAGTACCAAAATCTTAAGTAACTTATTCAACTGTTAGTGGTTCATATATTGATATTAAAATGCATTATTATTTGGCACTAAGAGCACTAGACTTAGTATCCTCATATTAGAGATGGCAATAACTGTTTCACAAGGTGGATAGCAGAGTCAAGTGATGTAGTGTGGAGAGTACAGTTGTCCCTTGGCTTCCTTGGGGGATTGGTTCCCAGGCCTTCAGTGGATACCAAAATTGATATATTTAAGTTCTTGATATAAAATGGTGTAATATCTGCATATAATCTATGTACATCCTTCTGTACATTTTAAATTATCTCTAGATTTATTTATAATACCTAATACAATGTAAGTGCTATCTAAATAATTGTTATGCTGTATTGTTTGGGGAATACTGAAAAGGAAAAAAGTTTGTACATGTTCAGGACAGATGCAGCTTAAAAAAGCATACAGTTCATCGTCAAATCCATAGATGTGGAACCTAAAGATATGGAGGGCTAACTGAACTTTGAAAAGTATGAAGTACTTTTGGAGATGCTAATTATATTATTACTAATAGAAATAGTATTGTTATCTGTCTGTCCATTTGATTAATTAAATAGTTAAAGAAAAGGTTAAAGAGGGAGGAAAATGTTCGTTTAGATATAACTGTCTTATCCCTGAATATCATTCTCATTTCATTGACACACTTTGATCCTTCCTCCTATCACTGAGCATATATCAGAGTCTTATAACTGTCTAATTTCATATATATACACATATTTTTTTCTTTGTATACATTGTAGAATTCATGAGTTTAGAATGGTGTTCTTGTCTGATCATACTTACTAGGAGTCTCTGAAAGCATAGTGTTTTTTTGCTACTGTATATTGCAGAGTATACGGTTAACTCTGGCTAGTTCCCTTCTCTTTGTATTTACAAAAGACTCTCCAGTATGCCTCTTCTACTTGTTTAACCAGAATTTATGTTAATTAGGTATTAGGATAAATGGTCAATAGTTGTGACTGGGAAAGTTAACTGTGGTCAGGAAAGTTAGGACCAGTCAAGTTGTATACTAGACTGTATAAAACTTGAAAATATATCAGGAGATGGTACACTAATTTCTGGAAAAATTGCAGAAAGGAACCAGAGAGTGTCTTTGAGATGGCACCCTGTATTGGCAATATAAGCTTGCCTCACTAGAAATTGTAGATTCTCTCGTGAGAGGTAGTCATTTAAAAAATCTTTTTAAATAATAAAAATATTATATTTCTTCTGTATCTCCAGAGGAGAGGATGACCATTTTTTTCTGTAAAGGCCATATAGTAAATATCTTAGGCTTGGTGAACCATTATGGTCTTTGTCTCAACTACTCAACTCTGTCATTGTAACAGGAAAGCAGCCATGGACAATAGGTAAATGAATAGGTATAGTTCTAATAAAATTTTATTTATAATAACAGATAGTGGGCTGGATTTGGTTCCCAGGCTGTAGTGTGCTGACTGTACATCGCTCTCTGGGGCCTAGGTTGAAAAATAGTATGCAGGCTGTTCTAGTGCATAGAATGAAAAATAAAAGGAAGAAGGGGAAGCAGTAAATAATCAGTGGGAATGAAAGGAAGTACAAGGGAGGGAGTAGACAAAGGAGGGCAAGAAATGGAGGCAAAGTACAACATGAACACAGGATGATGAGAATGGAGATTATAAAAAATATTGTAGAGGTCTGTTTTCATATTGGAATATATTTAGTAAAAAGTTTTATTTCGAAGCACTGGAGGCCATAATAGATTGGAGTGAATAAAATTTAAGCAGACTAAAAGTATGACACGAAGCCCCAGTATCAGTTGCCATTCCTAGGCATTTAGGATTCAGACAATGTAAGCATCTTCTTACATGTTTTTAAGTCTACCTCAGTTTTTACGTATACCTTGACATCTTCTGGCTTGGTATCCTATTGGTAAAAATATAGCGAAGCTAGTAAATCATTTCATGAGTTTTTTTAAATTGGAAGATAGAGTCCAGAGGGATTTATAGCTGTGCATGATAAAAGATGGAAGGATTTGAGCAATTTTTCTAAAACTGACTAATTTAATTTCATAGTTGATACCTAGCACAAATAGCTTTTTTATAAAATTTGTTTTGGTAGGAGCATAACAATTAGAAAACAGATTCTTTACTTGTAAGTAAAGGCTAATCAGAGAAATAGGAATAGTATAGTATAGATCTTGTGAATCACTTAATCTAGAACCGGATTACAATAAAATATATTTTAAAGTGATATTTATCTTGAAATAAATGTATTTCATGGCACTGTTTTGACTTTTTAGAAAGTTTCACTTATTTTTCTTCTCTTGTTTTTTTATGATCTATTAGAAATGTCTCTTTTCTGAAAGTATGTAATAAGAAAGGGCGTAGGTAAACTGTTCTTTCTAAAAATCAAAATTTTAGAGTAGAAGTAATATAGATTTTAAAAATTCTTTTAAAATATAATATTGCATGATTTTAAAGAATGTTATAGAAGGTATAACATTTGATAATGAGATTTACATTGGGAAATTATGAAAAATTTATATGTTAAAAATGAGCTTTTAGGCATTCTGAAGAAGAAAAACATTGTATACATGTATCAGTGGTATGTATAAATAAATGAGAATAAAGAGGTATAGAATCTTAATTATATGATGAATAATAATGTGTTATAAACATAAAGTTTGATTTTGAAATTAAAATTTATTTGAAATTGTAATTTTTCTACAGGCAGGTGACTGCTGGTTGTTTTATTCCTAATTCACACTAAACTCTGTACTTGAAAAGATAAACTTACTTTTCCTTTTAGGAAAAAAATAATTTTACTATTCCAATATTACTTCAAAACTTTTTTGACAGTAAGTAATTTGCTTTAGATCCTCATTCTTGAAAATAATAATTTTCTATGCAATAGACTGTATTTTCTAAAGAAATTCCACATTATCTCTCTTTTAATATGTTAGTTACTTTGTTCTCAGTCTGCCTGTTCTATTCTTTTCATGAACAAATTTAATGAAACAAGGTGAGAGTCCTTTTTTACTGTTCTGTGTGGAATCTGCCTGTTCACAACTTGAAATTCAGACGTGCCTTCTGCATTCTTTCTGAACAGTCTCTTCTTTCTACTCTTTATTTTTCCTGTTCCTTGTCATCTTTCTTTTCTTCCTCCTTTGCTGCATGATTGTATTTTTGCTTATTCTAGTGTCATTGTTTTATATTCTTTCAACATGATGCTTTCACTCCCTTTACTCATTAAAATAATTTATAGATAATTCTTTTACAAGACTTTTCTAAAAACTTTTCCTAGAAATATTTGAGAATATTTTAGATACCCACTCTCAAAGTTTCAGTTTAATTTAAAAGCGGAAAAAACTTAAAATTTTAGTAGAAGTATTTGTGATATTGCATCTATTTTATATCATGGATCTCTCACTCTTGATGGCACACACCATCAACATTCAACTGATAATTTGTAATTAAATGAAAGTATTAAAGCATGCATACTATTCAAATGATTATGATATTTGTCATTAGGTATAGCAAAAATAGTTGCATTTTGCAAGTTTTAAAAATTCAATATAAAGAATTATATAATTTGGCAAATTAAGTAATGTTATACCAGAAATATTGAAATGACAATATATCAGTTTTAAATACAAGATGCCACAGCTTAACATTGCTCATAATGTTTATTTAGAGAATATAAAATGTGGCTTACTGTTCACTGTATTTCAGGCTTCACGGATGAAGTATGGTGCCTAATACTAATCAGGTTAAAGGACCTCCAGTGTTCGAACTGTGTTGCGGATGATACCTACATTGCTTATGGTTTTTTCCCCCTCTCTCTTTGCCTGTATTAGCAATCTGCTTTTGTACTTTGACATCCAGGATTTCCCTAGTGAATTTTGTCACAGAAAAAAGAGAATCATCAATATCGCAGTTAAACTTGACTTTCAAAGCTAATAGTATCTCATTTGGGGGCTCAAATTTAATAAATTTTCTTTGATTCTGGGTGAGTTTTTAAACATCAAACAATGAATTGGCCAGGGTGCAGTAAAATATTTAGATCTATTGACTATGGTTCAGAAGGGTAGAAGGCAAAACACTAGTGGTTTGATGTTGATAAATTCTCAGAACCTTAATCCACATTAATGTTTTCTTTTATCTGAGTGCACATTGGTGACAAAAAAAGCAAGAGAAGGTATTCATAAGTGTAAAATACAAAACCTAAAACAAATGTATTTGTAGAATGTGATTTATTTTGTTATGCTAAGTAAGTTTAACAGCATTCTTACCCTGATTGACGACTCTGGAGAATGTTTGTTGCAGATAAATATACATTCTGAATATGGACTCCAGCATGCATGTGGTACTCACATCATTATAAAAATTATATCATAGTGTATGTTTTATAGCATACACTTTGACATTTTCTTATTGACAGAAAGTCTTCAGATCAACTTGGGACATATAAGGATTTTTATACCCATAGATTAGCATGGACAGTTAAAGATGTCATATGTTTGTGTGTGTTTTCTGGCTTAAAGAAACTTAATAGGTTGTGATAGTTTTGTGAGATGTGTATATATCTTAAGTAACTAATTAATATAATAAAAATAATTCAAATAGTTTTACAGGCTGCCCGAGTAGAATAGAAAAATTAAGGAGAAATTTTCTGTCTTATTATTTTTGACAAGTTACATTTGAAGTTGCTTGGATAAAACTAGAGATATAAGTGTATTTAATGAATGTTTATAGTTATCCCTGTTATTAATCTTTACTACCTCATAAAAAACATTTTGTTCTGTGGCATTAAGCTAATTGTATAAAATTTGCTAAATATATGGTAGCAAATAGATAATTTTTTAAAACCTATTCAAGTATAATGAAAGTTAGAAAATATGCCATGTATTGAAAACTCCTATTATTAACCTATATGACTGAAATGAGAGTTTACTGATTTTAAATGCAAACTAAACCGTGGGATTCTTAAGGCTTTTACTAAGTTTGAAAATTAAAAACCATAATGTCTTTTTTGAATGTTTCCATTTATATTATATGAGAAATATTTTCTCATTTTCCAGAAGGTGGCAGTGTGATATCAACTGCATGTGATTCCGTGCTGACTAGAGAATTGTTTCTCCCGTATAGGTGATGTGTTTGCATTGTTGCCTTTACGAATACTTAAAATAGAGTACAAATACTACTGATTTTATCTGTTGTTTTGTTTAGAAATTGTGTTACTGTGTTGGTTTATATGTATTTAATCATTAAAACTCAAGTTAAATAAAATCCTGCAATTCTAGAAGAGTAAAAAGGGCAAACAAACCTTTTACTTGTATATTTTTAAGTCTCCTTTTGTGTTGAGTATATTTGTTTTAATTCTAGGGTACATATTATTGAAGTTTTCTTTTCAAAGACTAGTTCCTAATAATTATCTTGTCCAATATATATCAATTCATATTAGTTAAACACAACGTGTTACTAAGCAGGTGATAATGATTAGGAGATTACTGTTGTTTTTGACTTTGTGAATGTTTTTTCTTCCCTTTTTCTTTTTAGGGTGGAACTGTGAAAAAATAATTCAAAACCTCTTGATCAGAAGAGCTCCAGTGACTCTTCTTCCCCTCCCTCATTTCAAGCAGGAGGATGCTTTTTCTTCTTAACATTCTCCCCCAGCACTCTGAATTAGAGATTTATTTGCAACGAAAAATCAATTAGTCCTAAATTTATTCATGGATTTCAGGTCCAGCGATCAATGCAAGTCCACTCAGTGGGCTCAAGGGGACCCAGTTCATCCCAGTTAATGTGTCTGAAGGGGAATTACCATTGATGCTGTTTTTTTCCCCTTTAGGTCAGAGATCAGATCTCGCTGTCATGGTCTGCGGCAAGTAGGAATGACTTCACCCTGCAGCTACCCAAACTGCACCTGGAGACCTTTGCAATGGAGGGGCTCAAGGGCGGGCCAGAGGTGGTAGCATGCCAGGTTAGAGTCTAAATAACATTGTTTGCTACTGAGACATATAGAAAAATAAATTGCACTAACCGGAGAGAATGAAAGCCTCAAAGTATTGTGAATAATTTAAAGGAGATGCAAATAAATGTGTCTTCATTTTTCTTCTATCATGTAACAATACACTTTATAAAATATTTTTTTTCTTTAAAGCCTAGAACTAGCCTATTAAAACAATCCAGAAAAGTGTTTTTAACAAGGAAAAATGTGTTTTATGGCAAAGTGCGGTATTGAAAGAAAATACTTTCCTATCAGCAGAGGACAATAAGATACTAGGCTGTTATTTCTTTAAGTAAGTCTCAGTTTGTTGCTCTTATTGTTTGAAAATGAGTCACTTTAGGGAAAAAATAATAAAATAAATCACTTTAGATGTAAACATCAAGAGAGATACTTGACATTTCTCAATATTAATTCCAAAATATATCCAACCTTTCTTATGGAGTAATTTAATTTCAGCAAAACTAAAACTTACCTGTATTTTCTGTTGAAGAGTAATTTACCCTTTAATATTTAGTTTTAATGAGCATCATAATATGTGAAAACTGGGTCATTTCATTTATAAAACTTAAAATACCAAATTATGAGACCTCAGATAACTTTAAAGTACACTAATAAATTTATTTTTAGAAACATTCATTTTCAGATGCTGTAGGTATCCTTCTACTTCATGTCACTATTGTATTAATACTATTGTGATCATTTTTTTCCTTAAGGTTATTTTTCTTAATCTGACAAAATGAAATTCAGTGTGTCCTTTTAATACCCAAAACCTTCATTACAAAAAGAAAACTATCAACATTATGTAAATTATCGGAAGCCTGATATTTCAAAAGAGATTGTCCTTATTCAAGTACTCTATTTCTTCATGTATTTATAAGGAGAAATGTCTCTCAAAACTTAGTGTGTCTTTCACATGTTGAGATTTAAAATAATCTTTTTCATTCTTTAGTTTATGACCCTGTGGAATTTTAATTTTGTAGGAAATTAATGTCAGTTCGTGTGGAGCTATGTTAATTTTTTATATGCTCCGTATCCTAATTTAATTTGTTATTAGTATCAAATTAATGTTCTACAAGGAAAAAAATACTCATTGCATTTTTCATTAGATTGTCCAGTATATCTAAAATATATATAATTATAAAACTAAACATAAAATATTTTTATTTTCTGTTATAGTGTAGAATGCTGTACCATTATTTAGGATAAGATTTAAAATGTGTATTTTAAATTTGATTATCAGTATTTATGAATTCATCCTATGAATACAATATGATTTGAGATTTTTCTAGTGGTTGTAAAATAATCCTTCACTTGGCTATTTCAATTCAGAATCTCACAAGTCTTAATATTTGTCATAATTTACAAATAAGGACTTCCTCAAAACTAGATCTTGGTAGTTTGGAAAGAGACTGATTCCCAAAAATGCCCTTTTTGGGGGTGGTAATATCTGAAAACAGCAAGAAGGAAATGTAGAGACCCATAGTTTAAACTGCTGTCTTTTCCAGGTTCTAATAAAAATAGTTACATACATTCCCAGTGGGATAAGTTCCATTGACATGCTGTAATACATACTGTAGTTTAGTAGTGTACATCATAGTTAGAATATTAGGAGACATTTGTGATAATAATAGTACCTACAATTTCAGCGAACACTTAACTATGTACCAGGTACCATATTTAGCTCTTTGAATGTATCATCTTATTTAATTCTCACAATGAGCCTGTCAAATAGTTGGCACTATCTCCCTTTTACACTTAAAACAACCACCACCACCCACAGCAAACACAACAGGTAACTGCTCAGATCAACAGCAAGGAAAGGGCAGAGCTGAGAGCCTGGATTTAAGTCTAATAGAATTTGACTGCTAAGCTGAACTAATAATTCTGATACTTAAAAATGTAGATACATATGTTAGATGGTAAGAGTAAAACCTTAGATATCTATAATAGAATTTTTCTTCCATTTATAAAAAAATTATACATCTATGTATGATATAGTTCATAGTTTATGCTGTGTTGTAGACTAATTATAGCCTAATAGTGTGAAACTCTAATTTCACTTTTATTTGCAGTATGAAAATATGTGCATTTATGCTAAGTGTGGCTACTTAGGAATTCAGTAGTTGTTCAACTTTGTACTCTGACTCTGTACTGATGAAGTGGACTATTCAGAGTTCTTAACCTTTGATTATGAAGAGAGGATCACTCAGCAGGATGTGGTAGTATATGAACCATTTGCCCATCTTACTCAGCTATCATTTATAGAAGCAGGAGCTGAAGTTTTCTGTCTTTTTCAATGGGGGCAAACTTTATAATAGGTATAATCCTGAATAGAAGGACCAGTGAACATTATTATTGAGTGAAGTGGATTACCTATATTCTCTGAACCCAGAAGAGCACATGACTGATGCTTTTCTATGGAGGAAAATTCAGTTCAACTTATTTCTGAGATCTGCTACATTTTCCCACCAATTTCCTTAGCCAAATAAAAAAAATAATGCTACTGATCCCTGAAGCTTGCAGTAGGATTGAATGCAGCAATGCATGTGAAGTGGAGTACAGTGCCTAGCCTAGTAAAAGCACACTGCAGGGTGGCTGTTATTATTGTAGCCATTATAAGGCCTTTGTAAAGATGAAGTAAGCAACAGTAGCTTGTTTGCATTACTTTTAAGGTGTGTGTATGTTTTATTTTGAGGAATGGTTATTTAAGATCTTCTTTTTTCTGTATCTTTCCATTTAGTTTCTTTACCCTTCCCTGTTTCTTCAAAAGTTTAAATAATTTTGATCAAGCACAGGCTTCCATAACTTTTCCATGGCATATGATGTTCCACTGAGGCCATGTCTCCAGTGAAATCCTTCATTTAAGTTCCTACAGCAAATTTAAACCTACGTAGTACTTTTATCTTCCAAATAACAGCAAATAGGCTTTCATTACAATATTGAAAAGAATAAAAACACCCATATTAGACCGATTAGCTTTAAATGAAAAGTCTAGTATAGTGTGAATGCAGAGAACTTTGTAAAAAAAAAAAGATTCTATTTATATTTTATAAAGATAATACCTATTATTCATTATCTTATACTCTGAATTATATTTTTTCAATAATTATGTATTATTAGGTAATAACTGGCAGATATTAGTAGGCATCCAGTAAATGTTGGTGTTTCCATTTTGATTCAGTAATAAATAATAAATAATAGTTAAACAAACAGTAATGTTTGTTGAGTACTTACCCTGGGTCAGTTACTGTGCTAGGCTTCATTCAATAAATGGTACCAGGATGACTGGCTAAACATATGCAGAAGATTGAAACTGGACCCTTTCCTTACATCATATACAAAAATCAATCCAAGATGGATAAAAGACTTAAATGTAAAACCTAAAACTATAAAAACCCTGGAGGACAACCTAGACAATACCATTCTGGACATAGAAACAAGCAAAGATTTCATGATGGAGACTCCAAAAGCAATTGCAACGAAGACAAAAAAAATGACAAATATGATCTAATTAAACTTAACAGCTTCTGCACATCAAAAGAAACTATCTACAGAGTAAACAGACAGCCTATAGAATGGGAAAAAATATTGCAAACTATACATCTGATAAAGGTTTAATGTCTAGCATCCATAAGGAACTTAAACAAATTTACAAGAAAAAACCAACCACATTAAAAAGTGGCACAGGATATGAACACATACTTTTTAAAAGAAGACATACATGCAAGCTAACAGGCATATGAAAAAAAAGCTCAACAACAGTGTTGTTGATCATTAGAGAAATGCAAATCAAAACCACAATAAGATACCATCTCATACCAGTCAGAATGGCTACTATTAAAAAGTCAAAAAAATAACAGATGCTGATGAGGTTGTGGAGAAAAGGAAACACTTAAACACCATTGGTGGGATTGTAAATTAGTTCAGCCATAGTGGAAAGCAGTGTGGCAATTCCGCAAAGAGCTGAAAACAGAACTACCATTTGACCCAGCACTCCCGCTACTGAGTATGTACCCAAAGGAATACAAATTGTTCTACCATAAAGACACATGCAGGCATATGTTCACTGTAGCACTATTCACAATAGCAAAACATGGAATCAAAATGTCCATCCATGGTAGACTGGATAAAGTAAATGTGGTACATATACACCATGTAATACTGTGCAACCATAAAAAGCACGAGATCATGTTTTCTGTGGGAACATGGATAAAACTGGAGGCCGTCATTCTTAGCAAACTAATGCAGGAACAGAAAACGAAATACCACATGTTCTTACTTCTAAATGGGAGCTAAATGATGAGAACACATGGACCCATAGAGGAAAACAACTGAGGCCTTGAGGGTGGAGGGTAGAGGAGAAAGGAGAGGATCAGAAAAAGGTAACTATTGAAAACTAGGCTTAGTACCTGGTGACAAAATAATCTGTAAAACAAATCCTTGTGACATGAGTTTACCTATAGAACAAATCCTAGATTTGGGGTCTAACTTGAATGTGAATATAAGAATTAGTGAATTTGCTGCTTTTTTGGTTGTTGACAGTAAGAAGAGTTTACTACTTGGCAGTTAAAATTTTAGAATACTACTCTAAAGATTTTGTATGGTTTCTTCAAATTTTCTTTAGTAGAGTTCTAAGCAATGCTAAACAAAACAAAATATTACAAGAAATGAGATGCTAAGGTGCACAGAAGAACTTATTTTCTCTTTTTGTTTCTTTTCTCTTAAAAAATTTGATGCATAATAGATATACATGGTTTTAGGGTACATGCGATAATTTAATATGTTAATATAATTTGTAAAGCTCAAATCAGTGTGCTTGGGTTATAGATCCATCACCTTAAATATTTGTCTTTTCTTTATATTAGAACCATTCAAATTCTTCTAGCTATTTAAAAATATACAATAGATTGTTGTAAACTATAGTCACCGTACTGATCTAACACTAGGTCTTATTACTTCTGTCACTCCACATATTTGTACCCATGAATCAACTTCTCTTCATCTCCTTCTCCCCATTACCCTTCCTGGCCTCTGATAATCACCAATCTATGTATCTCCATGAGAGTCACTTTTTTAGCTATAACACATGAGTCAGAACATGCAATATTTTTCTTTCTGTGCTTGGCTTATTTCACTTAACGACCTGCAGTTCTATCTATGTTGTTGTAAATGATAGAATTTCATTCCTACCACTTTATTCCTATGGATACATATAATTCATTGTGTATATTGATATCACATTTTCTTTATTCATTTATTAATGGGCACTTAGGTTGTTTCCATATTTTGGCTGTTGTGAATAATGCTGTAGTAAAAATGGGAGTGCAGATGCCTTTTGATGTATTTATTTATTTTTTATATATACCAGTGGTGGAGTTACTGGATTATATCATTCTATTTTTAGTTTTTTGAGGAAACTTCATACTGTTCTCCATAGTGCCATACTAATTTACATTCTCCCTAATAGTGTGCAAGGATTCTCCTTTCTCCATATTTTTATCAGCATCCATTATTGCCTGTCTTTTTAATATAAACTTTAACCAGGTTGATATGATATCACTCATTGTAGTTTTGATTTGCATCTCTGTGATGGTTAATGATGTTGAGTATTATTTTTTCCTCTATCTGTTGGCCATTTGTATGTCTTCTTTTGAGAAATATCTATTCAGATTTTTTGCCCACTTTTTAAATTGCTTATTTTTTTGCTATGGAGTTGTTTGAGCTCCTTGCATATTCTGGTTATTAATCCCTTGCTAGATGGATAATTTGCAAGTGTATTCTCCCATTCTATGGGTTGTTTCTTCATGTTGTTGATTGCTTCCTTTGCTGTGCAGAAACCTTTTAACTTGACATAATCCCATTTTTCTATTTTTGGTTTGGTTGCCTGTGTTTTCAAAGTCTTACACAAAAAATCTTTGCCCAGATCAGTGTCCTGGTTTGTTTCTCCAATGTTTAGAAAAACTTATTTTAAGGGTTTGTTGCAAAGTGAGATAACAATAATGATCTTAGTTTTAATTCAATATCAATATAAATAGCATTTAAATATTGATTATAGTCATTGTGAGTTATGGCTTGTCATCCTCAATCTATATCTTCTCCTAAGATTTTAGTGTTTGATGACTAGGAAAACTGCTAGATAATTGGCTTTGCATGTCAGCTATTACTAGAGCAGTTTTGGTATTATCCCGTAAGTCTTTTCACCATTGTTTTCTCCCATTATTCCTCCTTCCCTTTCTGTGCCTGATGCTTGATTTCTAGGTTTCTTGTTTGTTTGTTTGTTTGATGGTGGTGGAGAGGTGAATGCACCAGATTTTTAGGACACAATCTTGAGGGTGAAAATATAAAATTTTACTCTTTTCATTTAGATACTTTATCAGCCCATAAAATCCTCCCTCCCTCCTATCCTCCCTTCCTGCCTTCTGACAGGATCTTTCTCTATTGCCCAGGCTAGAGTGCAGTAGTGTGATCATAGCTGACTGCAGTCTTGAATGCCAGGGTCAAGCAATCTTCCTGCCTCAGCCTGCTGAATAGCTAGGACCACAAGTGTGCACCACCATGCCCAGCTAATATATTAAATTTTTGTAGATAATATTTTATTTTTTATTTATTCATTATTTTTGTAGAAGCACAGTCTTTCTGTGCTGCCCAGACTAGTCTAAAACCTCTGGTCTCAAGCTGTCCTCCTGTCTCAGCCTCCCAAAGTGTTGGGATTACAGTCATTAGCCACCATGTCTGGCTCTTTATTTTATTTTAAAAGATTTATTACAATATGGTGTTTTCTGTATATTTGTTATTAAAACATAGTCTTGCATGCTAAGGTAGTGCCTTCTACCTATCAGCTCCTTCTGAAAGGTAGAAGGAGTTCTATAAACTTGTCTTTTTAATATTGGCAGATAAGATATATTATGTCTTGCATCCTGGGTTATATTTCAGACAGTGGGTTTGTTTCTTGTGTTTTTTCTCATTGAGATTTTTATCTCTTTTTACCTTTTGAAAAGGACAAGATGACATATGAGGGCAAGTAGTTGCATCCATGTAAAGCTTCTGCTACAATTTTAAAGAATCTTATAACTTTGTACTCCTTAATTCAGCTTAATGTATTTATAAATTATATACCTTGTTGTGATGATCCCGCATCACTGATCTGAACTGAGACTAAGTAAAGTCTGGTAGAACTTCTTATAAATTCATTTTTCTAGTTTTGTTGTTTATTATTAATACTTTTCTTAAAAGGAAAGAATAATTAGGAAGGAAATAAAATTATAGCAGAATCAGTATTACAGAAGGTTGAAGCAGTTATGCAACTTTGCTAGAAAGTAGTAGGACTGGAAGTAAAGCAGATGAAATCCTTCCCCCTATAGACACAAATTACATAGGTAGCAGGGATTCTCATTATTTTATACAATTGTTATCTTTTTTTGTGTGTGTGGAATACAACGTTCTTTCTTGTGAAGGATGAATACATATTATTCTTGTGGCTCTGAAAGTGCTACTGGAGTTCTATCCTAGAATCACTATTTTCTGTGATCCTTTGACCCTCAAGTCTTCCAGCATGTCAGTTCCCTCATCAGTAAAATGGGGTTGATCATACCCGATCTGGTGCATCTTGGGGTGATTATGAGAATCCTATAACATGTATGAAAGAATTTGGACAATTAAATAGCACGAATACATATTTTTGAAATCATTTTTCTTTAAATATTTGACACATAAACATTCCTTGGTCATGTATATATAGATTGCTTAGTTTTCAATTTCAGGTTGATATTTTTACTCCTTTCAAAGATAAGCAAGTAAATCAGATTATATGCAAATTGGCAATCATAAGTCTGTGCAATCTACTGTATGTCATTAAGTTTGCTAGAAAATCATGTTGATTAGAATGGGAATTATTTTCTTAACAGGATAGTATTTGGAAAAGTTAAAATAATTTTATTTTCTGGGGAAGGTAGTCAGCATGGTAGTATTAGAAAAAGCCTATATGGAGAGTCAGAATGCCTGGATTGAAGTCCTGGCCCTGTAATTTAACCACCTTGGTAAGTCACTCAACAGCACCAAGCTACCATTTCCTCATCTGTAAAAGGTGACAGTGAAGCCAGTCTTGCTTTTGCTCACAGGATTGTAGGAAGATCAGATGAGATAATGTGGATATGAAGGTGATTTTTATGTTAGAAAATGCTATATTAATAAAAGTTAAGTTGGACTGAACTATAAAAGGCCTAAGATCAGGAATGGTGACATAAGTATATTGAGAAATGTTTTAGTGTTTTGACTTTTGGAGGTTTTTGATTGATGACCTGTTCAACATGTGCCTTAGAAAAAATAAAATGTTCAACAACTTTAGTGTTTCCTCCCAGTTAAGTATACAGCCATTGCTAAGACCCAGGTGGTAAATTCATGCCATATACTACTATTTAAATAATCATATAAAGTAATGCAAACATTACTACTGTTTCCATATTTTAAACCATTTTGTCACCTTTATTTACACCATTTAATTTTGGGATGATTTTAAATTCTAACTCTGTGAAATGATGACAGTATTTACATTTAAGTGAAATGTTTGAGATGCAATTAGTAAAAAATAAAAATGACAAAACACATCAAAGTACCGTACAGAATGTTTTTTGTTGTTTTTACAACTTTCACTTCTAGGTGGCCTTAAGTAGAAAAGCTGCTGAAATGATGTGAACATAATTTCTTGGTCATTAATGTTAAGAGGCAAAAACTAAATCTAAATGATGCTTTATCTTTCTGTTCATTTAAGGCCTATTTTTAAATATAACTCTAACGATTATATCTTTTAATACTTATTATTGAGAGACCGAAGCCTGTGAGCAGTTGAACTTTTGAGTGCTACAACCAGAATTGCTATTCATTTTAGCTACTTGGACAAAAAACAGTGTTTGATGGACTGCCTAGGTGAAGACCTGGAAAAGGAAGGGTTATCCACAATTTGAGTGAGTTTATTATGGCTTAGTGATTTGCTGATTGATTTCATTTGCTGTCAGTTAAGGCTCTCTTAATGTCAGTTTTCTTTGCATAATGCCTTGAAATAAAGACTAATGAAGTTCTTCAAATTGATGCCGCTTATATAAACTGACCCTGATTTGCCCTATTCTGCATGACAATTTAAGTGACAGGAGTTAGAAGAAAATAAAGCAATGAATATGCAACTTAAGGATTAAGGGAGATGCCGTAAATCATTCAGTCTAAAACTAGGTACAAAGGTAATTTCTTGTAATAATTTCACAGATGTTTTACATTTGTTAAACAGATTATTAATATTCTCAAATATATGTTTTCATGTATATATATGTATGAATTGAAGAAGAGAACTAAGCATTATCCTAACAGGGTTTCTAATTCTTTTCCCTTTTATTTAAACTTGAAATTATCAAAATCACAGTTTTAAAAGTATTTTATTTAGGATATCCACATGCAAAAGAATGAAATTGGACCTTTATCTTACAATGTGCCCAAAAATCAACTCAAAATGGATTAAACAATGTTTAAAAAAACCTAATACCATAAAACTGCTAGAAGGAAACATAGGGAAAAAGCTCCTTAGATTGAATTTGGCAATGACGTTTTCAATGTGTTAACAAAAGCACAGGCAACAAAAGCAAATATAAACAAATGGGATTACATCAAATTAAGAAGTTTCTGCACAACAAAGGAAACAATTAAAATGGAAAGGTAACCTGTGGAATGGGAGAAAATATATATAAACTGTATATGCAGTAAGGAGTTTAATATCCAAAATATATGAGGAACTCATACAACACAATAATAACCTTTTTAAAAAATGGGCAAAAAACCTAAAAAGACATTTTTCCAAAGGGCACATGCAAGTGACCAACAAGTATATGAAAAGATGTTTAACACCAATAACCATCAGGGAAATGAAAATCAAAACCACAATGAGATATCACATCACAACTGTTAGGATGGTTATTACCAGAAAGTCAAAAGACAAGTGTTGGCAAGGATGTAGAGAAAAGGGAACCCTTGTGTACTATTGGTGGAAATGTAAATTGGTGTAATTATGGAAAACAGTATTGAATTTCCTCAGGAAATAAAAATAGAACTATCATATGAGTCAGCAATCCTATTTCTTGGTATATATCCAAAGGAAATGAAACCATTGTCTTGAAGACATATCTGCACTACCATGTTCATTGTAGCATTATTCATAACAGCCAAGATATAGAAACAACCTAAGTGCCCTCTGATGAATGGACAAAGAAAATGTTTACACACACACACACACACACACACACAGAGAGAGAGAGAGAGAGAGAGAGAGAGGAAAATTCAGCTTTAAAAAACAAAGGAAATCCTGCAGTATGCAACAACATATATGAACATGGAAGATGTTATGCTAAGTGAAATAAGTCAGACATGGAAAGACAAATACTGCATGATTCCACTTATACACAGAATTAAAAAAAATCTAACTCATAGAAACAGAGTAGAAGGTGGTTACCTGAGGTTGAGGGTGGTTAGGGGAATGAGGAGGTAATTGATCAAAGGTTAGAAACTTTCAGTTACAAGATGAATAATCTTGGGAGAGTGGTACAGTGTTATATAATATATATAAATATAATTTTTTCCCAGCTACTGAAACACTGTGATACTGCAAATAAACTATGGTCTTAGGAGAATTTCATGGCACTCTTATTATTTATTCCGTCACAATGTACAAAAAGTAAATTCATTTTTTTAGTTGAGAATCAGAAAGCACCTGGGAATCAATGTCCTCAAAACAAACAAAATGGCTATTTATTAAATATGTGCAATTCTTTGTTTATTAATTATACCTCAGTAAACCTGTTTTAAAAAACTAAAATGGTAATAATTTTTTTTTCAGAGTGATATAGTTTAACATCAATGAATTTTGTTATAGAGTAGAAATTATAGGGATTATTGAAGGAGATGATAACCCTGGCTGAAGCTTGCAAATTCCCAAACCAATTTGCTGTATTACATCAGAATCAGAATGGAATCATGGTGATAAAAGGGCTGGCTCTTAATAAAGACATAAAATGTTTTCTCTCTTTTTCTCTTTGCCAATTTGCTTTTCTTCAGGTATATTGAAAATTGTTCATATTAGATTTAAGTAAACCACAAACAAATACATCAAATTATTATAATTCTAGCTAAATATATATTTAGCACCTCTGTCCAAATTAATATAAAGAAACCAATTATGGATGTACTTTGCTGAAATTCATAAATAAAGCCAAGAGTTTGATGTGAAAAGAGGAAAGTTAAAGTCAACAATGTGTGGATATGTGGATGTATTTACTCTGAGTCAGCTTAGATTAAGTGCACTTTCTGAGGAGCTGTTTGTTTCGAGATAATGGACTGAGCAGTTTTTCTTTGGTAGTGAACCACTAGCTCTCAACCCTGCAAGCGATTTATTTCTCTAACTTTTCTTTTTGTACTAACACTATGTTTTAAGAAAATTTATATATTGAACCCGAAAAGTGAGATCTAGGATGTGTCTTTGGTCCATTGTCAGATCTGATCAAAGCAGTTGCATCTTTATAGGTCGATTATGGAACAGACACGTGGGAGGTGCTGGTTATAATTTTGTTTAGTGGGCAAAAAGTATAAATCAGAAAGAGATAATTGAGATAGAAAATGCCCTTTATTAAGCCCCAAATGTTCTTTGCAGGAACGTGGATGAAGCTGGAAGCCATTATCCTCAATGAACTAATGTAGGAACAGAAAACCAAATACCACATGTTCTTACTTATAAGTGGGAGCTGAATGGTGATAACACATGGACACATGAAGAGGAACAACACATACGGGGGCCTGTTGGGGGCAAGTTGGGGGCGGAAGAGCATCAGGAAGAATAGCTAATGGATGCTGGGCTTAATACCTAGGTGATGGTATGATCTGTGCAGCAAACCACCATGGCACACGTTTACCTATGTAACAAACCTGCACGTCCTGCACATGCACCCCTAAACTTAAAAGTTGAAAAAAAAAAGAAAAAAGTGAATCAGAACTTGCCATTCCTTCCTTCTTATACAGCTTAATGGCTTCCACCCCCTTTAAAATAAACTTTAAACTTCTCATTTAATCTTGGGCTCTTCATGATCTGGGCCCTGCTGCTATCCAACTCCATCACCTTAACACTCTCTGTTTCATTCACTGAACTATAATGACAATGACCTTTTTCCTGTAACTTGGAAACAGCACACATATCGCCATTTTAGAGGCTTTGTGCTTGCTGGTCCCTTTCTTGGTATCCCTTTCTCTCAAATTTCTGCAAGGCTTACTCCTTTACTTCATTTATGTCTTTGCATAAATATCACCTCATAGAAGCGGTCTCTCATGCCTAACTAAAATAACCTCCCTTCTCCCTTCATACTTCATAGCCCTGACCTAATATTTCTGTTGTTATCTATTTCTCACCAAAATGTCAGACCCAGGAGGGCAGGGCTTTATCTTCTTTGCCACTGTGTCTTCAGCACCTAGAACATAATAGGTACTCAATAACATTTGTTGAATATGTTAATGCATGAACTGGGATTTTCTTCCTTGTGGCCTTTTTGAGAGGCAGAACTGCATGCAAATTAAGGAAAAGAGTAGGAGGTTTGGAATCAAATGGACGTCTGATTTCCAGCCATGTCCCTCTTTAGCAATGTGCCCTTAAGAAAGTTATTTATGAACTCAGCATTGGGACCTTTATATCTAAAATGTTGCTAAATGATTTCTGTTTTTCAAGAACTATGTAAAAAGTAAGTGATTATTCATGTTGTCACAGAAAACAGACTATATCTATTTGCATATGCTTTATTTAGTACGGCCAGAGAATGGCCTTCTTTTGAGTGAGGAGCCTAACCACTCTGCACAGGTGTATCTATTTACTTGCTAAGTGTTAGAGGGAGTCAAAATAACTGTGATCTCCAAGGAGTGTACTCTTAGATATCAAATATTCATATGAATGTTTCCACTTACCAGCGCAAGATGTCATGATTTTGACATTTGAGCAGAGGTAGACTGCCTGAATTCTAGCTGACACCATTCCAATGGAATCCAAATATTCACCCATATACTCACATTGTACTCTGTCTTATCTATATGTCAATAGACTCCAAAGCAGCTCTAATAATCTTCATTGTAAAACTCCCAACAATGTCAAAACGGAGTAGGTGCTGAAGAAATAACCATAATAATATATTTATGTCTGTGATGGAGAGCTAAAGTCATGAAGTTAACCTTCTTCTTGGTTTTCTATGGCCCACAATTAATTCTGTTTTAGTCACTAACCAAACTACTTTTACTTAATCAGACCTTGTTTTGCAATACATTAATAAACCCAGTGGCAATTCTATACTTTACAAATATGACAAACATTTTGTAGGCTGCTTACATTTCTAAGTCCCTAATGCAAGGCAATTTATTAGTATTGTTGCTATCTTCTGGGAAACTCATTCTTCTTTGACTTTTTCTAAGATTACTGTTGCCTTTTATGGTTTTCATGTCCATATGCAATGGTTTTCAATAGAAACTTTTTTCATACTTTGATTATTTTGTTGACCCCTTTTTCGTATTTTTGTAGGAAACCATGCTGTTTTCTTTTTCTATATGTCATTGTCTCTTTGCTCTTTCTTTACAATAATCTCTAGCATAGTAAGGGAAGTAATCACCATCAATCTAGAAGCTGCATTTGCCCTTAAAATTGGCTTTGATTCAGTTCTAGTTGGAAGTAATACATTTGGAAAAGAATTGGTCTTGTTTTTGGCACATTTAAGTTGTATATGCCATGGTTGAGTGGAGGCCAGAAAAAAAGTTTACAGTCTAAACAAAGATACAAAGAAAACATCATTTTTTAAAAGTCTGCTGCAAAAGTGTTCTTCAACTCTGCTGAATATAGTTTCCCATGAGACTCCTTCTCATACCTGAAAAGCTATTATATTTACATCCTTCAAATATGGTGCCAGTAAAAACTTTGAGTGATGGGATAAGTCAAGTCCGGGACCATTTCAAATGCTGGAAAAGGAAAATGAACTGGCATTCTCTTTTTCTTGTATAAAATAACACCAACAAAACAGCTGAACTACATGCAGCATCACATCAAGTCAATTTACAATTTTGTCTTCAGTTGTGCTTGACTAAGGAGGTTGTATATTTGCAACAAAATTGTTTCTAATGACTTGATACATTTACTATCCTTATCATTGTCACCATCATCACTAAAAAGTCCTTTAGTATCTGTATACACACTGCATTCAGTATCTAGTTACACATTGTTTTTACCATAGCCTTTATTTAGAAGTCATATATAATTTTAACTGGACAGGGGTGGCTCAGACCAGTCTATAAAGGAATAAAATCTTGTGTATATATACAAACCATAATACATGTAGGCCTAAAAATGGGCTGTCCAGGGAAACTTCTTATAAATAATGAGGGGGGAGGAACTTGGTTCACTAAAATCCTAGTTTTTATGTAAAAGCAAGGTCATTTTTTATTCTAGGTAGTTTTCCGGGTAGTGCAAGATGAAAGCCTTCCCCATCTTAGTAGTTAAAATGGAAATGGAATGTGATATCTCTGAGTCCCATTCCTTCTATACATATACTCATCATGTATGGATCTCATTCAGAATTAGAATTTATGAGGCAGATGAGCTAATCCTATGTGGGCAGGATTTGGGATATCACTCACTTGGTATTTTGCTTGTCAAGTCCTTTACTGAGGATAACAGATCCTTATAGTCAGGCTGCTGAGAGATTCATAGCATATTATCATTTTACATGTACAAGTATACCAGAAGTTGTTTTTCCTTTTCTTCAGAGTAATCTATGGTGTGGGTAATAGATGATTTGCTATAATTTCTAAGCTTAATTTTTTTCCATTTAAAAAAGACTAAGTCTTCTTCAAAATTATATATTTTTGAGAATCAAAAGATGTTTTGATGGAAGTTTAGAAGTTATATGGCATGATTTGTTAGAATAGAGATTCATTATTTTGTTACAAATGTTTATTGAACACCTATAGATTGAATGAAGTCCCAAGAAAATATCATCTGAAGTTCTTTCATTTGAAATATTTATTTTCATTACGTAAACAAAAATTGATAGCCCAGAGTCAATGCAGAGTAATAGTTATTAGTGAGTGTGAGATCTTTGATAATTCTGGTGTCATAGAAAAATTCAAAAGAGGTTTGCTTTATATCTTTTTCAGTTAATAAAGGAGAGAACATGGATTCAATAAAGGAGAGAACTGGATTCAATTGATGTTATATGAATGTTGTGATAAGTTAGCTGTGCACTTATGAAACTTGGGAAGCCTGGATTAAGTCTGCTTATTTCACTGACAAACAAACAAACAAACAGGCAAACATCAACCAATCCAAATCAAACAAGGAAACTTGCAACACATTGAGTGAACATGGGCTTTGGAATTGGACAGGCATGGATTTGAATCCCAATTCAGCATCACCAAAATATAGTTTCTTAATCTGTAAAGATAATATGAGTCTTACAGAATTATTGGAAGGCAGCTATGTTCACCGCTGTACCAATACATCTACAGGATTATTGTCAGAATTAGAAAAAATATACAAAGCTTATAATGTGGTGTCTGGTCCATGGTAACTGTTGTTACAACCAGGGTTCAGGCAAACCCTGGAACATGGGAACTACCGAGGAAGCTAGAACACCTTTGAGCAAAGATTTGGTAAAAGTATAGGCTTTATTGACTTCCATACATTCTAACTTATTTGACAGTTCCTGATTGTAGAATGTGGGATTCACCTCCTTTGGGGCTTACACAGGTTTGCCTTTGAGTGGAGAATTGAGCTGAATGCATATGTTCCTCAGATTACAGTGAATCTTTTGAGGCAACAGGCTGCAGAGAGTCTCAGAATAGCTGGCATTGCTATGACAGTCAGTGTGCAAATATAGACAGTTATCTGATATCCTCTCGTGTGATGAGCAAAATGCTAGGTCATTTTATTTAAGTATCTGCATATAAGAAGTTATGTGCAGAAGACTGGTTGGTTTAGTCCATGCCTTTGCCAGCTAAATCAGTATCATTTAAAAAACATTTAATACTTTATTCTCTTCTTGTTTGTTTATAAAATTTATATAGACATGTCTTTAAATGTGTATATCTTCCCTTTTTAAATTAAATGTTAGAATACTATATATTTACCTTTTTACCTTTTTATTTTGTAATAATTATAGATTCACGGAAAAGTATAAAAAGAGCTGTGCATGCTTTATCCAGCTTTCCCCAATGTTACATTTTACATCAATTTACGAAAGTATCAAAACCAGAAAATTGGCATTAGTACAATGAGTGTATATAGTTCTGTGACTTTTTTTCACATATATATTTGTATAGCCACTACCACAATCACGATACAGAAATGTACCAACAAAATTATCCCTTGACTAAGTAGTTTATGGACATATCACCCTCCACCCTGCCATCATCCCTAACTTGTAGCAGCCATTTAATATTTTCCATTTCTATAATTTTGTCATTTCAATAATGTAATATAAATGCGGTCATACAGAATGTAACTTTTCAAGTTGGCTTTTTCACTCAATGTAATGCTCTTAAGATCCATCTAAGTTTTTGCATGTATCAATAGTTTATTCCTTTATAGGTCAATATTAATTAATAGTTTATTGGTGACTTGTATTCATTGTATCAATGTATCACAGTTTGTTTAGGCATTCATTCATTGAAGGATATTTTGTGGTTTCTGGATTTTGGCTATTACATATAAAGCTGCTAGAAACATTTGTATGCAAGTTTTTGTGTGGCACAAGTTTTCATTTCTCTAAGATAAGTACTCAGGAATGTGATTGCTTAGCTGTATATAAGTTACATTTGATTTCTTTTTTTAAATTTATTATTGCATTTTAGGTTTTGGGGTATATGTGCAGAACATGCAAGACAGTTGCATAGGTACACACATGGCAGTGTGTTTTGCTTCCTTTCTCCCCTTCACCCACATTTGGCATTTCTCCCCAGGCTATCCCTCCCCAGCTCCCCCTCCCGCTGGCCCTCTCCTTTTCCCCCCAATAGACCCCAGTGTTTAGTACTCCCCTCCCTGTGTCCATGTGTTCTCATTTTTCATCACCCACCTATGAGTGAGAATATGCGGTATTTTCATTTTCTGTTCTTGTGTCAGTTTGCTGAGAATGATGTTCTCCAGATTCATCCATGTCCCTACAAATGACACAAACTCATCATTTCTTTTTTTTTTTTTTTAATTTTTTCTGATAGATTTTTTTTTTTAATTTTTTATTGGATTATAGGTTTTGGGGTACATGAGCAGAGCATGCAAGACAGTTGCGTAGGTACACACATGGCAGTGTGCTTTGCTTTTCTTCTCCCCTTCACCCACATTTGGCATTTCTCCCCAGGCTATCCCTCCCCACCTCCCCCTCCCACTGGCCCTCCCCTTTTCCCCCCAATAGACCCCAGTGTTTAGTACTCCCCTTTCTGTGTCCATGTGTTCTCATTTTTCATCACCCACCTATGAGTGAGAATATGCGGTGTTTCATTTTCTGTTCTTGTGTCAGTTTGCTGAGGATGATGTTTTCCAGATTCATCCATGTCCCTACAAACGACACGAACTCATCATTTCTGATTGCTGCATAATATTCCATGGTGTATATGTGCCACATTTTTCCAATCCAGTCTACTATCAATGGGCATTTGGGTTGATTCCAGGTCTTTGCTATTGTAAACAGTGCTGCAATGAACATTCGTGTACATGTGTCCTTATAGTAGAACGATTTATAGTCTTTTGGATATATACCCAGTAATGGGATTGCTGGGTCAAATGGAATTTCTATTTCTAAGGCCTTGAGGAATCGCCACACTGTCTTCCACAATGGTTGAACTAATTTACACTCCCACCACCAGTGTAAAAGTGTTCCTTTTTCTCCACATCCTCTCCAGCATCTGTTGTCTCCAGATTTTTTAATGATCGCCATTCTAACTGGCGTGAGATGGTATCTCAATGTGGTTTTGATTTGCATCTCTCTGATGACCAGTGACAATGAGCATTTTTTCATATGATTGTTGGCCTCATATATGTCTTCTTTCGTAAAGTATCTGTTCATATCCTTTGCCCACTTTTGAATGGGCTTGTTTGTTTTTTTCCTGTAAATCTGCTTGAGTTGTTTGTAAATTCTGGATATCAGCCCTTTGTCAGATGGGTAGACTGCGAAAATTTTTTCCCATTCTGTTGGTTGCCGATCCACTCTAGTGACTGTTTCTTTTGCCGTGCAGAAGCTGTGGAGTTTGATTAGGTCCCATTTGTCTATTTTGGCTTTTGTTGCCAATGCTTTTGGTGTTTTGTTCATGAAGTCCTTGCCTACTCCTATGTCCTGGATGGTTTTGCCTAGATTTCCTTCTAGGGTTTTTATGGTGCTGGGTCTTATGTTTAAGTCTTTAATCCATCTGGAGTTAATTTTAGTGTAAGGTGTCGGGAAGGGGTCCAGTTTCTGCTTTCTGCACATGGCTAGCCAGTTTTCCCAACACCATTTGTTAAACAGGGAATCCTTGCCCCATTGCTTGTTTTTGTCAGGTTTATCAAATATTGTATAGTTGAAGATATGTTGTGTTGCCTCTGATGCCTCTGTTCTGTTCCATTGGTCTATATGTCTGTTTTCGTACCAGTACCATGCTGTTTTGATTACTGTAGCCTTGTAGTATAGTTTGAAATCCGGTAGTGTGATGCCCCCCGCTGTGTTCTTTTTGCTTAGAATCGACTTGGCTATGCGGGCTCTCTTTTGGTTCCATATGAAGTTCATGGTGGTTTTTTCCAGTTCTGTGAAGAAAGTCAATGGTAGCTTGATGGGGATAACGTTGATTCTGTAAATTACTTTGGGCAGTATAGCCATTTTCACGATATTGATTCTTCCTAACCATGAACATGGAATGTTTCTCCATCTGTTTGTGTCCTCTCTGATTTCGTTGAGCAGTGGTTTGTAGTTTTCCTTGAACATGTCCCTTATGTTCCTTGTGAGTTGTATTCCAAGGTATTTTATTCTTTTTGCAGCAATTGTGAATGGCAGTTCGTTCTTGATTTGGCTTTCTTTAAGTCTGTTATTGGTGTAGACGAATGCTTGTGATTTTTGCACATTGATTTTATATCCTGAGACTTTGCTGAAGTTGCTTATCAGTTTCAGGAGTTTTTGGGCTGAGGCGATGGGGTCTTCTAGGTATACTATCATGTCGTCTGCAAATAGAGACAATTTGGCTTCCACCTTTCCTATTTGAATACCCTTTATTTCTTTTTCTTGCCTGATTGCTCTGGCTAGAACTTCCAGTACTATATTGAATAGGAGTGGTGAAAAAGGGCATCCTTGTGTAGTGCCGGATTTCAAAGGGAATGCTTCCAGTTTTTGCCCATTCAGTATGATATTGGCTGTTGGTTTGTCATAAATAGCTTTTATTACTTTGAGATACGTTCTATCGATACCAAGTTTATTGAGGGTTTTTAGCATAAAGGGCTGTTGAATTTTGTCGAATGCCTTCTCTGCGCCAATTGAGATAATCATGTGGTTTTTGTTTTTGGTTCTGTTTATGTGGTGAATTATGTTGATAGACTTCTGCATGTTCAACCAGCCTTGCATCCCTGGGATGAATCCTACTTGATCATGATGAATAAGTTTTTTGATTTGCTGTTGCAATCGGCTTGCCAATATTTTATTGAAGATTTTTGCATCTATGTTCATCATGGATATTGGCCTGAAGTTTTCTTTTCTCGTTGGGTCTCTGCCAGGTTTTGGTATCAGGATGATATTGGTCTCATAAAATGATTTGGGATGGATTCCCTCTTTTTGGATTATTTGTAATAGTTTCAGAAGGAATGGTACCAGCTCCTCTTTGTGTGTCTGGTAGAATTTGGCTGTGAACCCATCTGGACCTGGGCTTTTTTTGTGTGGTAGGCTCTTGCTGTCTCGACTTCTGTCCTTGTTATTGGTCTATTCATAGTTTTAGCTTCCTCCTGGTTTAGGCTTGGGAGGACACAGGAGTCCAGGAATTTATCCATTTCTTCCATGTTTACTAGTTTATGTGCATAGAGTTGTTTGTAATATTCTCTGATGATGGTTTGAATTTCTGTGGAGTCTGTGGTGATTTCCCCTTTATCATTTTTTATTGCATCTATTTGGTTGTTCTCTCTTTTCTTTTTAATCAATCTGGCTAGTGGTCTGTCTATTTTGTTGATCTTTTCAAAAAACCAGCTCTTGTATTTATTGATATTTTGAAGGGTTTTTTGTGTCTCAATCTCCTTCAGTTCAGCTCTGATCTTAGTTATTTCTTGTCTTCTGCTGGGTTTTGGGTTTTCTTGATCTTGCTCCTCTAGCTCTTTCAATTTTGACGATACGGTGTCAATTTTGGATCTCTCCATTCTCCTCATATGGGCACTTATTGCTATATACTTTCCTCTAGAGACTGCTTTAAATGTGTCCCAGAGGTTCCAGCATGTTGTGTCTTCGTTCTCATTGGTTTTGAAGAACTTCTTTATTTCTGTCTTCATTTCATTGTTTACCCAGTCAACATTCAAGAGCCAGTTGTTCAGTTTCCATGAAGCTGTGCGGTTCTGGGTTGGTTTCTGAATTCTGAGTTCTAACTTGATTGCACTATGGTCTGAGAGGCTGTTTGTTATGATTTCAGTTGTTTTGCATTTGCTGAGGAGTGCTTTTCCATTTATGTGGTCAATTTTAGAGTAGGTGTGATGTGGTTCTGAGAAGAATGTATATTCTGTGGATTTGGGGTGGAGAGTTCTGTAAATGTGTATCAGGTTTGCTTGTTTCAGGTCTGAGTTCAAGCCCTGGATATCCTTGTTGATTTTCTGTCTGGTTGATCTGTCTAATATTGACAGTGGAGTGTTATAGTCTCCCACTATTATTGTGTGGGAGTCTAAGTCTCTTTGTAAGTCATTAAGAACTTGCCTTATGTATCTGGGTGCTCCTGTATTGGGTCCATATATGTTTAGAATCATTAGCTCTTCTTGTTGTATTGATCCTTTTACCATTATGTAATGGCCTTCTTTGTCTCTTTTGATCTTTGTTGCTTTAAAGTCTATTTTATCAGAGATGAGAATTGCAACTCCTGCTTTTTTTTGCTCTCCATTTGCTTGGTAAATCTTTCTCCATCCCTTTATTTTGAGCCTTTGTGTATCCTTGCATGTGAGATGGTTTTCCTGGATACAGCACACTGATGGGTTTTGGATTTTTATCCAGTTTGCCAGTCTGTGTCTTTTGATTGGTGCATTTAGTCCATTTACATTTAGGGTTAATATTGTTATGTGTGAATTTGATACTGCCATTTTGTTGCTAGGTGGCTGTTTTGCCCATTAGTTGTTGTAGATTCTTCATTATGTTGATGCTCTTTAGCATTTAGTGTGATTTTGGAATGGCTGGTACTGGTTGCTCCTTTCTATGTGCAGTGCCTCTTTCAGGAGCTCTTGTAAAGCAGTCCTGGTGGTGACAAAATCTCTGAGTACTTGCTTGTTCGCAAAGGATTTTATTTTTCCTTCACTTATGAAGCTCAGTTTGGCTGGATATGAAATTCTGGGTTGAAAATTCTTTTCTTTAAGGATGTTGAATATTGGTCCCCACTCTCTTCTGGCTTGTAATTTTTCTGCCAAGAGATCTGCTGTGAGTCTGATGGGCTTCTTTTTGTGGGTGACCCGACCTTTCTGTCTGGCTGCCCTTAGTATTTTCTCCTTTATTTTAACCTTGTTGAATCTGACGATTATGTGCCTTGGGGTTGCTCTTCTTGAGGAATATCTCTGTGGTGTTCTCTGTATTTCCTGCATTTGAGTGTTGGCCTGTCTTGCTAAGTGGGGTAAATTTTCCTGGATAATGTCCTGAAGAGTATGTTCCAGCTTGGATTCATTCTCTTCGTCCCCTTCTGGTACACCTATCAAACGTAGGTTAGGTCTCTTCACATAGTCCCACATTTCTTGGAGACTTTGTTCATTCCTTTTTGCGCTTTTTTCTCTGATCTTGGTTTCTCGTTTTATTTCATTGAGTTGATCTTCGACTTCTGATATTGTTTCTTCTGCTTGGTTAATTCAGCTGTTGAAACTTGTGCATGCTTCGTGAAGTTCTCGTATTGTGTTTTTCAGCTCCTTTAATTCATTCATATTCCTCTCTAAGTTATCCATTCTTGTTATCATTTCCTCGAATCTTTTTTTATATCTTTTTTCAAGGTTCTTAGTTTCTTTGCATTGATTTAAAACATGTTCTTTTAGCTCACAAAAGTTTCTCATTATCCACCTTCTGAAGTCTAATGCTGTCATTTCGTCACAGTCATTCTCCGTCCAGCTTTGTTCCCTTGCTGGTCAGGAGTTTTGGTTCTTTCTAGGAGGCGAGGTGTTCTGGTTTCGGGTGTTTTCCTCCTTTTTGCGCTGGTTTCTTCCCATCTTTGTGGATTTATCCACCTGTCGTCTGTGTAGTTGCTGACTTTTCGATTGGGTCTCTGAGTGGACACCCAGATTGTTGATGATGAAGTATTTCTGTTACTTGGTTTTCCTTCTACCAGTCTAGCCCCTCCACTGTACGACTGCTGAGTTCCACTCCAGGCCCTGCTTGTCTGGGGTGCACCTATAGCAGCTGCGGAACAGTGAGGGATGCTACCAGTTTCTTTTTCTGCTATCTTTGTCCCAGAATGATGCCTGCCAAATGTCAATCTTTTGGATATAGAGGGGTCAGGGAGCTGCTTAAGGAGACAGTCTGTACTTTATAGGAGCTAAATTGCTGAGCTGTGAGCTCTGTTGTTCATTCAGGGCTGTTAGGCTGCTACGTTTAATTCTGCTGCAACAGAACTCATAAAAAAACTCTTTTTTTCTCAGATGCTTTGTCTCGGGGGGGTTGGGGCTTTCTTTGTGAGTGTCCGTTGTGGTGTCCTGCCCAGCTAGGAGGCAGTCTAGTCAGTATTTGCCTGCCGAGGCTCCACCCTGCTGGTGTGAGGTTTGCCCTGTTGCTGCAGGCTCTGCCCTTTTGCTGCGACCTCCGCCCTGCTTCCATGGGCTACGCCTTGTGGCGGAGTCTCTCTGTTGTAGTGGGTTGCCTTGGCAACGGCAGGCTGCATCAGCAATGGGCATGTACCTCAGTAGGGGTGGATTGCCTCGGTAGTGGCGGATGCCCCTCCCCCATGGAGCTGCATTGTCCTTGGTTCAGCTGTGCCCACACCCGGAGCATTTGGAATTGCTGTTTTGTTTGTCCCACTGCGCTACCCAAACGCTGTTTCCCTGCAATCTCCTGTGCTGGTTCACTGTCCAAGTCCCGTTCAGTCTCAAGTTCAGCCCTCTCAAGTCTCAGATTGCCAGTTCAACAGCGCACCCGGACCAGTGCGCTTTTTGCAGAGCACTGTGTAGCGCTGCTGCACTACAGCGCCGGCCAAAACCTCTGCCTGGTGTCCTGCATCTCTTTTATACCTGAGAATTTCCCCGTTCTGTGGGCAACAAAGATCCGTCTGGAAATGCGGCCCTGACTCACCCTCTCCGCGCATTCACCGAGAGCTTCAATTCTGGGTTGTTCTCACTGCGTCCTCTTGAGTCCTCCCTTTACATTTGATTTTTAAGAAAACTGTCAAACTGTTTTCCAGAATGCAATTATTTCATTTTTACCATGAATGTATGAGAGATCCAGTTTTTCTGCTTCCTTACCAGCACTTGGTGTTATCACATTTTTTACTGTTAGCCATTCTGATAGGTGTAGTGATGTCTTAGTATAGTTTTAATTTTGCATTTCCCTAATGCCTAGTGATTTTGAAAATATCTTTATGTGCTTAATTTGCTATTTGTATATTCTCTTTGGCAAAGTGTATCTTAGTGCCTTTTGCTCATTTTCTAATTGAATTGTTTGTCTTTTTACTTTGAGTTTTGAGAGTTGTTTATATATTCTAGAAAGTAGTTATTTATCAGATGTGTGGTTTACAAATACTTTTTTCTTTGTCACTTTGTCTTTGTAACAGGATTTTTCACAGGATAATAATTTTTAATAAATAATTTTTGATGAAGTTCAGTTTATTGTTTTTTTTTTTTTTATTGGTCATGCTTTTGATTTTGTGTGTAAGAACTCTTTATCAAGCTCTAGATCCAAAAGATTTTTTCCATATATTTTCTTCTAAAAGTTTCACAGTTTTATGTTTTACATTTAAATCTGTGATCAATTTTGAGTTAGTTTTGGTATAAGGAGTGTTTAGGTTACAGTAATGAGAATTCTAAGATGACCCCCTTGTCCTTCTCCATGTTGTACATCTGCTATAAAATCAGTCTTCTCCCCTCCATGGTGGGAGATACCAGTAAATGTAATGGATACCACTCTTGTGATTAGGTTATTCATCAAGAGATTGTCCTGGATGGGCCTGACCTAATCAGGTGATCCCTTTCAAGAAGACACAGTGTCTGAAAGATGCTCTTCTGCTGGCCTGGAGGGAAGCAAACAGCCATGTTGAAAGAGGAGGGGGCCATTTGGCAAAGATCTGAGTATGCTCTTTAGGAGATGAGAGTGATCCTGGATGACAGCCAGCAAGAAAATTGCGACTTCTGTTTTACAATGGCAAGTAAGTGAATTCTGCCAATTTGAATGAGCTTGGAAGAGGACTCTGCTTCTCAGATGACATCACAGCTCCAGATCATGCCTTGATTTTAGCCTGCTGAGACCCTGAGCAGAGGGCCCCACTAACTCATGCTGGACTGCTGACCCATGAAAATTAAGAAATAATACATTTGTGTTGTTTTCAGACATTAGTTTGTGGTTATTTGTTATGCAGCATGCAATACAGATTTTAATTCCCTAGAGTGAGGTGCTGCTTTTGTGCTTCTATATAGATAATTTTGATTATTGGAGTTTACATCCGGGTGTGAGAGGAAGAAATAGGACATACATGCTGTGAGGCACAGTGGATTGATAGACTGTCTTTCGGGTTAGGAAGCTTCCTTAGGCTTTGCTCTGCTTTTCTGATTCTAGGGTCCTTACTCATAGTTTTTGTTTCTGGGGACAAACCCAGCTGCTGCTACCCTGCACATCCCTAAGTACGAGAAGAGTCAACCAACTCAGTTGCTTCCAATGTACTTCTGTAGTTAGTCACCTGATGCCACAGAGGAGTACTCTCCAAGCTTTTGATTGCACACTCTTATTTTTAAGCCAGTTTCCCAACATACGTACATTTGTCCCTTAATAACTTATATATGTATTGTTATTAAATAGGCTCTATAATATAGAAAAGTAGAAAATTTTTAAAGGTTTTAAGAGAAATATTAAAAAGTAAATATAAAAACTATTGAGAAAATGAAAAAGAGCAGTGGTTGCCAGGAGTTAGAGGAGAGCAAGGGATGAATCTGCAGGACACAGGATTGTTAGAGCAGTGAGACTATTTAGTATGATACTAATAATAGTGAATACATGTCACTATACATTTGTAAAACCCATAGAATGTCCAACACCAATAGTGAGCTCTAATGTAAACTGTGGACGTTGGGTGGTAGTGATGTGTCAGCATAGGTTCATTTCTGTTGCAATAAATGCACCACTTTGTAGGAGGGTATTGATATGGAGGAGGCTTTTTGTGTGTGGAGGGCAGAGCATGTATGGAAACTCTCTGTACTTTCTCCTCAACTTTTCTGTGAACCTAAATTGCTTTAAAAATCATTTATTATATTCAGTTAGGAAAGGAGGAAGTCAAATTGTCTCTATTTGCAGATGACATGATTGTATATTTAGAAGACCCCATTGTCTTATGGGGTCCTGAAATCTCCTGAAACTGATAAGCAACTTCAGCAAAGTCTCAGGATACAAAATCAATGTGCAGAAATCACAAGCATTCCTACACGCCAATAACAGACTAAAAGAGAACAAAATCAAGAGCGAACTTCCATTCACAATTGCTACAAAGAGAATAAAGTACCTAGGAATACAACTAACAAAGGATGTAAAGGACCTCTTCAAGGAGAACTACAAACCACTGCTCAACAAAATAAGAGAGGACACAAACAGATGGAGAAACATTCCATGTTCATGGTTAGGAAGAATCAACATTGTGAAAATGGCCACAATGTCCAAAGTAATTTATAGATTCAATGCTATCCCTATCAAGCTACCTGTGATCCTCTACACAGAACTGGAAAAAACCACCTTAAACTTCATATGGAACCAAAAGAGCCCACATAGCCGAGACAATCTTAAGCAAAAATATTGTCAAAATATACTACCAAGCTACAGTAATCAAAACAGCATGGTACTGGTACCAAAACAGAGATATAGACCAATGGAACAGAACAGAGGCCTCGGAGGCAACGCCACACATATACAACCATCTGATCTTTGACAAACCAGACAAAAACAAGCAATGGGGAAAATTCTCTGTTTAATAAATGGTGTTGGGATAACTGGCTAGCCATGTGCAGAAAACAGAAACTGGACCCCTTCCTGACACCTTACACTGAAACTAACTCCAGATGGGTTAAAGACTTAAACATAAGACCTAACACCATAAAAACCTTAGAAGAAAACCTGGGCAAAAGCATTCAGGACATAGGCATAGGCAAGGACTTCATGACTAAAACATCAAAAGCATTGGCAACAAAAGCCAAAATAGACAATGGGACCTAATTAAATTCCAGGGTTTCTGGAAACAGCAAAGAAACAATCATTAGAGTGAAACAGCAACCAACAGAATGGGAAAAAAGTTGTGCAATCTACCTATCTGAAAAAGGGCTAATATCCAGAATCTACAAAGAACTTAAACAGATTTACAAGAAAAAAGCAAACCCATTCAAAAGTGGGTAAAGCACATGAACAGACACTTTACAAAGGAAGACATATATGAAGCCAACAAACATATGAATCATCATCACTGGTCATTAGAGAAATGCAAATTAAAACTCATTGAGATACCATCTCATGCCAGTTAGAATGACCATCATTTAAAAATCTGGAGACAACAGATACTGGAGAGGATGTGGAGAAATAGGAACACTTTTACACTGTTGATGGGAGTGTCAGTTCAACCATTGTGGAAGACAATGTGGGGATTCCTCAAGGACCTAGAAATAGAAATTCCATTTGACCCAGCAATCCCATTACTAAGTATATACCCAAAGGATTATAAATTGTTCTGTTATAAAGACACATGCACACATATGTTCATTGTGGCACTGTTTACAATAGCAAAGAATTGGAACCAACCCAAATGCCCATTGATGGTAGACTGGACAAGGAAAATGTGGCACATATACACTATGGAATACTGTGCAGCCATTAAAAAATGATGAGTTTGTGTCCTTTGTAGGGAAATAGATGAATCTAGAAACCATTATTCTCAGCAAACTGACACAAGCACAGAAAATCAAACACAGCAATTTCTCACTCATAGGTGGGTGTTGAACAGTGAGAACACATGGACTCAGGGAGGGGAACATCACAAACTGAGGTCTGTTGGGAAGAACTAGGGAAGGGACAGTGGGGGTAGGGAGATTGGGAAGGGATAACATGGGAGAAATGCCAGATACAGGTGACAGGGGGATGGAGGCACTAAACCACATTACCGTATATGTACCTATGCAACAAGTCTGCATGATCTGCATATGTACCCCAGAATCTAAAGTACAATAAAAAATATATTAAAAACAAACAAACTAAATAAATAAAAATTATATATTTAAAAAGTAAGTATAATATACAATAAAATTTATATATGGGTATCCTATAATTTTTTTTAACTCACTTTGGTGACTATAAATACACACCAATAAGTATGCAAGATAATAAATTCTACCTTACTTATAAAGTAATTTATATTCTTTACTATGGATTGGCACTGGTGTCTTCACTTGGTCTATTTGTTGAATTAATTGATGTGTTCTGTAAGGTTGGTTAAAGAAAGAGTGGAAGCCTTTTGTAATATAAAGAGGATGAAAGTGGCATCTTTACTCTTGTATTTGTGTTACAACATGAAAATATGTATGTAACTGTTAAGTGAATTTATAGATTAAATTATTTTACATAGTACAGTCTTTACAGTAGTTTATAATGAGATGAGAGATAGACTTTAAAATCTTATCTTTAAGGTTCACTGTTGTGGCAAGGTGCTTCAAAGTACTCTTGAACCTGAGAATGAATTATGCAATTTTCTTTCAAAAAACGAGAAGGGTTACAAATCTGTAGAGCTTTTCTTTGATGGCAAGTAGCCATCAAAGAGAAACATTCTAGCTAGAAGGTATTAAACACATACTTACTCTGACTGTGTCACTTCAGTGTAAAGTGACATTTGTAAAAAATAAAAACTAACTCCTCTATTTGAGTTTTACAGAGAAATCATTATAAAATAGTTGTTTGGAAATGTTTCCAGAATTATGGACTTTTTTTTCAAAGTGATATAAAACTATAAAAAGTCCATGTTTTTATACACATACAAATTTCAGAAACATAATTTTCTCACCAAATCTGAACTTATAAAAAGTTATGTAAAGTAAATATAAAATTTGAATGTTACAAATATCACATGTGTTTAATATAAAATGTTTTTGTTAAAGAATGATTAATTTGGAGAAATAGAAAATTTTGTAGGCAAAATTTCAATTAAAACTTTTGTTTGATTGATAGTTGTATTGAAACATGAATGCCATGATTTAGTAAACACAACTGTGTTAGGCCATTCTTGCATTGGTATAAAGAAATACCTGAGACTGAGTAATTTATAAAGAAAGTAAGTTTAATTGACTCACGGTTCTGTAGGCTTCTAAGGAAGCTTCAGGAAGCTTACAATACTGGCAGAAGGTGAATGTTACATGGTGAAAGTAGGAGCAAGTGAGGGGTTGGGGAGAGGGAGGTGTCACATGCTTTTAAAGTATCAAGTCCTGAGGAACCTGCCCCCACGATCTAAATACTTACTACCAGGTCCCACCTCCAGCACTCATATTGCAAGTCACCTTGAGATTTGGGTGAGGACATGTATCCAGACTATATCAACAACCAACTGTGCACATCTTCCATTTGCATTTACCTGTTTAACGATGTTATCTTGGGTGATGGGCATGGGGACTCAGAATTATGCCTCCAAATGGGTATATCACAAAGAGTTATACAAGGCTTTAAAAATAAGAAAGCCTATCCAATCATATTTCTTTCACTAAAAATCATTAATAACAACTTTTATTTAGAGTAAATGTTTTCGGGCTACTAATAAAGCAAGACTAAGCCCTTATCTCATGTCTCATAGATGTTTATGCTGAGCTTCAAGCCTAACTGTAGTTGCTGTTACCATTGTAGAGTGTTCTCTTGTTTTAGATAGGGTTTCCGTAAAATTTTGTTTGTGATCCTTTCTACTTTCTATTTCTTATTGATTTATCAGGATTCTTCTCAGCTGATAGCATTTTTTTAGCGCCTTTTATGCATTCATGCACATGTGAATACACTCACTCATGCACTCGTTCATAATTCCATTGGCAAAGCTAGGAGGTGGATGGCAGTCTGCCATCGTGATACAGTCTTTTTACTGTACACAACTTTTTACTGGAATGGAATGTCCTGGTGAAACAAGTATTTGTGGGCAGAGCTAGAAACCAAACGTCAAACTGGAGTCCAATTCCAAATCTTTGATGGGGACTTTATTGGGGTTACAGTTGCTGTTTGCATGCTGTTAGTAATAGGCCCTCTATATCTCATTCCCTACTATATCCTTAAAATTGATAAAATATTATTAAAATATTAAAATGAAAGTAAGTCTAATAAATAAACAACCTTATCAGAGTAACTTTTTGATATGGAAGAAAATAATGAAATTTTCTTTAACTGTAATTGCCAGTGAACACACATTTTTTTCTAATGGGGATCTTTTTTATTTTTTCATATTTGGGAGGTACAAATGCAGATTTCTTACTTGCATATATTACATAGTGTTGAAGGCTTCTCTTTTAGTATATTCATCCTGTGAATGGTGAACAATGCATCCTGACCACCCTCCCACCTTTTGTAATCTCCGTTATCTATTATTCCAGTCTGTACGTCCATATATACCCATTGTTTAGCTCCCACTTATAAGTGAAAACATGCAGTATTTGACTTTCTGTCGCTGAGTTATTTCACTTATAATAATGATTTTCAATTATATCCATGTGGCTGCATAAGACATGATTTTACTTTTCTAAATGGCTGAATAGTATTCCATGGTACACACACACACACACACACACACACACACACACCCCACATTTTCTTTATCCAGTCCTCCATTGATGGATACTTGGATTGTTTTAGTATCTTTATTATTATGAATAGTGCTGCAACAGATGTATGAGTGGTAGCTGTTTTTTTGATATAACAATAGGGTTTAATTTCCCTAGTGTATATTTTTGTTGGCTTTGTCAAAGATCAGTTGGCTGTAGGTATGTGGCTTTATTTCTGGATTCTTCATTCTGTTCCATTGATCTATGTGTCTATTTTTGTACTAGTACCATGCTATTTTGCTTACTGTAGCCTTGAGTGTAATTCGAAGTTAGGTTATAGGATGCCTCTAGCTTTGTTCTCTTTTGCTTAGGATTACTTTGGCTATTAGGGCTCTTTTATTATTAATATTATTATTATTATTATTATTATTATTATACTTTCAGTTCTGGGATACAAGTGCAGAATGTGCAGGTTTGTTACATAGGTATATATGTGCCAGGGTGGTTTGCTGCACTCATCAACCCATCATCTTCATTAGATATTTCTCCTAGTGCTATCTCCCCCTTACCCCCCAACCCCTCAACAGGCCCCAGTGTGTGATATTCCCCTCCGTGTGCCCATATGTTCTCATTGTTCAACTCCCACTTATGAGTGAGAGCATGTGGTGTTTGGTTTTCTGTTCCTGTGTTAGTTTGCTGAGAATGATGGTTTCTGGCGTCATCCGTGTCCCTGCAAAGGACATGAACTCATCCTTTTTTATGGCTGCATAGTATTCCATGGTGTATATGTGCCATATTTTCTTTATCCAGTCTAATGTTGATGAGCATATGGGTTGGTTACAAGTCTTTGCTTTGTGAATAGTGCTGCAATAAACATATGTGTATATGTGTCTTTAAAGTAGAATGATTTAGAATCCTTTGGGTATATACCCAGTAATGGGATTGCTGGGTCAAATGGTATTTCTGGTTCTAGATCCTTGAGGAATCCCAACACTGTCTTTCACAATGGTTGAACTAATTGACACTCCCACCAACAGTGTAAAAGTGTTCCTATTTCTCCACATTGTCTCCAGTATCTGTTGTTTCCTGACTTTTTAATGATCACCATTCTAACTGGCATGAGATGGTATCTCAGTGTGGTTTTGATTTGCATTTCTCTAATGACCAGTGATGAACTTTTTTTCATGTTTGTTGGCTGCATAAATGTCTTCTTTTGAAAAGTGTTTGTTCATACCCTTTGTCCATTTTTTGATGAATTTGTTTAAGTTCCTTGTAGATTCTGGATATTAGCTCTTCGTCAGATGGATAGATTGCAAAAATTTTCTCCCATTCTGTAGCTTGCCTGTTCACTCTGATGATAGTTTCTTTTGCTGTGTAGAAGCTCTTTAGTTTAATTAGATCTCATTTGTCAATTTTCACTTTTGTTGCCATTGCTTTTGGAGTTTTAGTCGTGAAGTCTTTGTGCATGCCTATGTCCTGAATGGTATTGCCTAGGTTTTCTTCTGTGGTTTTTATGGTTTTAGGTCTTACGTTTAAGTCTTTAACCCATCTGGAGTTAATTTCAGTGTAAGGTGTCAGGAAGGGGTCCAGTTTCTGTTTTCTGCATATGGCTAGCCAGTTTTCCCAACACTGTTTATTAAATAGGAATCCTTTCCCCATTGCTCATTTTTGTCAGGTCTGTCAAATATCAGATGGTTGTAGATGTGTGGTATTATTTCTGAGACCTCTGTTCTATTCTGTTGGTCTATATATCTGTTTTGGTACCAATACCATGCTATTTTGATTACTGTAGCCTTGTAGTATAGTTTGAAATCAGGTAGCATGATGCCTCCAGCTTTGTTATTTTTGCTTAGCATTGTCTTGGCTATAGATATAAGCTCTATTTTGGTTCCATGTGATATTTAAAGTAGGTTTTTATAATTCTGTAGAGAAAGTCAATGATAGCCTGTTGGGAATAGCATTGAATCTGTAAGTGACTTTGAGCAGTATGGCCATTTTCACAATATTGATTCTTCCTATCCATGAACATGGAATGTTTTTCAATATGATCGTGTCCTCTCATTTCCTGGAGCAGTGGTTTGTAGTTCTCCTTGAGGGGACCTTCACATCCCTTGTAAGTTGTATTCCAAGGTATTTTATTCTCTTTGTAGCCATTGTGAATGGGAGTTTGCTCAGGATTTGGCTCTCTGTTTGTCTATTATTGGTGTACAGGAATGCTTGTGATTTTTCACATTGATTTTGTATCCTGAGACTTTCTTGAAGTTTCTTACTAGCTTAAGGAAGTTTTGGACTGAGACAATGGTTTTCTAAATATACAATCATGTCATCTGCAAACAGAGACAGTTTGACTTCCTGTCTGCCTACTCCAATACTTTATTTCTTTCTCTTGCCTGATTGCCTTGGAGAGAACTTCCAGTACTATGTTGAACAGGAGTGGTGAAAGAGGGCATCCCTGTCTTTTGCTGGTTTTTAAAGGGAATGCTTCCATCTTTTGCCCATTTGGTATGATATTGGCTGTGGTTTTGCCATAAATAGCTCTTATTATTTTAAGATATGTTCCAGCAATACCTAGTTTATTGAGAGTTTTTTGCATGAAGGTGTGTTGAATTATATTAAAGACGTTTTCTCCATCTATTGAGATAGTCATGTGGTTTTAGTCATTGGTTCTGTTTATCTGTTTTTTTTTTGTTGTTGTTGTGTCTCTGCCAGGTTTTGGTATCTGGATGATGCTCGCCGCATAAAATGATTAAGGGAGGAGTCCCTTTTTCTATAGTTAGGAATAGTTTCAGAAGGAATGGTACCAGGTGCCAGCTTTTCTTTGTGTCTCTGGTAGAATTTGGCTGTGAATTCATCTGGTCCTGGGCCTTTTGGTTGATTGGCTAATAATTATTGCCTCAATGTCAGACCTTGTTATTGGTCTATTCAGGGATTCGACTTCTTCCTGGTTTAATCTTGGGAGGGTGTATGTGTCCAGGAATTTATTCATTTCTTCTAGATTTTCTAGTTTATTTGCAAAGAAGTGTTTATAGTATTCTCTGAGAGTAGTTTGTATTTCTGTGAGATCAGTGGTAATATCCCCTATATCATTTTTTTATTGTGTCTATTTGATTCTTCTCTCTTTTTTTCATTATTAGTTTGGCTAGTGATCTATTTTTTTAATCTTTTTAAAAAATGAGCTCCTGGATTCATTGATTTTTTTTTGAATGGTTTTTCATGTGTCAGTCTCCTTCAGTTCTGCTTTGATCTTAGTAATTCCTTGTTCTTTGCTAGTTTTTGAATTTGTTTGCTCTTATTTCTCTAGTTCTTTTAATTGTGATGTTAGGGTGTTGATTTTAGATGTTTCCTGCTTTCTCTTTTGGGCATTTAGTGCTATAAATTTCCCTTTAAACACTGCTAAGCTGTCTCCCAGAGATTTTGGCATGTTGTGTCTTTGTTCTCATCAGTTTCAAAGAACTTATTTACTTCTGCCTTAATTTCTTTATTTATCCAGTAGTCATTCAGGAGCGTGTTGTTCAGTTTCCATGTAGTTGTGCAGTTTTGACTGAGTTTCTTTTTTTTGAAAAAATACGTATATATAATTGCTTTTTAGGTTCTGGGGTACATGTAAAGAACATGCAGGATTGTTGCATAGGTACACACATGGCAATGTGGTTTGCTGCCTCCATCCCCACCACCTATATCTGGCATTTCTCTCCATGTTATCCCTCCCCAACTCCCTACCCTCCACTGTCCCTCCAATAGTCCTGCAACCACAGACCTCAGTGTGTGATGCTCTCCTCCCTGTGTCCATGTGTTCTCATTGTTCAACCTACCTGTAAGTGAGAACATATGGTGCTTGATTCTCTGTTCCTGTGTCAGTTTGCTGAGAATTATGGTTTCCAGGTTCATCCATGTCTCTACAAAGGACATGAACTCACCATTCTTTATGGCTGCATAGTATTCCATGGTATATATGTGCTACATTTTTCATGTCCAGTCTATCAATGATAGGCATTTGGCTTGGTTCCAAGTCTTTGCTATTGTAAACAATGCTGCAGTGAACATACATGTGCATGTGTACTTATAATAGAATGATGTATAATCCTTTGAATATATACCCAGCAATAGGATTGCTGGGCGAAATGGAAATTCTATTTCTAGGTCCTTGAGGAATTGCCACACTGTCTTCCACAATGGTTGAGCTAATTGACATTCCCACCAACAGTGTAAAAGTGTTCCTATTTCTCTACATCCTCCCAGCTTCTGTGTCCATATTTTTTAATAATGGCCATTCTAACTGGCGTGAGATGGTATCTCACTGTAGTTTTTATTTGCATTTCTCTAATGACCAGTGATGATGAGCTTTTTTTCATATATTTGTTGGACTCATATATGTCTTCTTTGGAAATGTGTCTGTTCATTTCCTTTGACCACTTTTGAATGGGTTTCTTTTTTTCTTGTAAACCTGTTTTACTTCTTTGTAGATTTTAGATATAAGCCCTTTGTCAGATGGGTAGATTGCAAAAAATTTTTTCCCATTCTGTTGTTTGCCGGTTCACTCTAATGATTGTTTCTTTTGCTGTAATGAAGCTCTGGAGTTTAATTAGATTCCATTTGTCTATTTTGGCTTTTGTTGCCAGTACTTTTGGTATTTTAGTCATGAAGTCCTTGCCTATGTCTATGTCCTGAATGGTTTTGCCTAGGTTTTCTTCTAAGGTTTTTATGGTGTTAGGTCTTTATGTTTAAGTCTTTAACCCATCTGGAGTTAATTTTAGTGTAAGGTGTCAGGAAGGGATCCAGTTTCTGTTTTCTGCACATGGCTAACCAGTTATTCCAACATCATTTATTTAACAGGGAATCTTTTCCCCATTGCTTGTTTTTGTCAGGTTTATGAAAGATCAGATGGTTTTATATGTGTGGCATTGCCTCTGAGGCCTGTGTTCTGTTCCATTGGTCTATATCTCTGTTTTGGTACAAGTACCATGCTGTTTTGATCATTGTAACCTTGTAGTATAGTTTGAAATCAGGTAGCATGATGCCTTCAGCTTTTTTTTTTTTTGCTTAGAATTGACTTGGCTATGCGGTTTCTCTTTTGCTTCCATATGAAGTTTAAGGTGGTTTTTTCCAGTTCTGTGAAGAAGGTCATAGGTGGCTTGATGTAGATAGTGTTGAATCTATAAATTACTTTGGGCAGTATGACCATTTTCACAATGTTGATTCTTCCTAACCATGAGCTTGGAATGTTTCTCTATCTGTTTATGTCCTCTCTTATTTCGTTGAGCAGTGGTTTGTAGTTCTCCTTGAAGAAATCCTTTACATCCTTTGTTAGTTGTATTCCTAGTTATTTTATTCTCTTTGTAGCAGTTGTGAATGACAGTTCATTCTTGATTTGGCTCTCTACATCTATTATTGGTGTGTAGCAATGCTTGTGATTTCTGCACATTTATTTTGTATCCTGAGACTTTGCTGAAGTTGCTTATCAGTTTAAGGAGATTTTGGGCTGAGACAATAGGGTCTTCTAAATACAAGATCATGTTGTGTGCAAAGAGAGACAATTTGACTTCCTCTTTTCCTAATTGAATACCCATTATCTTTTTCTGGCCTGATTGCTCTGGCTAGAACTTCCAATACTGTATTGAATAGGAGTGGTGAGAGAGGGCATCCTTGTCTAGTGCCAGATTTCAAAGGGAATGCTTCCAGTTTTTGCCCATTCAGTATGATATTGGCTGTGAGTTTGTCATAAAGAGCTTTTATTATTTTGAGATACATTTCATTGATACCTAGTTTATTGAGAGTGTTTATCATAAAAGGCTGTGGAATTTTGTTGAGGGCCTATTCTTCATCTGTTGAGATAATCATGTGGTTTTTGTCTTTGGTTCCATTCATATGGTGAATTACGTTTATAGACTTGCATATGTTGAACCACACTTGCATCCCCGGGATGAAGCCTACTTGATCGTGATGGATAAGCCTTTTGATGTGCTGTTGGAATCAGTTTGCCAGTATTTTATTGAAGATTTTTACATCTATGTTCATGTTGGATATTGGCATGAAGTTTTCTTTTCTTGTTGAGTCTCTGCTGGGTTTTGGTATCAGGATGATGTTGGTCTCATAAAAAGATTTGGGGAGGATTTTCTCTTTTTGTATTGTTTGGAATAGTTTCAGAAGGAATGGTACCAGCTCCTCTTTTTATATATCTGGTAGAATTTGGCTCTGATCCCATCTGGACCTGGGCTCTTTTTGGTTGGTAAGCTATTAATTGCTGCCTTAATTTCAGATCTTGTTATTGGTCTATTCCAGGTTTTTACTTCTTTCTGGTTTTGGTTTTGGAGGGTGCAAATGTCCAGGAATTTATCTCTTTCTTCCATGTTTTCTGGTTTATGTGCATAGAGTTGTTTGTAGTAATCTCTGGTGCTGGTTTGTATTTCTGTGGAATCTGTGGTGATATCCCCTTTATTGTTTTTATATATATATTTGATTATTCTCTTTTCTTTTTTATTAATATGGCTAGTGGTCTATCTATTTTGTTGCTCTTTTCAAAAAACCAGCTCCTGGATTTATTGATTTTTTTAGAGGTTTTTTTGTGTCTCTATCTCCTTCAGTTTTGCTCTGATCTTAGTTATTTCTTGTCTTCTGCTAGGTTTTGAGTTTTTTTGATCTTGCTTCTCTACCTCTTTCAATTTTGACGATAGGGTGTTGATTTTAGATCTTTTCTGGCTTCTCATGTGGGCATTTATTGCTAAAGATTTCCTTCTAGAGGCTGCTTTAAATGTGTTCCAGAGATTCTGGTACATTTTTTCTTTGTTCTCATTGGTTTCAAAGAACATCTTTATTTCTCCCTTCATTTGTTTGTTTATGCAGTGAACATTCAAGAGCCAGTTGTTCTGTTTCCATGAAGCTGTGCAGTTCTAAGTTAGTTTCTGAATTCTGAGTTCTAATTTGATTGCACTGTGGTCTGAAAGCCTGTTTGTTATAATTTCCGTTCTTTTACATTTGCTTAGGAGTGATTCACTTCCAATTATGTGTTCAATTTTAGAGTAGGTGTGATGTGGTTCTGATACGAATGTATATTCTGTGGATTTGGAGTGGAGAGTTCCGTAGATGTCTATTAGGTGTGCTTGGTCCAGGACTGAGTTCAAGTCCTGGATATTCTTGTTAATTTTCTGTCTTGTTGATCCATCTAATATTGACAGCAAAATGTTAAAGGTCTCTTACTATTACTGTGTGGGAGTCTAAGTCTCTTTGTAGGACATTAAGAACATGCCTTATGTATCTGGGTGCTCTTGTATTGGGCGCATATATATTTAGGATTATTAGCTCTTCTTGTTACATTGATCCTTTACCATTATGTAATGCCCTTCTTTGTCTCTTTTGATCTTTGTTTGTTTAAAATCTATTTTATCAGAGAGTAGGATTGAACTTCTGCCTTTTTTTTTGTTTTTTTTTTTTGCTCTCCATTTGCTTGGTAGATCTTCCTTCATCCCTTTATTTTTAGCCTATGTGTATCCTTTCATGTGAGATAGGTTTCCTGGATACAGCATACCAATGGGTTTTGACTTTTTATCCAATTTGCCAGTCTGTGTCTTTTGATCAGTGCATTTAGCCCATTTACATTTAAGGTTAATATTCTTATGTGTGAATTTTATCCCACCATTTTGATGCTAGCTGGTTGTTTTGCCCATTAGTTAATACCGTTTCTTCATTGTGTCAGTGCTCTTTACCATTTGGTACATTTTTGGAGTGGCTGGTACTGGTTGTTTTTTTCTATGCTTAGTGCATCTTTTAGGAGCTCTTGTATTGCAAACCTGGTGGTGATGAAATCTCTGAGCAATTGCTTGTTCATAAAGGATTTTATTTCTCCTTCACTTATGATGCTTAGTTTGGCTGGATATGAAATTCTGGGTTGAAAGTTCTTTTCTTTAAAGATGTTGAATATTGGCTCCCACTCTCTTCTGGCTTGTAGGGTTTCTGCTGAGAGATCTGATGGGCTTCTGTTTGTGGGTAACCCGACCTTTCTCTCTGGCTGCACTTAGCATTTTTTCCTTCATTTCAACCCTGGTGAATTTGACGATTATGTGCTTTGGGGTTGCTCTTCTTGAGGAATATCTTTGTGGTGTTCTCCGTATTTCTTGGACTTGAATATTGGCCTGCCTTGCTAGATTGGGGAAGTTATCCTGGATATTATCCTGAAGAGTATTTTCCAGCTTGGATTCATTCTGTCCCTCACATTCATGTACACCTATAAAATGTAGATTAGGTCTTTTTACATAATCCCATATTTCTTAGAGACTTTGTTCATTTCTTTTTACTTTTTTCTCTAATCTTGCCTTCTTATTTTGTTTCATTGAGTTGATCTTCAGTCTCTGATATCCTTTTTTCTGCATGGTCGATTTGGCTATAGAAACTTGTGTATGGTTCATGAAGTTCTTGTGTTGTGTTTTTCAGCTCCATCAATTCATTTATATTCCTCTCTAAGCTGTTCATTCTCATTAGCATTTTGTCAAACTTTTTTTCAACATTCTTAGTTTCTTTGCATTGGGTTAGAATGTGATCTTTTAGCTCAGAGAAGTTTGTTATTACCCACCTTCTGAAGCCTGTTCCTGTCAATTCATCAGAGTCCTTCTCCCTCCAGCCTTGTTTTCTTGCTTGTGAGGAGTTGTGATTTCTCAGAGAAGGAACGGCATTCTGGTTTTGGGTATTTTCATCCTTTTTGCTCTGTTTTCTTTTGATCTTTGTGGATTTATGTACCTGTGGTCTTTGTGGTTGGTGACTTTCAGATGGAGTCTCTGAGTGGATGTCTTTTTGTTGCTTTTGAAGTTATTTCTTTCTGTTTCTTAGTTTTACTTCTATCAGTCAGGCCCCCTGCTGTAGGACTGCTGCAGGTCCACTCCAGACCCTGCTTCCCTGGGGATCACCTGCAGCAGTTGCAGAACAGTAAGAGTTGCTGCCAGTTTCTTCTTCTGTTATCTTCGTCCAAGAAGGATACCTGCCAGATGTCAGCCTGAGCTTTCCTTTATGAGGCATCTCTTTGGTTATATGGGGGTCGGGGAGCTGCTTGAGCAGACAGTCTGTCCCTTATAGGAGCTCAAGTGCTGAGCTGTGAACGCCATTGTTTGTTTAGATCTGCTGGGCAGGTATGTTTAAGTGTCTTCAGTGGAACTCACAACCTCCTTTTTTTCCCAGGTGCTCTGTCCTGGGAAGGTGGGGCTTTATTTATAAGTTTCTGTCGTTCTACTGCCTTTTTTCAGAGATGCCCTGCCTAGCAAGGAGGTAGCCTAGTTACAGTCTGTCAGCAGAGGCATTGCGGAGCTGCTTTGGGCTCTGCCCAGCTGCTGTGTGAACTTCCTTGTAGTTTTTTTTACAGGGGCATAGGTAGAACTACCTCAGTAATGGCGGTCTGCTCCAGTAATGGCAGACTGTCTGTAATGGCGGACTGCCTAGGTAATGGCAGACTGCCTAGGTAATGGCGGACTGCCTAGGTAATGGTGGATTGCCTCGGTAATGGCGGCCTGCCTTGGTAATGGTGGACTGTCTCAGTAATGGCAGACTGCCTTAGTAATGGCAGACTACCTTGGTAGTGGCGGACTACCTCGGTAGTGGTGGACTGCCTCGGTAGTGGTGGACGCCCTTCCCCCCACAGAGCTGGACAGTCCCGGGTTGAGCTGTGCTTGCTGTGAAACTGTCAGTCCAGAGCATTTCAGATTGCTGGTCTTTGTGTGGGTTGGGCCAGCCGAGCCAGATCACCTGGCTCCCTGTTTCAGCCCCCTTTTTTCAGTTGAATGGGTGACTCTGTCTCTCAGGTGTTCCAGTTGCCAGTTGAAACGGTGCCCAGATTTGTGTGAGTTTTTGTGTGGAGACCCACTGCGCCAGCTGAAACAGCTGTGCTGGAGACTCGTGGCACTTTTCTGCCCAGGAATCTCCTGGTCTGTGGGCAGTAAGAATTCGTTTGGAATTGTGATCACTCACCCTCTGCATTTTCACTGGAACTGCAATACAGAGCTGTTCCTATTCAGCCATCTTGGATCCTCTTGAGTGAGTTTCTTTTTTTTTTTTTTTTTTAATTTTTTATTGGATTATAGGTTTTGGGGTACATGAGCAGAGCTTGCAAGACAGTTGCGTAGGTACACACCTGGCAGTGTGCTTTGCTTTTTTTCTCCCCTTCACCCACATTTGGCATTTCTCCCCAGGCTATCCCTCCCCACCTCCCCCTCCCACTGGCCCTCCCCTTTTCCCCCCAATAGACCCCAGTGTTTAGTACTCCCCTTTCTGTGTCCATGTGTTCTCATTTTTCATCACCCACCTATGAGTGAGAATATGCGGTGTTTCATTTTTTGTTCTTGTGTCAGTTTGCTGAGGATGACGTTCTCCAGATTCATCCATGTCCCTACAAACGACACGAACTCATCATTTCTGATTGCTGCATAATATTCCATGGTGTATATGTGCCACATTTTTCCAATCCAGTCTATTATCAATGGGCATTTGGGTTGATTCCAGGTCTTTGCTATTGTAAACAGTGCTGCAATGAACATTCGTGTACATGTGTCCTTATAGTAGATCGATTTATAGTCTTTTGGATATATACCCAGTAATGGGATTGCTGGGTCAAATGGAATTTCTATTTCTAAGGCCTTGAGGAATCGCCACACTGTCTTCCACAATGGTTGAACTAATTTACACTCCCACCAACAGTGTAAAAGTGTTCCTTTTTCTCCACATCCTCTCCAGCATCTGTTGTCTCCAGATTTTTTAATGATCGCCATTCTAACTGGCGTGAGATGGTATCTCAATGTGGTTTTGATTTGCATCTCTCTGATGACCAGTGACGATGAGAATTTTTTCATATGATTGTTGGCCTCATATATGTCTTCTTTCATAAAGTATCTGTTCATATCCTTTGCCCACTTTTGAATGGGCTTGTTTGTTTTTTTCCTGTAAATCTGCTTGAGTTGTTTGTAAATTCTGGATATCAGCCCTTTGTCAGATGGGTAGACTGCGAAAATTTTTTCCCATTCTGTTGGTTGCCGATCCACTCTAGTGACTGTTTCTTTTGCCGTGCAGAAGCTGTGGAGTTTGATTAGGTCCCATTTGTCTATTTTGGCTTTTGTTGCCAATGCTTTTGGTGTTTTGTTCATGAAGTCCTTGCCTACTCCTATGTCCTGGATAGTTTTGCCTAGATTTCCTTCTAGGGTTTTTATGGTGCCAGGTCTTATGTTTAAGTCTTTAATCCATCTGGAGTTAATTTTAGTGTAAGGTGTCAGGAAGGGGTCCAGTTTCTGCTTTCTGCACATGGCTAGCCAGTTTTCCCAATACCATTTGTTAAACAGGGAATCCTTGCCCCATTGCTTGTTTTTGTCAGGTTTATCAAAGATTGTATAGTTGTATGTATGTTGTGTTGCCTCCGGTGCCTCTGTTTTGTTCCATTGGTCTATATCTCTGTTTTGGTACCAGTACCATGCTGTTTTGATTACTGTAGCCTTGTAGTATAGTTTGAAATCCGGTAGTGTGATGCCCCCCGCTGTGTTCTTTTTGCTTAGAATTGACTTGGCTATGTGGGCTCTCTTTTGGTTCCATATGAAGTTCATGGTGGTTTTTTCCAGTTCTGTGAAGAAAGTCAATGGTAGCTTGATGGGTATAGCGTTGATTCTGTAAATTACTTTGGACAGTAGAGCCATTTTCATGATATTGATTCTTCCTAACCATGAACATGGAATGTTTCTCCATCTGTTTGTGTCCTCTCTGATTTCTTAATCATAAGTCCTAATTTGGTTACACTGTGGTCTGAGAGGCTGTTTGTTGTGATTTCCATTCTCTTGCATTTGCTGAGGAATGTTTTACTTTCAGTTATGTCATCGATTTTAGAATAAGTGCTGTGTGATCCTGAGAACAATGTATATTCTGTTGATTTGGGGTGGAGAATTCTGTAGATGTCTATTAGGTCTGCTTGGTTTAGAGCTGAGTTCCAGTCCTGAATATCCTTGTTAATTTTTTGTCTCATTGATCTGTCTAATATTGACAGTGAGGAGTTAAAATCTCTCACACTATTATTGTGTAGGAGTCTAAGTAAGTCTTTTTGTAAGTCTCTAAGAAGTTGTTTTATGAATATGGGTGCTCCTATATTGGGTGCATATATATTTAGGATAGTTAGCTCTTCTTGTTGCATTGATCCCTTCACCTTTATAAAATGCCCTTTTTTGTCTTTTTTGATCTTTTTTGGCTTAAAGTCTGTTTTATCAAAGGCTATGATTGTAATTCCTGCTTTCTTCTTCTTCTTCTTTTTTTTTTTTTTTTTTGCTTTCTGTTTGCTTGGTAAATCTTCCTCCATCTCTTTATTTTGAGCCTATGTGTCTTTGCACATGAGATGGGTCTCCTGAATACAGCATACTGATGGGTCTTGACTCTGTCCAATTTGCCAGTTCATGTTCTCTAACCTTTTACCAAGATTCTTAGCTTCCTTGCAGTGGGTTAGAACATCCTCTATTAGCTTGGAGGAGTTCGTTATTACCCACCTACTGAAACCTACTTCTGTCCATTCATCAAACTCATTCTCTGTCCGTTTTCATTCCCTTGCTGGCGAGGAGTTGTGATCCTTTGGAGAAGAAGAGACATTCTGGTTTTTGGAATTTTCAGCCTTTTTGCATGGGTTTTTCCTCATCTTTGTGAATTTATTTACCTTTGGTCTTTGCTGGTGGTGACCTTCGGATGGAGGATGGAGTTTTTGCGTGGTTGTCCTTTTTGTTGATGTTGATACTATTGCTTTCTGTTTGTTAATTTTCCTTCTAACAGGTCCCTCTTCTACAGGTGTGCTGGAGTTTTTTGGGGTTGTACTCCAGACCCTGTTTACCTGGGTATCACCAGTTGAAGCTGCAGAACAGCAAATATTGCTGCCTCTTCCTTCCTCTGAAAGCTTCATCTCAGAGAGGCACCTTCCAGATGCCAGCAAGAGCTCTCCTGTATGAGGTGTCTGTTGACCCCTGCTGAGAGGAGTTTAGAGACCCACTTCAGGAGGCAATCTGTCCCTTAGTAGAGCTCTCTCTTCAGAGACGGCAGGCAGGAATGTTATGTTTAAGTCTGCTGAAGCTTCACCCACAGCCACCCTGTCCCCCAGGTGCTCTGTCCCAGGGAGATGGGAGTTTGATCTATAAGCCCCTGACTGGAGCCACTGCCTTTCTTTCAGAGATGCCTTGCCGAGAGAGGAGGAATCTTGAGAGGCAGTCTGGCTACAACAGCTTTAGGGTGCTGTGGTGGGTTCTGCTCAGTTTTAACTTCTGGACAGCTTTGTTTACACTGTGAGGGAAAAACCACCTCAGAAATGGTGGAAGCCCCTCCCCCCACCAACTGGCATCCCAGGTTGACTTAAGACTGCTGTGCTGGTGCACGAATTTCAAGCCAGTGGATCTTAGCTTGCTTGGCTCCATGGGGATGAGATCCACTGAACTTAGCTTCCTGGCTTCCCTTGGCTCCCTTGGCTCCCGCTTCAGCCCCTTTTCCAGGGGAAGTGAATGGTTCTGTCTCTGGCATTACAGGTGCCACTGGGGCATGAAAAAAATTTTTGCAGCTAGCTTGGTGTCTTCCCAAGTGGCCACCCAGTTTCGTGCTTGAAATGTAGGCCCCTTGTGGTATAGGCTTCTGAGGGAATCTCCTGGTCTGTGGGTTGTGAAGACTGGGGAAAGCATGGTATCAGAGCTGGATAGCACCATCTCTCACAGCAGGTTCCCTCACAGCTTCCCTTGGCTAGCAGAGGGAGTTCCCTGACCCCTTGCACTTCCTGGGTGAGACAACGCCCCACCTTGCTTCTACTCACCCTTCGTGGGTTGCACCCACTGTTTAACCAGTCCCAATGAGATGAACTGGGTATCTCAGTTGCAAATGCAAAAATCACCTGCCTTCTGCGTTGGTCTCACTGGGAGCTGCAGACCAGAGCAGTTCCTATTTAGCCATCTTGCCCAGGAATTCTCTTTTTTCATTTTATATGAATTTTAGGATTTTTTTTCTAACTCTGTGAAAATTGACATTGGTAATTTGATAGAGATTGCATTGGGCAATGTGGTCATTTTAATGATATTAAGTCTTCTAATTCATGAGCATGGGCCTTTAGTATGTTGAGGCATATTTATTCTCTGCCTAGTTCTTTGAGGATTTTTATCATGATGGTATTCTGAATTTTACCAAATGCCTTCTCTGCATCTATTGAGATGTTCATATGGTTTTTGTCCTTAATTCTGTATATGTGATGTTTGTTGATTTTCATATATTGAACCATCCTTGCATTCCTGCAATAAATCTCACCTGATTATTGTGTATTTTTTTTAATGTGCTGTTGGATTTTCTTTGCTACTATGTTGTTGAGCATAACCATGTTATCATTGTGAGATTTTCTTCCTTAGGAATGACATAATAATAACTTTTATTGATTATCAAGAGAAATTTTGTTACAGCAACTATTCATTAGCCTCAAAATATTTTTGTGTTTGAAAGGATTTTAATATGTTAAATATTATTTAATTATTATTTATTAAATATCAAATATTTAATATATGAAATACTATTTAATATATTAAAATTAAACAATTTAATATATTAAAAAACTAAATATTTTAAATATTTAACTATAAAACATAATGTGAATATATTATATTATTATATTCACATTATGTCTAATATTAACACCCCTCAGAAATATTGAATCTTTCTTTTATGAGCTAAAATAGTAATTTCTCCATTTGATATCGTTATTACAGGTAAGGTTGATCTGAGGGCTTGTTATATGCCTGGTAGTTTAAGCTGATTTCACATATTAATACTCATTTAATTTCTATGAATTGTTATATGGTGGCTGGGCACGGTGGCTCACGCCTGTAATCCCAGCACTTTGGGAGGTGGGTGGATCATGAGATCAAGAGATTGGGATCATCCTGGTCAACATGGTGAAACCCCATTTCTACTAAAAATACAAAAATTAGCTGGGCATGGTGGCGCACGCCTGTAGTCCCAGCTACTCAGGGGGCTGAGGCTGGATTTAAGCTCCTTGCTTGAACCCAGGGGGTGGAGGTTGCAGTGAGCCGAGATCGTGCCATTGCACTCCAGCCTGGGTAACAAGAGCGAAATTCCATCTAAAAAAAAAATGTTATATGGTAGGAATTTTTATTCTGATTTTATGAGAATTTGTTACATTTCATATTTAGTATATCTGGCATATCTATTTTACACAATATATTTACATAAGATATAGAAATGAAGTATGTTTATAATTATATGAGCTAAAGAGGAAATGTTAGAGGTTTTTGCTTCCCAATTACTCAAAAATGTAGATAAAAGATTTGATATTTTGGTATGTAGGCTTTATATTTTCCACTAATTTATTCTTCTCTTAATATCAGGTTCCCAACAATCCTATTGTCCCTGATGTTCAAATCTGAAGTCAGTCTAAACTACTTAATAATATGTTCAAAGCAAACTATGTAAATGATGTTCTATTCTTTAAATGACATGCATCTGTTGGTTTCTTATAATTTTTTAATATTCTAATGCACATATACTTTTAAAACATGGATAGATGTGGAATTTTATGTTTAAATTCTCTCATCTTGGTACTGTCAATTATATACATTATAGATTATCTCTAAAAGAAAGGCTATTCTCATTCAGAAACTGTCTTTTTTTATTCATATACTAGCATAGCCCCACTGAGATACACATCTCACTGCAGGGTACAGTCAAAATAAATCTCTGGGGCCACAGATGACAACAGGATAAGTTCTCAAATTCTGGACTTGTTGTACACAGTATCATACTGTTCTGTTATTGTTTCCTAATGTAAAAAAATGTGATCTTTTAATAAAGGAACAAGATGTGTTGTAGAGGGTTAGACTTTAGGAGATTGATATAAGGGTCAAGCATCAGTATAAGCATCGGCAGATGCTTACTCCCTCTTTCTACTACTCCCTCAGTTAATTCAGACTGTCATTTCCATTTCTTCTACCAACCTGACACCTTTCTTTTATATTAAGGAGTTGATTTTTTTCACTGGTATGCTTTACTGTATACTTTGAATCACTTATTAATATTGGAAGTTAACATTCTTTATTCTTCAAAAAATCTGTGGCTTCTTTGAATAATTGCCGTTTCAGTGATATTCCTCATACCTTCAAATTTTGAAGGAGACTTCATCTAGAAGAGCATAGTAGATTTTATACGTATTGGTAACATGAAACATGCTTTCTGTATTGACTACTGTACATTATCACTCTGAAAAAGTATCATACACACTGTTATACAAATTTTCTCTCTCAAATGAAAGTATTACTTTAAGAGAGTTGGAATGTTTAAGATTTGAAATACTAAGCAAAATTGGATTATAATATTATTCTTAGTGTTATATATGGTAATATGTGGTTTATATTAATATTTCACTGAATATGATAATTTAGTTGTTAAAAGTAGATCAAGGAAGAGTTATCGACTATGTAAAATTTCTGACATTACTTCTCAAAAAATTTATTTTTTAAAAGGAGATTTGAAGGAATATCATTTATATTATTTATTCCTTTTAGAATGTCATAAAGATGAAATTTGCAAAATGTGTTTCTCCAAGTTTAGAAAATGGGATAACTTTTAAAATGTGGAACTTTTAATCCTAAAATATTAAAGGCCAATTCTCTTGTGACTTACAGTGAAAAAATAATCCAGGAGCCCATAACTGGTTGAAGGGAACGTTCTTATCATTCAATAAGCATTTGTGCATGTTTTCAGCCTTTTATACATTTTAGAGCCTTAGAAAATAAAAGTATATGCACACACATGCACACACACACACACACACACACGATATTTCAGATTGTGTCATTTAGATTTTAGTGGAGAATTTAAAAATAGAACAATTGTAATAATACAACAATTCAATAGTTTACCATTTTTAGAGTGCTTTCTTATATTAAATACGATACAGTTAAAGGGTTAAGAGAATGGATTTGCATGAGAAATACTTGGATTTAAATCCTGACTACTGTACAACGAGTTGTAAACTTGGACTAGTTATTTAATCCCTCCAAATTCCTGTGTTTTTCCTGTGAAAAACTAAGTTAAAAAAGTACTCTATATGGTTACTGTAAAGGTAAATGTAATTAAGCATGTAATATGCTTAAATGGTCCCTGCACTTCAGTAATAACAAGCATTAGCTATTTTAATTTTCTGAGCCTAATGAACATTAGCTATTTTATTTTTCTGAACCTTACAACAGTTTTGAAAGTTGACAAGAAGGCTGGGCACGGTGGCTCAAGTCTGTAATCCCAGCACTTTGGGAGGCCGAGGCGGGCAGATCACGAGGTCAAGAGATTGAGACCATCCTGGCCAACATGGTGAAACCCTGTCTCTACTAAAAATACAAAAAAATTAGCTGGGCCTGGTGGCATGCGCCTTTAGTCCCAGCTACTCAGGAGGCTGAGGCAGGAGAATTACTTGAACCTGGGAGGCGGAGGTTACAGTGAGCTGCAATTGTGTCACTGCACTCCAGCCTGGCGCCTGGCGACAGAGTGAGACTTTGTCTCAAAAAAAAAAAAAAAAAAAAAAAAAGAAAGAAAGAAAGTAGACAAGAAAACAACTCTTCTTCCCATTTTATAGAGGTAGATGATGGAGGCTCAGAGAGATTAGTGACATTTTCTAACAACATAGACTTGAATCAAAGTAAGAATCAGAAAGAAAAGAAACCCCCAGGACTTGTGATTTCTGGTCCACTATCTCAATAGATAAGATACATGAATTTTTAATAATTGAGAGAGACTTGACATAGGAAAGAACAGAAGTAATCTAAGAGTTTCTGATTTTTACATACTTTTGAGACACAGGGATATAGTTTGTGTTAGTATTAGCTAGAAACTTACCTTGAAATGATTCGAAGGGAGATAGGTTAGGATATGTCAGATATTCCCAGCTAAGAAGTCATATAATGCTTATGTAGTGTTGGTTAATAAATTCTGTTTATATACTTCATCCTTTTATGCCTAGTCTATGATTATACTTCTGCTTTTTTCAACTTGAACAGAGTTTCATTAATAATTTATTCATTAGATTAGGTATTAAGATTATACTTTCCCAAACATCATCACCCTTTCCTAGAAGGCATTTTATACTCGTATATGGTTTCAACTTAAGGTTTTTATCTTTTCTAATTTTTCATTCATTCATTCATTTCTTCCAGTCATTAATTCAGGCAGTCATTCAAACAAGTACTCACTATGGGCCTCTGTCATCCCTGAAGCTGCAGTTATGTATAGGTACAATATCTGGCCTTCAGTAGCTCAGTAGTCAATAAAGAAGATAAATATGTAAACTAATAAATTTCTGCTAAAGCAATAAATGCAATAGTGGAAGCAGTCATGAAGGGCTCACAGAAAACCAGGGTAGAAGTTAACACTGCCTTTTTTAGGTTCACAAGAGGGTTCTTGAAAGAGATATGAGCTGGATTTTTAAGGGCAAATAAAAATTTATTAGGCAAAAAGGTCTGAATTTTCTTTCTGATACCTGCAAGTAACTAATTTATCTCTGTTTTGCAAACATTCTGTAAATTGTTTCTTACTCTTTCTTTGTTTATACTAAATTATTTTTTAAATGCATTCCCAATGCTCAAATATATAATTTCTCAAAGCTTTCCTAATTCAGACCCTTAAAATAGAATGTAATTTGAAAATTCTCAGACTGTTTATCATTATACTAAGTTGTGGCTATTGCAGGAACATTTTTCTTGTAAATAATATTATTTTTGAAAATGTCTTTGAAATGTGGGATTTTATTTTGCTATATTTGAGTTATTTTGGAAGCCTTTTTAAAAAAGGCTTAATAGTATCCTGGACTTAAAAATCATTACAAATTGTTTTAGAAGAAGAAGTCTGTAAGATATGATTAAACTGTGATGTAACAATTCCCTAAATACTGTGCTGTTTAGGGGAGATAATAAGTTACCAGAACTTGGTCATGTTAATTATTTTATTATATACAGTCCAATGTGAGGGCATTTCATGTTACATGAATGAATATAATTATACTTTTCTTACAAAATAGGAATCATTATTTACTCTTAAAAATCACAAAATTATTTTAGCTCATTTTGTTTCAAAACATTTGTGTTTTAGATGGATTAAAAATTAAATAGAATGTAATTTGCATTCTATGTAAATAACTCAGCTTATTTTGAAATATCTTGTTTGTATATCCATTAAGATTGCACCTCTCTTAAGATTGAAATTTAGGTCAAATTACAACTTGAATTTAAATTTACTATAGAAAATAACTGTGCCATCTTTTAAAACTGCATTCTAAATTTTAAGCACAATAGATCAAAGTACATCTTATTTAAATAAATACTCTGGAATGAAGTCTCAATTGTTTTCTCACAAACTTTCTTAAAATAGTCACTGTTCTCAATATAAAATGTGAGGTTTAGCTTTATTTTAAAGAAAGATGAAAAGTTATTTATTTTAAAATTTTAATGGTTTTGCTTTTAAATTATGGTAATTTTCCTTTGGGGACATATTTATTTGAATTGTATGTGACATTATTTTTATTTCTTAAGGGTATGATTAAAAGTTTCATGGATGTCTACCAGCTTGCAAGCACTAGAATCACGACATTAGAGAAGGAAATGACATCTCATCGAAGTCACATTGCGGCCTTGAAATCAGAACTTCACACAGCTTGTCTGCGTGAAAATGCAAGTTTACAATCAGTAAGTCCTTGTCTAACAATATTTTTATAACTCTTTGAATCTTGGGTTACATTTAAATTTATATTTTTAATGTTCATAAGATCACTTGCCAATATATGTGATTTAGGGTAAATGATCAATCAAGTGACATAAAATTATTTGTGTGGAGAAATATTTGAAGGAAGAAAAGCAATTAATTTTTTCATTGTATTATGTATAAAGATATGCATATTGTTATCAATGCTAAAACACTACATCAAGATTCCTTTGTGTTTGGCAGTGCAGCTGACAGTTGGATTTGGCAGTCTGCATAGTTAAAGCTTGCAACTGTCTGAAGATTCAGTGTGTCCCATTAAGACAGAATATTATTAATTATGCGTATAACCAAAATGGTAATTAGAACATGTGATTATTCTCTGTAGAAAACTAGACTTATCCATAATACATGCCTAGCTAAAGATGCATGTTGTGATTCATCTATATGATTAAAATTCAGTTTCAGCAGTTATTTTTTTGTCTTAAAATTTTAGCCCATGATGAAATTTGGGCTCACTTAAGACTAAAAAAAAAATTTCTACACTTGAAATATAGTGTTTGGGGAGTTTTAAAAACTGAATGTATAGTGATATAAAGGAGTAAGTAAACATTTAAACTTTTCCTCAAACAGTGAGATTCAAAAGGTTACCAATAATTGGAATGTCTTTTTAATTTTTTCTTTGGTTTGATTATAGAAGATTGGGGGACTTATAAAGAAAACCAGTATCATTTTGCTATTCAGCTGTTGACCCATTTCATATGCTACATTCAGCAGAAGAAAGAGTTAGCATTAAAACAAATAGATGTATGGCTCTGGTCTGATTTCTCACCTGGTTTTAGCTCAAGTGTCAGCATTCAAATAAAGCCTTTGTAAACATGGTATTCAAAATCACAACCATCAACCCTCCTTGCCCCCTGAAAAAACTCTCTTATCTCTCTGTCTCTCTTTTGCTTCCTATTTTTTGTCTCCCTTCTATTTTTCTGATTTTATTTTTTCCCTCTAGCAGTTATCATCAAAACTTGACATATGGTGCATTTTATTTGCTTATTGTGTGTTTGCTCCTTACCCTCAGTAGAATATAAGTTCTATAAAGAAAAGCAGTTTTTAGTGTTTGCTTCACTGCTGTGAAGATATTCCGTTTCAAGAGTAGTCTGTCTTATAGTAGGTGTTCAATAAATATTTATTGAGTGAAAAATATTAGTGATTTTCCAATAAATGTAAAAAGGCAGTTATTTGGGACCTGAGTTATGAGTTCAGTTTTTAAAATGACTTTGTTAATTTCTTAATGAGAGAATAGTAAATTTGACCTCCACCAAGAGAAATTAAAATGAAGAGGAAACTTTTAAAAATTGTGGAGTATTTGGAATTTAGTCTAGCCTTTCTCTGAAACGTGCTCACATTTCTTCCTGTTAACTCTGATTTGATTGGTTAATATTATATTGTACTGTTTAAGTTGTATCAGCTTTGTTGGGTTATACTATTGTTTATTACTTTTTACTATTATTTAATATAAAAACAATTACTTGTATTTTAAGAAGACCAAACTTGGTGAGATTGTTTTTCCGTGGGTTCAAAAAATTTTTACCGATAGTTATGCTACTGGTATCTTAATGAAAGTGTGCTTAATATACCTCACAATCATAACAAAGCTCTACTTCTCAACCTTTTTTCTCCTTTGAACATATCTGCAGAATATATTCATCATTTCATTTAGAAGAGGTGGTTCACCTGTTAGTGATTTTTCATCTATAGAATGTGAAAAATTCCCCCAGGTGATTCTGATGTATCCTTTTTGGAGAATGTAGCCTAATTCTATGTCTTGACAGGATGTGTGCTCTCTTATCTTTTCCTTTAGTTGAGAATCACTGTTTTAAAAATAATAAACTTGTATAATGATTTTTATTTTTAAAAGATATTTATATATGCATTTACTAACTTGAACTTTTTAAGAACTCCCTAAAGGAAGTAGAAAAACAAACTTTTGTCTTTGTGTTTTATAGATGAGAGGCAATATTGTTTTGTGGATAAAAGCATGGGCTCTGGAGTTATATCCATTAGGAATACTCTTAAACGTAAATAACAGAAAATCTGACAAGCACAACTTAAAAAAAATAGAGGAATGCAGATATCTCTTTGACCTACTAATTTCATTTTCTTTGGATATATACCCAGTTGCGGGATTGCTGGATCACTTAATAGTTCTAGTTTTAATTTTTTTTTCATTTATATATTTTTATTTGGAAATGTTTATATCAGTACAAGGAAACAATTTTGGAGACACTAAATGTCATCAGTTATCATTAGTTTATTATAAAAGAGAGATATGGAAATTATTTACATGATGACAGATTTCAGAACTTCAGTGGAATGGGCAGCTTCACATTGATGCCATATCAATAGTGACTTATTTCAGTCTATGTACTTTCCAAGAATGTCACCATCTCTAAATAGGAAATAATCCTTGTCATCTAGAACGACTTCGGTGCCTCCATATTCTGGGAGAAGAACTTTATCTCCAACTTTCATGCTAACTCGTTAAATCTGTCCACCCTTTCCTTTAGAACCCGATCCAACAGCGATTACTGTTGCTTGCAATACTTTTCCTTGAGATTTTTCTGGAAGCATAATGCCTCCTTTGGTTACAGTTTCAGCAGCACTCCTTTCAACCAATACTTGGTCAAAGAGTGGGAGAAACTTTATAAACGCCTGTCCTGCCATGACTCCCTCTGCCTCAGACTGGTACTCTGCTCTGGCGCCTCTAGTTTTAATTTTTTGAGGAACCCTCATGCTGTTTTCCATGACTGTACTAATTTACATTTCCACAACCAGCATGTGCACAGATTCCTTTTTCTCCACATTTTCACCAACACTTATCTTTTGTTTTTTGTTAGTAGCCATTGTAACAGGAGTGAGGTGATATCTCACTATGGTTTTCGTTTGCATTTTCCCAATGATTAGTGATATTGAGCATTTTTTCATATATATGTCCATTTGCATGCCTTCTTTTGAGAAATGTCTATTTAGGTCTTTTGCCAATTAAAAAAATCAGGTTATTTGTTTTTTTGCTGCTGTTTGAGGTCGTTACATATTTTGGATATTAATCCCTTGTCAGATGCATAGCTTGCAAATATTTTCTCCCATCCTGTATGTTGTCTTCACTGTATTGATTGTTTCCTTTGCTGTGCAGTAGCTTTTTAGTTTGATTTAATCCCATTTGTCTATTTCTGCTTTTATTGTCTATAACTTTTAAGGTCATATCCCAAAAAATCATTGCCAAGACCAATGGCATGGAGTTTCCCCACTATGCTTTCTTCTAGTAGTTTCAAAGTTGTGATATCTGCACCCCTTCCTATGTTTGTCACAGTACTGTTCACAATAGCCAAGATATATAATCAGCCCAAGTATTCATCAATGGATGGATGGATGAAGGAAATATGGTACATATACACAATAAATACCATTCAGTCATAAAAAAGAAAACGATATTTCATTTATGACAACATGGATGACTCTGTAGGACATCATATTAAATGAAATAAGCTAGGCACAGAAAGACAAATACTGCATCTCACTCATATGTAGAATCTAAAAAAGTAATTTTGTGGTAGAGAACAGATTGGTGGTTATCAGAGGCTGGAGTGGTTAGGGGAGAGGAAGCAATGAGGAGATGTTGGTCAGAGAATGTGTAATTACGGTTAGATAGAGGAAATAAGTTCTAGATCTCTATTGTACAACATGGTGACTATAGTTAATAAAGACATATTATATTCTTGAAAAATACAAAGAGTGGATTTTAAGTGTTCCCACCATAAAAATAACTATGTAAGGTATTACATTTGCTAATTAGCTGGATTTAATAATTTTACCATGTATGTATACTTCAAAACATGTTATACATGATAAATATATGCAATTTCATCTGTCAGTTAAAAAAATAGAGAACAGGAAGTCTAGAAGTAGGTGGTTATTGTTATTAGTGGCTCAAAGTCTCTGTGATGGAAAGAAGAAACTGAGAAAGACCAGTGTGGCTGGTGGAAGAAAGCAAAGGCAAGAGAGCTCTAATATAAGAATGGTTCAGAGAAAAAGGCAGAGGTCAGACTTTGTTCTTTGTCCTAAGAGCAGAGAAAAAGTCACTGAAAAATTTTAAAGGAGGAAGGAGCTTAGATTTCCATTTAAAAAAAGATCACTTTGGCTGCAGTGTGAGGAACAAGTTAGACATGAAGAACAAGAGAAAATGGTGTGACTGAAACAATTCCTAGTTTTTTTGCATTTGGAATGGATTAATGGTCTAATTTACTGATAAAGAAAACAATGGGATGGGGAGATATTGTGAATTTAGTTTTGAGTATGTTGAGTTTGAATTTCCCTTAATCTAATGTCTGGGAATATTAACATCCACTGACATAGATGGTTTGAGCATCTGTAGATGGTTTGAGGTAGTACTTTTTATTATCATATCTGAAAAGCACTGAGTGAGTGCTAATTTCCTTTCCTTTGGAACTCACACATCTCTGTGTTCCTTATTACATAGACCATTTTCTACCTGTGTGTAACAATATGGTAATAATCATTAAGTGGACATTATTTGAGGGATGGAGACAGAGGTGAATAAGACATTATCTGTGCCCTGGTGAGTTCCTCTTCTCGCTGGGTGAACAGAGACATAAGCAAATCACAAAAATAGGAACATAAAAACAATCTGTGTATGCACAGATGAGAGACAAGTACATTCTGTCTAACATTGTCAGAAGAAGGGCTGAGTAGATAATATATTTGTAGGAGTCTCTGAATAATGTATAGCAATGGGACACCTTGTAAAGTGAGAAGAGCAATCAAAATATAAATTTTATGTTGATTTAAGGCATGAGTCTTTTGGATAGTACATATGTTTAATGAATGAAATTATGAATTTGTATAATAGGAGATGTATTGTTATTTTGGTTCCATTCCCCCTCTTAATTAAAGCCACCCAACTCACCCAAACAGCCTGTACCCTGTGAGCCCAAGACTGCTTGCAATAGTCATTCCAAACTTCACCTTCATTGTTTCCCAGTCCATTCTTGCACCATCCAATTCTATCTCTTTACTTTGTAATCTGATTTGATTCCACTTCTGACCATTTTGTTCTTGATGCTCCTATTTGGTCTCCCTAATATTTTTATTTTGACCATTCTCAAAACTTTATTAACCAGCTATCTCCTCCAACACCTACTCCACCTGCTATTTCCCCCTTCTCACAGAAGGCTTTAGAATCACACAGGCCTGAATATACATTCTGGCACTGTTATTCATTAGCCATGCAAACACTCTGAGCATCAATTTTGATATTTGTAATATATAGATGAAAATGCCCACATTGTAGGGTTGTTATGGGGATGAAACAAGGACACAGTGTCTGGCATATTAGTAGGTGATCGACAAATATTAGTTCTCTTATCTGTCTGTAAAAAAGATTCTCTACAGCTAAGTTATACATATAACATTAAGAAATATAAGTTAACTTGAGGACATATTTTTATTTGTAGGTGAAAGAACTAAAACAACCCTTATATCAGTGCTTTTAGCATATAATAAGTACAGTATTACCACTAATTGTTACAATTTATTTAGTGAATCAAGCAGCCAGTATATACTCATTGCTACTTATCCAGCCATTTTACCAGATAAAAATAAATGTTCATTATTAATAAAAAACATGTTATGTCATTGTGATACATATAAATAGACTGATTATACTGTAGACATGAATAATTATCTTTAAAAACTATCCCTCTTTAGGTAACATTTTCAGTTTTCTTAGCAACATCCAATAATAATGCTGGAGATCATGTAAAATTTCTCATCAATTGTATACTTGACAGTACTTGAACTTTTCTGGTATGTTGGTCTTTGGCCTGTTCACTTAGAACTGCTCTAGAGCTTTCATCTTGAGTTATAATAACTAGAAAGCACTTTGAGTAAAGAGCTTTGAGTCCCATATAGCCCAGTAGAGAACAGTACAGCAGTCAGAACCAATTACTTGTGGGTGTTTGGAGACCAGCACACCCACAGCTATGGAGAAACATGATACTTCAATCTCGAAACATAGAATGCCAAACCCAAATACTTTGCTGTGAGTTATGATGCTGCAAACTACGGTATTGATTTGCTTCATTTCCACCATATGTATAAGCAGTATGTTTTTAATTTATAGGACTTTATTTATGAGGAAATAATAAATTACAACTCAGAGGACCATCCCTATCTTTGTAGGAGAAATATCTTTACATCATTGTTCAGATTATGTCAGATTTGATACTTGTCATGTGGTATTATATTGTTAATAAAGGTAAACTGTTTAGATAGTTTGGTTCTAAATACTTTGGTTCAGTTAAGATGAAAAAAAAAGAATTCTCTTTCTCTTAAATTCCAAAATAATATTTCACCACCTTTATTTTCATTATATTTTATGGATCGCAGAGAGATCATTTGTTAATATTAGTGTTATGTGAATAGAGAAACTGATACAGAATTCAAGTATTTTTCTCCAGGTAAGTTGCTTCCATAAACATTCAAATACTTTATCTTAATTGATTATTGGTATTCATTATTGAGTTTTTAGTCCTTTGAGAATATTTTTTGAAACAGTTGTTAGACAGTTTGTTGTGAGAGGTTATACAGTACACTTCAGTGGTATAAAGTACAGATTCTGGAGTTTAACTTTCTGGCTTTTAATTAGGAACCAATCAGACTACAAGCCAAGACCTCTGATTCCCTGTCAGGTGCTTTCCAATGAGACTGCAATGTGGAATAAGACAAATCTTTACCATCATGGCACTTCAAATATAGTTGCAAATACAACCATTTTACAAGTAATTAGAAGAGGGCTGTTAAAGTGCGTGCACAGATTGTTTTCAGAGCACATAACTGAGGGACTTCACTTGGGCTTGATTAAGGAAAGTCCTGCTTGAGGAATTGAAATCTCAGTTGAAAAAATGAAGTTTAAGTCAGAGTTGACATGAGAAAGCATGGGGAGCTCAAGGGACTGTAAGATGTTTAGCATGGCTGGAGCAGAGCAGACTAAATGGAGAATTGTGAGAGATGACACTGGAGGAAAAGGGGCCAGCCGTGTGGCATATAATCTGTAATAAATTACACTGTTGGAGAAACTCTATCTGATATCTCTGAAAACTACATTATAAAACATTTACTCCTTTTGCTTTATTTTCCTTATTCCAAATTTCATTTTTTCCCATTTGTTCCCAAAATTCACCTGCATTTTATGCCATAAGAGAACTCATTTTACCCTTTTGCTGAATACTGCTTAGAGTTTCATTAAATTCTCTCATATTTTTGTTGTGACTGCCAGCTCTGGCCTTTGTATACTAGTAGAGCTGAATAAGGAAAACATGAAATATCAAAACATGCCTAGTCAACATGCAAACATTTATTTTTTTAATCCTTGGCATACATTTCCAAACTTTTAAAGGTTTCTCATATTCTAGAAACTCAACAGTTGTTTATGTAGGAAACAGGGGCCTGGAGGTATTAATGCATATTCCAGTGGCCTCATACCTTCTTTCTAGAATTTTGTTTTATGTAATGCAATTTAAGAAGATCTACTTTCATGATGGTGACTAACCCAAATCCTGATAGTGACTTTTGGGACATGATATAAATTTTATATTTATATAAATATAAGTATACATTCATATAATGTAAAAACATTATATATTAGGTATATATTTGCATATAAGCATAAACATTAATACATATTTATATAGTTCTATTCTTCAGTGATGAAGTTTTACAAGGTTGGAGCAAGAAGTGCGAGAAATAAAATTTCAAAGTGATCAGTACAATTGATTAGTAATTAAGTTGCAGAAAATATGGATAGTAACTGGAAACATAATGCAGTAATACTATTAGTTTTCAAAGAATGGCAGCAACTAACTATATTTCTGAGTATCTCCCCTACTATTTTATCTTTTTTACTAAATTGATTTCTTTAAGGGTCTCAGTTATCTATTAAACATTTGCACTTTGATTTTCTGCAAACACCTGACATTCACTGAGGTCCCAAACTGAACCCTTTTTTTCTGAAACATAGTCTCGTTCTTTCGCCCAGGGTGGAGTGCAGTGGTACGATCTCGGCTCACTGCAGCCTCCACCTCCCAGGTTCAAGTGATTCTCTGGCCTCAGCCTCCCAAGTAGCTGGGACTACAGGCGCATGCCACCACACCCGGCTATTTTTTTGTATTTTTAGTGACAGGATTTCACCTTGTTCAAGATGGTCTCGATCTTCTGACCTCGTGATCCGCCGGCCTCAGACTCCCAAAGTGCTGGGATTACAGGCATGAGCCACCACGCCTGGCCCTGAACACTTTTTTCAACACTTCCATGCCCTGTTTTTCCGAATTCTACTTTGCCTACGTTGCTTGTCTCTGAAATAACTGTCCACCTTGCAGCCCAAGGAATATTCCTTAACTTTTGTTCCACTTTCCTTCTAGCACCAATATTTAATCTATTGCTAAGCCTTACTGTTTCTACCACCACAAATCTCTTAGACCCATCTCTTATTTCTATATTTATGGTCACATGACCATTTCTCTGGACTATTGCAGTCATCTTCCAGTAAGTTTTCTTTTATCTAGTCTTTTTTCTTCTATCCTCTCTGCCATATTAGCGCCAGAGTTATCTTTCCAAAACATATATATAGTCATGTCATAGCATTACTCAGAACATTTCAAAACTTTTAAAGGTTTCTCATATTCTAGAACCTCAAGAGTTTTTTTTCTCTCTCTCTACAGTTTCCTCATAATAAAGTATGAGGTTTTTTTTTTACCATTAACATTCTGTCATATTCTAACTCCTGGTTTTTTAGACCATTGTTCATTTGGCAGAAGTAAGAGTTCCTCTGTGCTGATCGTTTATCATTGTATTTATATGTTCAGATTCTGTATAGTAGTCTGACTTATAAAACCAGTTAGTTGTATATGTATTACTGCATTGTGAGTCTTTCAGGTGATGTCTTAGTCATTTTTATAATCCATTATAATGATCTGACTTTAATAAATGCTGGTCAATTTGAATTGAACTTAATTAGAAGATCACTCCTTTCATATTTGTTTGATCTATACTTCATATTGGACATATAGCTTTGCACAAACCATGATTCCCTCCAAACTTTTTCCACACCAGATTTTCTTTAATTTCCATTAAACTGCTATGTATTATTCTGTGTTAGCACTTAATAAAAACAAATAGCATAATTTAAGTATTATTCTATATATGGTAAAATTTTAAGTAAATACTTTCAAATAATATAAATTGGATATTTTTCTTCTCATTACTTTTCCCCAAAAAAAGACAACACACAATTATTTGCCACAAAGAAGATTTTTTTCGACATACCACTTAAATGATTTTGTCAGATATTTTGGCACCCCTACCTCTGTGTATTTACATAGAGGTGCATAAAATAACCATCTTAATACCTTTTACTCACATGCTAAGTACTCAATAAGTGTTTGTTAGTGACAATGATATATAAAGTTAAAACGAACTCTACCTAGGCCTAGCAAAAAGTAAGAGAAACAGAGGTCTAGTTTACATAAATTGGTAGAAAGTTTATTTTCAAAAATGTATTCCTTGAAGTCTTCCCTAACACTATATACAGAAATTAACTAAAAATGGATCAAAGACCTACATGTAAGAGCTAAAACTATAAAAAAAGTTTAGAAATTATGTTTTAAACTGACACATTATAATTGTACATATATCCAGGGTATAATTTGATGTTTTGATACATATTTATGTTGTATAATGATCCAGTCAGGGTAGTTAGTGTATCCATAATCTCATGCATTTATCATTTCTTTGTGGTGAAAACATTCAAAAGCCTCTCTTCAAGCTGTTTTTTTAATATATATCATTTTACCATTAACCATAGTCACATCCACACAATAAATATTGGAGTGCACTTATCTCTTTGATCTACTGATTCCATTTCCTTTGGATATATACCCAGTAGTGGTATTTCTGGGTCATATGGTAGTTCTGTTTTTAACTTTTTGAGGAAACTCCATACTGTTTTCCATTAATAGCTATACTACTTTACAATTCTACCAACAGTGTGTAAGTGTTCCCTTTTTTTTTATATCCATGAAAAAAACCAACATTTGTTTTCCTTTGCCTTTTTGGTAATAATGATCATAACTGAAATGAGAATATATCTCAATGCAGAGAAGATATCTGCATTTCCCTGATGGTTTTTTTTCATAAGCCTATTATATACTCATATGTCTTCTTTGAGAAATGTCTATTCAGGTCTTTTGCCTATTTTTAAATTGGGTTATTTCTCTTTTTTTTGAGACGGAGTTTCGCTCTTGTTACCCAAGCTGGAGTGCAATGGAGCGATCTCGGCTCACCGCAACCTCCACCTCCTGGGTTCAAGCAATTCTCCTGCCTCAGCCTCCCGAGTAGCTGGGACTACAGGCATGTGCCACCACGCCCAGCTAATTTTTTTGTATTTTTGGTAGAGATGGGCTTTCACCATGTTGACCAGTATGGTCTTGATCTCTTGACCTTATGATCCACCCGCCTTGGCCTCCCAAAGTGCCGGGATTATAGGCGTGAGCCACCGTGCCCGGCCAGGTTATTTCTTTTTTATATTTTTGCTGTTGAGTTGTTTGAGTTTCTTATATATTCTGGATATTAACCCTTTGAGAGATGTATAATTTACATATATTTTTTGCAATTCTGTATGTTGTCTCTTTAATTCTGTCAGTAGTTTTCTTTGCTGTGCAAAAGCTGTTTCATTTGATGTAATCACATTTGTCTATTTTTGCTTTTGTTGCCTGTGCTTTTGAGGTCTGACTTGAAAAATCCTTGCCCAACCCAATATCATGAAGCATTTCTCCTATGTTTTCTTCTAGTGCTGTCATAGCTTGCATTTTACATTTAAGTCTGTAATCCATTTTGAGTTGATTTTTTGATATGGTAAGAGGTAGGGGGTCTAATGCCATTCTTTTACATATGGATATTTAGTTTTCCCAACACCATTTATTGAAAAGATTGTCCTTTCCCCAGTGTGTGTGCTTAGCACCTTAGGTTCATGAATTTATTCCTGGGTTGTATGTTCAGTTCCATTTGTCTGTGTGTCTGTTTTTATGCCAGTACCATGCTGTTTTGCTTACTCTACCTTTGTAGTATGTTTTGAAGTCAGGTAGTATGATGCCTGCAGCTTTGTTTTATTTGCTCAGAATTGTTTTGGCTATTCAGGGTTTTTGTGTGTGTATGTGATTCCACATAAATTTTAGGATTTATTTTTTTCTATTTCTGTGAAGAATGTCATTGATTTTTTGATAGGGACTCCATTACATCTGTAGATTTCTTTGGGTTGTATGGCCATTTTAACAAGATTAATTCTTCCAGACTATGAACCCGAGATATCTTTTCATTTATTTGTATATTCTTCATTTTCTTTTATTAAAATTTTATGGTGTTCAGTATATTTTTCACATCTTGGTTACATTGCTTCATAGATATCTTACTTTTTTATAGCTATTATAAATGGAATTGTTTTCTTGATTCCTCTTTCAGATAATTCACTATTTGGATATAAAAATGCTGCTAATTTGTTGTATTGATTTTGTATCCTGAAACTTTACTGAATTCATTTATTAGTTGTAACAGGCTTTTTTGGTGGAGTTCTTGGGGTTTTCTATGTATAAGATCATATTTTCTGCAAACAGGGACAACTTGACATCCTCTTTTTCAATTTAGGTGCCTTTCGTTTCTTTCTTTTGCATAATTGCTCTGGCTAAGACTTCCAGTACCTTGCTGAATAGAAGTAGTGAACGTGGGTGTCCTTCTTTTCTTCCTGATCTTAGGGGGAAAACATCTTTTCCCCATAAAATATGATGTTAGCTGTGGGATTCCCATAAGGCCTTTATTGTTTTGAGGTACATAGCTTTTATTCCTCACTTGTTGAGTGATTTTTATCATGACAGATATTGACTTTTGTCATCCTTTTTCTGTGTCTATTAAAATGATCATATAGTTTTTGTCTTTACATGTTAATGTGGTACATCACATTTATGGATTTGTGTATATTAAACCATTCTTGCATCCCCATGATGAATTATGTTGATCACAGTGAATAATCTTTTTAATGTGCTGTTGAGTTTGGTTTGATAGTATCTTGTTGGGAAAGTTTGCCACTATGTTCATCAGGGATATTAGCCTGTAGTTTTTTTCTTTTTTTGTCTGTGTGTCCTTTTGCAGTTTTGGAATCAGGATAATGCTGACCTCATGAAATGAATTTAAAAGTATTTCCTCCTATTCAGTTTTCTGGAATAGTTTGAGAAGAATTTTTATTTATTCTTCTTAAATATTAGCTAGATTTCAGCAGTAAAGTTATCAAGTCCTGAACTTTTCTTTGATGGAAGATGTTTTATTACTGATTCCGTTTCCTCACTTATTATTGGTCTGTTCAGATTTTCTATTTCTTCATAATTTAATCTTGGAAGGTTGTATGCATCCAGGCATTTATCCATTTTTTCTTTGTGATCAAATTTTTTGCTATAATTGTTCATAGTAGTAGCTTATGATCCTTTTTATTTCTTTGATATCAGTTGTGATATCTTCTTTTTCATCTCTGATATTATTTATTTTTTCTCTACTTTTCTTTGTCTTGCTAAAGAGTTACCAATTGTGTTTACTTTTTCAAAAAACAATGCTTCAGTTTATTGATCTTTTAAATTATTATTCTTAGTATCTATTTTTAATAATTATTTCCATCCGTCTATCAATTCTGGGCTTAGTTCGTTCTCATTTTTCTAATTCTTGGAGGTGCATCATTCAGTTGTTTATTAGAAATCTTTTTTCTTTTTAAATGTAGATGTTTATTGCTATAAGCTTTCCTGCAAGAATGGCTTTTGCGTTGTCTCGTAGATTTTGTTATGATATCTTTCCATTCTCATTTGTCTCAGGGAATTTAAAAATGTTCTCTTAATTTCCTTGAACCCTTACCTTATACTACATAAAAAATTAAGTCAAAATGGATTAAAAACCTATATATAAGGTCTAAAACTATAAAATGCTTAGTAAAACACATAGCAATAAAAGACAAAAAATCTTCATGAGCTTGGATTTGGCAATGGATTCTTAGATATGACACCAAAAGGATAAGTGACAAAAGAAAAAAATAAATTGAACTTCTTCAAAATTAAAAGAATGGAAAGACTCTATTAAGACAGTGAAAAGAAAACCCATAGAATGGGAGAAAATATGTATAATTATATATCTAATTGATACCTAATATCTATACTATACAAAGAACTCTTATAACTCAACAACAAAAAGATAATCGAATTTTTAAAAAATCTCAGAGGACTTCAACAGCTAATTCTCTATAGAAAACAGACTTTGGGAGGCTGAGGCAAGAGGATCACTTGACGCCAGGGAAACAAGCCTGGGTAATGTAGTGAGACCTCATCTCTACAAAAACTAACAAAGATTAACTGGGCATGGTGGCATGTGCTTGTAGTCCTGGCTACATGAGAGGCCAAGGTGAGAGGATTGCTTGAGCCTAGGAGTTCAAGCTGCAGTTAGCTATGATCATGCCACTGTACTCCAGCCTAGGCAACAGTGTGAGACCCTGTCTCAAAAAAAAAAAAATCAAAATCAAATAAAAACCACAGTGAGATACCACTTTACACTCACTAGGATAGCCATAATTAAAGGAAAATAACAAACACTGAAAGAGTATAGAGAAATTGGAAACTTTATACGTTGCTGTTGGGAATGTAAAGTGGTAAACTACTGTGAAAAATGATTCCTCAATAAATTAAACTTGGAGTTACCATATGACCCAGCAGATTCACTCCTACATATGTACTCCAAAGAACTGAAAATAGACATTCATACAGATACCTGTATACAAATATTTATAGCAGCACTATTTACAAAGCCAAAAGGTGGAAACAATCCATATGTTAATCAGTTCATGAATGGGTAAATGCCATATATCCAAACTGTGGACTAATATAATTCAGCAATAAGAAGGAATGAAATACTGATATGTGTTACAACACAGATGCACTGTGAAATCATTACCCTAGTGAAAGAAGCCAGACTCAAAAGGCCACATTTGTAAGATTCCATTTTATATGAAATATCCAGAATAGGCAAATCCATGGAGACAAGAAAGCACATTTGTGGTTGACAGAGGCTGAGGGAGGAGAGAATGGCGAGTGACTGTTTGACGAGTATGGGATTTCATTATGGGGTGATGAAAAGGTTCTGGAACTATATGGTGGTGATGGTTGCATAATGTCATGGATGTGCCTGATGACATTGAATTGTATACTTTAAAATTGCAAAAATGATAAATTTTATGTGTTTTTTTTACCTCATTAAAATATTTCTTTGAGTTCTTGGATGGTGTAGAATAGGCAGGTAGTTTGCTGCTTACACAGGATGGCAATATGTTGTAATGAAAAGAGCATGACAGGAAATTTGGGTTCTAGAGTGAACTTCGCTGTTGACTCATCCCAAAACTTTGGGAAATAAATTGCACTGTCTCCCTGGGACTTGGTTTTCCTGGCTATAAAATGAAAGATTGCTATATGATGAACTCTAAATTCCCTGTCAGCTTTAAAATTCTTCCATTGAAGTTACAAATACTGATTTTGAATCCAAGATTCTAACTATGTTTTGTCCTGTTCCTCTGTCAGTTTACAACAACAGAATAAGTATGTTTTAAAATTTATAATATAACTATATGTTGAATTTGGTTATATTCAACATATAATGTAAATGTAAGCCATTTACAATTGTATACCAGTTATGTAAATCTCACAATGTGACTTGTAACTAGGTAGTCAATAAATCCCCAAAGTAATCAAAAAATGTATTAGTGTATTTGTAAGGAGTATTTCCTTTTTTATGCAACATTTTTTGATATTTAATATGTTAGGAATGTGAACTTTTAACTCGTTAGACTATTGTAACATATTTGAAAATTATAGTAATTTGATTAAAATGTTGCCTATAAGGCAAAAGTCTTAGTTAATAGAATCCATATGTAATTACAAGGCGGAACTAAATGTAATCAGACTCAAGTGACTAGTGCCTTCATATTGATAGTTTTACAATGGCCTCTGGGGTTGAAAGTTTAAATGTTACAGAATGTAACATCATTGCAGAAAACAATTTAGGCTGGCAATTTAGCTGTTTGAAAGTCATCAACATAGATAAGTGATAAGATATGACTGACACATTCTAGATTCTCATCATTTTATGAGTAGGTACTGTTGGCAGATGGTAGAAGGACGAGACTGGTGTGCCTGTGGAAGACCATGCTCTGCGGCACTGTTATATAAACAGACCCAGATGAAGGTCCATGCTAGAAGCCAAGCCTCAGCCTTTTTTTCTTTTTTTAATAACAGAGTTGCTTAATTTGGGTAATTTCATTTGAATCATGTGAAAGTTATAGACACAACACTATGCACCAAGCCACAAAAAAGTTAAAATTTTTTTCCTGAACTTAAAAAAAAATATTTTTTCTCTGGACAGTTTTAAGAGTTGACATCCTGTGTTAGAGTTCTCTAATCATCACCAGCACAATTTACAATCAGAACACACAGAGAGCCAGTTCAGACCAGCTCATCTGTTGATCTTGGCAGAGACCCTTCATCTCACTGTGTGCAGCTGCCACTTGAGAGTTAAGGGGACTCAGCAGAGAGAGAGAGGAGGGTGGGATGCAAGGCTGGTCAAGGCATGAACACTTGGGCCTGCTCCATTTCAACAGTTGTATGTTGCTTCAAAAAATAGTCTTTTTTATTATACTGCCTCCCCCCATCCCCTTAACCTGAAATTAAACGAGGACCTCTCATGAACCACTGCGCTCCAGGCATAAGAAATTGTAATGTCTGACTTCCAGAAACAGTCCCGTCAAAATGTGCTTCTGATTAGGTGGCTTAATTACAGCTGTGAAAACAATGTTGATTTAGGCCTCAAGATTCCAGGGCATGTCAGCCGTTATTAGCTAACCTTGGACTGAATCCATCGTTTTAAAACTCTGTACCACTAAAGTCACCCTGTTTGACAACTTTTTATTTAGGTGGAAAGATTGCCAGAAGCAACACGTTTTATACAAAATATTGTTCAGTGCACAATTTCAACTGCATCACCATTAGTGGACATTAAAGAGATATTTAACTTTGCACTTTATCAAGAACAAGGAAGTGCTGTCAGTAAAAACAGTAAGTTTTGAATAGTATTTTTAAAGAGTTGACTGACATATGAATTAATTTTAATTCCTTTAATTCAGTTTTATTTCAAATCCAGCATGTTGGTTTAACCACCCAATTTTATTACACCTAAATTTTCCTGACAGTTTCATTTGCTGTTAGGAAATAAAATTGCATTTTTTTTCAACATGGGAAATAATGGCTAGTTTTAAAAATGTTGTGTTTGAAACTTCCTTTGCCTCAAGCTGGTTCAGACAGAACCTCAGTTTACTTTTAGAAGGAAATGAACCTCATTTAATTGTTTTTAATATTTTAATATAATATAAGTAAGTTTTTTCATAGTGAGAAAACTTATTAGACTCATGTATTTACAGCTTCCAGAGAGGTAAATGCTGTAATAATTAGATGATTCCAATACTTTAGAATTTTCTATGCAATTGTCACTGGTATAAATACGATAAACTATATATACTAAGTAGTTTCCATTCTATTGTATTTTAGATGTCTAAAATTCTCCTTATATTACTATGAGTAATTATTTGTCATTATTTTAAAGGGCATTACAAAGAAAGCACACTGGGGAGTTAAACAACAAACATAAAGAATCATAATTCTCATTATAATTTTGGAAGAAAATTTTGCTTGAAAATGCAGAATTTATGCCAAGCTGAATACCTAAGAGAGAGAGAGCTAAATGATTTCTTTAAAGTGAAATCTCCCACACCCAAGACATTAAATACAGTGATGTGGGTGGTCAAAGCACATCTTTTTCTACTGGGTAAACTCATTGAATATTTAACTCTGTTACTCTGAATCATGTATGGACAAGGAAGCTTTTGTCCAAGTTGAGTTAAGAGTTAATACATAGATAACTAATTATGAGGAATGGATGGGTGAAGAGATAGGTTGGCAATATAGTATGTTTGTTTTGAAAGAGAAAGATGAGTAACTGATTCAAGATAGAGAACAAATTAGTAATCCATAATCTAAATAATGTCAGTAACACCTAATTGCCAGATACTGAAGAGACACTTTACACCTGTATCCACCTCATCTATGATTTCATTTAATCTTCATACCAATCTTATGAGGGAAATGTTAATTCCCCATATTGCAGATGAGGCAACTCATCCCAGAGAGAATATGTAATTTGCTCAATATTGTGCTGATTGGGTCTAGATTGGAGTCCCTATCTGTGTGTCCAAAACCTGTGCTCTAAACTAAAGATGGGAATAGATTTTCTTTTTGAAAATGAATTCCAGGTTATAAAATAGTAGGGAAAAATTAAGAATGACCAAGTTTAGATAGAATATGCCTTACTCTGTACACACTATTAATAGAGAGGAACAGTTAAGCTTAAATAAAAGTTTTACAGTTTTCTATGAAAAAAACTAATTTCTTTTTTTTTTTTTTTTAAATGACTGTGAAAGACTGACAAATTCACTGGGTCTATGGCTAAGGTCTTTTACCTAGAACAAAAGGAACTTTCTCTTTCCTTTTGAAGTTATTTTATGCACAGAGAATTGAAAGTGTACATTCTTCCATGTTAGACTACTTTGAAGTTTGGATATATTGCATTTGTTCTTAAGATTCTATGTTAGCTGAGAAATTGGGAAGAAATAGCTGTCTTTCCAAGAACTTTGGCTTAGGGCATACTTTGATAGAATCTGAATTCAGCTTATTCTTTTGGATATTCTTTTGTTCTCAATGTTTGCCTGACACCAACTGGAAAGATATCCTTCCAGAATGTAAGGGCCAACTGAGGTTACAGAACTTTATTTTGCTAGTCTCTACCATTTTATTTCTAATGAGTATTAACTAAAAATATGAATTTGTTTGAAAAAATGTGCCATATGGATTGTATATTTTCCATGATAAAATGATTGCCTTGAATATATCATTTTGTGATAGCCTATGACTTAATTTTTAAAGATCTTTTATTAAATAATGTATTAGATATTATAGATTCTTATGATTATAATTATGTATACCCTAGCTGGTTTTGCCTCTTATTGATGATATAATCTTTTTTTTGAGAAAAGAAAATGGCTCAAGAAGGAGTTTTGATGACTATATCTATACCTATTTATATCTATATAATATATCTAAATAGGTAATATCTATATAGATATAAATATGCTCACTATTTTATGGTATACTATTTTGGCTATCAAGTAGTCACTTTTAAATATCTTAGTTCATGTACTTATATATCCTGATTCATATTTATCTGCATACAGAATTCTTCAGTGGCAGAAATATGGTATTTATCCTACACAGGTCAAAAAAAAAAAAAATAGAAAAGAACCCTGCAGAATATTTGAAGTCAGATTACTGAAACAATTCAATTTTTATAATCACATAGTTTGTTTTTTTAATGGCACTGCTAAATGAAGGGCATCAGGTGTGTATAATGCTTCTTATCAGTGATTCAAGAGTTAAATTGATCATCATTTCAATACCAAAATTTCATGATAAAGTATAGGGTAGTTATCTATTAGAAGCAGTGATTAGGTATATCTCACAGTCTTGTTTATCTCCATCTCATAAGGATACCTCAGGCTGGGAGTGGGGGAAGCCTAGAGAACAGAATTTTTACCCCCACCACTTCCCCAAGCAGAGTAACTTTACTTTTATGTCATTTAGAAATTAAATTTTGGAATAAGATTTTATGTAATAAATGCATTCTGCTACTTAAAAATTTGGAAGCTCCAGTCCACCCTGGAATAACTGATCTGTTAAAAAAGTAGTAATTTAAGACATCCTAGAACAACTGATCTGTAAATAAGTAGTTATTTAAATATGTCATAAAATATCAATTACATACACAAGGCAAAAAATAATGAAAAAGGAAGGATTATTTTATGATAACCTCTGTACTTTGTAAAATTTGTTTCAAGACTGCCCGAAAGCCTGAAAATTTAACACTTGTTTTTGTTTCTTCCAACAAAAATACTTTTGCTTGACTCAGTGTGTACACATTTTTTGCCACTACTTGGTACAGATCTTGATTATTGATGCCGTACAACTTTATATCATTTGTTTAGGGGAGAAAAACAATACACATAATTTTGCTAAAAGTGTAAAATTATCTTTGACAAAATAAAGTATATGTAAGCGTATGCTTTACAACTTTATATCATTTGTTTAGGGGAGAAAAACAATACACATAATTTTGCTAAAAGTGTAAAATTATCTTTGACATAATAAAGTATATGTAAGCATATGTTTTACAGTCTATATATTATATTTAACCTTTATAAACTTAATGAATGGATTTGACCTTTATAAACTTAATGAACTGAAGCATGGATTTCCTACCCATAGTATTTGATCTTCCTGTAGAACTCACAATCTTACTAATTAAGCTGCAAGTCAGTTAAGGTCATTTCTCTTTTTCAGTGATTGAAGGGAATTTAACAGGGAAAGGAATAATGCTGGTAACTGACTTGACTTCTCAACTTCCCACATAAGGAAGGAAATACACAATAATCTCTTAATGGTAATAAGTTTGAGTCCCTTTGCATAAAGTCAAACTTGCAGACCAAATGTGGGAATCAATAAAGATATAAAAAGGTCCTAATCTATCAAACATCTCACTAATTTTCTCTCTCCATCATCCTCAACACAACTTATACATATTCACATTACTGTAGCTTTATCTCCTCAATATTTCTACCTTTTATTTTTGAGGTACAGAGGAGTTGAAGGGATATCCTCCTAATTTTGTGTTGTAGAAAGCAAACTGGATTGTGGAGTCAAGAGCTAAGAACTTGCCTCTAGTCTAGTCCCAGCTACTCAGGGGAATCAGGAGAATTGCATGAGCCTAGGAGTTTAAGACCAACCTGGACAACCTAGTGAGACCCTATCTCTACAAAACAAAACAAAACAAAACAAAAAACAAAACAAAACAAAACGTAGAGTTAAGAAGTTAATCTTTGTACTGCCAACATTAGCTGTATGAACGTGGGTGATTAACCTCTCTGGCAGTTCCCACAACTATAAAAAGAGGAGATTGGACTAGATAATCTCTAAGGTGCCTTCTAGGACTAAACAAGTGTTTTCTCATTCACTTTTTTTTATTGCATTTTAGGTTTTGGGGTACATGTGCAGAACGTGCAAAATAGTTGCATAGGTACACACATGGCAGTGTGTTTTGCTGCCTTCTACCCCTTCACCCACAATTGGCATTTCTCCCCAGGCTATACCTCCCCAGCTCCCCCCCCCGCCGCTGTCCCTCCCCATTCCCCCCAATAGACCCCGATGTGTAGTACTCCCTTCCCTGTGTCCATGTGTTCTCATTTTTCCTCACCCGCCTATGAGTGAGAATATGTGGTATTTCATTTTCTGTTCTTGTGTCAGTTTGCTGAGGATGATGTTCTCCAGATTCGACCATGTCCCTACAAAGGACACGAACTCATCGTTTTTGATGGCTGCATAATATTCCATGGTGTATATGTGCCACATTTTCCCAGTCCAGTCTATCATCGATGGGCATCTGGGTTGGTTCCAGGTCTTTGCTATTGTAAACAGTGCTGCAATGAACATTCATGTGCATGTGTCCTTATAGTAGAACGATTTATAGTCCTTTGGAAATGTACCCAGTAATGGGATTGCTGGGTCTCTCATTCACTTTATTATTATATTTGTCACAACCTTCCATGCCACTTAAAGGTGTCCCTCTCAGGGCCTTGTGCCACGTAAGTGTTATCTGACCCAGTCGGCAGGCTATTCCAGAGGCTCAGATCATTAACAACAGTGATAGCATATGTTTCTATTTCTATTTTTTTTAGAATAACAAACAAAATGAGTATTTAAATATTTAGAGATTTTCACCTTTGAACTTGAATATTTGGCAGCCCAGATTGCATAGGAAGTTAGTGTACTGGTTAATGGAGCTCAGTGGTAGTGATTCATTACTTGGTCAACTTATTACTTTGTTTAACATTTCTGGATACCATTATGATTTTAACCATTTTCACAGTTTCAACATGTTTTTATTCTTATTCACATTTAATTTGCACCCATAATGTACTATTGGATAGATAGGAAACATTAAAAAAAACACTGATTTTGAAATTCAATGATAATAAGGAACCTTAAAAAAGATAATTAGGGAAACTTACCACAGTCTTCAACAGATCCACAGGTTTCATTTATCTGATCAAAATTCTTATACCAACAATTGATATTTTTAATGTTTCAAACCCAGTGTTAAGAAGAGAGAATTGTGATAACTTTATTCAGATTGGTTGTATATTTATTGAAAATCACGTGCTACAATATATAATTTGAAAGAAGTGCTAGACAGTAGCAGCCTGAAACCCTCTCTTTTAACTAGTCATTTAGAAACAACATACACAATATTATATAAAAGAAGACAATTCATTTTTAAGCATAAAATGCAAAGAACGAGTATAAGGTCACCAATTATATGTTTTTTAGGGTTACCAATCTATTAATTTGTTTTTTAAAAAATTAAATTAGTTTGTTTTTACTTAAATTCATTTTTTATTGTTTTTAAAAAACACACATGGACCTCATTGCTTTCTAACATGTTCAACCACATTTGAATTGTTTTTCTTTTTAAATATAGCATGCTCTTCTCCATGAGCCTTTATATATATGCTGATTTCTTGCTTGGAATATTATTTTTAACCTTTCACCAACTTGACTTTTTTCCAAAGTTTTAAATCCCAAGTCTCTCCCCAAACATCCTCTTGTATAATTATAATATTAATTGTATCATATTACAATTGATTTTTAGTTGAATAATCCCATTCTAAAAGTGCTATGGGAGTAGGAGATTGCTCTATTCCTAGATGTCACCACAGTACCTAATACTGGTAGATAAGGAATAGTTTGCTAAAAATTCTCTTATAAATTCCAAATTATGTGACTGAAGTTAAAGTTGATAAGCCTCTTTGGAAATTCAGATATCAAAAAGCAATGGCTTTAATTGGTCTTCTATCTTTATGGATCCAGAATTTCTTTATTAATGAGGTCTGCTATGTCAGATTATTACTGAAAATGTCATATTTCTGTGGTCTCCCCACCCCTTTCTTAAGGGAAGGAAAAAGGAAAGGAGAGAAATTGCTGGTCTGTGGTTGTATTTGAATTGTTCACCTGAGATCAGGAATTGTGTCTTTGTTTTTATCTTATTCATTGCCTAGCATACTATTGGAGGACAATAAATAAGTAATAATGGTGAGGTATATACTAGTAGACAATCTGTAGCCCTTAAAAATAAAGCAAAGAATGGAAGAAATATTCTTTTAAGTTCTAGGTTCAGGTAAAGAGAGTGCTTTGGAATATGTTTTTGAGTTTAGTAGGAATCGCAATTTCTGTAACAAATAGTCCTTATGTGTTGACATTCCATATTCTTAAGAAGAAAATACTGAATTATGTGCTTTCCCAGAAGAAATATAGAAAAATATATGGGTATTATAGAAATTTTAAACTATGATCAAGCACTTACTACATTAATAGTAATGTAGAATGGTAAATTAAAAAAAAAAAAGGAAAACAAAACAAAGCAATTCAGGAGGCTGGTGGTACGAATGTCAGCCCACTTGAGAATAGCCCTGAACTCTGAGCTTTAACTGCTGAACCCAAACCAAGCTGTTTAAGGAGATGGGTCCTGAGTTAAACTGCCGGCTGTCTTGTCAGCTTTATTTGATGTTACTTTTCCCTTTGAAGGTTTTGTGTTTTATATCAAGTTCATGGCAACATCAGAATGGTTCTATACTGCATATGTATTTCTCATCATTGTGAACAGCTTTGTCTTTATTGTCACTGATATATTTAATTCAGTGATCCTGTTTGGCATGGTGGCAGTTTGGTATTTTCATCAGTTTACAGGTAAGAAGAGCAGAGATATTTATAAGGAAATGTCAAAAGACTTCTTTTATTTAGATCAGTGCCAGAAAAACTTATTTATGATTTAGAACTTACGAGATTTCTACAGGATACATCAGACAGAGGATGATAAGAAATTGTGCTTGCTTTTATTTCTGCAAATGGTGGGAACATTATATGTTTAACAAGAGCAGGTTATTTATATGAAATAATTTAACAATTAAGCATGTAATAGCAATGAATTAATACTTGTATATTTAGAACCAGATGAAGATCTAAGTATATTTTTAATTTTGCAAAGCTTATGGTCTGGAAGTCAGATATTGTGTATTATTCAACCTTATAGCTTTAGCAGCACCCACACTGTAACTGACTCATTGCTAAGTGCCCAATGAAGGTTTGTTGAATCAATCAATAAATTATCTTCCCTTTTGAAGCGTTCTAAAATCTTTTAGAGCTTTTTCTCTTCCCATCTTTTATGCAGGCAAGATAGTTGTATCTCCACATGGATTGAATACAGAAAGGCATAATGAAGAGTTGCTGATTTGATGGAACTTATAATCAGTTGGTGAGTCAGGGCAGACTCCCATAGTGCAATAAGGTGATAAATGCCCATGGGGTATGAAAAGATACATTTATTTGAAATGAGATGATTAGGGAATATTTTTAAGACATCGTATTTGAGCCTGATTTTGAAGGAATGATAGGGTTTGAACAAGGAATTCCAGGCAGGGAGAACTATGTGAACAGAAACAGGATGCTACTAGCTTATTAGAAAGCAAGGTTAGCCTGTAATCCCAGCACTTTGGGAGGCTGAGGCAGGCGGATCATGAGGTCAAGAGAGAGACATCCTGTCCAACATGGTGAAACCCCGTTTCTACTAAAAAAATACAAAAATTAGCTGTGTGGATGTGGTGTCATGCATTTGTAGGTATAGCTACTCAGAAGGCCAAGGTAGGAGAATTGCTTGAAAACCCTGGAGGCGGAGGTTGCAGTGAGCTGAGTTCATGCCACTGCACTCCAGCCTGGCAACAGAGAGAGACTCCGTCTCAAAAAAAAAGTAAGGCTAAACTATGAATTGTTTTTTCTTTTGCAGTAATGTTGATGTTTTTATTTCTTTCTGAGGTTCTTTACAAATTTTAAAATATACCCAGGTACATGCCCTTACAGCTTTTTTGTGATAGTTACGATATTTGCAAGATTCAGAAAAGTTGGGGGATTTTCTCAGCATCATCTAGTAAGTAAACCAAAGAGCTGAGACTGCTGGCTGTTTGTAAACCACTGTGGCCATTGCTTTTCTTTTTGGCCTAAGTCATCTACACCTAATTATTGAAGCCCCTTGTGACCAATGGGAAGTATCTTTCTGGTAAAGGCATAATCTATGAACATGAAACACAAAAAGGACTTGTTGATAATATAGTTTTTGAGCCAGAGGGTTGCTAAAGTGCTGTAAAAGGAAAGGATAGGGAGAAGAAGAAGGATTAGCTAACATTAATCCAATACTGTCCATGTGTGAGACATTTTCAGAGCCTTAAATGTGTTAATGTATTCAATACTTACAACATCCTTATGGGGATATATTATTTTTATGAACTCTTATTATACTGCATTGCTTATTAGGTATTGAAGCAAATATTTGAACACAGGCAGTCCAGCTCAAGAGCCCATTTATAGTAGCTAGGCATGTGGGTTTAAATGAAAGGATGCCTGTAAGGTTCCTGTCATTATTGTTTTGTTTTGTTTTCTTAGCATTTTTAAAAAATTATACTTTAGGTTCTGGGGTACATGTGCAGATCATGCAGGATTGTTGGATAGGTACATACATAGCAATGTGGTTTGTTGACTCCATTCCCCCGTCACCTATATCTGGCATTTCTCCCTATGTTATCCCTCCCCAACCTCCCCATCTCCCCAGTGTGCCTCTCCTGGCCTCCCCCAACAGACCCCAGTGTGTGATACTCCCTTCCCTGTGTCCATGTGTTCTCATTGTTCAACACCCACCTGTGAGTGAGAACATGGTTGTTTGATTTTCTGTTCTTGTGTCAGTTAGCTGAGAATGATGATTTCCAGGTTCATCCATGTCACTACAGATGACATGAACTCATCGTTTTTTTATGGCTGCATAGTATTCCATGGTGTATATGTGCCACATTTTCTGTGTCCAGTCTATCATTGATGGGCATTTGGGTTGGTTTCAGGTCTTTGCTATTGTAAACAGTGCCGCTATGAACATACTTGTGCATGTATCTTTATAATAGAACAATTTATAATCCTTTGGGTATATACCCAGTAATGGGATTGCTGGGCCAAATGGAATTTCTATTTCTAGGTCCTTGAGGAAGTGCCACACTGTCTTCCACAATGGTTGAATTAATTGACACTCCCACCAACAGTGTAAAAGTGTTTCTATTTCTTCACATCCTCTCCAGCATCTGTTGTCTCCAGATTTGTTAATGATTGCTATTCTAACTGGCATGAGATAGTATCTCAATGTGGTTTTGATTCGCATTTCTCTAATAACCAGTGATGATGAACATCTTTTCCTATGTTTGTTGGTCTCGTATATGTCTTCTTTTGAAAAGTGTTCATTTCCTTTGCCCACTTTTGGATGGGCTTGTTTGTTTGTTTCTTGTAAATCTGTTTTAGTTCTTTGTAGATTTTGGATAGAAGTCCTTTGTCAGATGGGTAGATTGCAAAATTTTTTTCCCATTCCGTTGGTTGCTGGTTCACTCTAATGATTGTTTCATTTGCTGTACAGAAGCTCTGGAGTTTGATTAGGTCCCATTTGTCTATTTTGGCTTTTGTTGCCAATGCTTTTGGTGTTTTAGTCATGAAGTCCTTGCCTATGCCTATGTCCTGAATGGTTTTGCCTAGGTTTTCTTCTAAGGTTTTTTTTTTTTTTTTTTTGTGATGGAGTTTCGCTCTTGTTACTCAGGCTGGAGTGCAGTGGTGATCTCGGCTCACCCCAACCTCCACCTCCTGGGTTCAGGCAATTCTCCTGCCTCAGCCTCCTGAGTAGCTGGGATTACAGGCACGCGCCACTATACCCAGCTAATTTTTTTTGTATTTTTAGTAGAGACGGGGTTTCACCATGTTGACCAGCATGGTCTCAATCTCTTGTCCTCCTGATCCACCTGCCTCGGCCTCCCAAAGTGCTGGGATTACAGGCGTGAGCCACCATGCCTGGCCCTCTTCTAAGGTTTTTATGGTTTTAGGTCTTATATTTAAGTCTAATACATCTGGAGTTAATTTTAGTGTAAGGTATAAGGTGTCAGGAAGGGGTCCAGTTTTCTGCTTTCTGCACATTGCTAGCCAGTTTTCCCAACACCTTTATTAAATAGGGAATCTTTTCCCCATTACTTGTGTTTGGTCAGGTTTGTCAGAGATCAGATGGTTGTAGACATGTGGCGTTGCCTCTGAGGCCTCCGTTCTGTTCCATTGGTCTATATCTCTGTTTTGGTTCCAGCACCATGCTGTTTGATTACTGTAGCCTTGTAGTATAGTTTGAAGTCAGGTAGCATGATGCCTCCAGCTTTGTTCTTTTTGCTTAGGATTGTCTTGGCTATGCAGGGTCTCTTTTGGTTTCATATGAAGTTTAAGGTGGTTTTTTTCTGGTTCTGTTAAGAGGGTCATAGGTAGCTTGATGAGGATAGTGTTGAATCTATAAATTACTTTGGACAGTATGGCCATTTTCACGATATTGTTTCTTCCTAACCATGAGCATGGAATGTTTCTCCATCTGTTTGTGTTGTCTCTTATTTCCTTGAGCAGTGGTTTGTACTTCTCCTTGAAGAGGTCCTTTGCATCCTTTGTTAATTGTATTCCTAGGTATTTTATTCTCTTTGTAGCAATTATGAATGGGAGTTCGCTCATGATTTGGCTCTCTTTTACTCTGTTATTGGTGTATAGGAATGCTTGTGATTTCTGCACATTGATTTTGTATCCTGAGACTTTGCTGAAGTTGCTTATCAGTTTCAGGAGATGTTGGGCTGAGATGATAGAGTCTTCTAAATCTACAGTCATGTTGTCTGCAAATAGAGACAATTTGACTTCCTCCTTTCCTAATTGAATACCCTTTATTACTGTTAATGCCATTTCCTTTGTTATAATCAATTGAGTATAGACATAATTTTTACTTGTTTTCAAAATAGGAAGGAAGTACTAAGGCCTTAAAGTAACTTTCTTGTTTTAGGCAGAGCATTGTAGTTGAATTAGAATTCTTACAGCTTTGAATCAGAATGTCTTTTGATGGGCATTTTTGTATCTCTGCCTAAATAAATGTTACTTAGTTAGATTTCAAGACATGTTGTTAAATGCTTGACTTATTGATGAGGGGGGAGATAGTGCTTTTATATAGAAGAACTTTTTTTTTCTGAATTACAGGGTTTTGTTGTTTAGGTTGTGCAATTAGCATTTTAATCCACCTCAGTTTTATTGTGTCAATTAAAATCGGTTATAATAAAATTACATCTATTTAGAAACTGATTCTAAGAAGTCAAAATATGTTGGGTTTTTATAAAGACAACAAATACCTATAACATGAATTTGGATAATGGAAGAACAAGTGATGTGTGTCAACATTGTTATAAACCCTTTATGCATATATTTATTAGAAAATTATAGTCGCACATATATCATAGATATTCTGAGAGCTTAACATTCATAGACATTAAAAATTTGTGGGTGTTTATGGAATTTATGGATACAAGTTTGTTATGATATCACTTAATGCACTTTAAAAACACCCTACTTGTATACCCATTAAACAGTAATTTTCCATTTTACCATCTCCCTGGCTCCTGGCAATCACCATTCTATTTTTTCTCTATTACCATCTCCCTGGCTCCTGGCAATCACCATTCTATTTTTTCTCTATGGTTTTGACTCTCTAAGTATTTCATATCAGTAGAATTTGTTTTTTTTGTTTTTTTTTTTTTATTGGATTTTAGGTTTTGGGGTACACGAGCAGAGCATGTAAGACAGTTGCGTAGGAACACACATGGCAGTGTGCTTTTCTTTCCTTCTCCCCTTCACCCACATTTGGCATTTCTCCCCAGGCTATCCCTCTCCACCTCCCCCTCCCACTGGCTCTCCCCTTTTCCCCCCAATAGACCCCAGTGTTTAGTACTCCCCTTTCTGTGTCCATGTGTTCTCATTTTTCATCACCCACCTATGAGTGAGAATATGCGGTGTTTCATTTTCTGTTCTTGTGTCAGTTTGCTGAGGATGACGTTCTCCAGATTCATCCATGTCCCTACAAACGACACAAACTCATCATTTCTGATTGCTGCATAATATTCCATGGTGTATATGTGCCACATTTTCCCAATCCAGTCTATTATCAGTGGGCATTTTGGTTGATTCCAGGTCTTTGCTATCGTAAACAGTGCTGCAATGAACATTCGTGTACATGTGTCCTTATAGTAGAACGATTTATAGTCTTTTGGATATATACCCAGTAATGGGATTGCTGGGTCAAATGGAATTTGTATTTCTAAGGCCTTGAGGAATCACCACACTGTCTTCCACAATGGTTGAACTAATTTACACTCCCACCAACAGTGTAAAAGTGTTCCTTTTTCTCCACATCCTCTCCAGCATCTGTTGTCTCCAGATTTTTTAATGATTGCCATTCTAACTGGCATGAGATGGTATCTCAATGTGGTTTTGATTTGCATCTCTCTGATGACCAGTGACGATGAGAATTTTTTCATATGATTGTTGGCCTCATATATGTCTTCTTTTGTCTGTTCATATCCTTTGCCCACTTTTGAATGGGCTTGTTTGTTTTTTTCCTGTGCATCCATTTGAGTTCTTTGTAAATTCTGGATATCAGCCCTTTGTCAGATGGGTAAACTGCAAAAATTTTTTCCCATTCTGTTGGTTGCCAATCCACTCTAGTTACTGTTTCTTTTGCCACGCAGAAGCTGTGGAGTTTCATTAGGTCCCATTTGTCTATTTTGGCTTTTGTTGCCAATGCTTTTGGTGTTTTGTTCATAAAGTCCTTGCCTACTCCTATGTCCTGGATAGTTTTGGCTAGATTTCCTTCTAGGGTTTTCATGGTGGCAGGTCTTCTGTTTAAGTCTTTAATCCATCTGGAGTTAATTTTAGTGTAAGGTGTCGGGAAGGGGTCCAGTTTCTGCTTTCTGTACATGGCTAGCCAGTTTTCCCAACACCATTTGTTAAACAGGGGATCCTTTCCCCCTTGCTTGTTTTTGTCAGGTTTATCAAAGATTGTATAGTTGTAGATATGTTGTGTTGCCTCCGGTGCCTCTGTTTTGTTCCATTGGTCTATATCTCTGTTTTGGTACCAGTACCATGCTGTTTTGATTACTGTAGCCTTGTAGTATAGTTTGAAATCCGGTAGTGTGATGCCCCCCACTGTGTTCTTTTTGCTTAGAATTGACTTGGCTATGTGGGCTCTCTTTTGGTTCCATATGAAGTTCATGGTGGTTTTTTCCAGTTCTGTGAAGAAAGTCAATGGTAGCTTGATGGGGATAGCGTTGATTCTGTAAATTACTTTGGGCAGTATAGCCATTTTCACAATATTAATTCTTCCTAACCATGAACATGGAATGTTTCTCCATCTGTTTGTGTCCTCTCTGATTTCGTTGAGCAGTGGTTTGTAGTTCTCCTTGAAGAGGTCTCTTACGTTCCTTGTGAGTTGTATTCCAAGGTATTTTATTCTTTTTGTAGCAATTGTGAATGGCAGTTCATTCTTGATTTGGCTTTCTTTAAGTCTGTTATTGGTGTAGACGAATGCTAGTGATTTTTGCACATTGATTTTATATCCTGAGACTTTGCTGAAGTTGCTTATCAGTTTCAGGAGTTTTTGGGCTGAGGCGATGGGGTCTTCTAGGTATACTATCATGTGGTCTGCAAATAGAGACAATTTGGCTTCCACCTTTCCTATTTGAATACCCTTTATTTCTTTTTCTTGCCTGATTTCTCTGGCTAGAACTTCCAGAATTATATTGAATAGGAGTGGTGAAAGAGGGCATCCTTGTCTAGTGCCAGATTTCAAAGGGAATGCTTCCAGTTTTTGCCCATTCAGTATGATATTGGCTGTTGGTTTGTCATAAATAGCTATTATTACTTTGAGATACGTTCCATCGATACCGAGTTTATTGAGGGTTTTTAGCATAAAGGGCTGTTGAATTTTGTCAAATGCCTTCTCTGCATCAATTGAGATAATCATGTGGTTTTTGTTTTTGGTTCTGTTTATGTGGTGAATTACGTTTATAGACTTGCGTATGTTGAACCAGCCTTGCATCCCCGGGATGAATCCTACTTGATCATGATGAATAAGTTTTTTGATTTGCTGTTGCATTCAGCTTGCCAATATTTTATTGAAGATTTTTGCATCTATGTTCATCATGGATATTGGCTTGAAGTTTTCTTTTCTTGTTGGGTCTCTGCCAGGTTTTGGTATCAGAATGATGTTGGTCTCGTAAAATGATTTGGGAAGTATTCCCTCCTTTTGGATTGTTTGAAATAGTTTTAGAAGGAATGGTACCAGCTCCTCTTTGTGTGTCTGGTAGAATTCGGCTGTGAACCCGTCTGGACCTGGGCTTTTTTTGTGTGGTAGGCTCTTAATTGCTGCCTCGACTTCAGACCTTGTTATTGGTCTATTCATAGTTTCAGCTTCCTCCTGGTTTAGGCTTGGGAGGACACAGGAGTCCAGGAATTTATCCATTTCTTCCATGTTTACTAGTTTATGTGCATAGAGTTGTTTGTAATATTCTCTGATGATGGTTTGAATTTCTGTGGAATCTGTGGTGATTTCCCCTTTATCATTTTTTATTGCATCTATTTGGTTGTTCTCTCTTTTCTTTTTAATCAATCTGACTAGTGGTCTGTCTATTTTGTTGATCTTTTAAAAAACCAGCTCTTGGATTTATTGATTTTTTGAAGGGTTTTTCGTATCTCAATCTCCTTCAGTTCAGCTCTGATCTTAGTTATTTCTTGTCTTCTGCTGGGTTTTGAGTTTTTTTGATCTTGCTCCTCTAGCTCTTTCAATTTTGACGATAGGGTGTCAATTTTGGATCTCTCCATTCTCCTCATATGGGCACTTATTGCTATATACTTTCCTCTAGAGACTGCTTTAAATGTGTCCCAGAGGTTCTGGCATGTCGTGTCTTCGTTCTCATTGGTTTCGAAGAACTTCTTTATTTCTGACTTCATTTCATTGTTTACCCAGTCAACATTCAAGAGCCAGTTGTTCAGTTTCCATGAAGCTGTGCGGTTCTGGGTTGGTTTCTGTATTCTGAGTTCTAACTTGATTGCACTATGGTCTGAGAGGCTGTTTGTTATGATTTCAGTTGTTTTGCATTTGTTGAGCAGTGCTTTACTTCCAATTATGTGGTCCATTTTTGAGTAGGTGTGATGTGGTGCTGAGAAGAATGTATATTCTGTGGATTTGGGGTGGAGAGTTCTGTAAATGTCTATCAGGTTTGCTTGCTCCAGGTCTGAGTTCAAGCCCTGGATATCCTTGTTGATTTTCTGTCTGGTTGATCTGTCTAATATTGACAGTGGAGTGTTAAAGTCTCCCACTATTATTGTGTGGGAGTCTAAGTCTCTTTGTAAGTCATTAAGAACTTGCCTTATGTATCTGGGTGCTCCTGCATTGGGTCCATATATATTTAGGATCATTACCTCTTCTTGTTTTATCGATCCTTTTACCAGTATGTAATGGCCTTCTTTGTCTCTTTTGATCTTTATTGTTTTAAAGTCTATTTTATCAGAGATGAGAATTGCAACTCCTGCTTTTTTTTGCTCTCCATTTGCTTGGTAAATCTTCCTCCATCCCTTTATTTTGAGCCTTTGTGTATCCTTGCATGTGAGATGTGTTTCCTGGATACAGCACACTGAAGAGTTTTGGATTTTTATCCAATTTGCCAGTCTGTGTCTTTTGATTGGTGCATTTAGTCCATTTACTTTTAGGGTTAATATTGTTATGTGTGAATTTGATACTGCCATTTTGATGCTATGTGGCTGTTTTGCCTGTTAGTTGTTGTAGAATCTTCATTATGTTGATGCTCTTTACCTTTTAGTGTGATTTTGGAATGGCTGGTACTGGTTGTTCCTTTCTATGTGTAGTGCCTCTTTTAGGAGCTCTTGTAAAGCTGGCCTGGTGGTGACAAAATCTCTGAGTACTTGCTTGTTCGCAAAGGATTTTATTTTTCCTTCACTTCTGAAGCTCAGTTTGGCTGGATATGAAATTCTGGGTTGAAAGTTCTTTTCTTTAAGAATGTTGAATATTGGCCCCCACTCTCTTCTGGCTTGTAGTGTTTCTGCCGAGAGATCTGCTGTGAGTCTGATGGGCTTCCCTTTGTGGGTAACTCGACCTTTCTCTCTGGCTGCCCTTAGTATTTTCTCCTTTATTTCAACCTTGTTGAATCTGACGATTATGTGCCTTGGGGTTGCTCTTCTTGCAGAATATCTTTGTGGTGTTCTCTGTATTTCCTGCATTTGAGTGTTGGCCTGTCTTGCTAGGTGGGGGAAGTTTTTCTGGATGATGTCCTGAAGAGTATTTTCCAGCTTGGATTCATTCTCTTCGTCCCCTTCTGGTACACCTATCAAATGTAGATTAGGTCTTTTCACATAGTCCCACATTTCTTGGAGACTTTGTTCATTCCTTTTTGCGCTTTTTTCTCTAATCTTGGTTTCTCGTTTAATTTCATTGAGTTGGTCTTCGACTTCAGATATTCTTTCTTCTGCTTGGTCAATTCGGCTATTGAAACTTGTTCATGCTTCGCGAAGTTCTCGTATTCTGTTTTTCAGCTCCTTTAATTCATTCATATTCCTCTCTAAATTATCCATTCTTGTTATCATTTCCTCATATCTTTTTTTAAGTTCCTTAGTTTCTTTGCATTGATTTAATACATGATCTTTTAGCTCACAAAAGTTTCTCATTATCCACCTTCTGAAGTCTAATTCCGTCATTTCGTCACAGTCATTCTCCGTCCAGCTTTGCTCCCTTGCTGGTGAGGAGTTTTGGTCCTTTCTAGGAGGCACGGTGTTCTGGTTTCGGGTGTTTTCCTCCTTTTTTCGCTGGTTTCTTCCCATCTTGGTGGATTTATCCGCTTGTTGTCTGTGTAGTTGCTGACTTTTCGATTGGGTCTCTGAGTGGACACCCAGATTGTTGATGATGAAGTATTTCTGTTACTTGGTTTTCCTTCTACCAGCCTAGCCTCTTCGCTGTACGACTGCTGAGGTCCACTCCAGGCCCTGCTTGTCTGGGGTGCACCTCTAGCAGCTGTGGCACAGTGAGAGATGCTACCAGTTTGTTTTTCTGCTATGTTTGTCCCAGGATGATGCCTGCCAAATGTCAGTCTTTTGGATATAGAGGGGTCAGGGAGCTGCTTGAGGAGACAGTCTGTACTTTTTTGGAGCTCAATTGCTGAGCTGTGAGCTCTGTTGTTCATTCAGGGCTGTTAGGCTGCTATGTTTGATTCTGCTGCAACAGAGCTCATTAAAAAAACCCTTTTTTTCTCAAATGCTCTGTGTTGGGGGATTCGGGCTTTATTTTTCTGATGTCCGATGAGGTGTCCTGCCCAGCTAGAAGGCAGACTAGCCACTGTTTGCCTGCCGAGGCTCTGCCCTGCTGTTGTGTGATTCGCCCTGTTCCTGCAGGCTCTGCTGTGGTCTTCGCCACGCCCTGCGGCAGAGTCTCTTCGTTGTAGCGTGTTGCCTCAGCAGCGGCAGGCTGTGTCAGCAGTGGGCGTGTATCTCAGTAGGGACGGGTTGCCTCGGCAACGGCTGGCTGCATCAGCAGTGGGCATGTATCTCAGTTGGGGCGGGTTGCCTCGGTAGTGGTGGACGCCCCTCCCCCACAGAGCATCTTGGACCGTCTGCTTGGGATAGTTTGAAATCGCGGTTTTGTTCATCCCACTGGGTGTCCCAAACGATCTGTCCCTGCAATCCCCTGGGCTGGCCTACTATCCAAGTCTCGTTCAGTCTCAAGTCCAGCCCTCTCAAGTCTCAGGTTGCCGGTTCAACAGGGCACTCGGACAAGCGCGCCCTGTGGGGATTGCTGGGTAGGGCCGGCCGCCCCCGCCCTGGCTGCCGGCTTTGCCAGGCAGACCTACTGCCTGGCGTCCCGTGTCTTTTTTATACTTGGGAGTTTCCCCATTCTGTGGGCAACAAAGATCAGTTTGGAAATGCAGCTCCGACTCACCGTTTGTGGATTCAATGAGAGCTCCAATCCTGAGTTGTTCTCACAGCGCCATCTTGAGTCCTCCTCCAGAATTTGTTTATAGTATCTGTCTTTTTGTGACTGGCTTATTTCATTTAGCATAATGTCCTCAAGGTTCATACATGTTGTAGTGTAGTAGCATATGTCAACATTTCCTTCTTTTGTAAGGCTGAATAATATTCAATTGTATGTATATATTATGTTGTGCTTATTCACTTATCCACTGATGGACTTGGATTGCTTCCTTGTTTTAGCAATTGTGAATAATGTTGCTATTCACAACATTGGGATGTGGGTATACAGATAGGTCTCTTCATAATTCTACTTTCAATTCTTTCAAGGATAGACTCAAAAGTGGAATTGTTGGATCATTTGGTGATTCTATTTTTAATTTCTTAAGGAGCTACCATACTGTTTTCTACAGTGTTGTACGATTTTACATTTCCAGCAACAGAACAAAGATCCTAATTTCTCCACCTCCCTGCTAACACTTGTGATTATCTGTTTTTTTGATAGTAGGCATTCTAATGGGTGTGAAGTATTATCTCATTGTAGGTTTGATTTGCATTTCCCTAAGGATTAATGTTGTTGAGCATGTTTTTATATGCTTATTTTGTATCTTTTGGAGAATTTTGATTCTAGTCCTTTGCCCATTTTAAAATTAGGCATTTTGTTGTTATTGAGTTTTAGGAGTTTTCTATATATTCTGGATATCAGTCTTTTAACAGATAAATGATTTGCAAATATTTTCTCCCATTCTGTGGGCTGCCTTTTTACTCTGTTCATAGGGTCCTTTGATGCACACAATTTAAAAATTATCATTAAGTTTGATTTGTCTAATTTTTTCTTTTGTTGCCTGGGCCTATAGTGTCAAATTCTAAAAATCTTTGCCAAATCCAGGGTTGTAAAACTTTCACCCTGTGTTTTCTTCTAAAAGTTTTATAATTTGTGGTCTTGCATTAGGTCCTTGATCCATTTTGATTTAATGTCTGTACATAGCATTCTTCATTCTTTCTTCAGTGAATTTGTTCAGCTTTATTCTTTTGCATGTGGACATTCAGTTCTCCTAGCACTGTTTGTTGAAAAGACTGTTTTTCCCTCATTAAATGGTGTTGACATCCTTGTCAAAACTCATTTGACCATTATCTGATGATTTACTTCTGAGCTCTCTATTCTAGTCTATTGGTCTTGATATCTGTCTTTATGCCAGTACATACTGTTTTGAATATTGTAGCATAGTAGTAAGTTTTGAAATTAGGACATGTGAGTCCTCCAGCCTTGTTATTTTTTCAATTTTGTTTTGGGTATTTCAGAGACTAAGGATGAGTTTTAGGATGGATTTTGCTATTTCTGCAAAGAATTTCATTGAGATTTTGATAGGGATTGCATTGACTCTGCACATTGCCTTCAGTGGTATTGACATCTTAACAATATTAAGTCTTCTAATCCATTAACATGGGAGGTGTTTCCATTTTCTCATGTTTTTATTGTCTTTTAGTAATGTTTTGTAGTATCTGTTGTACAAATCTTTCACCTCGTTGGTTAAGTTAATGCCTAGGTATTTTATTCTTTTTGATGTTATTTAAGTGGAACTGTTTTTGTAATTTTCTTTTTACATCATTTATTGTTAGGGTATAGAAATGTAACTGATTTTTGTGTGTTGATTTTGTGGCCTCCTAGTTTGCTGAATTCATTTATTAGTTTTTATAGTATTTTGTATGGAACCTTTAGGGTTTTCTACATGTAAGATCATATCATCTGCAAAGAGAGATAATTTCCCTTCTTCCTTTTCAACTTGAGAGCCTTTTCTTTTTCTTGTATACTTTCTCTTGCTAGAACTTTCAGTACTATGCTGAATACAAGTGGTGAAAGGAGGCAGGTTTGCCGTGTTCCTGATCTTAAAGAGAAAGATTTCATTCTTTGACCATTGAGTATGATATTTGCTCTGGGCCTCTCATATATATGGCCTTCATTGTGTTAAGATAATTTCCTTCTATTTCTATTTTGATGAGAGTTTTAAATCAGGAAACAGTATTAAATTTAATCAAATGCTTTTATGCATCTATTGTGATATCATGTGATTTTTCGCCTTCATTCTGTTAACGTGGTGTATCACATAAACTGGTTTTTGTATGTTGAACTCTCCTTGCATCCCAGGGGTAAATCCACTTAGTTATGGTGTTTGGCCATTTTATTGTGCTGTTGAATTCAGTTGATTGTATTTTGTTGAGGATTTTTGAATCTATATTCATCAGGAATATTGACCTATAGTTTTCTTTTCTTGTGATGTCTTTGTTTGGCTTTAGTAATAGGGTAATAATGCTGGCCTCATAAAATTTATTTGGAAGTGTTCCCTTCTCTTCAATTTTTTGAAAGAGTTTGAGGAGGGCTAATGTTAAATCTTCTTTAAATGTTTGGTAGCATGAATCAGTGAAGCCATTTGGTCCTAGGCTTTTCTTGTTGAAAGCTTTTTGATTATTGAGTCAATCTCTTTACTAGTTATAGGTGTTTTCCTTTTTTTTTTTTCCTAATTTGTTAGTTAGTCCTGGCAGGTTTTATGTTTCTAGGAAGTTGCCTGTTTCATTGAGGGTGTTTAATTTGTCAGTACAATTGTTCATAGTACTCTCTTAAATTGCCCCCAACCCTGTGGAACTGGTACTAATGTCCCCACTTTCTCTTTTGATATTAATAATTTGAGTTTCTTTTTTTTCTATCTAGCTAAAGGTTTGTCAATCTTTTCAAAGAACCAACTTGGTTTCATTGATTTTCTCTATTTTTGTTAACTTTTTTTTTTAAGTCTTTTGTTTTGTTTATCTCCGCTCTAATTTTGTCTGCCTTCCTTCTGCTAGCTTTCAGTTTAGTTTTCTTCTCATCTAGTTTCTTAAGTGGTAAAGTTAGGTTGTTGATTTGAGATCTTTCTTGTTTCTTAATGTAAGCTTTTATAGCTATACATTTCTCCCTTAGCACTGTATCTCATAAGTTTTGATATGTTGTATTTTCATTTTCATTCATTTCTAAGTATTTTTTTTAATTTATATTTTGTTCTTATACTTTAAGTTCTGGGGTACACGTGCAGAATGTGTAGGTTTGTTACATAGTTATACATGTGCCATGGTGGTTTACTGCATCCATCATCCTGTCATCTACATTAGGTATTTCTCCTGATGCTATCCCTCCCCCAACCTCCACCCCTGGGCAGGCCCCAGTATGTGATCTTCCCCTCCCTGTGTCCATGTGTTCTCATCATTCAACTCCCACTTATGAGTGAGAACATGCAGTGTTTGTTTTTCTGTTTTTGTGTAATTTTGCTGAGAATAATAGTTTCCAGCTTCATACATGTCTCTGCAAAGGACATGTACTCATCATTTTTTATGGCTGCATAGTATTCCATGGTGTATATGTGCCACATTTTCCTTGTCCAGCAGTCTAAGTATTTTCTTCTTTTTTTTTTAGACAGAGTTTCTCTCTTGTTACCCAGGCTGGGGTGCAATGGCACGATTTCAGCTCACCACAACCTCCGCCTCCTGGGTTCAGGCAATTCTCCTGCCTCAGCCTCCTGAGTAGCTGGGATTACAGGCATGCACCACCATGCCCAGCTAATTTTTTGTATTTTTAGTAGAGACGGGGTTTCACCATGTTGACCAGGATGGTCTTGATCTCTCAACCTCGTGATCCACCCGCCTTGGCCTCCCAAAGTGCTGGGATTACAGGTGTGACAGTGTAAGTATTTTCTAATTTTCCTTACAATTTCTTCTTTGGGCCATTGGTTGTTTAAGAGGGTGTTGTTTAAATTCCACGATTTTGCAAACTTTCCAGTTTTACTTCTGTTATTGATGTTTAAGTACTTTCTGTTGTAATCAGAGGAGATACTTTGTATAATATATGTCTTTTAAAATTTATTGAGACAACTTGTGACCTAACATATGGTCTTTCTTGGAAAATGTCCTGTGTGCACTTGAGAAGAATATATATGCTGTTGTTGTTGCCTAGAGTGTTTATATATTTTTGTTAGATGTAGTTCATCTGTTGTATTCTCTGTTTTCTTTCTTCTCTTCTGTCTTATTGTTCTATCTATTATTGACAAGGGAGATATTAAAGTCTCCAACTATTATTGTCCTACTCTCTTTTGGTTACTGTTTACATGGAATATCTTTCCCATCCTTTCACTTTCAGTCTATATGTGTCTTTGGATTTAAAGTGAGTCTCTCGTAGATAACATATAGTTGAATTATATTTTTAATCTAGTCTACCAATCTCTGTCTTTGTTGGAAAGTTTAAACTATTTACATTTAAATTACATTTAAAATAATTACTGATAAGAAAGAACTTACCTGTCATTTTGTTTTTTGTTTTTTATATGCCTATGGCCTTTTTGTGCCTCATTTCCTGCATTACTAATTTCTTTTGTGTTTATTTTTCTGTAGGTAAATGTTTAAATTTATTTCTCATTTTCTTTTGCATTTATTCTGGAGATATTTTCTTTGTGGTTATTATTACATTTAACATGCTTAAGTTATTCTAATTTGAATTTATACCAGCTTAACTTCATAATGTACAACTCTGCTCCTTTCATAGCTCCGTCTGCACTCCTTTCAGTTGCTGATGTCACAAAATTACATCTTTATACGTTGTATGCCCAATAATATGAATTAATAATTCTTTTAAATGCATTAGTCTCTTAAATTATGTTGAAAAAATTGTGTAGTTACATATCAAAGTTACAATAAGACTAACTTTTAGACTAATTATTGTTTTTATTAATATATTAATCTCTTAAATCATGTAGAAAACCAAATTGCAGTTACAAGCTGTTGTTATAATAATGGTATGTTTGATAATTGCTCATGGATTTATCTTTATTGAGATTTTTATGTCTTTATACAACTTTATGCTAGTGTCTTTTCATTTCACCATGCAGGACTTCCTTGAGCATTTCAATCAGGGAAGGTCTAGTGGTAATGATCTCATTGAACTTTTGTTTACCTGAGAATATCTTAATATTCCCTTCAATTTCAATGGACAGTTTTGTCAGATATAGGGGTTTTGGTTAACAGTTTTTTCTGTTTTAAGACAGTTTCTTTTCTTTTTTAGTATATTGGCTTACTGCCTTCTGGCCTCTAGTTGCTGAGGAGAAATCTGTTTATGATCTTATTAAGGATCCTTTGTATGTGACTAGTTGCCTTTCTCTTTCTGCTTTTGAGATTTTCTTTTTGTCTTTGTTTTCTGACAGTTTATTTATCTGTCTTAGTGCAGGTCACTTTAAGTTCATCCTACTTGAAGTTCATTGACCTTTCTGGATGTTTATGTATTTCATCAAATTTGGGATGTTTTCATTGTTTCTTTAGATAGTCTGTCTCCTCCTTTCTTTCTCTCTTTTCATTCTAGAACTCCACAATGCATATGTTGCTCTGCTTGTTGTTATCCCACAGGTCCCTTAGACTCTGTTCACTTTTCTTCAATCTGTTTTCTTTGTATTTGTCAGCCTCAGTAATTTCTGTGGTCTTTTCTTGTTGATGTTTTTTGTTTTGTTTTGTTTTACCTACTCAATTTGCCTTTGAATCACTGTAGTGAAATTTTCATTTCTGTTATTTTTATTTTCAGCTCCAGAATTTCTTTTTTGTTGTTGTTTGTTTCTTTCTAGGCTATCTCTTTATTGATATTTCCATTTTGTTCGGATATTGTTTTCTTGACTTTCTTCATATCTTTCTTTAGTTCTTTGAGCATCTATAAGACAATTATTGTAATGTCTTTGTCTCAGAGACCTGCCATCAGATCTTCTTTAGGGATAGTTTCTATTGATTTATTATTTTCTTTTGAATGAGCCATACTTCCCTGTTTCTTTGTATGCTTTGTTATTTTTTGTTGCTGTTGTGGAAAACTGGACATTTGAATCTAATAATATAGTAACTCTGGAAATGAGATTTTTCTCCCTTTCTTAGGGTTTGCTGATTTTAAAAAAATTGCTTAGCTCTCTGTGTGTCAAGGATCAGCCTGGGATATAAACTTATGGTCTTCTCAGGTCTTTTCTGGATTTGCAGCTTTCTCTGGGCTCATGTGGTCACTTTCTAATTTTCCTCATATATGTAGTTGCTTTAAAATCTTATTCCTTAATGTCTGGCCCCAAAGAGGGAAAAAGAAAAAGATAAAGAAGGAAGAAAGGATGCTGGCCCTTTAAATTCCCTGGATGTCACTTCAGCTGAGGCTGAGGGGCTTGTAGCAATGTGGGGAGATGCAATGATAATGGTCACCAGCCCTTTGGTACCTCTGTGACCAGAAGCAACAATCAGAGCATAGATCCCGATATTTGGAGAACAAGGTTCTTTTTGCCTACCCTGGCTCCTCCAAGTTATGTGCAAGCTGTTCCAAGAACATTTGCACTTGTGTCTGTCGTGGGGCTGGGAGTGGGAGATGAATAGCTGCTGCTGTGCTAAGAGCTGAAATTGACTGAAATTAGTCACAATTTACTGTCTAAGACTTCCCCTGGAAGTTTCAAGCTTTAGTAGACTCCAGAATTCCAAAATAGTTTCATCAGACAGATTCTGCCAGGTCAATTGCTGTCTAGGTGGTTCCTGATGCTTACCACTCTGCCGTCTTTCCAGAATCCTCTCAAATCCTTGCTCTTAAGCACTATATTATATTACATTTTTAATAAGATATGATAAGGTGCTTTCTCTCAGAGATCTGATAGCTTTATTGAGGAAACAGACATATATATATATATAAATACTTATAATGAATAATAATGAGGAATATTAAAGTAGTGCAAATGAATGAGAAGGGAGAATTATCTGTGTGAGGACAGTAACAGTGGAGATAGAGAAGGATTATATTCTAGATAGATTTAGAAGAAAAATGTGGCTGGACTTAAATAAAATTGATGCAGGGCAATTTCCTAATTACTTAGTAATTCATTCAACATCTTGTTCTTCCTTGAACTTCTGGTAAAAAGTGAGCAGTGTTCAATATGACAAATTTGCATTTATGGAAAAAAAGATTTTCCACAATTTGAAGGCATGTCATGAAAGCACTCCGACTTGGAGACCTGATTTTAAAAGCTTGGAACATCATCTCAGTATTCATAGAATGGCAAGTTATGGTCAAACTGTGCTTTGCCTAGTGTGAAATAGTGGTAAATATCTGCTGGAATTAGTTCATGATGTTGGAGGCTAGGATTCCACATCCTGTAATTAGTTTTTCAGCTTTGATTACTGATAGGATACTTGAAATTGAAATCATAATTCTTTCTTAATAACTATAAGGTTCTGCATTTGGATGTCAATAACAAAGAGGCCTATCTTTAATATTTTGTGGCCTCTTTATCACACAGCTAGGTTTCTGAAGGCAGTGTAGTTTATATTACTTTTCTTTATATAACATTGATTTTTTTAAATAAATCAAATTTTCAGAATGCAAATAAATGAAAACTGATTATATGCTTAGATCTGAACATTTTGGGAGGTGAGAGAAAATGTGCAAAATACTTAGATTGTTTTTCAAAAAAGTATGAAAATTTTATTTCCTAGCCAAAGATATAGTCAAGTACACTGTGTTTTATCCGAAAGCCTCAGTAGCATGACAGAAATTTACGGAATAATTATTGTTGAGTTTGTCCAAAAGTACATGTTTATGAGTGGAGACGGAATTCCATACTTTTCAATGTGCCTAGACCTTTCTGCTTTTACTTGTCAGATGCTCTTTTCTAATGCTGGCTAGTCTTTATACAATACTATTATTAATGATATAGTGGAAAAATTGATTATAAATTGATTGTTAATGTTAAATTTTGGTAATCTAAAAATCAAATCTTTCTCTCAGTAGGGCCTAAAGAACTGACTTGAAATTTAACTTTAGTCACCTAGAGGTCTGTTTTTATTTTCTTGAGTAGCTTACTGTATCACTATAATATTTCCTAGATTCCTGTCCAATTCAATATATGGAATGACTAAATTGTAGTCATACTAGTTCTGAGCATACAGGCAAGAAGAAAAGTCTTTAAACATCTTGCTGTGTGTGAGCAGTTCGAGGGCAGGCAGACACCATGCACCTTGACCACCTATTATGAAGCTTTTTGCTGCCGTGTCAAGTGAAAGCGAGTTAATTGGGTGAAGCTGTGGAGCATGTTAGGGGCCTGGTAAAGGGTTGCTGTCTGACAGCTGAATGTCAGCAAAAGCCAGTCAAGTGTAGCTGAGAGACAGAGACCTGTCACAAAGTTCCCGCAGACTGGAACACAGTTAGGAAGCTGAAATATTGTTCCATCTCACTTTCTCCCTCATTGAATCCAAGCACCTTAAAAGATTTTACACTGTATGTGTCAACTCTTGTTCTCTAAGCTGTTTCCCCCTAACTGTCCTGCATTCAAATGATTGAACAAAAGATGCTAATGTTTAGCAAAGTAAATGTAAATTCCCTCTTTTCCTCTTTTCTGCCCAAGCAGATAGACATTCAACTCAAAGGAAACTTTGAAGGGTTACATCAAACAATTAGATTTACTCAAAATTGAGCTTATAATAGAATCTTTTTCTCAAGAGAGTAAGAAAATGGACAAAGCAGTAGAATAAGTAATTCATTTTCCTCTGATATAGAAAATCAGGCTTTAGGGAGCTAGGATTTCTGTTTGAATATCTTGAGAATGGACACTGACCAAGATAACTTTCCTCTTATCTTTTGTCATAGGCTTCTTTCTTTCTAGTGGCCTAAGGTAAAATGCAATAACTATAGCCACCAGAAGGTCAATAAAAATTAACACAGAAAAGAACAGTAAGTTCCATTCTGAAACTTCAGATTCTTTGAAAGGAGGAATTGAAGAAAGTTGGAATTAAAGAAAATGAAGTTAAACTCTGTGAAATGAACATATTTGCAGAAAGAGGAGTTTAATATTAAAAGATGCCCTATTCACTTTCTTTAGAATATGGACTAGAATAAGTCCATTAACTCACTCATCCATTTCTTCATTCATTCCACAAGAGGAAGGTATATAGAGTACCTGCTCTGTACCTGTCACTGGGCAAGCCACTGGTAATACAGAAACAAGCAAACAAAATAACCTGTGCCTTCAAGGAATGAACACTCTAACCCAGCACTGTTCATTAGAACTTACTGTGATGATAGAAATATGGCTTTGGGGCACTTGGAATATGGATAGTGTGACTGAGGAACTGAACTTTAATCTTTAATTCAATTTTATATTAAATTTTAATTAAGTTAAATAGCGACATGTGGCTACCGTATTGAACAGTGCAGGTCTAAGCAAACAGACTGTGATACTGTGCTATTATAAAAGTGTTTATGGGATGTTATAATAACACAGAGGTGCGGTATTATATTATATTGTGCAAGGTGACAGATGGCAGGGAAAGTTTGAGGGAAAGGTGATACCTGAGGTAAGCCTTGACAAACAGAGGAGTTAACCTGATGAAGGACCCTCCTTCTAAATAGAAAGGGCAGCATGCAAAAGTGGCTCCAAGATAGGAGAAAGCAGAGCATGCTTCAGGACCTGCATTTTGATTAGCACTGGAGAGCAAAGCTGTTTTATGAGAAATTACCTTTATGCGATTGTATTGTCCAAGAAGACTACCATTCAAGTTATCCAAGAGGTCATAACAGAAGGTGTCACACACCAAATTAATATATTGAAATCACATGGTTTGTTGAATTAAGTAAACACACAGTAAAAAGCAAGAAGAGATGCCACAGGGAGCAAGCAGAGAGAAGGACCATAACCTGAATTCTTGGTTATGCAGTGTTCATGTGCCCTGTCTCTCTCTGCTGCATCAGCCTCTTCACTTTCTGTGAGGTTATGAGGATCAGGGTTGAGGTTTGGAACATGGGGCTTGGAAGACCAAAGGTGCGTGAAGCCACTTACCCACACTTGCTATTTAGGAGAGATGAAGGGACAAACATGCCTGGCCAGTGGCTATAATTTGCCACTGAGGCTACTAAATAGTTTGTGTTTTATCTGCAGTTATAGGGCCAATTTAAAGATGACATTAACTAGAGGTAGCATATCTCTTCCTTATGATGTGGCCTTTCCATTCATTTCTATCTATAAAGTAACATGTCTTACCATATGGATTTTGCCTATATCCCACACACTACTTGCTGATTCATTATCTGTGCTTATTAATATTTCTTAAAAGTTTCATCTTTCCTATTTCTTCTAGTCTATAATTACAAATTTGAATATTTTTGAATAACAAGCAAATATACAATAAAGAAGAGATGAAGTAGTAAATAGCAAAGTCTGAAAAGATGGCTTGTTTGCAAAAATTAAAAGTACATTTAGGTCAGAGAAACTGAAGAGACAAATAACTGATGAAAAATACTTAGCAAAGAGCTTTGAAACCTATATCAAAATTATTATCTAGTGGACAACCTACTCTAAGCACAGACTGCATTTCAAACAAGTCTAGGCCTTTTTGAAAAACCTGTGTGCAGACTCCAGAGAGTTAATTTAAATGAGGGCTCTGGCAGCTGGGGAAGGACTAGTGGAGATTTTATGGTCAGGCACCCAGAGGAGGAGATGTGAAGTGGAGAAAATGACCTAAACCTTTCTTCCATGCGGGCCTAGGGACTGGCATCTGTACTCCTAGAAAAAGGGCCTACAGGTAGAAGCTAAAGAAATGTTTTGTGATAGACACTGCAAGACACTGGGTTTCAGAGTTGTCACAGTTTTCAGATGACAGAAAGGGAAGGATGGGTACCCCAAATTTTTATTAGCCTAGCAACAAAATTTTTATTAGCTTAGTTACTCATATGACCTAGTGAGCCCTCTAATACATTGAAGGTAGGCTTTGATGGAGGGATTGCAGACACCAAGCAGCTCTTGATGGGAAATTTACAGGGGTGTTTGAAGCTTGTATGAGCAGGACAGGGAAGGTCCAGGGTAACTTGACTCACTTGGGACTTTGTATCCACAGAATAATGAGGATGGAAAACTTCCAGTGCTATTGTGCATCAAAGCTTATCCTATAAAAGTAGCAATTATGTGGTTTAATAGTATCTCAACAGATTATAATTTAAGGAGAACTAGATCAGGATGAAGATTAGTTAAGGTCTAATAAATAATTCCCCAAACAGGGAATTTTTATTTGTTTAATTCACTGTTGTATTCCAGTACTTGGAACAGTATTTGGCACATCATAGGCACTCCATAGATTTTTATTGACAAAATAAATGAATAGAGCTAATTTAGGATACTAAGAAAGGATGTGGATTTAGATATCTATGTATTGTGCAAGCATAGGGAAAATTTATCATATGGAATTGATAATGCAGGGAGTCGATTCCTGAAATACAGCCTAGGGGTATATTATTTTGGATTTCTGTGTTTGCTATATTTTACTATTACATAAGATGTTCTCCCTAGGGATGGATTTGGTTTGAGATGGCTAGAAATGGTGTGATTATATCCGAAATAACATTCCTGACTATCATGTAAATAAAATGTCATTACCAGCTAAGTGATTTGTTTTAGAACATGCCCCAGTGCTTGTGATCTGAAGGCATTCCGCAGATACAACCCCCATATCACATGATTTGTCTTTCATCTGAAGTGCCTTTCTCTCCCTAAGAAATAGACTACATTCTTTTAACTGAAGATAGCCAGTCCCTCCAGAAAGGCCCAGCTATGGAATTGTTCAAAGGGTCCACGGCCCTGGGGAATATAGAACTTATACCATGGTCAGTGGGGAAATAAAGACAATTTGCAGCATTCCATGAAGCATTGCTAAGGATTTTAGGTGTGATATAATGGAACAATGAAGGAACATGGCCTAAAACTGCAGTGGAAGGGAGGGGCAGGCAAAAAAAAATTGGGTTTCAAATTGTAAAATGAGAATTTAATGCTAACGTTGCTGAGATGTGTGATTGACAGATACTTATATTGTTAGAAAGGTTTAGGAAAGTCATTTCTTTCAAACTACTTGAAATTCTAAATGATTCTTTCCTTCCTCTGCTCTTCTTTACTTGAGTGCCTGCTGAGTAATTCCACTCCTTGAAAAACATATTGCTATGAGGTCTAAGTTTATAGCTTCCAGATTATTACTAAAATTTTGACATTGAATAAAAAAGGTTTATAACTTTAAGGGGAAATTCTTCAGTAATGAAATAGTGGTCAGAAAACTTTTGCCTAATAGTTCCCAGAGAGAGTGTGACATGTGTACATTTTGACCACAGAAGTCGTAATTTGGCAGCTGGAAGTGCTATTTGGAGTAAAATGAAGGCACACAAGTTATAAGTAGCACTCTGCATAAGGAGTTGCATTTGTGCAGAGTAGAGGAGGAACAAGTTACTCAGTGTCATTATTTATGTAGGTGTTTACTCAATGTAAAATTGTAAATATGACTTAGGTAACTGAAAACATTGAAATGAGTGTTCTTTGCTAGATCAAAATCTTTTCAAAACATGCAAAACACTTAATTGAAGACTTATCCTCTGCAACCTTTAACCAATTACGTTTTTATTTTGACCACACATTTCAGAGCCATACTATACTAAAACATATAGATGTATTTCAATATATATAAATATATACAGTTTCATTTTTAATAAAGGGTTTTCAGTTATAAAGATAAAACATGCTTATTATAGGTAATTTGGAAAAATACAAATTCTAATCCTAACTCAGAGAACAGAGAAAAAAAACCCAAACAATTCCAATACCACAAAACAAGCACCATATGTAATTTCATGTACTGCTTTTTCATGACATAGTCTAGCCCTAGGGTCAGCAAAGTACAGCCTGTGGGCCAAATCTACACACCACCTGTTTTTGTATGGCCTGTGAGCTAAGAATGGTTTTAATATTTTAAATAGTTATTGGAAAAAAAGCAAAAGAATAATAATAGATCATGACACATAAAATTTATGTGAAATTCAGACTTTACTGTCCATAAATAAAGTTATATTGGAACTCAGCCATGCTAATTCATTTGCATATCCTCTATGGCTGCTTGTGTGTTACAACAGCAGTGACTAATGCTTGTAACAGAAAACATATAGCCTACAAAGCATGAAATACCTACTGTTTAGCTCTTTACAAAGGTCTGACCTTTGGTTAGACCCAAGCATTTGTTCATATTATCCAAAAATTTATAACTGTAAATTTTATAGCTACGTAATTTTCTACAGCATAGCTATAGCTTACTTAACTATGCTTCTGGGTGAATATGAGATTATTTCCAATTTTTGTCTGTTATTATTAATGTAAAGAACCTAATCATAAATAGAATTGTTGGCTCAAATGGCATTAACCATTTAAGACAGTTGCCCAATTATAGATCTAATGGCTCTATCAATTTATACAGTTACTAGCAATTTATGAATGCCTGCTTCGCAATGTTTTCACTTTTATTAACATAGCATAATTTTTAACATTTTTATCAGCAATAAATGTCTTATTTTATTTTTCATTTCTGATTACTTATGGGGGTTACCATTTTTTCCCATTTGTTACTCAGCTGTAATTTTGCTTTTGTGAACTACCACGTCATAACTTTCTCTCATGATTCAAATAATTTTAAGGATAAAAAAATATGGAAAGAAAAATTTAACCTTTCTGACCTTATTTTTCTACCCAAACTCTTATTTAGTTCTTTTTTCCAAAGATTATTGTTTCTTTTGATTATATTTTCATTTTGACCACACGTTTCAGAGCCATAATTATATTAAAAATATGTAGATATATTTCAACATATATAAATACATACAGTTTCATTTTTAATAAAGGGTTTTTAGTTATAAAAGTAAAATGTTTTGATTTTTTGTGATTCTTTTTTTCAGAAAAAATTGGGATATGCATATGTGTGTGTTTATGCTTATTTTGATATATATATTAATATTTATATATGTATATGTATGCATAAACACATGTATACATTTTGAACTTTCTCTTCTCACTTGGATATACTTCCATTTCAGCCTTTACATATTTACACCGTTTTCTAAATAGTTGTATTATATGGTTGTGTCATACTTCACTTAAATAGGCCTCTGTTGATGGACCTCTGGTTTCATTTTTTAAATGTTTTGTTTTTCTGTCTAAAAATGCTTCAGTGGACATATCTGTGTGCTCACCTTGGTGAACTCTTTTGAGTGTAGCCATAGAAGAAATGCCTAGCAGTAGAATTGCTGGGTCAAAGGAAGATATATATAAAATTTTGTCATCCAGAAAGGTTGCACCAGTTTGTATTTCTAACTACATGGCATAAGTTTGCCTAATTCCCTCTTCTCAACAGTGGAGATCATCAGACATTGAAGTTTTTCTCATCCGATATATGAAAAGTAATCTTTAATTGGGATGTATTGTATTGCATTTCTTTATTTATGAATGAAGTTTAGCACCTTTTCATATGTTTCTTGGTTATTATACTACTCTCTCCCTCAATCAGATATCCAATTTGTATATGAGGCACAGGCTGACAGTGATTTCCTGTTATCTGTTTTTTCTCTTTCTTAGTAATAGAGCCTCTGAATGTTACCTGGGCTGCTCAGGAAACAAACAGACAAACAAACTACATTTCTGAGACTCTCTTAAAGCTAAATTAGGTATATGACCTAAGTTCTAGTCAATGAGATGCAAGTAAAAGTGTACAATTTTAGGAAGTGTCTTTAAACAGAAGCAGTGCCTTCTTCTTTGCTCCATCCTCCTTTCTTCTGGCTAGAATGCAGACATACTAGCTGGAACTTGAGCAGCCACTTTTGACCATGAGGTAAAAGCCACATACTGGGCTATGGGGCCCAAGATAGAAGTAGCCTGGATTCTTGATAACTTTGTATAGCCCTATCAGAGGGAAATAAACTTTTATGTTATTTAAGCCAATGACATTTAGAGTTTTCTTTTACAAATGAACTCAGTCTTAATAAATATGCTACCCTCATTCTATTTTCTAATTATATTATTTTAAGTGATTTGCATACCTGATTAATTACTTGTATCACGTAATTAGTAAATGAAGTTTAGATTATATGTGTTGCACATATATTTACCAGTTTGTCATTTCAGATTTTCAGGGGCATTTTTCTATATAGTATGCTTGTTTTTATTTATTTGATTTTTGTATCTTTTTATATATTTGTGTGCATAAACATATTTACATTTCGAATTCTCTCTGAATGTTTGGGAGTGTATGTTTCTAAGACAGGCAAAATGCTTCCTTTGTGTTTTCTGGCCATTTCTGCCACTGTCTATCAGTTGTGTCCAGATTGTCAGGACAGCAACAGACTACAAGCACAGGGTATGAAGAGCACTAGGAAGAGAAAGAACAAAAGCCACTTGGGAGAATTTTTCAACTCTTTTTCTAACCTTAACCACATCAGGAAATTTAAACATCCTGGAGAAGAAAATGGGACTTACTGTCTTGTTAGATACAAGATATCTTGAAGTAATTTAAAATTAAAGTTTAAATGTTCTCGTGTAATCAATTTTATTTGTTTATTTATTTTTGAGATGGAGCCTTGCTCTTGACACCTAGGCTGGAGTGCAGTGGCATGATCTCAGCTCACTGCAACCTCTGCCTCCTGGGTTCACTGGAGTGCAGTGGCATGATCTCAGCTCACTGCAACCTCTGCCTCCTGGGTTCAACCTCTGCCTTAGACTCCTGAGTAGTTGGGATTGCAGGTGTCCACCAGCATGCCCAGCAAATTTTTTGTATTTTTAAGCAGAGACGGGGTTTCACCATGTTGGTCAGGCTGGTCTCGAACTTCTGATTTCAGGTAATCTGCCAGCCTTGGCCTCCCAGAGTGCTGGGATTACATGCATGAGCCACCACGCCTAACCTTAAATGTTCTAGTGTAATTTAACACCTCAGTGCCTATTTTTTTTCTTTGACTATAACAACATATAGGCTCCTTTGATGAAAGGACTACAACTTTCATTTTTGTGTAAGTTCCATAAGGTCTATGTATTTACTCCAGTAAGTACCATAGTCATTCAAATGTTGGACCACAATAAAATATGCTATCAAAATATAAACGCTTATTTTAGCCTCTAGCACAATCTATGTACTTTTATTTTCTAGTTTCATAGAGGTTATTTGAACCCTTATTTTGTTGATGAAATGCCTCTAGATATAAAATAAGCCTGAGGCTATATCTTCTTTGGATGACATGCTAGGGTTGTGGTCAAGCGTATAAATAGGAGAGTCAGAGGAACCCACAGACACATCCCTTTCTACCATTACCAAGCTGGGCAACCTGTGGCAATTTATTCTGCTCTTCTGAGCCCTAGTCTCTTCAACTATAGAATGAAGATAATTGTAGTGCTTTCTGATCAAGTCACTGTGAGAATTCAGCTAATGCCTGTAAAACTAAATCTAGCATGGTGCCTGACATAATGCCCAATGCATGTTAGCTATAATTGTAAAGTTGGAATTTATGTCACTTGAGAAGAGTAAAAAGAGAAGTGAAGAAGAGGACTACTCTGTGCTATGCATCTTGTGTATATTATTCTATTTAATCCTCATAAGAGTCCTGTGAGGGATTATTCTTCCTCCTTTACAGATAAGGATACAAGCTCACACAGGTTAAATAACTTGTCAAGGATCACATAATTAGTAAATGGCAGAATGAAATTTAGAACCTTAGTTCTCTCTACCTTCAAAGCCCATATTCTTTCCATTATTCTTTGCTAAATCTAATTGGGACATAATCTGTATATGTGTGATATAACAAAATAGTGATAAAACACCAAAACCATGAAGTAATAATATGAGTAATTTGTTCATTCACTCATTTATCATTTAGGAATTTTATTTAGTCCCAGATGTTCTGTTAAGTGCTAGGGGTACAAAGTCATGATTCCATCACACTAAATACTGAGAGTTTTATAGGGGAAATATAAGAACATACAAATTAGTGAAAAAATAGTAAAATAAATGCTCATGAAGGAATGTAAAAATGAGATTGGATGTTACAGTTAGCTGTGGTTGGGGAAGGATGGGAAGAGGATCCAGAAAGCCTTATGAGAAAGACAGACCTTGACTGGAGTTTGAAATGTAGAGGACTCACCCAGCAAAGAGCGGAAGTGGACAGACTGCAGGGCGGTGTGAAATATGGAATGTCCTATTTAGGGACTCAAGTTCCATGTACCTGGCTTGCACAGTACAAGTGAGGAAATGGTAGGTGAAGTTGGACAGGAAAGCCAAGAGCAAGGGCATGGTTATAGAGAAGCATGAAGAATCAAAACCATTGATCCAATCAATCTTCCACATCAAACAAGTAGCCAAGGCTGAATTAGAACCAAATAGAATGCTGAATGTCTGCCTGAGGACAGAGTTGTTGTGATATGAATCAAGTTTCTTGCTAATATCTCTCCTCTTTCTTTCTGATTTGTTTCTACCTCTATGATTGTCCTTTTCAAATCTCTAAGTACACAGGGCTCTTAGGGTGTTTCCTAATGCAACTTCTTTGCATCGTTCTGTTAACTGACATTTCTTCCCATACCTTGATGTCAGTAAGATAGTCACACTAGTCTGTACTAAGGTTTAATGACTTACAGGGAGAAGAATACATAAAATATTCATATGGGCTTGTAATTGGAGCTAAAAGAATTGGTAACTACTGTATGAGGAATAAATATTGGATGGCATGATAGCAGATGTGTGTGTGCATATGTATATTTACATGATACATATATCAAGTATATATGTGTATATATTTTTATAAGGTGAATATATATGTTTTTGAGTATATATATCTCAGATACAAAATTGAGTATTCCACAAGAGAAAACTATGTGATTATTGCCAACTCTGACTGTTGGTATAAACTACAGTGTCCTGAGACCAGTGTAATGACTGGAAAATTGACAGGTAGAATTTGGTGAACTAACCTGAAGTATTTAGAAGAAAGAAAACTTTGTGACACCTAGTATTGAGACTCTAGTGGCAAGAGCACATTAGGAAGCAAAGTAGAAATGACAAGGGAGCCTCCCTGTAAGACCCTCTTATGGGCGTTTTGATTTCTTCATCTGTTTGTGTGGAGCTGTGCAGGCTACTTAAAAGCAGTCAATAATTTACAGGGGTTAAAACATCATCATGGAGATTGAAATAATGAAAAGAGTACTATAGAGTTTAATTAAATGAAGCCACATAATTTAAATTGTGGCTTATCTTGTTATCTATTTGGCTTTTATTTTGTAATGATGTGCAGTGCGCAATATGTATTCTTTCCCATTAAGAATGGTCTGTCTATATCCTCTCAAGTATATTTGGGAAACTGATTTCTGGGTTAATGTCACTCAGAAAAGTTAGGGTAAATAGTATATGCTGTCACACGTGGAATTATGGCAGACCTGTAGAATTTCAGAGCTGGAAAGAGTCCAGCCCTTCATTTGGATGGACTAATTTACCTGCCCCAAATGACCCAGTCAGATTGTAAAAGATCTGTGAGGAGAAACTAGTCTGCTTATCTTCAGTCTAGTATTCTTTTCATCACACTGTGTGCTTAGCATAATCTCCATGCAATACTACTAAGGCTTACTAAGTCACATTTTTCCTTACTTTTTATAATACTAAATTCTAGAAGACTTAACTTGATCATAAATGTTACACAGGAGACAAATGGCTTAGTTTTAGAAGCCTTGGTTGGCAAAAAGGCTTCGGCTTATAGACAATTTATTGGGTGTTTATTTTATTATTAGACTAATGCTTTATTTATTTATTTTTGTTTGAAAAACATTTATAGAAAATTAAGGTATTAAAGCCTTGAAAAATGGCTATTGGATGTGTCCAATTACTGTATTTCATAAAATTTTTAAAATGTAGAAATTTAGTAGACACATTTTGTATTGTGAATATGTATTTAGCTGATGGACTATAGCAGTTCAAATAGAATCATTTACAGCTTATTGAGTAAATAAAAGTGCTTCCATAAAGATTCACATGACACCTAGCTTTTATTTCAGGTAACTAATTTCCTTTTGAAAAACTGCCTAAATTTAGATTTACGTAAGAGACAGAACACCTCAGCAGTTTTAAAAGTAGTTTATATGACCATGGACTTTACAGATTTAAAATATAACATCAGGTGGTGAATACTAACTTTAAACGTTCTCTAACAAAAAATTATTTAACTGTTACATTAAAATAGTACAAAAGTGTTACATATTTCTGGATGTTATTCTGGATATTTGTAAAATAGAAAACTAGTCCATATTTACTTGTCATTTTAACATTACATTCTCAAATCAAAATTTCACCAGAATTGTTGCTGGCTTCTTTTTAAGCTATTAAGTGACTTAAAATCAGACTTTACCTCATTTCATGAAAAAAAGCTTTTTTTCTAGCAGTACAGCAGATGATCCCAGCAGCAAAAGCAGTCATTTGTTTTCCTTCGTACAAAAGTATCTCTGTTTACTTTCTAGAGGCTATCTTTTGGGGGGTACTAGACTTTAAGGAAATATCACTCTCTCCTTTTTTTTTAATCTCTGGAGATTTTAAGTTATTTTCCATGTTTAGGACACAAGGTCAGAAGACAGTGTGCAAAAAGTGAGACCAATTTGAAATACCAGGGAAATAACACCCTATTTCAAGGTTGTTTAGTCAAAAATGTTATATTAGATGAAAGGGTGCTTTCAGACAACATAGTGGAAAGTAGACATATTAGAAAAAGTAGGATGAAAAAAGGCAAAACAGGGGCCTCTTTGTAGGGTGCTAAGATCTGTAGAATATTAAAGAGAAATGAGCAGTTAGTAGAGACTCTCCCTAAAGGACTGCCTTCCTAACTTTGTAATGTGTTAGCTTGATGGATTCACAAGAACTAAAAGGGAAACTTTAAGTACAGCATACAGGTTTGAGTGAATTATGCATATCACTAATATTGACAAAACAGAAATGGTTAGTCAATTTGGCATAGTTACCTTTCTCTAAAACATCAAAAAGAAAATACCCCCAGTGTATAGCTGACCTTCCTTGAACTGATTCTGCACACCCCTGTCTTTTCCGTACATAGTTTTCTTAGACCAGAACTTGAAGTATAAAGATGCTTTATAAAACAAACTTTTGAAGCATTTCCTGACAATATTCTGTTATAATAAAGAGTACTATGGCTGTAACTAGGTTTATTAAGAAGAAAATCAGGCACCACCATTTCCTGCTCTTTTAGCGTTCCCCTAACCCCAAGGTCTGGCAGAATGAGAAGTTAGTAGACAGCACTGTAATGTTTATAGCTGCAGAGTCAATCCAGTAATGACCCTGTTAATTCAGACTCATCGCTGGGGGAAAAAATCAGAAAAAATGATTCTAGCAGCAGAAAAAAGGCAGGCATCTACACCTTTAGCCTTTGATGCAATGAGATGCCTCTGTTTAGGTTCTGAACTGACATGATCAGGCCCAGCATTAAGAGTCTGCAAGCAAAACCTCATTGATACTACTAATCAGGTCAACACATGACTTTGGAAGTTCTTTTCCTTCCATTGGGAAACCTTGTCCTTCATAGCACTATTTCAAGTGACCATTTTAGGTGTTTTCTGACTTCCAGTATAAAAAGAGATGATTTCCATCAGCTATAGGCCTGCAGTAGAGTATCAAGAAATCAAAAGAACAAAGATCAAAGAAAATTGCTGAACTAGGTGTTAGATGCAGATATTGATTTTTTTTTCCAGTTGTAGTTTTTAAAAAATCCACAAAAATGGCAACACATACAACAGTTGAATTTCTAATACTTTCCGAAAGCCAATAATAGCTTGCCTCTTGTTTTTACATGTAGAAACAGTTTTGTATAACATGACATAATAAAGCAGACCTTATAGTTTAAATTATTTTGTTATCAATACTGTAAGAGGATCTACTAAAAATCAATACTGTAAGAGGATCTACTAAAAAGTTTTTTTTTTTTTTTTTTTTAGAAAACAACCCTGCAATATAGAGTATGAATTTTAGTGGACATATTTATAGCCAGACTTGGTTATTTCAGAAACATTTATTTTCTGGAAATCTGGAAAATTATATCATACAGTTGATCACTATTTTCCTACCATCTTTAAATGTCTTAAAATAATACATACCTGCTTTACTGCTGAGACTTTCTTCACATTAAATATTAACTACGAGATACCAATATCACTTAAGGCTTAAATATGTAGCTTTATCAAAATGTTAATTCTATTGTCCGGTATTTCATAATTATGTGGCATTTTTAAGTTTAATTCTCAACAGTTTCTGGATACCATCAGTGTTCTCAAATATATGACAAATTGTTTTCATTCCCTTATTTTGACACATGATTTCTAAATACTTATAATGGTCTTTGTCAAAATAGGGTGGTGTCATGGACATAAAGATGGAAACAGTGGACGCTGAGCACCAGGGACTGCTAGAGCAGGGAGAGTGGGAGAGGGTCGAAGAACCACCACTCGCGTTTTGTGCTCACTACCTGGCTGAGGGGATCATTAGTACACCATACCTCAGTGACTTACCTGAGGAATTACCATGTAACAAATCTGCAAGTATGCCCCAAAACCTAAAATAATAAAGTTGAAAAAAAAACACAGGGTGGTGGCATTCTTATTAAACATAAAGGCGAAAAATTCTCACTAGAATTTTGTATCTCACTGTGCCATTTTCTAGAGGTCACTGGGATTGGCTTATCTTTCTTTGTGCTACTTTTGTCAAATAAGTAAAACAGATTTTAAAAACATAAATACTCATGGTTTCTAAGCAATCTAATCTTTCATATTATATGGCACTTATTATATAGCATAATGAAATAAATGCTAGCATCAGTTTCTGTAAATTGCCAGTGGACTGAAGTCAAGGTAAAAATCTCTTATTGTATTGACTTTTTGTTACAATAACTTTATACAAAGTTTTAGTGTTTAGGCAAACTCCTGTTGTCTAGAAAAGTTCATAAAAGAGCAAATAAGGGATTCAATCACACTTGGAAAATAATTTGCCATTTATATATTGTCATACAGATTATTGAAATAGTAATTGCCATCTCATTTTATATTATAATGATTATTAGTCTACTTGCCTGTTTATGGTTTTAGGCTCTGTTTGAGAGTTTTCAACTCTATGTTTATTATTTTTTTCTTTTGTATGTCACAGATAGGATCACGAGACCACTCAAATCTCTCCATTCCTTCAAGAGCTGCTGTTCCTGCTGACACAACTGGTGTTGGGGATTTCTTCCCATTGAAAGCTGAGCTTGATACAACTTACACTTTCTTAAAGGAGACATTTATAAATACTGTGCCCCATGCTCTGACATCATCTCACTCCTCTCCAGTGACTATGTCTGCTAATGCCAAAAGACCAACTCAGATTGGATTATGACTTCATGAAATTAAAAAATGAAGGAAGAGTTAACAGTACAATTAAAATGGTTTTGAATGGGGATTTTCTTATCAGTTGACTTTTGTTTCAGCAGAAGTGACAGTAGACTTAAAAAATTTGTGCTATATCTTGATGTATTCTGGTAGCTCTGTCTCCTTGAATAAGGAAATAACCAACTTTTTTCTCTCCAAGTTTTATTTATTATCACAGTTGCTCATTTTTATGTAACATATTTTTAAATGTTAAGGAATGACACATTTTGGGTAATTTCTCTCAGACTTAAAAAAATCAATAAGCCATTTTAGTCTCTATCTATCAAAGTTGTTTCATACTTGTCTATTTTAAAGCAGGACTGCAATGCTTTAATAGGATTGAGAGAGCTATTTGAAATGTATGCCAATGATTCCTGTCATTTCATGGCAGCCCGGCCATGGTTCACTGAGCCCCCTCTTCTCTCTTGTCAGCTCAACTGAAGACAAGCATTTAGTTGCAAACTTTAAGCAGGTTGTGCAAAACAGAAATGATGTGACTGCTTCTCCTTCTGCACAATAATGTCACTCCTGGTCAATGTGAGAAGGTCAGGTTGCTCCTTGTAAAGCTACATGATACCACTTGCCCATTTGAACAAGTTAAGTTAACTGCTGAATCTGGTCCCTGCAGGCATTGAAAACGCATTCTTTTAGCAAGTCTGCATTTGATAAGAAAGTAGAGCAATTGTGCTGCAGGATTTCTGTGGTATGTTTAGGCACTTCATAAGGACAGTTCCCACACCAGGATAGCAGGTAATATATTTAGTGTAAGCTGAAAAACTTCCAGGTAATGGCTGTTTTGACCTTCAAAATAGACTCCTTTTTTGTTTTTGTTGTTGGTAGGACCCAAGAGTGACGCCCATCTTTGATGCTGACAGAATTTAAAACAAGGCCATTGCCCTGCATTTTCTGCCTTGTAGCACACAAAAGTAAAATTGTATGTCAGGCCGAGATGTCGGGGAGCTGACAAGATGCCCCAGTGACATTTCAGCTAGAAAGAGCAAGTGTCTTGCAACCAAGTGGTCAAATATCAAATAATAGGTCAAGCAGGAAGGAGCTGAGTTCTAACCACAAAGAGGTTTCTGGTAACTTACTTGACAAGCTTTTGGGTGCTTTGTGGCTTGACAAAGTGATGTTCTGTTGGGTATCGCTAGACAGACTGTTCTTTATCTCCTTCAGAAGATCAGACATTGACATTGATTAAACTCTTTAACCCTTAAAGGTTAAATCCTTGCAGTTTGCATCATGGAAGTGAAGAACAAAAGAATATTTGTAGTAAGAATTTGTTTTTGTATTAATCATTTAACTCCCTAGTGCTATTAACTTCTGATGTGAACTATAGATTTGACAAAGAGTTTTGATACAGAATATTTTTTATATTATTTTTCATTATGGAGTCTTTCATTATGGATACATTAGAATTGAACAGAATGTATTATGGATGCTTTTCTGTCATATCTTTACAGTGACATTTGATTCAAATATATCCAACTGCTGAGAATTTTTTCATTGGCCATGGTAGATAAGATTTTATGCTAACTATTTGTTAGTAGCCAAATTAGCCAAGTGATTTATGCCATCTGAGGGAACACAGCAGTATTACTGTCACACTGTGTAACACATCCTGTTCTTATAATACTGAACTACTATAATTAGCTTTATATAACACTTTAGAAAGCTTTCATGTGGAGTGAAATTATATCTTTAACCAAATTTCTTTTAACTCTTTCCTTGGAATTATTTTTAATATGACCTCTATAACATGACCTGTATGAAATTCACTTACAAATGTATTATAACATAGAACATGCTATTTATTGTTTGGGTACAGATCATTTAATTTCTACACATTTCAGGACACCTTTCTCTGCCGTTCCACACAATAATTAGGATATTGTTCATATAGAAATTGATAGTTTTTGAGTTCATGTGATATCATTGAGCTTACAATTCTCACTATAGAAAAACATTGTTAGTATATGTAACTTCTACGTCTAAGTGTTTGTGTGTCTGTATACTTGTGTTGAATCTGTTTTCAGATCCTACTGATTTTAGAGGAACAAGTACCTTTTAAAATGTGCCTTGGAAAGGCCTTGGTCTTCTTGCCTTAATTTTATAATCTGTTAATGGGATAACTCCAAAAATAAATGTGTATTTGTCTCCATATATATGGGTATCTGACTTTACAGGTACATTTTGTACGGTGAATTCTGAACCATAAATTCAAAAAGATTATTAAATAAAATCAAAGCATGTCACATTTATAAGCAACTAGATGCTAAAGGCCATAGAAACTGAAGGATGAATCTCCTGAGCAATCATTAGTATTCACTACCAAATATAGTAATAGTTATACCATATGCTTTTTTCCCAGAAGTCAGACCCAGCAGGAGGAGAAGATTTAATGACATATCCTATGGAGATCTGAGAAACTCTAGACTGTTTCTAAGCACCTTAGTGACCAATTGCTGCATATTTCAGATCTCTGTTGTGTTGGAAAGGACAGTTGCTCTATCAGCTTCTTTATCTTTTTAAGAATGATATATAGAGTAGACATATCTCAGGAGAATGACTTCAAATATTTTTGTAGAAGAAAGGAAGTTTTACTTTACACTTTAGAAGGTGGATTTTCTTACCAACCTTCTGTGATCTAGAAAAATACCTATATCATCCATCCTATTAATTCTTAAAGTTATTGTTCTGATACCTAAGTCACACTTCTTTATTGAGGGGGGTTGCCAACATTTTTAATACACTTACGTTGAAATTATATAATACAAAAACAAAGAGGTTTAGGATTGCCAGAATTGCCAGCTCAGTGATAATTTAATGAAATAAGCAAATAACCTTTTAAATAGTAGAATGATCACTTTAATTTAACAAATATCTGACTTTTATTAAACTTAGTAACTCTATTTCCTATTTCACTTTGTGATATATGCTGTTATCGAATGTTTAATGAAATTATTACTATTTTCATGTTATTTTATTTACCAGGTGCCTGAATTCATTCTGTAGACCATACTGAATAGTAGTAAGTTGATCCTATTTCACTGTACACTTACTATTTTTTCAAGAGATGGGATCTCACAATGTTGCCCAGGCCAGGGTTGAACTTCTGGGCTCTGGTGATCTTCCCACCTCAGCCTCATGAGTACCAGGGACTATAGATGTGTACCACTGTGCCCTCACTGTGAACTTTTTATAGATAAGTTTTCTAATATAAAAGGTGGAAGATAATTAATATTTATTTAGCAACTGTTTTATGCCAGTTATCATAGCAAAACTAATGATCTCACAATAAACCTGTAGCATAGGTATTTGCATCACCATTTTAGACATGAATAACTGAGGATCAAAAATGTTAAGCATCTGACTACCAAAGATCACACAAAACCTAGGAATTAGCAAGCCTAGAGCTGCAGTTCCAAAGCCTGTATTATTTTGAGACACTACCAGTCCTGCCTTCTAGAAAAAATTAACACTTTTTTTTAAGAGACAAAAATTTAAAAATTGTCCTGAACAGTTAGGAATAATTTTGAAAAGTATGTTTTGGTATGAAATCTAGATTTCTTATGAATGATTAGACCAAACAAAATACATACATACTAGTACTATTTATGTAAATAGTAACTGTGAGGTTTGTGTCTATCTTTCAAAGGAAACACTACCCTCACTGTGTTGCCCAGTGTCTCTAGTTTGGCCCAGAAGACCACACAGATACTCTCAGAAGCAGACCCTCTGTTGAGAAGTACTGATGGTGAGCCAGCCTGACCATGCTATTACTTCCCATTGGAATATAATGACATATGCCAAGTAAAGCTGATCAATAAAGCATTCACTTATGTAACTCTTAGGTTGAAGATTTTAAAAGGTATTTTCTGGACTAGTGTAGTAGGCTGAACTGTGGCCCTACAAGATGCCCATGTACTGATCACTGGAACCTGTGAATGTTACCTTCTATAGCAAAGGGATTTTGCAGGTGTGATTAAGTTAAGAATCTTGAGATGGGAGATTATCCTGGATTAGCCAGGTGTTCCCTAAATGCAACAGAACGTATCTTTGTAAGAGAGGGAGGTGCAGGGGTTGATTTGACTATGGAGAGGAAAAGGTGATATGATGATGGAAGCCGAGGTTGAAGTGATGTGCTCTAGAGACAGAGGAAGGGTTCAAACCTAAGGCATTCAGGGTGGGTGCTAGAAGCAGAAAGAGGCAAGGAAATGGATTTTTCCTTAGAGCCTCCGGGGTTGTAAGATAATACATTTGTATTGTTGGTTAAGCCACAAGTTTGTGGTAATTTGTGGCAATAGGTCACAGCCGTCAAAGGAAACTAATACACCAGTAAACTTTTAATAATTTAAAAAAAGATTAATACATTAATCTTTTAATATTAGCCAACAGAGAAAGTGTTCCTTCTTTTAAATTATACTCATCAGTTGCCTTCATAACTTGAATTTTCAAATTCTTTTCAGTTTTCATTTTATATTCATGGCTTCTGAATATAATAAACAAGTGATTATATTGGGCTAGCATAGAGTCACACTCTATTGCCATCATTTTTGTTAATTCTTCAATTAACCCGTGATTTTAATATATATTTTAATCCTTACAGTTTTAAAAAGATGCCTTAAATGTTTTCAATTTATCTTAAAGATCTATTTTAAATGATTGTTTTTATTTGATTCCATTTTGGTTGGCATATATAATAGCTTTCTTACAAAAAAATTGAATCTTGAATGAATTTTTATTAATCACAGCTTAAAATAATGATATGGAATTTATGAATTATATATTAAATGTGCCAGAGCATTTTCTTTTACTGTTTACCCATGAGTTCAACATGTCCCTGGCAATTTCTCCCTGCCTTTTGTTATAATTGAAGTGAGAGAAATTTAATAATTTTCCCCAACAAGGAAATCTTCTAACATTTTTACAATATAATATTTGAATCCATTTTGTCTTTACTTTGGTGAAATCATATAGTTTTTCCTGATGGTTTAGTTTAATGAAAGGAGAGCATTTTTAATTGAAATGACTAAGTGTTGAATGAGATCAAACCTAAAATATTGAAGATTAAACCTAGAGTGTTAAATATTTCAAGTACAGTCAAGAAAAGAAAAGAAAAAGAAAGCCTCTGGTTCTGTAAGGAACCCTTCCATTCCTCCAGTCCTCCTGGTTAAGTGAGACATAAATGTGTAAATTTACATATTAGAAGAGCTCCATTTTTTTTCTTAACCTTAACAATTTTATTACAAAACTCTTTTCTGACTGTGAAATGTGTTGATTGACATATCCAGATATCAGATGTCCTGTTAGTTCATACTGTGGATGCCTATGTATTTTTTCTGAACCACCCCTCCTGCATAATCTTTTTTAGTTCTTTTAAACAAATCGGAATCTATAGGTCTCCCTAACTGTATCTACTGAGCAAATTACATTTCCATGGACATTGCGATGGGAAAATGTGTTCTTACTCTTTGTAATAATGATACCTAATTGATATCACATGCTATAAGTTGTAAAATCTCTGGATACAATATGGGAAGGAAATAAATCAAAACAGAACTTTGCTCCTTCCTCTAAATCATCTTATGTGTAGGTGTGGTAGATGCTTGGGCATATGTTTTCAAAGCTCAGACCTTAATGTTAATCAGGCAGCAGAAGCCCCACAACATCTAAAGCTTTAAAAACTACTGGGTTATATTATCTGAAGACAGTTCTTTTTGTGATTTAATTGAGTCATGGTTCATTGTCTTTTATTGCATGTTAATGCCAGTGAAATGCTGATTGTTGACAGAGTCCTCCCAGTGAAGCAGCTCCAGAAATGCTGTGTGCTGCTATAGGAAACCACGTAAAATAGGAAGGCTTATTTAGATCTGAAGAAGACTCATCTGACAGGTTAAGAGTTATCAGATATTCATAAATATTCACCATGACAAGAATATAAGGTAAGCTGTCTTCAGTAGATCCCTTCTGTGTTTTGGGTATGTATATAGGTGGAAAATCTTAAATGTGATCTAGGATGAATGGAATTGTATTGGATGCCTAGTAAAAAGAACCATAAAGTAAATAATTATAGGCTGTATGATAGGACATCTCATTTTTGACCTTTTCCTTCAAACAGTAAGCAAAATACATTTTCTTTTTCAACATTTACTTCCAGTTTAAAAGTACGAGGCTTAGGCAGTAAAAGTGCACATGGAAAGCTTTGGAACATAGACAGTCCCTGCAAATCATTTAAGACCTGAGGTTTAAAGACATCAGTTCATTCTGGTGACTTTGATATACAACTGACTATTGAACTCAATGTAAATGCTTCTATGGTAACAAAAGCACCACTTCAGTTTTCCTCTGGACTGAAGAGTATTATTCTAAATATGTACTCTGGAGACTATTTAGAGAGATTCCTATGAAGCAGATTTCTCATTCACAGTCATAAAATGCTTTGTGATAGCGAATGGTGATGGTGTTCTCACTGAAGTGTCATGGGTCCAAGAGGGCACAAACTACATCATAATGTATGTGACTCTTGCACAACAGGTGGAACTATACAGAACAGTCCTGGCACAGGGAGGTCATCATCAGCTTCAGCGTCCTACTTGGGCTTTTTGCTCTCTTTAATCTGTGGGGAGGCAGAATCCCTGTTCTTAAGAGACAATTTTGCAGAAGTCCAGCATTGATTTTCCTGAACATGAAGTTAGTCAGAGTAGAAACCCTGGATCACACTATCTCTAAATAGCTTTTGAAATTGGCAATTACCCTTTGACTAGATGTATCTATTTCACAACAATTCAGATAAGAATTCAAACACCTAGGTTAGAGCACATACATATATATTTTTAAAAAGATATAATTCACATAACATACAATGTATCCTTTTAAAGTATACAATCCACAGTTTTTCACATATTTCACAAAGATGAACAGTGATTACCATCTAATTCTGGAACATTTGTATTACCCCAAAGAGAGCTCTCTACCCATTGGCAATCACTTTCCGTTACCCAATCTGCTCTCTCCTGGTGACCATAATCTACTTTCTATCTCTATGGATTTGCCTATTTTTGTATATGTCATATAAATAGAACAATATGTCTAGTTATTTCTATCTGGCTTCCTTCATTGAGACTGATGTTTTCCAGGTTCGTTTATTGTGTACCATATATCTACTTCATTCCTTTTTAAGTGGAAAAATATTCCACTATATGAATAGACCACATTTTATTTATTCATTCACCAATTAATTGACTTTTGATTTATTTCCAGTTTTAAAAATTCAAATAGTTTTGTTGTGTGAATTTCTTAGTATTTTTCTATATACAAAGTGGTGTCATCTGCAAATAGACGTAGTTTTACTTCTCCTTTTACAATCTAAATGTCTTTTATTTCTTCTTCTTGCCAAATTGTTTTGGCTATAATCTTCAGTACGACATTGAATAGTAGTAGCAAGAGTGAACATACTTGTCATGTTACTGATCTTGGGGGAAAGCATTAAGTCTTGTACCAGGAACTATGACATTAGCAATTGGGTTTTCATAGATGCCCTTTATCAGGTTGAAGATGTTCCCTTCAAGTTTTAGTTTTGTTGGCTGTTTTTAACACAGAAGGGTGTTTCCATTTGTCAAATGTTTTTTCCATATCTATTGAGATGATCATGTGGTTTTTGTCCTTTATTCTATTAACAGATGTCTTACTTTGATTGATTTTCACACATTAGACCAATCTTGCCTTCCTGCGATAAATCTCACTTGGTCATGGTGTGGTACATAATCTTTTCTTTTTTCATGTTTCTGGATTCAGTTTCCTAGGACTTGTTGTAGATTTTGCATTGCTGAAAATAAGGAGTATTGGTTTGAAGTTTTCTTGTGATATCTTTATCTAGTATTAAGCTAATACTGGGCTCATAGAATGAATTGAGAAATTATCCCTTCTCTTCTATTTTTTGAAAGAGTTTGGGAAAGGTTAATGTTAATTTTTTTGAACATACTTAGAATGTATTAGTGAATTCATCTGGGTCTGAGCTTTTCTTTGTGGGAAATTTTTTATTATTAAAAAAATCTTTTAAAAATGGTAAAATATACATAACAAAATATTTACATTTTTAACAGTTTTTGATTATTTAGTCTCTTTACCTAAACAAGGCTGTAGTATTTGGCAAAACTTAATAAAGATTTGAGAATAACTGAAGGGAATTATATTATAGAAAGTAAAAATATTAAGACTGGAAATAGAAAGACTCCTCATGTTTTTAGGAAGAACCCTTCCACAGAGTGGCTCTCCTTGGTCTGCTGCCATGTTTTGGAGGCCAGCTTCCCTCTCCACAGTGGGCATGCCCTATAGTGTATCTCTTTCACTCAGAGTCCAGGCACTCAATTCATACTGTAAATACCAAAGAGAGCAGGGGGAAAAAAAATCTCAGCTTTTCTCCCAACTGCTTCCTTTGTCTCCCAACAAAAACTGCATACATTAAAAAAAAGACTTTCAGATATAATTATACAAAGCAGTTAATGTTTTCTGGAAATTTTCTATTTCACATTAGGATCTTGACTTTACCTTTGTAGAACCAGAAGGTTTATTGAGGTGTTTTTTCAGGAACAGGAATAGTCTGCCCCCAAATTCCAACAACAGCTGTACTTCAGAAAATACATGTTATTTGTAAAACTTCAGTGGTCCTAGAACCAATTCTTAAGTTGGACTCAAGTTAGATTTCTTAAATTCCCCCTATCCCCAGAGTGATCTCCCCAGCAAATGGCTCCAAGAAGGGGGTCAGCAGCTCCCCTTCCTCTCAGCACTCTCAGCATCCAAGTTCTATTTCTGAGACAATAGCCAGCATGTAAGTCCTCTCTGCTCCCCCCCAGGCCCATGCTTTACAATCTGGGTTCTCTCTCAGTGGAGACCTATTTTAACTGATTTCTTCAAAGCCATCTTTCATGGCCCCAAATGATCTGTAGAGATCTTTTCTTCAATCCATTCAAGCTATAGAAGAAGGTCCTTGGCATTTGTCTAAGGTTTACCATTCTATAATACCTGGGCATGTATTCTGGTATAATGTCATGGTTGAGATTCTTGGATGTTGCTCATACAGTTTTTTTTAATTGCGTTTTAGGTTTGGGGGTACACGTGAAGAACATGCAAGATTGTTGCATAGGTACACACGTGGCAGTGTGATTTGCTGCCTTCCTCCCCTTCAGCTATATCTGGCATTTCTCCCCATGCTATCTTTCCCCAACTCCCCACCCTCCACTGTCCCTCCCCTATTTTCCCCCAACAGACCCCACTGTGTAGTGCTCCCCTCCCTGTGTCCATGTGCTCCCATTGTTCAACACCTGCCTATGAGTGAGAACATGTGGTGTTTGATTTTCTGTTCTTGGGTCAGTTTGCTGAGAGTGGTGGTTTCCAGGTTCATCCATGTCCCTACAAAGGACACGAACTCATCGTTTTTGATGGCTGCATAATATTCCATGGTGTATATGTGCCACATTTTCCCTGTCCAGTCTGTCATCAATGGGCATTTGGGTTGGTTCCAGGTCTTTGCTATTGTAAACAGTGCTGCAATGAACATTCGTGTGCATGTGTCTTTATAGTAGAATGATTTATAATCCTTGGGGTATATACCCAGTAATGGGATTGCTGGGTCAAGTGTAATTTCTATTTCTAGGTCCTTGAGGAATTGCTGCACTGTCCTTCACAATGGTTGAACCAATTTACACTCCCACCAACAGTGTAAAAGTGTTCTCACTTCTCCACATTCTCACCAGTATCTGTTGCCTCCAGATTTTTTAATGATCGCCATTCTAACTGGCGTGAGATGATATCTCAATGTAGTTTTTGATTTGCATTTCTCTAATGACCAGTGATGATGAGCATTTTTTCATGTTTGTTGGCCTCATGTATGTCTTCTTTTATAAAGTGTCTGTTCATATCCTTTGCCCATTTTTGAATGGGCTTGTTAGTTTTTTTCTTGTAAATCTGTTTGAGTTCTTTGTAAATTCTGAATATCAGCCCTTTGTCAGATGGGTAAACTGTAAAATTTTTTTCCCATTCTGTTGGTTGCCTATTCACTCTAATGACTGTTGTTTTTTTTTTTTTAACTGTGCAGAAGCTGTGGAGTTTGATTAGGTCCCATTTGTCTATTTTGGCTTTTGTTGCCAATGCTTTTGGTGTTTGGGTCCTCAAGTCCTTTCCTATGCCTATGTCCTGAATGGTTTTGTCTAGATTTTCTTATAGGGTTTTTATGGTGTTAGGTCTTATGTTTAAGTCTTTAATCCATCTGGAGTTAATTTTAGTGTAAGGTGTCAGGAAGGGGTCCAGTTTCTGCTTTCTGCACATGGCTAGCCAGTTTTCCCAACACCATTTGTTAAACAGGGAATTATTTTCTCATTGCTTGTTTTTCTCAAGTTTGTCAAAGATTATATGGTTGTAGATATGTTTTGTTGCCTCCGAGGCCTCTGTTCTGTTTCATTGGTCTATATCTCTGTTTTGGTACCAATACCATGCTGTTTTGATTACTGTAACCTTGTAGTATAGTTTGAAGTCCAGTAGTGTGATGCCTCCTGCTTTGTTCTTTTTGCTTAGAATTGACTTGGCTATGCAGGCTCTCTTTTGGTTCCATACGAAGTTTAAGGTGGTTTTTTTCCAGTTCTGTGAGAAGGTCATTGGTAGCTTGATGGGGATAGCATTGAATCTGTAAATTACATTGGGCAGTACGGCCATTTTCACGATATTGATTCTTCCTAACCATGAACATGGAATGTTTCTCCATGTGTTTGTGTCCTCTTTTATTTCGTTGAGCAGTGGTTTGTAGTTCTCCTTGAAGAGGTCCTTTACATTCCTTGTTAGTTGTATTTCTAGGTATTTTATTCTCTTTGTAGCAATTGTGGATGGCAGTTCATTCTTGATTTGGCTCTCTTTAAGTCTGTTATTGGTGTATAGGAATGCTTGTGATTTTTGCACATTTATTTTGTATCCTGAAACTTTGCTGAAGTTGCTTATCAGTTTCAGGAGATTTTGGGCTGAGACAATGGGATCTTGTAGATATCCAGTCATGTCATCTGCAAATAGAGACAATTTGACTTCCTCCTTTCCTATTTGAATACCCTTTATTTCTTTTTCTTGCCTGATTGCTCTGGCTAGAATGTCCTGTACTATATTGAATAGGAGTGGTGAGAGAGGGCATCCTTGTCTAGTGCCAGATTTCAAAGGGAATGCTTCTAGTTTTTGCCCATTCAGTATGATATTGGCTGTTGGTCTGTCATAAATAGCTTTTATTATTTTGATATATGTTCTGTCAATACCGAGTTTATTGAGGGTTTTCAACATAAAGGGCTGTTGAATTTTGTCAAAGGCCTTCTCTGCATAAGTTGAGATAATCATGTGGTTTTTGTCTTTCGTTCTGTTTATGTGGTGAATTACATTTATAGACTTGCATATGTTGAACCAGCCTTGTATCCCAGGGATGAATCCTACTTGATCATGGTGGGTAAGTTTTTTGATGTGCTGTTGCAATTGGCTTGCCAGTATTTTATTGAAGATTTTTGCATCTATGTTCATCATGGATATTGGCCTGAAGTTTTCTTTTCTTGTTGAGTCTCTGCCGGTTTTTGGTATCAGGATAATGTTGGTCTCATAAAATGATTTGGGAAGGATTCCCTCTTTTTGGATTATTTGGAATAGTTTCAGAAGGAATGGTAACAGTTCGTTTTTCTGTGTCTGGTAGAATTTGGCTGTGAACCCATTTGGACCTGGGCTTTCTTTGGGTGGTAGTCTCTTAATTGCTGCCTCAACTTCAGACCTTGTTATTGGTCTATTCAGGGTTTTGACTTCTTCCTGGTTTAGGCCTGGGAATAGGCAAGTGTCCAGGAATTTATCCATTTCTTCGAGGTTTACCAGTTTGTGCATAGTGTTGTTTGTAATAATCTCTGATGATGGTTTGAATTTCTGTGGAGTCTGTGGTGATATCCCCTTTATCATTTTTTTATTGCATCTATTTGGTTATTCTCTCTTTCCTTTTTTATTAATCTGGCTAGTGGTCTGTCAATTTTGTTAATCTTTTCGAAAAACCAGCTCCTGGATTTATTGATTTTCTGAAAGGTTTTCGTGTCTCTATGTCCTTCAGTTCTGCTCTGATCTTAGTTATTTCTTGTATTCTGCTAGGTTTTGAGTTTTTTTGATCTTGCTCCTCTAGCTCTTTCAATTTTGATGATAGGGTGTCAATTTTGGATCTCTCCACTCTTCTCATGTGGGTACTTATTGCTATATATTTTCCTCTAGAGACTGCTTTAAATGTGTCCCAGAGATTCTGGTATGTTGTATCTTCATTCTCATTGGTTTCAAAGAAACTTCGTTCTCAAAGGTTTCAAAGAAATCTTTATTTCTGCCTTCATTTTATTGTTTATCCAGTCAACATTAAAGAGCCAGTTGTTCTGTTTCCATGAAGCTGTGCAGTTCTGAGTTGGTTTCTGAATTCTGAGTTCTAATTTGATTGCACTGTGGTCTGAGAGACTGTTTGTTATGATTTCTGTTTTTTTTTTGCATTTGCTGAGGAGTGATTTACTTCCAATTATGTGGTCAATTTTCGAGTAGGTGTGATGTGGTGCTGAGAAGAATGTATATTCTGTGGATTTGGGGTGGAGAGTTATGTAAATGTCTATCAGGTTTACTTGTTCCAGGTCTGAGTTCAAGTCCTGGATATCCTTGTTAATTTTTTGTCTGGTTGATCTATCTAATATTGACAATGGGGTGTTAAAGTCCCCCATTATTATTGTGTGGGAGTCTAAGTCTCTTTGTAGGACATTAAAAACTTGCCTTATATCTGGGTGCTCCTGTATTGGGTGCATATATATATTTAGGGTAGTTAGCTCTTGTTGCATGGATCCTTTTACCATTATGTAATGTCCTTCTTTGTCTCTTTTGATCTTTGTTGCTTTAAAGTCTATTTTTTCAGGGATGAGAATTGCAACTCCTGCTTTTTTTTGCTCTCCATTTGCTTTGTAAATCATCGTCCATCCCTTTATTTTGAGCCTTTGTGTATTCTTGTGTCTGAGATGGGTTTCCTGGATACAGCACACCAATGGGTTTTGGCTTTTTATCCAATTTGCCAGTCTGTGTCTTTTGATTGGGGCATTTAGTCCATTTACATTTAGGGTTAATATTGTTATGTGCGAATTTGATACTGCCATTTTGATTCTAGCTGGCTGTTTTGCCCATTAGTTGATGCAGATTCTTCTTTTTTATGCTCTTTACCATTTGGTATGTGTTTGCAGTGGCTGGTACTGGTTGTTCATTTCTATGTGTAGTGCCTCTTTCAGGAGCTCTTGTAAAGCAGGCCTGATGGTGATGAAATCTCTGAGTACTAGCTTGGTTGCAAAAGATTTTATTTTTCCTTCACTTATGAAGCTTAGTTTGGCTGGATATGAAATTCTGGGTTGAAAGTTCTTTTCTTTAAGGATGTTGAATATCGGCCCCCACTCTCTTCTGGCTTGTAGGGTTTCTGCTGAGAGATCTGCTGTGAGTATAATGGGTTTCCCTTCGTAGGTAACCTGACCTTTCTTTCTTTCTGTGCTTAGCATTTTTTTCTTCATTTCAACCCTGGTGAATCTGAGGATTTTGTGCCTTGGGGCTGCTCTTCTTGAGGAATATCTTTGTGGTGCTCTCTATATTTCCTCGACATGAATATTTGCCTGCCTTGCTAGGTTGGAGAAGTTTTCCTGGATAATATCCTGAGGAGTATTTTCCAGCTTGGATTTATTCTCTTTGTCACATTCGGGTACACCTATCAAACGTAGATTAGGTCTTTTCACATAGTCCAAGATTTCTTGGAGACATTTTTCTTTCCTTTTTACCTTTTTTTCTCTAATCTTTCCTTCTTATTTTATTTTATTGAGTTGATCTTCGACCTCTGATATCCTTTCTTCTGCTTGGTCATTTCGGCTGTTGAAACTTGTGCATGCTTCATGAAGTTCTCGTGTTGTGTTTTTCAGCTCCGTCAATTCACTTATATTCCTCTCTAAGTTGTCCATTCTCAGTAGCATTTTGTCAAATCTTTTTTTAAGGTTCTTAGGTTCTTTGCATTGAGTTAGAACATGTTCTTTTAGCTCACGGAAGTTTCTTATTACCCACCTTCTGAAGCCTGATTCTGTCATTTCATCACACTCATTCTCCATCCAGCCTTGTTCCCTTGCTGGTGAGGAGTTGAGATCCCTTGTAGGAGGAGAGGTGTTCTGGTTTCGGGTGTTTTCCTCCTTTTTGCACTGGTTTCTTTCCATCTTTGTGGATTTATCTACCTGTTGTTTTTGTAGTTGCTGACTTTCAGATTGGGTCTCCGAGTGGACGTCCAGTTTGTTGATGATGAAGTTATTTCTGTTTCTTAGTTTTCCTTCTAACAGTCTTGCCCCTCTGCTGTAGGACTGCTGATGTCTGCTTTAGGCCCTGCTTGCCTGGCGATCACCTGCGTCAGCTGCAGAACACTAAGGGTTGCTACCAGTTTCTTCTGCTGCTATCTTTGTCCCAGAAGGATACCTGCCAAATGTCAGTCTGATCTCTTATTTATGAGGTGACTTTTTGTATATATGGGGGTCAGGGAGCTGCTTGTGGAGATAGTCTGTCCATTATAGGAGCTCAGGTGCTGACCTGTGAGCTCTGTTTTTCATTCAGAGCTGCTGTACAGGTACATTTAAGTCTGCTGCAGCAGAACTCATAAACCCCTTTTTTTCCCAGGTGCTCTGTCCTGGGGAGTTTGGGCTTTATTTATGAGTTTCCATTGTGCTACTGCCTTTTTTTCAGGGCTGCCCTGCCCAGCAAGGAGGCATCCTAGTCACTGTCTGCCTGCAGAGGCTTTGCTGAACTGCTGTGGGCTCTGCCCAGCTGCCATGTGAACTTCCCTGCAGTCATGTTTATATGGGTATAGTTAGAACTGCCAGTAATGGTGGCCCACCTGCATAATGGCAGAGTCTCTCTGTAGTGGCCCATTGCCTCGGCAATATCGGGCTGCCTCAGCAATGGCAGACTACCTCCGTAGTGGTGGAGTGCCTTGGTAATGGTGGATGCCCCTCCCCCACAGAGCTGGATCATCCCGGGTTCAGCTGTGCTTGCTGTGAAACTCTCAACCCAGAGTGTTTCCAATTGCTGTTTTTGTTTTTTGTGGAGGTGGAACCAGCTGAGCCTGATCACCTGGCTTCCTGCCTCAGAGCCTTTTTTTTTTTAGTTGAACAGTCAACTCTCTCCTGGGTGTTCCAGTCGCCTATTGAAGTCACTGGGATCTGTGTGATTTCCTGTGCAGTGACCCACTGCACCAGCTGAAACAGCAGTGCTGAGATTTGTGGCACTTTTTTGCCTGGGAATATCCTGGCCTGGCTCCCTGTTTCAGTACCCTTTTTAATCAGATGAATGGGCGAGTCTGCCTTCCTGGAGCTCTGAACACCAGCTAAAAGGGCACCCACACCAGTGTATTTTGTATGGAGAACCGCCGCACTGGGTGGCTGGCAAAACAGCCATGCTGGTCAAAACAGCTGCACTTGCGACCCATAGGGCTCCTCCGCCTGGCAATCTCCTGGTCTGTGGGCAATAAAAGTCTGTCTGGAAATGCGGCGTCCACTCACCCTCTGCACTTTCACTGGGAGCTGCAATCCTGAGCTACTCCTAATCGGCCATCTTGGATCTTCCAGTTTTGTTTTTTAAATAACTATTTCAAAGCTTCTGTTATAGACTGATTTGTGCCCTCCACCCCCAAATTTGTTTGTTGAAACCTGTATTAGTTCGTTTTCACACTGCTGATAAAGACATACCCAAGAATGGGCAATTTACAAAAGAAAGAGGTTTAATGGACTTACAGTTCCATGTGGTTAGGGAAGCCTCACAATCATAGCAGAAAGCAAGGAGGCACAAGTCATGTCTTACATGGGTGGCAGCAGGCAAAGAGAGAGAGAATATGCAGGAAAACACCCTTATAATAACCATCAAATGTTGTGAGACTTACTCTCATGAGAACAGCACAGGAAAGACCTGCCCCCATGTTTCAGTTACCTCCCTCAACACATGGGAATTCAAGATGAGATTTGGCTGGGGACACAGCCAAACCGTATCAAAACCTTAACCTCCAATGTGATAATATTTTGAGATAGGCCCTTTGAGAGGTTTTTCAGATCAGATGAGGTCATGAGGGTCCTCTTGATGGGATCAATGGCTTTATAAACAAGGGAAGGGAGAAAAAGAAAACACTCACTCTTTCTTCACCACATAAGGACACAGTGAGAAGCTGACCTTCTAAAAGCTAGGAAGAGAGCTCTCATCAGGATCAAATCACCTGGCATTTTGATTTTGGACTTCCCAGCCTCCTGAAATAAATGTTCATTGCTTAAGCAACCCAGTTTGCGGTATTTTGTTAGTCTGAGCTGACTGAGCATCTTAACTTCCAGTGAAAGTGTCTAATTAATATAAGCAGTGCTGATTTATGTATGATGGGGATGACAAGTGGAAAGATCTGTCTGGTGTAGACATGCAGAAGGTTTTTAACTTGTAACTACCTAAACAATGTTAGATGTTCTTTTGCGGTTAGAAATACCCAGCCCATATTAAAGTAGGCCAGAAAAACTTGGAGATTCTTACTACTTCAGAAACAATGTCTTACCTTTTCTTTTCCATTACCCTCTCCCTTCCCTTTCCACCCCCACCTTTTTGTGGCTCTGTCTGTCTCTTTTCCATATACTCTCAGCATGACTTCCTAAAGGTACAGATTAAATGGTTGAGGTTATTTGAAAAAGTGTCTGAAGTTCTCCTCCAAGCCAGAAGGAATTGTACTATAAAGTAGAATAATTTGAAAGGGAGGAGTTTGTCTTTTTCATGAACAGTAAAAAGCTTTCAATTCTTTTAATAACTGAAAAGCCTTATACTTCTGTTAGAGTCTCTAAGACCCTGTGATAAAGTTCATATTGTAGTTGTAGTTTATTCTGTGAACTAGGAGAATCTTTTGAGAAGATTCTGGCTCTTTCTGACACACTTCCTCTGCATGGAGCATACTGAAAGCTGATGTATGAGTGTTACAAATTAAGGTGTTATGTTTATAATTAATATAGAGGAAGATATTATAGCACAGACATAGCCTTCATGCACTTCTGAGAACTTCTCAGAAGTTCAATTAGCAGTAATTGAGCTTGTTTAGTGTTTATGGCTCAGAGTAGTGGTATGAGAATTTAAAACTGTATTAACTCACCAGCTGTGTGTCCTTAGGCAAGTTATTTAACCTTGTGAACCTCATATTCCTCTCAGGGAAAAGGGAGATAATGATACCTTCTTTTCTGAGCTCTTGTAAGCATGATGTGATAGAGTATTTAGCACACAGCCAAATGGCACACAAAAGTTACTGTCTCCAATGGGGTAATTTGATGATGAGGCACCTAATCCCACTCAAAATTACTGGAAGGAAAGAGGGATAATTTATGGTACCTGAGGGCAGATGTGCAGCCCAGCCTTTACAGGAAGCAAGGGTTCTCTTGTAATGCAGCCTCCCTCTCCTCTGTTCCTGGGGGTGTCTGCTGTCTCATCTCTCGGCCTTTCTGTCCCTCTGCTTCCTTTTCTTTCTTCTACTGAATGGTGCTCTCAGCCTAATTTCCACATGACCCAGGCATGGGCACCATGGCTCTGACTCACTTAATTTTTCCATTTAAGAACCTAAAAGAGTTGTCACAGTTTATTTCCCTGCACTCTTCTGTGTCCAGACAGAAAGGGATGCTACCTGTTTAGCAGACACAATGGGAGGAGACTGAGGGGGACATGGGTAGATTCTACAAGAAGGTGGTGTAGGGGCGAGATTGAAATAATGGGCATCTCCAGAAAAGTTACTCAAACATTAACATCCATTCTCTCTTGAAGGTTGCTTCTTACAAATAAATCCCACGTAAATATGTCAGTTCTTACCCTGGATTCTTGTGCAGCACTTAACTAAGGACTTGCTTTTGCTTCTTGAAGCTCCTGTTCTAGTTTTCATAAAACTACATGATCCTGATTATCCTCCTACTTTTTTGATAGGTTCTTTTCTAGATCTTTTCAGACTCTCTTTCCTCTTTCCTCTTAAATACTGAACATTTTTCAAGGTTATACCTTCCTGCTAACTCTTTTTCCCCAGTTCTCTATTCCTTAATGAAATTCAGCCACAGAGAACTTGAAACACAATAGTGGACAAGTACATGGGAGTGGTCTTTATTTCTCTTTTTTCCTGTATTTTTAATTTTTAGCAATAGCTTTCTTTAAAAAAAAAACAAAAACAAAAACTATTTTAACTTATTTCTCAGATTCTCTTCTTAATGTTCTCAGACCTGACAATATCTCCCATATTTTGTACAGTTTACATTGTGGATTTTGTGATTAGTTTTGGGGTGTGTGTGTGCGTGTGTGTGTGTGTGTGTGTGTGTGAGAGAGAGAGAGAGAGAGAGAGAGACAGAATCTCTGAAGCATATGTAGAATATCTGGGAAAGTGGATAGCAGGTTCTTAGCACCTTTTTAAGGGATTCTCAGTTCTGCTCCCAGAGTCTCACAGGCAGTTGTTCCTGGATAAATAGTTGTGTTTCATACTGTTTGAGAAATCTTTCACTGCTGCTAGATAAATGTGTAAGGAGTTATAATAATCTGCTCAATGGGATGGATGTGATTGCCTGCAATGAGACTAAATCTATAATGCTCTTATTTGTGTTTGTTCATCCCAAGGTCGGGAGGTAAGAGCTAAAGTTGTGTGTGTGTGTGTGTGTGTGTGTGTGTGTGTGTGTGTGTGTGTGTGTGTTGACATTTGGAAATCAGCACTACTGTATCAACTTTACCTCCAACTGCTAGATAAAGAGGAAATTTAAGTAGATAAACCAAAAACTCTGCTCAAAAAACATCTTCCCACCCAGAACCGATGAGGCAGCAGAAATAGTTTTTTCCACTCCTCTGCAGAGTAGAGACTAGGGACATCTATAATCCTCTGTATCAGAATAGACTACAGTATAGTTTCACATCAAGCAAAACTGGTCAGTATTTCTTTGAAATTAGAATCCAGGTGGGCAACAAGATAAAAAAGAAGGCAAAGCCACTGAAGCCATGGGCCCTGGACCAAATGTGAAGTCTGACAGATAATTTGGAGCCATAAGGCCTATTGTGGTCAATAAGAAAGCACAGACTTCCAAGTCTCAGAAGCATACCACAGTGGATGGATATAGCTTCATGCCTAATTAGAGAGGACTTAAAAGAGGATACTAACTTTGTGCCAGTAATAGTGCTGCTGTGGTTAGGTATGTCGTTAGGTATGTAATTATGCACAATCTTTCTGGAAAGCATTTAACCATATGTGTGTATGTGTGTGTGTACAAATATATGTATATATGTATGTATACACACATATATGCCATAATTATTAAATATGTGTATTACCTTTGATACAACTTCTAGAAATCTTTCCTGAGGGAATAACTAGAGAGCTAGAGTAAGATTTCTCTGTGTGATATGCATCATGGAGTTATTTTAAATACATTAGTAAATAAATTGTCCAGTAAATCGTATATTCATTTAATGGACTATCATGCAATATTGAGAATCATTGTTTTACAGAATATTTATTGATATTTCAAAGTTCTCATGATTTGATATTTGATGAAAAAGGATAAAAAATTTGCTCTATAAATTTTCCACCCACAGATTTTTATAGATAGAAACTAAGACTCACAACAGAGCAGAAGGGGTCAATTCTTCTCAACAAAAACAAATATTGTGCTAAGTTTAAAGTCACTATGGACTTCTGCAGAAATGGATCTATATTTCAGGACCAAGTCTATTGGTGAGTCAAAGTATTTTTATATGAAAATTTTGATGTATTTCTATATTTATACATAATATAAATATATGTGTATTGGTACATATATGGTAGAAAAGGCATCAAACACATCTACCAGTGGTAGAATAATGAAAAATTTTTATTTTATTCATATATTTATAAATTTCTAAATTTTTTACAATGAACATTTATAATTTTATATTTAGAAGAAAATAAACTCCATAAAGATAGCGGAGGAACATTTCATTTTAGATACAAAGAGGCATACAGGAAGGGAGGCTCCATTATTATGTGGCAAATGAAATAATCTTACTTGAAATAATAATGCAGTACACCAAATGAAAAGGTTGTTTTTTTGACCAATCATACAAATTTCTTTTCTTCCTAAGTTTTAAGTAAGAGATACACTTGTAGATATGAACACACTGATCCTTTAGGCAGATTATTCCCTTCCATTCAGTTATGCCTTTTAGTTTAACCTATAAGTCAGCAGCAATATTAACACTGTTAACAGGGACAGTCCTTCATTTGGGCTTTGAGTTCCTCATTTGTCCTGGTAGCAAGGCTTTGTGCAAAATACATTATTCAGATTCTCTCTTAATTTCCAAAAATGCCCTATTGTTATATTATTTTACAAACAAGGAAATTAAGACCGAAAGAGATTAAGTGACTTGCCCAAATTAGGCAGCAAAGGAATGGCAGATTCTTCTGATTCTCCAACTTTTGGTATACTAGAAAATACTGACAATTTAGGAATACCGTAATACATAGAATAACTGACCACTCAAAGATGATAATTCAGTATTTATTTATTTACTTCTGATCTTCCCATGAGAGGCAGAGATAATGCAGTACTTATTTAAAAAGAGAAAAAATGAATATAAGTCCCTTTGACAGACCCACCTGGAGCTTTGGATGTACTTGATAGTATCCATCAAGAAGTGGTCAGACCACTTGAGTTTTGTGTGCAGCTGTTGATGAAGTCAGATAGACTGGTTAATCAATGGAGAATTTGCAGGCCATTCTTTTTCTTTTCATTATTGGCTAGTCGTAAACTCTGTACTTGGTTGAAAGGCACAACAGAACCAAGTGATGAACAAGAAGGGATAACTTACTAAAGGAATGAAAGCAGAATCTTAAGAAACTGCTGATGCTTAGGAAATAAAAGGGGCTGATAATAGCAATTAATGATTGTGAAATCTGGATCTCTTTGCTCCGAGTCTTAAAATCAGTTCTAAAACAGAAGAAGATTAAAATACATATTGATCTGCTGATAGGCAAAAGGTAGAGTTTAAAAGCAAAGAATTGACCAATATGTATTACGTTAATTAAACCCTTCTCTGCGATGTGAATAAACACAAGCTGAAAACTAGTATCTGTGAGTTCCTAAATTGATTCTGCATTGAGTATACTTCAAAGATGCAGGACCATGTCTGTCTGCAATCACCTTCAGAAAGGCTGTCTTGCTGCAGAGGGATGCCATAAGACACTTAACAGTCTCGTACCAACTGATCCCCGAACTTACTTTACTAATGCAGCGGGTGTAACAGCAACAGGCTTTGAAGTGCAAAGCCTTCCTTCAGTTATGCGCTCATTAAAAACTACCATGCTCTTGTAAAAATCCAAGAACTCTAATGGGAAAGATTTTATATGAAGAAGGCAACAAAACCCCAGATTGCCCTAGATCCTTGCCCTTTCACTTGTTTGCCTGACACCTGCTGGAGATGCAGACCAACTTATTGAACTTTAGGCATCGCACTATAAAAGTAACTAAGACCTTGAAGAACTTTCCCACTGACTTACTCTTAGATAAGTATTTTTATTCTGTTGTTCATCTCATTTGTTTGTTCATATATAGTCTATTAACACAGGTTCTATATTAAGGGACTGAGAAATGTAGTGATTAAATAATGTAGTAATAGAAATATGGAAATTTAGGGGGTAATATTTCCAATCAGTGGGGAGAGGTATCCCTTAATACATGACATTAGAATTACTTGCAGCTGTCCAGAAAAAAACTCCAGAAAATAAAAGATTTAAATACTTAAAAATGAGAACTATGAATATACTAGAAATATACATACATGATTTGTTTTTCATAATATTGGCATGGAGAAGGCATTTCTAGACAAGAGTCCAAACCTAAAATCTGTAACAGAAAATATTGAAAAAATTTTACTATACACAAATTTCAAACTTTTATACAGAAAACACCACTAGCAAAATGTCAAAAAATAATGAACAAAGTAGAGAAAAAAAAATGTAACACATATAGAAGAAAATGAGCTAATTTCTTTAGCATTTAAGGAACTCTTAAAAATTGGGGGAGGGGAGGATTGAAAAATTACCTATTGAGTATTATGCTGATAACCTGGGTGACAAAATCATCTGTATATCAAACCCTCATGACACAACTTTCCCATGTAACAAACCTGCACACATTCTCCTTGAATCTAAAATAAAAGTTGGAAAGAAAAATAAAGCAACAATATTGTAACAAATGCAAAAAAAACAGTGTGAAAAAGTAAACATTTTAATTTAAAAATGGACAGACATTTGAAGTTTCAGTTCCCAGAAAAATAAATATAAGATTGACTGTAGCCTTGTTAGCAAAAGCCAAATCCTGAAGATAAATGTTCTTCAATGGTGTGACGTGTTAACTCTGATAACAGCTGTTAAAGGAGTAAGATGAAGTTACATATACTGATATGAAAATTTGTTCAAATTTCCAAAATACTGGATGAGTATCCCTTGTCTGAAGTGCTTGGGACTAGAAGTGTTTTAGATTTGGGAGTTTTTTCAAATTTTGGAATATTTGCATATAATGAAATATCTTGGGGATAGGACCCAAGTCTAAACATTTATGTTTCATATATATCTTATACACACAGCCTGAAAGGAATTGTATACAATATTCTTAATAACCTTGTGCATGAAATAGTTTATGTACATTGTGTACATTGAACCATCAAAAAGAAAAGGTGTCACTAATCTTAGCCACTCATGTGGACTATCTGTGGTTGTTTGGTATAAACTTCATTCCTGACTCTGAATCTATATGCCACCAGTAAGCAATCTTTTTCTTACACTTATTCACACATCAGTGCTTAACAGTAAAAATATAACATACCATTAATATAGTGAAAAAATAGTGTTCAGGGTAACTAAGCCATTCAGTAGCATCACCAGGATACTGTATCAGCTGTTAAACTACAGCAACAACTAACAAATGGCAGACTTTCAGTCCCCACCTATCATGCTGTGTTTTGATTAAAAGGTTGTACACTGTATACTGTATTTTGTGTTTTTAGGTGAGAAGAAACATTAGAAGCCGTTGAGAGACCAGGAAGTGGGTCCTCAAGGGATGAGTAGGCATTGTGCTGGATGGCTTTTTAAAATTTCCACCAGAGTCATTGTCTCATTATAACAGTTTTGGTCTTAGAAGTTTCCCTTTGATTTTCTAAATGGTCATGATTTCTTGTTCTGTTATTAATGCACACTGCTCTAGTCCTTCAGTGAGCCCATTGCACATTTTCACCACATTGTCTGTAGGTACATTTTCTGCAGTGTGAACAACATTGTAGTAGCCACTATTCCTACAATCACTCGGATTCAGAACTATTTTGCCTATTTCACCGTCAGTCAATGAGTGAACAAGTGGAGCCTCATTAGTTATGTTAAAACCTTCTTTGATATCCACTTCTTTTGGCATACTGATGGACTCTGATGGAATATTTTTTGCATATGTAAGGCAGACATAATTTTTCTCCTTCAGAGTAGACTCCTTCTAAATGGGCAAGTGGACTCCTTCAAAGTCAACACCTTATTTATCATCATCATTGAATATAATCACAGGCCACAGGTTGCTCCAGGCATGCCCAATTGTGTCTTTAGTTACTCTTTTCCAAGCATTGCAACAGCATATATGGCATACATCATGCTAGACTCCTTTTGAAAGCCCACACCCACACCTCTGTTCATTGCTGCTAGCATGCTATTCAAGGAAGTGTTTTTATATTTACTCTTAATTGGTCTAAGCTACCCTAGTCACATGGTTGAATTAATGAAGTCACATTTGGGGATAGGTACCTGCCATAACAGGATTGATGAGAATTTCAGCTGGCCAACGAACAGAACAATTGTCAAGGAATAACAGTCTTGCAGTCTTCCTCCAGTCCAGGTTCCTTGTGAGTGTCAGCTACCAGTACAAAATGTTTGTGAAACCAATTGGGAAAGATGTCCCTGGTGATCTATGTCTTTTTGTTAGCATAATAATGGACTAGTAAGAAATGGACTTGTGAAAACAGCAAGTACACAAACTTTTGCCTGTCACAGCAAGTTTATACTTAGGTGTGCCTGCTGCATTAGCATGCCGCAGCGCAGTTATTCTACCCTTGGAATCCTTAATTTCTGTAGGAGCTCTCATCAGCTGTAGTCAGTGTCTTTCTAGGGCAATTGTACCTAAACAGTGATGTTTAATCAGCATTATAGACTTGTTCTGGTATCAGATTTTAATCAGTGATGACCTTGCCAAACTCATCAATGAATTTCTTTTTTTTTTTTTTTTTTTTAATTTTTTATTGGATTATAGGTTTTGGGGTACATGAGCAGAGCATGCAAGACAGTTGCGTAGGTACACACATGGCAGTGTGCTTTGCTTTTCTTCTCCCCTTCACCCACATTTGGCATTTCTCCCCAGGCTATCCCTCCCCACCTCCCCCTCCCACTGGCCCTCCCCTTTTCCCCCCAATAGACCCCAGTGTTTAGTACTCCCCTTTCTGTGTCCATGTGTTCTCATTTTTCATCACCCACCTATGAGTGAGAATATGCGGTGTTTCATTTTCTGTTCTTGTGTCAGTTTGCTGAGGATGATGTTTTCCAGATTCATCCATGTCCCTACAAACGACACAAACTCATCATTTCTGATTGCTGCATAATATTCCATGGTGTATATGTGCCACATTTTTCCAATCCAGTCTATTATCAATGGGCATTTGGGTTGATTCCAGGTCTTTGCTATTGTAAACAGTGCTGCAATGAACATTCGTGTACATGTGTCCTTATAGTAGAACGATTTATAGTCTTTTGGATATATACCCAGTAATGGGATTGCTGGGTCAAATGGAATTTCTATTTCTAAGGCCTTGAGGAATCGCCACACTGTCTTCCACAATGGTTGAACTAATTTACACTCCCACCAACAGTGTAAAAGTGTTCCTTTTTCTCCACATCCTCTCCAGCATCTGTTGTCTCCAGATTTTTTAATGATCGCCATTCTAACTGGCGTGAGATGGTATCTCAATGTGGTTTTGATTTGCATCTCTCTGATGACCAGTGACGATGAGCATTTTTTCATATGATTGTTGGCCTCATATATGTCTTCTTTCGTAAAGTATCTGTTCATATCCTTTGCCCACTTTTGAATGGGCTTGTTTGTTTTTTTCCTGTAAATCTGCTTGAGTTGTTTGTAAATTCTGGATATCAGCCCTTTGTCAGATGGGTAGACTGCGAAAATTTTTTCCCATTCTATTGGTTGCCGATCCACTCTAGTGACTGTTTCTTTGGCCGTGCAGAAGCTGTGGAGTTTGATTAGGTCCCATTTGTCTATTTTGGCTTTTGTTGCCAATGCTCTTGGTGTTTTGTTCATGAAGTCCTTGCCTACTCCTATGTCCTGGATAGTTTTGCCTAGATTTCCTTCTAGGGTTTTTATGGTGCCAGGTCTTATGTTTAAGTCTTTAATCCATCTGGAGTTAATTTTAGTGTAAGGTGTCAGGAAGGGGTCCAGTTTCTGCTTTCTGCACATGGCTAGCCAGTTTTCCCAACACCATTTGTTAAACATGGAATCCTTGCCCCATTGCTTGTTTTTGTCAGGTTTATCAAAGATTGTATAGTTGTATGTATGTTGTGTTGCCTCCGGTGCCTCTGTTTTGTTCCATTGGTCTATATCTCTGTTTTGGTACCAGTACCATGCTGTTTTGATTACTGTAGCCTTGTAGTATAGTTTGAAATCCGGTAGTGTGATGCCCCCAGCTGTGTTCTTTTTGCTTAGAATTGACTTGGCTATGCGGGCTCTCTTTTGGTTCCATATGAAGTTCATGGTGGTTTTTTCCAGTTCTGTGAAGAAAGTCAATGGTAGCTTGATGGGGATAGCGTTGATTCTGTAAATTACTTTGGGCAGTATAGCCATTTTCATGATATTAATTCTTCCTAACCATGAACATGGAATGTTTCTCCATCTGTTTGTGTCCTCTCTGATTTCGTTGAGCAGTGGTTTGTAGTTCTCCTTGAAGAGGTCCCTTACGTTCCTTGTGAGTTGTATTCCAAGGTATTTTATTCTTTTTGTAGCAATTGCGAATGGCAGTTCGCTCTTGATTTGGCTTTCTTTAAGTCTGTTATTGGTGTAGACGAATGCTTGTGATTTTTGCACATTGATTTTATATCCTGAGACTTTGCTGAAGTTGTTTATCAGTTTCAGGAGTTTTTGGGCTGAGGCGATGGGGTCTTCTAGGTATACTATCATGTCGTCTGCAAATAGAGACAATTTGGCTTCCACCTTTCCTATTTGAATACCCTTTATTTCTTTTTCTTGCCTGATTGCTCTGGCTAGAACTTCCAGTACTATATTGAATAGGAGTGGTGAGAGAGGGCATCCTTGTCTAGTACCAGATTTCAAAGGGAATGCTTCCAGTTTCTGCCCATTCAGTATGATATTGGCTGTTGGTTTGTCATAAATAGCTTTTATTACTTTGAGATACGTTCCATCGATACCAAGTTTATTGAGGGTTTTTAGCATAAAGGGCTGTTGAATTTTGTCAAATGCCTTCTCTGCGTCAATTGAGATAATCATGTGGTTTTTGTTTTTGGTTCTGTTTATGTGGTGAATTACATTGATAGACTTGCGTATGTTGAACCAGCCTTGCATCCCTGGGATGAATCCTACTTGATCATGATGAATAAGTTTTTTGATTTGCTGTTGCAATCGGCTTGCCAATATTTTATTGAAGATTTTTGCATCTATGTTCATCATGGATATTGGCCTGAAGTTTTCTTTTCTCGTTGGGTCTCTGCCGGGTTTTGGTATCAGGACGATGTTGGTCTCATAAAATGATTTGGGAAGGATTCCCTCTTTTTGGATTGTTTGAAATAGTTTTAGAAGGAATGGTACCAGCTCCTCCTTGTGTGTCTGGTAGAATTCGGCTGTGAACCCATCTGGACCTGGGCTTTTTTTGTGAGGTAGGCTCTTAATTGCTGCCTCAACTTCAGACCTTGTTATTGGTCTATTGATAGTTTCAGCTTCCTCCTGGTTTAGGCTTGGGAGGACACAGGAGTCCAGGAATTTATCCATTTCTTCCAGGTTTACTAGTTTATGTGCATAGAGTTGTTTGTAATATTCTCTGATGATGGTTTGAATTTCTGTGGAATCTGTGGTGATTTCCCCTTTATCATTTTTTATTGCATCTATTTGGTTGTTCTCTCTTTTCTTTTTAATCAATCTGGCTAGTGGTCTGTCTATTTTGTTGATCTTTTCAAAAAACCAGCTCTTGGATTTATTGATTTTTTGAAGGGTTTTTCGTGTCTCAATCTCCTTCAGCTCAGCTCTGATCTTAGTAATTTCTTGTCTTCTGCTGGGTTTTGAGTTTTTTTGATCTTGCTCCTCTAGCTCTTTCAATTTTGACGATAGGGTGTCAATTTTGGATCTCTCCATTCTCCTCATATGGGCACTTATTGCTATATACTTTCCTCTAGAGACTGCTTTAAATGTGTCCCAGAGGTTCTGGCACATTGTGTCTTCATTCTCATTGGTTTCGAAGAACTTCTTTATTTCTGCCTTCATTTCGTTGTTTACCCAGTCAACATTCAAGAGCCAGTTGTTCAGTTTCCATGAAGCTGTGCGGTTCTGGGTCGGTTTCTGAATTCTGAGTTCTAACTTGATTGCACTATGGTCTGAGAGGCTGTTTGTTATGATTTCAGTTGTTTTGCATTTGTTGAGCAGTGCTTTACTTCCAATTATGTGGTCAATTTTAGAGTAGGTGTGATGTGGTGCTGAGAAGAATGTGTATTCTGTGGATTTGGGGTGGAGAGTTCTGTAAATGTCCACCAGGTTTGCTTGCTCCAGGTCTGAGTTCAAGCCCTGGGTATCCTTGTTGATTTTCTGTCTGGTTGATCTGTCTAGTATTGACAGTGGAGTGTTAAAGTCTCCCACTATTATTGTGTGGGAGTCTAAGTCCTTCTGTAAGTCATTAAGAACTTGCCTTATGTATCTGGGTGCTCCTGAGTTGGGTCCATATATGTTTAGGATCGTTAGCTCTTCTTGTTGTATCGATCCTTTTACCATTATATAATGGCCTTCTTTGTCTCTTTTGATCTTTGTTGCTTTAAAGTCTATTTTATCAGAGATGAGAATTGCAACTCCTGCTTTTTTTTGCTTTCCATTAGCTTGGTAAATCTTCCTCCATCCCTTTATTTTGAGCCTTTGTGTATCCTTGCATGTGAGATGGGTTTCCTGGATACAGCACATGGATGGGTTTTGGATTTTTATCCAATTTGCCAGTCTGTGTCTTTTGATTGGTGCATTTAGTCCATTTACATTTAGGGTTAATATTGTTATGTGTGAATTTGATACTGCCATTTTGATTCTAAGTGGCTGTTTTGCCTGTTAGTTGTTGTAGATTCTTCATTATGTTGAAGCTCTTTAGCATTCAGTGTGATTTTGGAATGGCTGGTACTGACTGATCCTTTCTATGTGTAGTGCCTCTTTTAGGAGCTCTTGTAAAGCAGGCCTGGTGGTGACAAAATCTCTGAGTACTTGCTTGTTCGCAAAGGATTTTATTCTTCCTTCACTTCTGAAGCTCAGTTTGGCTGGATATGAAATTCTGGGTTGAAAGTTCTTTTCTTTAAGAATGTTGAATATTGGCCCCCACTCTCTTCTGGCTTGTAGTGTTTCTGCCGAGAGATCTGCTGTGAGTCTGATGGGCTTCCCTTTGTGGGTGACCCGACCTTTCTCTCTGGCTGCCCTTAGTATTCTCTCCTTTATTTCGACCCTGTTGAATCTGACGATTATGTGCCTTGGGGTTGCTCTTCTTGTGGAATATCTTTGTGGTGTTCTCTGTATTTCCTGCAATTGAGTGTTGGCTTGTCTTGCTAGGTGGGGGAAATTTTCCTGGATGATGTCCTGAAGAGTATTTTCCAGCTGGGATTCATTCTCTTCGTCCCCTTCTGGTACACCTATCAAACGTAGGTTAGGTCTTTTCACATAGTCCCACATTTCTTGGAGACTTTGTTCATTCCTTTTTGCGCTTTTTTCTCTGATCTTGGTTTCTTGTTTGATTTCATTGAGTTGGTCTTCGACTTCAGATATTCTTTCTTCTGCTTGGTCAATTCGGCTATTGAAACTTGCGTTTGCTTCGCGAAGTTCTCGTATTGTGTTTTTCAGCTCCTTTAATTCATTCATATTCCTCTCTAAGGTATCCATTCTTGTTATCATTTCCCCGAATCTTTTTTCAAATCTTTTTTCAAGGTTCTTAGTTTCTTTGCATTGATTTAAAATACATGATTTTTTAGCTCACAAAAGTTTCTCATTATCCATCTTCTGAAGTCTAATTCCGTCATTTCGTCACAGTCATTCTCCGTCCAGCTTTGTTCCCTTGCTGGTGAGGAGTTTTGGTCCTTTCTAGGAGGCGATGTGTTCTGGTTTCGGGTGTTTTCCTCCTTTTTGTGCTGGTTTCTTCCCATCTTTGTGGATTTGTCCGCTGGTCGTCTGCGTAGTTGCTGACTTTTCGTTTGGGTCTCTGAGTGGACACCCAGAATGTTGATGATGAAGTATTTCTGTTGCTTGGTTTTCCTTCTACCAGCCTAGCCCCTTCGCTGTACGACTGTTGAGGTCCGCTCCAGACCCTGCTTGTCTGGGGTGCACCTCTAGTAGCCGTGGCACAGCGAGGGATGCTACCAGTTTCTTTTTCTGCTCTCTTTGTCCCAGGATGATGCCTGCCTAATGACAGTCTTTTGGATATAGAGGGGTCAGGGAGCTGCTTGAGGAGACAGTTTGTACTTTATAGGGGTTTAATTGCTGAGCTGTGCACTCTGTTGTTCATTCAGGGCTGTTAGGCTGCTATGTTTGATTCTGCTGCAACACAGCTCATTAAACAACCCTTTTTTTTTTCTCAAATGCTCTGTGTTGAGGGGTTTGGGCTTTATTTTTGGATGTCCGATGAGGTGTCCTTCCCAGCTAGAAGGCAGACTAGCCACTGTTTGGCTGCCGAGGCTCCGCCCTGCTGTTGTGTGATTCGCGCTGTTCCTGCCGGCTCTGCTGTGGTCTCCGCCACGCCCTGCGGCGGAGTCTCTTCGTTGTAGCGTGTTGCCTCAGCAACGGCAGGCTGCGTCAGCAGTGGGCGTGTATCTCAGTAGGGACGGGTTGCCTCGGCAACAGCTGGCTGCGTCACCAGTGGGCGTGTATCTCAGTTGGGGCGGGTTGCCTCGGCAACGGCTGGCTGCCTCAGCAGTGGGCGTGTATATCAGTTGGGGCAGGTTGCCTCTGTAGTGGTGGACGCCTCTCCCCCACAGAGCATCTCGGACCATCTGCCCGGGATAGTTTGAAATCGCGGTTTTGTTCGTCCCACTGGGTATCCCAAACGATCTGTCCCTGCAATCCCCTGGGCTGGGCTACTGTGCAAGTCTCGTTCAGTCTCAAGTCCAGCCCTCTCAAGTCTCAGGTTGCCGGTTCAACAAGGCACCTGGACAAGCGCGCCCTGTGGGGATTGCTGGGTAGGGCCGGCTGCCGCCGCCCCGGCTGCCGGCTTCGCCAGGCAGACCTACTGCCTGGTGTCCCGTGTCTTTTTATACTTGGGAGTTTCCCCGTTCTGTGGGCAACAAAGATCAGTCTGGAAATGCAGCACTGACTCACTGTTTGCGAATTCAACGCGGGCTCCAATCCTGGGTTGTTCTCACAGCGCCATCTTGAGTCCCCTCCCCTCATCAATGAATTTCTTTGCTGCTTTATGATCAGCAGATGCGTTCTCACTACAAATCCTTAAAAACGTAACACTGTGTCTTTTTTTAAATATCTGCAACCAGTCTGTTGAATATTCAGTTTCCAGTTCATCATGGTAGATCCTTGCTTGTTTCATGATCAACATGCCATTAAGTGTCATATGGTCACTGCTAAGGGGTGGATCCACTGTTTCAATACACAGTCTTCATGTATAGCCTTATGCAGTGTTTTTCTATTTTTCATTAACTTCTGCTTATCACTTTCAGCATAAAACTTCAATAGTTAATTCTTCTGTTTCTTCAGGTCCTATACAGTGGTCATTCCAACACCATGGTCTTCTGTAAGAAGTTTCACACTTACACTGCTGTTCAGTTTTTCCAACAAGTTGACTTTCTGTGCTATAGGTAAACATAAATACTTCCTCTTTTTCTTATCAATGTTACTCTTAGAGGTATGTGCAGGCCTTTTTGACATTTTGAAAAATTTATTTACACCACAGAAAAGAGAATAAGCAGGAAAACACAGGTAGTAATGCACATAGGTCTTGGCCCCATGTGGGGCATCATGGAGAGCCTGCTGATGGTACACCTGGCCTGCACACGTGCCATTTTATTACTTTTTTACGGGCAGGCTTGCATGGGGGAATCTGGGCATGCATGGAAAATATATATGGCAGCTGAATGGGCCTAGGAGGGCATTTTTTGAGGGGGAACATTGGATAAACTATGTATTGTGTACCTGTGTTTTGACTGAAACCCATCACATGAGGTCAGGTGTGGAATTTTCGACTTGTGGCATCATGTCAGCACTCAAAATGTTTTGGATTTTGGAGTATTTTAGATTTTGGAATTTTGGACTGGTAATGCTCAGCTAAAAGAGTTTTAAGTTAAAAATACCCAGCAGGTTGTATAACAATGTTTACTATAATCTCATTTGTCTGTGGACGTGTATGTCAATCTGGAAGGATATACAAGTAATATTATTAATAGTTAGCTCTGAGAATTAGTACTGAAGTATAAAAGGATAATTTTAGTCCTGTGCTGTTTGGATTCTATAGTGTATTATTTTTATAATTATTTAAAATATTACTTAAATTATTATAAAGACAAATTGAGGTAAAGGTTCCAACCAGTTAATGAACATGGCACATGAGAACAGATTCATCATGCATTGAGAAAGAGTCATCAACAGGGCTTTGTCCTGTAGTGGTAGAGAGTGGGTAGATTGGTCACTTGTGTCCTGGACCTCATGCTCTTTTATGATTTGTGTCAGTTTGGGTCATTTGGGAAAGACAGTAAAACAGTTAGGAGTGAGTAAAAGATGTTTATTGAAGAGGAGTTCCTGTGAAAGATAAAGGGGAAGAAAGGAAGACTGGGGAGGAAAAGCCTTCAGACTATGTGCTGATCTGACATACAAGGGCCCTCCTTCTTGGAATGGACAGGGAAGGAGACTCAAACCACAGTGCAGATAAGATAAAGCCAAACCAACATGGAGCTCTAGGGCAGAGACTGCCTCTTAGAGAAGGTCCTGTTTGGAGCAGAAATGGCCAGACTGGTATCCCTACCATGCTCAGCAGTTGGCTGGGGACTGCCCAGAGGAGCATGGCTCCAGCTCCCACACTGTGTAGATCCCAAAGTTGCTGCAGCTGCAGGCTGTGTTAACGGCACTTTTTGCAAATTAATAGCAAGTGTTTTCTTGAAGGGAGATCAGAGTGGTCCACTTGCTTGGCTGCCAGAGTCCAGATCCACTTCTCTATACAGGTTGAGGGAATGGCAATTCCAGGATTCCACTGGGTCTTTCTTTCCGAGGGGCAATTTATAAGAGGGAGTTTAGGGGGACAGACTACAGCCCCTGCTGCTGAATTTGATCTCAGTGCTGTAAGTGATACTCACTCTTCTCCACTATCCATTTAAAATGTCCTTGCCCTCAGCTGTCAGCTCTGCTGGTCTCAGGGACTTACCTGGTGGCATTACTCAAATCCTCATTTCTGAGGGATTTGAGTCTCTGATGACCATACTCTTCTCAGGCCCTTGTTTATACACTGTCAAAACTGGGCAAAGACGTTGCCAGTGTGGGTATGCGCAAGTGGATCACCCAGGTTCAACACACATCCTTCCCTTGCACATTTACCCCACTGTGGAACAGAATCTCTACCTCCCTCTAATGATAGGCATCAGTTACCCCTTCCAAGAGGGTGATCTTTTTGCCTGCTGGAGCCTGGACACAAGGGATTCAAAGCACTCCCATGGTAGTTGTAGCTTGTAGTTCCATAGGATTCTTATCGTATCTGTTGGTAAGAGTGTGCCCCCTTTGAGGACCAATACCTCTAAGACCTCAGAGTCCTGAGTTGTGGGAATGGGACACACAAAGTTCCCCAGGGAGATCAGAATGATGACAAATGGAGCCACCCTTCCTTAACCCTTGGTTCCCAGACCCATATATTCTCCATTTTGGGGAAATGGTGCTATACAGAGCTCTCTCATTCAATATATACTGCATCCTGGAGTACAGTACCTCATCTTGCAGAGTATTTCCTCTCAGCTGAGTTTTCAGCAGGCCATTCTGTCACTCTGTCAGGGCGATTTCTTCTCGGTGGTGCAAAGTGAGATGATTAGTGAATCCTACCTCTCCTTCACTGGGAAGTGGGTCTCCAGTCAGATGCTATGTAGTTCCAAGTCTGTGGATCAGACATTTCATAATGATAGTGATGCTGGCTGAAGTTTTGGGACGGGAAGGCAAGTCCATACCCAGATTGTTTGTTCCTTTGAGACGAATCCATTAATCTTTCCAGGATAGCAGAGGACCAATGTAGTCAATTTGTCATTAGGTAGTGAACTGGTCTTTCACTGTTAGTTTCCGTTGCTGATAGGTTGGACCTCCAGAAGCAGTAGTAACTAGATCAGGCTTGGCAAGTGGTAGTTCACCCTGCTACCCAGGATTGTTTCTTCCTAGGCAGTGGAGCAGAACTCCCTTCCATCTTTGAAAACTTGAAGAGAGGGACAGTTCTTGCTCCTACTCCTCACCAAAACTCTTCCTCCATCAAAACAGGAAAGATGGGTCTGTACTGTAGCAACTTGAATTTTTCATTCCCCAAAGCTCTTTCCCCAAATGAGACAACTTTTTCTGAAAAAATTCTACATTTTATTTTGACACTATTTCAACATCAGTGCTAAATGTAACCTCTATCATTCAGAGAGACCAGCCTGGGCAGCATAAATAAAATTTTTTTAAAAGTAGAGCATAGTGGCATGCACCTGTAGCCCCAGCTACACAGGATACTGAGGTGGGAGGATTGCTTGAGCACAGGAGTTTGAGGCTGCCATGAGCTATGATTATATCATTGCACGCCAGCCTGGGTGATACGAAAAGGAAGGAGGGAAGGAAGGAAGGGAGGGAGGGAGGGAGGGAGGGAGGGAGGGAGGGAGGGAGGGAGGGAGGGAGGGAGGAAGGGAGGAGGGAAGAGGGAGGGAGGGAAAGCAAACAAGGAGGGAGGGAGAGGAGGGAAGGAAGGAAGAAGAAGGGAGGGAGGGAGGGTGGGAGAGATGGAGGAGGGAAGAGGGAGGGAGGGAGAGGAGGGAAGGAAGGAAGGAAGAAGGGAGGGAGGGAGGGAGGGTGGGAGGGATGGGAAAGCAAGCCAGCCAGCCTGCCAACAGGTCCTCATATAGTGCTGTCAGAACAGGGTTGAAGCACCCGCAGCTTAGACCTCTCTATCCATGCCAAGCAGTCCTTTCATCCGATCCCTCCCCTGGTCTTCCAGTAGTGGTGCAGCGTCTTCACTACTGTCACTGCACCAGAAAACATCCAGCTGTTGTCCCCAAAGACAGGGCTATAGAGACTTCCTCTGTGAGGCTCCTCCAGTCCCTCTATCTGGACACTCCATGCAGCCATATTCAATTCTGCTGCTCCTACACTACCTTCTCCTCTCTGATGGGCCTTCCCACCCAGCAACTGGGCACTGTCCTGGACTGAGACACAGGTCTCTGCTCTTAGATTCCACAACTTATCTGGATATGGGGGAGGGGAAATTAATCATGTCCAAAGACTCCTATGACTCAGCTTGGGAACAGGCCTCAGGTTCTTTTCTCAGGAGCACACTGGTATCTCTTCCTTCTGACTCTTCTCCATCTAGCCATCCTATGAGATTTTTATGTAATTTGGAGGTAAGGTAGCCAGGAGCTGCAACTATTCTGACAAAATCTAATATTTATGGTGACAGCATAATGCCCTGAAACCTGCAAGACTTTAAAGAAGCATTTCTTAACTGGATGCTATAGGCTTTGGGGGCAGAATAATTCTTCATCATGTGAGAGTCACATTGCACACCCTGCTCCCCAACCCCCAGTCCTCCTCATTGTGAAATCCAAAACATGCACACACATTTCCATATGTCTTCCAGCTAAAATTTATGAAACTCAAAAAGTTTGTAAAACTACAAACCCAAGCCTTTTCTTTCCAGATTATTCTCTATAAAATAAGTTTCAAAAACAAGGGTTTGACTTTTTTCTTGCTATTTTTTGTTACATCCCCCCTCAAGGCAATGTGTATCTCTTGAATTGCCCAAATGAGTTGGATCTCTGTAGCAAGGAAGTGTGGGTGAGAACTCTTTAATACTTTAAAGGTTTCTAGGTAGAAAAAATATTTTAATAATCTTTAACACTTTCCATTTTCTAATACGTTGAGGTGAGGTCATCAGCAGACTGAGGTGGGGAAGTGATTATAGAGACTTGAGGAGAGGGAAAAAGATGTCAAATATTCATCCTCAGAGAATGGAGAGACAGAATTTGTGTGTGAGTGTCCCATGTCTTGCCCAGCCATGTATGTCTGTAGGTGTCTTTTGACTCCCTATTTCCTTGTGACTTACCAAGCCATTCTGGAAATTTGACCTCCTCATTAATAAGAAGAGACTTTTTTTGCTTTACCTACTATGTTTATGTGCAGAAGTGTACGACAACTACCTTCTCTCTGTATCGACAAATGTTATCTTCTATTTCTTTTCTCTGCTAAAATGCACATATTCTTGTATAATTTTAGCCTTAATGAGACAAGAAGGCTGTCTTCAACTGGATCTCACAGAGTTACAGCCTTTGATGGGGGAGGAGGATGGAATGGAGCAGGAAGGGAGGATCATCATGGTCCAGTATTTTATCCTTAGTTTTATGTAGTCTGAAGATGAAGATTGGCTCATTCAGAAATGATTGTCTGATTTCACAGTAACCATACTTGCCCAAAAGTGTTGTATGTATAAATCGGAAAGCTAATGCATTGATTTATAATGATATGTAGCACTTTATAGTGACTCAAAGAAGGGCCTCACTTTTTCAGGATTCTGTTGTCTAGAAAATCAAGATAGGAATCAATTGACAGGAGAGCACAATCTTGTAGGATATTTTGTCCATTTTCTCAAAGGGCTGATAGATTACTCATGCCCTTCTGAAAAAATTTGTCTGTGACTAAATGAATTGCATTCATTAAATGCAGAGCCTCTCTCTCTTGAAGAAAACAATATGGCGCCCTCAAAGTTAGGCTGCACAGCTTAATTTCCTCTATACTTTGCTCAAGTAAGGAGGGTTTTCTCATATACATATGAGTGTGTGTGTGTGTGTGTCTGTGTGTGTAGAGAGAGAAAGAGTTCTCTCATATATACGTATGTGTATTTACTGTAGGGTGTGCGCGTGTGCATGTGTGTGTGGTAGAAAGATAAGGGGCGTTTTTTTAGGTAACCTAAATCCAAAGGTTTTGGATCCTAAATCTAGATCCAAAGGTTTGCTGATGACTTTGTATTTTGCTATTCCAGTCATGCACTGCAAAACAACATTTCAGTCAACCATGAAATGATATACGATGGTGATCCTAATGGTGGTCTTATGAGATTACAATGGAGGTGGTAGGAAGTGGGGAAGATGGCCGAACGGAAGCTTCTCCAGAGTGCAGCTACCACTGAGTGAGACAGAACCAGAGCAATATCCACGTCTCCGAGCGAGGTACCGCTTTTGTTTTAAAAGGACTAGTTGAACAGCAGGATTAACCCCCCACAAAAGGCAGTGGAAGCAGCCCAAAGGTGTCCAGGTGAGGCAAGGTGGGGCATTGCCCCACCTGGAAAGTGTATCAGGAATGGAGGATCAGTGGGGCATCATCTCCTCGGTTCTCTGAATCAGATACAGCAATTCACTCTGAGACTTTGGCAGCACACAGACCAGGAAAAAGCTGCCTTGCTGAGAACCACCTGGAGTCACAGACCCGGGTGACAGCCCAGCCAGCAGCCCTGGCCAGACCAGTGCCTTCTTAGTGCAGGCCAGGGTGGAGATTTGGACTAATACCAAGAAAGCTTGCAAAAAGGAACTGCCTGTCCCACAGAATAGGTGAATTTAAAAATAGAGTTACAGGCTCAGTTAAAATCAAAGTTTTCACCCTTGGCCATTAAGAGATATTATATGTATGAGGACTGGGATGTCCTACTTCCCCTTAACTGCAAAGTGTCCCTATGGTACTCATGTTTCAACCCCCAAAATGCACTTTGCTAAAATGTTTGCTGTAGAGCCAGGTCCTGTGGATGGAAGCTGAAGAGGTGAGTGCTGTGTGCAAACACATGGCAGGGAGTCTGGATGGGTTTACAGTAAGCACAAACGCCCCATGGGGACTGCAGCCTTTTACCTCTCACTGCAGGGGATGGGCATTGACCAGGTGATGCAGCCCCAGAAATCAGTTTAACACTAATGAGGGCTGCAGCTGGGATCAGAGAGGAACACGTGGGAATTTGTAGATGATGTAGTCGGGATATCTGAGATACGGTGGGAGCACCAGAAATGGCTAGCCACCATATCTGTCCAGTTTGCCTTTTAACACTGCAGATTCAAATATGGGGGAACACAAGCCAATACTGAAGGCCCAAAGCAGAGGCTTAGACATAGGACACTCTCCAGGATGAAATGGAGATTTTAACTAGCATGTCAGCCAAGAGCACAACCAGCACCAGAAGTGAAAATAGCTGAAAGAAAGATTATTTTTTTGACTTACATGCTCTTGAGAAAGCTGGAAAATTCAGTCCTGAAAAGGAAAAATAGCAAACTTACAGCTATTGCTCATCTCTTCTAGAACAAAGAAAATGAGCTGGGGGCCCAGTGGGGAAATCTTGTCCAGAGATCTGCTTTTCTTCCTTGATATTACATTAGTTTTGTGCTGCTTGGTTCTCTTTTGTTTTAATTTTTAATGTCTTTGGTGAATTTTCATGGCCCGCATATTGTTTGACTCTAGGTGTCCATTTGTAGTTGCAGTTCATCGAATGCCCCATCACTGCCTTACTGAGCCACTGCCATGCATTTCTAATTGGCTTGTCCCTTCAGGTGTCAAAATTCCAGACCTCTGTTGTAGAATACCAAGGTTTCTTAGTAAATTTAGCAAAGGGTCTAAGTACTAGAGAATTGATATTTCTAGTCCTGAAGGACAGTGATCTGCCCTTGATGGTTGTTTGAAGTTAAGAGTTGCAGGAAGTAGTAGATCTCATTTCCCTGGAGGCCCTTAACATTATGGAAGAGTCTGGCCTTGAAAGGATGAGTTGTCCAGTTGCATCTAAAGTAGAAGGCAAATGAGGTTACTATATATATCATATACCACATATATACCATATAAATTACATATATATTACTAATATATACCAGCTATACTGAAATATTAATCCTGTAACATAATGCACCCATTAAAGTGTATAATTCAGTGGTATTCACAAGTATGTGCAACTTTCACAACAGTCAATTTTAGAACTTTCTTATCAACCCGAAAAGAAATCCTATATTAGTAGAAATCCTGTAACTCCCACTCCACCTGCCTTAGGCAACCATTAATCTACATTCTATCTCTATAGATTTAACTATTCTAGACCTTTCATATAATCACATAGTATGTGTCTTTTGTGAATGACTACTTTCACATAACATAATGTTTTCAAGATTCTTGCATGTTGTAATATGAATCACTATTTATTTTCTTTTTATGGTCAAATGATATTCCATTATATGGATATTGCCACATTGTGTTCATCCATTCATTAGTTGGTGGACATTTGGGTTGCTCCCACCTTTTGGTCATTGTTCATGCTACTATAAACATTCTGTGCAAGTTTTTGTGTGAACATATGGTTTTGACCCATTGTATCTGTAGGTTCTACATCTATGGATTCATGCAACCATGGATCACAGATCGAAGATATTTGAAAAATAAAAATAAAATAAACAATATAACAATAAAAATAATACACATTTTAAAAGCAATACAATATAGAAACTATTTACCTAGCATTACATTGAATTAGGTATTATAAGTAAACTGGAGATTATTTAAAGTATATAGGAGGATATATATAGTAGGTTAAATGCAAACACTACATTTTTTTTTATAAGGGCCTTGAGCATCCATGGATTTTGGTATCCTGGGCCAGCAATGGGGGTGGACTGGAACCAATCTCCTGTAGATACCAAGGGGTAACTGTATATGCCTAAGAACCTCACATGGTAACTCTATGTTTAGCCATTTGAGAAAGTGCTAAACTCTTTTCTTTCTTTCTTTCTTTTTTCTTTTTTTGAGATGGAGCCTTGTTCTGTCACCCAGGCTGGCATGATCTCAGCTCACTGCAACCTCTACCTCCTGGGTTCAAGTGATTCTCCTTCCTCAGCCTCAGCTACTCAGCTACTCACTCAGCTGGTACTACAAGCATGTACCACCATGCCTAGCTAATTTTTTTTGTATTTTTAGTAGAGATAGGGTTTCACTATTTTTGCCAGGCAGGTCTTGAATTTCTGTCCTCAGGTGATCCACCTGCCTTGGCCTTCCAAAGTGTGGGGATTAAAGGAGTGGGCCACTGTGCCCAGCCGAGAAAGTGCTAGACTGTTTTCAAAAGTAACTGCACCATTTTACATTCCCACCAGCAATATATGAGGGTTCCAGTTTCCCCACATCCTGACTAACACTTGTTATTATCTGACAATAATTTTTTATGGTACTCATCCTAGTGGATGTGAAGTGTATCTTTGGTTTTGATTTGCATTTCCCTGGTGATTAATGATGTTGAGCATCTTTTCATGTGTTTATTAACTATATATCTTTGAAGAAATGACTATGAAGATTCTTTGCCCATTTTCAATTGGGTTATTTGCCTTTGTGTTATTGAGCTATAAGAGTTCTTCATGTATTCTGGATACAAGACCCTTATATATATGATTTGCAAATACTTTTTCTATTCTGTGGACTGTCTTTTCACTTTCTTTATAGTGTCATTTGAAGCACGGAAGTTTTAAATTTTAATGACATCTAATTTATCTATTTTTTTTACTCATATTTAATACTTTTGGTGTCATATTTAATATTCCATTGCCAAATCAGAAGACACAAAAATGTATCAGTTTTCTTTAAGAGTTCTACAGTTTCAGTGCTTATGTTTTGAACTTTGATTCATTTTGAGTTAATTTTTTTAAAAGATGTGAGGTAAGAGTTCAATTTCATTCTTTTGTATGTAGTTATCCCAGCATTGTTTGTTAAAAAGACTCTTCTTTCCCACTTTGAATGGTTGTGTCACCATACTAGGTTTCTTCTTAGGATCTCATCCAAGTCTGACATACACATCTCCACACTCTTAACCTTAGAGGTCATCCCTCCCTTTAATCTCATCTAATATGGTCAGAATCCTCACCTGTCATGCATCCAGAAATTTTTTTTTTAAAGTGTTTCCCAAGTCTTTCTGAGATTCCCCCTGGAAACACGTAGGCATCTCATGGATCTATCCTAGTTGTTGCTTGTCCTAAAACGCAGCCCTCTCTCTTTCTGGCCCCTTGTTCTTGCCATTTTGTAATTCCTTCTGACTGCTGCCCCTCTCCTTGCATTGCTGGGCCCCAGGTCTGGCCATGAGCCTCACTTCTACTTCCCAGAGCACAGCTAAGACTATGCAGTAACATCTAACACCATTTTATTGAAGGCATGAGATAAGCAGAATGGAATTTCCATATAGGAGACCATACACATGGTTGGCTATTTAGTATCACTGCCCAGGGTTCCATTCTCCATGCCCATCCATAAAACATTGCCTGGATATCTCCTGCCTTAATCCTCTAACTATTATGCAAATTCCAGTGTCGACAGACCTTTTTCAGGTAAGCAGGTTCTTGACCTGTCCAGGCCTCCAACACTTCTTTTGCCAGATGGAGAAGAATAGCTTTTCTTCCCCAATAATACGATTTCTCTACAATTGTATTACTATAATTTTGTAAACATATAACTCTGCTTATAGCATGGATGCTTTTTATATTATGATGGAGCACAGTTTAGGTCCTCTTAGTCTCCCTCTGCTCCAGAAAATGGGTTTTACTTTGTAGAACTAAGAAGCTCACAAAAATGTCCTTTCACACTAAAGTTGTCTGACCTTAGGTGGGGTGCCAGTGTCTATGTCTAGCTAAAAAGGAAACTTCTGTCCACTCTGAAATAACAGATGCCCTCCCATCCACATTCCAGATGTCAAAGAGGACATCAAACATTGGGGTACAATCTCCAGGAACCCTGTTTCTGAAACTAGTATTTCACAGTTGTTTTTCCTTAGCTCATTGTTAATTCTCTAATTAGAAATATTCTTACCTAAATAATTATTTTTTTAACAAAAAAGGAGAGTTATGTTTTATTTCCCATTTCAACTACAAGAAAATATGTTCCTATCTTGGATGTGTTATCTTTAAGCTTTTTGATCATTTCCCTGATGATTCTTTCTGGTAAGTGAATGAGAATCACTTAGTAGTTCTAATAATGTCCTACCAAAGCAGAAAGAACCACATACATCAATAGTCAAATTGGTAGAAAATTGAGAACACCCAAATGCCTTTAACAAGAATGATGTGAATATAAGTGACATGCATACATTTTTTAAAAATCTAGATAAACTTCTGAGTTATTTAGTCCAATATTATTTGGAAGGGAAATTGAACTAATTTTTAACAAAACATATTTTATTTGAGCTGCTATAAAAATAAATTTGAGGAAAAAAATAAATCTTGAAAGTAGACAGCTAATGGTAATAATCTCTGGGATCTAAAAAATGCATTACAGGAGAATTGAATGCTGGCAACTCTGTTAAAAATAAATAATGTTCTTTTTATTCCAAAACAAGAATTGATCCTTCTCAGTTCTTCATTATTAAAATTCAGAAAACCATAGAACCATTTCATAGTCTGAGTAATTTATATCCTTACATCCCAAGTGCCTCAACAGAGTACCCAGCAAAGAGTAGAAACTTAAACAAGAAATTTTGTCGAATTAAGTAGAGTGGAAATTGAATGTCTCGAGTCTGAGTGTGTGTGTGTGTGTGTGTGTGTGTGTACTTTGTAGAGGGGAGGTTTTGCCTCTCCATGGTACCTAGCCTGGCTCCTCCACAGAGCAGACTTCACTTCCTTCTTGTTGATTTTACATGAATGGTTCTCATTACCCAAACTGTGTATTATAATTCTATAATGTTAAATAAAATAAAAACATCTTGGACAGAATATTTTTAATATCCAGATTGCTTGCAGGATACTCCAGGCTAGCCAGGATTTTGCAGGGATATATTTGCGGATGTGTCACTAGGGAATGTCTAAAGAATGAACATGCAGGCAGCAAGGGCCTGTGGAGGTAGCCATATGTGTCTCTCTGGAATCAGTGAGGAAAATGGAAGCAGAGCAGCTCAGCCCTCTCAGTCCCCCTCAGTGCTTCCAGAGACCCCTGACACAGAAGATTCCTTCTAAAGAAATGGCCCACTTAGCCCTTTTCCTTTCTGCGCTTCTTCAGCTTCCTCACTACTGACAATATTCTGATTCAAACATTATTTCCTGAATCCTAGCTCTGTCCTTGGTAATGAGAACACCTAGGTTTAAGTATAAGATCACAGTATAGTGTTATTTGGTATTCCAAGGTCAACAGTCTATATAAAAAAAAAAACAACAATCCAAACCTCTGGAGCATGGAGTGCTGAAAAAAGATGGGTTTATAACCAGTGGCATAACATGGCATTGAAAGCCATGGATATAGGTTAGTTTTCCCTGAAAGGGTATAAAATGAAGAGGGCTTTAGGATGAGGTCCCAGTAATACCCACACCACATCTGACTGTCATATTGGAGAGCCTGATTCGCTCCCGAGTATCCATCCTCCCCTTTTTCTTTAGTAAGAGGACCTTAATTTATTCATATAAAAGATACTGTTCTCCAGCATCTGCAGCTGGGAGGCCAATGGAGTATATGTAAAGCAAGAGGTTGTATGTATCTTACAAGAAACTTCTTTAATGACTCATGGTGAAGGTTCAACATATGCCCTTTTCCCCTTCCTTCTGATGTCTCCTGGCATGTGTATGATGGCTGTCATCTTGGACCATGTAGTAGCTATGAGGTGACCTTGACAATGCTAAGATGCTGAGATGGAAAGACAGACCTTTGGGCTTCCTTTGGTCCTGAGAGAATCACCTATTCTATCCCGTTTAAGCTACCATCATTTAGGAACAGTGCAAGACAGCCTTGCAAGCAGGAATGAAAGATGCAATCTGAAGAATAGTAATGGTGTGAAAAATGCTGTATTTTACTCTTTTTTTTGCAGTGAAATTCTCTTAGAGATGAAGTTGTAATAATCCATATAAACTTACTATTCACATTTTTTTTTGAAGAATGACAGGCAAAATGTTCTTTTCTGTTGTTAGGAGTGACAACAGAGCCCAATTATGCAGCTTCTTTTAATAATAGAGCAGAATGTGCATACCTTGTAGAGGCAGGTCCACAGCCACTGTCACCTTTTCTGTTAAAAATAGTGGAAATGTAGCCATCCCTCCATCTGTCCATATAGTCATTCAGCATTTGCCAAGCTCCAGTTTGCACTAGGACTAGTTTAGGGCAGGATAAAAATGCAAAATAAGATATAGATGTTGCTTTCCCAAAGCCTACAGTTAATTAGGAAATGGATAAGTAGGAAATGACAATAGAATGTGAGAAGTTTGAATGAAACTTACTTGTTTCCTTTCTCTGAGGGGTTTTCCACTCCCACCCATCAGTCAGAAGGTTGTCTTGGTCCCTTATCTTCTCAAGGGTTGTGCCCTTTGTCACTGATACTGGGACACCCTGATGACTCAGAGCCTTGTTCCCAGTGGGCCAGTGTCCCCTTCGTGATGAGAGAAGAGACTCTCCTTTCCTTCTCTATCACTTCATTTCTGTGGTAGCATCAGATCCCCTTGTGGACTGATTTGCAAATAGGAAGTTCTCTTCTAAAGGTCGTGGCACACATAGGAGATAACTAAATTCTGGCTAATCAGGACTTTCCTCTGTGCTGCCCAAGGAGGGTCCTTTAAGACTGAAGTCTTTACTTGGAGAGTGTCTCATGCATGGATCCTCCTGTCCACCTTGCTCCCATGGCCACAGCATCCATGAATGTGGCCTGTCTTTTTAGCTTTGGAAGATTTTAGGATCTCCTTATGCTTGGTGTGGAAGTTGTATAGGGATCTATCTGGGCATGATTCTTCTATTCCTTATGCTGGGAATCTAATGAACACATCTAACAAATATACTCATGAGCTTTCATTCTTGTATTATTTCTTTGGTTGGTCAGATGTTGGCCCTCCTGAATTCATCATCTGGGCCTCTTATCATTTTTCTTAGGTGTTGATAATTAGTTGGTCAGTTTTCTGGGACATTTACTTGACTTTAATCTCCATATTTTCTATTGAAATTTTTTTTACTATAACACGGATAAATTTTTTTTCAAAGCATTCCTCATGGATTGCTTGTTGTTCTTTTATAATGGCAGCATGCTCTCCTTCCATGAATACAATTTTGTATCAAACTCTTGCAGAATACAAATGAGAATGATTTTGGTTCACTGAATGATCACCAGTTCCTCTGAGGTCATTTGTTTGTGTTTGCTCATCTTGGTCATTCTTATTCATGTTTGAGATATTCCCCAGTGTCTGGGATTCCTTTGTTATTTGTTCATGGATAATAGGTAGCATTGCTGCGCATGGATGGAGAGGGTCGACTGGATGAATTTATAGGCAGAGAGCCCACCAACATCTTGGGAACTCCGAAATGCTTAAATGTATAGGTCTCAGCCCTGGGATACCAACCATCACACCAGCTACCACAGTTTTCCTGCATGGGTGCTTCAACTTCTCAAGCCGAAGTCTGACACCTTCACTCTCACACAGTCTGGGGAATACCTTCACCCATCAATCAGATCTGACAGCATTTCTCACTCAAAGTGTCCCCAACACAATATACTCTCTTCTTTCACAAACCTGTTTCCCTCCCTGGGCTTCCTGCGTCTGGTTGTTATCCTGTCTTTCCAGTATTAAAAAACACAGAATAATATCTGAGTGTATCTTATTCTCCTCATTTTCAGTTCCTGAGACCTTGAGGATTCTTCCTGTCTCTTTCCACCCTCTCTTTCCATCATAGCCTCTCCAGTTAGGCCATCCCCTGGAAAAAATCCAAGTTTCTCTCTAGCTTTCTGCCTCTCACCTCTCTTATACTTAGCTGTCAGATTAATATTCCCAGGTGTAGTTCTTTTTATATCATTGTGCAGCTCAAAATTCTTTCCTGGATCTCTTCTATTTACTCATTGAAGCCTACCTTCGCAATCTGATGTTCAGTGGTTCAACCCACTTCTCTTCTCACCTTCCTATGGGAGGTAGGAGCATGTAGCATGTGCTTTAGGGACATACAGGCACAGTCAGGTGCTGGCTCTGATGCCTATGGGGCAAATTATTTGCCCTCTCTGACCTGTACCTACCTTTCTTATCTCTAACTTCAGAATAATAAAAGCAGAGGTATGCCTTGGAGATATTGCGGGTTTCGTTTTGGACCACCAGACTAAAGTGAATACCACAATAAAGCAAGTCACACAAATTTTTAAATTTCCCAGTGCATATAAAAGCTATGTTTACATTATACTGTAGTCTATTAAGTATACTATATTTTAGTCTATTAAGACATTTTTCTTTAAAAATGTAGACAATTTAATTAAAAATATTTTATTGTAAAACAAATACAATCATCTGAACCTTCAGCTTGTAATCTTTTCACTGGTGGAAGATCTTGTCTTGATATTGATGGCTGCTAACTGATGAGGATGGTGATTACTGAAGGCTAGGGTGGCTGTGACTACTTAAAATAAGACCACAGTGAGGTTTGCCACAATGGTTGACTTGTGCTTTCAGAGAAGGTTTCTTTGCAGCATGTAATGCTGTTTGATAGCATTTTACACACAGTGGAACTTTTCAAAATTTGTCAGTCCTCTCAACCCCTGCCACTGCTTTAGCAAATTAAGTTTATGCAATATTCTAAATCTTTTGTTTCATTGTGGCAGCGTTCCCAGCATCTTCACCAGGGGTAGATTCTCTTTCAAGAAATCATTCTTCCCTCATCTATAAGAAACAACTCCTTATTCATTCAAGTTTTCTCATGATATTGCAGAAATTCAGTCACATCTTCATGCTCCATTTCTAATTTTAGTTCTCTTGCTATTTCTACCATCTTGGCAGTGATTTCCTCAATTGAAGTCTTGAACCCCTCAAAGTCATGCATAAATGTTGGAATGAATTTCTTCCAAATTCCTGTTAATGTTGATATTTTGACCTCCACCCATGAGTTACTAATGTTCTTAATGGCATCTAGAATGGTGAATCCTTTCCAGGATGATTTTCATTTACTTTGCCCAGATCCATCAGAGGACTCACCATCTATGGCAGCTATAGCCTTATGAAATATATTTCTTAAATAACAAGACTAGGAAGTCAAAAGTACTCCTAATCCATGGGCTGCAGAATGGACATTGTGTTTACAGGCATAATAACAATGTTCATCTCCTTGTATATCTCCATCAGAGATCCAGGGTGACTAGGTGCATTGTCAATAAACAGTAATATTTTGAAAGAAATCTCATTTTTTGAGCAGTAGTTTTTAACAGTAGGCTTAAATATTCAGTAAACCATGCTGTAAACAGGTTTTGTTGTTCCATTTATAGAGCACAGGCAGAGTAGATTTAGCATAATTCTTTTTTTTATTGCATTTTAGGTTTGGGGGTACATGTGCAGAACATGCAAGATAGTTGCATAGGTACACATGTGGCAGTGTGATTTGCTGCCTTCCTCCCCTTCACCCACATCTGGCATTTCTCCCCATGCTATCCCTCCCCAACTCCCCCCACCCGCTGTCCCTTCCGTATTCCCCCCAATAGACCCCAGTGTGTAGTGCTCCTCTCCCTGTATCCATGTGTTCTCATTGTTCATCACCCGCCTATGAGTGAGAACATGCAGTATTTCATTTTCTGTTCTTGTGTCAGTTTGCTGAGAATGTCGTTCTCCAGATTCATTCATGTCCCCACAAAGGACACAAACTCATTGTTTTTGATTGCTGCATAATATTCCATGGTGTATATGTGCCACATTTTCCCAGTCCAGTCTATCATCGATGGGCATTTGGGTTGGTTCCAGGTCTTTGCTATTGTAAACAGTGCTGCAATGAACATTCATGTACATGTGTCCTTATAGTAGAACGATTTATAGTCCTTTGGATATATACCCAGTAATGGGATTGCTGGGTCAAATGGAATTTGTATTTCTAAGGCCTTGAGGAATCGCCACACTGTCTTCCACAATGGTTAAACTAATTTACACTCCCACCAGCAGTGTAAAAGTGTTCCTATTTCTCTACATCCTCTCCAGTATCTGCTGTCTCCAGATTTTTTAATGATCACCATTCTAACTGGCGTGAGATGGTATCTCAATGTAGTTTTGATTTGCATTTCTCTGATGACCAGTGATGATGAGCATTTTTTCATGTTTGTTGGCCTCATGTATGTCTTCTTTTGTAAAGTGTCTGTTCATATCCTTTGCCCATTTTTGAATGGGCTTGTTTGTTGTTTTTTTGTAAATCTGTTTGAGTTATTTGTAAATTCTGGATATCAGCCCTTTGTCAGATGGGTAAACTGCAAAATTTTTTTTCCCATTCTGTTGGTTGCCTGTTCACTCTAATGACTGTTTCTTTTGCTATGCAGAAGCTGTGGAGTTTGATTAGGTCCCATTTGTCTATTTTGGCTTTTGTTGCCAGTGCTTTTGGTGTTTTGGTCATGAAGTCCTTGCCTACTCCTATGTCCTGGATGGTTTTGCCTAGATTTCCTTCTAGGGTTTTTATGGTGTTAGGTCTTATGTTTAAGTCTTTAATCCATCTGGAGTTAATTTTAATGTAAGGTGTCAGGAAGGGGTCCAGTTTCTGCTTTCTGCACATGGCTAGCCAGTTTTCCCAACACCATTTATTAAACAGGGAATTGTTTTCCCATTGCTTGTTTTTGTCAGGTTTATCCAAATTATATGGTTGTAGATATGTTGTGTTGCCTCCAATGCCTCAGTTCTGTTCTATTGGTCTATATCTTTGTTTTGGTACCAGTATCATGCTGTTTTGATTACTGTAGCTTTGCAGTATAGTTTGAAGTCTGGTAGTGTGATGCCTCCTGCTGTGTTCTTTTTGCTTAGAATTGACTTGGCTATGCAGGCTCTCTTTTGGTTCCATATGAAGTTTAAGGTGTTTTTTTTCCCAGTTCTGTGAAGAAGGTCATTGGTAGCTTGATGGGGATAGTGTTGTATCTGTATATTACTTTGGGCAGTATGGCCATTTTCACGATATCGATTCTTCCCCTTTATCGTTTTTTATTGCATCTATTTGGTGGTTCTCTCTTTTCTTTTTTATCAATGTGGCTAGTGGTCTATTTTGTTGATCTTTTCAAAAAACCAGCTCTTGGATTTATTGATTTTTTGAAGGGTTTTTTGTGTGTCTATCTCCTTCAGTTTTGCTCTGATCTTAGTTTTTTTCTTGTCTTCTGCTTGGTTTTGAGGTTTTTGATCTTGCTCCTCTAGCTCTTTCAATTTTGACATTAGAGTGTCAATTTTGGATCTGTCCACTCCTCTCATGTGGGCACTTATTGCTATATATTTTCCTCTAGAGACTGCTTTAAATGTGTCCCAAAGATTCTGGTATGTTGTATCTTCGTTCTCATTGGTTTCGAAGAAGTTCTTTATATCTGCCTTCATTTCATTGTTTATCCAGTCAACATTCAAGAGCCAGTTCAGTTTCCATGAAGCTGTGCGGTTCTGACTTAGTTTCTGAATTCTGAGTTCTAACTTGATTGCACTATGGTCAGAGGTACTGTTTGTTATGATTTCAGTTCTTTTGCATTTGCTGAGGAGTGATTTACTTCCAATTATATGTTCAATTTTAGAGTAGGTGTGATGTGGTGCTGAGAAGAATGTATGTTCTGTGGATTTGGGGTGGAGAGTTCTGTAAATGTCTATCATGTTTACTTGTTCCAGGTCTGAGTTCAAGCCCTGGATATCCTTGTTAATTTTTTGTCTGGTTGATCTGTCTAACATTGACAGTGGAGTGTTAAAGTCTCCCACTATTATTGTGTGGGAGTCTAAGTCTCTTTGTAGGTTGCTAAGAACTTGCCTTATATATCTGGGTGCTCCTGCATTGGGTCCATATATATTTAGGATCATTAGCTCTTCTTGTTTCATCAATCCTTTTACCATTATGTAATGGCCTTCTTTGTCTCTTTTGATCTTTGTTGCTTTAAAGTCCATTTTATCAGAGATGAGAATTGCAACTCCTGCTTTTTTTTTTTTACTCTCCATTTGCTTGGTAAATCTTCCTCCATCCCTTTATTTTGAGCCTTTGTGTGTCCTTGCTTGTGAGATGGGTTTCCTGGATACAGCACACCAATGGGTTTTGGCTTTTTATCCAATTTGCCAGTCTGTGTCTTTTGATTGGTGCATTTAGCCCATTTACATTTAGGGTTAATATTGTTATGTGTGAATTTGATACTGTCATTTTGATTCTAGCTGGCTGTTTTGCCTGTTAGTTGATGCAGATTCTTCATTTTGTTGATGCTCTTTAGCATTTGGTACGTTTTTGGAGTGGCTGGTACTGGTTGTTTCTTTCTATGTGTAGTGCCTCTTTCAGGAGCTCTTGTAAAGCAGGCCTGGTGGTTACAAAAATCTCTGAGTACTTGCTTGTTCACAAAGGATTTTATTTTTCCTTCACTTATGAAGATTAGTTTGGCTGGATGTGAAATTCTGGGTTGAAAGTTCTTTTCTTTAAGGATGTTGAATATCGGCCCCCACTTTCTTCTGGCTTGTAGGGTTTCTGCCAAGAGATCTGTTGTGAGTCTGATGGGTTTCCCTTTGTGGGTGACCCGACCCTTCTCTCTGGCTGCCCTTAGCATTTTCTCCTTCATTTTAACCCTGGTGAGTCTGACGATTATGTGCCTTGAGGTTGGTCTTCTTGCGGAATATTTTTGTGGTGGTCTCTGTATTTGCTGGACTTGAATATTGGCCTGCCTTGCTAGGTTGGGGAAATTTTCCTGGATAATATCCTGAAAAGTATTTTCCAACTTGGATTCATTCTCTTTGTCATATTCAGTTATACCTATCAAACGTAGATTAGGTCTCTTCACATAGTCCCACATTTCTTGGAGACTTTGTTCATTCCTTTTTGTGCTTTTTTCTCTTATCTTGCCTTCTTGTTTTATTTCATTGAGTTGATCTTCGACCTCTGATATTTTTTCTTCTGCTTGGTCAATTTGGCTGTTGAAACTTGTGCATGCTTCGTGAAGTTCTCATGTTGTGTTTTTCAGCTCCATCAATTCACTCATATTCCTCTCTAAGTTGTCCATTCTTGTTATCATTTCCTCAAATCTTTTTTCATGGTTCTTAGTTTTTCTGCATTGAGTTAGAACATGTTCTTTTAGCTCACGGAAATTTCTCATTACCCACCTTCTGAAGCCTGATTCTGTCATTTCATCACACTCATTCTCCATCCAGCTTTGTTCCCTTGCTGGTGAGGAGTTGTGTTCCCTTGTAGGAGGCAAGGTGTTCTGGTTTTGGGTGTTTTCCTCCTTTTTGTGCTGGTTTCTTCCCATCTTTGTGGATTTATCCACCTGTCATCTGAGTAGTTGCTGATTTTCTGATTGGGTCTCTGAGTGGATGTCCGGATTTTTGATGATGAAGTTATTTCTGTTTCTTAGTTTTCCTTCCAACAGTCTGGCACCTCTGCTGTAGGACTGCTGAGGTCCACTCCAGGCCCTGCTTGCCTGGGGAACACCTGTAGCAGCTGTGGAACAGTAAGGGTTGCTACCAGTTTCTTCTTTTGCTATATTTGTCCCAGAATGATGCCTGCCAAATGTCAGTCTGATCAGTCCTTTGTGAGGTGACTCTTCGGATATACAGGGTTAGGGAGCTGCTTGAGGAGACAGTCTGTACTTTATAGGAGCTCAAGTGCTGAGCTGTGAGCTCCATGGTTTATTCAGAGCTGCTAGGCAGGTACATTTAAGTCTGCTGCAGCGAACTCATAAAACCTTTTTTTTTCTTCAGGTGCTCTGTCCCAGGGAGTTAGGGCTTTATTTATGAATATCTATTGCACTGTCCTGCCCAGCGAGGAGGCAGTCTAGTCACTGCCTTCCTGCAGAGGCTATATATACTGAGCTGCTCTGGGGTCCGCCCTGCTGCTGTGGGTTCTGCCCTGCTGCCGTGTGTAATTTCCTGCAGTCCTGTTTATATAGGTGTGGTTAGAACTGCTGTGGCGATTGTGGCCCACCTCTGTAATGGCAGACTCTCTCTGTAATGGCTGGTTGCCTTGGCAACGGCAGCCTGCGTCAGCAATGGCAGAGTACCTCCGTAGGGGTGGAGTGCCTCGGTAATGACGGATGCCCCTCCCACACCGAGCTGCACTGTCCTGAGTTCAGCTGTGCTTGCCGTGAAAGTCTCAACCCCGAGCGTTTTGCAGTTTTTTTGTTTGTTTGTTTTTGTGGGGGTGGGACCTGCCAAGCCTGATCACCTGGCTCCCTACCTCAGAGCACTTTTTTTTTTAAAGTTGAATGGTTGACTCTCTCCCAGGTGTTCCAGTCACCTGCTGAAAGGGCGCCGAGATCTGTGTAATGTCCTGTGTGGCGACCCACTGTGCTGGCTGAAACAACGTCGCTGCCCGGGAATCTCTTGGCCTGGCTTTATGTTTAAGTCCCGTTTAATCCGATGAATGTGCTAATCTGCCTTCCCAGATCTTCAATTGCCGGTTTAACAGGGCATCCAGACCAGTGTATTTTGTACAGAGTGCTGCTGTGCTGTGGTGCTGGCTGTAACAGCTGCGCTGGCGACCCATGGGGCTCCTACACCTGGGAATCTCCTGGTCTGTGGGCATCAAGATCCATCTGGAAATGCGGCGTCCACTCACCCTCTGCGCTTTCACTGGGAGCTGCTATCCTGAGTTACTCCTACAGTGCCATCTTCTCTTCTTCCAACTGATTTAGCATAATTCTTAAGGGCGCTGGGATTTCAGAATGGTAAATGAGTATTGGCTTTAACTTAAAGTCACCAGCTGCATTAGTCGCTAACAAGAGTGTCAGACTGCCCTTTGAAGCTCTGAAATCTTCCAATATAAGACTGTTTCATCTACCTGAAAAATCTGTTGTGTAGTATAGCCATGTTCATCAGTGATTTTAGCTAGATTTTCTGAATAACTCACTGCAGCTTCTACATTGCACTTGGTGTTTCACCTTACACTTTTATGCTATGGAGAAGGCTTCTTAAACTGCATGAACCAATCTTTTGCTAGTCTCAAAACTTTCTTCTGCAACTTCCTCACCTTTCTCAACCTTCACAGAATTGAAACGAGTTAGTGCCTTGCTCTGGATTAGCCTTTGGCTTAAGAGAATGTTGTGGCTGGTTTAGTCTTCTATCCAGACCACTAAAAGTAATGCTCTTTAAAGATTGTATTTATGAAGACTACTACTGTTATTATTGTTACTGTTCTTGTCATGCATCCAATATCATTCTGCCAAGGTGGTCTCCTCCCTATTTTCTGACTATAGCCCATAATTGCCCACCCCTGTACTCTGTCTCAAGTGCCCTTCTTCCTCCCTATACACTGTCAAAATTTTTAAATACTTTTAAAATTGTAATAATATACACATAATGCAAAATAGACATTTTAGCCATGTTAAGTGTAAAGTTTATTGGCATTAAGAGCATTTGTATTGTTATACAACCACTATCTTTGTCTTAAAGTTTTCCATCTTCCCAACTGAAATTCTGTACCTATTAAACACTAATTCCTCCCTCTTCTCGTCTCTTACAACCACCATTCTACTTTCTGTCTATGAATTTTACTATTTGGGGTACTCCAAAGAAGTGGAACTATACAGTATATATTTTTTTATGTCTGGCTTATTTCACTTAGTGTAATGTTTTCAAGGTTCATTTGTGTTGTAGCATATATCCAAATTTCATTTATTTTTAACATTGAATAATATCCCTTTGTATGTACATAACAGATTTCATTTATCCATTCATTTGTTGATGGACATTTAAGTTGCCTCCACCTTTGGCTATTGTGAACAGTGCTGCTGTAAACATGAATGTACAAATTTGTGTCCCTGCTTTCACTTCTTTGGGGTATATACCCAGAAGTAGAAATGCTGGATCATATGGTGGTTCTGTGCTTAGCTTTTTGAAGCACTGCCATACTGTTTCCATAGTGGCATTATACCCTGTCAGGGGAGTGTCAAGGTCCAATTCCATTACTACCTCCTTCATGGATACTTTTGAAATCCCCTTCTAGATAGAAGAGACTTCTATCTGGATGGGTCATGGTAGTTTACTTGCAGATCACCCTCCCTCAGCCTCTTTTAGGAGAATCTTCTTGGTTTTCCACATAGCTTCACTTTAAGGCAGGTGCCAAATATGTATTTAGGGAGGGAGGGAAGGAAGGAAGGAAGGAAGGAAGGAAGGAAGGAAGGAGAGAGAGAGAGAGAGAGAAAGGAAAGAGAAAAAGAGAGAGAAAAAGAAAGAAAGAGAAAAGAATCAAGCAATGGCCAGAGCTGCTGACACCTCACAGGGAAGAGTGCAGGGGGTTAGTGAAAACTCCCTACCCTGGGAGTCAGCTCCTGAAATGCTTTGATGCGTGGATGAGGTCGATGAGCCACTTCTGCAGTCTCTTCACAAAGCCAGCATAGTGTTACTTCCTTGGCTTACTCTTGTTCATTACATTAAGAAGCAGCATGTGTTGCTGGCGTCTGTTGGATTTCCCTAATATGAAAATCAGGTTGCCACTTGGGTCTGCAGAGACATTTGGATGCATTGTATTTAAATTTTGCTTTCATTGAAAATTTATAGCTGCCACCTTCTACTCTAATGTAATGAATAATTAGAAGCAATTACAAGGAAATTTAGCAAATTACTAAGCCATCTAGGAGTAAAAATTAGTGTTTATGGTGTTCTTCCTGTGCTGTCTGGCAATCCAAAATGATATATGATATGCATACAGACACCATACACAAATACTTTTCTACGCACACAACAGTTTTTCAGTAAGATCATAAAAATCAGTGCATGGCATTAGAGTCTTGTGACATTAAAGGGCTTTCTCAGTAAATACTGGATGATAGGGTAGGCACAGTGGTGAACTTGAGCAGTAAAAACTTAACCAAAAAAGGTTTTTTGGTGGTGGGTACATTATTTTCTTTTTTAAAGTTAATTTTTCTATTGTACCTTTTAATTTTAAAAATTAAAGAAGAAACTAGACCAGTAAAATAAATAGATAAAAATGCTGCCTGGAAGATGGCCAAATAGGAACAGTTCTGGAGTGCAGTTCCCAGCGAGAGTAATGCAGAGGGTGAGTTATCACTGCATTTCTAAAGGAGATACCAGATACATCTCAATGGGACTATTTGCACAGTGGGCGTAGCCCAAGAAGGGCGAGCTGAGGCAGGGTAGGGTGCTGCCTCACCCTGGAAGTGTAATCCCCAGAAGACCCCCGCCTCCCTACCCAACAGAGGCCATGGGGGCTTTTCCATCCACTCTAGCACTCTGGTTCAGACACTGCACTACTCCTGCAGTTTTTACCACCCACAGACCAGGAGATTCCCGGGCCAAAAAGCACCACGAGTTTCCAGCACAGCTGTTTTAGCCAGCACCACGGGTTGCTGCACAAGAACTCACACAAATCTGGGCAGCCATTTTAACTGGCACCTGGAATGCCTGGGAGACAGAGCTGCCCATTCAACTGAAAAGAGGGGGCTGAAAGCAGGGAGCCAAGTGATCAGGCTCAGCAGGTCCCACACCCACAAAGACCAACAATCTGAAATGCTCTGAATTCAGAGTTTCACAGCAAGTGCAGTTGGACCCAGGATGGTCCTGCTCTGTCGGGGGAAGGGCAACTGCCATTAGAAGAGGCAGTCCACCACTGCCAAGGCAGTCTGACATTACTGAGACAGACTGCCATTACCAAGGCAGTTCTAAATGTACCTCTGTAAACAAAACCACAAGAAAGTTTACACAGCAGCTGAGCAGAGCCTGCGGCAGCTCAACAATGCCTCTGCTGGCAGACTGTGACTAGACTACCTCCTTGCTGGGCAAGGCATCTCTGAAAAAAGGCAGCAACATGTCAGGAACTTATAAATAAAGCCCTACCTTCCCAGGACAGAGCACCTGGGAAAAGAGGCGATTATGAGTTCAACTGCAGCAGACTTAAACATACCTGCCCAGCAGCTCTGAATGGAAAAACAGAGCTCCCAGCATAGCACTTGAGCTTTGATAAGGGACAGACTATCTCCTCAAGTGGCTCCCCAACCCCTGTAGACCCAAAGAGGCACCTCATAAAGGAGAGCTCTGGCTGACATCTGGTGGGTACCTTTCTGGGACGAAGATGACAGAATAAGAGACTGGCAGCAACCCTGACTGTTCTGCAGCCCCTGCAGGTGATTCCCAGGCAAGCAGGTCTGGAGTGGACTTCCAGCAGTCCTGCAGCAGAGGGACCTGACTGTTTGAAGGAAAACTAAAAAACAGAAAGAAATAGCTTCAACATCAACACAAAGGACATCCTCCACTCAGAGACCCCCATCCAAAAGTCAACAACTACAAAGACCACAGGTAGATAAATCCACAAAGACGGGAAGAAACCAGCTCAAAAAGGATGAAAAAACACCAAAAACCAGAATGCCTCTCCTCCTCCAAGGTATCACAACTCCTCACCAGCAAGGGAACAAAGCTGGATGAAGAATGAGTCTGATGAATTGACAGAAGCAGGCTTCAGAAGGTAGGTAATAACAAAGTTCTCTGAGCAAAAATAACATGTTCTAACCCAATGCAAAGAAACTAAGAACCTTGAAAAAAGGTTAGATGAAATGCTAACTAGAATAACCAACTTAGAGAAGAACATAAACGACTTAATGGAGCTAAAAAACACAACATGAGAACTTCGCGAGACATACACAAGTTTCAATAGCCAAATCAACCAAACAGAAGAAAGGATATCAGAGATGCAAGATCAACTCAATGAAATAAAATGAGAAGGCAAGATTAGAGAAAAAAGAGTGAAAAGAAATGAACAAAGCCTCCAAGAAATATGGGATTATGTGAAAAAACCTAATCTACATTTGATAGGTGTACCTGAATGTGACAGGGAGAATGAATCCAAGCTAAAAAACACTCTTCAGGATATTATCCAGGAGAACTTCCCCAACCTAGCAATGCAGGCCAACATTCAAGTCCCAGAAATACAGAGGATGCCACAAAGATATTCCACGAGAAGAGCAACCCCAAGGCACATAATTCTCAGATTCACCAGTGTTGAAATGAAGGAAAAAATGCTAAGTGCAGACAGAGAGAAAGGTTGGGTTACCTACAAAGGGAAGCCCATCAGACTCACAGTGGATCACTCGGCAGAAACCCTACAAGCCAGAAGAGAGTAGGGGGCCAATATTCAACATCCTTAAAGAAAAGAACTTTCAACCTAGAATGTCATATCCAGCCAAACTAATCTTCATAAGCAAAGGAGAAATAAAATCCTTTATGAATAAGCAATTACTCAGAGATTTCATCACCATCAGGCCTGCTTTATAAGAGCTCCTGAAAGAAGCACTAAACATGAAAGGAACAACCAATACCAGCCACTCCAAAATGTACCAAATGGTAAAGAGCATCAACAAAATGAGGAAACTACATCAACTCATGGGCAAAACAACCAGTTAGCATCAAAATGACAGGATCAAATTTACACGTAACAATATTAACCCTAAATGTAAATGGGCTAAATACCTCGATCAAAAGACACAGACTGGCAAATTCAATAAAAAGGCAAGACCCATCACTGAATACAGTGTGCTGTATTCAGGAAATCCATCTCATGTGCAGGGACACACATAGGCTAAAAATAAAGGATGGAGGAAGATTTACCAAGCAAATGGAGAGCAAAAAAAAGCAGGAGTCCCAATCCTAGTCTCTGATAAAATGGGCTTTAAACCAACAAAGATCAAAAGAGACAAGGAAGGGAATTACATAATGGTAAAAGGATCCATGCAACAAGAAGAGCTAATGATCCTAAATATATACACACTCAATATAGGAGCACCCAGATACATAAAGCAAGTTCTTAATGACCTACAAAGAGATTTAGACTCCCACACAATAATAGTGGGAGACTTTAACACTCTGCTATCAATATTAGATCAACAAGACAGAAAATTAACAAGGATATCCAGTACTTGAACTCAGATCTGGAAACCAAGTGGACCTAATAGACATCTACAGAACTCTCCACCCCAAATTCACAAGATATATATTCTTCTCAGCACCACATCACACCTACTCTAAAATTGAGCACATTATGGGAAGTAAATCACTCCTCAGCAAATGCAGAAGAATGGAAATCATAACGAACAGTCTCTCAGACCACAGTGCAATCAAGTTAGAACTCAGAATTCAGAAACTAACTCATAATTGCAAAGCTTCATGGAAACTGAACAAATGGCTCCTGAATGTCAACTGGATAAACAATGAAATGAAGGCAGAAATAAAGATGTTCTTCAACACCAATGAGAATGAAGACATAATGTATCAGAGTCTCTGGGACACATTTAAAGCAGTGTCTAGAGGGAAATTTATAGCAATAAATACCCACTTGAGAAGTGAGGAAAGATCTAAAATTGACACCCTATTGTCAAAATTGAAAGAGCTAGAGGAGCAATATAAAAAAAAAAAACTCAAAAGCCAGCAGAAGACAAGAAATAACTAAGATTAGGGCAGAACTGAAGGAGATAGAGACACAAAAAGCCCTTCAAAAAATCAATAAATCAGCCAGGCGTGGCAGCTCATGTCTGTAATCCCAGTACTTTGGGAGGCCAAGGTGGGCAGATCACAAGGACAAGAGATCGAGACCATCTTGGCCAACATGGTGAAACCCCATCTCTACTAAAAAGTACAAAAAATTAGCCAGGCATGGTGGTGCGTGCCTATAGTCTCAGCTACTCAGGAGGCTGAGGCAGGAGAATTCCTTGAAACTGGAAAAATGAAAGTTGCAGTGAGCCAGGATCATGCCACTGCACTCCAGCCTGGTGATAGAGTGAGACTCTGTCTCAAAAAAAAAAAAAAATCAATAAATCCAGGAGCTGATTTTTTGAAAAGATCAACAAAATATACAGACTGCTAGCAGATTATTTAAAAAATAAAAGAGAGAAGAATCAAATAGCTGCAATAAAAATCAATAATGGGGGTATCACCACTGATTCCACAGAAATACGAACTACCATCAGAGATTACTACAAACAACTCTATGCACATAAACCTGTAAACCTGGAAGAAATGGATAAATTCCTGTACACTTGCACCCTCCCAAGCCTAAACCAGAAAGAAGTTGAAACCCCGAATAGACCAATAACAAGGGCTGAAGTTGAGGCAGGAATTAATAGCCTACCAACCAAAACAAGTCCAGGTCCAGATGGGTTCACAGCCGAATTCTACCAGATATACAAAGAGGAGCTGGTACCACTCCTTCTGAAACTATTCCAAACTATACAAAAAGAGGGAATCCTTCCTATATCATTCTATTAGACCAACATCATCCTGATACCAAAACCTGGCAGAGACTCAACAAAAAATCTTCAGGCCAATCTCCATGATGAACATAGATGCAAGAATCTTCAATAAAATACTGGCAAGCTGATTGCAACAGCACATCAAAAAGCTTATCCATCACCATAAAGTAGGCTTCATCCCGGGAATGCAAGGTTGGTTCAACATACCCAAGTCTATAAACGTAATCCGCCACATAAATAGAACCAAAGACAAAAACCACATGATAATCTCAATAGATGCAGAGAAGGCCTTCAACAGAATTAAACAGCACTTTATGCTAAAAACTCTCAATGAACTAGGTATCAGTGGAATGTATCTCAAAATAATAAAAGCTATTTACAACAAACCAACAGCCAATATCATACTGAATGGGAAAAACTGGAAGCATTCCCTTTGAAATCAGGCACTAGACAAGGATGCCCTCTCTCACCACTCCTATTCAATATAGTATTGGAAGTTCTAGCCAGAGCAATCAGGCAAGAAAAAGAAATAAATGGTATCCAATTAGAAAAGGAGGAAGTCAAATTGTCTCTATTTGCAGATGACATGATTGTATATTTAGAAGACTCCATCGTCTCACCCCAAAATCTCCTTAAACTGATAAGTAACTTCAGCAAAGTCTCAGGATACAAAATGAATTTGCAAAAATCACAAGCATTCCTATACACCAATAACAGACTAACAGAGAGCCAAATAAAAAGCGAACTCCCATTCACAATTGCTACAAAGAGAATAAAATACCTAGGAATACAACTAACAAGGAATGTAAAGGACCTTGTTTACATTCAAGGAGAACTACAAACCACTGCTCAACAAAATAAGAGAGGACACAAATAGATGGAAATTCCATGCTCATGGTTAGGAAGAATCAATATTGTGAAAATGGCCATACTGCCCAAGGTAATTTATAGATTTAGTGCTATCCCCATCAAGCTACCAATGACCTTCTTCACAGAAATGGAAAAAAACTACCTTAAACTTTATATGGAACCAAAACAGAGCCCACATAGCCAGGACAATTATAAGCAAAGAGAGCAAAGCTGGAGGCATCACAGTACCTGACTTCAAACTATATTACAAGGCTACTGTAATCAAAACAACATAGTACTGGTACCAAAACAGAGACATAGACCAATGGAACCGAACAGAGGCCTTGGAGGCAATTCCACACATCTACAACCATGTGATCTTTGACAAACCTGACCAAAACAAGTAATGGGGACAGGATTCCCTATTTAATAAATGGTTTTGTGAAAACTGGCTAGCAATGTACAGAAGCAGAAACTGGACCCCTTCCTGACATCTTATGCTGAAATTAACTCCAGATGGATTAAAGACTTAAACATAAGACCTAACACTGTGTACCTACGCAACTGTCTTGCATGCTCTGCTCATGTACCCCAAAACCTATAATCCAATAAAAAATTAAAAAAAAAAAAAAAGAAATAAAAATATTAAAATGTAAAAAAAAAAAAAAAATGATCTATACAATTGTTAAGATGACCTTCTTACTTGTATTTACCCCAGTGTGCACTTGGGCATCTTGCAGAGTATATATATTATTTATAATTTAATAATTCAACATAATTTATTATCATATTAATAAAGTGATAAAATGAAACCACAACTCTATGAATACACTTATTACCAAATAAAAATATAATGGAATTAATCAATGATTAAATGAATCTTCACCACCTTTTAGTCTATCACCCTAAACATTTCCACTGATGTGACATAGGTAATGTTCCCAGAAAATAATTTAGTTAAAATACATATGGATACAATTAATAATTAATTATAATTATCATAAAAACAATATTATAATTAAGTAATATTACATTACTTATCATTAAAAGATATATAAAAAAAAAAAAAAAAGCCTGGAAGAAAATCTTGACAAAATCATTCAGGACATAGGCATAGGCGAGGACTTCATGACTAAAACAACAAAAGCCAAAATAGACAAGTGGGATCTAATTAAACTCCAGAGCTTCTGTACAGCAAAAGAAATAATTATTAGAGTGAACCGGCAGCCAACAGAATGGGAAAACATTTTTGCAATCTATCCATCTGACGAAGAGCTAATATTCAGAATCTACAAAGAACTGAAATAGCTTTACAAGAAAAAAACAAACCCATTCAAAAGTGGGCAAAGGATATGAACAGACACTTTACCAAAGAAGACATACATGAGGCCAACACACATATGGAAAAATGCTCATGCTCACTGGTCATTAGAGAAATGCAAATCAAAACTACATTGGGATACCATCTCATGCCAGTTAGAACGGCGATCATTAAAAAATCTGGAGACAACAGATGCTGGAGAGGATGTGGAGAAATAGGAACCCTTTTACACTGTTGGTGGGAGTGTAAATTAGTTCAACCATTGTGGAAGACAGTGTGGCAATTCCTCAAGTATCTAGAAATAGAAATTCCATTTTGTCCAGAAGGTATATTTCCAAATATATTTTACAATAATATATTTCCATTTATTACTTCATTGACAATATTCTCTTTGCACGTTTACATATATTATTTGCCATTATTTTATCAAACTTCCCAAAAAATTACCATTTTGATTTAAAAACTCAGTAAATCATGTTAACATACCTCAGTGTTACTATGGCCAATCATACAGACAACACATAATTATTTTACATTCCCTATGACTGTAGTTTTAGCTTGTTTCCAATTTTTAACTATTATGAACAATACCATAGTGAACCTCATAGTCCATACAACTTTTAAAATATATTTTAAAGCTAGAATTTTAAGAAGAAGGATTTTAAGTCAAATAAACTTTACAAAGTTTTTGAGTCTTATTTCCTAATCACTTACCAAAAAGCTTGTATTTAATTTGTTTTTCAACGTGCAGTGTTGAGAATACTTGTCTTACTGCAACTGCACAAGCATTAAATGCTGCACAAGCTAGCATTTTGCTAGCTCATGAGACAATTTTAAGTTTTTTTATTATAACTGACCTTGGGTGAACTTGGAATCAGTCAGATTCAGTAGCAAGAAATAGAATTCATCTAATCTAGTTTACAAATATTTATTTCATAACATGCTTTTTATGAGAAAGAGGCCTAGGTTGAGCTTTGAAGTATGACTTTAAGAGCAGCACCACAGCACTGGTCACAGAGAGAACTGCTCCTGCCTCATGAAACCACCACAGTAGAGAAGCCAGTATAGGAGAAGCAAACACCACTGCAGCAATTGCTGGGGGAAATGGCAGAAGTAGCACAAAACATGTCCTTATCTCATTTCTGTCTTCTAAATTAAATAACATCCAGAACCATAGCTGTAAGGGAGTCTAATAAATGTAGTTTTGAGATTTTTTTCTAGCTTCTAGAGTGCAGGAAGACCCCCAAGAAGATAGGTGGAATAGATGTTAAGTGCTCATCTCCCATATCCACAAGAACATTGTTCATGTGTTTGTGATGCTTGTTAACTTATTAGATGAACTGTCAATTTTTAACCCTTTCTGAGCTAACATAAAAGCCAAAGACCAGAAAGATATGATATCATTATTTCTAAGAAGCATATAGCATATCCTTAGCAAAACTGGAGACCTGATGAAAGTGAGAAAAGGAAAAGGCAGGGGATAATTCCATTTACTCCCACATTGCAGGGGGTTCCAAATATCTAAGGTAAATTTCTTTGTATATATGTCAATATATAAGCATTAAAAAGAAATAACTTTTGGGGTGTCTAATGCAACAGCATGGTAATTCAAATATTATTATTTTTCCCTTCCTGATAATAATTGGACTTTATTAATTTGTTAAGTTCTTAAATAACTTGTTTCTTTACTGAATGAATTACGATCATTTAAGCATAATCAGTAATAAATCAAAGAATCTTTCATTATCCCTCATTCACCTAATAGGGCTGCTGTGTTCTATAATTCCAGGGTTCACTGATTACGTAGACTATTATGTGAATGGCACCCAATGGAGTTGTGCTCCAATGCAGTGGCCCTGTCAATTCCCTTAATTAATTAGATAACTGAGTCTACTTTTCTTTCCTTAGACTAATTTTAAGAAAGATGGTGATACCCGAGGGAGCTACAGAAGGTTATAGGGGACTGGGCCCTTAGAAAACCTAGGAGGGCCTTTTTTCAGAGATGGTGTGAACTCAGAAGCCCACCAGCTCAGGCCCACCAACATTCTTCTCCGAGGAAATCCCTTTTTATTCATGCCGTTTTGCCATTTGACTTAGCAACCAAGATTGAAAAACATTGTCTGTGGATGCTAAGGCTTTTACTTTGAGGGTTGTTTGGAAGACTAAACCTAAAGAAGTAGTGGATTAATTTAAGAAAACAGGAACAAATCTGTTGCAGAGGCAAAAAATTAACAGTTCCTTTCAGAGTCCCTCTTCAAAGTTTTTGATTGAGAGTTGACTCTTAACCTATGACTTTTATGAAATTGTCAGTGGTATTGCACTATATCACCCTGCATCCCTAGGGGAAGATTTCTGAACCCTGACCTCTCCTCTCCAGCTTCTCCTGTGTAAGAACCAAAGGGAAGTCCCTGAAAAAAATATCCTTCAGATGTTGCTGAGAAGCCAAGTTCCTCTAGGTTTATGAGTGATGAGGATGAATCTGGGTGAGTTGATGGCTCCCATTAAGTGCCTGCTAAAAGTAAATTGTATGACCTCTGTGAGTGGATAGATGAGGTGCCATCCTAAGTACAGACTAATTCCTATAGAAGGGATTTTAAATTCTGTTGTTAGGGAGACAGAAGACTACCAGACTTTGGGTGTTTATGACAACTGTTGTTTCTTGCTTTCATGTAGGCAAGGGAAAGAGTTGAGCTGTGAGGAGAACCTGGGTTTACATAAGGGGTGGTGGGGGTGAAAGAGATTGAGAGAGAGCGACACAGAGAGAAACAGAAAGACATGGTTAGAGAAATTTCATCTTTTTTGGAAAGGCTACAGTCTTCAGTTACCATGTTTTCTAGATTTTCTAAGACTGTCTGCATTTTAAATATTTACTTTTATTATCCCCATAAAACATCAAAATATTCTAGATATGTAAATATTTTGACAAATGGTAACTGAATGAATCAAGTCATTAATCATTACAAGTGTGTGAACTCATTCTCTCGGTTCTGAGCATGAATTCAAGGCTATCAAATGGAAAGCTGATGTCACTGATTAGTGACTTCCGGGCAGCAGGGAAGCTATCAGTGGGCTCTGGCACTGAAAATTCTTTTAAAATGCGAATCGAGATTCAGAGGCTTGTCAAGAGATGTTTGGGGGAAAAAAACAGAAAGTACAATAGTTTCCTTTTATCTGCAATGGATATGTTCCAAGATCCCTAGTGGATGCTTAAAACCTTGAGTAGTACTGAACCCTCTACTGGCTGAGCATCCTTAATCTTCAAATTTAAAATCCAGAAGCTCCATAATCCAAAACTCTCTGAGCATCCACATGATGCCATAAGTGGAAAATTCCATACATAACACTTAACACAAATTTTGTTTCATGCATAAAATTATTAAAAATATTATACAAATTACTTTGAGGCTATGTGTATAAGGTATACATGAAACACAAATGAATTTCATGTTTAGACTTGGGTCCTATCCCGAAGATATCTCATTATATATATGCAAATATTCCAAAATCCAAAAAAAAAATAAAAAATTTGAAACACTTCTGGTTCCAGGCATTTCCAGTAAGGGATATTCAAACTGTATATGCTATGCATGAATTTCTTTTTCCTTCTTTACAATTTCATGAAGAAATTGTAGAAGATGTGTTCTTACTGCAGATCTTAACAAGTACAGCATACGATTTTTTTCTTTCCTTATTAAGTGGAAAACATCCACTTTTTCACTTAAAGAAAACATTTTGTGACTTCACTTTTACAAATCCAAATTGCCAGTACCATTACTCTTGCACTTCGGAGCTATGATTCAGTAAAATAAAGGTGACTTGAACTCAAGCACTGTGACATAGCAACCAAGATGGTTATTGAGTGACTCACAGGCAAGGAGCATACACACCATGGACACCTGGTTGAGGGCAGGATTCATGTCCCAGATGGGATGGTACGGGACCATGCAACATTTCATCATGCTACTCCAAATGGTAAGAAACGTATGAATTGTTTATTTCTGAAAATTTCCATGTAATATTTTTGGACTGTGGATGACCACCAGTAATTGAAACCTCAGAAAGCAAAATCTCTGCTAAGGGGAGACTACTAAAAATAATTACTGAACACGTGAATTTCTTTTCACAAGCATAAGTGGGAAGATATGCTAGCAGTTTCACTCACTTTCACTGATGAACAAAGATAGATGCAAGTATTGCACTAATTGTTATATGCGTTTTGCACATACAATTTTTTTATTTGGATTTTTCCCTTTCAATAAGACAGTTCTTTAAATTTATAACTATGATTTCACTGTCATATTTTTCTAAGATGTTTTACATAAATAAGTTCAGGAATCAGAAAATGTTTTCAAGTGAGGAAGGCCAAGTAGCTAAAGGCAGGGATTTGGGAGCTGGCTGAAGAATCAAAACCAGATTCTGCCACTTGCTAGATTTGCAATAAATTGCCTAATCTCTCTATGATTCAGGCCTCTTACTTTAAAAATGGAGGAAATAAATATTTCATAAATGTGTTGTGGTTGAGGATTAAATGAACTAATGTTTGAAAAGTGTTTGACACAGAGTGGGTATTCAATAAGTGATAGCTGTTATGAAAAATACTCATGTGAGCAAAAGTCTTAGAGTCAATTCAAGATTCATGACGTACCCCCATCTCTCTACTAAGTGACTAGCTATGCTGTAGATGGTGTAGGATCTGTTAGTCTGAACCTCTGAGTGAGACCCATGCAGAGTCCCTGCTGATGAGAGATAAGCATGTGGAATGAGCTAGAAATGTAGTTTTTGCCTTTTTAAACCACTGAAATGCAGGAGTTGTTTGTTACTGCAGCCTAAGCAGCCCCTTGGAGGAAACACAGATGCTTCCACTACAGCCATATCTAGGACCCAGGGACGGAGATGATTTGGACAGTGCACAGAATAAGGGACAAGTGGGCATATGAGTGTAGGACAGAGTGGTCATGATTGGCAGGAGGTGATGGCTACTCCAGCAGTGAGCAGTATTGTAGAAAATGCATAGAACCCCACATCCTAACTGACATTGAATCAAGAAAAATAGTGCTCATCTGGAATGGTCTTGAATATACTGGTTCAGTTCCAGGAAAGTCTCAAGGGAGGTTGAAGAGATTTGAAGACCTCTTGTATGTTTTTATAGGCATGGTCTTCTTTCCTACACAAAACAGCATGGAATTATCATGCAAAGTCTGCAGAGAAGGAAGCACAGATTAGGTGACTGTGGCTACTATGAGGGCCAAGAAGGCCCTCTCACCCATCCTGTGGGATGTACCACCTGTGCCCAGTAGGCCTATGGAGAAGGAAGGGACTGGCGGCACCTGCTCACCCCTGTACTGTGCCTGTTCTTCAGCTTCAGCTCTGGATCCCCCAGAGAGGGACTGCTGCCTGCATCTGGGTTCCTGGACAAATAGCAATCTAACAGGAAGTGTTTTCAGATACCCCCAAAAATAATTGCTTTATATTCCCTCCAGGTAGGCACACCCTATTTCCAAACCTGGAATTGAGACCTTTTCTAAATAGAAAAGCATGAACTTTGTGATAAAGCTTCTTCGGGCCCTTTATCTCCCTCTCCAGGCCAGTGTGTTCTCCAAAAAAGAGGAAAGATGGGCTCCCAAGAGATCACAGTGTCCACCTGCATCCCACCAGCTGAGTCACTTGTCTGCTCCTGCAGCATTGACCTTTATTGAGCAAAACCTTGGAGTACTGGCATTTCAACCACATCCAAGAGGCTGACCACATCCAGGAGAATGGTAAGCAATCTTTCATATGTTGAATTACCAGTGCCCTGATCAAACCCTGGAGAGAACATTACCATTTAAATAGCTCATGTCCTGATTCAGTGTTTCCCGAGCACTATGCCACAGAACCCAAGTTCCGGAAGACGTAGATGCTGGGCTACTAAGGGCTTCTCAGGTCAAAGCATTTGGGGGTTCATTGTATTGTTTTCCCTTCTCAGCAATTTGAACTGCTTATTAACATATTAAAGTTATTAAAGTTCTAACAGGTCCTCAAATAAAAAGTAATCTCTTTGACTCAAATAGATTGATTTTGTTATTTTTCCGAAATTTGTTTGAATTTGATTATGAGCCATGTTTAGTATAGCAAAATGATTTACATCTTAAGAAATAATGAATTTTTCTCAAATTTATTTATTTTTCTGTATTTTTCTCAAATCTATTTGAATTTGGCTATGAGCCATGTTAGTTTAGCAAAATGATTAACATCTTAAGAAATAAGAAACATTGCCACACTAACTTAAGTATTGTCCCCTTGATTTATCCCTATGACTTGGGGCAGCACCAACTCGTAGCCTGTCCAGAGGAATAAGTTAGGTTGGAGATGGACCATGTTCAGTCCAGCCAAGATGTTTGTGTGAAGTCCCTGAAGGAGTCAGCCCTTTCCAACTGGGAGACTTCCAGAATAAACAAAGACATTCATGAATTTGGTGGGGTCACTGGGCATCACTAATTTTTCATTCAACATTCTTTTGCTTTTTTATCTGAATGTTTCAGTAATTGATCATCTCAAGATCAGTAAGGAATTCACCTGGTCACCATCACAGCTGAGGTTTTCTGGTGTTCAAATATGCTGATTTTAGACAGAATAGTGTCCCCCACCTACCCACAAAGATATCCACATTCTACCCTCTGGAACCTAGGAATATGTTACCTAACATGGCAAAAGGGACTTTCTGTCTAAATTAAGAATCTTGACATGGGGAGATTATCCTAGAATATGTGTGCGGCTCTAATGTAATCACAGGGTGTTTATAAGAGGGAGATAAGAAGGTTCATAAGAGAAAAAGATGTGATGAGGGAAGCAGAGGTCAGAGTAATGTACTTTGAAAATGGAGGAAGGGGCCATGAGCCAAGGAATACAAGCTTGAAGAGACAAGGAAATAGAGTCTTACTTAGATCCTCCCAAAGGAATGCAGCTCTGTCTATGCCTTGATTTTAGCCTTGTAAGACTTATTTTGGATTTCTGACCTCCAGAACTTTAAGATAATAAATTTGTGCTGTTTCATGTTTACCATAGTGAACTTACAGTAATTTGTTAGAGTAAAAATAGGAAACTAATGTAATACCTTAATGCTATCGTATCTCAAACTGGCCCAGGCCCATATAATCAAACTTAGAGCATCCACTCTAAAAGGAGATTATTCTGATTTAGAAGGAGCCAACTCCCAACATCTCCTCCTTTCTACTTCCAGAAGCTGGGCCCCCTATGAGAGCAACTACTCCATATGGGGATGAATTATTGGTTATTATCATGGCTTCCTCAGGCATAGAAGGACCCCTCATAGACATGCTCAGACCACCAGAAGCAAGGGCGGTTGAGGCAGACCTAGCAGTGCAGGCTCAGAACAGGAACTGTGGGCTACTTTCTTGGACGGGATTGATTTTACCTTTTGCTGCATGCACCCAGCACCCCAACCAGTTCCCCTGATTCTGGAAACCAGAGCACATATCAAGAGGTGGCATCATTTCAGGAATAGGAAAGCCGTGTGACCAAAGGAAGTTGTGGCCATGCATTCTGGATACAACAAACAGAAACAATATGGAAGAACATGTGTGCAGAGGGGATACCTACATATGTGGCACCTGAAATTTAGGACCACTCAGAGATCGTATTCTGGGAAGCCCAGCCTGTTGGGGATGTCTTGCCCTTTAGAATATGATACTCCACAGACAAGCTCAAAATAATTTGAATTCCTGTCCCTTCCATCTGTATATGTTATATTCTTTTAAAATAAAATCTACCTCCATGGACTCCCAAGGGACCTCTTGTTTTCTTTTTGTTTATTTATTTGAGGCAGAGTAGGGGACATTGCTTTTTTATTTTGTCCTTTTTGGGGCATCCTGGTTTTAGTAGATGCTTTTTCAAAGTCTTTCATAATAACGCTTACTTGTCCAACCTCCTTTTCCTATAGAGTATGGCCAGATGGAGAGTGTCAACCAGGTAGTAGAGTCACACATTTGCTGTTATACTTAGTATGACTAATTCATCCATTTCACTTTGATGTACAATTGTCCTCATTTACCTAGAACAGATCCTTTACATTATAGCTTCCAGCCCCATCACCTCCTTACTCTTACTAGCACATTAAGAGTCAGACTCAGCAGCTGGGAGCTAGAAGAACATCTACATTCTTGCTATTCAAAGTGGAGTCCACTGACCAGCATGATCAGCATCACATAGGAGCTTGCAAGAAATGTAGAATCTTGGGCCACATCCAAGACCTGCTAAATGAGAAACTGTACTTTAACAAGAGTCCCAGGTGACAAGTATAGCACTCCTCTGGAAGAATCCACAACATATCAGTGTCATACAAAGGTCTGGGATCAAGCTGTGGGAAAGAAAACCGTGTGGGAGATGGAATACCCCATCCTTCAGGGGGATGGATACCATCTGTTTGGGACTGCACAGTGTTGGAGGCTGTTATCCTGATGGCATTCACATGCGAACTGCTTCCTAACTCTGATTTTTACTCTTCTACACTGCTCTGAGTATGCTGAGAACCTGCTGTTGGGATAACCAATCATCTCAGATGCCTGGGACTGAGGTTGTTCTCAGACATGGGACTTTCCATTTTTTTTTTTTTTTTTACACATCTATTAACCATAGTTTATTGGCTCTTTTTTGCATAAACTATGTATAATCTCTTATTTATGATTTCCAGTTAACATTTCTTAGAGTAAAGCAAGATATTAAAGATACTTGTGAAACAATCACAGGGCTGAATATTTCATGATTCTTATGATTTTTCCACAGTGCTTTGTAATTGCTTCATCCATGTTTAATTTCTTTTTTTTTTTTTAATTTTTTATTGGATTATAGGTTTTGGGGTACATGAGCAGAGCATGCAAGACAGTTGCATAGGTACACAGATGGCAGTGTGCTTTCTTTTCTTCTCCCCTTCACCCACATTTGGCTTTTCTCCCCAGGCTATCCCTCCCCACCTCCCCCTCCCACTGGCCCTCCCCTTTTCCCCCCAATAGACCCCAGTGTTTAGTACTCCCCTTTCTGTGTCCATGTGTTCTCATTTTTCATCACCCACCTATGAGTGAGAATATGCGGTGTTTCATTTTCTGTTCTTGTGTCAGTTTGCTGAGGATGATGTTCTCCAGATTCATCCATGTCCCTACAAACGACACAAACTCGTCATTTCTGATTGCTGCATAATATTCCATGGTGTATATGTGCCACATTTTTCCAATCCAGTCTATTATCAATGGGCATTTGGGTTGATTCCAGGTCTTTGCTATTGTAAACAGTGCTGCAATGAACATTCGTGTACATGTGTCCTTATAGTAGAACGATTTATAGTCTTTTGGATATATACCCAGTAATGGGATTGCTGGGTCAAATGGAATTTCTATTTCTAAGGCCTTGAGGAATCGCCACACTGTCTTCCACAATGGTTGAACTAATTTACACTCCCACCAACAGTGTAAAAGTGTTCCTTTTTCTCCACATCCTCTCCAGCATCTGTTGTCTCCAGATTTTTTAATGATCGCCATTCTAACTGGCGTGAGATGGTATCTCAATGTGGTTTTGATTTGCATCTCTCTGATGACCAGTGACGATGAGCATTTTTTCATATGATTGTTGGCCTCATATATGTCTTCTTTCGTAAAGTATCTGTTCATATCCTTTGCCCACTTTTGAATGGGCTTGTTTGTTTTTTTCCTGTAAATCTGTTTGAGTTCTTTGTAAATTCTGGATATCAGCCCTTTGTCAGATGGGTAAACTGCAAAAATTTTTTCCCATTCTGTTGGTTGCCGATCCACTCTAGTGACTGTTTCTTTTGCCGTGCAGAAGCTGTGGAGTTTCATTAGGTCCCATTTGTCTATTTTGGCTTTTGTTGCCAATGCTTTTGGTGTTTTGTTCATGAAGTCCTTGCCTACTCCTATGTCCTGGATAGTTTTGCCTAGATTTTCTTCTAGGGTTTTTATGGTGCCAGGTCTTATGTTTAAGTCTTTAATCCATCTGGAGTTAATTTTAGTGTAAGGTGTCAGGAAGGGGTCCAGTTTCTGCTTTCTGCACATGGCTAGCCAGTTTTCCCAACACCATTTGTTAAACATGGAATCCTTGCCCCATTGCTTGTTTTTGTCAGGTTTATCAAAGATTGTATAGTTGTATGTATGTTGTGTTGCCTCCGGTGCCTCTGTTTTGTTCTATTGGTCTATATCTCTGTTTTGGTACCAGTACCATGCTGTTTTGATTACTGTAGCCTTGTAGTATAGTTTGAAATCCGGTAGTGTGATGCCCCCAGCTGTGTTCTTTTTGCTTAGAATTGACTTGGCTATGCGGGCTCTCTTTTGGTTCCATATGAAGTTCATGGTGGTTTTTTCCAGTTCTGTGAAGAAAGTCGATGGTAGCTTGATGGGGATAGCGTTGATTCTGTAAATTACTTTGGGCAGTATAGCCATTTTCACGATATTAATTCTTCCTAACCATGAACATGGAATGTTTCTCCATCTGTTTGTGTCCTCTCTGATTTCGTTGAGCAGTGGTTTGTAGTTCTCCTTGAAGAGGTCTCTTACGTTCCTTGTGAGTTGTATTCCAAGGTATTTTATTCTTTTTGTAGCAATTGCGAATGGCAGTTCGCTCTTGATTTGGCTTTCTTTAAGTCTGTTATTGGTGTATACGAATGCTTGTGATTTTTGCACATTGATTTTATATCCTGAGACTTTGCTGAAGTTGCTTATCAGTTTCAGGAGTTTTTGGGCTGAGGCAATGGGGTCTTCTAGGTATACTATCATGTCATCTGCAAATAGAGATAATTTGGCTTCCACCTTTCCTATTTGAATACCCTTTATTTCTTTTTCTTGCCTGATTGCTCTGGCTAGAACTTCCAGTACTATATTGAATAGGAGTGGTGAAAGAGGGCATCCTTGTCTAGTGCCAGATTTCAAAGGGAATGCTTCCAGTTTTTGCCCATTCAGTATGATATTGGCTGTTGGTTTGTCATAAATAGCTTTTATTACTTTGAGATACGTTCCATCGATACCGAGTTTATTGAGGGTTTTTAGCATAAAGGGCTGTTGAATTTTGTCAAATGCCTTCTCTACATCAGTTGAGATAATCATGTGGTTTTTGGTTTTGGTTCTGTTTATGTGGTGAATTACATTTATAGACTTGCGTATGTTGAACCAGCCTTGCATCCCCGGGATGAATCCTACTTGATCATGATGAATAAGTTTTTTGATTTGCTGTTGCAATCGGCTTGCCAATATTTTATTGAAGATTTTTGCATCTATGTTCATCATGGATATTGGCCTGAAGTTTTCTTTTCTCGTTGGGTCTCTGCCGGGTTTTGGTATCAGAATGATGTTGGTCTCATAAAATGATTTGGGAAGGATTCCCTCTTTTTGGATTGTTTGAAATAGTTTTAGAAGAAATGGTGCCAGCTCTTCCTTGTGTGTCTGGTAGAATTCGGCTGTGAACCCGTCTGGACCTGGGCTTTTTTTGTGTGGTAGGCTCTTAATTGCTGCCTCAACTTCAGACCTTGTAATTGGTCTATTCATAGTTTCAGCTTCCTCCTGGTTTAGGCTTGGGAGGACACAGAAATCCAGGAATTTGTCCATTTCTTCCAGGTTTACTAGTTTATGCGCATAGAGTTGTTTGTAATATTCTCTGATGATGGTTTTAATTTCTGTGGGTTCTGTGGTGATTTCCCCTCTATCATTTTTTATTGCATCTATTTGGTTGTTCTCTCTTTTATTTTTAATCAATCTGGCTAGTGGTCTGTCTATTTTGTTGATCTTTTCAAAAAACCAGCTCTTGGATTTATTGATTTTTTGAAGGGTTTTTCGTGTCTCAATCTCCTTCAGCTCAGCTCTGATCTTAGTTATTTCTTGTCTTCTGCTGGGTTTTGAGTTTTTTTGGTCTTGCTCCTCTAGCTCTTTCAATTTTGATGATAGGGTGTCAATTTTGGATCTCTCCATTCTCCTCATATGGGCACTTATTGCTATATACTTTCCTCTAGAGACTGCTTTAAATGTGTCCCAGAGGTTCTGGCACGTTGTGTCTTCGTTCTCATTGGTTTCGAAGAACTTCTTTATTTCTGCCTTCATTTCGTTGTTTACCCAGTCAACATTCAAGAGCCAGTTGTTCAGTTTCCATGAAGCTGTGCGGTTCTGGGTCGGTTTCTGTATTCTGAGTTCTAACTTGATTGCACTATGGTCTGAGAGGCTGTTTGTTATGATTTCAGTTGTTTTGCATTTGTTGAGCAGTGCTTTACTTCCAATTATGTGGTCAATTTTAGAGTAGGTGTGATGTGGTGCTGAGAAGAATGTGTATTCTGTGGATTTGGGGTGGAGAGTTCTGTAAATGTCTATCAGGTTTGCTTGCTCCAGGTCTGAGTTCAAGCCCTGGATATCCTTGTTGATTTTTTGTCTGGTAGATCTGTCTAGTATTGACAGTGGAGTGTTAAAGTCTCCCACTATTATTGTGTGGGAGTCTAAGTCCTTTTGTAAGTCCTTAAGAACTTGCCTTATGTATCTGGGTGCTCCTGCATTGGGTCCATATATGTTTAGGATCGTTAGCTCTTCTTGTTGTATCGATCCTTTTACCAGTATGTAATGGCCTTCTTTGTCTCTTTTGATCTTTGTTGCTTTAAAGTCTATTTTATTGGAGATGAGAATTGCAACTCCTGCTTTTTTTTGCTTTCCATTTGCTTGGTAAATCTTCCTCCATCCCTTTATTTTGAGCCTTTGTGTATCCTTGCATGTGAGATGGGTTTCCTGTATACAGCACACTGATGGGTTTTGGCTTTTTATCCAATTTGCCAGTCTGTGTCTTTTGATTGGTGCATTTAGTCCATTTACATTTAGGGTTAATATTGTTATGTGTGAATTTGATACTGTCATTTTGATTCTAAGTGGCTGTTTTGCCTGTTAGTTGTTGTAGATTCTTCATTATGTTGAAGCTCTTTAGCATTCAGTGTGATTTTGGAATGGCTGGTACTGACTGATCCTTTCTATGTGTAGTGCCTCTTTTAGGAGCTCTTGTAAAGCAGGCCTGGTGGTGACAAAATCTCTGAGTACTTGCTTGTTCGCAAAGGATTTTATTCTTCCTTCACTTCTGAAGCTCAGTTTGGCTGGATATGAAATTCTGGGTTGAAAGTTCTTTTCTTTAAGAATGTTGAATATTGGCCCCCACTCTCTTCTGGCTTGTAGTGTTTCTGCCGAGAGATCTGCTGTGAGTCTGATGGGCTTCCCTTTGTGGGTGACCCGACCTTTCTCTCTGGCTGCCCTTAGTATTCTCTCCTTTATTTCAACCCTATTGAATCTGACGATTATGTGCCTTGGGGTTGCTCTTCTTGCGGAATATCTTTGTGGTGTTCTCTGAATTTCCTGCAATTGAGTGTTGGCCTGTCTTGCTAGGTGGGGGAAATTTTCCTGGATGATGTCCTGAAGAGTATTTTCCAGCTGGGATTCATTCTCTTCGTCCCCTTCTGGTACACCTATCAAACGTAGGTTAGGTCTTTTCACATAGTCCCACATTTCTTGGAGACTTTGTTCATTCCTTTTTGCGTTTTTTTCTCTAATCTTGGTTTCTCGTTTAATTTCATTGAGTTGGTCTTCGACTTCAGATATTCTTTCTTCTGCTTGGTCAATTCGGCTATTGAAACTTGTGCATGCTTCGCGAAGTTCTCGTATTGTGTTTCTCAGCTCCTTTAATTCATTCATATTCCTCTCTACGTTATCCATTCTTGTTATCATTTCCTCAAATCTTTTTTAAATCTTTTCTCAAGGTTCTTAGATTCTTTGCATTGATTTAATACATGATCTTTTAGCTCACCAAAGTTTCTCATTATCCATCTTCTGAAGTCTAATTCCGTCATTTCATCACAGTCATTCTCCGTCCAGCTTTGTTCCCTTGCTGGTGAGGAGTTTTGGTCCTTTCTAGGAGGCGAGGTGTTCTGGTTTCGGGCGTTTTCCTCCTTTTTGCGCTGGTTTCTTCCCATCTTTGCGTATTTGTCCGCTGGTCGTCTGCGTAGTTGCTGACTTTTCGATTGGGTCTCTGAGTGGACACCCAGAATGTTGATGATGAAGTATTTCTGTTGCTTGGTTTTCCTTCTACCAGTCTAGCCCCTTCGCTGTACGAGTGCTGAGGTCCGCTCCAGACCCTGCTTGTCTGGGGTGCACCTCTAGCAGCTGTGGCACAGCGAGGGATGCTACCAGTTTCTTTTTCTGCTATCTTTGTCCCAGGATGGTGCCTGCCTAATGTCAATCTTTTGGATATAGAGGGGTCGGGGAGCTGCTTGAGGAGACAGTTTGTACTTTATAGGGGTTTAATTGCTGAGCTGTGAGCTGTGTTGTTCATTCAGGGCTGTTAGGCTGCTATGTTTGATTCTGCTGCAACAGAGCTCATTAAAAAAACCCTTTTTTTTCTCAAATGCTCTGTGTTGAGGGGTTTGGGCTTTATTTTTGGATGTCCGTTGAGGTCCTGCCCAGCTAGGATGCAGACTAGCCACTGTTTGCCTGCCGAGGCTCCGCCCTGCTGTTGTGAGGCTCGCCCTGGCTCTGCTGTTCTGCTGTGCTCCGCCACGCCCTGCGGCGGAGTCTCTCTCTTGTAGCGGGTTGCCTCGGCGACAGCAGGCTGCATCAGCAGTGGGCGTGTATCTCAGTAGGGACGGGTTGCCTCGGCAACGGCTGGCTGCGTCAGCGATGGGCGTGTATCTCAGTTGGGGCGGGTTACCTCGGTAATGGTGGCTGCCCCTCCCCCTCAGAGCGTCTCGGGCCGTCTGCACGGGGCTTGTTTGAAATCGCGGTTTTGTTCGTCCCACTGGGCCAATCCTAACGCTCTGTTCCTGCAATCCCCTGGGCTGGCCCACTGTTCAAGTCTAGCTCAGTCTCAAGTCCAGCCCTCTCACGTCTCCAGTTGCCGGTTCAACGGGGCACCCGGACAAGTGCGCCCTGTGGGGAGTGCTGGGTAGGGCCGGCCGCCGCCACCCCGGCTGCCGGCTTCGCCAGGCGGTATATCTGCCTGGCGTCCCGCGTCTCCTCTTCACTTGGGAATTTCCCCGTTCCGTGAGCAACAAAGATCAGTCTGGAAATGCAGCTCAGACTCACCTCTCCGCAGACACAACGAGAACTCCAATCCTGGGTTGTTCTCACAGCGCCATCTTGAGTCCTCCCCGGGACTTTCCATTTTAAAATGAAGACTGTCCTTTCATACATTGCTGGTGGGAATGTAAATGGCTACAGCCACTTTGGAAAACAGTTTGACAGTTCCTCAGTAAGTTAAACATAGAATAACCATATGACCCAGCAATTTCACTCCTAAGGGTATACCCCAAATAACTGAAAATATATGTCCACTTAAAAACTTGAACAGGGGGACTGGGTATGGTGGCTCATGCCTGTAATCCTAGCACTTTAGGAGGCTGAGGAGGGCGGATCACGAGATCAGGAGCTCAAGACCAGCCAACATAGTGAAACCCCATCTCTACTAAAAATACAAAAAAAATTAGCCAGGCTGGGTGGTGGGCATCTACAGTCACAGCTACTCAGGATTCCTGAGGCAGGAGAATTGCTTGAACCTGGGAGGCAGATGTTGCGGTGAGCCGAGATTGCACCATTGCACTCCAGTGTGAACGACACAGCAAGACTCTGTCACAAAAACAAAACAAAACAAAACAACAACAAAAACTTGAGCAGGGGCTAAGCATGGTGGCTCACACTTGTAATCCCAACACTTTGGGATGCTGAGGCGGGTGGATCTCCTGGGGTCAGGAGTTTGAGACCAGCCTGGCCAACATGGTGAAACCCTGTCTCTACTAAAAATACAAAAATTAGCCTGATGTGGTGGTGTGCACCTGTAATCCCAGCTACTCAGGAGGCTGAGGCAGGAGAATCACTTGAACTCAGGAGGGATCCTAGGAGTCAAAGCTCGCAGTAACCTGAGATTGCACCACTGCACTGCAGCCTAACCTGGTGACAGAGCGAGACTTCATCTCAAAAACAAACCAAAAAAAACTTGAACAGGTGTATTCATAGTGGAACTATTCACAGTGGCCAAAAGGAAGAAGCAACTCAACTGTCCAACAATGGAATGAATAAACAAAATGTGTTTTATCCATACAATGGAATATGATTCAGCCATTAAAAATAATGAAACACTGAAACATAGATGAACCTTGAAAACACTATGCTAAGTGAAAAAAGCTAGTCACAAAAGCCCACTTACTATATAATTCCTTTTATCTGAAATGTCCAGAAGTGGGAAAATTCATAAAACAGAAAGCAGATCAGTGGTTGCTGAGGTCTTGGGGAAGGGGGAATAGGGAATGACTGCTAATGGGTGTAGGGTCTCCTTTGGGAGTGATGAAATGTTCTGGAACTACGTAATAGCAGTGGTTGCAAACATTATGAATGTACTAAAAGCCACTTACTGTGCATGTTAAAATAGTGAATTCTGTGTTATGTGACTCTTACCACAATTAAACACTTCTTCAAAAAACATGACAGTCCCAGGCAAAGTGGGACAAGTTGGTCACCCTACAGCTAGCATCCACACTCATAAGGAAACCAGGCTCAACTGTATGGTAAGGGAAGATCACGATACTCAGGGATGCCATGCCAAGCTCCATGTTTTGGTGGAGAGGACCTGGGTCAGAGGAGTGGGTGTCATAACCCATTTCACCCCTCACACAGGAACCTCAAGGTCATGGAGTCCTCTGCTTGGTAGAGCTGGGGTCACCCTAACCCTGCCACATCAGACCCAGGGTCTCGACAGATACACGTGGTGTTAGATAGACGGGGAGACTCAACCAACCATTAGCTATTCCTCAAAAACCTGTGCTCATTTGATCACCTCTAATAAAGGTTCTCTGGCTGTGAATCCAGACTGCCTCTCCCTGGGATCTCTGGTTTGGGATGGGAGATTCACGAGAAGTTGCCACAGGCATCTGGAATCCAGACAGTGAGTTTTCAAGCCACCTCAAGGGCCCTTGCTCTTTGTTGCCCTGTGTCTCCTCCCTTTGACCTACAGGGACTCAGCTTCACTTTCTGTTTAGCCTATTCTGGGACCTTGATTCTCGATACTCAACTTTTGCTCATCAATTGATAATGGGAGAAATGTTCACTTCTGACTAGTCCTGGACTCCCACAGAGCTGAGCAAGGATATTCCTCTGCCCCAACTGCCAGAGGCAGGAGATTAGACAGGGATGACAATTAAGGGGTTACTGGAAAATCATTAAAACTGGAGCTATAACTAGGTAAAAAAGAAAAGGCTAGAAATATGGTTTCACTGGATAAAAAGAAATAAGTGAAGCATTCATGAAAATGTTTATCATCTATATTTAATAGCTCTGTAGCATAACACAATTATGTATATTGGTAAATATGTATTGTATTAATATATTGTCACTTTAGATTTCCCCGGTAAACCCTCTCTGAGTTTACTCCGCCTTCATAATTTATGGCTCATGCAGCATGGTCATCTGTTTCCAACCTAGAAAATTCGTGGGCTTATGCCTCAGGCTTATGAGCTATCAGTTCTACGCCTTGACATTGCACTTGGTGATGCAGGGCAGAAGTAGTTTGGTGGTTTCTCAGCCCAAGGTTGAGTAAACAGATGTCCCGGAGTTGATTTTCCCCAGAATAATTGCATACAATGAGCACAAATGTTTAATTAATCAGGAATCTTGTGCTTATTATCTTTTCTCTGGGCTTCCACTGATAATGACCCAGAGGAAAATTCTTTTCCTTTGTGGGAATGATATTTTATTTAAAGGTTTTCATTTCATCATCTGATCCTCCCCCCAACCCCCTTTTCTAGTAAAAGAGAGAGAAAGAGACTGACTGAATGAATACCTGGAACACCAACAAAAGAAAGGAACACCCAAGCTTGTGACTGCAGAGAGGCAGTGATGCAGCTGGGCAGAGGGCATCTCCACCACTCAAGTCAGTCTCCAAACTGTGCTGAACTCAGAATAATTTAATATTTTATATTCACTTGATGCAAACTTTTCTCCCCAAAATCAAAGTTGCAAGGAAGGAAAGGGAATTAAGCAAATGTTTAACATACAAGGAAGTGGAAAGGCACTTGTGTATGAAGTCAGGTTTGAGTTTTCAAGACTGAGCATTGCAGTCTGGACTGATTCCCTAATGAAGGGCCCACTCGCCAAGCCTGGTGCGCGGCACAAAACATTAATCAGGACATTGTTTGCATTAAAGGGCTGAGTTTTCCAGTGGGTAATCATCAGGGAAACCCAGTCAAGGGCGAACAAGGACGGCAGCTCTGATTAATTAAACATCTGCACCGGGGCTAAAAGCAAGACTTACCCTGTTGGTTGTAGAAGAGCTGTTGATATTAATGCCACACGTGGAATTGGGAAATATCGTTTGCTGAAATCCTGTCTGTGTGGAAAGCTCCACATTCAGAGTATATCAAGTTATATCTCTGTATTATTTCAGCTGCTTCCTGTGCCACAAGATGTAAGGAGTACTGGGCAGAGTGATGGTATACTTAGCTTATTCCTTCAGGAAGGCAGCATTTGAACTAGCCTTGACACATGGGTTAAATTTGGCATCTGGGTGAAGGCTGTACTGTGAAGGGCATTCCAGGGAGTGGGGGACCAGCATGAGCAAAAACAGGAGCTATGTCTTCATGGCCATGAGTCTTGGTCTGATTGGAGCTCAGGGACTGGAAAGTCAGTGAGAATCAGTGTTGCAAATGTATGTCCTAATGCCAGACACTGAGGTTCAATCTAAAAACCATGGAGATATTGGAAGCTTCTTCAGTGGTGGATGGGTGGCATGACCACAGTGTTCTCAGAAGAGTGATTTGGAGTAGTGGGGTAGATGGATGTCTGCGTAGGAGAGAGACCAACCTGGAGAAGCTTCTGTTAAGATGGTACCCAGTGATGTAGGTCCCAAAGCAGACCAAAGCAGATCTAGTTCAAAAGAGAAAAGATTTTCACAGATCAAGTATACTACAAAAAGAGCTACAATGAGGGTTGCTAGATAAAATACAAGACACTTATATTTGACACACTGATACTAAATATTATTTATTGTTTTATCTGAAATAAAAACATACTTGTCATCCTTTTTTTTGTTAAGTCTGGCAGTCCCAGCTCCTGTCAGTTATCTAGTGTGGCAGCTCTGAGAATGCACCTTTCAGATCTCCAACTGCAGGGAGAATCATTCATTAACTGAGGCCTCAGCTGCTCTATTCTGAAATTGCTTCATTTGTCCCAAGCCTGTGCTTCCCGTGGGCTGCTCTCTGTCACTGACTTGGCATGGCAGGGATGCTAGGCATGGGACCTCTCTGTTGGGTGACTTTGGCTCCAGGACTTCCCCTAGTATTGCACTGCAGTCTAAGATACTTCCACCCATCTTGCCTTCCTTTTCTCTCTCCTTTTAATGGAGTCAGATCCCTACTGTTGTCTGATAGCTCTCCAGCCTCTGTTGGCTCCTTTTTTCTCTAGCGTCTTGCCCTCGTAAAAACCTTTGCACATAGAGCCCCTTCTTGGCCTCTTCTTCTAAAAAGACCCAGAGTAATGTATCTTGTATCCCTGTGGAAGATGGGAAGCACTGTGTGAAGAAAATTTAAAATTTTTAGATGTGGAATAGGAACCAGTGAGGGCTGTAAGGCAAAAAATGGTAAAAGGAGAGGAGAGAGAGGACTTAGAAGGGGGCAACATTTTTTTCTGATTTGGGTGTGTTTTACTTAGCCCTTGATGAGTGCACACCCAAATCATGCATAATATGTTTTAAAATGCCCATAATTCTTGCCCACAAAAATTCTGATTTAGGTCTTAGGTCTTAGATGATTCAGTTGTCTGTGATCCTGATGTTCCCTCCTGGTTTAGAAACCTTGTTTTAAAGGACTTAGATCAGAGATGGTAAATAGATTTTGTCTCTGGAGGAGCTCTGATAAATTGGTGATGCTTGGAGGGCTGTGCTTACAAAAGCTGTATGGCCACATCTGGGCTCAGGGGAAAGGATCTGAGATTGATTAGGATGGTCTGGTAAGGTTGAGGGAATAGGGGCAGTAGAAGTGCTCTGTATTTTTCAGGCCTGCCTACGTTGGTGGACTATTAAAGCCATCATCCTATGCCTGAAAGGAGGCTATTGCTGTAGTCTGGGAAAGAAGCAGAAGGGCCTGAAGTATAGTTGAGGCTGTCAGGGTTAGAAAGGGAAAGATAGGGAGGTAAATGTGACATTTTTGGAGCTAGAAGGAGAAAGACTTGGGAACCAAATTTGTGCACAAAGTAAAGATGAGAAAGACTCAGATAAGATTCTGAGGTTTCAATGACAGAGGGGTGTGTATGTGTTCAACTAGCGGGCCATAGCTCCTTGCCAACTGGACTAAGTCTTAGTTTGGGCTGTTACAGCAAAGTACCTTAATTAGGGTAGTTTATAAACAGAACTTTCTTTCCTGTAGTTCTGGAGACTGGGAAGTCCAAGATCAAGGCTCTGTCACATTTGGTGCCTGTTTAGGGGCTATTCATCATTGATAGCACCTTTTATTTGTGTTCACACGGCAGAAAGGCAAGAGGGCAAGGCAGCTCTCTGGGGCCTCTTTTTTAAGGGCAGTAATCCCCCTCATGACCTAATCATCTCCGAAAGACCCCGCCTTTAATACCATCACCTTGGTGATTTGGTGTCAACCCATACATTTCAAGGTGAGGGCACCAACATTTAGACAGCAGCAGACTGGTGATTCAAGTTACTCTCTATATACATCATAGCAGTAGCAGCAGCAGTAGTGGTCATCATCAATCTGTTCGTTATACCTCTGTTATTTTATATGAACGGCATACTTAAATGAATAGATAAATGTAAAGATTCATTTTTAGTTATGTACATATTTGTTGTTTAGATATAAAAATGTGTATAGAAATTTCATCTGAAGCACTTTACAAGATTTTTTTACATAGTCTATAGGTGTGTGTACTGTTCGATTTACTAGAAAAAGAATGTGTTGATTTAAAGTGGATTTAGATTAAGAATATGAACATTTGATGTGCAAAAGTAGCAATGTGTATGGTGTGTTAAGGACAAAAGAACATCTGTCTGGAGGTTCCTCTCACTAGGAGGTCCCATGCTTGGTCAAGCACGCACCCACAGGGAGGGGAGAGGTGACAGAGGCTGTGGAATTGTGACCACAGAATGCAGAGGACCTGACTCATTTCCCTTCCTGCACTGCGGGCCATGGTTTGTGGTGGCGGCTCACCACGCTGGCCAAGAGTTTGCCTCTCCTACCATTCCCACTCCATGTGATCTCTTCCCAAGGTGCCAGCTCCTGGCTTTCCGTCTGGGGGACACAGACATTTTTTCAAGAGGGTGGAGGGAAAATCAACATGAAGATTAATGGACTTCAAAGCAGAAAGAGAATGAAAATACTGGAAACCTCTGTCTGTGATTCAGCATTCAGGGGCACAAGAATACACTGGAGACAAAGAAGAAGAGCCAAGTCAAGTTCTGAGGCCATAGCTTTGAGTTTAAGAAGTCACTTAGAGACCTCGCCTTATGCAACATAGCCATGAAATTAGTGGTTGACTGTCGCCCACTTTCTCTTCTTCCTTGAATGCTGGTGAGGGGCTTACGTTTAAGATGAATTTTATGTTTAGGAGCATTCATTTGAAAATAGGTTTTTCAGTCCGCATTTGTAAAAATAGCTTCTCCCAACCAGAACATCAACGCATGTTCCACATATGTGGGCATTCTGTGGGATAACATGCTACTGAATACTACACAAAAGTAAATTATTAATCTCATTTTAAGTAGCACAGGAAATTTTTAGTGACTTGTAAATCCAATGTTTTACACCCGAAAAACGTGAAAGAATGTTCACTACAAATCTAACGTGTTAAGTTGCATATACATGGACCAGCAGATCACTCGTCACTGTAGATGCTGGCAGTCATCTAGCCAGACTAGCGTCACAGTGTTTACTGTGATATGCCAAATTACCTGAATCTGTTGCACCCTGATTTCTCTCTAAAAAACCAAGTTGTCATGGTCAGGGAGCTGCTCCCTCAATTGGATCTGTACTGGGCTTTAGGGAAATAGAATGGCCAGTTAAGCTAATCACAGGTGTGAATTCCTTATGGGCCCCCTGAGGAGAGCCCAGAGAATGTGTTTCCCAGCTGCAAGAGGTGCACTGAGTTATAATATGTAACCACTTCCTGAGGGGTGGATATGATTCCCTGGCTGCCAAACAGGGCCATTTTTGGTGAGGCTCATTAGAAGGTACATGTTGAGGTGGGCTAGCTACTGTATACCATGGTCCATGAGCATGCCCTCCACCCCAGGGCTCTGTGGGTTGCGGCAGCCCCCAGGATCCATCTGTACAAGCAGCCCCCAGAGCAGGGCAGGGACCAAGCTTGCCCCTCCTCAGTTCCCACTGCTTACTCTCCAGCAGGGGAGCATGGCCAGTGCTTCTTAGCTCACCAAATGGTGCCAAACAGGCCCTGAGAGCAACATGTTCAAAGGCCTTTTTGTCTAGGAATGCATCCGTGCCGAGGAAGGGAATGTTATGCATGGCATGCATGCATGGGCTTTCACCCACCCAAATCCAAACCTCATTTTCTCTCTGGGAGACAGGAGGGTGGCAGGAGAGGAAGCCAAGAGGGCAGGATGCTGCCAACATTCAAGCGGGAAGGGCCCTGCTCTGGAATGAGCACATTGGCAGAGGAATGCATTTTAGAAATGTTGTGGTAAGTGAGACACCAAGGTTTATTTTAAAATGAAAGATTTATGAAAACAGCCTGATACCTGAGGGAAAAAAAGAGACGAGAGTTGAAATAGATGATGGTTTGCAAGCTTGGATGATGTGGAACATGAGAGAGCAATGTGGAGGACTGGCAGGGAGGAGAAGGGCCACTGGCCATGGGCGAGTGGCCAAGAAGAGGGTTCGGGGAGGGCACTAGGGGGCATAGGTGGCCAGTCTGGGATCTGGCTTCTCATCCTACTTCCACATTAGTTTCCCTGACCTGGGAGTGCTTTCTCACCCGTACAGGGAAGTGGGGACAAGACACATTGTTGTAAGGCACAGATATCTAAGTTGGCTCCAAGGAGCAGACAGAGACTTTTTTGTTTGTTTTTTAGACACAGGGTCTTGCTCTATTGCCCAGGCTGGAGTGCAGTGGCACCATCATAGCTCATAGCAGCCCCAAATTCCTGGGCTCGAGTGATCCTCCCTCCTAGGCCTCCCAAAGTGCTGGGATTTCAGGCATGAGCCACCATTCCTGGCCAACAGAGAACTTACTGTAAGGATGAGGATTAGCACCTAGAACCTGAGGAAGGGGTGAGAATCAGGGAAGCTGTAGGGATGTGGCAAAACAGGGACAAATGGCAGGCTCTGCAGGGCCTGGATTTCACGTTTAGCGAGCTCTAAAAGTCTTCCACCGTAGTACAGCTCCCCCACAAGATCCACATTCTCAGATGGGCAATTCTAGCTGGTCTAGCATAGGTCATGTTCTCACCTGCTGGCCAGAGGAGGGCACCCAAACTATGCCCCAGGTAAGAGAGGTTCTCAGGAGAGGATTGAGGGTACTGGAGCAGGACAAACAGAAACACCAGTGTCCATTGTGCAGGGTTAGAAGAAAACCACAAGCAGGCATCACCTCAATACCAGGGAGTCATGGAAGCAAGGGAAGGCTCTAGAATGTGTCTGTAGTGCTGCTTTGTATGTGCTATTGTAGTAGTCCCCAACCCCTGAGCCGTGGATTGGTACCAGTTTGTGGCCTGTTAGGAACTGGACTGCACAGCAGGAGGTGAGTGGTAGGAGAGCAATGGAAGCTTCATCTGTATTTATAGCCACTCCCCATCGCTAACATTCAGGTCTGAGCTCCACCCACTATCAGAACAGCAGTACCATTAGATTCTCATGGGAGTGCCAGGCTTATTGTGAACTGCACATGGGAGGGGTCTGGGTTGTGTTCCTTATGATAATCTAATGCGTGATGGTCTGTCGCTGTCTCACATCACCCCCAGATGGGACCACCTAGTTGCAAGAAAACGAGTTCAGGGCTCCCACTGATTCTACACTATCATGAGTCGTATAATTATTTCCTTATATATTACAATGTAACAATAATAGAAACCTAGCACAATAAATCTAATGAGCTTGAGCCATCCAGAAACCATCCCCCTACTCTTTTCCCGTTGTCTGTGGAAAAATTGTCTTACACAAAAAATTGTCCCTGGTGCCAAAAAGGTTGGGAAGCGCTGTGTTACTGTATTAACCTCCCACAGTCTCCCTGAAAGAGAGGAAACTGAGGACAGAGGCTCAGGAAATTGGGTTCTCCCAACATCCTGTGCTAAGACCATTTGGCAGGGCCCCAAGGTCAGGTGTGCCTCCTTGTTGTCAGTAGTGCCCACACAGGGAGCTCAAGGGAGGAGGGGAGCAGAATGGTGTCTTCCAGCCTGAAGCTGCCCCAGAGTTCTGCATGCTTCATATGTGCACAACAGAATTTTTTTACCTAAGCTTCTTAATATGAGTTTGAAGATCAAGTGCTTATCTCATATCTTAGATATTTTCAGGAATGCTGGAAGAGAGAAAACATGCCACCTGGTAGCATTTCCAGAAAGAATTAGCTGGGGAAAGGAAGCTGCAACATGCACTGACAGGGGCTAGGTTCAGTCACTGGCTTTGTGTCGCTGCAGAGCCCTTCTTGTTTCTGTAGCAAGATGCGTGGCTTCTCTTGCATTGGAGTTCCCACCATCAGCGTCTATCAGCCTTTCTTACAAAGAGATGCAAAGATTTAACAGTTTCAGGAAGGAGGCCACCTAATTTGACACACATTTGACACATTCTGCACATACTTGTACTTGAATAACACCACCTGTAGGCTGATGAGATGGTATTTTCAACGGGCGGTAACCTGCCCTTTTTAGCTGATTGTGGGAAGGGAGATCTCACACATTTTTTCCACAGTAATATGATTTCAGCTGAGAACAACTGCAGGAGCCACTGTTGGGAATGTAACCAAGGTTCAATGTGGAGGTCATTATTGGTATTAGATGTTTCAGTGTGTGACATAGTTGAGTTTTCTTGAACTCCTCAAGGAAGCCTCCTGTTGTGAGTTCTGTCCAACAGAATGGACAGGGGGCCAGCATTCTCACCACTGCCCCAATCCTGGGGGACAGGTGGCTTGAGTGTTTTAAAGAGCTAATATAGCCTGAGACTTTACCTATCAAAGTTCCCCTGGATCTCAGGTTGGCACTACAGTCATCTTTTTCATGCTGTGGGCTTTATTCTCCAGTGCTTTTACATGTGGAGTCCTCCTTTAGTTTTCAAATTTTGTGGACCCAAGGGTTAACTTGGAGAGTGGGGTCTATCCTCCCCTATCCCCAAGCCAAACAATAAATACACAATTGAGAAGAAACATAGTACACTTGATATGCAAAGACAGTTTCAAATTGAGTCTGCCAGCCCCCATCTTTCAACCACATGGCTACCCCTAAGACCTTTGGCGACTCATTAGTAGGCTGAATCAAATGAATTATACACTGAGAATAAAAGAAAAACTTAGATAAGGCAGCATTTTGTAACGGAACTGTTTTCTCAGCTCCCAGGTTTTGATGGCAGCTCTCAGCTAATCCAGATACCTATTTATAACAGCATTTGGAGAGATCCTTCAAATTGGGTCTTAAAAACAAAAAGAACATATGAAGAAAGAATCTACAGGAGGATTTGAACTACATATATGTTAATGCATAATTAACATGGGCATTATTATTTATAAAAAACACAGTGGATCCCTTTAAAAAATTTCAGTTCCTTCCCGCTAAGTCCCTTATGCAGTTATGCCTAAGAGAATTGTCTTCTTTCTTGTGGTGTGCACTTTCTCTTAATTTAACACCTAAGTTCACAGATTACTTCCTGCCATATGGTCTGTGGGGAATGTCACCACCTGTGACAGGGCTCTTATTTATGAACTGAGGAACGTTCTCCATCTTGGTATGTGGGCTAATTCAAAATCCATTCCAAGTTCCAAGCCTTTATGATGATTTCTAAAAGAGATTAGTTTCCTCTAGCATTCTTTGCTTACTGCCTGCTTCTAGTTACTTATTTCTCGGGGATTTACCGTTCTTTCGGCATGGCCTTGTAGCTTTCTGTTTCTCTGAACATTTTCACCCTGCGGCCTCTGTGTGTTTCATTCTCCCCTTACTGAAGATTAGAGGAGGGGATTGATATTTGTTCCAACAAATATTTATTCAATATCCAGTATGTCAGTCACTGGGCTAGGTGTTGTGTGGAAGTGTAACCTCCAAATTTGATCAGGGTTGAAAATAAATTCTACCGCTATGCAGAAACATGCTCACCTTGATGTTTCCTATGAAACACTATCAACACCTTCCCTGGTTACAACAGCTGACTCTTACCTTTAATAATTTTGTGTCCACCAGGCGCGGTAGCTCACGCTTGTAATCCCAGCACTTTGGGAGGCCGAGGTGGGCAGATTACAAGGTCATGAGTTCCAGGCCAGCCTGGCCAACATGGTGAAACCCCATCTCTACTAAAAAATACAAAACTTAGCTGGGCATGGTGGCACATGCCTGTAATCCCAGCTACTTGGAAGGCTGAAGTAAGAGAAGTGCTTGAACCAGGACCCAGAGGCAAAGGTTGCAGTGAGCCAAGATCACGCCACTGCACTCCAGCCTGGGCTACAGAGTGAGACTCCATCTCAAAATAGTAATAATAGTAATAATAATAATTTTGTGCCCACAGCTGGGGCTACACAATCATTGATGGCATAGCTCTATATAAGAGAAGTCTTGAAGAAAAGTTATTGATTGCAGAGATACTAATTCTCTGCAATCAATTCCTCTAATAATCATTTCTTCTCTTCCTCTAGTCCCTTTTGCCAAAAAGCTCTCTCTCCATAGACCGACAGGAAGTTCCCTAAGTACTATGAGACCTTGTCTCTGTCTATAGCTGGCTGCATTGGACATGGATTCCTCACCCAAGGGGAGGAAGACACAGAAACTACATTAGTTGTCTTGGGAACGTGAATTGAAAAGGCAAGTATTTGTGAATGCTGAGACCTACATTTTGTGGTTTCCACGATGATCCAAGAACATGATGGCTAAGAAAGCCATCAGCACAGAGAAACAAAAAAGAAATTTCTCTATTTTAACCAGCACACACAAAAAAATGCCTCTCAACTGTCAATCACGAATTCTGAACCAAGAATCCAATGCCTTACTTGGGTTTGAGGTTTGAATTTACACTACAGATGTGGTCTAGGAATATTTGAGATGAGATATTGACATAAAAATGTGATTCTATACTATTCAACCATAAAAAAGATTGAAATCCTGTCATTCACAGCAACATGGAGGAGCCTGGGGGACCTCATGTTAAGTGAAATAAGTCAGGCACAGAAAGACAAATATTGCACGTTCTCATTTGTGGGGGCTGAAAAAGTTGTGCTCATAGAAGTAAAGAGCAGGATTCTAGGATGAGGGATGGGGAGGAAAGGATGGTTATGGATATGAAATTATAGCTAGATAGAATAAGTTCTAATGATCTATATAGCAGTGTCAGATAACCCTAGTTAACAATAATTTATTATATATTTTCAAATAGCTAGAAGAGAGGATTTTGAATGTTTCCAACACACAGAATGATGTTTGAAGTGATGAATATTCTATTTACCCTCAATTGATCATTACATATTGCATACATATATCAAAATGCCACTCAGTACCCAATAAATATGTACAATTATCATGTCAATTAAAAATAAATAGATGAATAAATGTGATTCTAGGCATGATGCCGTGCAATCATGAACCAAGCACAAAACTCTCTAATAGGTCACATACCCAACCAAGCCCACACAAGATCCCCTGAATAGATAAAGTTCCACTGAAGATGATCTCAGCTTCCAAAAGTATGAAATATTTTAGGAAATGATTCCCCATGAGAGAGAACTAATGGATAGAATACATGTCAGGGTCAGATCCCCAGTCACTTCAGATAATAGATGTATTACATAAAGACTGTAAGTGTGTTTAAAGTGATTCAAGGCATAAAATTAGGAATTGAAAACATAGTAAGTAATGACAAATAAATAAGGTACCAAAAGAAAAGAGATTTGAAAAACAAACTTCTAGAAGTAATAAATGTGGTCATCAATTTTAATGGATTAGACATGGTTAAAGGAAAAAGTAGTCAACTTGAGGAGATCTAATTCCAATTCAGAATGCATCACAAAAACATAAACATGTAAGGGAGTAACGAAAGATATGGAAGGAAGAATGGGAAATAATAAGAGTTTAGAAAAAGAAATAGAAAAGAAGAAGAAATATTCAGAGAGAAAAAGGACTGAGAATTTTTTTACAATGGCTAAAAGATAAATATCATGAGATTCAGAAAGTACAGTAAGCCATGAGCTGAATAAGTAAGTGTGACTTCAAAGTCCACTATAATGAAATTGCAAAATACTGATGCCGAAAACTTCTTAAAGCAATTAAGATTTTTTTTGGTAAGAAATATAATTAGACAGGCAGCAGATTTTTTAACAGCAACAACAGAAACCAAAAGTTAATAAGATGCTTTTCTTAAAGCACTAAGAAAAATCACTGTCAGTTTGCAATTATATATCCAGCTAAACTATTACTCAACAAGACATATAAAATTAAGGTTTTATTTGGTTTGGTCACCAAAAACTCTCGTAAAGTAATTGCTAAGTGGTTTATTTCAAGTAGAAGAAAATTGAACTAAAAAGGAAGAGATGAGCTCTAAGAGGGGAAGTTAAATTTAATCAAACATTTGTCTATAGAAGTTAATAATATTGACAGATTTTAAAGGCATAAAAGTGAAAATAAGATATTTGACAACAATAGTAGATAAAATGGGTGGGAGATGTTTGGAGCTCTGAAGATTGATAGGTGAGTAGAGATGACACTTTGTACTTTACAAAGTCAAGTATATGTATTAAAAATGTAAGGATAACATCTAAAAAGTCTGTATGTATATACAGAAATACAAGTAAGACTGATAATTACCAAATCAGTAGAATAGGAAAAGAGGAAATAAAGAAAATGGAATCAATTCCACTAAAAGTTTGGAAAAAAGAAAGCAAAGATCATATATAGCAAGGTAAATACAAAGCCCAAACTAAAGTGGCAGAAATAAACCCTAAATAAATGTAAATGAACTAAATGTATCTGTTAAAACACAGAGATTCTTAACTTGGATGAAAAAATAAAAATCTATGTGGTTTTATAAGAGAAAATATAAGGGCAAAGAAAACAAAAACAGAAAAAAAAAAAGTAGAAAAGACCTATCAGGCAAAAAAAAAAAAAAAAAGCTGAATATGGTTATATTTATGCCAAACTAAAGGGCAAAATTCATGATTATTGATAAAGATTATTATAAAAATGTGACAATTCTAGTATATATATAATATGATAGTCTCAAATAAAAAGCAAAACTTGAAGTCCCAAGAGGAACTGTCAAATTACGATCATAGTAGAAGTTTTAACACATCTGTCTCAGGGAAGTACGGCTGACTTTAAAAATTAGTGGTGAAGGCTTTTCAATAAGTCATTTTAGGAATGATAATGACAATTGTCCAAATAGTGCTTCTGGTTCCAGCTCAATGAGGTGTAGTCCTTCTTAGGCAAGCTTTCCATAGTAAACTCCTATGGGGAGGAGGGAGCAGTATTCTCTGACCTTTGCTATCACCTATGCAGGACTCCCTCTTGTGGCTGAGACCCCTATTCCAGCCTTGACTCAGGGAGGGGGTGATTTTGGCATGTGAGTGCTGTTGTTATGTAACTTGGCTACGATTTTTTCCTTCTGCTTTTTAAGTTAGTGCAAGCTAGTGTGGCCTCAAGATTCCTTGCACACAGCTGAGACAGCAGAAAGTTACATGCGTTAGTTAGGATGCAGGCTGAATGGCTGTCACAAAGACGGGGGAGAATACAGTGGCTCAGAGGAGGCTGATTATTTCTACCCCCAAAACAGTCTAGGTTCCCTGCAGGTCAGTAGCCTCAGGCAGGTAGGTGGCGCTGTTCCGTAAAATCATCCAGCTTCCTTCTATTGTGTTGCTCTAGTAGCCCCTAATGTTGTCCACTTCCTCATTCTTATGTCTGTGTTCCAACCCATGGGAAGGGCAAGCAGCTACTTTAAAAAGATGTGACCCAGAATTTGCACACATTACTCCCACTCATCTTCGTCTCCTTGGAAATCAGTCACATGGCCCCCCTGAGCTATGTGGGTGTCTGGGAAATACCATCTCCAGCCAGGCAGCCATCTTCCTTGCTCCTGTGTGTGTGTGTGTGTAATGAGGGGAGGAGGTGAGGGGAGGGGAGGTGTGTTCATTCTATTGCCAGTAGTAAGGAGATTGGACCGGATGACAGAAGAAAATAAGCAGTGTCTGCCACAGCATACAAGTTTATTTCTAATCATCACCTACTTATTACATGTGAGGGACACTGGAACCTTTCAGAATCTAAGTTTTATCACCTAGAAAACTACACCTCACAGAGTTGTTATTAATGGCAATCAAGATGAAGGGAGAGAAGATAAGGGCCAGCTGGGTGCCCTGTTAGCCCCTCACTCTGCAGTTCCTCCTCTGTATAGCACAGAGGCCTCTAGCCAGACGCACACTCCACTACAGAGCCACAGGCACCATGTTGGAGGCTGGCCCAGTCCTGCCTCTGTTCCTGGAGCCCTCTTTCCTTATCCTGATCCCCTCATTTCTCCTTCCTGCCTCTCCCCAGTGAAGGGATTCTGCAGACTGATGGACTGTCATCCAGAAGGTGGAGGCAGACCCCAGATCCCTGAGTTCTTGAAGGAAAGGGATTAATGAGCCCTCAGAGTTGACTCGGGGCTGGAACGGCCCACTGCAGAGAGAAAGGCAGGCGGCTGCAAAGCTTTGGTCATGCTGCCCCGTAGGTGACCTGTCAGGTTTTGTTTGTGACTGTTTGTGCCCAGTGGTGAAGGTCACACGCTGGGCTCCTCCTAGGAATTTGATCGTTTGCAGTCGTAAAGTGCAGGAGCTTGGATCTGTCCAAGCAGAGGGTTAAATCATAGAGTGTTTTACAAGAGCAGCTATAGGGAATGCCTTGTTTTCTCCTTATATGGCTATTTTTCTCAGTCCAGAATCCCAGGGTGTATTTTACGTGGTTGAAATACACAAATGGAGTCACGGTCTTAGCCAAACATGCTATGTGGCTTTAAAATTAACAAGCTTCTCTCTACTTCTGTACCCCAAACACACATTCACATGCACAGTTCTGTTGAGACTCTGCAAAGATACTCTCCTTTTTTTTTTAGCCAAAAAATATTTGATGGGGTGAATTTCTACAATTCCCTTGCTTTATGCATGAGAAATATTTGTTTTGAGGATAGTCATTTGCAAGCATGTGGGTAAAATCCAAGCATCAAGTTTTTAATGAGCGGCCACTCTGTGTGTAGCTAGCTCTAGGGTATAAAGACAGAATGGGGTGCCCACATTAAAATATGACAAAGCAAGATGTTTAATGAAAGTTCAAGATGACACTGGGCCAAGTAGCAGAAGGCAACACTAGGTGAGTAAGCACATGAGCTTCCTCTGCCACGGGGGCTCAGAGGAAGGAGAAATCTGTTAGATGGGTGTGTTCAGGACAGATTTCATGGAAGAAGTGGAGGTTTGAGCTAGTTGAATTTGGCCAACTAGATCAGTGGGAGTGGGGAGGCATTTAGGTGCAGGGAAAAGGCTTGAGGGAAAATGCAGAGGAAATAAACTGAAGAAGCTTTTAGAAAACAGCGAATAATCCAGTGTCTAGAGCAAATGGCTCATGTGGGAAAAAGGACACTTAGGTGGGCAAGATAGGCTGAGGCTGGGAATGTTCTGTGCAAGTCAGGCGAAGAAGCGGGGCTTTTAGTTTCATGGTAAAGGGAAGGCAGTGAAGATTTTTAGTACTTATTTTGATCTGAACCAGGTGTCTGAGTTCCAAGATTTCCAATAATTTATATTTCCAAAAGGTTTTATTTTTCTTTTAGCCTACCTTAGTGAATATCACTTAACCCAGAAAACTAGGATTGGATTAATTAAATATGATGTTCGGATATTGAAAATAAGAGAGCTTATCAAACTTTCCTTATTGGTGATTTCATAAATGAGAAATACAGAAATATGTTGAATATAGTTCTTGGCCATCCTTCTGGAACACAAACTATGAACTTAGGTTTTGCAGGGAAGAGTTGAATGACCAACTTTCATTCTTTGTGGGCAGAGGAGGAAATTTTGGAGAAAAAATTTGGCATTGGGTTCAGATCCAGAAACACCATACTTTGAGCAAGTTTGGATGAAAATGTGCATTTCAGGAGCATTTTGAAGATGAAAGCTGGCATGGGAATTATGTTCCCCAAAGCCCACTTTCTGAGTCTCATTCAGTCTTCATTTTGGTTTTCTTTCAGAGATAAAGCTGAAATTATTGTGTATATTATAATTGCAAAGAAACTGCCAGGGAGTTTTAATGACTTTCCCAGACTCGGTCAGCTAGTTTGTGGTGGAGCAAGACTCTTGCAAAGCTGGTAGGATCCAGGCATCCTCTCTGGAGTAGTAAACTGGCAGTGGGCAGGCTTCAGTGGATTAGAGGCGGAGACATACAGTCAAGGAGGCAATCAAATTAGACCAGAGAGCCTGTTGCAGCCAGGCAGGTGTGAGATGGTAACAACTGGGAATGAGGCATGAAAGAGAAAGTCCTTGTGAAGAGGATCATGAGGATTCTGGCCTGAGAGAAGAGGTCCCCATCAACCTAATAAGCAGCCTCTGGAGGCCAGGTGGCAGGGAGGGCTTCTGGGCAGGACCAGCTTCAGCAAAGACTGAACGAATGAAGTCGTTTAGTTCCCCTGGAACCTTGAGCAAATTACTTGATTTTTCTGAGCCTCAGCTTCTTCCTGTGCTAAATAAAGTGAATTGTAACTCCTGAGGAAAGTGTTAAGAGGATTAAATGAAAAGGCTGGACGAAGCATCTAGCGCAGTCTCTGGGACACATCTGAGTTCAATACAGATTTTTTGAATGGGTGCCATCAAGAACTGTCAAGCTAGCAATGCTATGGAGACCTGTGGCTTCTCTAGGGGTGAGGGGGGTGATGGGGTTTGTGTCCAAGAACAAAAGAGAAGTTCCAAGGGAAAGTGTCTTGGAGAATAACTCTCTTTTTTGTTTTTATTTCTAATAGTTCATTAAACAAGATGAGGAAAAATACACACACACCAGATAAAACTAAATGCTTCCTTCTGCTGGAGACATGCTGTAGGTGAGCAAAGTGCACCAAGGACAGTAGGTGCCCTTTTAGGCCTTTCAAGGATCATTTGAGATGATGCTATTTTCCTGCTTTAAAACCTCCTCCTAAAATATTTAGTACTAGCAGTGGGGAATGGTGAAGCCAGAGAGATTGGGGGAAAAAACAGGATACATATGGGTTCTATATAATTATTCACTATCAACATACATATTATTTGCAAATGTTTATTATAAAATCCATTGTGTAATACAACTCATTCTTACATGTTTTTGTGTTATTAATGCCATAATGTATCCTTGTCATATCTTGGATGACTTGTTAATTTATTATGACTATGACTTGTATTAGGGAGCTACATTACCAACATTTATTTGGGGTGTTGAAAAGTTATAGATAAATTAGTTTTATAAGAAAATAGAATCTTGGGGATGAGAACTGAAGCATGTAGAACAAGGCCAGTTATGAAGATGATAGCAGATTTTATAAAATCATTCTTGGAAATAAAATGTGTCCAAAAGCCTCACCACAATATTTGTTTTGCACGGTTCTTTTACACATGCATTAAGTGGGCTCAATACCAAAAAGGCCACATTTACCTGTGCCACTTCAAAGGCCAAAGGGAATCCTATTGAAGAGAGACTAGTAGGTCCCAGTGCTGGAGGAGATCTTTGGATATCAGGTGTGACTTTTTTCCTTACTTCTTTCTTGAACCTTTTCCTACAATAGTACCTGTGGAACCTATACTATCTACCCATTTCATCATAAATTTGAGGGAGATTTTAAAAAATCAAAGTACCAAATCTTAATGCAGGGACATTAGGAAGAGTAAAGATCTTGTTTGGGTTTCAAAGAACAATTCAGTGCCGTGGCATCACAGATATGTCCATTTTAGTTGCAGTGACCCTTGTTCCAGGCTCTGGAATATATGGTTAGCATAGGCAAACCCAGCCAAGGGGAGAGAGCTCAGCACTCACTAGGGAAAACAATGCCATTTATTCTGAGAATGTGCAGAAACAGCATTTGATTGGGAAGAGGCCTTCGGTCATTTATCTCTCACTTTTAAAATGATGAGATCGATGTTTCTCCCCAGTGGGCTGTCCCCCTTCTATTCAGCAACAATACACTACTTCTTTTCAAAGAGAAATATGCTTCCAATAAGGGGGAAGGGAGGCTGGGGGTGGTAGTGAAGGGGATCAAGCAACTTTCATTGAAGGATTCATTTTTGATTTAAATATTTTGTTCTAATCTCCAACTTCCTTTTTAACTTGGCAGAATGACCAAAAGAAAAACAATGTCCCTCCCTAGCCCAGTTTACAGGCTGCCAGCAGAGGATCCGGTTACTTCTTCCAAATTGTATATGTTGGGTTGTTCAATAGACTAGGTTTTTTTCTTTTTACATCTATTGCTCATGTACATAGGGTTTTCTTTTAATGGCCTGTCAAAGTGGACTTTGGTGAAAAACCACAGGAGAGAAAGAAAAAAGAATGAAAAATATAGATCAAATATAGCCAGCTATTTAATACTTTTTAAAAAAATTTTTTTTGGTTCTTTGAGTATGTTGTGGAAGGAATTCTCTGCAAGTGATACATCCTGTAACTGTAGGCAGATGTAATCCGCTGGCCGTGACACAGACAAAAATTTCCCTTCACATTGGAGACATTTGCAGCCATTTTGTTCCCTCCCACAAAGAGGAAGTGCACAGGGAGGAGGATGCTCTGGGCCCCATGCACTCCCTGCAATGCTCCAGAATTGTTTTTACAGTTCCCATGGTGCCCTGTGAACCTTGCCTTGGAAGGGAAAGAAGCCCAGGGCATTGCAGCCTGGGGTTGGAATCTGGGCTGAATCTTCTCCAAAAGCCCTTTCTCCTCCTTGCTGCCAGTTTGCCCCACTCCTTGCTTTGAGCCTAGCTTCAAACTCACCTCAAGGACACACGCTGAGATTTGAGTCTGTCCAATCCAGTCCCTGCTCTTTTTAGTGTTCTCTATAGTGTGTCTTGAGAGGTTACTGTTTGTGTTATAGTCATCTGGACTTGTACCTTTGCTTTGTAAATATGTAAAAAGCATATCTTTTCCTTATGGTGGAGAGTGCCTCTACTGGTGAGTGTAGGAATAAATTTCTCCTTACTCAGACTAGAAATAGCTCAACGCATGTCTTAATTGGGGGTCCCCAAGAAGCACACCCTGAGACAAGGATTTGAGTGCAGTAGCTCAGTTGGGAGGAATCCCAGGAGATCCTAGTAGAGGAGTGGAGAAATGAGACAGGGAAGGGAAGGAGGCTTCCAAAGGGAGTCTCATCAAGGTAGGGGCCACTAGGACAACTGGATCTTAACACAGCCCAGGAGGCTTGTCAGCCTCAGCAGTACTGATGTTTTGAGCTGATGATTCTTTGTTATGGGGGCTGTCTTGTAAATTACAGAAGGCTTTGCAGCAGCCCTGACTTCTACCTGCTAGGTGCTAATAGCACTCCCTCCTTCACTGCTGATTGTCAGAGGTTGTAACAATCAAGAACGTCTCCAGACATTGCCTAGTACTCCCGGTGGGGCAAAACCTGCCCATGGTTTAGAACCACAGGAGCAACAGGGAACTCTGGCCATGGGTACCCTGGCCGCTGTGCTCTGAGATGGTAAAGGGCACGGTTAGCCCTGGGGTGTCCACTGCATCCTCGGAGGCTGAGGAGTGAGCAGAACTGCCCGTCACTCAGCAGACAGCTGCCGGGGTGAGGCAGGACTACCTGACATAAAACCAATCGAAATACTTGTTTTCGATGACTCCTTTCTAACTCTGCAAGCTCCCATTAACCTGGTGTTCTCTCCTCCTTCACCCCCATAAAATTCCCTCTAAGAAAAGGTTAGATAAACCCAGGCTCTACTTCCTGGGCTATACACATTCTCAGAGTCTGGAGAGAATTTAAGTTATAGGAAAACAACATTTCTTGGGCCTATTAGGAGGGAGGCAATTTCCCTCTGGGCTATCTCATTAACTCCTTAAATCAGCCCTGCAACGGAAGTCTTATTAACCCATTTTACACACTGGTTAGGTCACTCCTGTAAACACAGTTATTGAGGGCAAAGTCCAGGTTTGAATTCAGCTCTCCTTGCATCTAATAAAGGGCATGGATTTTCTGTCTTCACCACAAGTTGGTGAGTGTGAGGGCAGAATACTTTAGAACGAGGAATATTTTCAGGAGGCTCCAACACATGGATGGATGCTAAAGAAACCAACTGAGAAGTAAAGTGGGGTCCAGAGTGTGGGAACTGAGGGTTTTAGAGGAGCAGGGTGCATTAGAACAGGCAGTGGCTGCTTTCTGAGCCCCAAACCAGAGACTTGGGTCCACAGAGCTGTGATCTGTTCCATGCAGAGCCCCTGCAGGGCAATCTCTTCCCATGCCACTGAGAGAATTTTGGCAAAGTTCTGGCAAAAATTCTCAAAATAGCCAAATTCAATGGACATATTTCTCCCTCCACTAGACATTGACATTTGACACAGTAATATGGTTTGGCTGTCTCCACTCAAATCTCATCTTGAATTGTAGCTTCCATAACTCCCATGTGTTTTGGGAGGGACCCGATGGGAGAAAATTGAATCATGGGGTCAGTTTCCCCCATACTGTTCTCACGGTAGTGAATCAGTCTCACAAGATCTGATGGTTTTATAAGGGGGTTCCCTTTTGCTTGGCTCTCTCATTCTCACTTGCCTGCCACCAAGTAAGATGTGCCTTTCACCTTTCACCAGGATTGTGAGGCCTCCTCAGCCATGCGAAAACCTCTTTTTCTTTGCAAATTACCAGCCTCAAGTATGTCCTTATCAGCAGCCTGAAAACGGACTAATATACACAGTAAACCACTCCCTTCTTGTAATAACCTTCAATTGTTCTCCATGCATCTTACTCTCTTCTTCCCTCCCATTGCTCTGACCATTCCCTTCCATCCCCGTAGCTGGGTCTTCTCCCACTGCTTGCTGGTAAGCATGGCCTCTAAGGACTACATCCTTGGCCTAATTGTTTTATCACTTACCATCGTTTTGCTGGATGACCCCTTAAACTGCAATATATTTAGTTCCTGAATTTAAGAATGGTAATTTTCAAGTCTGATCTCCAGCTCAGACCCTTTAGGGTGGGGAGTGGGGGTGGTATTTTCATCTAAATGTCCTCTGGGTACTTTGAACTCAACATGTACCAAACAGAACCCAGTAATCTCCCTCCGAGTGCCCTTAAATCTGCGCCCCGCTTGGAATCTCTTTCCAGTTGGTGGTCCATCTATCTATGCAGCGCCCAAGTCAAAAGTCTGAAAGTGATCCTAAACATCTGCCTTTCACCCACCCTGAGTAACAAGCCTCATTCTACCTCCAGCATCTCCAGGTCTGTTTCCTCTGCCCTACTCCTGCCACTGCTTTAGTACAGGAGCCTTTGGGAGTCATTCCTTGATTATCACCACAGCCTCCAGACTGGTCCCCCTGTCTCTAAAGCCCTCTTAATTATTCATCTATGGCCATTCTTTCTAATAGATATATGAACATTACCAAATCTGTTTGAAAAATTTTTTAAGTCTAACCATTTTCAGGATAAAATCCAATAGTTTATCTAGACACACCAAGTCCTTTGTTACCTGGGAAGTGAGTAAGAGTCAGGAACACCTGGATTCAAATCCTGGTATCTTGGGTAAATGACTAATTCTCTCTCCACCTCCGCTGCCTCAATAGTAAAATAGGGATGAACCACAGTACTCACGTAATCTATAAAAAGCACTTTTAAGAGCGCCTGGCCCATATTAAGAGATCAATACATATTCTCGATCATCATTGTTGCCTAGCTTCCAGGTTGTGATAGGCATGAGGTAAGCGGACACCTGTGGAAGGGCTCTGCCCCTGCACATCCTCTCATTTATTCATCTGCTTCGTCATCTAACACAGCATTGGCAGCTCTCAGAGAGGTAGGGAGTGGGAATAGAGGAAGGATGAACACATTGCCTGCATTGGCAAGTTGGCCAAAAGGAATGGCTCTCAGTGGAAAAGGACAGGTGAAAGAGCAGAGTTTTAAGTCAAAGCACCAAGTGACTTATCAAATTTTTACATTGGCTGCCAAGCTCAGGCTGCGTCCTAAGAATTCACTATCTATCCTATGAGCTTCCTTTGGAGCAAAACTAAGGGGTCTAGAGAGTTCCTAGTACCTTCTGCCTGAGGGCTGAACTTGTGGGGAATGTGTAGAGCCCTTATTGTATACAGATGGCACGCTGCATGGCAGTGGGGCTGGTGGGGAAAGGTGCAGGCTGGTGGGCCTCTCTCTGAGGAGGGGGCTGGCTGAGAGAAGGAGGATGGCAGGTTGCCTTGGAAGACCCCAACTTGAAGAGTAAGCTGGAGGCACCAGGTGAAGTGGGGACAGCTAATGCCAGATTGCAAATTAGTGACCTGGGGTCCTGGTACTCTTAAGTAAGAGTCACAAACACCCTCCATTTCTTTCAGGGTCCTCCTGTGCCCCTTATCCTTTAGAGATTAAGACTACAGATTAGGGGGCAAAATGTTCAGGGTTAGAACCTCAGTTCTGCCATTTGGTAGCCAGTGTAACTTTAGGTAATTGAGTTTCTCTCTCTCTCTCTTTCTGTTTTCTTTTTGAAAGTAAACGAATAAAGAATGGCTTCTCCATAGGCAGGACAGCTGGCTTTAATCTCTTTATGCTTCAGTTTTCTCATCTGTAAAGTGGGGATACTTTAATAGTACACCCACCTTACACAGTTGTGGGAATTTAAATGAATTATTAGAACAGTGACTGGCACATGGTAAACGCTGTGGACAGGCAGCATTAACAAGCATTTAACAGAGGCATTTAGACCACACAATAGACTGAGAGACAGAAGTGCTGAGTTTGGTGCCAATCATAATACAGAAAGACAAAAAACCCAAATACCATAATCCCAAATGTTGAAATTCCAGAAGATCAAAATCCTTAAAAATTACAAACCTTAAACTCTAAAATCCTTAACATCTAAAATCCCTAATGTCTAAATTCAGAAAGTCACAATCCCAAAAGATTAAAATCCTGAACACTGAAATCCTGAAAGCCGAATCGTAGGGAAGGGCTTAGTATATTTTCAGTTGTATGCAGGATTGCTGCACTGGGTTTGCTGCATTGTGTTAGGCAGAACTATTACATTGTTATTGTCTTTATTTGGAAATAAAGTATGGTTTACGGAGGTAGTGTGGGTGCCAAGTAGATGAAGGGTAGAACTGTGGACTTAATTTTAGTTGTCAATTTGACTGAATTAAGGAATACCTGGAAACCTGGTAAAGCATTATTTTAGGTGTGTCTGTGAGGATGTTTCCAGCGATTAGTGTGTGAGTCTGACTGAACTAGGCAGGAGAGATCTGCCCTCAGTGCTGGTGGCACCATCTAATCAGCCAGGGTCCTAAAGAGAACAAACACAGAAGGAAAATTGGACTTTCTCTGAAGCTGGGACAGGCTTTTCTGCTGCTTCCTTGGATATCAGAACTTCAGGCTAGCTGGTCTTTGGGCTCCAGGACTTAGACCAATGGCACTCTGAGTCCTGAGGCTTTTGACCTTGGACTGAGAGTGACACCATCTGCTTTCTAGGTTCTGAGGCTTTCAAGCTTGGAAAGAACCATGCTACCAGCATCCCCGGGTCTCCAGCTTGCAGATGGCCTGTCATGGGACTTCTCAGCCTCCAAAATCATATGAGCCAATTCCCCAATAAATCACCTCTCATATATCTATACCTATTGGTTCTATCTCTCTGGAGAACCCTGACTAATATAGATTTGGTATAAGGGAAGCCAGACATTATTCTTTCATACTTCTTTCTTCCTTCTTTCTTTCTTTCTCCTTCCTTCCTTCCTTCCTTCCTTCCTTCCTTCCTTCCTTCCTTCCTTCCTTCCTTCCTTCCTTCCTTCTTTCTTTTTGAGACAGAGTCTCACTCTGTCACACAGGCTGGAATGCAGTGGTGCTATCTTGGCTCACTGCAACCTCTACCTCCCTGGTTCAAGTGACTCTCCCACCTCAGTATTCCAAGTAGTTTGGATTACAGGCATACGCCACCACACCTGGCTCATTTTTGTATTTTTAGTACAGATGGTGTTTCGCCATGTTGGCCATGCTTGTCTTGAACTCCTGACCTCTGGTGATCCACCCGCCTCGGCCTCCCAAAGTGCTGGGATTATGGTGGCGTGCGCCACCATGCCTGGCCTTCTTACTGTATTTCTTACAGCTCATTGGAAGATCTGTGAAATTTTTGATAAGTCAAGTGTATGAGGCTACTTAATAGTAAAGCATAAATGTTTAAAGGCTAATTATTACTGGTGCTGCAAAAGCATTAATTGCTTAATTGCAATGGTAAGCAATTTCCAATTGTTAAATGGACAGCATATACTTTCAAAATTTGTAGACCTCAACACTCTACAAATATAAACTGACTATATTTTGAAGATCTTAGAGGTCAAAATGCGGATGAACAATACAAGAATGCTGCCCTGTCAAATCATTCAATTATGTATGACTTCTGCCCCATGCACACAGTGCCAGTTCACCAAATGTTTTTCACCTTCACATTATCACCAATACTGGAGGCATGAATTACATAAACTTTAGGGAGTTCTAATTAGTTTTATGCACTTTTTCACAAATTTGACACCACAAAAGTGCATTACCCCAACATTGTCTTTGTGTATGAGCATTGTACATGTCCATAAAAATATTGAAACTTCCTCAGTAAACAAAGAGATGTCCTTTTTGTGTATCTGCATTTGTGAAAAATAAAATTTCACAAGATCTGGGCTCTTGAGCTACTGTGTATGTGATAGTAACTCCTCAAAGTTTTTTAATGATCTTGTCAGATGACCTAGGTTGTCCTTCCAGGTATTTCTGATGACCGCAGTCATAAAGCTGGGTGCATACAATTACCAGCCATAGTGATGCACTTTTATACATTTCACTTTTTGACCTGTTTCTTTATGAATATGGTTCATCTGCTCATAACTGTTATACTCATGACTGTAGTTAGTATACCTGGGTGTTTATGCTTGCAAAAATGTATTTTAATGCCTATTTTATTGTGCAAAGTGGCCTATGAAGTGTTCTGTCGTGTTTTTTATGTTTCTCAAATAAATTCCCTTTAAAAACATAAATACCTTTTAAAGAATTTCTAAAATTATTGTTTTACATAATTATATTTTCAGGATTTTGACCTTTCAGGATTTTGTCTTTGGGATGATAGCCTAAGCTCTGCTGGGCTCTGATATCATCCACGTCTCTAATGATTCATGTCACTTAGTTCCTCTGACCTCAGTTTCCTCATCTAAAAGAGTATCTGGACAACTCTTTCCATATCAAGCAGGATATGGAAAGCAGGTCCCGGGCCTTGATTTTCCCCCCTGTGCCTGGAAAAGTCCCAGGCTATCCTCTCTCTCCCTGACTGCTGCCCTTTTCCTCTGTTCACCAAGGCCTGGGGAAGTTTGCTCTGGTTCTCTCTTTAGAGAGCTTTCTGTCTAAAGAGACAGCCCCCCCTCCTTGACCTTTGTGGCCCAAACACTTCCTGCTGTGGCCAACTTTGAGGTATGACCCATCCTTTATTGTTTTCCTAAACTCAGTCCACACCATTGAAAAAAAATTCCTTTATTAAACTTTCCTTGCTACCCAGCACAAGTGCACCGTGATGACTCTGGAATCAAACCCCCAGTAATTTGAATCCAGAGTTCTTAACCACTACACTGTCCTCATCATCTCAGGGTACAAGTGACATCACGACTCCTTAGTTTTCTAACTAAACTGATTTGAACCCCCTGCATTAGTCTCTTCTCATGCTGATAATAAAGACATGCCTGAGATTGGGTAATTTGTAAAGGATAGAGGTTTAATGGACTCATAGTTCCACATGTCTGGTGAGGCCTCACGATCATGGCAGAAGTCTAATAAGCAAAGTCATGTCTTACATGACGGCAGGCAAGAGAGCTTGTGCAGGGAACTCCCATTTATAAAAGCATCAGATCTTGTAAGACTTAGTCACTACTGTGAGAGCAGCAGGGGACAAACCTGCCCCCATGATTCAATTACCTCCAACCAGTCCCTCCCACAATACATGAGAATTATAGGAGCTACCATTCAAGATAAGATTTGGGTGGGGACACAGCCAAGCCATATCACCATATGTTTTGGGGTTGTGTACTCCAAGCTCCTGTTGTAGCCTCTCCATCCTTCTGAATTGTTTGTCTCAGTCCAAATACCAGAGGGAGGCAGGGATGGAGGCTCTGAGGAAACCTCTCTTGGTCCTGGTGTCCCTGCTGCTGTTTCTCCAGCATGTCATCATGGCCTGCCACTGTGGAAAGCTGGCCTCACACAGTCTGGCCTTCCTGTCCGCTGCTGCTGTGAGAATATGGCTCCTCTGGGCTGTTTCCTGTCATGAATGAGTGACAGCACCCTCAGGCCCAAAATACTGCTGAATTACACATGTGCTGCCTCCTTTTAGTCTCGCAAAGCTCTTACACCATACAAACTTTTCTTCACACTGGAAATGAGGAAACTGAGGCCTAGAAAGAGTAACTGACTAATCTGCATTTTATGTATTAGAGCTTTCCAGCTTTTAATAAAATTTGCCTCCCAAACCTCCTTTCTGGTGTTAACAATATTCTTAAGAGTTAATCATGGGCCTCCCCACCCAGGGCCCAGGGCCTTTTATAGCGCCTGCCCTCTATTTGATTTGTTCCATGATCCCAGGCTCTGAATTTGTCCTGTTTTTATCACTTTCTCTTTCTTCCTCTCTGTTGACTCCACAAATCCTCTTTCTTTCTTCCCCTGACCCACTGTCCCCCATTACACTTTGAAAAGTTGTTAAAATCCAGAGTGAGTGAGCATGTCCCATTAAAACCCTTGTCCTTTTCAAACAGAATGTGAGTCTTTCCAGATTCCCTTCTCCCATCACTCGCCTCACTGTTCAGCCACATTTAAGCCCACTGCTGACAGACAGACTTCCACTCTTCCTAAGCTCCTTCTCCCCAGCCAGGAGTATTCTATGCACACATTGTTGCTGGAGCAGTAACATTTGCAAAACCTTAACATTCCACGTCTCATATCAGCAGGAATAATTCTTTTCAGAATTGTAGCTGGACAAATCCTAACCGATGGGTGTTAAGTTTCTAAGATCAAAGAATTTTGGAGCTGGAAGGCCTCTTGGAGATCTACAGGCAGCTCTGTTCTAGACAGATGAGGAACTAGAAACCTGCAGAGCTCAGGGGGCCTGCCCAAGGTCACCCATCAACTTGAGCCTGGACCAGAACCCAGGTCCCCTGACCTTTGGGTAGTGCCCAGCATCGTTGTGATGCAACTTATAACATCTTCCACCTCCTGGCATCATGGCAGCATCACCTGAGTTTTTGGTGTGGGAGGGTGTCATGCACGGGGAAGGCACTGGGTTATACAGGCAAGTAAGAGCTCACATGTCAGCCCTGCCACTTATATGCTCTGTGTCTAGTTACTGAACCCATCCGAGCCTCAGTTTCCTGTCCTTGTTGAAGGTCTGTTTGAGGATATGAAGGTGCATGGCACAGACAGAGGTCAAGAAGCTATTGCCTCTTTTCTCTCATCCTACTGCTCCTGTGCCTCTCCATAAATCAATCTACTGTCAGCCTGCCTCCTGAGCATGGCCCCTCTCCATCAATGGTGGTAGCAGACGTTATTTGTCATGAAGGCTGAATCACCAAAGGCTGCAGTGTGTGGGGTCAGAGAAAGCTCCTGATGTGAGTCTGGTACCTGCAGAGGCCTTCAAGATGGTGTCTCCCTCACTGGGGCTGCACCACTTCATTTCACGGGCTTTCTAGAGCGGTGAGTTTTAAAGCACAGTTTCAAAACTATCCCACTAGAAGGCTTTGGGGTCATAGATGAGTAAATCTGGACATCCCTTCTCATGGGCATGCTGTCTGTCACCTCACTGATACATTCAAATTCTTGCCCCATTGGTACTCTCCTTCTAGCCTCAGAACTAAGCTGGTCTTTATCAAAGGGAGAGGAGGTGGCCTTGGTTCTCAGAACCTGCAGCCTGGCCTGCTGATGTTCCTTCCTGCCTTCTGAGACCTTCATTCCTTTTTCTTCATGGTTCAGTGCTCCTTTAAAAAGTGGTCTTGTGAGGCCACGTCTTTGAGTATGTGGAAAGATATGGCCCTTCACTGAGGTCAGGGGTTGTAGACAGCAGCCAGAGCATGGCCAGAGGGAGCTAAGGGAGATGTCCACTCAGGGGTCCTGGAAGCACACCCTGGTAACCCATTGTCCTGCCCTCAAGAAACCCTCTAATTAGTAGTGGGGAGGATACAAAATAAAGAATTGCTACATTGTGACAGAGGCTGTCATTCAGGTTTGCACGAAATCCAGGGATGGCATAAGGCATCTGCAGCTGCATGGGGTAGTCAGTGGGGCTCCCACAGGAGGTAATGTTAGAGTGAATTCTCAAGGATTTGTAGGAGGGCACCAGCTAGATGGGAAGGGAGATTTCAGGCATAGCACATCCCATAAGCACCTTTTTTAGTTGTTCTCTGAAGATCCTCTCCTCTCCCTTCCCCTCTAGGGCCTGGAGATTCCTTGATTAGTGGTGCTTAACTGTGACAGGCCTTCTACCTGTCTGGCATAGAGCCAGGGGGAGGACTTAACATGGAAACTGCTGGCTTCAAGGTTCAGAAACAATTTTTTCATGTAAAAAGCCATTTAAACATTTCTTCTAGGGAGAGAGTCCTTGCAACTCGGGTCTTGGAATAAGACTCACTCATAAAGGCAAAAATATAAAAATAAAAAAAAAAAAAAAGAAAGAAAAACTATGCATTGCATGCTGACCCTGAGAAAGGTAGACCAGGCAACTAACTAGTTCTGTGACCTTGAACAATGACCTAATCTCTCTACCCCAGTTTTCTCATGTATAAAATAGAGCAACATTGGTACCTGTCTCATAAAGTTGCTGGGAAGATTAGTGAGTTAATGTGATAGACAGAATAAGGCCCTCTGAGAGCCCACATCCTAATCCCTGGACCTGTGAATATGCTGCCTTATATGGCAAAAGAAACTCTGCAGATGTGATTAAGTTAAATATCTTGAGTTGGGAGGATTGTCTTGGCTTCACTGAGTGGGCCTCATCCATCATTAAATTCCTCAAATCCTACCTTCCCACCTCCACCACTGTGCCAGCCACTGCCCCCTCTTGCCTGGCTACTGCAGCAGCCTCCCAACTGGCCTGTCGGCATCTGCTGCAATTTAATGATGGATGCAGTCACAGGTTTTCTTAGTAGAGGGAGGTAGGAGAAGACAGAAGATGGAGAAAGGGGCCACAAGCCAAGGAATTCAGGGAGCCTCTAGATGCTGGAGAAAGTAAAGAGCAGGTTTGCCCTGCAGCCCTGCTGGCACTTTGAGTTTAGTCCAGTAATACCTGTTTTGAAGTTCTGACCACCACAACTGTAGGATAATCAGTGGGTATTGTATAAGCCAGTAAATTGGTAGTAATCTGTGTCCCCAGGTATGGGAAATCAGCATGGTTAACACATGAGGGTGCTTGGACAGAACCTGGCTCCCTGAGTGCTGCTTGTCACCATCATTTTTTCTCTCCACCAGGTTCTAGGTTGGTTGCAGAGGAGGTGGCAGTGAAAGAAAAACACCCACAAAAAGCTCCTGCTGCCATGGTGTTTACTAGCAAGTGGAGAGGAACGATTGCAAATTATGGAGTAAATACATAATATAAATGCTCTGAAGAGAAATAAAGTAAAGGGGATCAACCCTGCTGGGCTGCTGTTACAGAGGTCATGGGCAGGAAAGGCCTTCTGAGGAGGTGGCATGAGCAGAAGCCTGAATGCCAGAGCGGGAGCTGGGTAGGTTGTGAGGGAGGTGCTCCCAGGCAGGTAGGGCAGCCACTGTGAAAGCCTGCATCTGAGGAGCAGGAGGCCATGTGGGGTGGAGAAGAGCTAAGGGGTGGGAGGGAGTTATGGGGTTATGGGGATGGGTTGGGGAGCCTTCATAGGTCTCAGTAGGGGATATGGTTAGGTTCTGTGTCCCCACCCAAATCTCGTCTTGAATTGTAATCCCCACAGGGAAGTGATTAGATTATGGGAGCAGTTTCCCCCATGCTGTTCTCGTGATAGTGAGTGAGTTGTCACAAAATCTGATGGCTTTATAAGCGTCTGGCATTTTCCTTGCTTGTGCTTCTCTCTCCTGCCTCCTTATGCAGAAGATTCTTGCCGTCCCTTCACCTTCCACCATGATTATAAGTTTCCTGAGGCCTCTCCAGCCATGTGGAACTGCGAGTCCACTGAACACTTTCTTTATAAATTACCCCGTCTTGAGTAGTATCTTTATAGCACTGTGAAAATGGACTAATAGAGTAAGAAATTGGAATTTTATTCTGGGTGGGATGGGAGCCATGGGAAGATTTTTAACAGGGCAAGGATCTGACTTTCATTTTGAAAGGATCACTGCAGGTCAGAGCTTCTCAGGGAAGTGTTACTGGTATTTTGGATGGGATATTTCTTAATGGTGAGTATTTAGGACACTAGTCCTGCAGGTACTAAGGCAATGTGCATTATTGTGACAACCCAGAACCCCCGACATATATCCAGATACCCAGGGTGGGTGGGCAGGTGGAACTACTTCGGTGAGAACTTAACATAGAGACGAAGCCCCTTGGGACAAGAGCAGATGCCGACAGGCCACTTGGAAGGCTGCTGCAGTAGCCAGGCAAGAGGGGGCAGTGGCTGGCACGCTGGTGGAGATGGGGAGGTAGGATTTGAGGAATTTAATGATGGATGAGGCATTAAAGAAAGAGAAGGGCAAAGGAGGACCTCAGATTTTTTGACCTGAGCATTTAGAAAAATGGAGATGTTGTTTATGGGGCTGGGGGAACTACAGTAGGGGCAGAGATTTTTGTTATCTTTGTTCGTTTATTTGATAGGGAGATGGGATAAAATCACATTTTATTTTTGAGATGCCCAGAGGAGATGTTTTGGCAGATGTCTGAGTCTGGAGTTCAGAAAGAGTTCAGGAGGCAGAGAGAAGTTTGGGGTCCTCTCCGTGGCTACAGCCACAGGCAGACTGAACTGGGTTACCGAGGAGCCTGAAGGCAGAGCCTGTGGTCCTTCACACTCACGTGAAGGGGAAGAGGAGACCAGTGCAGTAGGAGAAGAAACTGCGAGGGAGGGTTCTGGAAACTTTCTGAGAGAGTGTGCCAGGCTCTGTGTGGGGCCTTTTCATGTCCACTGCCCCCTCAGTAATGCTGCTGGGCCCTGTGAGGCTCATAGTATATTGCAGGAAGAAGGCTCTGAGAGGGCATAATCCTTCTGCTTTAGCTTTTGGCAACTGAAACGTGCAATTTCTTGATGATTATTTTCATTTTGCAGCATGGTACTCTTACTTAGCATCTGCTGAGCACAGCCCTCAAGTAGTGGGAGATAACACGTGTGCCTCCTCCAAGTTCAGGGGCTCAGGAAGAAAGAGGAAGTCACCAATGGTTCAAGCAGATTATTTCTGATGCTCCCAGGTTTTGAATGTGTTAGGAACTATTGTAGAATGCAGTAATTTCTCTGGGATCTTTTTAAAGCGAGCAAGTGCTATTAAATCAGAAATTTTACCTTTATTTGAATTAAGAAAAATTCAAACACATACTCTCTATATGCCAACAATTGGATGGTGAAATATTCTGCAACCATTACAAATGATGTTTCTGAAAAGGAGGGAACAGCATGGAAGAATGCTTTTGTTTTAAAGCTTAACAGACTATAACACTGCATATTCAAGAGGTCACAACCATGTAATCTAAACAAAACAGATATTCAGGAAAAAAATCCAAACATTATAAATAATCTGATAAATTATTAATAGTGGTTTTTGTTGGTGGCAGAAAAATAAAAAATATATCTTTTCCCTGATTTTATATATTTTCAGTATTTTTGTAATGAGTATATTCTGTATTATTTTAGAGCAGTGTTGCCCAACAGAACTTTCAACAGTGGAAATGGTCTGCATTTGTACTGTCTAATCCATACCCGCTAGCCACACATGGCTACTGAGCACTGGGAATGTGATTAATATGACTGAGAAACTGGATTTTTAGTTGTACTAAGTAATTGTTAATTTAAATTGAAATTCAAGTAGCCACATGAGCCTAGTGACTACTATATTTGACAGTGAAATTTTTTGTTCTTCTGTTTTATTTTGTTTTGTTTTTTAGATGGAGTCTCATTCTGTGGCCCAAGCTGGAATGTAGTGGGGTGATCTTGGCTTACTGTAACCTCCCCCTCCAAGATTCAAGCCATCCTCCCACCTTAGCCCCCAGAGTAGCTGGGACTACAGGGGTGCATCACCACACCTGGGTAATTTTGTATTTCTAGTATAGATGGGGTTTCACCATGTTGGCCAGGCTGGTTTCAAACTCCTTACCTTGGGTGATCCTCCTGCCTTGGCCTACCAAAGTACAGGGATTACAGGTGTGAACCATCATGACTGGCCCTGACAGTGAAGCTTTAAAGGGCAAAAAAATAATATAAGAGACCATGAATTATATCTAAATAAAGCTGTTAAAATAATATAAACATTTAAAATGTGCTCACTATATTCTGTTTAAAATTTAATTGTAATGTAGGAATGAGTTTGGATTTCAAAATAGAGAATATAGTTTCAGCAGAAGAAAGTACCGGAGTTTTTATTTAAATAGCTTAATTTCTAGCACAATAAAAATCGATCCAGCATTGAGGTTGTTCATGCCTGAGTTCAGTTTTAGTTTAAGAAGAAACAGAAACCTGAACATGATGAGGTGTGTTCTGTAACAGCTTCTGTTAATATGAGTGACATTCTTTAATGTATATGTCTTGATCTTTACCCAGGAGTTTATATCATGTGAGTAATATTTTTTGAATTCGTTAACCCCATTTTACAGATGAAAATAATGAGAACCATGAAGGTTCAGTTCCCAAAGTCACGAAACAAGAAGCAAAATCAAAGCCTCTTAGTTCTTGAAGCCCAGAGGATTTTATTATCTTTCACAAAATGGAGAAAACAGTTTCTGATCAATGGTAGTGGAAAGGGAACTTTCCCAAGGAACTGGAAAGATTTAAGATGTGCTGGTTTTGGTTAAGTTCTTTCAAGGATGTTGTTTTTTTGGTAGGGCTTTGTTTTGTTTTTGTGTTTTTGGCTTCTAGAGCTGTTACAAGATTAGTTCTCAGAAGACAGGGCACTGTGTATCTATCCAAGGTTGCTTTTATATCTGGTGGGATCTGAACCTTTAGGCTTTCCATGGGAATGCCAAGCCCCAAACCCTTGTCTCTTCATGTGACCTGCCACTGGACCCAGCCCCAAAGTCTCCTCCCGCTTCCTTCTCTCTGCCATATACAGTTCCTGTTGCCAGATGGAGAGGTAGTAACCGTGATAGCAGTTTAGGTTTAGAGAGATTTATAAAGGTGCCGAGCTTCCCCTGGATGATGTTCCTGGGTCGGGCACAGTGGACACGGCCTCAGAGACATGGCTGCAGATTGAATAGAGGCTGGGATGCCTCCCTGTACACCGTTGTCTGGGTGGCCCTGTGTGTTTGCTCCAAGCAGCAGTCAGCAGTGCAACTGAGCACAAATGAATCCCCCGAATGTTTTCAAACCTAAAGTCTCAATCCCTTTTGGTTCAAATTCTAGGGGAGAGTTGGAGCCAGTTGTGATTTTTTTGAAAAAATAAAAAATTGGTTCACCCGTCTGTCAGAGCCGCCAAGAAATATTCACACAAGTGGGACTATCCAAAAAAATGAAGGGTAGCTGTTTTCCAAGACTGATCTCTGGAACTCTCTCCCTCCCCTTGCTCAGAACCACTTCCTCTCCTCAAATCTCACTTTAAAACCTTCCTGTTTGCTTTAGCCTATGACTGACTCAGGCCCCATTCATCTTTCTTTCCTCTCTCCTCATGACCACATCCTTCCACTCTCCCCTCATCATCCACTGTGAGAACACTCCCCCGCCTCTTTCCTCCCTCCATTTTCCAGCCCCATTGCCTGTTACCCTGCAATGACAGCAGGTATGCGGGGGTCCCTTGCTGGCCTGCAAGAGTCACCTCCCCATCCAGACATGTTTGTGAGCATGAAGGTCCTTTGCATGGGTGCCTGTTCCTTTGCCTGGTTCTTGGAGGAAAAGATAATGAATTTCAGTGGTACTTCTGCCTATAAAGGGACTTTGCAAGGTTTATTTCAGGAGTTACAGATTCAGAAATGGAGAAGCAGAACACCAAGAGACCTTGTAATAGACCAGCAAAGATACCAATTCCCCACTGTGTTTCCCTTGAGATACTTAGGTAAATCCTGAAGGAGAGATGAGGATAAAACAGGCCAAACTGGAGCTGTTGTTTTGCCTCCAGAATAGAATTCTAATTGTCTCAACTGAGCTTCTTATTTCCCCCAAGTAATGAGAAACGTAAATTCTTTAGCAAAGTTCCAAGGCAAGATTGACCCTGGGAAAACATTCGCAGCATAAGCTCAAGTGTTTGAATTCTTTTTGTTCCAGTTGTGGACTCAATACTTTCTAATCACTGTGGTTTCAGTTGTGTTTTCTGAACAACAGGCATGCTGTGGGTTTTCCCATAATGCATTTCTGTCCTCCATTCCAAGATGGTGCCTTTTCCCACAAACATGGAGGCAAATTGGTCTGTTCCCATTCTCTGCAGGGACCTCATTGCTGGCTCCAAAAGAAATGCTTCCAGAACCAAGCACCCCAGATTTTATCTGAGAAGCCATGTTCTTGTGTCAGTTTTGATCTTATTACAATAATAACAGCTGCCATTTTCCTACCACGTTATTGTTTCCAAAGCACATATTTACTTGCTTGTGATGTACATCAGGCAGGTGTGAATGTTTCTGTTTTACACTTAAAGGACTAAGGTTGACATGACTTGTCTAAGGTCACAGAAGTTGAGTGGTGGGGTGGGTATTCACATGAATATTCTTTAGAAACCACAGCCCAGCTGTGCACAGCAGCTCATGGCTGTAACCCCAGCACTTTGGGAGGCTGAGGAGGGCAGATTGCCTGAAGTCAGGAGAGTTCGAGACCAGCCTGACCAAGATGGTGAAACCCTGTCTCTACTAAAAATACAAAAATTATCTGGAAAAAAAAAAAAAAAAAAAAAAAAGAAGATTACAGAAGCCTGTAATCAATCCCAGCTACTTGAGAGGCTGACAGGAGAATCGCTTGAACTTGGGAGGCTAAGGTTGTAGTGAGCTAAGACCGGGCCATTGTACTCTATCCTGGGCAACAAACCTGAAACTCCATCACACACACACACACACACACACACACACACACACACAAAGAAAAGAAAATGAAAAAAAGAAACCATAGCCCAATCAGAGGCATCCCCAGGTGAGAATACACATCCAGTGTCTGGAGAGGATTTCCATACCATGAGTGATGCTAACAGTACCTCGAGGGGGCTTTCCAGGGGATGGTGGGCTTTTTGCTTGATTTTTGGTAGCAGATCTTTTTTTAAAAAAATCACACCTGACTTATTAAAAAACTTGAAAGTGAGTGAGTCAGTATTACCCATGCTCACCCAAACAGGTGGCAGAGTAATGGAGCTCAGAACTGCGCCTCTGTTTAAGACAACCTGAGATGAAGTCTGGAACAGTTAATTCTGCCTTGTGAAAAGCAAGTAATGAAAAGCATGTTTTTACTCAAAACCTGGAAAAACAAATAAAAAGCAACTGCCCAACCTCCCTTCCCTAATTTTTGAGGGAGATGTAGAATGTAAATATATATGTCTGTAAGTTTGTATTTAATTGTGTATTCATTTTTCTCCTTCACAGGGTCTTCTCTCCGAAGGCTAGTGGCTGGACCTGCATGTGGATGGCAATTCAGGTCCAGTTTCTGAGATCTTGGACACCAAATGATTTGGGGAACTGGATAGGGAGAGAGTTGTCAGCACCGATGCTGAGGCTGTGAGAGCCATTTCTGAGTGGAGGTGAGGAAAAAGGGAGTGAATGACCATGAGGGTCGTTGCGTGGTGCCTCCAGACCACACCTGGGAATGGTGACTTGGGAACTGGCTGACATGTTTATTTGGTGTGAGGTCAACTACAGCCCTGAGGGCAATAACATGATCCTCATAAAACAGACCCCCCAGGCTGGGCCTCAGCCTGCTTGCTGCCAAACAAGGGTGGTGACCTAATAAATGAGACATGGCTGTCAACTCTCTATAAATGGTGGGTTCGTTCACTCCGTGGATGACACAGCCTCTTTGCCCTTCTGTGTCAGTCCCGTTGATTGCTTTTAAACTACCTTCTTGCTTTGTGCTGCTTCTTTCATATGAAAAGGAAGGGAAAAGAGACTTAATTTCCATGCCCACTAACCACTCCAACAGAAGGCTTTGTGAAGAAGGAAGTAAAAGCTATAGGTAGGAGTTAGAAAAAACCATTTCTAGTTATAAGAAGAGCAGAAAAGACCTGAACTTCAGAGTGGACCACAAATGAATATGAATTAGTAACACAGATCTCTTTTCAAAAGCCAACACGAAATGAGGCTGTGTGTTTTGCAAAAGCAGCTGTTCTTGCCACTGGGCTTATGCTTGTCATTCTTTCATGTGTCACAGCCAGACCTAGGAAATTCCCTGGAAAGTCCCCTCCATCACATGTCTGCAGTTTTTCCATTTGAGTGTAATTTTGTTGGACCTTGAAAGACTTTTTGATCTTTGGGAAGCTCCTATTACTAAATGGATCTTTCTGCAGGAAGGAGACAGAGGAGAGAGGTGGACTAGGAGATGGGAGCCTGGGTCCCAATTTCAGTTCAACCATTACCAGCCAGGCAGCTTAAGGCAAGTCTAGTCATTTCCTTTGCCTCAGTGGCTCTCTGTAAAATGGAATTCTATGAGGATGATGAAAGTAAAAACATTTGCCACTGTGCTTGTTAGTGCTCAAGAAATGATTCCTTCCTTCCTGCCTGCCTGCCTCAGTTTTCCATCTGTAAACAAGAGATTCAACTAGAATATCTTTGAGGCCCTTTTAGCTCTAACACTCTGTGATTCTGTTGGCAGCACCTTGAGAAATTTACAAACACCCAAGTGAGTCTTAATCTATTAGATCCCATTCAGTTCTAATAGTGTTGTGATTTTGACTTTGTAGCATAACTTTTATTTTCTCTCTTCCTGATGTGTTATTTATATATTCTATTTAATAGTTTTTGCTTTTTAAAGTTGCCACTAATTCTTTGTGGAATAAGAAAAAAGCATAAGTAACTGGAAGAAAGAATGCATTAGCCGAAAGCCAATGAATGATAGATAACAGTAATGCTAATATAATACTACTGCTAATAAAAATAACTCCCTTTATTGAACACTTACTATGTGTGAAGAACTGTGCTAAGCACTTTATAAACATTGGGTCATTTAATCCTCACAGTAACCCCAGGGAGCCATACTTTTCATCTCCATTTTACAGGTGAGGAGACTGAGTCTTAGAGCTATCAAGCAACTTGTCCATGGTAAAGCTGAGCTGCAAATTCAGGTTGGGATAACTTGGAGCAGTGGTTTGCTGGCAAATAGGCACTCAAAACCAAAAGCAAAACTAGAACTCCAAATTCCTGGTTTGCAGCATTTACTGATTTTCATGGTATAAACCCTCCCACTTTGGCTGAATTCAAGTTACCAACAGTTTAAAACCAGCTCAAAAATTTTGAAAAGTACCTCACTGCTGGGGAATACCAGGAATTGTACAATTCACTGTCTTCATTTTAACAATCCACTCTTGCAAGCCAGTCGGAGCCAACCCCAACACATCCCAGAGAGAACCTGTTTATGACCACTAAACTACACTGTCTCTTTGTATCACAGGCTGGAGCTAGGGATGAAAAAAACAAACCAAAAAACAAACAACAATAACAACAACAAACAAGAAAGGGGAGATAGTTATAGTTATGGACAGAGAACATAAGGAGATTTTGCAGCAACATTGATGGAGCTGGAGGTCATTGTTCTAAATGAATTAATGCAGGAACAGAAAACCAAATATTGCATGTTCTCATTCATAAGTGGGAGCCAAACACTGAGCACACATGGACATAAAGAAGGGAATAATAGACAGGACAACTTGAGGGTGGAAGTTGGGAGGAGGGAGTGGATTGAAAAACTAAGTTTATTACTTGGGTGACAAAATAATTTGTATACCAAAACCTTGAGACATGCAATTTACCTATCTAACAAACCTGCCCTTGTATGCTCTGAACCTAAAAGAAATGTTGGAAAGCAAACAAAAAGAAAGTAAGGAGATGACAAATTCATTCATTCACTCCTGCATTCATTCATTCCACAAAGGCTTTTTGGGTACCAGCTAAGTACCTGGACTTGCTGTATGCACTTTGGATATAGACATGAGTAAGATGAGCAGGTGACCAAGCCTAAAGAGCCTGGAGTGTGTTGGTGAGAGAATGACGTGCACACAAATGATCGAGCACATGATGTGTAGAAGTGTGTGCATGAGTCCCCAGGAACCCAGCGAGGGAGGAATTAATTCTACCTGGAGATCCTTAAAGGATGGAGTTCCAGGTGACACAAATTTTGCTTCCTTTCCAATTTATGGGAGAGTTTCCCTCACTAGAGACATGTGCTCAGCTTAGCCTCAACATTTTGGAACTAAACAGAGAAACCAAAGATGGGCCAGAAGAGGAAGAATGATGCAGAAAGTTTGCTCCTTGGAGTTAGGGATGCTGTTGTGTCACCCCCATATTACTGACACCTGGTACCACAGAGTTGGCGCTAAGTGACTGTTTGTTGACTGGATGAATCACTGATGAATAACGATTTGTAAGCTCCAAGCGCCAAAGAAGGTTGTTTTTGGAAAGAAGACCCATGATAGCAGGAAAATGTGCTATGTGAGTAGTGATTCCTAAGCATTTAAGGAGTGATTTTCAAGTAATAGAGTAAGCAGAAGACACCACGCATGGGCAGAGACTCCAGATGCCCCAGGTGGAGCTAAAATGCTTGGAAGAGAGGAATGTCACTACCTGGCGTGCAGGTGGGGACAGCCTTGCTGGGGTTGGTCTGGGGATAGGGTAACTCTCTGGCTCCCACTCTGAGAAGCAAAAGGAGATCTGACCACAAGTCCTCAAGATGTGTTAACTTTCAGAAGACCTCACTGCTAGGGAATACCAGGAATTATCCAATTCACTGTCTTCATTTTAAAATTCTGTATGGGAGAAGCTAAAAAGTGAAGTTGACAGGTTTTAGGATATTTCATTTGCATTGGTTTGCTCTTCTAGTTCTTTGATTATCTGGGAGGAGGCTGCTGTTACAGAAAACCGAAAACCAGGGGTGATTCGAATATTCTTCCCTGAGACTTGACTGTTTCTATAAGAAGTGGATCTACATGTACCTTTTGGATATTATATTCCTGATGATAATCGATGCCTTATGTTCATTAGACAGTTCCTAGTTTTCAAAGACTTTCCCTATAATAACATTTACTTTATCCTCAAAACAGTCAAATGCAAAGGCCTCCATTTTACTAAAGGGGAAAGTATGACTCAAAGAAGTCAAGTGATTTACCTGAGGTCACACAGCTAAATTCTAGCAGAGCAAGGGCCCAAGATAGTAAATTCTAAATGCAGAGACCTTCTTCTTCTCCCAGTTTCCTGCCTGGCAATGCCTGTCTCCTGGAGTGAGCAAGTCTTGGCAGAGACACAACAGCAGCTACAAGTGGTCCTCCCGACCATTCCAGAACTTCTTCCAAAGTGAAACATTGAACCTGCCTGCCCCAGTTTCCCAGCCACCTCATGACTCGATGAGCAATTGCTTTAACTCTGACGAAATTAGGCCACCTTCAACCTAAATGTAACCTGTTTTCAGAGTGAGACCCTGCATGGAGGCAGCTCTTTTCCTGAAAGGATAACAAAAACATGCTTTTGTGTGTATTTCACTTGATGGAAAGGAATCCCCTGTGATGCCGTTTTTTCCCCCTGAATTCTCCCAAGTCCAGAATGTATCCAAGTTTCCAATATTATCTCAGAAAAGCCACTCATCTATGAAGATGGCCGCATTGTCTTCCAGCTCGGTAGACAGGGTGTGTGTGAGAGAGAAGGTGAGGGGGTGGGAATAGGGGTGTGGGGAGAGGGCAAGGGAGGCCGAGGGCAGAGGAGGAAGACACAAGAGGAGAAAATGTGTGCAGATAAATGCTGACAAGAGAAGGAAAGAGACAAAAGGGCCAGCCCTGACTCTGGGGTCCCATCTGCCAGGGACACTTTCAGCTAATTCTTTTTAGGGCCTGTCAAGGTCTGCCTGGCAAGCTGTCACTTCTCATCACTTGGCTCTCACTGAGCATCTTTGTGTCATTACTGTCATGAAGAGGCCTGGCAACTGGCAAAGAATTTCCTGGGGCGCTACCTGATCCACCATTATTCGCCTTTTATCATCTTAGCCGAGTAGTTAGGCCGCTGTCAGAGGTAATGGAGACCATACCACTAAGAAAATTGGCCGTAATTTATTTATCAATTGTTTCTGTATACCACAAAAGCGGCCTTCTACTTTACGGCTGGGTCTAAGGTATTTGAGAGCCCCCGAAGTTCATGGTTTTCCGGTATTCTAAGTTCTACTTATGGCCTTTCCTGTAGATGACACACAACACCGCCCTTGTGGCTTGCAGTCGGTTTTCTTCTTTGCTTTCTTTAGTCACAAATCATCCTGAGGCATCCCTTAAGTGCATTTGTATTGTTAAGTGCACCGGCTTGATTTGGTGTTAATTCAATTTGAGTGCCCTTAATATCTTGCGGGGGTGATGCAATGCAGGCTGCCTGTACCTTGTAAAATCGGGTCCCAGGTCTGCCTGCGAGCAAAGCACCTTTCCCATAGCCACTTACCAAAGTTGCTGATAAAATTTTCATAAGGGAACCTTTTTAGTCTGACCCTATTGTGTTATTCTACCATTAAGTCTCAGAGAACTGGGCTGGCTTCTAGTGACAGCTTATCACATTCTCCATTATTGCTGCCTGCCCGGAGAGCTGGCTGGCTGTGTGTAGTGCAAGCTCCCTCCCTCCTGACAGCTTCTGGGCCATTCTGGGAAAAGCTTGTGGGCCAGCACCTCAGGGCTAATGGGAGATTGTCTCTCTATGGGTGCCAGAGAACTGAGCTGTCTTCCTGATGAGCTAGTTCCTTTCACCTTGGAAAGCTCGAGGGGCCCTAAAGGATGAGGAACCTGAGTGATAAGAAAGGGAGCAGTGAAGGGTGAGCTGAAGTGGAGGAAGAGTTACAAAGCACTTTCCTTAAAACAGCACAGAATGCAGCCAAGACTATGGCAGCACCACTGTGGCACACAGCTTGAGGCAGAGGATTAGACCAGGTATTTGTCTTTGAAATATTTGCCTTAGAAACCTGGTGACATTATTCACTCAAAGAGAACTCCAAAATCGTGAGCCAGTTGTCCCTGGGTTGGCATCTGAACTCAGTGGCTTATCTGCTTTGTGACCTTGATCAGTTTTCCCATCTGTGAAATAGATTTCTGTGTATGTATGTGGGGGAGTTGTGTGTGTGTGTGTGTGTGTGTGTGTGTGTGTGTGTGTGTGTGTGTGTGCTGATAAACTAAACACATAAAGACCACCAAAAATATGGCTATCTTAGAATCCAGGAGGCCTGCAAACGTCAAGATAAGAAAGCGTGTTCAGACAGTGCAGAAATTATCTGGATACCAAAGATGAGAAAGAGGTAAGTCTAGAAACTTGGTCTTCTGATCCTTGACCTAATCTAAGTCCTTTCCATCTCTCTCACTGTCTCCTCAATGCTGTCCATGGACATCAGGAGCTTGAGTAGATTTGGGGTGCACCAGGCTACTTTGTACTTCCTTGATGACAAGATTTCTTTCTTTCTTTTTTTTTTTTTTTTGAGACGGAGTCTCACTCTGTCACACAGGCTGTAGTACAGTAGCGTGATCTCGGCGCATTGTAATCTCTGCCTCCTGGGTTCAAGCAATTCTCCTGCCTCAGCCCTCAGAGTAGCTCGGACTACAGGCATGCGCCACCATGCCCAGCTAATCTTTTTGTATTTTTAGTAGAGACAGGGTTTCATCATGTTGGCCAGGATGGTCTCGATCTCCTGACCTCATGATCTGCCCGCCTCAGCCTCCCAAAGTGCTGGGATTACAGGTGTGAGCGACCACGCCCGACAAGATTTCTTAACTGCAGACTAACCTCTTCTAGGTCACTCTTCCTTGTTTTGTTGGCTGTGTCTGAGGAATGGCTTAAATCTGTCCAACAATGTGAGCATTGCCCCTGCCTGTCTGCTGCGTTGGGTGAAAAAGCATGGTGGTCTGATAAACAGAACTGAGAGATGCTCTTTCAAAAGAGCATTTTAAAATTATTGCTCACTGTAGATGTCACAAAAGTATAGATAAAGTGCAAATACTACAGCAAAAGGGAAAAATCACCTGCAATGCCACCTATAACTGCAAAGTCCGGCCCTGGGTTTTCTTCCTCTTTTTCTATGCGCACACATGTGCTCACTTCTTCACCTGCTTGCTCTCTTCAGTATACTGTGATTCTGGGTTCAAACTCTGGCTCCACCACTTGAGCAAGTTATTTAACTTTTCCAGTGTTGTTTCGTCATCTGTTAATTTGGCTTCATGATGGAACCTTCCTCAGCATGGATGTTAAGAGAAGCAAATGAGTGAATCTACGTAAATCATGGTGCCCGGCACACAGTCAACATTGTACAGAGATTCCTTTAGGATGACGATTATATGCCACAGAAACCCGGGCTCATATGATGTATTCTGCCAGAGGTACAGTTTTTATAGGGGCAGTTTCTTTGCTCACACTCAGCTGCTAGACTCTAATGCTTTCTTAAACTGGTCACTCAAACGGTCTCAAAGTCAGGAGGAGTCCCGCCCACCTCCTGGTTCAGCACGCCATGGTGAGCATCGTGTCTTCATCTCCGAAAAGGTCTGGTAGAAGCTAACACCCAGCAGCCTGATTCCTGGAGGGGTTGTTAGACCCATTTTATAAAAGGGAGGATTAAGACTCAGCAGGTCTTCAGGCACCTGAGGTGGACTTCCCTGCCCCATGTAAGTGACTGGGCCACTCCCTGGCCTGGGAATACACTTTTATTACACTGGAAATGTCAGCCCACATGTAGCCAGGAGTACATTTAAAATAACAAGAAAAGACTGATTCTCAGAGAAAACATCTCATGAAAAAAAAGCTCTGAGTGGCTCGGTATATGTGTGTGTGTATGCAGATATGTGTGTGTATTGCCATTTTGGTGTTTTTGAGCATCTTTTTGTGAGATTCAAAAATGCTGGGAGTGAAAAATGATCATTTCAAACCAGACTGGGCCAGGTAGTATCATCAATCAGGAAGGAAGATCAGAGTCCAGTGGTGTACATGTGCATATGCGTGTGCACGTGTGTGTGCGTGGAGACCATATGCACGAAGAAGGCGCCAGCATGTGAGCATCTCGGGGTGAGCAGGAGGAGCAGATGTGGGCCCGAGGAAGGGAGTAGGTTTTGATGAAATATTGGCTAACGCTTGGGGCACCAAAGGAGAAGCAGCTCTGGTCAGGGAACTGTGCTACATTAGAATTTATAATAGATTAGCTTAGCTGCCCCTTGATCTTCAAGGGTATTTGGGGAGCTGAGGACGAGGCGTTTCTGCCTTGATTTTCACAGTGAGAGGAAACCTCTGGAACACTATTCCCAGCCTTTCCTTTTGCACAGCCTAAGGCGGTGAGAGCTTGCTGTTCACACCCCCACTCAGGTCATTTGAAGGAGGCTGACAGTGCCCAGGAATGCTGACATGCTTCAAAACATCACACACAAAAGAACCCACTCAGATTCCTAAGGGGAGTTGCTGTCGGCCCTTCCCAAGCTGGATTCTAACATTGGATGTGATTGCCAGGGCTCCCCTCCCACAGCAGGGGCACGAAATCCATATTCATTCTGTCCGTCTGCCAGACTCTCCTCTCCCTGTCCATCTGTCTGTCTGTCTGTCTGACTCTTCCTTGCTCTCTGAGGGTGTGTGCTCTCATGAAAAGGAGAGCATGCAGGGATGTTCCAGATGAGCTGCTGCCAGCCATGTAGCTTTAAACTCCAATGAGCTGAAGCGGCCGGGAAAGAAAGAGCGAGGGGTGAAGTCTGGTTTGATGTCTTGGCACACTGGGGAGATGATTCATATAACATGAGCCCCTCGGGGTCCGTGGTTAAATCCCAGCCTAACATCCCCGGCCGGACTGGAACTCTGAAGTCCAGCCAAGGAGTGTTACTGGTCCTGCCTCGGCAAACAATTGGTGGGTCAGAGGCAAAGGGCAGGGGAGGAGTGATTTTTCACTGGAAAAATTACCTGCTGGGAAGGAAGGAATCATATTATGTGTATGGTGGGGACATCCAGCCAGGGGGGACCTGGCTCTCACATTACAAGCTCCCTTGCAGAAGCCAGAGGGACTTTTTATTGTCAGTGGGGCCTGAGGGCCCAGCAACAGTGGCTCTGGCCTGGTTCTGGCAGGCTGGAGAAGGGGTAGGGGGCTGTGAGCTGGGCTCTGGATGCCAGGGTGGGTGTGAGGAAGGAGGGAGGCCGGGGATGGGCATGACTGTCTTCAGACTCACAAACTAAGGCAGGAGGAAGACAGAGGAGAGAGGAGCCACCTGGTTTCCTCTCTGGCCAAGCGCCATGGGGCCTCTATGGCCCCTACTTTGGCCTTTGCGTGACATTTAACATGTGTGGCCACCCACCTCCACCCTTGGCCTCTTAAATATCCTCTCCTCCTGGACCCACTCTCCCCCTCTCTCACAGCACTCATTCCCTTTTTATGTGGAAGTCATGTAACCCTGTTTCTTCAGGGGAAGCCCCTTTCCCAATGCTTAGTTAATGTGGGTTTGGATGGGAACTTTGGGGCTGGTTACCCAGGCCCGGCCAGAATGACTGGTTTAAGGAACAGCCCTGTGAGCCAGTGGGATCCAATCAGAGCCAAAGCTGGAACTTCTGTTGGAATTTTTGGGACAAGGAAGTTCCTTTTCAATTGGGGTTGATGAAATGAGAGGCTAAAAGCCTGGAGCTTCTGGGAGCCATCACAGTGAGAGAGGCTGTGCAAAGGCGAATCCACAGGAGAGAGAGGCAGAGAGAGGAGACGAGTTCCGATGGCATTGTTTGAGCCCTGAGACATCACAGCTGAGGTCAGGATCTACCCCTGGACTCTTCAGTCATGCTGCTAACCAAAACATCAACCCCTTTTTCCTCCACTGGGTCTGAGTGTTTCTGTTCCTGTAATTGTCAGCATTGTGGCTGTGTCAGCTCAAAACACCTTGTTGCCTGTCCCTGCTTGGGGTCCCCTCCTCCCCTCTCCACTGCTGATCTATGTCTTCCCCATAAAGCTGAGCCCTGGACCTTCAGTGTGTGCTCCTCTGTCCTTGCTCCCTCAGACTTTCCAGCCACTCCTGTGGTGTCAGCTGTGCCCTCTGTGGAATGGCCCCTCTCCTGCAGTTGTGTTTTTGCTTAGATCTTCTTGCCTGTCCCTGGTGCCTGGCCATCGAGAAAATATTCCCACATGAGCGTCATGCACGAGCACACGAGCACAGCTGGCTGAGGTCGGTATGTTCCTCCTGCTTCTTGGGAAGAGGAAGCTTCCCTTCCCAACCCTGGAATCCCATCCCCAGGGTTCAAAGTTAGAACTGTCTTTGATTCCTTCTTCTCTTTGTCTGGCCCCCTAGAGTGAATCATCACGAGGTCTTCCAACATTTCTCTTCTGTATATTGCTTTTTGCTTCATCCACTGCCATTCTCTAGTCTAAGAGCTCATTGGGATTCCCTAAAAGCCTCTTATTTCCCTTAAAATACCCATTTCAAACTGAATGGTTTGAATGGTTCAACCCATACCCCCCCAATTTAACTCCTCTAAATCCCTCTTTCCCCTCACAGCTCGCCTGAACAAACCAAATTCCTCACTGTTGCATATCATCACGTGCCTCCAATACTGGCTTTCATGAGGCGTGAGAGCCACAGGAGCATCTTACTGGAATACTAATTTGACTGCAAGAATTCTTAGAGTGTGGAAAGTATTTTTGCTAGAAAATAATTTAAAACTATTTTTATATTAAAGCAGACTGATCTTATAAGGTAGAATGCAAAGCTTATACAGTTTTTCTGAGATTGTAAAAGTCCACTTCCAGTCACCACCCAAGATTTCCAGACTTCCTTTTCCTCTGCTATTGGGTAGAAAGCTTGGAGAAGCACTAGCATGTTGAGATCAGTATAACCTCCTTGATTTGGTGTCTACCTCTCCTGGCCCTACCTTAACCTATGCTCCTCCTGGTCTCTCCTTATTTCCTGGAGGCAGGGAGCTCCTCTGGCTGATTTTTAAACTCAATACTTGTGTTCTCAACTCTGTTTCCTGCCACAGTCACCTTTTCCAAATGACCTCTGTTCTCCTTTTCCTTATCTCACCTTGAGTAGCCTCTGGAATCCACATCAACAAATGGATTTTTTGACAAGAGTCACTCCCTAGCTCAAAACCCTTAGAAAGTTCATATCTAGCTGTGGGATGAGTCGTGGCTCCTTCATATGGCACGCTGGTTCTTAGTTGATCTGGTTTCTGCCTAATCTGATGCTTTAGCCTCAACTCTTCTTGGGATGGCATAATGATCAAGAACGACTGGAGCGCCCCCAAAGCACAGTGCTCACTCTCACCACCATCCTGGTCCTCTCTATTCCCCTTTCTTTCTCGTCCTATTCATTAAGATGCAGCTCAGGCATAATACTTTTCTTGGCTGTCTTCCCTGAGATGCCCTTGCCCCCTGAGCAGAGCTACATCTTAGCATCAATCTTTCTTACCACTTTCTCTACTCACCAGATTGTGGGGTCCTTACATTCAAGAACTAATCACCTTTGTTATTCCTGGTATCTCTTGAAGAAATTAATTAATGAACAAATAAGAGATATCAGGAGACTCATGATTTAGTCTCTGTCCACATGACCTTGGGCAAGTCGCTTTACTTCTAAGCCTCTGTATTATTTTTTAGACAAATCTGTTTCATGCACACAATTTTTAAAAATTTCTATTTGCTGAAGGGCCCCTGGAAGCATCACTGGTTGCATAGATTAGAGCTGAAGACTGGGTCTGGGACTGAGGCTGCAAATAAGGAACTGGAGTCAGTGGAAGAGTAGGACCAAGGTAGCAACCAGGTCCTACCTCCTCCCCAGACTGGCTCAGCTTGCACAGAAAAGCATCCGTATACTCGGGTTTGGTGTAGGATCCCTGGGTAAAGGTCCACAGAGAGACAATTTTAGGTTAGGCACACATATTTTTATTCATATTATTCTGTCCCTGCCTGCAGGAAAGCTATTATGTTTTTAAATTCCAAGAGCTCTTACTTGCTTAAAGTTCCTTTTACAAGTACTCTGCTCTTGTTACATGGACATAGAATCTTCTCTTATCTCTCTCAATTATGTTGCTCAAAAACACAATTAATATTTGTTTTGTTCTCTGCCTTGTCTCTATGTCCTGTAAATTTCTTTTGCTCTCTACTGTTTAGGCTACCGGTTTTCCTTAAGTGCCAAGAATAGAAACCATTTATATTTATATTTATATATATTTAAGAATGAGGGACGAGAAGCTAATTGAGAAATCTATGTGCATGGTGGAACTCTTGGGTGGCAGACCTCACCAAATCATGATTTGGCAGCTGATTTGATAGAGGCCCCATGTCAGCATAGGTTGGTCATGAGTCAGGCACCGTTCTCACCTCCATGCTCAGCATCCCTGGGTTAGTCGTCCTTTTTTTTTTATTGTACTTTAGGTTCTGGGGTACATGTGCAGATTATGCAGGATTGTTGGATAGGTAGAGACATGGCAATGTGGTTTGCTGCCTCCATCCCCATGGGAATGCCTCCATTCCCATGTTATCCCTTCCCAACCTCTCCATCCCCTGCTGTCCCTCCCCTGGCCCCCCAAACAGACCCCAGTGTGTGATGCTCCCCTCCCTGTGTCCATGTGTTCTCATTGTTTAACACCTGCCTGTGAGTGAGAACATGCAGTGTTTGATTTTCTGTTCTTGTGTCAGTTTGCTGAGAATTATGGTTTCCAGATTCATCCAGTCCTCCTGTTTTAATTGGAGTTGTCAGTTTCTGTGATCCCCTGTCCTTCTAATTACCTGTCTGAGGTGAGGTAAACAAAGTAGATAAGGGACCAGACAGAGGGGCTTCAAAATTTCACTTAACCTTCTTGTCTTTGGTAGAGTATCTCACTGCTGCTGTCTGCCTTGCCTGATTCCGTAAGGCCAGAGCCCTTCTAGAACAATCTAGCCACAGTGCAAACTGCTTTTCTTTTGCTTGGATATGGGGTAGGTGAGTTGCTTAGTATAGCTGGGCTGGAAGAAAGGATGGGAGTTTCTACATTCTCCATATAAGGACTTTTAATCAATCCCCTTATTTTAGCCCCCCATTTTCTGAAATACCCATTGCTTCCAGTTACTGAGCCTTTCCAGTTCTTTGGTGCTTTAAACCTTGCTTCTTGTTGGTTTCCACGCCATCTACCACCATCCAACTAAGCTTTATATTCATCCCCTTTGATAAGCTGTCTCCAACAGCATTCTCTTTGTCCTGCTGGATATATGTCTTGAAAACTAACTGTACTGGCATTTTAGTGAAGCTTTATGAGGAGTGGGCAGAGAGAGAGTTAAGTGTACATTCCACCATGTTGAACCAAAAGTTGGGCTAATTTCCTATATTTAAATTTCCATTATTACTTTACAAAATTTCTTTGGATTCAGTTAGCATAATTCTGTGCCACTGAGTGTCCAGGGTACTAGAAGTACGTTGGTGACAACCACAGACAGTTTTTGCCTCACAGTGCTTACCATCTGGTGGGAAAGATAAAGAATTAATAGGAATTTTACAAATAAGAAGGGTGCTATGAAAGAACTAATACATTCAAGGCTTTGTGGAAGAGAGAACATCTCATCTAAGATGGCTTGGATAAGTAGTGGTTATCTAGAGAAAGATGTGGAGAAAGATATTCCAGGCAGAAGAACAACAAATATTAGGGTTTGAAAGTGAGAGAGTAAAGGCATACATGAAGAGTAAAAATAAACTTAAAATTACTGCAGAAAGCATTCCAGAGGGTAAGGAATGAAAAATGGGCTGGAGAGATGAGAAGGGACCAGATCCCATTAAGCTTCACAAGCCCTGATATTGGACTTTATTCTGAGGGTGGCAGGAAGCCACCAAATGTACAAAAGTACAAAAGTGACTAAATCATTTGTGCTTTTGGGTACGTGTTGAACTGTTTTCTGTTTCTCACAGTTTCATCATTGTTACTTTATACATGCTGAGTCTATATTATGAGGCACATATAATTTCAATGATGGTTACATGGTTCTTGCTTATTGTTCTTGATTTCTTTTACCTTGAATTCCATTTTACCAGATATTGAAATTCATACTCTCCTTCTCAGACTCCTCCTATGCAGATATTGGCATGTCTCCTGGGTTTCCTGTAATACTTTCTCTTTGTCTCTTCCTACTTCTGTTAGAGATGCTAATATTTCAGCACCCTAATTCATTGTTGGGCTGTAGCCTGTTGTATTTCTGCATATGTGTTCCTTGTTTCAACTGTTACTTTTTTGTGTAATTAAAATCACTACTCTTTTCTTTCTATTGATTTCCTGTTTTTTATTCATATTACCTATGTATAATCCCTTATCTCTTTGAAGGTATTTATTATGCTTATTTTAAAATCTTGATCTGTCTGTTACAATAGATCTGCTTCATGTAGTAAAGTGCTCCATTTGTTATCTTTTTTTTTTGAGACGGAGTCTTGCTCTGTTGCCCAGGCTGGAGTGCAGTGGCGCAATCTCGGCTCACTGCAACCTCTGCCTCCCGGGTTCAAGCACTTCTCCTGCCTCAGCCTCCTGAGTAGCTGCGATTACAACCTGATATCTTTCTAGTGGTTGACTTCTTATGGTCCTCAGTCTTTGGTCTATAAGGTTCCTTTAGGGGCAACAGCTACTGTACCTGATTAACTATGTTGACAAAGGAACTCAAATCCTACTCCTAAAGAGGAACGGGGTGAGCTCCAAGACATGGTGCTTCAGGTTTCAGAGAATGAGAGCTGACCACCTCAACTTTTTGTCCCTCTATCAGGCCACAACTTTAGTCAGGATCCTCCTTTAAATGCTTTGAAAAAAGCAACTTAGGGAGGAAATAATCTCTATGGATAAGTTTTTCAAACTCTAGTGGCAACCAGTTAATGGGTCATGCAATCAATTTAATGAGTCAGCCAGCATTAAAGAGAGAAATAGCACAGCATAGCATGGCATAGCATAGGTTGAAATAGAGGGCATCCCACCAGTAAGCATATTGTTTTATGAAACTTTCGTGTATATATACTGAGTCATCACATAAAATGTACTACTTATTGCAAATGATAGACAAAATCAGTTTGAAAACAGTTTTTGACTGTGATCCACCAATGCAGAGGGTGTGTGGGTGAGTGGGTGTGGAGGAGATAGAGGGGTGAACAGTCTGGCCCGATACACCAGTCAGTTGATTCTTCTCATCAGCTCTTTACCCTGCAGGGCTTGAGCGTTGCTCTACTCTTCTGCACCTCACACCTACCATCTGCTGATGCTGCTAACTCCTTTTCCAGCATGGGACAGGTAATTATCCCCAAGAAGTTACGTGGACAAGAGCAGAACTAAGAGCTTTCCCTCAACCTGTCCTCCATCTGTGCACTTGGTTGGAGCACCCCCTGTCCTGGGTTTTTAGTCAACCAAAGGGTTCCCCACAGTTTCTATTTGAGTCCTCCAGATCCAAACTTCCTTCTCATTTTTGCTGCTCTTCCAGGTTGATTGTGTGGGAGGGAGCTGAGAGCCCAGGCTTGCTTTTATCTTTCAGAAGCAGAAACCTTACCTGCAATCCAGCTTCCAGCTGCAGTGGTCCTGTGCTGAGCTCCTTAAAGTCCCATGCTTTTGGCAGCCTTCTCTCTGCGCTGCCCAGCCCTTCCCTCGGCACATCCTCGTGCTGATTTCTTTCCTCTCCTCCATGCATTATCTGTTTTGACTTCTGCCTTTGCCTGTGACTATTAGAAACCTCAAGCCCCAGCCAGCAGGAAAATTTATAGCTAAACAATGACATTGTTGAAACCCTGACAAGTCCACTCTGGTTAATGGTTCTGAAAATATAGGAGAGGTGTGAACAACTAAATCTATTAGGCTCCATATTGTGAGCCTGCAAAGACAGACTTGTAGAACCTGGTAGTTGATGGAAATTTCTCATTGTTCTTTTCCTCCCATGTTATTGTTCTAAATGCTAGACTTGCTCCACATAGATTCATTACCTGGAGAATTGCTTGGATATTTGGATAATCATCTTCTAAATAGTTTCCTTTTTAGGAAATGTACACATAAATATAAAATGTACTACTTATTGCAAATGATAGACAAAATCAGTTTGAAAACAGTTTTTGACTGTGATCCACCAAGGGAAAACCCTTTCGTCTTATGATTTTTTTGGAACTTAACCAAGAACAATGCAACAGGCAGGCAACCAACTGAGAAAAAAAACACACAGTGGTGGGTTACATTAGGAAATTATCATATATTAGATGCAGGTGGGATTCCTCAACTTCCTAGTCTGGTGGAAAGCTTTTAATAAAGCAGCATGAGGAAGGAGTGCTTTTGAAGAGGTGGTGTCATGGAATCTCGGGGAGGAAAAGAGACAGGGAGCTCAGTGGTCAAAAATCAAACCCTGTGCTGCTGCTGGAAAGATAGGTACATGGTGGGCAAGAAGCCATGGGTAACTTGAAGAATGGGACCCTTGCCTTGGGTATCAAATTATTTGTCCCAATTCTCTGGTCCCTTGTAGTAGCATTATACCTGCACACCCTTGCCATGACCTTGCCATGACAGGTGGAGGATACTTCCCTGTGCCTTGACTTTAGGCTTGGCCAAGGGAATTGCTTTGGCCAGTGGGATGCTAGTGGATGTGATGTGAGATTGTGCTCACTCTCTTGTGTTCCTGCCTTTTTTCATGAGAAGAAAACACCTGACGCAAGTGCTTGTCCAGAGAAGATGGGAGACAGGTGGAGGAAATCTAAATGCAGCCCACAGGTTGGAACCAACCTCAACTTAGCTTAAGTTCAGCCTACATCAACAGCCAAACCCCTCCCAACTCATAGATGTAAGAGGGGGAAAAAAGCCTTTTGCTGCTTTTCATTGAGATTGTTTTTGTGTGTGGTTGTTTGTTATGCAGCATGCCTGACTGATGCATTCCCTGAACAGGGTTGCCCTTGGACAAATCGGGGAGGCATACACTTCTCTTTTCTAAAAGGTTGATCCCTGAACTTAAGAAGAGGAGATGGTTTCAGTGCCCAGGAAAAATCTAAACTGTTGCTTTCTGTGGGAAGATGTTGGAAAAGTATATAGATTTCCATTTATAAAATGAATAAAACCTAATATATGGTATGATGGTTATAGTTAATAATGTATTGTATACTTGAAATATGCCAAGAGTAGATCTGAAGTCACATGCAAACACTCATACAGATTCACAAAGGTGAGGGATATGTTAATGGCTTGATTGTGGTGACTTCACAGTGTATATATACGTCAAAACATCATATTTTACACCTTGAATACATCCACTTTTTGTCAATTGTACCTCAATAAAGCTGGGAAAATAAATGACCAATCCAAAGGCAGCCCTTCTCTCCAAGGTGTGAGTCTAGAGGGCAGAGCAGAAACGCAGCCTCCAGCCCTTGCTGAGGCACGGCAAGGAGAATTGAGGATGGGGTCTAGTGACAACAGGGAAACCGCATTTCAAAACATTGCTTACAGTGGGAGGTTGAAGGGAAAGCCACTGGCTGATCTGCATGCAATCATGCCAAGAAAAAGACAAAACATTCTAAGCACATTTATGGTCATGGCTTGGTTAAGAGTGAGCAGAAAGTCCACCGGGCCTCTGATGATGGGGCTTTCCAATCAACACTGGAAGTTTTAGTGATTCAATTTCACAGATACCAGGAGTCGATCTTCAATACTTAGCACTGTGCTAAACAAATAGGCAATGTTCAAGAAATCGACTTGTGATTGATAGATTATTAGGAAGCCTAAATCTAATCATAGCACCACTGTTAATTAATTACATGACCCCAGCGTAAAAGCTTAACCTCTCCGTTCCCTCGCATGGAATAAGCATGATATCATTTGGTGCCCCTGGCCTCCATAACTGTTCAAAGGGTAGGATGAGATGAAGGTGGAAAAAGTCTGCAGTGGTTCAGAAGTGACAGGTTGTTCTTCTTTCCCCACAGGTACCACTATTTTGGCTGTTTTGTACTTGCGGAGCAGAAAGAATGCTAAAGCAGGAATGCAGGTGATTCTGAAAGTCGGCCTTGAAGGGATCACCACTAGATATTTTCCCTTATGGTCTCTGCAGGACAATAGACCAAGGAGGTAATGGTAATATTGCTCTGACTTTTACTGCTCTAACTTAAGGCCAAGTTAGATTCCTGGATTAAGAAGTCAAGCTTTTTACTGCACCCTAAATTGAATGGTAGGAGTACTTATTTGACCAATCATTGTTTTGTAAAAGCAGATCCTCAGTGCTGCATTGTAGGACTAAAACCAGCAACATGTCTAATCCATGGGTCATCTTCTGAAAGATCCCAGTGGCCTGGTGTTATGGTTTGAATTGTATCCGCCCCCAGCTCCAATTCATATATGGAAGTCCTAATCCCCAGTACATAGAATGTGACGTTATTTGGAGCTAGGGTCTTCACAGACATAATCAAGTTAAAGTGAAGTAATTAGAATGAGCCCTAATTTAATACACCTGGTATCCTTATAAAGTGGAAAATGTGGAGACAGGCATCCACTTAGAGAGAACACCATGTGAGGATGAAGGCAAAGATTAGGTGATGCATCTGTAAATCAAAGAACACCAAAGATTGGAGTGAGTTGGCAGAAGGTAATAAGCAAATAAACAAAGAACACCAGGGCCGGGCGCGGTGGCTCACGCCTATAATCCCAGCACTTTGGGAGGCCTAGGCGAGTGGATCATCCTGGTCAACATGGTGAAACCCTGTCTCTACTAAAAATACAAAAAAAAAAATTACCTGGGCATGGTGGCGCATACCTGTAGTCCCAGCTACTTGGGAGGCTGAGGCGGGAGAACTGCTTGAACCCAGGAGGCGGAGGTTGCGGTGAGCCAAGATCGCACCATTGCACTCCAGCCTGGGTAACAAGAGCAAAACTCCATCTCAAAAAAAAAAAAAAAAAAATTGGAGAGAGACCTGGAGCCGATTCTTTCTTGGAAGGAATCAAATATGCCAACACTTATCTTTTGGACATCTAATCTCCAGAGCTGTGAGACAAAAATTCTATTCAAGCCACTCAGTTTGTGGCACTTCGTTAAAGCAGCCTTAGCAACCTAATATACATGGAATCTCTGTTTATGAAAAAGCTGTTTTTTTGTATGAATAGCAAAGACTTACACAATGCTTACAGTTTAGCAGGCACTGTCCTAGGGACTTATATTAACTCCTCTATTCCTCATAAGAGTCCTAGAAGGTAGCAGCTCATAGTATCCTCATACTGCACATGAGGAAACTGAGGCACGGAAGGAGTCAATAACCTACTCAGAGTTACCATGTCACTGTGTGACAGAACCAGAAACCTTCCATGCTTGTGGTGTAGGGCACTTCTTGTGGCGTCAGCTTATTCTTACAAAAAGCTGAAATCTGCTGCCTTGGAATAATAGGAGCGACTTTATTTTCTGCTTTATAGGATGGCCTCTCTGCTGCATTTACACTGTGGCTTCTGGAGCCTCTACCCTCCCAGGTACTCTCCACTGAGTACCTCCTACTTTGTCAACATCACCATTAATTACCTCAGTGATCCAGAACAAAGGCAGGTCCCCAGATGTGGTCTGATTCAACTGGAAAATGGTCTAAATATTATAGTGATCTAGAATCTATAATCTAAATATTCCATTTATTTTTTAGAAGTTACATTACACTGATGATCACATATTCAATTTGTGGTTAACTAACAGACCCAATCAAAATTCACGGCTATTTCAGAGAAGATATCCCTGTGTCTATGCAGGTAATTTTTTCTCAACTGAAGTAGTAGACTTTGCATGTGTCCCTAATCATTTTCCTGGTTCTCCCCAGCCCCAACATTTTAGGCTGTCAAAATTATTTGAATCTTGATTCTTGATGTATAGCCATGTATATAGTGGACTTCTTCATTGGGATGTGTTGTGTGAGCAGCTAGTATTCTGGGAAGTTATATCATTGCTACCTAATTCAGTAACTTAAGCCAAGCATTTGTCTTCATGATGTCATTTTAGGCAACAGTTTTTATGTGTATGTATGGCATCTGTGTGTATATGCCTATTGGTATTTGTATGATATTCCAAAAATTTAAAACTCAGTTTGCCCATAGTTCTTTTTTATTTTTGTTAAGCTTATTAATTATTTTCTACTATTTTTTCTCTATCTGCAAAATAGAAACATTGAATCATGTTCAGATCAAAAGGCCATGCCTTATTCCTGGCTTGATCTAACTAAGATGAGCACTATTGTATTGTCTCCTCAGTGACCCTCCTAGGGTGATGCAGCAAGTCAAAAATTCCAATGTATTCACCCTTCATGAGATCTTGGAAGATCCTTTCTTACGAGAAATGTTTTCCAGCCTGAGAGAGAAAGGAAGGCTAAATCAGTGTTCTTAGTGGTTAACCTAGGACTCTGGGATTCTTTACACATCTTTGGCTCTGAGTCCTTATCTAGTAGAAATACTGAGTCCCAAAGCCACCTCAAATCTCCTTCTTTTCCATGGTGGGTGACTTTTGTCTTCTTGAAGGCATTTGGGCTTTTCTGCTGCCCCCCAGCTGTGTCTCTCTGTCCACAGTCAGTAGCTACTGCTTCTATTTTTGTTGGTGTGTGGCTGTCTTTGTTTCTAGTGATTTTATAGTTACCTAACAAGCTCTGATAAAGTTTCATCTGCCTATTAAGTTTATTTGCAGCCCTCTCTCTCATGGAACTTAGAATCCATTTTCCTGGGGCTGGGTGGAAGCACATAGGCTTACACTTAGACACACTCCTTCCTGCGAGTAGTGGGCCACTCTCCTACCCAAATTTCAGGAACACCATTAGAGCCAACATTCTTCTCATCACTTCTGGGAAGTCCAGGGGGTTCTAGCATGGACATTGTCAGTTACTTTCTAGCATCAATTCTCCCTTTCTTTCTTCCTAATAGAACCCAGATTTTCTGTGGATATTCAACCCTTATACCCAATGCAGCTCAATAACTCAAGAAAGTTTGATCAAATCTCTCAGAGGTGAGTCTGGATGCATCCAAGCTATCTCCCTTATTGGTCAGGGCTTAAGACAATTCATGCTTGATAGTTCCCTGACAACTATTGGTACAGGAGTGGGCATGGGAACTCATTGGTCAAGTAAGACTGAAGGGGAGAATTTTTATTCTGTGGTTAGGAGAGTGTTTGTTTCTTGCTCACTGCACATGAACAAGAAAAAATATAGTTCTAGATGTGGTTGACAGTCAATTGTATAATACAGCTTCTGAGGTAGGTTTGCGTGGGGAAAACTCAGATTTTCAATGTTGAAATGTTGGCTGTGTTTGTATAATGCAACTAAAATGTTTACTTCTTATTGATTAATTAAAAAAAAACCCAGGACAGAGATGCTCACTGCATCCTCAGGTGACTCTTCTCTACTGATCTAATATTTTATTCCAGTTATTTTACCTGAATATTCTACCTGCCTTAACTAAAAAGTAGAAATAGTCACATGGCAAGCTTGCCATGTCTTATAAGTAATACATAACTATAACAACCTTTAAAATTCTTTGAAAACCTGCTCTTCGTTTTGTAAAATTGTCTGAATTACATTGGAAAAGGGAAATATTAGTTTTGGGAGGACAGCATATATGACTAAAATGGAAAAAGAAAAATATATCATGGCCTTTCATTTCTAGACGACTGCTCTTAGGAAAGGTATTTCATGTCTTCCTCACAAAAACTGTAAATATTCTTTGTAGTATGTCACACCTCTGATGACTTGGAGAATAAGGGGTTTTATGCTATAAAATGATTATTTTCAACACTTCTAATCAAATAGCTTATAAGGAATTGAATTATATATGGTCCAAATGAGTTTGATGCAGAATCAATTCATTCATGGCTTCATGAATGAATTTTCAAGTTTTAGATGTTCAGTCTCTTTTCTTTTGTGACAGCTTCATTTTAATTCCTAAGGACTGGTAGCCTGGGGTTTCCTGAATTCCAAGTTATCTTTGGCTAATATAAAGCTTCATCAGTATTTTTGACCTGGGCCTGGGGTCATTTGCTTTTAGAAAGCAAAGAAGGGCTAATTCTTGTAAAGAATAAACTTTTCTAGTTTTACTTGAGGTAATCAAAGCATAACTTCTAGGTTTTCTTTTATCAAAATTTATATATCTGTGGAGAGTGTGTGCGTGTGTGTTTGTCTAAGTACACGCATGCATGAGCTTTTTATAAACCAGTAACAAGCAACTTAAGAGATGTGGTAACATAGAATGGACTGTGCATTCTTTTCCTGAGTGAGATAATAAATCATTCTTCTCAGGTGAAATCTTTTATTTATGCTTTGGGATTCCATTTTATCAAGAAAGCTTTGGTTTTCCTTTTTGGCTTTGTCTAAGCTGCGCTTTAGCAAGTAATTCAAATCAAGCTGACATTTATTAGTGAGGACATGGTCCACTCCAATCTCATACTCACAGTCCAGCCGCTGCCATACACATTTTGCTATGGACTTTCCTATTTGTGACTATGTGTGTGTAACGGCAATGGTGTATGCCTGCAGATTTACTGTCTCTAAGTCAATGGAATGAAATCACTGTGCACTCCAATGCTGTAAGAATTAGTTATCAGGGATTTTTATTTTGTCATTAAAAGAATGATAACTTAAAATCTGAGCAATTAGATAGGGATATCACAGTCAAGAATACAAGATTTTAGCAATGGGTCCTATGTTGAGCACATTCCTGTCTTCTAAGACATTTCCATACTCTTAACACTTTATCCTCACAGCAATCCTGGAAGTCAGCAAAGCATGCACCATTATCCCTGCCTTATAGTTGAACCACACAACTCAGGGAAGCAAAGTGGTTTTTCCCAAGGTCATTCAGTGACGAAGTGGTGAGTCCTGAGCTTTACACTCACAGCTTCTGGGTTCCACTCTCTTTCTACCACAGAGAACCAAAGTTGGAAACAGTACTCTGAGCTCACATTCAGCATACTTCCTCTGTTGTTCTTGACATTGACATTTAAAGAGTTAAAAAATTTCAAGGCTCTTTCTGCATCTAAGAGATACTATTTTGTCCTGATAACCATATCTCCTGGAATTCCGTCTTGTGGTTTCAAGAACTCGCTCAGTTAACTATTTTTTGAGTGTCTATTACAGACTGCAGGGCTCAGTCTTCCCTTTGGTGATCTCACCCTGTTTTCTTGTTTGCAGGGACTGAATTTGGGAGCAAACAGTCGATTTTGCTAAGATAAGTGATAGACTCAAGACACTGAAACATGGTTTTTCTACTTGAGTTACTCTGCTCTAACAGAATATCCCATTGAGTGAATGCTAGACGCAGGTGGCTCCTTTTAAACCTGAATCAATATGTTCCAGAGGTTGTGCTATTAACGTTTGATATCTGTAAAGCAGAATACTTCAAGTGAACACTGCTTCCTTAAATTGGGGAAATGGTATCTTTTGGTCTTGAATGCCATTTTTGTTTAACTCTGAGGAGTACCTCCTTGGTGGCTGACTGCTCACTATCCTCAGCCCCAATCATTTCTCTCTCTCTCTCTCTCTCTCTCCTCTCTCTCTGTCTGTCTTTGGCAACCTGCCTTCCCTGTACCTTAGATACCCAAGAAATACCTTCCAGGTCTGTGTAACTTGCTACCTTTCTTGTGCGCCTCTCTCTACTTGGCATTCCGTACCTCTTCATCCCAGTATTTCTCCTGTCCGCCTCATGTCCATGGCTCAGCCTGAGTGCAACAACAGTAATAACAATTCATTAAGCCCCTGTGTAACTGAAGTCCACACATTTTGGTAATTGGCCCAGCATTGCCAGTTAGGAAGTGAGCAATTAGAAAGCTAGAAATTATTTGAACCCAGACTGCCCTCTTTCCAATTTGCCACAGTGACTCCTCCAACCTCCTACTGCCTATGCCCATTAATGATGAGTATCTCCGGGCTGCCATCAGGGCTTCTGGGAAGCAGGCCTGAGATGAACTCCGTCAGTTCACACAGTCACAGAAGATTGCATCCAGGTACGGTTTTGGATGTCATCTAATTCAATCCCTTCATTTAACAGATGGAAAAACTGAGGTGGGGGAATCCAGAAGGCTGGTGAGGTTAGGCAGTATGGCAGAGTAGAATGATCATGGAATTTCATGATAGTCCAGGGTTCAAGTCCAAACGGGTAACCAGTCAAGTGGCCTTAACCAAGTCACTTAATCTCTTTGAGCATCAGTTTCATTTGCTATGAAATGAGAATCATAACACCTAAAAATTATGTGTGTATAGTGCCTACCTGTGGTAGGTTTTAAGAACTGATGCCTATTATATTCTGACAACCAGTCTAGTAGCATCTTGCTTGGATCCTGGAAGGAGCCCCCTGAGCTGGAGGGCAGCATGTTAGCCTGTGCCAGGCAGGGGAAGGAAAGAGGTAGCTCACGTGCCCCTTGTCCTCTTCCCTGCCAACTCTCCATCCCTAAATGATCTTGTCTCATTCTAATGGCTTGCTGTATTTGTCAGAGCTCGGTCAGGGAAACAGAAGCTTCAAGAGGCATTATAAGCAGTAATATTTTAATTCAAGAAGTAGAGTCTTACAACACTGTTGGAAGGGCTGGGAGCTAGGGTAGGGGGAACTCAAGCTGCTGACCCAAGCTGCATGTAGCACTGAAATGGGTCATTCTCAAATGCCTGCCCTGAAATCACTGTAATTTCAAGAGTCTATAGGAAGCCAATGCCACTGGCCTGCAGCTCCAGGACAGGTGATTCACTGGAGCTTGCCTGGAAACCTCTGCATCTGCCGATCAATCACAGGCCTGCCAGGAACTGATGCTGGAGAACACTGATTCCAAATCTTGTGCAAGAACTCTCAGAGGCTGACTCTAACCCATGGCTACACTGGGAGGATTTCTGGGAAATGTGTTTCCAGGTCCTCTCCTGTGATGTAGAGAGAATGTGGCAGGAGGTGGTATTGATACCACATTATCAGCCCACAAACAAACATGACCTTTATTCCTTTTTAAAACATTTTTTTCATTCTTCACTACATGCAATAAACACTGTCACGGTGCCCAAGACTGTGTGAGACCAAGTCTCTATGATTATCACAAATGTAATAATGACCACAAATATGAATGAGAGTGAAAAGTGGAATGTTGCAGTCTTTATTCTTTTTTAAAATTGTTCTTTTATCAGGGATATTGGCCTGACATTTTCTTTTTTCTTTTCTCTCTCTCTCTGTGTGTGTGTGTGTGTGTGTGTGTGTGTGTGTGTGTGTGTGTGTCTGCCAGGTTTTGGTATCAGGATGATGCTGGCCTCATAAAATAAGTTAGGAAGGAGTCCCTCTTCTACTGTTTGGAATAGTTTCAACAGAAGGAATGGTACCAGCTCCTCTTTGTACCTCTGGTAGAATTTGGCTGTGACTCCATCTGGTCCTGGGCTTTTTTGGTTTGTAGGCTATTGAATACTGCCTCAATTTCAGAACTTGTTATTGGTCTATTCAGAGATTCAACTTCTTCCTGGTTTAGTCTTGGGAGGGTGTAAGTGTCCAGGAATTTATCCATTTCTTCTAGATTTTCTAGTTTACTTGCATAGAGGTGTTTATAGTAATCTCTGATGGGAGTTTGTATTTCTGTGGGAAGAGTGGTGATATCACCTTTATCATTTTTTATTGTGTCCATCTGATTCTTCTGTTTTTTCTTCTTTATTAGTCTGGCTAGTTGTCTATTGTGTTAATATTTTTAAAAAGCCATCTCCTGAATTCACTGATTTTTTGGTAGGGTTTTTCATGTCTCTATCTACTTCAGTTCTGCTCCGATCTTAGTTGTTTCTTGTTTTCGATTTTTTGAATTTGTTTCCTCTTGCTTCTCTAGTTCTTTCAATTGTGATGTTAGAGTATTGATTTTGGATCTTTTCTGCTTTCATTTAGTGCTATAAATTTCCCTCTAAACACTGCTTTAGCTGTGTCCCAGAGATTCTGGTATGTTGTGTCTTTGTTCTCGTTGGTTTCAAAGAACTTCTTTATTTCTGCCTTAATTTAGTCATTTACTCAGTAGTCATTCAGGAGCAGGTTGTTCACTTTTCATATAGTTGTGTGGTTTTGAGTTAGTTTCTTAATCCTGAGTTCTAATTTGATTGCACTGTGGTCTGAGAGACTGTTTGTTATGATTTCCATCCTTTTGCATTTTTCTGAGGAGTCTTTTACTTCCAATTATGTGGTCAATTTGAGAACAGGTGCAGTGTGGTGCTGAGAAGAATGTATGTTCTGTTGATTTGTGGGGGAGAGTTCTGTAGATGTCTATTGGGTCTGCTTGGTCCAGAGCTGAGTTCAAGTCCTGAATATCCTTGTTAGTTTTCTGTCTTGTTGAACAGCCTAATATTGACAGTGGGGTATTAAAGTCTCCCACTATTATTGTGTGGGAGTCTAAGTCTCTTGTAGGTATCTAAGAACTTGCTTTATGTATCTGGGTGCTCCTGTATTGGATGCATATATATTTAGGATAGTTAGCTCTTCTTGTTGCATTGATCCCTTTACCATTATGTAATGCCCTTCTTTGTCTTTTTTTTTTCTTTTTATCTTGGTTGGTTTAAAGTCTGCTTTATCAGCGACTAGGATTGCAAACCCTGCCTTTTTTTTTGCTTTCCATTTGCTTGATAAATATTCCTCCATACTTTTATTTTGAGCCTATGTGTGTTTTTGCACATGAAATGGTTCTCCTGAATACAGCACACCGGTGGATCTTGACTCTTTATCCAATCTGCCAGTTCCTGTCTTTTAATTGAGGCATTTAGCCCATTTACATTTAAGGTTAATGTTGTTATGTATGGATTTGATCCATTATGATGCTAGTTGGTTATTTTGCCCCTTAGTTGATGCAGTTTCTTCAGAGTGTCAATGGTCTTTACAATTTGGTATGTTTTTGCAGTGGCTGTTACTGGTTGTTCCTTTCTATGTTTAGTGCTTCCTTCAGGAGGTCTTGTAAGGCAAGCCTGGTGGTGACAAAATCTCTCAGCATTGGCTTGTCTTTAAAGGCTTTTATTTCTCCTTTGCTGATGAAGCTAAGTTAGTGAAAATCCTCAATAAAATACATGCCAAATCCAGCAGCATGTCAAAAGGCTTATCCACCATGATCAAATTGGCTTCATCCCTGGGATGCAAGTCTAGTTCAACATATGCAAATCAATAAACCTAATCCATCACATAAACAGAACCCATGACAAAAACCACATGATTATCTCAATAGATGCAGAGAAGGCCTTCAATAAAATTCACATCCCTTCATGCTAAAAATTCTCAATAAACTAGGTATTTATGGAACGTATCTCAAAATAGTAAGAGCTATTTATGACAAACCCACAGCGAATACCATACTGAATGAGCAAAAGCTGGAGGCATTCCCTCTGAAGACCACACAAGACAAGGATGCCCTCTCTCACCACTCCTATTCCACATAGTATTGGAAGTTCTGGCTAGGGCAATCAGGCAAGGGAAAAAAAATAAAAGGTACTCAAATAGGAAGAGATAGAGTCAAATTGTTTCTTTTTGCAGATAACATGATTGTATATTTAGAAAACCCTGTCATCTCAGCCCAAAATTTCCTTAAGCTGATAAGCAACTTCAGCAAAGTCTCAGGATACAAAATCAATGTGCAAAAATCACAAGCATTCCTATAAACCAATAATAGACAAACAGAGAGCCAAATCATGAGTAAACTCCCATTCACAATTGCTACAAAGATAATAAAATAGCTAGGAATACAATTTACAAGGGATGTGAAGGATCTCTTCAAGGAGAACTACAAATCACTGCTCAAGGAAATAAGAGAGGACATGAACAAATAGAAAAACATTCCGTGCTCATGGATAGGAAGAATCAATATCATGAGGATGGCTGTACTGCCCAAAGTAATTTATAGATTCATTGCTATCCCCATTAAGCTACCATTGACTTTCCTCACAGAATTAGTAAAAACTACTTTAAATTTCATATGGAACCAAAAAGGAGCCCACATAGCAAAGACAATTCTAAGCAAAAAAACCAAACCTGGAGGCATCACAGTACCTGACTTCAAACTATACTACAAGGCTACAGTAACCAAAACTGCATGGTATTGGTATCAAAACAGATACATAGACCAATGGAACAGAACAGAGGCCTCAGAAATAATGCCACATATCTACAAACATCTGATCTTTGACAAGTCTGACAAAAACAAGCAATGGGGAAAGGATTCCCTATTTAATAAATGGTGTTGGGAAAACTGGCTAGCCATATGCAGAAAGCTGAAACTGGATCCCTCCCTTACACCCTATACAAAAATTAACTCAAGATGGATTAAAGACTTAAACATAAACCTAAAACCATAAAAACCCTAGAAGAAAACCTAGGCAATACCATTTCAGGACATAGGGACGAGCAAAGACTTTACGACTAAAACACCAAAAGCAATGACAACAAAAGCCAAAATTGACAGAAGGGATCTAATTCAACTAAAGACCTTCTGCAGAGCAAAAGGAACTATTATCAGAGTGAGGGGGCAACCTGCAGAATGGGAGAAAATTTTTGCAATCTATCCATCTGACAAAGGGCTAATATCTAGAATCTACATGGAACTTAAACAAATTTTACAAGAAAAAAGAAAAAACATCAAAAATTGGGTGAAGGATATGAACAGACACTTCCCAAAATAAGACATTTTTGTGGCCAACAAACATATGAAAAAAAGATCATCATCACTGGTCATTAGAGAAATGCAAATCAAAACCACAATGAGGTACAATCTCACGCCAGTTAGAATGGCAATCATTAAAAAGTCAGGAAACAACAGTTGACAAGGATGTGGAGAAATAGGAACATTTTTACACTGTTGGTGGGAGTATAAATTAGTTTAAACATTGTGGAAGACAGTGTGGCAATTCCTCAAGGATCTAGAACCAGAAATACCATTTGACCCAGCAATCTTATTACTGGATATATACCCAAAGGATTATAACTCATTCTACTATAAAGACACATGCACACATATGTTTATTGCAGTAAAATTTACAATAGCAAAGACTTAGAACCAACCCAAATGCCCATCAATAATAGACTGGATAAAGAAAATGTGACACATATACACCATGAAATACTATGCAGCCACAAAAAAGGATGAGTTCATGTCCTTTGCAGGGACATGAATAAAGCTGGAAACCATCATTCTCAGCTAACTAACATAGGAACAGAAAATCAAACACTGCATGTTCTCACTCGTAAGTGGGAAATGAACAGTGAGAACACATGGACACAGGGAGGGGAACATCACACACCAGGGCCTGTTGGCATGTGGGGGGCTAGGGGAGGGATAACATTAGAAGAAATACCTAATATAGATGACAGGTTTATAGATGCAGCAAACCACCATGGGACGTATGTACCTATGTAACAAACCTACACATTCTGCACATGTATCCCAGAACTTAGAGTATAATTTTTAAAAATTGCTCTTTTAGCACAAAAATAGGGGAATAAAAATGAAAGAGAAGGAAACCAATGGTGGCCTCACTATCTACCTGTCTATCCCCAAAGCAAACAACCTCTCACCAGTGAAGTTAATTTTTAAAAATTTAGTTATTCCATTTATTCATTGAGCCTTTATGAAGCCTAACATGAGCTTCAAATCCTGGCTAAGAGTAGGAGTTATATTCTGAAATAAAGAGCGAGACTCCTAAATCAATAATTCCCAAAATGTCTGATGTAGTGAAGCACTTTCAGGGAATTAATACAATGAAGAAAAATATCATTCCTTTTAAGAGGGCTGATCAGGGCAATAGGAGAAATAATTCTTGAAAGTTGAGACATATGCCCTGGTTTTTACTTCTGTTTCTTTTTTCTACTCTCTTTCTTCATTTTCTTGTTCTCTATTTCTCTTTTCTGTCCTCTCCCTACTTGTGCCATTTGCTCCTCCCTTTCTAACAGATTTGGCCATATCCAGGGATGGTCACCCCCAACCCAGGAATGCTGATTGTGTGACTGTAAATCATTTGTGGATCACATGATTCACCAACTGAAGCTGACTGATTGGTCTGCTAGGTCTCAAAATGTGTCCTTTCTGAACCCCTCCTCCATCTCACATACATCTCTGTCACCAGATTTCCAATACAGATAGAGCACAGGAAGAGATAAGAGCCATTTTTTCCCAGTATCCTCTCCACCCCAACCCCAAACTTACCATTCTACCCAATGGCAAAGAAATGAGATAATTAGAATTTTTCTTTCATTAAAAAATTTGCAAGATGAGGCCCAAGAGGCGGAGCATGCCAGATGTTGTGGAGAGCATGACTGCTCAGTCCCTTCAGCCACGCATGCTGAAGTCATGAAATTGGGAAATCTGACTCAGGAGTCAGCTCCCAATGTGGGAGCTGACAAGGCACCAAACGCTCTGGGACAACTTCTCAACCTGCCAGTCCCTGGAGCACAGGCCTGGTCTGAGGCTGCTTGCGGGCTGTGCTCAGTCAGAGGGAACAGGAGAGTTGGGATTACTGCATATTCTAGGAAACCCTGAAAGGTTCAGATTCAGGGTGAGTTGTGAGCTCGGAATACCTGCAGTTGCAAGGGAAGGCCTGTTGATATTTCTGATTCTTCCTGAATGCCTGGAGTGTACCCCCAGGTAAATTCTAAAGTACCTTGGATTTATATGTCGATGTTTTAGGTAACAGAGGAATAAGATAGGATGTTCCAAAAGGTTTAAATGAGAAAATGGGAGAAAGCACATACTTCCATGCTTTTTCTGTTACAGCTATATTGTTTTGAAAATTACAATGTGAGTGAGTTATCGCTTTCTAAAAAAAAATGAACAGAGACGTAAGAGGGAACAAGGTTTGAAATACAGGCTCTGGGCTCAGCTTGTTCCTCATTGAGCCCAGTTCCAATCAGTTCTTGGTCTGTCCTGAGCCGTTGTTCTAGGTCTAAGTGGGACATTGATCCCAACTTTGAAAAAACCGATTCAGAAGGTTTGAGCTCTGTGCTACTTTTCTCCAGTATTGACACTACTTGGAAAAGCAAATAGGATCTTCCTCCTCAGCCTCGCTTATCAGCTCTGGGACCGCTCCAGGGTTTCTTCATTCCCTAAAGTCTGGAATGCTTTCCCAGGCTCACATAGAGAGATACTCCCCAGACACAGGGTCCTATAATCAACATCACCTAGGTGGCCTGACTCTCAAATGAGTTTGGGTGGCAGTCACTTGGGAAACTTGTTCTAAATGCAGATTCCAGGCTGCCAGCCCCAAAGGTGTGGGTGGCCCCCACTGACACCTTTCATGTGTTTCCAGGTGTTCATCTGACAGAGTTGCTGAGATATGCTGGTCTGCCTGGGACAGCTGCATCGGGAACTTCTTTTTGCATCGATGCTTCTCCACCACTTCCTCCTTTGGTTCCCCCGCCCAGCAGGTGCAGACATTTGCTAACAGAGGTTCTTTGCTGTATGTCATAGCATTTTACAACCAGCTTTCTGCAGAACAGCTAAAAAAAAAGAGTTCAACCTAAACATAGCCAAACAACTTTTACCAGAGCAGTAAAGTGATTTCCTCACTGGGCTCTGCTCTGAGGCAGATCTGAGGAGCTCTGTTCACTCTGGGTCCTTTTGCAAGTTTACCCTGGGCTCACCTTTGGCAAGATTCACCCTGCAAGAGACCTGGACCACCATGTGGGATCTGGTCTCCATGGACTGTCACGCTGGCTTATTTCAGACTTGTGTCCCCAGGGGTGGGTGGGAGCTGGCTGAGGCCTCGGGCCAGCTGGGTAGCAGAGCCTCATGCCCGGCTGGCCCTGTGCTGCCTGGTGGCCTTCTGAGCTCTGCAGCATGGGTGGTCCTCGTGCTGGTAGAGCACAAGGCTGTGGGAGTTCATGGCCCCCTCTGGGGGACATGACGAATGGCCTTGCTGACAAAACGTGGTCTGCTTTCCATCTCTGAGCTATGAACGGTTTCATTTTCAAAGCAGGAAAACAAACCACGGGAACCAGACACAACACACCCAGGCCACAAACGATACAGCCATTTTCTCATCTCAAATAAGGGACCTGCAAAGGTAAAAGAAAAACGGCTTTGTTAGAATTCTCCGATGAAAAACAAATACGGAAAACTCAACCGGAGGTTGTAATGAAACTTCCTTCACCTTCCCTCCCTGGTCCTTCTGCTGACCTGGTGGAGTCCCGGTCCTCTGTGGTGGGCCAACCTACCCGATACTGGCCTTCTTCAGGGGCTTCCCAGAGGCCACTATGGAGGTGGGAGGGGCAGGGAGTAGGGGGGATTCAGGCAGGCGGGGGGTACTCTCAGCCCCTCTGTACGCCACCAGCCCGATTTCTATCTGATTAATTGAATACAGTTCCATTAAAATTTCTTTTGAAGGAAAGATTCAGCAGCTAAAGAACATTTGAAATATTCTAGTCTAGTCTGATCTCACATGCATTCTGATGAGTGGTTCCAGTGAAGAAATGAGGAAAAAAGAATAGCAATTTCACAAGAAGTGCATTGATTTCTGTGCCTCTCCTCTCTCTGATGTTGCCCATTATTTCCCTTTAACCATTTGATCCTTTCTTTAGGTGTATGATAACTTAAGGCTGACTTCCGAAGAGTGAGAAAGAACTAGCTAAAAATTATATCTTGTGAATGACAAGATAAGCATGTGAGCTAACTAACATGATAAATGAGCACCCTATCTCAGCCTCCAGTAGTTGGCAGGTGGACCCATGTGCCACAACTAGCTCATGGATATAGAACCTATCTTGTCTATGTTCCTATAGTAATATAGGGAATATAATAGATAAGTTGGGGTAGCTGCCAGATTGATAACGTCTCACCCTCCTACGCCCCCGCCACTGGCCATGTGTGTAAGAAGTGGCTTTGTTTCCCTAGCCATAGCTAATTGAGCCAAGCTGGGCCAATGGAGTCTTTCTCTTGCTAGTGACTAAGAGCATAGACTCAGGCTAAGCCAGGAGGGGTGGTAAGAGGTTGGACCATAAGCAGTGTGGGAGAGAGGACCATGAGGAAAGGTTGGGGTGTAAAAATGAATACAGAGTGCAAGGTGGGCTGGAGGGAGCACTTGGAAGGAGGGGTGGGCCCCCGCTGCATCAGATCAAGGTATTTGGATTATTCTTTTAGGCCTTTAGCAGCCATTGGGAGGTGCCTTAAATAGAGATGTGAAATCAAATCTAAAATTTACAATGTTGAGTCTAGTGGTCCAGTGAAGATGAATAAAGAGTGGTGAGGTGGTTAGGAGGGTCTGTGTCAAAAGGGTTAATGTGTTCACATTTGGAAAAACTTTATAGAGCGGGTGCTCATTGTGTATCAGAGGAGAGGGGATAAGGACTTAAACTGTGGTGTCAGTGTGAAGAAGAAGGAGGAAGAGATTCATAATACAGGCCCAAGAGAACCTGTTGACCAGTTGGAGGTGGGTATGAGGGAGGGGCAAGAGACAAGCATCATTTAGTCCACAGAAGGACTGATAGGACTTTGTAGGAAAAGAAGCTATTTGGAAAGTGGTGGGGATGTATATGGAAATGAGTTTTGTCCTGAAGAGTGGGACTATTTTAACATTCAGAGGACTTTCAGGAGATGTAGTTTCAATCCACGCCTTCTACGAAACTAATGTTATAGCAAACAAGTATCTTACGTGATGATGTGAAAAAATCAGAAAGTGCTAACAAGGAGGTCATCCAAGAAACAGGTTATTAAAAAGGAGCGTGATATGTTTTGGATCTGTGTTCCTGCCCAAATCTCAGGTCAAATTGTAATCCCTAGTGTTGGAGGAGGGGCCTGATGGAGGTGACTGGATTCTGGGGGCAGATTTTCTCCTTGCTGTCTCGTGAGAGTGAGTGAGTTCTCATGAGATCTGATTGTTTAAGGGGGTAGCACCTGCCCCATCTCCTCCTCCTCAGGCCATGTGAGACGTGTATGCTTCCCTTTGCCTTCCTCTATGATTGTAAGTTTCCTGAGGCCTCCCCAGTCATGCTTCCTGTACAGCCTGCAACCGTGAGCCAATTAAACCTCTTTTCTTTGTAAATTACCTAGACTCAGGTATTTCTTTATAGCAGTGTGAGAAGGGACTGATACAGCGTGTGACCCCAGTGCTAATGTGAAGCCCCCTCCGGAGCAGTTGTGCTTCTTACTGATTCCGAGCAGAGCAAGGACACAATAGCCTTCGGTGAGTGTGGACTGCTTTGCAGAACCTACATACACATTGGGCCCATGGAAACATGTGGGCCAAACTGCTTTGGGGAAGAATGCTCAGAACAGATCTTATTTTCCATCAGTTCTTTACCCTACTCCTATTCTTTTAGAACTTCCCTCAGAGATTTTCTTTCAAGCTTCTGAAATCTACGCTTTCTCTCTCCCTCTTTCTTTTTTCTTCTCTAAGTCCCTCTTCCTGTCTCTAACTCTCTCTTTTTTTTTCTCTCTCTCTCTCTCACACACACACAAACACACACATGTTGATATATGGAAAACTCTGTGATTTATTAGGATAGTTCTTCTGAATGAAGGGAAGATGTAGGGGTGGGGAATCATAGAAAGAGCAAGGGCTTTGGTGCCAGGCAAACCTGGTGTTGATTTGTGCATCTGACATTTGCCAGATGTGACTCTGGGTAAAGTACTGAACTTCTCTGAGCCTCAGTGTCTTTAATACTTCGTAAGTCTATTTCAGTGTTAGAGGGAGTCTACACACACACATGCACACACACACGTATATATATATATATATACACACACACATATGCATATATATATATAGACACACATGCACACACACACACTGCCTCCAACATATGATATATGATATGGGGTATGTCTATATCTAACATTTAGTGCTTAGTAGGCATTTGATAAATATAATGAAATCAGTTCTATGTGTCTATACACTGTGAAGGTTTCCCTTCTTCATGGTTTATCATAGTAAATAATGGTCCCAGTATATCTTCCAACAGGTAAAATTCTCTAGAAACGAAACTTTAGCAAATATCAGCATGGAATTTATTCATGTTTTATTTAATTACTTGTAGCATTTAATGAAGGAATGAATTATTAAATGAGAACATTGATTGTTCCCTCTGTATGGCAAGAAGATCTCCTGTGTATGCTTAAAATAGCTCCATAAAATGTAGAGCAGGCCGTAGTAAACTAAAGAAAGGAAGGAAAATGGAACAAGGAATGAAAACACGATTTAGCCTGTAAGTCTGCATAAATGACAGCCACACCCCGTTTATCCCACACCTCTGCATTCAGGATTTCCAGCTGTCTAGATTAAGGCCAGACCTGAAAGAGGATTGTATACTGCTGCAAAGAGTAGAGGATGTAAGAGGGCTGTGTTTGTGAGTTAAAAGAAAGCAAGCTCTTTGGTTAGCGTGTGCCTCTAGACCCCCCTGTACTCTGCTTCACACTGCCCTGTGCCCTGGAAGCCTTGTTCTTTGACTTCTCATGTGTTCTTTGCCCAGTGGAAGCCCTAGAAGGATATGGAAGGGAGGGAGAAGAGAAAGTTTGAGGTATGTATCCCCCGGTCCTCTCCAGTGAGGCTACCGCCCCTCTTCAGTGGGGCCTTTCCCCATGACACACTTCTTCCAAGTTCTAGAAACCACTCTCTTTCCTCATCCATTCAGAGCTAGAGGCAGTGATAGCTCCCTTGTTTTTAGACCCAGGGTACTGCACCATCTGGAGTGAACCAGAAGGTAGTTCACTCTGCCCACACTTTGTAGATAATGCTTTTGTTAAGCCCCTCTAGAGTTCTAATTTGGGCATATCACCTGTTTCCTATTGGGACCTTTACTGGTACAAGTAGCGCTGGTAATAGCCAAGTCTCCCTGGTATCAAAGGCTGAGAAAACTGAAGGAAGGGAGGCAAAAGGGGAAAATAGAAATTCAGAAAGAAGAGAGGTTCATAAGGGTGATGAAGGGCATCCTTGAAGGACAGAGGAGTAGAGAAGGCACGATGCAAAATGGGGTAACACCCACTGAGCGAATGGGGGTAAAGAGCTGCAACCCAACCCAGGAGGCTGGCCTATCATCACACTGAGACTCCCCAGCCCTGGAACACTCCCTAGGTGTCAGGGTAAAACCATACAAGGCAGTCCACACAGATGGGCTTAAATGTTTAAGGTCATAGGGAAATTGGGTCCCATTTAGGTCAGTAACTTCTGAGTGCCTCACCGTATTAAGACACAATCTAAGAGTGGATGGTTATGGTTTCTATATGCTAGTGTCTAAGAGAAAAAGCTAAATTATATTTCATGTATTCCAAAAGGGAAAGCAATATTTGTTGAAGGCCTACAAATTGTCATGACAGGTATATTTTAATTCCCACAGCAGCCAGAAAATAGAATAGCATTATCCCCATTTTATTAGGTGAGGAAGTACATTCAGTGAAATTAAGAACTGAAGGTTGCTTGAAGCTACACAGTTAGTGTGTTTCACAGACGGGAGCTGAACACAGCCTTTCAGATTTCACTGAGCAACCATGCTAGCTCAACAAAGGATGAATCCTTACCCAGCATGATCCTTGAATGTTTCTAGTAGTTGAGGCATGACCATATACTTCTATGTTCTGCTAGTTTTGCCAGGACAAGCCTTGCTAAGACTGCACTGCTAAGGTGCACCATTTACAAAGAGGTTCATTGAGATAAATAAGTACATCTCTCAGAATGAATCTGACATATGCTATTGGTGAGAATTCAGACACTGAGCAGCACTGAGCTTCAAATGTTGCTATTGAGAGAGAGGGAGGGAGACTTGTATTTCTTCCTTCTTTGCACCCCTTCCATTCTGCCTGAGGTGGTGATCAACTTTATGTTGGTACCAGTCTGCTTCATGTTAGGAAATGTTATATGGAACTAGCAGTTAGAAGTACCTACTGTGAGAACTGAGGAGCTAGTCTGCCCTTTAAAGAGAGAGATACGAAAACCATGAGCGTAGCCTTTTTAACCAAGCATTTGGTTCGGTGTAATCCACTAGTTCCTGAGAACATGCACAGCACAGTTAAAGTCAGAGTTCGGCTACCTTTTAGCTCTGTGACTTTCGTCCAGTTAACATCTCTGAGCCTTTTTCCCCCTACTGAATAAAATGGGGCTAATACTATTGTCCTAACTTACAGAGTCATTTTGAAGAGTTCATTACATTCAACCAAATATATGTGCTTGAAAGTATTTGAAATATAGTGGGTCAAAATATAGGGTCTCTAGTGTCATCATCGTCAAGGACTTCATAGTCTGGTTGGAAGAATATGTGAATAAGAGCTGCTATCTAGAAAAAAAAGTGTGTTTGTTCTGAGTAGTTTCCCTCAAAAGGAAAGCAAGAAACCTGGCTTTGGTCCACACTCTTGAGTGTTGGGGTAAGCCACCTAATTTCCCTGAGCCCCAGTTTTGGCATATTTACAATGGGCTGATCATATGTCAGCTTCCAAGTGTACTGTGTTAATGAAGTTGATGAAATGAAATCTAGTACCTTAGAACACAGAATTACAAGGGACTAAGAGTGCTCCTAACTTACAACACTACTAGTCAGGTTTTTGCCACCTGAAGTCTCCATTTCAATTCAGAACCAGCCCTTTCTGTTTCAAAAACAATTTCTTGATCCATTTTCCTCTGGAATATTCCCCCTTTGAAGAAACAGACTTACATGCATTAGCCAGAGAAAGCATCTAAATTGGGAGTGGAGGAGCAATGAAGGTACAATATACTGTGTGCATATGTGGGCACGTATGTTCCTAGAAAACGTGAGACTTCTCTGAGGATTTCCAGCACCAACTCCTGCATCAGGGAGGGCTCATTTTGTAGCTCTGACATGGGATGGATATAATGATAAGCCCTAATTTGAGAAAGCTTTTTATATTGGGGAATATTTTTATTTTAATAATTTTTCTTAAAACTGAAAAACTAGTCAATATCAAATCCAGTTGACTCCAGACTATTTAGAGAATGACTGTTATGTGTAAGACCCTGGGTTTGAAAACTTCATCTCTTTAAGGCTTATTTAAAACATCAATTTTTGATAGTTCTTGGAGATTCAATAAAGCAAAACACCACCAGGCTTTTAGCCACCCTTAGAGGGGTTAACATCAGACTTCTTCTTAGGAACATTGGTCTGTGCCAGTGGGGATGCACCCTGTTCCCCGGGGTTTATTCTCCTAAGTTTCATTTTCAGAACAGAGAGGAAAAATGGCAGAGGAGCTTCTAGGCTGGGAACATGGATGGGAAATGCCATTGCAGGGGCTCTCAGAAGGTTCTGTTTAGCAAGGGCGTCGCAAACGCAGAGCAAAGATGGGGCAGGTGAAGAAGCTCAAGGGAGCAGGAATCAACCTGAAGACGAATCAGCTGTTCTGATTTATCGCTGCACACCCTTTTCTAAGCATTTTTGATGTCTTTTTCATAAGAAAAATACTGTGAGCTTCCCTAGTGACTTCTGAAACAAGTCTCTGAGAAGCAGCTTGTGAAGGGCACCTTTGTATGAGACGTGTGAAGGGGCTAATTGAAGGGGGCATCCAAACTCCCATGAATACACTCCAGCTGGCCATATTAGTAGGCTTCTGGTGGGTGACAGTAGGCTGCACTGGTTTGGCAATGAGATAGCATCAATAAGAAAGAGATCACACAACAAAGCCATTTAACAAGGACAATTATTAAGAAAAAGACTCAAATAGATCCTCTTCTGCAAGTGGTTAGGAAACTCAGAACAGATGCATGACAAGTTAGTGCATGTTGGCCAAATAGGAAGAGGGAAGGAAAGAATGATTATCAAGACACTTACCCATCATCTCACTGGCCATTGCTTGGCTGTGGAAAAAAGGCCAGTCTGTGGCAAACTAGAGACACTGAGAAACCAACGCTGTGTGGGAGATAGCTTTCAAGTAAAAAAAAAAAAAATCTAATCCAGGCTTTGCAAAACATCAGCGAGTGCATGTAATACCATCAAAACCTGAGCTTTCAATAAATCAGAAAACAATGGGGGCATTGTCTGAACTCACCAAACAGTCCTTCACTCCCACAGCGCAGAACACTCTAATCTGTGTGCAGCCAAAACTCAGCCCCATCTTATCGAACTAAATTGATTTATGAGAGGAAAAACCTAAAAAGGGAAGCAGCAAAATAATGATATTAATTCTAATAATGCATTGACTGGTGCTTATATAAATCACTCTCCTCACTCAGATTGATTTCATCCGAGTAAAAACTCCACACATAAGCCCATCTCCAGCTGCTCAGCTCAGGCAGCTACCTCAGGCCTCTTCTTGCAGCTAGAGCTTGGGAAAAAGGGTGGGGGGGGGTCTGCTGGAAGTTCATAGGTATTTTGCCTGAGAAAGGGCTGTGGGATCAGCCCCAGAGGTATCGATGTAATTGGCCACACACACAAATGTTGCCGCATCCGAACATTTTTGGCAGCTCATGAAAGCTCCTTTCCTAGAGGCCACTTGAGTGTCCAAATAAAAGGGGATTTTTGTTAGTGAAAACTGGAAAGAATAACCCATCCTAGGATCAGGCTAATAGGGCCTGGACTGTTAAAATGTAACACTGGGCTGGCCAGAGTTGGAAGTGTTGCTGGCAAGAGTTGGAAGCAGCTGCGTGGAGAGCCAAGTCTCGCTCCCAAGGAAAACTCTTCTTCCAGTTCAGGGGAGTGTTCCGTAGCCCAAAGAGCCTGCCAGGCACCCCCAACCAAAGGCAAGAGCTTCTGTTGGGGCAGATGGGAGAGGGCCTGGGGTTGTTTCTGCCTCCCCCTTCACCCAAGCTTCCCTCTCCAGGTTCCCTACCCCATCCTCCAGGCTCTGTAATTCTAGGCAAGTGAGCCTCTATGGCTGACCTCTGTGGCCTGTTTCTGCACACGGCCTGGGAACAGCAATTGCTCTCAGTGAGTATGCAGGGTGTTGACAGGCTTGGGCCAAGGGAGCTGGGAGGGAAGCAGAGAAAGCTGGGCTGCAGAAATAAGGCCACAAAGGCCTTCTCTTATCACCAAAGGGCCCCCAGCTGAAGAAAGGTCTACTGCTGCTTGCTGTACAAAGGAAATGCCTTCTGCTGCAAGCCAGTCTCTGCCTTTCGGGGGAGCAGAGGCCTGTGGGCTCTGCACCTAGGGTGGCCAGGTAACGTCCAGAGTGCCCAGTTGAATTTCAATTTCAGATAAACAATGAATAATATTTTAGTACACATAGGTCCTGAATATTGTGTGAGAAGTAATTAAAATGTATTCTTCATCTGAAATTCAAATTTAATTGGGCATCTGGTATTTTTATTTCTTCTATGAGGCAGAATTCTTAGATGCTCCCCAATGACCCTCCCCCTGGTGTACTCTCTTACCCCAAAGTGTAGGTGAAACCTATGAATGTGATGCAGCATCACTCCTGTGATTATGTTACACTACACGGCCAAAAGGATTTTTGCCAATGTAATTAAGCTCACTAATCAGTTGACTTTATCAAGTCAAAGAGAAGATTATCTGGGTGGGCCTAACCAAACTACATGAACCCTTAGTTCTGGGTCTAGAGTCCAGATAAAAAGGAAGCTAGACATCTGAACCAGTAGACCTCAAAGGAGTAAACTGCTGTGCTGTGGAGAAGGCCACAGGGCTGGGAGCAGTGGTCAGCCTCTAGGAGCTAAAAGTTGCCCCCAGTTGACAGCCAGCAAGAATGCGGGGAACCTCAGCTCCACACTGGAAGGAACTGGGGGTTCTGTCAACTTGAGAGCTGGAAGAAGCCCCCAAGACTTGGACAAGATGTCAGGGCCTGGCCAACACCTGGACTTCAGCCATGTGAGACCTGAGCAGAGAACCCGTCTAGACCATGCCAGACTCCTGAATCAGGGTAACTCTGAGGTACAAAAATACACATTATTTTAAACTGCTGAGTTTGTGATAATATGTTCTACAGCAATAGTAAACTAAAACATTTACTAAATCTGGCAGTCCTCCCTGTATCCTATTGTCTCTGGCGTACACTTTCAGGGGTTTCTGGTGCAGGCAGCAAGGACTAAAGATAAAGAACAGTAAGGGAAACAGATGCACTGGACCAACTCCTGTGAGCATCCTCTGCAGTCAAAGAGCAGGACCAGAAGGGAAACTATGATATTGTCTGCTTTGGTGCCCGTGTCTTGGCCTCCTGGACCCTGCAGCCCCAATATCTCAGTTTAGAGCTGTAGACACATACACACACGCTTGCTCTCCAACACACCTTCCTTTCCAGGGAGGAGTGTCGGGGATGAGCTTGTCACTTGTCTCAGACAGATGCAGTTGCTAGGTCAGTAAATAAACAGGTGGTCTCAGCCAAAGTTCATTATGGAAGCTGTAGAAACAGATGCATTTCATGTAAGGATAAACGTGAGTGTGTGTGTGTGTGTGTGTGTGTGTGTGTGTGTGTGTGTGTGTTGGGGAGGGTGGGTATAAATACAACAGAGAAGGTGAGATTGTCAGTCTAGGACCTCCTTAGGCATGGATTAAGTTTCTGTGCAGATGTAAATAAGCCCTCATAGTCTACAAGAAACTTGGATATCTTTTTTAAAAGGGTCAGAAGACCTGTGTGTGTTTTGCAGTTCTCCAAATGTTCTTTTGCTTATGGATTCCCCTAAATTCACTTTCCAACAGCCTCTTCGGTCCTCCTGGCCTCATGCTGCCCTTGAAAGTGGCCGGAGGAAACTCTTAGGTGTCAGGCAGTCAGCATGGAGAGCTTCTTTTCATCCCCTGAGTGTCTGGAGATGTGAGTTTAATGAGAGGCATCGACCTTTGAATTATACAAATGGACCTCTTTAGCAATCACTTCCCTCCCCAGTCCATACCCACCCTTAGCTTTTAATCTTCTCAATTATATTTCCTTTCCATTGATTACTACTTTGCTAACTTTCGGACTGAGCAGGCAGTAAAACCTCAGCCGCACAGGTAATGCAATTGCTTTTCAAGCCTGACGCCTGCATCTCACCTCCTGAGGTGACCCGCAGCCCCCTCACCCCCACCCTGTTGGGTCTTGGCAGGTCAATTGATTTTGCAAGATGGCCCCTTCCATCCAAAGATCTGTGCAATCTTGGTTAGGAAGATGAAGTTTCAGTTCTGAGCTTTAAGTAGCAAAGATAAGAGGGATTTGCATGCTGGCGGGGTGTGGGAAGGGCACTCATAGACACCAACTGTTTGCAGCTAGGCCTGGGAGCAGGGAGCTCTGGGTTCCTTTCCCACCTCTGCTCTGACTTTTTGAGCGACCTTCGTTGAACCACTTAACTTTCTGTGCTTTCCCTCACTGCCATCTGTAAGGGGGAAGACAACGGCACTTGTCTGTGAAAATGCTTTGAGGGATACTGGCATAAAAGATGCAATGTAAAAGCAAGAGATGGGCAATGTTTTCCATAAAGAGCCCCTTGTTTTCCTCTGCGGGAGGCCTCATTTGAAGGCTAAGAAGAAAAAATGAGAAATGTCCTTGATATCCGAGGCCAGGTGGAGGACGTGGCTCGGGACCAGTTAGAAATCCCTTCTGTGGCTGGGGGCTCCCGCACTGCTGCCGGGATGTGAGCTCAGCGAGGGCGTGCTGGGAATTGGCCAGTAGAACGAACGGATCCGAGGTCTCTGCACTGAGCAGGACCAAGGGCCATATCAGGATTAGCCCAGCGACCTGACAGCAGCAAGGGGGGCCTGCCTCCCAGTGATTTACAGGCATGGACGCAGGGACCTGGGGTGGGGGGGAGTCAGAGAAATTTGGGGACATGTTCAAAACTGGAGGTCGTCCAGAGGAAATTACTCAATAAAAACCAGGTTTCTCTAACTGAATAGATCAATTTACAGCTCATAAGGTGGAAAAAGTCTGAGACTTCAAGATGCCGGCTGGGTGGGTCTCCTAAGGTTTCCTCCCTTGGCAGAGTGGCTGTGGCTTTGGCTTTCTTACCCTGGGTGCCCCTTCTGTAGCTTTCAGGGCCAGCATTTTTCTTTCTTCTTGTTTTCCTCTTTCTCTATTAAATTTGGCTGGTTAAAATTCTTCCCCTCCTCTCCTTCCTCTTACAAGCCTCCCACTTTCAACTTTCACCTTCCTACAGTCCTGTCAGAAAAGCCCCTATTGTTTTTGTCATCCTAATGGTACAGATTCTCTTAGAAGCTTCCTCGGCTCATCTCAACATCCCTTCTCCCTCGGTGTTTTCCTTAGGTCCTCAAAGCTCCCGTGTTTCTCTTCCAGCTGCCGGTGGTCTGTGCTGCTGCATGCCTCTCACCCCTCTATTTCTCTCTCTCTGCCTTTTATCGCCCCAGCCTTTCTGTTTGGTTGCAATTTTGGCCTTTCTCAGCTGCTGCCCAAGTAATACATCACGAGCATCCAGGAACACCATCACCTATTGACTGAGCTGCTTTAAGCTATGCTGGAGCCATAGAGTTCTCAGCGGGGCAGGATCACAGGAAGATGGACAGGGCCCAGATGGGGTGGTATTAAAATTCCATCATCCATCAATCATTCATCCATCCATCCATGCATCCATCTATCTGTCCATTTGTCCATTCATCTATTCATCCCAGGCTTCATTTAATCATAACATTCATTGCTTTTTTCATTCAACAAACATTCATTGAGCATGTGCTATATCCCAGGCATTGGGCTAGGCACTTGAGAGAGAATGGTGATCAAATATAGATGTGGGTCTTGACCTATGGGGCTCAGTGGAAAAGGCAGACATAAGTAGTCACAGAGGCAATGTAAAACTCCAATCAGAGCTAAGGAGAGGTGTAGGTACCAGCAGACCATCTCATTGGGATTTGACTTACTTAGGATTGAAGCATTAAGCTGAGGTCTGAAGGCTGCAGAGAGAGAACATGCGGGCAGTAAGGAAAGCTCTTGATAAAGCCTGGCCCTTCTCATCTCTACCAAATTCCTTCCCATTTGCTTGCCAAAGACTAAAATTATTTTAGCAGAAGTCAAGGCTGTTAGGCCACAGACTTCAAATGCAATGCATCCTATGAGATGATAACAGTGACTTAAATATATTTGTAATAAGGTGTAAGTAATGGATATTAATCTTTCCCTGGGAACAGGCCTCATTAGGGGATAGAAGGAGTATTTAATATCTGAGGGCAGGAGATGTGTGGGGAAGAAGGCATCCCTAACAAATTGATGGTACCTAGGATGCTGGCACTCCCTCTACACTGTGCCAGGAGCGGGCTCTGCAAGCTCTGGAAAAAGCACACACTCCCTCCCCACCTGCTCCACATGTCAGTTGACTGGCCTGACAAGCTGTCCCTTCCTCCTCTGGGGCCTTAGTGCTTGCTTCCATAAACTTTGGAGACCAGGCGGTTCTTGAAGCCCAGCACCTCCTTTCTCTTTTTCAGTGGCACTGGTCACAAATTCAAAGTGGACATTGGGTTTCATGGCTTGATGGCCTCGTAATTATTTTGGAACTAGGTTTGGATGGATTTATGGTAATGAACTCACCTAACAGCAAACCCATCACAGGCCTCTCTGCAGACAGGATCTTTCCTGAGTAAAGGTATTAGAAAACCATTCTGTAAAGGAAAAGCAATACTGACTGGTGACTTCAAGTTTAGGAAAAAACACCACTATTTGGGTTTTTCTTTTGGCTTCTAACTTTAAATGCTACATTAGCCAGTTGCTAACCAACACGATTTTTGGCCAGAGTCCTGTTTATGTTGGCACCAAATGTATGTATCACAAGCAGTTTGTGTATTTCTGGGCATGTGTGTATTTGTGTATGAGTCTGTATATAATATAAACTCCAAAACTTTTGAACACAAGGTTTTGTACTCTTTTTACAGATTCTTCTGGCCAAGCAAACAGGCAACTGGCAGGCAGGGCATTCATGTGCATTAACGACCTGCTTTCAGGCCACCGCACCCCGTCACAGCCACTCTTTGGCTTGGCCTAATGTGGCACTAAACTCTCTGGCCTCTCTGGACCCCTGTCCTATTGAGTTATGAATGAATGAGGTGGTCCCTGCCCAGTGAGAGGGGTTCTGGGGACAGTGGGTGTTTTCTGTCACCTCAGTCTGTAGGCAAATCATCAAGAATGCTTGGGATATGGAGTTTTCTCCTAATAGGGGCCAGAATGGCTCCATGTTTTTGTGGCTTGGCATTAAGCAAACAACTGCTTTTTTGTTCTCTCTTCAAATTATTTGCCTAAACAAAAGGCAGCTGTCATGGGGAGAAAAGTAGGATTTTTCCGGCGTTTACCCCTTTCCACACCCCTCGCTCAGCATGCTCTCGGACTCTGCATTTCCGTAGCTCAGTGTCAGATTTCCAGCCTGCAGACATGCTCCAGAATGCAAAGCCACCTTCTGCTTCTCCCGGGCCTCCCGACCCAGTGCAATTCCAGAGCTAAAGGCAGCATTCACAGAATGGCACCTTCTCCCTCCAAAACCCCAAAGGATTTCCCAAGCCTGTAAACCATGAATTAGAAACATTCCTTCAGGGACTAACAGTTTGGATAAACAGTGAATTCCAGAACAAAGATTGCTTTCTCTCAAACTCCTATTTCTTTAGAAAGTTGAGAAGTCAGATCTTCTGCCTAACAAGGGATTGTTGTTTAATTGAGAGTCATCTCTTAGAAAAGACATGGCTTATCATTTGTATCTCATTAGAATATGGTAAAATATGCTAAACAATAAAACTAAACGCTAGAGAATTTAATCCTCCTCTGAGGCTTGTTGGGATTAGGCCATGTCCTTATCTGCCCAGCACACTCAGGATTTTCCTGCAAGACTTGGGCCAAGGGTCAATCTTCGGGTTCAGGACCTCTGTGCCATCTACCCTGGAGCTGCCCTCACTGCCCCACTGCAAAACTGGGGGGCCTAGGCTGCCTCTTCTGCCTCCCCTAGCTCTTGCAGCACTGTCTTGACTCAGTGTTTACATTTTTTATTCTAAAATAATTTCAGACTTATAGAAAAGTTGCCAAAAAAGTATAATGAATTCCTGGATACCAGTGTTTCTCAACCCTTTTCTGATTATCACCAATAAAGAAACTTTGTAGACATTTTTTTCTTAATCACTCTCCTATATGATTTTTTTTTTTTCTTTAGAGACAGGGTCTTGCTCTGTCACCCAGGCTGGAGTGCAGTGGTGCGATCATAGCTTACTGCAGCCTTAAATTTCTGGGCTCAAGTGATCCTCCCACCTCAGCCTCCTGAGTTGCTGGGACCACAGGCACGCCACCATGCCTGGCTCCTGACATGAAATTTGAATGACACAGATATATTCTGTATCTATGGACTTTATGTATATCTGAGCTCTATATGTAAAAAGTAAGGTTTCTTTTATCCCCAAGAACAATTTTCATTCCCTTGAGTAGGATATTGCCTCCGTGGAGAATGTATTTTATATACCGTTTACACAAGTTCCCCAAATGCTAATATTTTACCATATAAACACACACAAAATGTGTGTGTATATCACACACACACACATATATACACATATACATAAATATACCCATTTATATATACACACATTTACGGGCACACACATAAACAATATATATACGTATAAATGATCTTTTTCTGCACTATTTGAGAGTAAGTTGCAAAAACATGATGCCTCTTAACCCCTAAGTATTTTAGAAAGCACTTCCTATAAACAATGACTTTCTTAACAAAAAAATTTTTTAAACATTTTCATCTCCTTCCAGATGGCCACAAATTTCTCAAGGTCAGGAGCCTATGTCTTAATCATTTTCAGAGACTGAGTATCAGAATTGGGCCTGATATGTGGTAGGAGCTCTTATAAAACAATATACTTCATTATAATGTAGCATATTCCATGCATTTATACATAATTTATATATAATATAACTATTATAATAAAATGAAAGCTTTATTTCAATATAAATGATACAAAATATAGAGTACTATGCATAATAATAAAACATACATGGTTACTGGCAAGTGAGTGGAAAGTTCAGGGTCAGCAGTATAAACTTCAGTCACAGAGTATTCTATAGTTTCAGAAGCTGGAAGAAATTGGGTGGAAAATTTAGAGATTTTGGAAGTTGCTTCGGAAACAGCAAGAAACAAAAATAGAAGCTACTCATGGGAGGTCAACGTCATAGGCCAGGAATGACGCTCCAATCAGCTGGGCTTTCCAGTCATTTGTAGGAGTCTGCCCTTCCAGGCTCAACATTTATTCTTTTCTTTGGGAGGAAGCAATAATCCAGTAACCCAAACACTTTCTTGTCTTCCCGCATTTACTTACTAAGATTTATTGACAACCTTCCACTTAACATATAAATATTGGAGGCTTGTAAATTTTATTTCTTATTTTCTATGTGTTAGAAAAAAAATAAGTGGCCTAACTTCTATTTCCCTTGATGGCAGAATGGGTGTCCCCATAGTGTGCTCTGTGCTGCCCATAGGCACTAGTTAATGTGGCACTGCCCATTTCGGAGGCAGATTCTTCATGGATTCTGAAGTGAACAGGTTTAGAATAGGGTTTTAGGGATGGGATGACCCACATAGAACTTCTTCCAGGAACTTGGCATCATGTGTATGAATATACTCAGTCCAAATAAACCCCCATTCCACAGAGCATGTGAGTGATGGACAGTTGGCCTTTGTATTCACAGGTCTGCATCCACCAATTCAACCAATGCTGACTGAAAATATTTGGGAAAAAATTATAATTAAAAAGTAAAAATATTGCCTTCTGCCATGAACAAAAGCTTCCTGAAGCCTCACCAGAAGCTGAACAAATGCTGGTGCCGTATTTGTACATCTGCAGAACCATCAACCAAATACACAGCTTTTCTCTATATTAAGAAAGAAAAAAGAATTTTGATAATTAGAAAATAGGTTACTTAAAAGAATAGCAATTATAATAAAGAGAAAACACCTACTGTAAAAAAAAGGAACAATACAACAATAAAAAGAATATAAATGTTTAAAAATACAGTATAACACCAATTTACATGGCATTTACATTGCATTACGTATTATAAGTAATCTAAAGATGATTTAAAATATATGGAAGGATGTATGCATGTTATATGTAAATGCCATGCCATCTTATATTAGGACTTAAGCATCTGAGGATTTTGGTGTGGCAGCGGGTGGGGGAAGGGTTCTGGAACCAAGCCCTCACAGATAATTAACTTTATGATAAGTTGTTGTCGCTGAAGTTTTACCAATAATGACACAATGTTATTTGACAGTCTTGAGCATAAACGAAAAAAAAAGTTGTTGGTACTTAATATTCTGATCACAATTTAAACATTTTCTTTATTTCCTTGCAGATGGCTGAGCCGCCATGTGTCCTTAGACTTCTTGTCTCCAAGAAGACTTGGGAGGCAGCTTCTTTACTAGGTTATCCCAAATCTCATGGGAGAGTGCTAGAACTTAGTTGAGGTGCTTGGGGTGGGGCTGAGAAGAGGGATACAAGGTTTGATGAATTTAGAGCAAGAGGGCCGGGCACGGTGGCTCACGCCTGTAATCCCAGCATTTTGGGAGGCTGAGGTGCATAGATCACCTGAAGTCAGGAGTTTGAGATCAGCCCGGCCAACATGGTGAAACTCTGCCTCTGCTAAAAATACAAAAATTAGCCTAGTATGGTGGCAAGCACCTGTAATCCCAGCCACTTGGGAGGCTGAGGCAAGACAATCGCTTGAACCTGAAAGGTGGAGGTTGCAGTGAGCAGAGGTCCTGCCACTGCACTCCAACCTGGGTGGCAGAGTGATACTCCATCTCAAAAAATATATATATTTATATATACACACCACGGAGAGAGAGAGAGAGTGAGAGAGAGAGAGAGAGAGAGAGGATATATAGGACTAATTTTGTTTAAACAACGTTAGTGTTCAGAAGCTGTATTTCCATACTTTGTGCCTTAATATTTCCACTGCAACAAATGACCAGGAGAGCTACTCATGTCTTCCAAACTCAGAGACAAGGGACAAATAGGACTGGAACAAGTGATGACACTCGGCCCAGCATCACTGAATCCTGAACTAGGAAGGACCACAGAGTTTATAATGTCTTGTACTTTTCTCTGAAAAAAGAAAAAAAAAGTCCCTGGGAAGAAAGTGACTTGTTTAAATTAAAGTCACAGAGCAAGCTACTGGCAAAGCTAAGACTGAAATTCAAGTTTGGCTTCTAGTTGGAGAGGTAGAATTCTTTTTTTAAATGCCGTTGGAAAGTTTGAAGATTAATGGGATGAGAATATGTTTTGTTTCTTCTTCTACTTCTTCAAAAGGAATCGTTTGCATACATTTAAACACTTTCTCTACCATTATTTGAAATGATCAAGGAGTCCAATTAAGTTTGTATTAATCTCAGACTAAGAAACGGAATAGGTGACCTCATTCATTTTCATTTCTCCACTTTGCAGATGGGTAAAATAGGGTCTAGCTGAAGGTGATGGTGTCCCTGTGAGCTGTCTTTGAAGCTCTGGCAGAGGTGGGACAAGGACTTTCTTCCCTAAGCTGGGTATCTGTCGAGTTTCTAGGAGATTACAATTTTCCTTAATGGTGGAGCCTGCCAGTGAGGGCAGGGAAAGTTTAGTTCTACCTCCCTCTCCAAGGCCTAACATGTCACTATCATTGTGCCATACCCTGGCTCCCTTCTTCCCTACAACTAGGATTTTCACCCTGCTAATACAGTGGTGCCTCACACCCCAGATTTTTTCCAAACACTTCTCTCCATTGAAATATATCCATCCTGTGCCCAACTCCCTAATAGCCCCACTCATCTACAAGGGCAAGATGGGTCCCAATAGACTTATCACAAAAATAATCTAAAGCAATGAGTAAGATAGGCAATGTGGTAGTCTACTCATATAACATCATGCCATAACTAACTTAACATGCACATGGCTCTAAAATACCTCCCATTTATGGTAAACTCAAATTTTTAAAGAAATTTTAAGTGTTTTATTTATAGCAAATAGCAAAAATGATAAAATAGAAAGCCCCTGGCTGATTAAAAACTCTTAAAATGTGATTGCATTTTGAGGGAGACACAAGCAATCATTTTGGGGGAGATATTGATCAGCTAAAGAGTGAACATCTCTGTATTGTGTAGGTCCAGAATTAGAGTTGGAAGCAGCTTTACCTGAAGTGAATAGTAGCATCCAGTGGAATGAAGAAGGTCCTAAAATGCTAGGTGACAATCTGTAACAGTCATTGGAGACATGGTTATAGTCCCTGGTGGGAGGATTTCTTTCTTAGTACTATAACCTCTAAACCAACAATGTTCCCAGAATGAAACAAGAACAGTTTAAAAGCACAGCATTGAGTGAAATACTAGCAATACCTTTCCTACTTCCATGCTTTAATCAGTGATCCATGCTTTCTGGCTATGGGAGAAACATCAGAAATAGGAATACTATTTCTTAGTGGTTCACAGGATATACTGCATCCTGTAGGACTCACTTCAAACTTGCATTCTTGTGTCTCCCAGATGGAGCTGGAACTGAGGCTTCAAAAGTCCGTTCTCAGCTACTCAGGAGACTGAGGTGGGAGGATCACTTGAGTCCAGGAAGTCGAGGCTGCAGTGAGCTATGATCACACCACTGCACTCCATCCTGAGTGACAGAGTGAGACCGTGTCTCAAAAAAAAAGTCCATTCTATCACTCCCTAAGACAGCTGCTTCTGGGTGATGGGATATGTAGTAACACCATGAATACCATGAGCATAGGCTGTCGCCTTGCTTCTTTAGCTGAAAAAGGAATTGATAGGCAAAAGCGACATTTTGTGCAATAATATTTTGGTTAACAATGTCGCTAATGTCCTAACTTAAAAGGCAAATACATACCCACAAGGTATCCATTCTGTGAGGACGAAACACTGCCTCTTGTGTGGTAGATGCGGTCCCGTGTAATGAACCTGTCTGGAGGCTGATAACTACTTGTCACAGGCTAGTCCTCTTTGGGTATGCGCCTATATTTGGAGCTTAGGGTGAGTTGTTGCTATTGGCACGTTACCTGATTATTTAGAACTTTCTTGCAACTGAAGTCCATGTAGTGAGCAACTATGTGGGACAAAAGAATCTCACACTCTGGGGCAATTTTAAAACCATACCCAGTCGTCTTCTGACTTCCTTGTCATCACCAGTCCACAGTTTTGCTCTCCAAGTTCTCAATCACTCAGCCAAGCCTGAGGCCACTTCTCATGAAGCAGTGTAGATCTGCACCTAACACTGCCTAAGAATCTTTAGGAAAACAAAAACACGACATGTGCTGTCCAAGGTTCTGCTCACGGGAGGATTTCTCTTCTTCACTGCCCTTTAGGGCCACTCCTAACAGAAGCTCTAACATCATAGTCATTGATTTCAAGCTCAGAGCCAACTGTTAAATACACACCATGTTTTTCCCTTTTCATCCAACTCTCAGTCATGGGAAACTCCTAGAGAACACAGATGTGGGTTGAGGAAAGAGTATGGATGTGTCCAGAATGGATATATCAAGAGTGTGAACCACTAAGTCAATCAACAGCCAGTACCTGCTTGACCTTACCCTCATATAAACACTTCATTTGATGGTGGAGTGCTGTAACATGTGGTTTGGTATCTCATATAATACCCAGTTCATTGGTGGGTACTCAGGTAGCACAGCCACCTGATATCCAGTGGATTGGTGTTCTGACAGTACCAAGGGTTAATAGCTACTGTAGGGTTTTTCTTACTGATACTAGCATGGCTACTTACACTTCTGAAGTTACCCTCTCACCATAAACAACTAGAGAACTTGCAAAATATAGGACATAGCTGCCTTATATGTAAATATATAAAAATAAGTGAAACAAAATTGGGAAAAGTCAGTGCATGACTAATTGCTAAATGAAAGAAAACAAACAAGGTAGTCTCTATATGAATGGCAGCACTCTGCCTGGAATCAATTTCTATATGGCGGTGCACAGGCAGGGACCCCAGATAGTGCCAGGGGCTCACTGAGTTTGAGTTAAGAGACAGAGACTAGAAGTTAATGACACCAAGGTGGGAGTAATTTGCAGAATGGAGTACAGAGAAGACAGAACTGTGCAGAAAATAAGCTCCATAAATGTGGATACAGGTCTCCTTGAGTCTTTGGCTAAGTATCAATATGCACATGCCTAGGATAACATACAAAGAGGTTGAATAAAAAAATGATGGGGTGGGGGAAGGTGCCATAAGCTTTGGAATTCCTGGAGTACATACAGGGAAAGGAGACTTTTTGAGCTTAGGCCACCCAGAGAATCTCCACTGATCACCTGGGGGCAGGAGGACCATGCCTTTGTTGTAGGGCTAAACTATTTCTAGAGTAAGGATTACTACTGACCCTCCCTAAAACCTTTAAAACAAGCCATACAGGGATCAAAATGATCACCAAATAACTGAACAGACTGCAAAATGAACACGTCAAATACTTTTTTAAAGGAAGAAACAAAATTCAGATATTCAAAGATGTAACATTTACAATGTCCAAGATCCAATTTTAAAAGTATGAAACATAATATGTACTGAGAAAATATTCACAGTACATGTATCTGATAAACAACTTGTTTCTGGAATATATAGAAAGTTTTTACAACTCCATAATTTTAAAAAAATCCAGGAATATGTGATTTATAACCAGTTGATAAATCAGTCAATAGAAAAAAAATCCCAGAAATGTCAGATCTGATGGATTTGTAGATAAAAACGTTAAAGAGCAATTAGAAATGTGCTCGATATACTTACAAATTTGAATTGAAACAAAAATAGAAGAAGATAAATGAAGGAAACAAGGCAAATAGAACCATATCAACATCTGAAAAATTCCTGGAGGAACTGTCAGCAAAATAGATAGCAGAAAAGAAAAAAATAGTGATTTAAAAAATCATAATAGAAACAAATTTAAGTACGGGGGGAAAAAGAGACTAAAAGTGAATGAACTGACTTTTAGTGATCTAAGGGACTAGATCAAGTGGTCTAAGATATGCGTAATTGTAATCCAGGAGGGAAGAGAAAGGAGAACAAAAAAAATTTTTTTGAAGAAATAATGGCTGAAATATTTTCAAATCTGATGAAAGTTACGAATCAGCATATCAAAAGGTCAACAAATTTCAAGCAAGAACAAAGACACAAAGAAAAAATACAAAGAAAATAACACTAAGGCACTTCATAATCAATTTGGTGAAAATCTAGAGATAAAAAGAGCATCTTAAATACAGCCAGAGTGGGGAAAAGTGCATTAAATAAAAAGGAACAAAGTTAGGATTAATTGCAGACTTCTCATCAGGATCAGTGCAAACCAGAAGGCCATCAAATGGTATCTTTTAAATGCTGTGAGGAAGAAGAAGAAAAACACCTGTCAACCCAGATTTCTACATCTATCCATTGCTCTGTTGATTAATGGATCATCTGTATATTGTCATTAAAAAAATACAGTGTTCAGAAATACTTCCAAACATTTATCAATTGATTCTGACATGGTTATTCAATGGAGAATGGATAGTTTTTTCAACAAGCAGTACAAGAACAACTGGATATTTTTATGGAAAAAATGAATCTCAACGTTTGCAATACAGTATGTACAAAATTTAATTAGAATTAGATAATGGAACTACTACTGAAAGCTAATGGTATAAAATGTCTAGAAGAAAGAATAGCAGAAAATCTGTGTGGATTAAAGGTAGTGAAAATGCGTTAGATAGGAGACAAATAGCAAATCATTAAATTAAATGTGATAATTGAATTTTATCAAAATTTGAAACTCCTGCTCTTTGGAAAATTCCACTAAGAAAATGAAAAGCTAAGCCACAGATCAGGAGAAAATATTCACAGTACATGTATCTGATAAACAACTTGTTTCTGGAATATATAGAAAGTTTTTACAACTCCATAATTAAAAAAAAATTAAAATGGGAGCCCATGATAAGATGCTCAGCATTGTTAGACATCAGGAGAGGAACATTTAAACTGCTACCATATTCTCATTAGAACAGCTAACACTTAACACATTGAAAATATCAAATATCAATGTTGAAAACATCTCATATACAAGGTGGTACAACCCCATTTTGGAAAACAGTTCATTGGTTTCTTATAATGTTAAATATGCATTTACCATATGTCCCTGAAATTTCTTATAGGTATTTAGCCAAGAGAAATGAAAATATATGTCCATAAAAAGATATCACAGGAATATTTATAGTAGCTTTATTCATGATAACCAAAACCTGTAAACAATGCAATTGTTTGTTAACAGGTAAAGAAATTGTGGTATGTCCATACAATGAAATACTTAATCATTAAGGAGGAACAAACTGCTGATACTACTGATACATGTAACAGCACAGAGAATCTTAGAAACAATACATTGAATGAAAAAATGTGGAACCCAAGCATATATACTGCATGATTCTGTTTATATAAAACTCTAGAAAAGATAAACTAAATGTATAATAACAGAAAGAAGATGAGTGATTGATGCGGGCTAGGTTCAAGGAAGGATTGGTGCAAAGGGGCAAAATTCTGGTTTGATCAAAGGGCTCCTTATCCTGATTATGCTGCAGTTTCCCAGGTGTATAAATTTATTATTGAAATGTCCGCTTAAAATGTTACATTTTATTGCATGTCAATTATATCTCAGTAAAGTTGACTAAAAAAAGAAAAAGAATATAATAACTTGCCATTGAGGGCAAACCTTTGCCCTCAAACTTCAGAGTTCTTTATTGTGATTCTTCTGTCAAGCCTTGGCATGGAGTACATATAGTATCCTGAACAGCCACATTTCAAGCACCATTAGATTCATTAATCCTAAGACCTACAGGTGCAATTGCTTGCATTGTGGCATGAATCAACTACTTTTGTTTTGGACTCTTTATTAGTCGGTTCATATGCTGCTAATAAAGATATACTCAAGACTGAGTAGTTTATAAAGGAAAGATATTTAGTTGACTCACAATTCCACATGACTGGGGAGGCCTCACAATCCTGGAAGATGGTGAATGAGCAGCAAAGTCATGTCTTACATGGCAGCAGGCAAGAGAGCTTGTGCAGGGAACTCCCATCTATAAAACCGTAAGATCTTGTGAGACTTATTCACTACCACAAGAATGGTCTGAGGGGAAATCATCCCTATGATTCAATTATCTCCACCTGGCCCCATCCTTGACACGTGTGGATTATTACAATTCAAGATGAGATTTGGGTGGGGACACAGCCAAACCATATTAGACTCCATTCAAAGATAGTAGCCTGTACGTTACTCAGCAACAGGGTCAGAGGAATTAATCCTTATGTGGAATGCATCCTTATATGTTGCCTTCAAAAATCCAAAGAGGGGGCTGGGTGCAGTGGCTCGTGACTGTAATCCCAACACTTTGGGAGGCTGAAGCACATGGATTGCTTGAGGTCAGGAGTTTGAGAAAAGCCTGGTGAACATGGTGAAACCTCATCTCTACTAAAAATACAAAAATTAACTGGGCATGGCGGCACATGCCTGTAATCCCAGCTACTCACTAGGCTGAGGTAGGAGAACCACCTGAACCTGGGAGGCAGAGGTTGCAGTGAGCCTCCAAGATCGCACCACTGCACTCTAGACTGGGTGATAGAACAAGACTCTGTCTTAAAAAAAAAAAATCCGAAGAGGGATGGGTGTGGTAGTTCATGCCTATAATCCAAGCATCTGGGCAACATAGTGAGACCCTGTCTCTATTTTTAAAAAATAGCCAGCTATGGTAGCTTATGCTTGAATTCCTGTTAAGGAGGCTGGGGTGGGAGGATTGCTTGAGTGCAGGAGTTTGAGGCTACAGTGAGCTAATGATCACACCACTGCAATACAGCCTCAGTGACAGAGACCCTGTCTCTTAAAAAAAATTCAAAGAGAGACAATTAATGTATTGCTTGTTTTTAGTAGTGAGATATGCATGGTGCAGGAACTTTTCTTCTCATTTTGGAGGGGATATTCTGACATTATATATTTATCTGAACCTCTAGAAACATCTCTGAAATCCCTGAATTTCCAATGGATGCATCTTGACCTTCTGACATACATGTGTTTGACAAGGCATTTCGGGTATTTGCTCCTGCCTGATCACTTGGTTTATTATTAGCATGATACCATCTAAATTATGGTCCAGCCTAAAGTTTTGTAGATTAATAAAAAGATCAAAGATCTTGCTGTCGTAAGTTACAGTATACAGCAAAATAATTAATGCAGCCTTGAGACCAGGATGGTGAATATATACTGTTATTCCTGTCGGGTAAAAGCAACTTTCTTGTAACAGAGAAAATGTATTCACAGATCAACAGACACACAGCAAACTCATAAAGACAGCAGCAGTGTCAATTGTAGTTATCACCTTACAACACTTAAAATAATACACTTTCTTTCTCCAAGATCCATCTGATCTTTTGCAGAAGTCAAATAGATCAGCTAACTAGAGATGTGATAGAGATCACTTCCCTTGCAACTTTAAAGTCTTTATTGCTCAAATAATTGTGTTAGGCTGCCAGGGATGCGATGGTGCATTTAGTTCATTACTTTGGTATGGAGGGGGTGCCACAGATACTTCTATTTTAGCCATTGTATCATAAAAGCCCTGATTCTTCAACCCAAGGAGTCAATGTGGTGGTTCTACCAGTTGCTGACTATACCTATTCAAACTACATTCTTAAGAAGTATGAAAATAGCAAAAACATGTGTTCACAGGTATTCTAGGCCCACTGTGAAAGTGAAGTAGCCTCACATTCCAGTCATCAATGGACTCCCCTACACATCCATTTTAACTTAGGGACTGTGGTGATTTTCTGGAACCCTAATGATTAGCATTAGTTTTGAGTCACTGTCTAATAAAACGCCCAAATTGTTGTATTTATCTGGTCCAAAATTACATGTAACCTTGCTGCAGTTTCCTTTGAGGAACTAGAATGAATATATGGAGTTTTCAAAGTGTGGTCCCTGGACCAGCAGCATCAGTATCATCTGCGAAATTCTCAAAAATGAGAATTCTCAGGATCCACCCCAGCCCCACTTAATCTTAAACTCTGGGAGTGGAGCCTAGCAATCTGCATTTTAACAAGTCCATATAGGAATTCTGGGACACACCAAAATTTGAGATCCACTGATTTAAAGTATATATTTATGGTTGTGTGATGGATTTTTTTTCTCTCTCTTTAAGCATAAGCATCCTCCCTTCATTCAAGGGACTTTGGATCTATGAACTGACTCAGGTCTGAGAATTGTGAATCTATTATTGTGCTTTGGTTAGATCTCTGTTCACCAAAACTATGGCTCTTAGAATTATGTGATCATGCAGGACCTTAGTTATATGCTCATTGATTTTGCATCTAAGATTCCTGATCAATGAGATACTATACTGCTAATTCCCACAGATTCCTGTGGGCTGATGGCTACTCTAGCCTTGCTGCCTACTGTGGTCACCAAGCCACTTTGTCCCTGATCTAAAGTGTTGATACATGACTTCTGACCTTTTGAGGTTCTGTCACTCCCTTGGAAAGTCACGAAACCCATTTAAGTGACAATATTTCTAGTATATCACCAGCCTTTACAGATAGATACTGCAATACTTTTCAAAGACATTGTTGCTCCCTTCACCAATGTTTTTCAAATTACACAACAAAGCCAATCACATGATCAATGTATTCCAACACCCCTATCACCATACGTGTCTGCATTCATTGCTCTGCATTATCCTAAGGAGTTTCTTACATCTCCACTTAATTTTAGGCCACTGTTGAATCCCATTTTTAATTAAATAATTTTTAAACAATTTCCAGAAGATCTGTCTAGTTTATTGAATCCTTAATCGAAGTACACTTCTATAGATAAATTCAGGACAATGTAAAATTTGTCCTTCTTTCCTTGGTCTAGCTCTTTCAAAATCCACTTACACACATACCCACCTGATGAAGGGTTTTTTTCTTCTGATACAAATTAGCAAGATCTTGCTATTACATTTTGGCGTATAAGCCTTCTCCTCCTGGGTTTTTGTAATTGTCCTTCTGGGCCATGTTGAGATTTAATTCCAGCCGTGGTTCTAGAGGACATAAGGAAAGGTAGGAAGGGAGAATGGGGAGAACTGGCTTTCCTTTGAAAGGTAACCATCTCAGGTGAAGTCTTCAAGGAACCAAGGACCAGCATCATCAGATGGAGAAGGGGCTATTTCTGCTTGGAAGGGAAGCTCAATGAAGCTTGGGAAATGGAGTGTGCAGGATCTTCCAAATATTCCCAAATGTTACCCTTCAAATTTTTGATGTCCCATCCTTTTCAGATCAATCTCTATCTTTCAAGTACGAGACAGGTTAAGGCTGAGAACTAAAGCTATTTTGTTATGTGGTGATTTATAGGATCAAATATTTTTTCTGTTTTTTCAGCTACCTCGACTAAAAAGAGGTAAGATTTTTCCAAGAGAAAAGATCTTCTTTTAGGAAAGTAATTGAAAGCCTCCCATTGACCATGACTTGGTCCAGGAATTTGAAACTCTAAGACTGTCTTATTTTTTCTTTAGTTCCCCAAAAAACTAGAGTCTTGACATGAGTATCTTTGCTACTGCAAGAGCAGGAAAACCAAGTGCCTTCATAATGATGCTTGTCAGAAGACTTTGCAGAAATAGCAGAAATGTAGCATCCAAACCTCCCATAAGTGTATCTGCTGGATGAGGCTAGGGTCATACGTGGACCAGAGATGTGATGTAGTCTCATAATACAGCGTTAGCTTCCCAGTGTCTACCGTGCAGCAAGGCCTGCTACAAAGGGATTGGAATGGGTATGAACCAATCAGCAATAAAGGCTATAGTAGGCAATACTAAAAAATAATTGGAAAAATTCATTTAAAATTTAACTTTTGGACTTCAGGTCTGATCAAACTTGGGCGCATAGACCTACATGATGCCAGTCGAGAAGGACCGAGTGACATCTGTTTTCCAGTCTGCCACAATGCTTTATTGTTTCTTATATCTGCTACCCTCCCTTTGACCATTTCGTGTTGGTCCTTGAGTTTATGATCCCCTGCTCTAATTTCTTGCTCGACCCTTGTCAGAATCAAGGCCCAGAGGAAAATAGGACTGATCCAGATGAAAACAATAAATGTCTTTTGAAGAGGAAGATTTGACCTCCATTGCCAAACCAGTCAGACCTCCCAGGGGTGGTTCTACAAGCTCACTGACAATAGGGATAATTTTCTGGCTCTATAAGGATGAAGAAACTCAGCAAGAGGGAAAAAGACTAATTGCTCTAGGTAAAAATCTCTGGTCAGCATCTAGGCAATACCAGGGCAACTTCTTTCCCAGGGCATGTCCTAGAGTCATGAATACCTCTCCTTTAACACTTATGACCTGGTAGCCCAGAGTCCTCTCTCTCTATGCCCTACTTATAACCTCTTCTAACCTTGAGTCTTGTCCCCGTCTCAATACCTCCTCCAGCTTTACCCAGCTAAGCACTAACAGGAGAGGCCTAAAAATCTTCCTCCAAGATAATAGATGAAATTTCACAGTGACTCTGGTGGTTTTAAGATATATCTCTAAATTATTTGACCCATCTTCCCTCAAAAAGTAGAGTCTAATCCCGCCTTTTGAGTGTGGGCTAGAATTATCAACTCCTTCCTAAAAACATAGAAGGTGGGGGGAGGACTCAAGATGGCGCTGTGAGAACAACCCAGGATTGGAGTTCTCATTGTGTCTGTGGAGAGGTGAGTCTGAGCTGCATTTCCAGACTGATCTTTGTTGCTCACAGTACGGGGAAATTCCCAAGTGAAGAGGAGACGCGGGACGCCAGGCAGATATTACGCCTGGCGAAGCCGGCAGCCGGGGTGGCGGCGGCCGGCCCTACCCAGTGCTCCCCACAGGGCGCACTTGTCCAGGTGCCCCGTTGAACCGGCAACTGGAGACGTGAGAGGGCTGGACTTGAGACTGAGCTAGACTTGAACAGTGGGCCAGCCCAGGGGATTGCAGGAACAGAGCGTTAGGATTGGCCCAGTGGGACGAACAAAACCGTGATTTCAAACAAGCCCCGTGCAGATGGCCCGAGACGCTCTGAGGGGGAGGGGCGGCCACCATTACCGAGGTAACCCGCCCCAACTGAGATACACGCCCATTGCTGACGCAGCCAGCCATTGCCGAGGCAACCCTTCCCTACTGAGATACACGCCCACTGCTAACGCAGCCTGCCGTTGCCGAGGCAACCCGTCCCTACTGAGATACACGCCCACTGCTGACGCAGCCTGCCGTCGCCGAGGCAACCCGCTACAACAGAGAGACTCTGCCGCAGGGCGTGGCGGAGAACAGCAGAACAGTGGAGCCAGGGCGAGCCTCACAACAGCAGGGCGGAGCCTCGGCAGGCAAACAGTGGCTAGTCTGCATCCTAGCTGGGCAGGACCTCAACGGACATCCAAAAATAAAGCCCAAACCCCTCAACACAGCATTTGAGAAAAAAAAGGGTTTTTTTAATGAGCTCTGTTGCAGCAGAATCAAACATAGCAGCCTAACAGCCCTGAATGAACAACACAGCTCACAGCTCAGCAATTAAACCCCTATAAAGTACAAACTGTCTCCTCAAGCAGCTCCCTGACCCCTCTATATCCAAAAGACTGACATTACGCAGGCACCATCCTGGGACAAAGATAGCAGAAAAAGAAACTGGTAGCATCCCTCGCTGTGCCACAGCTGCTAGAGGTGCACCCCAGACAAGCAGGGTCTGGAGCGGACCTCAGCACTCGTACAGCGAAGGGGCTAGACTGGTAGAAGGAAAACCAAGCAACAGAAATACTTCATCATCAACATTCAGGGTGTCCACTCAGAGACCCAATCGAAAAGTCAGCAACTACGCAGACGACCAGCGGACAAATCCGCAAAGATGGGAAGAAACCAGCGCAAAAAGGAGGAAAACACCCCCCGAAACCAGAACACCTCGCCTCCTAGAAAGGACCAAAACTCCTCACCAGCAAGGGAACAAAGCTGGACGGAGAATGACTGTGACGAAATGACGGAATTAGACTTCAGAAGATGGATAATGAGAAACTTTGGCGAGCTAAAAGATCATGTATTAAATCAATGCAAAGAAACTAAGAACCTTGAGAAAAGATTTGAAAAAAGATTTGAGGAAATGATAACAAGAATGGATAACTTAGAGAGGAATATGAATGAATTAAAGGAGCTGAGAAACACAATACGAGAACTTCGCGAAGCATGCACAAGTTTCAATAGCCGAATTGACCAAGCAGAAGAAAGAATATCTGAAGTCGAAGACCAACTCAATGAAATAAAACGAGAAACCAAGATTAGAGAAAAAAACGCAAAAAGGAATGAACAAAGTCTCCAAGAAATGTGGGACTATGTGAAAAGACCTAACCTACGTTTGATAGGTGTACCAGAAGGGGACGAAGAGAATGAATCCAAGCTGGAAAATACTCTTCAGGACATCATCCAGGAAAATTTCCCCCACCTAGCAAGACAGGCCAACACTCAATTGCAGGAAATTCAGAGAACACCACAAAGATATTCCGCAAGAAGAGCAACCCCAAGGCACATAATCGTCAGATTCAATAGGGTTGAAATAAAGGAGAGAATACTAAGGGCAGCCAGAGAGAAAGGTCGGGTCACCCACAAAGGGAAGCCCATCAGACTCACAGCAGATCTCTTGGCAGAAACACTACAAGCCAGAAGAGAGTGGGGGCCAATATTCAACATTCTTAAAGAAAAGAATTTTCAACCCAGAATTTCATATCCAGCCAAACTGAGCTTCAGAAGTGAAGGAAAACTAAAATCCTTTGCGAACAAGCAAGTACTCAGAGATTTTGTCACCACCAGGCCTGCTTTACAAGAGCTCCTAAAAGAGGCACTACACACAGAAAGGATCAACCAGTACCAGCCATTCCAAAATCACACTGAATGCTAAAGAGCATCAACATAATGAAGAATCTACAACAACTAACAGGCAAAACAGCCACTTAGCATCAAAATGGCAGTATCAAATTCACACATAACAATATTAACCCTAAATGTAAATGGACTAAATGCACCAATCAAAAGACACAGACTGGCAAATTGGATAAAAATCCAAAACCCATCAGTGTGCTGTATACAGGAAACCCATCTCACATGCAAGGATACACAAAGGCTCAAAATAAAGGGATGGAGGAAGATTTACCAAGCAAATGGAAAGCAAAAAAAAGCAGGAGTTGCAATTCTCATCTCCGATAAAATAGACTTTAAAGCAACAAAGATCAAAAGAGACAAAGAAGGCCATTACATAATGGTAAAAGGATCGATACAACAAGAAGAGCTAACGATCCTAAACATATATGGACCCAATGCAGGAGCACCCAGATACATAAGGCAAGTTCTTAAGGACTTACAAAAGGACTTAGACTCTCACACAATAATAGTGGGAGACTTTAACACTCCACTATCAATACTAGACAGATCTACCAGACAAAAAATCAACAAGGATATCCAGGGCTTGAACTCAGACCTGGAGCAAGCAAACCTGATAGACATTTACAGAACTCTCCACCCCAAATCCACAGAATACACATTCTTCTCAGCACCACATCACACCTACTCTAAAATTGACCACATAATTGGAAGTAAAGCACTGCTCAACAAATGCAAAACAACTGAAATCATAACAAACAGCCTCTCAGACCATAGTGCAATCAAGTTAGAACTCAGAATTCAGAAACCGACCCAGAACCGCACAGCTTCATGGAAACTGAACAACTGGCTCTTGAATGTTGACTGGGTAAACAACGAAATGAAGGCAGAAATAAAGAAGTTCTTCGAAACCAATGAGAACGAAGACACAACGTGCCAGAACCTCTGGGACACATTTAAAGCAGTCTCTAGAGGAAAGTATATAGCAATAAGTGCCCATATGAGGAGAATGGAGAGATCCAAAATTGACACCCTATCGTCAAAATTGAAAGAGCTAGAGGACCAAGACCAAAAAAACTCAAAACCCAGCAGAAGACAAGAAATAACTAAGATCAGAGCTGAGCTGAAGGAGATTGAGACACGAAAAACCCTTCAAAAAATCAATAAATCCAAGAGCTGGTTTTTTGAAAAGATCAACAAAATAGACAGACCACTAGCCAGATTGATTAAAAAGAAAAGAGAGAACAACCAAATAGATGCAATAAAAAATGATAAAGGGGAAATCACCACAGATTCCACAGAAATTCAAACCATCATCAGAGAATATTACAAACAACTCTATGCGCATAAACTAGTAAACCTGGAAGAAATGGACAAATTCCTGGATTCCTGTGTCCTCCCAAGCCTAAACCAGGAGGAAGCTGAAACTATGAATAGACCAATAACAAGGTCTGAAGTTGAGGCAGCAATTAAGAGCCTACCACACAAAAAAAGCCCAGGTCCAGACGGGTTCACAGCCGAATTCTACCAGACACACAAGGAAGAGCTGGCACCATTTCTTCTAAAACTATTTCAAACAATCCAAAAAGAGGGAATCCTTCCCAAATCATTTTATGAGACCAACATCATTCTGATACCAAAACCTGGCAGAGACCCAACAAGAAAAGAAAACTTCAGGCCAATATCCATGATGAACATAGATGCAAAAATCTTCAATAAAATATTGGCAAGCCGATTGCAACAGCAAATCAAAAAACTTATTCATCATGATCAAGTAGGATTCATCCCGGGGATGCAAGGCTGGTTCAACATACGCAAGTCTATCAATGTAATTCACCACATAAACAGAACCAAAAACAAAAACCACATGATTATCTCAATTGACGCAGAGAAGGCATTTGACAAAATTCAACAGCCCTTTATGCTAAAAACCCTCAATAAACTCGGTATCGATGGAACGTACCTCAAAGTAATAAAAGCTATTTATGACAAACCAACAGCCAATATCATACTGAATGGGCAAAAACTGGAAGCATTCCCTTTGAAATCTGGCACTAGACAAGGATGCCCTCTTTCACCACTCCTATTCAATATAGTACTGGAAGTTCTAGCCAGAGCAATCAGGCAAGAAAAAGAAATAAAGGGTATTCAAATAGCACAGGTGGAAGCCAAATTGTCTCTATTTGCAGGCGACATGATAGTATACCTAGAAGACCCCATTGCCTCAGCCCAAAAACTCCTGAAACTGATAAGCAACTTCAGCAAAGTCTCAGGATATAAAATCAATGTGCAAAAATCACAAGCATTCGTATACACCAACAACAGACTTAAAGAAAGCCAAATCAAGAGTGAACTGCCATTCGCAATTGCTACAAAAAGAATAAAATACCTTGGAATACAACTCACAAGGAACGTAAGAGACCTCTTCAAGGAGAACTACAAACCACTGCTCAACGAAATCAGAGAGGACACAAACAGATGGAGAAACATTCCATGTTCATGGTTAGGAAAAATTAATATCGTGAAAATGGCTATACTGCCCAAAGTAATTTACAGAATCAACGCTATCCCCATCAAGCTACCATTGACTTTCTTCACAGAACTGGAAAAAACCACCATGAACTTCATATGGAACCAAAAGAGAGCCCGCATAGCCAAGTCAATTCTAAGCAAAAAGAACACAGCGGGGGGCATCACACTACCGGATTTCAAACTATACTACAAGGCTACAGTAATCAAAACAGCATGGTACTGGTACCAAAACAGAGATATAGACCAATGGAACAAAACAGAGGCACCGGAGGCAACACAACATACATACAACTATACAATCTTTGATAAACCTGACAAAAACAAGCAATGGGGAAAGGATTCCATGTTTAACAAATGGTGTTGGGAAAACTGGCTAGCCATGTGCAGAAAGCAGAAACTGGACCCCTTCCTGACACCTTACACTAAAATTAACTCCAGATGGATTAAAGACTTAAACATAAGACCTGGCACCATAAAAACCCTAGAAGGAAATCTAGGCAAAACTATCCAGGACATAGGAGTAGGAAAGGACTTCATGAACAAAACACCAAAAGCATTGGCAACAAAAGCCAAAATAGACAAATGGGACCTAATGAAACTCCACAGCTTCTGCACGGCAAAAGAAACAGTCACTAGAGTGGATCGGCAACCAACAGAATGGGAAAAAATTTTCGCAGTCTACCCATCTGACAAAGGGCTGATATCCAGAATTTACAAACAACTCAAGCAGATTTACAGGAAAAAAACAAACAAGCCCATTCAAAAGTGGGCAAAGGATATGAACAGATACTTTACGAAAGAAGACATATATGAGGCCAACAATCATATGAAAAAATGCTCATCGTCACTGGTCATCAGAGAGATGCAAATCAAAACCACATTGAGATACCATCTCACGCCAGTTAGAATGGCGATCATTAAAAAATCTGGAGACAACAGATGCTGGAGAGGATGTGGAGAAAAAGGAACACTTTTACACTGTTGGTGGGAGTGTAAATTAGTTCAACCATTGTGGAAGACGGTGTGGAGATTCCTCAAGGCCTTAGAAATAGAAATTCCATTTGACCCAGCAATCCCATTACTGGGTATATATCCAAAAGACTATAAATCCTTCTACTATAAGGACACATGTACACGAATGTTCATTGCAGCACTGTTTACAATAGCAAAGACCTGGAATCAACCCAAATGCCCATTGATAATAGACTGGATTGGAAAAATGTGGCACATATACACCATGGAATATTATGCAGCAATCAGAAATGATGAGTTTGTGTCGTTTGTAGGGACATGGATGAATCTGGAAAACATCATCCTCAGCAAACTGACACAAGAACAGAAAATGAAACACCGCATATTCTCACTCATAGGTGGGTGATGAAAAATAAGAACACATGGACACAGAAAGGGGAGTACTAAACACGGGGTCTATTGGGGGGAAAAGGGGAGGGCCAGTGGGAGGGGGAGGTGGGGAGGGATAGCCTGGGGAGAAAAGCCAAATGTGGGTGAAGGGGAGAAGAAAAGAAAGCACACTGCCATGTGTGTACCTACGCAACTGTCTTGCATGCTCTGCTCATAACCTATAATCCAATAAAAAATTAAAAAAAAAAAAAAAAAAAAAACATAGAAGGTGGTAGAAGTCATGTATGTGACCTCTAAGCCCAGGCCATAGAATGCACTGTGGCTTCCTTCTTAGTCTTTCTCTTAGACTTCTTCCTCTGAGGGAAGCCAGGTACCATGTCATGAGGATAATCAGGCAGTCCATGAAGAAGAACTGAGGTTTCCTGCCAATGACTAGCACCATATGTTTAAACCATGTTGGATGTGATTCTTCCAGTTTCAATAAAGCCTCTTGATAACTGCAGTCCCGGCCAAAATCTCAGTTGCAACCTCATGAGAGTCCCTGAGCAAAGCTATTCCAAATTCCTCACCCATACAAACTATGTGAGATGATACGTGTTTATTGCTGTCTTGAGCCACTGTTTTGGGCTAATTTGTTACACAGCAATAGATAACTGATACAGTGACTTGGAGGCAATGCCACTACTTTTGCTGTATAAGCTATGGGCATGAGAATTATGCACCAGATATGAGGGAACAAACCATGGCAGATCAGTGAGGAAGATGTTCTGGGAAATGTGACATTTCCTCTGAAATCACACCTTTTTATAAAATGTGACAGCCCCACTGTGTGATTTGGCTGTTGCTACCATTAGATTTGTAGAGAACTTTTGAACTTAGAAGGAACTAGCTCATAAATATTTCTTCACATTTTTTTCCTGACAGTTCTATGGAGCAGATGGAGCAGATACTATTTTCCTCAATTTGAGGATGAGAAAAGTCAGCCCCAGAGTTTTAAATCTTAAACAGCTAATATGCAATAAAGCCAGAATTGACATTGAGGCCACATCTGGGTTGTCACTATACCCCCTAAAAATGCCATTTCTGTTATGAGGATCAGTTAGTCTACTAGGCCTGTTCAAGGGTGAGGGATAATTTTTACAAAGTGCCAGCTGTGTATCTCCTCCAAATCTCATGCTGAAATGTGATCCCTAGTGTCGGAGGTGGGGCCTGATAGAAGGTGTTTGGGCCATGGGCAGTTCTCTCATGAATGACCCAGTGCCCTCCTTGTGGTAATGAGTAAGTTCTCACTCTGTTATTATAGTTACTGCAAGATCTGATTGTTAAAATGAGCCCAGCACCTCCCTTTTTTCTCTTCCTTCCTCTCCTGTCATGTGACACACCTGCTCCCCCATCACCTTCCACTGTGAACAAAAGCTTCCTGAGGCATCACCAGAAGATGCTTGTGCCATGTTTATACAGCCTGCAGAACCGTGAGCCAAATAAACCTCTTTTCTTTATAAATTGCCCAGACTCAGGTATTCCTTTCTGGCAACACAAAACAGACTAGCACAGTACTTGAGGATGGTAAAATACTCACTATATGGTAGCTTGTACTATTATTATGTTTACTTAGTGCCAAGTACTGGGAATATAGAGGTGAACACGACCAGGCTCTTTCCTTTAAGAAGCTCTGGCTAGATGGATGAAGCAGATCTTGCTGAAAAATATGCTTCAAGGACAGCCTGGAAGAGCCAGCAGCTCTGATTTTAAAAAGGAGAGAGGAAAAACAGATTTCTGGTTGAAATATGAAGAGTTCAGGCAAACTAAGGCCAGGAATGGAATGTCCAGGGCATTTATGGATCACCATTCTGCCCTTTTTGAATTTAAGGGTGGAATGCTCCCATCTCAGCCAACCATGCCCAGAGCTGGCGTCCACAGAACAGGAAGAAAGCAGTGGTGTTAGGAACTCCCCATGCTTCAATTTAGGCAGTATTAGCACTGTACCTCCAGCTAACAGATGAGATGGACCCTCTGTGGCTAAGATGAGACCCTCAGGAGAAAGTTAAGTGGCCACAGCAGGAAAATTGGTTTGGTCACTGATATGGTTTGGCTCTGTGTCCTCACCCAAATCTCGCCTTAAATTGTAATAATCCCCATGTGTCAAGGGTGGGACCAGGTGGAGGTAATTGAATCATGGGGGTGATTTCCCCCACGCTGTTCTTGTGATAGCAAGTGAGTTCTCACAAGATCTGAAGGCTTTGTAAGGGGATTCCCCCTCTGCTTGGCACTTATTCTCTCTCCTGCAGCCCTATGAAGAGGTACCTTCTGCCATGATTGTAAGTTTCCTGAGGCCTCCCCAACCATGTAGAACTGTAAATCAATTAAACCTCTTTTCTTTATGAATTACCCAGTCTGTTATGTCTTTAATAGCAGTGTGAGAACGGACTAATACCGTCATATAACCTTAATGTTCTTAACTATGGTAAGGTGTGTTAACTGCCATAAGCTTTTCCTCCTGTGATTAGGCAAAAACCTGCCATAGTGAAACACTGTGCAACTGACCTCAGTGGACTGCCTGATGCCAGCTGACCATGGCACCCCCATATCGAGGGTTCTGCCAGCAGCACTGATTGGATAACAGACTGGACTTACAAACATTCTTTCCTGATAAGAAACCAGTTCCTAAGCCAGTTCCTGCTGGCTTACAGAGATTGTGCACACGATGTCTCTGTGCCCTATAGTTCACCTTTTGATGTAAAACCCAAATTTAACCTCATTTTGATGTTAAAATCCCACCCGAAAGTGAACATGGATGTGTGTCACATATGTGTTAACTTGCACATGCACTAGACTTTCTCCATAAATATTCATATACATCCCCCAAACCTGATAAATATGCATGTTAAACAAACCCTGGAAGGCTTGAATGCCTGTTTCCTCTCCCTCTGTGTAGCATGTGCTCACTGTTCCCCAGGAGGCTACATCCCCAATCTGCAGATTGTTACTCTGGACATAACATTTTTTTCCTTGTTTCCTTCCTCCATGGATCTCATGTTCATTTTGTTAACAGCAGTAATTATTACCTTGTTTTCTTGTATCTAAAGTGACTTACTGAGGTGAGAGAATCACCTAAGATGTCTTAGAAATAAACATCGTGGAATGAGATCCTACCTTAGTGGGGAAATGACTGTTAAAGTCACTTCCCAGAGTTCACAGGGCAGAGGGATGGGATTGGTTAGTGGTAGAAGAAAGCCTGTGGGAGAGGTGGACTGAAATAACTCATGTGTCCACAGAGAGAAGATGAGGGCCTTGGCTTTAGAGAATGCTTTCTGTGGCACCAAATGCCTCCCACTAGGGTATCCTGAAGTCCCCTGGTGCCAGCAAAGCCTTTTGCTGGGGGAGAAATGAGAACTGCTCCGAGTTGCTGGGTCCTGTAAGAGCACTGAGGATGGCCTGTTTTTGTTTTACTTCTCTGTCTCTCTCTCTCTCTTTTTTTTTTTTAAATAATGATCACCAAATTCCTGTCATTCTTTGTATGCAACACCCATTAAACCTAAACGATCCTCCAAGACAAAGAAAACACCATGTCTGGGGACATACGCCAATAAGAAGTCCATGACCTTCTCTTGCTGGGGCACTGGTATTTTTAAAGCAACAAATGCATGATATCAAATGTCCCATAGGCTCCCAAACTGAGCAGATCCAGCAACTGTCTCAGAGAAGAAACAAACTGGGAAATGTCCCCAAAGGACTATGGGGTGCCCACAAAAACGGATCATCAAATTCCTATTCCTAATCAGGAAGGCAGGGGGTAGGGTGTGTGTGTCAGAGAGCGGGAGACAGAGCTGCTCATGATGGCTCTGGGAGCCCACTGTTGTCTCCTAATAATGCATAGTTGATGACTGTTGGACCTCCTGCTCACTCATGGAAAAACACAAGATACAACACTGTTTCTCACCAAGGACACATTCCACTCAGAGGTCTTTGCCTAAAGGCAAAAATGTTGACTCTTTTGCCCCCTCCCCAAGGCCTTCTGGCAGATAACAGACCCCTGTGGCTATGTGAATAACTCGCTGTGCTCCAGGGCTTGTGGGCAGAGCAAGCTCTGTGGTGCCCAGCCAGAGCTAGTGAGGCCGAGGGCTGAGCAGGTGGCACAGGGCCTCTGAGTTCCCCATCACTGCCCCATTGGGCTCCTCTGTGGGCCACAGCCACAGCCACAGCCGTACGCTGTTTCTGATTGTTTTTCAGCAGCAAGCGAAGGCAAAGGTAGAAGAAAGGGAAATGCAGTCTCCAGTGAATGGTAACATTTTGCTTTCTCTAATCCTATTCAGGTGGTGACTGTAGCAAAAAGGAAAAACAGGCCAACAAGCAGGATGGATAAAAACCCTGATTATTACCCTGATGAATGCCAGTTGGCTGAGTTGAATTCAAGTCCCAGTGATGCATTATTAATGGGCCTCAAGTTCCAATCTGAGGTTGAAGATGGGGCTTATGTGAAATTGGAGGGTGGCCATGGGAGGGTCTCTCTCTGGAGAGGGCCGGGGCCAAGGGACCAGGCAGCCTCTGAGCCTGTCCCAGACCACAGCTGGCTGCATGCCGGGTGGTTCCTCCAGGACCACCTACTGCACACCTGCGACTCTGCTCCTTTTCTCTCAGGGCCCTGCTCCAGGTGATTTATTCTTCCCTGGAGACTCCCCAAGGCTGGAGTTGGGGAGACAGTGTGCAGAGGGGGTGGGGGGAACCACACTCCACCTTCTCTGTTCTCTAGTGAGGGACTTCCCATTGAGGAGAGTGGAAAACGCTGTCTTGCATGAATAATATGCCTTCTCCTTTGCTCTTTTGAAGAGCTCAGAGCACCTAGCAGACAGGATGTTCTTCACCCGCAGCAGCTCCCTGAGGCTGAGTCAGGTTTTGATCCCCTCTCCCATTTTTTTAAAAGTAGACAAGGAAATGACAACCCCGAGCCATTGATGTCTGTGAGTCAGCTGGCTGCAGCCAGAAGCTATGTGGCGATAACAGGAAGCAGGCAGAGAAGACCTGCTCTGCTTAGAATCCTTCATGGAGGCAAAACATCTCTGGGCTAACCCCATGCTCAATCACTGTAGGCACATGAAAGAGATCCTAACCATTTTTTTTTTTTTTTTTGAGACGGAGTTTTGCTCTTGTTACCGAAGCTGGAGTACAATGGCGCGATCTCGGCTCACTGCAACCTCCGCCTCCTGGGTTCAGGTAATTCTCCTGCCTCAGCCTCCTGAGTAGCTGGGATTACAGGCATGCGCCACCATGCCCGGCTAATTTTTTTTTTTTTTTTTTTTTTTGTATTTTTAGTAGAGACGGGGTTTCACCATGTTGACCAGGATGGTCTCGATATCTTGACCTCGTGATCCACCCGCCTCAGCCTCCCAAAGTGCTGGGATTACAGGCTTGAGCCACCACGCCCGGCCTGATCCTAACCATTTTAGAAGTCCTGGCCTATGTAATATCTTGTCTCAGAAGATAGTCAATTAGTAGGGGTTTTGTCTATTTTAACTAGCAAAGGGGTTCTCTTCTAAGAGCGTGCTACTGGGTCAATGTAGAAATACCATTGCAACTCCATGCAAGCAATTGCAAAGCAGAGGAGAAATACTGCTTTTTTCAAACTGTAGTCCTGTTGAGCTCAGAAAATGAAGGCAAAACTTCCCTGTCAGATGTCTCTGAGAGATGATTTCCAGCTTTTTCTGCCAAATGGATGGAACAAGAAGAGAGGCCCAGGCTTTTGAGTCTCAAGTGTTGTCTAGGTGGTAGATTCACTGTTGGGTGATGATGACTAGTCCCTAATCTTCTTTTGCCTTTATATTTGTGCAGACTCTTGCTAACATATTTCATGGCCTCTAGACTTTCTTTCACCACACTATGCAAACAATGATCTTTCAAAAAACCAAAATCTGATCGTGCCACTCCTGTACTGAAAACATACAATGGCTTTTCATAACTTTCAAAATAAAACTTAAACTCCTCAGCACCAGGCATATGAAAGGCTCATTAATTCATTCATTTGTTTGGACATCAAACTGAAATTTACTGGGTGGCTACTGTTGCCAGCCAGTTCACCAGGCAGTGGGAATATACTACTTCTGCCAGTGCCAAAAACATAATCTGACCAAGAGTCAATGAAATCTACTTCTAAGAGCTCAGCTCTCCCTCTGCATATAACTACATTCTTACCTCTCACCAGCTAGCTTCACTGGTCCATAAGTTTTCTTCTTCTTTATCCCTCCTGTGCCTCCCAGGTGCCACTCTTGAGTGCTGTGATAAGACATGGTGCAATCATTGGGTGTGTTTGATCTGTTCCTCCATGTAGTCTATGAGTCTTTTGAGGGCAGAGGCTTTGTCTTATTCGTGAGCCCTCGGCACAGAACTCAACTCATGGTAGGTGACTAGTGGTCATGGTTCTACTGATACATTGACTTTGGCCAATAATATGTGAGAAAAAGTCTGCTGTGGGCTTCTGGGAGAGAAATATCTTTAAGTGACTGTGCCTTGTTTTCTCTGGGGTATAGTGTCCAGAAGTGACACCCAGAACTGCTGCAGCCATCTTGCTGTCCAAATGGAACTAGCCTTCGAAAGAACTAGTGATGAGGACAGCGGGGTGCAGAGATGGAGGGAACCTCAGCTTGAGATCATTCTACTTCTAGACTTGAAGTTATGTAACTTACAAATTTCTTATGACTTAAACCACTCAAAATCAGGGTCCTCTTCCCTTTCTTTCCTTTTCCCTCTTCTTCTCATTCTCCCTTTTCTTTTCCCTCCTTTTCCTTCTTGTCTTCCTCTTTCTTGTTTTCCTTTCTTTATCCTGCCAAAATCATCCTGATGTGGAGTTTAGCACCAATCTTTTAGTGGTATGACTGTGTAGGGCCCAGCAACTGAGTCTAATTGACAGCATCTGGCATTAATGGTCTTCTCTGCCCTACTGGCTTTTGAGAAAAGGAAATCTATTTTGTCTAAAATCGCCTATCCCTCTCCTCTCCAAAGTGTCTACCTAATGCCTGCTACATAGTCTTCACAAATGTTTGTAGAATTCAGTTGGTCTTCAACTACTTTTTTTCCTTTTTCTTAATCCCAATTTATGACTTATCTTTGCACCATGTAAGTCTGCATTTTCCTCTGTACTATTGTTTTCACAATGTTTCCCTTTGGAAGGCTTGCCCTCCCCAGCAGGATGTTAAGGTCCTAGAAAATGGCATCTGAGATTCATCTCATAGGTCTTTGGTAACCCACACAGTTCTCAGCATTTGTAGGCTCATAAGAGGCCTTTCTGAAGAACTAACCCGCTGAAACCTTGGCTAGCATTGAATCTGTACCTAAGCTGATAATTGTGCACTCTACGCTTATGCTGACCACTACTGCATGCTGGTCTCAGTTCCTCAGTGGTAGAAGTTCTCACCTCCTTCTTCCTTATGCTAGACTATGCCAGGCATGGAGTGGCATTAGTAAAGGCTTTGTGATTCATGGATGAGAATATTAAAGTATTGTCGCTCCACAAATCACATCCCACAAGGCTATTTTAATGAACTTAAACATCTCAAGGACTGGTGGAGTGGGGGTGGAACTAAAATATTTTAGTCTTTTTTGGGACACAGGGCTGTTATTGGAAGTAATATTACACACTGATATCCTCGCCAGCCATTAAAATGGCTTTGATGTTATCTATAGGTAGTTACGGGAAGCTGAGTTTTCTTTCTCAGTCAGACATTTCTGTTTCTGAAACTCCAATTCTTAGGTGTATGCCTCTGGGTCTCCAAAGAATCATGCACTCACAACTACTGTTTGCTGAAAGGGCCCTTGGCACCCTGTGTTCTGTCCTTAAGAAGTCCTCTGACAAGCTGCTCCAGCTGCCTGAGTTTCGCTCCTTGCCACATGACCAATATTCAAGAATACAGCTCAGCACTTTAAATTATTTACACCAACTCCCAACAAATAACCAACCAGGGAGAGGTAAATATAGGGCCCTATGCACTGCCACTTTAAACAGAGTTTCTTCTATCTTGGTGAAGGATTTTGACCCTGGTTATAACACAGTACCTCCCAGAGACATTTCAAAGCCTTAAAATCGAGAGAAAACAGGGATTGGGTAAGAGTCAACAAATCTGTCCTCATTTTGTTCTTATTTATCAGAGTGGCCTAGCTCCCCTCTCCAAATCCGAAGAACATGTGTTCTCTTTGAAGAATGGTTACGCACTCTCTGCCTTGTTTCATTCCACCTGAGTGTGAAGGTGGTGGTGGTAATGAACGGAGGGTGAATCATGTTCGTGTTTATGTGTCAAGAGCATTCACAATATATAGGAGGGAGTGCCAGAAAGCTGGGCTTTTACATTTAATCTCTTGTGTTGGTGCTCTATGGCCAGTGAAAATATCCCAATTTAAGACAGCTTTTGACAGGTGAGGCAGTCACTGCAGGCCCTAGAGGCTGCAGAGATGCGCAAGACATATTCAAACCTTCCAGGGACACTATGAGAGATAAGCAGTTCACAAAAGGAGGACAGACTTTTTTATTGTAAAATTAATTTGCTGTCACAAAAATGGATATCGAGTAGAAATGTATAGTAAAGGGAGTAAAATTTCTACTTCCCCATCTCTAATCTTAGGGATAGACACTATTAAGAGTTTTGCTGTAACTTTTCAGAATTCTTATGTGTCTAGAAGCATGCATTCTTATGGAATTGAGTCATATTATGCAGACTGTTCTCTAAGCTGTATCATTACACATAGATATATCTTATCCTTGCTCCACTTTCATTGGCTGCGTAATATTCCACTGTAACATAATGTCTTGTCTTGGATGGACAGTTCAGTTCTCTTTTATTTCCTTAGAAGTAGTGTTGCAGTGCACATATGTTCATAGTGGCACTGTTTACAATAGCAAAGACCTAGAACCAACCCAAATGCCCATTGATGATAGGCTGGACAAGGAAAATGTGGCACATAGACACCATGGAATACTATGTAGCCATAAAAAATGATGAGTTTGTGTCCTTTGTAGGGACATGGATGAATCTGGAAACTATAATCCTCAGCAAACTGACACAAGAACAGAAAATCAATCACCGCCTATTCTCACTCATAGGCAGGTGTTGAACAATGAGAACACATGGACACAGGGAGGGGAGCATCACACACTGGGGTCTGTTGGGGGGTGCCAAGGGAGGGACAGTTGGGGGGTAGGGAGGTCAGGGAGGGATAATATGAGGAGAAATGCCAGATGTAGGTGACGGGGGGATGGAGGCAGCAAACCACATTGCCATGTGTGTACCTATGCAACAATCCTGCATGTTGTGGATCTGCACATGTACCCCAGAACCTAAAGTAAAATTTTAAAAAGAAAGAAAATAAATTTTAAAACATACATTAAAAAAACGTGTTGCAGTGAATATCTTGTTCATTTATTCTTCTGTACTTGCTAAACCAGCTTCTGCTTGGGGAGATAAAGGAAGATTTCAGTGAAAAGGCGAGATGTTTTTAGAGCTGTGGGAGGCATGAAACAGTGTGAGCAAGGGTAGAAAGAAGAGAATCTATTCAGGCCTCTGTAGGTAGACCTTTTTGGTTGATGTGTAAGTTACGTGGTCTTTAGTAACTTTTAAAATGAAGGAGTTGGGGAAAAGTGGCAGTTGACAAGGGAACATACATTCAAGTTTACCTCTTTCGAGTTTGCCTTGATGTCATGATACTCACATTTATCTGGAAATGGAGAATATTGGGAAGATGCGAGCCACTGGAGACTGGAAGACTTTCCTGGAAGCACTGGGAAAGCTAAGACACATGAAAGAGACATTGTGAAATGATGATTCAGCAGGGCCTGTATGTGAAGAGAGTCGGTGGAGTAACAGGCAGAGTTTTGTCATCTGTAAAACAGGGGCAGTTCCCCAAATCTGGGTGTGTCATGAGCACCAAGCAAAAAAATGGGTGATCTTTCCGTAAGTAACAATTTAATTTGCTTTATGAACTTTCTCTGTAGTTCCCTAAATAATGGTTATCCCAACATGGCTTTCAGAGTTGCTAGTTTATGGTATAAAGTGGGTGGATTACAATGACCTTTTCAGATAGCAACTGTGAAGTCGCTGAAGGGGGTTGGCTGTGTGTTCTCCGTGATTCAGTGGAAACTTAAGATTTACCTCCGAAGATCTATATCTGGACTAAATACTTAGGGCACTTTCACATCTGTGGTTACTGAGTTAAATTTTCCTTTTATCTAATTCACTCACCCCCACCTACCAAATTTATAGAGCCTTGTTTTTGCTTTTCCAGCAGAAAGGATGAGAAGACACACTCCAAATATTTAGTCAGTTTCAGAACTATGTGTTATTCAAAGCACCTCGAGTACTAGGTTTCTTGAAATAAGAAACTCTATCATCTTATGCTGCTGTGTTCCCTTTGGCAGGAGCCTGAACTTTAACCATCTACTTCAAGTGCATAACACGCAGCTACGTGCAGGGAAAGAATAACAGCCTGAGAGTCTGGAGAGTGAGACTCTAGGCTCAGCTCTTTCACCCTCTGGCTGGGGCCACTTCTCTGGGCCTCGATTTTCTTATCAGTAAAATGAGAGGACTGAATGTAATGTTGCCATGTTCCTTGTTTGTGGGACATCATGACCTCTGGGTGCAAACTCCTTGAGAGGTTGATGTATCAGTATCATGAGGCCTGTTTTGCAGATTTGAAAATGGAAATCCAGAGAGGTGAAGGACTTAGATAAACTTGGGATAAGAAATGCAATTCCCCGAGAGACGACACCAGAACGCCCATTCATCCTTTTCCGTTACTCTTACTCCTTCTTAAGGTTTTCATTCCAGCATTGCTTCTTCCTCATAGCTTCCCCGATTCTCCCTCCAAGTTGGGTTAGAGGCAATGTCTTGGTACACCATAGAGCCCTAAACTTCCTCTCTTAAGAGGAGACCAGAATCAACGCGCCCTAACATCACTAGCTGGTAACTTGGCAGCCGTCACCTCAGGGATTCCACCAGTATCTCTTCACTTCTCACCCCCTCTTCATGCTCTTCTTCCAGATACACTAAACTTTGAGTTTTCATGGGCCCCACTCCCTCCTACCTCCTTGTCTTTGCATAAACTGGGTTTATTTTGGGGCTTGGAAATTTTCTTTCCCCACTAATCCATTTCTGTGGTTAACTTTTACTCCTCTTCAAGGTTTCCATCCCATCACTGCTTCTTCCAGGCAGCTTTCCCTCTCCCTTCCTCCAAGTTGGGTTAGAGGCAATGTCCTAGGACCCCATGGAACTCTGTACTTCCCCAGTCATTGAGATCGTAGTATTTAGCACCCCACACAGTAAACACCTATTTACTCATTTCACAGATGAAATATGCTTAATAGTTCCCTTAATCCTTACTCACAGTGGCTTAAACAAGAGAAATGTCTAATCTCTCTTATGTAACATGAGGTTTGGAGATAGGTAGTCTAGACCTTTATGATCAATAGGAACCGGGTTCTTAAAGCTTTTTGTTCCCTTATCTTTAGTGTTACTTCATGATTGCAAGACAGCTATTGGAGCGGAAGCCATCACAACCACGAAACGGACAGGAACAAAAGGAAATGACTCCCAGAGGAGTCAGCCCACCTTAGGAAATTTTTCTGTAAGCTCTCCCAAAAACCATCTCCTTGCCCGTCTTTAGCTGCTATGTAGTGTTTTAACACCCTGGAAAACACTAGTTGCCCTTGGTAAGGTAGAAGGAGAGTGTACCTGTAGGGTGGGCAATGAGAAGTCTCTGCCACCCAAGCTACTCAAGGAATGGTGGGCAGTCTGTGTCAGTCTATAAGCAGGTAAACCCAGAAATGGGGGCATTTAGACATTTTGTAACGATTTGACATTGGCCTGGTGCGGTATCAGTCCAGTGGATAGGAAACGAATCCATAGCAGCTGGGGCTCTACCACACAGAGGCTGAGAAGCCCTGGCTACTGAGGCCTTCTGTCCCGGTCTTCCCGACGAGGGTGCAAATGTCATGAGGGCAGGGAAGTGGGACTCCCTGTTGCACTCACACATCCTGCCGTACCATGGCCAGAAGAGGAGCTTAACTGGCCCTTGAGGCAGGATGAGCAGGGACCCACTCATCACCACCTGGTCCTAGCTCAGCTCGCTTTCTGTGATGGGTTTCAGGTTCTTACCTCTCCCATTTCACTTCATGATCTTCTTCCTTGCTTTCTCGTTCCCTCTTGGTAGCATCTCCTTCATCCCTCTTTCTCACCTGTCTCTAGAATGTGATGACTCCCAAGCTTCACCACGGAGCCCTCTGCTCCTCTCTCTGCATGCTCCTCCTCAGGGCCTGCCACTTCAGCACTTTCCCTACTGCAGGAGAAGGCCCCCCGGGTCCCTGCAGGGCTGGGCTTCCTCCGACCCCAGTGTTCTCCCGCATTTCTCTCCTCCCCTAGGTCAAGCTGACTCCGAGGATGGGACCACAGCCTCCAGCGTGAACAAGAAGAGTCCTTCTATTGTTTCTGTGACCCTCTCCCCACTACTTGTCTTCTTCTACTAGGTTCCCGGGGCTGCTGTAATAAAATACCGCAAAGTGGATGCCCTAAGAAAACCAGTTTATCTCTCGCAGTTCTTGAGGCTGGAAGTCTGAAAGCATGGTGTTGGCAGTGCCCTGTGCCCTCTCAGGACTCTGGGAGAGGTGCTTCTTCCAGCTTCTGGGGCCCCAGCCATCCTTGGCTTGAGGCAGGAATCTCCAGTGTCCCCTTCCATCTTTACAGGGTTTCCTTTCCCCTGTGTCTCTGCGTCTTCACGTGGCTGTTGTCTCCTCTGTGTCTCTCTCTTTTAAAAAAACCTCTGTCATATTGGATGAGGGAACCACCTTACCCCCATATGATTGCACCTTAACTAATTATACCAACAAAGTCCCCATCTCCTAGCACTGTCCCGACCCGTGGGACGAGCAACGCAGACCCTAGGGAGGGAGTGGGGATTAAGAGAGAGACAGGAGACATGAAGAATGGAGACAAGTCAAAGATCTGATCAAGTCTCGTTTATTAGGTACAAAGCAGCTGCTTATAAGCAAGCAAAGGCGGGAAGCTCTGAGTTCTGACGTCAGAAAGTAATCATGGAGACGAGGCTGCAGGCTGGCCTCATGACTAAGAAGAACATAAAACTTAGGTAAGGGAAGCAGAAGCTTGAGCAACAAGATCACAAGACGGCTATCATGACGCTCAAGATGGCCACTGCTCCCTACATAGCACCACATGCTGAGGTCCTGGGGAACACAGTGAATGTGTACCATTTCTCTTCCTCTTCCTTTTTGTAATTCTTACCTACTGGAAATGTTCGTTGAGGTCTCCAGGATGCACACTCTGAGGCCGAGTTCAAGGTGTTATTAGGGAGGGCTTTTGGAATCAACCCCTCCAGAAGGGGGGTGCCAGGGACCAGGATTGGACAGAAGGAGAAGTGGGGCTTCGAAGCAGGGCAAGGCCAGCCTGCTGGCGCTAAAAGGGCCCTTCAGGCAGCTGTAACTTGGGCCCAGATGACCGTGTCTTCTGTGATTAACTGAACTGGTTTGAGGGATTTTTCTTTTTTTTGAGACAGAGTCTCCCACTGTCACCCAGGCTGTAGTGCAGTGGTGTGATCTCGGCTCACTTCAATCTCCATCTCTTGGGTTCAAGCAATTCTCCTGCCTCAGCTTTCCTAGTAGTTGGGAAAACAGGCGTGCGCCAGCACACCCAGCAAATTTTTTTGTGTATTTTTAGTAGAGACGGGGTTTCACCATGTTGGCCGGAATGGTCTCAATCTCCTGACCTCATGATCCACCCACTTTGGCCTCCCAGAGTGCTGGGATTACAGGCGTGAGCCACCATGTCTGGCTGGTTTGAGGGATTTTTAATGCTAAAACTAGAAGTGTCCCAGGCCAAAAGGGTGGTTGTCACCTTTACGCTTCTGCATCAGTCAGTCATGGGGGTGGGTAGAGACTCTGTGCCCATTAGCCGTAATAGCACATGCGACCAGAGCTTCCTTCCTAACAGTAAGGAGAGAAAACACCTGAAAACAGATTGAATCGCCTCTAATGGCTTTCCATTGAACAAAATTGAAGAGGACCATGACAAAATGTTTATCCTCAGGTTCCTCTCTCAAAAACCCTTGTTTTGTTAAGGTCACATCTCCCTGAGCAGCTCCACCTGCCACACTCCACAATCTGACCCAGCCCTGGGAACATTGGCTGCAGGCGGCTGAGGAGGGGCCCTCTGTTTTCCCTCTTCCCCTTTGCTCACAGGAGCACCCCATGGAACCCACATTCCATTTCCCCCAGCTGCTCAGACTGGCTCTGACTCAAGGCCCATACCCTCTTGGGACTATGTGGAACCCCACGAGCTTCGGGGGATTGATCTCCCTCAAAGCATGCTGGCCACCCCCTCACCTTACACCAGGCCAAGAGGGGCCCCTGCTTTGGGGCTATGGAATGATGGCCATGGTTCTGTTTGTCGGACCACAGTGCTTTCCGTCAAAGAGGGAGGGGTACTGCATGAGAAACTCCCTCCCTCAACACGACACCATTGGTCACTTGGGCAATTGCCCTTCCCTAATTCAATACACCAACTGTGAGCTCACTCCTCAGACCTGATCAGGACTGAGCAGGCCTTCTCAGCCAGCTTTGCAATCAATGGCTCCAGAAAAGGCAGCTTTATTCACTGAAGTCACAGATCAATGAGACCAGATTTGCATAGGAGCTTAGTATATAAATCCTGGGGTGAAGTAATCATTTGTCTTCCCTGCTATCTCCTGGTTTCCCTCCCTCTCTTGTTTGCTCTGCTCCTTCTCCTTTCTGCTCTTTTGTCCTTCTCTTCACTCACAATGTCCTTTCTTCAGATAAGCCTCTTTTCCGCAAACCCCTAAGCCCCCCTGAGGAAAGCATCCCCTCTGTACCCCAGATAAATACTCCCATGGTAATTATCTGCTAAATTGCCTTCCTCCTATCACCCCCAGCATTCTGTGACCAACTTGTGTGCAGAGACGGTGTTTCGCCTGTGGTCCCCACTCCGGGACACGGGGCCTGCCTCATGGCAGGTGCTTAGCACAGTGCCTTGACCGTGTCTTTGACACCCTCCTCTGCTCCTCCTTCTTTCATCTCTCCTCTTCTTTCTCCTATTCTCTCTTTTCACTTCCCTTTCTTAAGGGAAAGACTTCTAAAGGTGCTGTGGAAAGGAGGAGCTGTTGTGTAGCTCCACAATTGTGATTCTCATATCCCAGACGCCAAGGAACCACCCTGAGGAATTAGGAATTTTTTTCTTGCATGACAATGTCACCTGTTACAGGTGTCCCCGGTGTACTCTCTACCCTCAGAAGACTTTAGGAACATGAAAACCATGAATGCCCTTCTCTTAGTTAAGGCTTTGGGAGCCTCACTTGGAGGCAGAGGCACCATTTCAACCAAAAGAGTATTGGGGGAAGCCTGGAGAACCGGCTGTTGTAGGTCTTGCTGGAGGACGGTGCCTGTACGTAGGCTTCCTCTTTCCTTATTTTCTGTATTCACCAAAAATTTGTAATGCTTGCACTGTTTCCAAATAGATTGAATTTTTGGTTTTATTTTTGGCAGCTCTATCATGTTTCCAACTGTTCTCCTGGGATATTGAAAAAAGTAACACCGGCATGTTTTGGGGGCCTCTCCTCATTACTACACATAGAGATGGATAATCTTTTCCAAAAAATTGGCATGGATTGCTACCAAGACAACCTCCTACATAATTAGAGATCAGAAAGAAGCCTCAGGGTCGTCTAGTATGCAGCAGGTTGACACCAGAGGCCCTGGGGTTTTGCCGCTGCTGCCTGTAAGCACTGCAGCTGCTGACAGTCCCGTAGCACGGCGCAGTGCGGCTCCACGTCGAGCCTTCCTTGAGTCTATGTCAGCTCTCATAAGGGCAGTTGCTGTAATCACATCCCTGGTAGATGAGTAATGGAGGCTCCCAAGCGTTCTGTAATTCGCCTGCAATTCCACAGCACCACCTGCAGCGCAAACCCAAACCTTCTATTGCTAAATTCCATGCCCTTTCCATTGTGGCACAACATTCCAGAATGATAGGCATTAGAGGAAGGTGCTTGACCAGACTCATCTGTCACCCTCCTGGTGGATGCCACTGACCCAGTTGACAATGTGGGAAACACTCCCTGATGAAGCCCACTTTTCCTGGGAAAGGAAACCTGTACCTTGGTCAAGGATATGTAAACAGTGGGGCCTCCCTTCTCCAGCTTCCAAAACAGCTACCAGAGCCCGTAGATGGGACCACCATGGCATGGTTCAAAGCTCTCCTCTTTCTGTGCAGTTTCCTTTCCACCAGGCCTCTGAGTACCAGCCTTCCTTCTCCCTCCTGCTCTCTGACCGTACCAAAGCCCATTAATATCTGTTGTCTTCGTCAAAAATATTGTGCAGTTACTCTCCTGTCCCAACCTCTGCAGAAAAAGAATCTGGTTAATTAACATTGATTACAATCCACCAACTGCAAGTAAAAATCGATTGCTGCCGTCCCTAATTTGAATGCTCTTCTCTCTCCTTATCTCTTGTGAGAAAGAAAGAGACAGAGAGTGTGCAGAGAGTGTGAGTAAGAGAAGAGGGGAGAGGAGAGAGGATATTTTTTAAGCAGTCCAATTTCCAGGGTCCCTGGTGAAGGACATTAGTGATGTGCTGGTCCTTAGATCTTGCCCATTCTCCTTTAGCGTGGCCATTTTTCAGTGTGACGTCTAATTGCTGCAAATAGTCATTGTGCACATTTGGGCCTTGTTCATAGCTCCCTTCTTTATTGAGAGAGGAGCGATGGTATTGATTCTGGATGGCTAGGGAGAACGCCAGAGAATATTAGTAAGGAGCAGAGAGAACACAGTACATAAACTTTTATGACACAATGTCAAGCTGGATTGTGAAGACATAAATGAAAAGGACAACACGCTCTGTAATTACCACAAGCCCACATCTTCCATCTGCCAGGGAGGGGAGCCCAAGCTGACCAGGGGCAAATTGCAAAGAGGGATGGATGGTCCAGCTTATAGGAACTGTGGCCCGTAGTTGTTGCTCCTCATTGTTGAGAAAGAATATATGGGGCATTAAAAAGCACTTGTCGTGGGTCACACTGCAGTCCTGAGAAAAGTGCGTGGATTCTAAAGTCAACTTGGCCGCTTACTGCTAGCCATGTGGGCCAGTCACTTCACCTCTCTGAGCCACAATTCCTTCGCTGCTAACACGGAGATAATAATAACCACTTTGCAGGGATGATATAAGGATTACATGAGATGGTGCATGCAAAAGCCTTTGTTTGGTGCCTGGGAAATAACCGGTTCTTAGCAGACAGCAGATATTATAATCATTGTAACTTTTTTTGTTCCATCAATATTTATGCAGTGTTTTCTATGTGCCTGTACTGTGCTAAATGCTGGGGACAGAGCGGAGCCCCAGCCTCATGGATCTCACAGTTCTGTGAAACAGACATTAGCCAATTTTTTACCCAAGTCAATGTGAAAATGCGTCTGTAGAAGGCGCTGGTAAGGAAGGGCACCCCACTGTAGGAGTGGCTCGTCCAGGAATTTCCGTCCTTCCTACTTTTTCAGTAGTCACATTTGTTTGTTATCTGTCTCTCCCTCTATAGCATAAATTCCCTGAGGACAGGCACTTGGTCTGTTTGGTTACTGCTCTATCTCTACTTCCTAGAATGGGGAGTGACACGTGGTAGGCACTTAACAAATATTTACTAAATTAATAGCTGCAGACTTAGGGCACAGAGGAAGAATTTGCACCTGCGTCTTCAGAGCTGATAGTCAGATGGGGTGCAGAAGAAATGCATAGCATTTAAGAGTCCATGGGATTGGTAGCAGGGTTAGGTACAAAATCAGTTCAACTTATACTCTGAAAACTGTGCCTAGACAGTAGCATCATGAGGGGTGGATGTGTAGTTGGCATCTTGTGTCACGTAGTGACAGGAAGTGGACAGACAAGGGAACTGGCCATCCTTCTCTGAGCTGAGCTTCTTTGGCTCACACAGTGTGAGTGTGCTTGTCAGGGTGGGCTAACTGGTTAGCGAACAGTGCCCCCAGAGGAGCTCCTCTCCACACAGTCTTCAGGGCACAGGCTTTGCATGTCGGCTCAGGAGTCCTTTGCTGGAGCCCCTGCAGGCAGCTGGTAGGTGAGGGAACAGAGACCTAGGAGACCTCAAATGTGGGCACTTCACCCATTTCTTCCTGTGTCAGTCCGGAGATGGCCAAGCCATGGCTCACGTTGCATTGGCAAGAACAAGTCACACCGCCTCACCTAGGTGCCAGAGAGCTGGGACGTGTGTGTCCAAGAAGTGTGTTCAAGAGGAGGAGTTGGGGGGCGCTCCATGTCCCTACCACAGTGGATTCAGCAAACACTCATGGAGAACATGAGGAAACACTCCAGCGTGTGCCAAGCACTGGCATCCCAGCTGACCAGAGCTCAGAGCCCTCCAAGAGAGCGCCATCTAGTGAAGAAAACACATAACATAAATAACTGTGATAAGCCTTGCTGTAGGAAGGAGCGCAGGCGTAAAGTGAGCACAATAGAGGGGGCAGTTAATTCCGCACAGCTTACAGGGCAGGTTCACTGGGCTCAGTCAGCCTGAAAAGGACTTTAATACTCTAATCACTGGTGTGCTGGAGAGGCCTAACTGTACCCCAAAGATGTGTGTTTCCCCTGCGATAGTATAGACGTGTCGTTGGTAAGCAGCTGTCCAACATGGCACTCAAATTCACAGCCCTCCTTCACCTGGGTAAGGCCTGAGATGAGTTCTCAATGGAATGCTACCCAAACGGATGATGATTACCTCTGTGCCATCCGTAAAGAAAAAGGTGCTTTTTCTCCATCCTCTCATTCCTCGTTCATTGCTAAATGCTGATGCCTGAGTTGCTTAGTAAGCTTTATTTGGGGAGGGAAGAGCTGCCATCCTAGTCTCTAAATGACCGGGGGGAGCTGCCTCCAATGTCTTAAGAGTGAGAAGGTGTGTCACTGGGTGTGGGCATTATGCATGCTGGGTGCATTTGTTACAGACATTAGGTGGCTCAATAGAGGTAACTTGCAGGAGAAGAGCCAGGCAGTAGCCATAGGGCTTTCCCGGTTGAAGAAACAATGAAAACAAGGCTCAGAGGCAAGAAGATGCAGAGTCTATTCAATCTCTTACATTGTTGGTGGGGGTACAAAATGGCACAACCACTTTGGGAAACAGTTTAGCAGTTGCTTACAAAGCCAAACATGTACCTATCCTGTATCCCAGTAATTCCACTCCTAGGTATTTACCTAAAAAAATGAAAACATCCATCCACAGACAGCCTTGTGCTAGAAGTGTTCACTGCAGTTTTATGAATGATACAAAAACCCGCAAACAGTCCAAGTATCTACAATGGATGAATGAATATAAACATTGTGCCATGTTCATATCACAGAATACTATTCAGCAATGAAAAAGAATGAACTACTACTACATGTAACAAGATATATAAACATCAAAATTATTATGTTTTAGGAAAGGAGTTAGACACAAAAGAGTATATGCTCTGCTTCTTCTCTGTAAAGTTCCAGGCAGGCAAAGCAGCCTGTGGCAATGGAAACCAGGATAGTGGCTGCTTACTGGGGAGAACACTGACTGTGGGGAGACCTAAGATGCTTTCTGAGGTATGGAAATATTGAGGGGGTGGTATTTTCATGTATCAAAACTCATCAAATTGTGTATTTGAGATCTATGCATTTCATTGTATGTAAATGTTCCTTTACTGGAAACAGCAATAAGTGTATTCAGGAAAATGAATAGATAATTTTTATTAAAGCATGAGATTCCAGGGTGGGGAATAGGTGAAGGAGGCAGTAGGATGTGAGGCTGGTGTAGCGCTTGGGGCATTTAATGCTGAAAGAGTTGGGAGTCTATTACCTCAACAATGGGGAACCATCTAAGGCATTTGAGAAGGGGAGAAGCACCCTCCTGTGCAAGATTTTGGAATGTAAATGGTGTCAGTATGAAGGAGGGGAAAAAAGGAAGATGACAAATTTTGTTAGGGGCAGGGTTCCCTATAAGCTGTGCACGGACTGGAATTTCCTGACTCGTGTATGCAAAGGCCAGCCCAGGGAGACTGCGGAGGATCCGGTGGCTGTGTTTGCCAAAGGTCGAATGATGGAACAAATAGCTTCTTTCATAAAAAGAATATTTTAATCCCTATGACTCTATAGTAGGATCAGGCCACGTGTTATTATTGGAAATGATTTCTATTATTAGTTACTATTACTACTCTTGGACTGCAGAATGCCAAGGCTTGGGAGGAGCTGGGCTGAGCCCAGAGAAAGAAATGGTCTGTGAAGTTTGCATTTTCCAGAGCTCAGCATGCAGGCACTTATTTTATGTTCATCCACTCACACCTTGGGTTGTGTTCTTCAGTCTGTGTCAGAAGCTCCGCAGCTTCGGACAGTGGTGACAGGGTGGGGGCCACAGCCATAGGGACCTGCTTTTCTGGAAAACAGCGATGGTGGAACGACAGGGCACAGGCTCAGAGGTTGTGTGGTTACTCAGATGCACTACTCGGTAGCCAGGTGTGTTTCTTAAACATTCTGGGAGAGACGGTGGCAGGAATGCCTCTCTGCCCTCCTGATTTGGCATGTAGATCAACCTCACTGACTTCTTCAGGGTTCAGAAAAGATGTAAGAACTACCAAAGCGGCTCAGAAAACTCTTGTATATTAAGGAAACATCATGGTCATTCTCCGAGTGCTGCTCTGTGCTGGCGCTGAACACAGAATCGGGTAGGACGGTCGGGGCTCCCTCTCCTCTTCCGTTACATTTGCATCAGCCAGCAACATTTCCACGTCGGGTATTTTCCAAGATGGTCCTGAGTCTCTGTATTTTTTTCCTTTTCAGCAAACATGATTCATTAAATGTCAAACCAAATATGACCTTATTTTAGTACTTTTGTCAGACTTAAAAAAATACCTAGAGATCGGAACAACCAATCCTTTGTCAGTTTCTGAAGTAGGGTCTCATGAGTAGCAGTGATTGTAGTGGTATGTACATAACAGGTGGTCAATAAGTGCTTAAAAGACGCCTAACCTGAGCCACATGGGACCTTCTGGAAGTTAAAGCCAGGCAGCTGCTTCCCAGGGTCTTGTCATCCTGGCTGTGACACCCTAGGAGCTCCGCTCCAACCTGGTCTGTGGGTGTTATGCAATTTCACGGTGATAAGTTCCTACTGAATTGTTGCAATGTTTGCAATCCCACGGTGCCGGGGTCTCTCGGTGGCTGTAGGGGGCCCTCATTTAGTCCACCAGCTGTCCTGAATGTGCAATACTCATCAGGTTAAGAGTTCTTTAGAGGATCCTTGCCCTGCCCTGAACAGCAGTGGCTCGGATACGATGAATCAATCTTCTTGGAAGCTGCAGATGGTCAGACTTCTTTCCAGACTTCCCTGGAGGTGGAGCTGATTACCAAAGATAACTGGCTTTCTCTGGCAGGGAGACCTGTTTCCCACTATGGGCAAATCTGTGGGCCTCAGAACTCTTGCACACAGGGGCCTTTGTCATGAAGAGGCAGCAAAGCAGAGTAAAAAACTTTTGAGGCAGGCAGGCCTAGGTTTGAATCCTGGCTTTGCCATTTGCTAGCAATGGCACCTAATCCATTAACCTCCAAGCCTCGGTTTCCTCGTAAATAAATGGAGACGATAATGAAACCACTTGGATTAGTCAGGATAAGTAATGCTAGGTACTATAGCCAGCAAACTTAAATTTCATATTCTTGCCATGAGAAAAGATTTTTTCTCATCCATGCAAAGTCTAATGTGAATGCTTTGGATCAGCAGCTCTCTTGGTGGCTCCTCTAAGGGAAATAATTCTGAGCTAGGACTCCTTCCATTGTGTGTATCTCCCACCTTCTAGTGGCTGGGAGTCTATGTTTCCAGCCCTGGAAGAGGCAAGGGAAACGGGGGCATGGGTGGAGAGAGAGAAACAAAACACAAGCATTCTTGAAAAGATGGTCAAGAACAAAAGCTGTCAGGACCTCTGCTCACAAGATGTGCTGGAACACAAGAGACTAATGAAGAATTGTCTCCTAACTCTTGGTGGCTGAAATTGGCCATGATGGGAATATTTATACCACAGAAATTGGCAAGTGATACAATCAGTGGAGAGCTGGTTGTTAAGCATTTCCCAGAATGTCATCGGTCCCCTCCAGCTCTGAGTTGTATGGGCATCTTTGAAGCTGAGCTCTCTCCTCAAACCCCTTGTGTCAAATGAGGTTTGAGAAGGAGGTGATTCTGTTTCCAAGCTCTTTCGTGGAAGTAGTCCCTATGGATATTGTCATAGAACAGTGTCCTTCACCAGGATGCAAATTCAGTTCTGCCAGCCTCTAGAGGCTGGGTATTTTTCACTAAATCATGCTTTGTTTCAGCGACGAAGTCCAGAGCTCTGCCCATATCATGGAAACATGACATCCCACATTCTCAACATGGAAAGCAACATTTGGAAGGTCAGAGGCTCTCTCCACTTGCTCTCCATAATTCTGCCTCACAAGTCTTTGTCCACTCTTGACCTTTTCTCATGCTGCTAGAATGGAGAGATTTTGTGGAGCTGAGAAGGCATGACTAAAGGGGGATCCCCCCTTCCAACAGCCCCAGTACAGAAGAGTTGTCTTCTAAAAATGATTCTTAATCATGCACAGCATGCGCCCAGGCACATGCCCTGTTTCCTAATATTAACATATCCTACTTTTGCCATTTTCTTTTCTGAGACCCCTGGGAACCATTAACAGGGTTTTCCTGCTACCCAGGATTTGCAGGAGACTGCAGATGGGCCCAGAGCAGCCCAACTGACGTCTGGAAGCATGTGATAGAATTTGCTACTGGAACTCCTGCTTTTCTTACCTGTGGCAAACATTCGTCATCATTTCCCAAAATAGCACAGACAGAACAAAGACTTCTCTGGGTCTCTGGGTTAGCCTTTGCCCAGGTCTGTTTGCACTGGAGGACTGGGCTGGGCAGAGGGGAAGAGGTTAAGCTTCATTCACCATTGCACTGGAGGAAAGGCAGGGTTCACCGCATTTTTGGTTGTTTTTACAAACTCAGTGGGACCACCTCAGCCCCAGCCCCATCCAATTTTTAATCAGACCTTCCCCAAACTCTGGAACACAGCCGCACACAGCCACAAGCTCCAGGAAGCAGTAGATGAATGGCAAAAACCTGAAATGATGTCAACTGCTTGCGCCAAAGCCAAGGAAAATATGCGGGGGCCCTTGGTGGCTTCATCCCGGTGCTTGTTGCAATGCAGCTGCGAGTCATAAGTTTTCCTTCTGAACAGACAGAGCGCTGTACATCTGAACTGGATCCTGAACCTAGCATACCCTTTCCGACCTCTTGCAGCCTCCCCCTGCTCCCTAGCCTCCTTGAAGAACTCAAGTTCTTTAAGATAAAGTCAGAGAGGAGCGTGGGGAAGAATGTGGGGTGGCCAGAACTGGTGGTATGTTGGAAGTGTTTGGGGTAAGAGCTTAAAATCCACAAGGCATGGCAGTAGGGATGGGGAAGAAATATGACCAGGCAGGGCAGGGGCAGGAGTGTAGAAAATGCAATTCCATCACCACAGTGACTCCAAGGGTTGAGATGGCTGTTTCGATAACTCAGGACCTTAAGCCAACTCTCTCCTGATTTATAGAGCTTTTTGCATTTTGTTTTGTGTTTTGAAGAGGCAGAGGCTTGAGTTGCCTAAAATCATTATTCCAATCTTCCAATTGATTCTAACCATGTAGAATCAAGCCAGAGGGTTTCTGAAAGCTTCTACCCCTGGAGACACAGGACAGAGCTGGAGGGCCTCTGAGGGCCCAGAGCACCCTTCAGGCCGCTTGATGGTGGAAGCATCTCCATGGTCAGTAATTCTGCTTTTGAATCAGAATCACAAAGATGCAGCCCTAGGGGAATATTGTAAGTACCCAAGCAGTGCATTTTATGGATCAAATGACAAGTCTGCCGAAGCTGTATTATTTTTCAGAGTCCAGCAAGGCCTTGGAGCCTGGGAGAGGGAGCAGTTAAGCATAACTCCCTGGCTACCTCCTGCTCCTCTCCTCCTCCTCCTCCTCCTCCTCCTCCTCCTCCTCCTCCTCCTCCTCCTGTCTCTTTCTCCCTTGACCCTCTCTAAATTGCTCCAGCCAAGTGAAGTTTGGAGAAAGTAGGCTGTGACAACATGATGGGATGCAGGGCTGCTCCTCCTCCACATTGACTGCTGGGGCTGGGCTGTGCGCAACTGGCTGTCTCTGGGAACACTGCCTCTCCCCCTCTGACTCCAGCCCTGCCATCACTGATCCACGGCTTTCATTTTATGATTGTTTTTATACAGCAAGCATTTTGGGGGACAAAAAGAACTCCCCCATGGCTGCCAGCCATACGGCTTTGTGATTGCAGTAGCAAAGTAGGACTGTGAATGCTGGGTGCTATGGAAGTCTCCCTGGGGACCTACATGCCCTGAGACAGCGAGACTGGTGACTCATGTCCTGGCATCCCCTATTCTGAGTCACTTGCCCCTGTGAGAAGGAGATGGGGCTTCAAGTCTCCCCAGGAAGGTATAAAGATGAGCCACAAAGTCAAGGGACCCAGTCCATATTTGAACCTGGAACACCCATTCTCTTATACCAAGAATAAAATTAAAATAGCTTCACAGCTACCAGTTCCAGAAGCACAGTGAGTGCTCCGGACTTCAGCTGTCATCATTATTATTAATGTACCGCTGGACACTGTCTTGGTGCTTTGTATATGTTTTCTCAAATCCTTATACTAACCATGCAAGAATGGTAGTTTTATCCTATCTGAAAGATTTGTCCCAGAGAAGTTAAGGAACTTGCCCAAGGTCACAGAGCTGGGCAGTGTTTGAGGCTGCCTGACTCGAAGTCTAAGCTCTTTGCAGGAGAACACACAGCCTCCTAACATGTTTTCTCTGTCTTCTTTCTTCTGCTTCAGTGGACTCTACAGGGACTGACCACAAGTTGTGTTACATCCTCAGGCTCCATTGGGTCCTTGGCTTCCTCTTGGAAAGAAACTGCTTCTTTGCTTCTCTTTCCCCTCAGCCTGTGCCCTGGCCTCTGGGACTCTTAAAAGAATGCCTGGTGAGTTTCTGAGTGGCGGTGCTGTGAAGAGCGATGGTCTTTGCAGAAGATGCCCTTTCTGATGTTCCTCATGGAACTGGTGAGCATAGCACTGAGGAGTGGGAGCTTGGAGCTCAGAGGGAGCCTCCTGGGAGCAGCCTTCTCGGCAGACTGCATCTCCAGGGCCTCTCATCTAAACTGGGTGGAAGGATCTTTACGACTCCGGGAGGCTTTGCAGGCCAAGCTCTCTCAGCTGTGGGGGAAAGGGGAGATGGCCAGGAAGGAGAAAGAAGCCATGGAGTCCATCCAGGATCCTGAAGCCACAGCTACTGAAGCCAGTGGATTTCCAGGTGGAGTGATGCACTGAGAAGCAGAGAGAGAGAGAAAGAGACAGCGGGAAAGCTCTGTGACTCTAAGATCTGTGGGAAGAATGCAGACACTCTCACGTGCAGTAAGCCCTCAACCCCAGCATTCTCTTCTCCATTATATGGGCTTCGTGTGTGTGTGTGTGTGTGTGTGTGTGTGTGTGTGTGTGTGTGTGTATGAGCTGTTATTACCCCCAGGACTCAAATCTTCCACCCCTGAAATGTGGAGCCAGGTCTCTAAGGTAAAACCCATGACATTGTCTGGTGGGAGCTAGACAGGGCATCCCCAAAGAGCCACAGTAGAACCAAGGGGCAACTGCAGGCGTGAATGAATGAACAGACTGATGAGCTAGGAGCTCTAGTTTGTCTATTCTGGTCTCCTTTCTCCTTTCCACAGGCTACCTACATAGCCCTGTCTTATACTTTCTAATTGAACAAAAATCGGATCAACCTACGAACAGCCCTCAGATACTGTATGCAGGGTCATTGCCAAGGTCAACGCCAGTCCCATGGCCTATTCTAGGTCATCTGTGGGGGACACGGCTGGAGACAGGAGGCCCAGTCTGATTACCAGTTTCACCCCGAGTAAACTGTGTGACCTTCGTTAGATCTCTTTCCTTCCTTGGGAATTGGCCACTGACTGTCAAAGGAGGGTGGTCCTGGTAAAAGGACTATTGTTAAAAAAAAAAAAAAAGAAAGATAAGTGTTGGCAAGGATGTGGCTAAAGTGCACACTTGCACACTGTTGGTGGGACTATAAACTAGTACAGCTACTGTGGAAAACAGTATGGAGCCTCCTTGGAAAACTAAAAGTAGAACTCTTCTGTGATCCAGGAATCTCCCTGCTTGGTATGTAGCCGAAGGCTGTGAAATCGGTATGTCAAAGAGAAGTCTGCGCTCCCGTGTTCACCACAGCGCTGTTCACAGCAGCCGAGACGTGGAAGCCACCTGAGTGCCATCAACAGAGGAGTGAATAAAGACAACGTAACATGTATAGCGGAGTACTGTCCAGCCTTAAAGAGGACATTCTTTCATGTATGACAACATACATGGACCCAGAGGACACTATGTTACATAAGCCAGACACAGAAAAACAAATTCCACATTATCTCTCTTATACGTGGAACCTAAAATATCCAAACTCACAGAAGGAGAGAGTAGAACTGTGGTGAGCAGAGGCTGAGGTGAGGGGGCACTGGGGAGGCGTTAGTCAAGGGATGCCACGTTTCAGTTAGATAGGAAGAAGAAATTCACAAGATCTAATGTACATCCTGGTGGCTATAGTTTATAACAATATATTGTATACTTGAAAATTGCCAATGGGGTAGATTTTAAGTGTTCTCACCACACACAGAAAATGATAAATTTGTGAGGCATGCATATGTTAATTCCCTTGATTGAGCTATTTCCACAATTATATACATCAACACATCATATTGTATGCCATAAATATATATCATTTTTATGTCAATTTAAAAAGCCTCTAAAGAGGGTATGGCCGAGGTCATCTTCTGGAGCCCATCAAAATATGGTGGTCTGTAAGTGGCCTTTGCAGGTGTCCATGGGCATCGCACACGTGGCCTTCAGTGCAGGAGCCACAGTCACTAAGAGCCACTGACTCTTCAGAGGCTGTCGTTGAATTATCAAGTGTCTGTCACTCAGACCTTAAATCTTCCAGCTCATGGCAGGGTGACTTCCAGTCCTGTAGGCAGCCCTGTCCTCACAGCCATAATTGGAGAGGGAGGGAAAAGGAATGGAGGTTCAGGATGAGGAACCCCCAGTGCTGGAGGTGAACTACAGGACAGGTGAAGGCAAGGAAAGCCAGGGCAGGGAGGGAGCGAGGAGGAAAATGCAGCTTTCCTGGGCTGGGGACCTACTGAGGACAACAGGCTTTTTAGTGCCGCAGGGTCCGCCTCTCTCCTACTCCCTGACTCCTATGATAGTGACCCCAGGGAGGAAGAAGCGAGGAGTGGGAGCTGGAATCTCTGTCCTCTGTCAGTGACTCCATCCTGAGCTGATGATATCAATGATTTAGTGATGGTAAGAGAGTCAAAGAGCCTCCTGAGGTAAGACCCGGCTTACTAAAAAGCCTCGCTGGGAGTTTGGTTCAGAGAAGGAAACAGGGCCTGAAGGAAGAAAGGCCAGGAGAAAACATCTGCAGGCCAGACTGCGGGGATGGGGGAAAGGGGGAAGCCAGCATCCACCCACCAGCACATAAACTGCAAATCATCTCCCTCATGAGGACCCAGGAGCTACAAGGATGGCAGGGGAGAGGCCTGGATGGCTGGGGCCTGCAGGTCAGTCTTTTGTCCCCGAAATAGCAGGTTTCAGGCAGGCTTCACTCCCAGAGCTGCTCCTACCTAAACTGGCTGCTGCAGGGTGATGAGCAGGCCTCCTGTCCTTGCTGATCCCCAGTCTCCTAATAACATTCCTGCAGGCATCTGAAATTTCATCCAGGTATGGAAGGCTTTATTTTTTAGGGAATTATTCATCCTTTTATTGAGCACATACTGTGCCAGGAATTGCACTCAGTATTTTGTATATACTGTATTAGTTCTCCAGAGAAACAGGAGCAAAAGGGTGTGTATACATATATATTATAAATGATAGAGAGAGAGAGATAGGGAGAGAAAGAGACATTTATTTTAAGGAATTGGCTCACACAATTGTGGCAACTCGCAAGTTCAAAACAGGCCAGGGGGCTGGAGACGTGGAGAAGAGTGGATGTTGCAGTCTTGAGTCTGGAGGCAGAATTCCTTCCTCTTCAGGGGACCTGTGTTTTCTCTTAAGGCCTTCGACTGATTGGATGAGGCCCACCCATACCATGGAACTCTGCTTTTCTGGAAGTCCACTGATTTAAAAATCCGTCACATCTCAAACAGACCTTCACAGCGACACCTCGGCTGGTGTTTGACCAAACAGCCCAGTGCCATAACCCGGCCAGGTTGACGCATAAAATTGCCAGTGCGCATACTTTACCTCTTTTGATTCTCACAGCAACTGCATGAAGCAGGCACTACTATAATCCCCATTCCAGGCTAGAGAACTGAGACTAAGGAGGGCTGACGAGTTGCCAAAAATAACACAGCGAGTAGGTGGCAGAGCCAGGACTGAGATTGAGGAGTGTGTAATACTGAAGACCACCCTCAGCCAATGCACCACACACCTTCCTTGGCTTTCATCCCAGAGATCCTGTTTGAAAGCACATACACTTGGGAAGAATCACACACTAAATAAGTCGTGAATTTCTCGCCTTTTCTACCTTTTGAATATTTTGAGAGTATCTTGGATGAGTCAGTTAGTGAATCAGTCTGGCCGATCATCTTTTGCCCCCTGGGTCAGCAGTTTTCAATGCTTCTCATCCGGAGTGCCCTCATCTCACTGGCATGAACGGGCAAGCGTGGCATTTGAGGCGATACCCAGCCTGCTTGTGGTTTCTCTGCTTTTCCATACTGCACTCCACAAGCACTTTCCTCTCAGATCATAGCCTCTCCGAGACCCTGCCCACAAGTTCATTTACTCAGGAATCCCCAACAGGCTTCAAATTGGATTTAGGGTTTCTACTGTCCCAAACCAATCATGGTGGTTCTGAGATGTGGGGTTCCCAGGAACTGGAAGCCAGGGTGTCCAGTGGCCTCCAGAAGACCAGGCCATCACCCTCCTTCTTTCACTGTCAGAGATCACTACCCCGCTGCTCAATTGCCTGCGCTTGGAAACATGGGCATCATTCTGACTCCAAGTCAAAGGTAAGGAGAGAAAAGGAAGAGAAATTTCAATTCCCGTGAAGAACCTTGAGAAATGAGTTGCCCGAATTGAAAAGCAAAACTTTTTTCCCGCTTCAGGCTCCCTGGAGAAGGGAGGAAAAACCCCAAAAAAGTGAGGCGAGAGAGAGCTTCTCGACTCTATGCCCCAACTCTTATCTGTCCGTGGCCCCTCGCGGCTCTGTTTCTCCCATCAGCCTCTAGGCCTCTCCCCTCTCTGCTTCCACCTCCTGGATTGAGCTGGATGAAAAAGATCCACAAAACGACCTCCCTGATTCCTATCAGCTGATGTTCTCTGACCGTACACAAACACAAGACAAATGGTTCCAGCCACTACAACTCATGACCCTGCCACGACGCAGACCCAAAGTCAAGCAAGCACCGACGCCAAGACTCCCACGCTATTTCTCTTTCGGAAGAAATCTGTCTCGTGAGTTCCCTTTCCTCTGTGTGAGAGGGACGAGAAAGAGAGAAGCCAGCCCACTTGCACACAAAGTCTCGTATGCTGAGGCCTAGTGTTCACTGTTTTGCTGGGTCCCCCCTGTTCAGGCACCAGCCCCCAGGCCTTCCACAGCATTTGCTCCCTGGTTGTGCCACAGCCTGGCTACAGGAAGAGGAAAAAGGCAGACAGATGTTGCTTCTCAGCTTTCAGAGTTTTAGGAGCCACTGGCTCCACAAGATTCCAATACCACAGGTGTTTCTCTACTGGAGCCAAGATGGTCAAGTTACAAGGAGAGACAGAACCTCATTATGCTCCGAGACGTGAGATCAGAGGTGGGGCTGTGTGGGCTTCTTGAAGTTCCTACTTAGGTCTGAATGAGTCAATTGACCAGGCTTGTCCTCTGCATAAAAACATGGGCTTCATTTCTATTTTCTTTATCAGAGAATTGATTCAACAGCGTTTTATTCCAATAATGATGTCTCTAAAAGGCTCCCTCTGATCACAAGATCCACACTCCAGGGACCATCAGTTAGGGGTAAGCCAAACATAAAATAGTCAGAGGTGGCCCGTGGTGGCCAGCTGCCTCTTACTGCCATCAGTCAAGCTCAGCAGGAAAGAAGGACGTTTTGCTGAGGAGAGACCCACTGCAGACATTAGTAACAGGTGCTCTCTGTGCTGGTGTCAGAGGAAAACATGAAGGAAAGAGAAAAGTGCCCTTCAAAACAACAAAATTCTAAAGAAAATGCTATGTAAATAGGAAGGTTGATACATGAGCCAAATGTTCCAGCCCACGAACACATGGATTATAGTGGTGGATGGCAGGAGACTTCTATTTCCACTGGTACTGGGGAAAGAAAGAAGGCTCTATCTTATGGATATCAATTACATATTTTAAGGCCTCTCCCTCTTTTCCTCACTTCCTTCTGCTTTTCTGCCTTCAGAAATATGAAAATAGAACCATATTTACAGTGAAGTGTGGAATAGTAAGTAAAATTGCTTAGTGTGGGTCTTAAAATTCATGCTTGAATCTCCATGTTTATAGGACTAGCTCACTGATCTTGGAATATGTTGGTTTGGATTCTCTTTGTGTGTGAGTCTAAGAAGCAGAACTTAAAGCTACATTGAGCATAGATAAATTATCTAGTCCAATCCCCTTACCTTTCAAAAGGGGGGAAATCAAGACCAGAGAAGTTAAGGTTCTTAAAAATCATCACACAGACAAGAGGAGTCCTAAAGTCTGAGTTTGGAAAAGTGATACCAGTTGCAACTGCAGATTTGGCGGGGAGGGGAAGCTCTCTTTTTCCTAGTGGAGGATGAAAGCCTTTCTGAGTCCTCCACTAGCCCCATGAGCTCACATCCTTTTGTGGGTGACTTCTCTTTATCTCTGTCTGTCTTTTTCACTTCAGCCTCATGCTTTAAAAACAAAAGATCTGGAGGTCTTTTGTGTTTTGCAAAAGGCTGCAAGGGCATGCCTGTGTTGGACAACCTATCTTGTGAGGTGTTTTTGTTTTTGATGTTTTTAGAAACAGGGTCTTGCTCTGTTATCCAGGCCGGAGTGCAGTGGGATGATCATGGCTCACTACAGCCTTAAACCCCTGGGATTAAGCGATCCTCCCACCTCAGCCTCCTAACTAGCTGGGAGGGCCCATTTGATCCTCCCTTTGGAAACATTTGAGACGGGGATGGAGCAAGATGGCTGAATAAAAGCCTACATCATTCTCCCTCAAGCAGGAACACCAAATTTTAACAACCACACACAAAGAGCACCAACACAAGAACCAAAAATCAGCAGGGTAATCACAGTACCAGGTTTTAACTTTATTTGGCAGAAAGAGACATTGAAGAGGAAAAGGAAAGGCCATCCTAAAGTGCTGACACCAGGCACACAGATTCTCCGTGCAGTAAGCAGAACCTGTGTGCTTGAAAGAAGGAGTGCATGGTGATTGTGAGGTTCTGCACTGAACTCAGTGCCACCTGTCACAGAGAGCAGAACCCACTATATTCAGTTGGTGCCCCAGAGAAAGCATTAGGATTGGCCATAGCCAGAGGGTAGTCACCCATCTCAGCATCAGAGCTTGAGTTCTAGCAAGTCTCACCAACACAGGCAGGAGTGTTCTGGGGCCTTAAGTGAACTTGAGAGTCAGTCTAGGCCACAAGGGCTGCAATTCCTAGTCAAGTCCTAGTGCCAAGTCCTCAGGTCCAGTAGACTGCAGGGGGAGGGTGCATTGGCAACCTGCTGAGACACCAGCCTCCATGGCTTAGGGAGTGCTTGCACAACCCCTCCCCAAGCCCCAGCAGTAGTCCTGCTGCACAGAGAAATCTGTCAGCTTGGGAAGGGGAGAGTGCAGTGGATGGGGGACTTTTCATTGAACTCAGTGCTGTCCTGTTACAGTGGAAACCTGTCAGGATTCATCACCTGCTGACTAAAGACTTGTGCACCCTGAATAACCAATGATGACACCCAGGTAATATGCCATTGGCTTTGGGCTCTGAGACTGACGGCTTCAGGTGTGACCCAGTACATTCCTAGCTGTGGAGGCTGTGGTGAAAGACTCAGTCTTTTTGAGAAAATCAGGGGGAAAGGTGAAGGGAACTCTCGCATGTTTGATTTTTGAACTGGATTCCTGCCTTTGTATGACCACTTTTTTCTCTCAAAATCTCATCATGGGAGCATCGCAATAAAACCAAAGAACCAGGACACCAAAGACTGTTACATATGGATTTGAGAACACAAGGGGGAATTCCTGGGCTCCCTGAAGAAGGTAAGATAAGAGTAGAATTTTTACTACCCTCTTAGCCTCTCCACCCTCAATGCTATAGCTAATACTTTCAATTTGGAAAAGATAAGAACATTTATAGCATCTCCAGTTTTGAGCATTAATAAAGAGTGAGCTTTCTGATCTCTTGGCTCCTTACCAGTTTAAGTTGGCACCAAAACCTTTTTTAAAAAAATTTTTTTGTGGGCACATCGTGGGTGTGTATATTTATATGGCACATGAGATACATTGATACAGACATCCAGTAAGAAACAATCATGTCATGGAAAATGGGGTATCCATCCCCCCAAATATTTATTCTCTGTTTTACAAACAATCCAGTTATACTCTTTTAGTTATTTTTAAATATGCAATTGAATTATTACTCACTGTAATCACCCTGTTGTGCTATCAAATACTAGGTCTTATTTATTCTTTTTATCTATTTTTTGTATCCATTAGTCATCCCCACTTTCCTCTTACCCCCCAAACCCCCTACCACCACAACCCTTCCCAGCCTCTCGTAACCGTCCTTCTATTCTCTATCTTCATTCATTCAATTATTTTAATTTTTAGGACCCACAAATAAGTGAGAACATGCAAAGTTTGTCTTTCTGTGTCTGGCTTATTTCATGTAACATAATGACTTTCAGTTCTATCTATATAATTGCAAATGACAGGATCTTATGCTTTTTTATGGCTGCACAGTACTCCATTATGTTTATTTACCATATTTTCTATAGCCAATTATCTGTTGATTGACATTTAGGTTGCTTCCAAATCTTGGCTATTGTGAACAGTGCTTCAACAAACATGGGAGTACAGATATCCGTTTGATATATCGATTTCCTTTCTTATGAGTATATACTCAGCAGTAAGATTGCTAGATTGTATGGTAGCTCTGTCTTTAGTTTAATGAGGAACCTCCAAACCGTTTCTCAGAAATAGTGCTTGTACTAATTTGCATTCCCACCAGCAGTGTACAAAGGTTACCCTTTCTCCACATCCTTTCCAAATTTTTGAGAAATTTAAATCAAATCATATTTCTCTCACTCAAAAATGTTCCAGTGGCTTCCTTTCACTCTCAGAACAAAATTCAAATCCCCCACCATGACATACAAAGCCCTACATAATGTGGCCCTGCCTACCCTCATGGCTTCACTTCCTACCATTCCTTGCCTTTCACTTTGTTCCAGTCACACTGGCATCTTTGTTTCTCCAATACACAAAATAGTCCCTGCCTCAGGGTCTTTGCACTAGCGTTTCATCTTCTACAGTGCCTTCTGCACAAACAGCTATATATCTAACTCTTGATTTAGTCACATTTCTGCTCAGAGGCTTCCTTCACCCCGCTAGTCACCCCATCCATCATTATCTATTCTCTCTACTTGCTTTACTTTTCTTTGTAACACTAATCTATTTATTTTACTTTTATTTTTTGTTTCCTTCATTCAAATATAGACATCACAAGCCTAGAAATTTTGTCTGTGCCCCTAGAGAGGTGCCTAGCACTTGGTGAGCACTCATTAAATATTTGTAGAAGAAAGGAATGAATGACTTCATAGTTACTGTTCACATCTTTATCTCTCTATATATATTTTTCCAAGTATACACCTACCCAGACACACACTCCTACTACACACAAATACACACATATCACATGTCACACTAGGCACAAAACATTTGTGCATGAGGTCAGATTCATAAAATTCAAATTTATTAGGCATTAACTGAATATGCTATAAGTGTAAAGCTCCCTGCCAGGTGCAGGGGCAAGAGGAAAAACCTAGATAAAGAAATAAGAATGGTTTGCGCTCTCCAGCAAAGCCCTCTTTCCACTGAATCTTCACTAAATCTATTTTGCTGACTGTAATTGTAGCAAAAATTTACATCAGAAATTATTTATTTGCACTCACATATGCCCTGAAACTTCACTTTGTTTTTAAGCATGTTACTTTAAAAAATTTTTCCTTTTTTATGTCATTGTGTCCTTGGGATTATAATTACACTTTTACACTGAGTTACAATTTTGGAATTCTTGATGAGGAATACTCCCAGTACTGAGATCACACAATTAATTCTTCAAAATAAGATTTAAAAACTCTGCATTCTGTATGGAAAACCCTCTCTGGTGATTAGTTGCCTGGAAGAGCTAGTTACAAGCCAAATAGAAGGAGCTGTCATCCTGCTGATGGTTTCCAGGGACGAAGGCTCCAGGACCTGCAGTAATTTCATTTGTCATCATTGCAAAACCAGATAGTCACGTGATCTGCCAAGGCCTGCAGCAGAGGAGGTTCACTTGCCAACCATCCTTAGGAATCGGAACACATGGTAGACAAGGCAACTGCTGGAAATGAGTTATTTCTAGCAGTTATATTATCATTGTCGTGAAAAATGGAGGAGGCAGTGAGGTTCGATATACTTGTAAAAATTTCCCAACTCTAGGCAAAAGCTTCTAATGATGAAGATATCTCCAGAAATCATAAACATAACTATCTCCCTTGTCATTGTGAGAACAGGCTCAGAGGAGGCTTTGATCAGACCAAGAGGAGGAAAAAGACATGTGACCCTGGCAGAACCTCCCTACCAGCCCTACCAGCGTGTTAGGTGTCAGCTGGAGGGAATTCACCTCCAGCCAGACAGCCTGGATCACAGCATTCTAGGAGAATAAAAACACAAGTGATACTGAGTCAAGCAAGAGTGCCAGTGGAAGGTGGGGAAATCACCCGGTTGGCAGTCAGGGCTGCACTCTCGGCTGCCGAGTCTGTCTATCTGTTGATTCATGAAAGTTTCTCAGCCAATACCTTGGGATAAAAGTAGAGGACTCAACTCCCAGGGAAGCAGATTAGCAAGAGCTGAAAGAGCACAAGGACCTTACCTCAGCCAGGAGAGGTTGTGGTGACAAACCTCAAAGCGCAGCAACTTAAAACCATTAGTTTGTTCTTGCTCGTACTATATAACCATGGCATCAGCAAAGTGCTCATCACCGGCACTCAGGGATACAGGCTGATGTGACAGTCACCGTCTCAAACATTGCCAGTCACCCTGCCTGAGAGAAAAGAGATCTTGCATTGGGGGACTTGTATCAATCAAAACATGCTCTATCCAAGAAATGACCCACACACAACTCATTGGCCAGGACTAGGTTTTGGGCTTTACACAAGAGATCCTGGAAGTACAATCTTACCAAGTAAGTACGTGGAAAAGAGAACTGGAAATATCTGGGAAATACATGAATAACCAGCCCAACCCTCTCCTGGTTGGTCCTGTGCGATGCTCAGGTCGTAACAAAGAGAACATTGTCCAACTCAGTACCCAGGATCCAGGGGAGTTTGAGAGAAATAATGCGAGGCATGAGAAATGAGGGAGAAGGGGACATGGCAAAAGCCCAAAATGTGAATGAACATCAGCCCAGAGTGGAGGTGGGAAGCCTGAAGTGGCAGAAAGGCATGATGCCCCTGCCACCTAGGGCAGCCCCTTAGAATGTCATCTAGATAGTGGATAACTTAATTCCAAATCCATCCTCTCTCCATGCGGGGACTGAGGCGACAAACACACTCCTTCCTGCAATCCTGAGGGGCTACAGGTCCTCCAGGACCTGCAGGAGTTGCCCATCAGAAGATTATAGCTATGAGAAAATACAGATGGGTAAGTTGGGGAGGAGCGGCAGAGGCTGACATGTGGTGCTTATCTTCCTCTGACTTAGAGAGATGCCTTTATTTTGTTTTCAAGGAATGTCATCGTGAGTCTCAAACACCCACAGGAATAGATAGAAGGAAGAATTTTCTGAAGCTTTTGAAATTCTCTCCTGGGTTCCTAAGGGAGGTAGAGGACTTTTGTTTGCTTAAGGCTCTAAAGCAGAGTTTCACAGAGTGTAGTTCAAGACCACCTGCGTCTGAATCACAGGGGAGCTTGTCAAACATGCAGCTCCCTGGGCTTCTCCATACTTGCTGAATCAGGACTTCTGGGGATGGAGCCCAGAAATTTGCATGTTTGACAAGTTTCCCTGGTGTAAATGAAAGCTGGAGAACCATTGCCTTAAAAAGGAATAAGACAACCCTTGGGGTGGCACAGGTGGGTCCTTCCTGGAAACAGAAATGGCAATCCTTCTAGTCCCATGGCCTTAGACTCGAGGGCAGCAGTTTAAAGATTCCCATGGATATCACAAATCAGTCCTGTATTTATTCTGGTTCATAACCTAATTCTGGCGCCAACCTCTACAATGTTTCAACTTTCCCCAGCATTTGCAGAGTCTGAACTACCAGTTGCTGAGATGAGAAAGACAGGTGGCTGGGCCTATGAAGCAGGGGATCTGCTCTCCCCAGGAGACAATTACATGCTCAGAAAAGGACAAGGACAACCATGGCTTGTCCTAGGCAACAGAGGGGAACTCTTGTCAGCATTTTGAAGAGCTGGCGCCATGCTTGAAAGGGGCTGACGGGAGCCACTGATGGGTCTGGCTGAAAAACAATTGCTTATGAGGAGGATCAGTGTCAACTTTGAAGTGAGCCATGCTCGAATTAGCACCGTCGTGGTAACAAGCAGAATGCGCAGGGCTGAAATGACATATTTAGTCAGGAAAGAGGCCTGTGTTTAAGGAAGGAGTCTTTCAAAAGGAAATAATGCAGGAGACTTGGATGAGAAGCCTCTGGCTCCTCGTTTGTCTGGTTTAAAATTCAGGAAAGTTGACATTTCATTGAGTGGCTCCTTCCCTGGAGTTCTGTGTGTAGCTTCTGTATTTCTGTAGCAGATCGGACCCATCCTTTCTGGATCATTATACTGGCTCCATCTTTTATGGTGCCATGTGTCTTGAAGAGTCATGTGACTTCCGTGTGCTCTAGTTTCCAAAGGTGGGCTGCCTGGCTCCCTGCTGACTGGGGGGACCCTGAGCAGCTCCATGGAAGAAGTGAACTAGAGTGGCTGAACACTGAGAACGCAGGTCCTTTTTCCCCTCCTTCTTAAGGATCATCTCCCTCTAATAATTCGCAGAGTGCTGGTGGTGATGTGATTCGAGTGAATGGTGGTGCCACCCTCTTTCCAGCCTCCTTTCCAAACCACACCCGCCTTTGTTTTTGCTACGCCGTGAGCTTCCACTCTCTTAATTTCTGGCCTGAGCTCTAAACTCTTGGTCTTCTGATCCCCTCACCTGAGGTTGTCCCTACTTTTCACAGAGGCCCTCAAGCAAAGCTTATAATGGCCAAATGACTTCTCAGCCAGGTCCCCTCCTCCTTCTTAGCTCTGAGTAGGTGGTGGGAAATGGGTCAGGAAGCTGGTTATTCTTCCAATTATCCCTTTGTAAGCCTTTACTTGTTCAACTTCCTCGTGGAGAAAATGTGGGAATAATGCTTCCCTTTAAGAATAATAATTTCTAAAAAGCCTGGCTCAATGCCTGGCTAAAAAAAAAAAAGCCTGCAATACATAGTTCTTGAATTTAATTGGACTATTTTCAGTAATATTACAATGGATACTCTTAACGCTATTTCCTTCCGATTTTGAAGCAACATGGATTCAGGGTCCTACATCAGTCACATTACAGATGTCCCCAAAAGGAGGATTTTTCTTTTCTCTCCGTAGCATACAAAACAAACAGCTATACTTGTCTTAATTTAGGAGCAAAATGCTTTTGCCTTCTTTCTCTTAAAACTATTCTTTACCAGGCTTCAAAACGCACAGTTGGAAGATGTTGACCAGTTTGTAATTGGTCCCAGCTCTCTGCACATACCCAGCCAAGTGATTTGACATTCTTCATCCTGGCCTCCCCACCGGTAAAAGTGGGGACAATGTCCATCTTCCTGATGGTCATTTGTCAGCTGTGTTGTAAAGATGAATAAAAGAAGATCTTTCAAACATGTTCAACTCCTCCAAAGAAAAGGTTGCTATCGTAATTCGAAGCACGAGTCGAGGTCTCAGCTCGTTTGAAAATCTTCCAAAAAGTTTTTTGTTTGGGGGAAAAAGACATCCTGTGTCAATTACCCATTTAAGGTAGCACTTGGAACTCACAAACATATCAGAATCACTTCCGGAAGGTTACGGAGTGCGTGCGTTGAGAGTAACTTACAGCAAAGAAAAAGCTGAGCGCAGCTCCTAGCCGCTCGACCATCTGGCGCGCTCGCGCTCCCTCCACCCTTCTGTCGCTCACCTGGTGGAGCGCGGCCCGGGGACGGCAGGGGGCGGCTGTGTGGCTAGGACTCCACGCTGGTGCTGCGGCAGCAAGCGCTGCGAGCCAGCCACGAGACAGGCGAGCCCATTAATTGGCTAATTTTGCTTATAATGTCTGGTCACTGCTTGGCAGGCCCAGCTGTCTCTCGGGTGGGGTTCGCTTCGGCTCGTTTGGAGAACTGGCCTGGCTTGGAATTACTTTTTGAATGACTTCAAATGGCTCCAATCTAAGATCAACTCCCATCTTTGTCTTTCCCTTTGCCCCACACTCTCTACATCGACCCTTCTGACCCAACTACCTCTGGCAGGCCAGTTGAGAGGGGAACCTCAGAGGGTCTCTCCAAGTTCCTGCTTTCCCTGACTTCAGACTCTCTCCTTTCAGGCTGGGAACTCTCAGCTAGCCACAGTCCGCCTTGGGAATCCACTTTAATCAAATATGTCACATCTCAGGTTCTAAACTCATCTTGGGTCCCTTGCACCGAGGACATAAACTTCTCAGGTGTTTACTGCAATCTGGACTTCAGCACTTTTCTCCTGAAGCTGTGTGTGTGTGTGTGTGTGTGTGTGTGTGTGTGTGTGTGTGTGTGTTCCTAAGGTATTTTTGGTTCTTTGTGAAAATTTGCTAGAAATTGCTGATGGAAGATGAACCCATGGCTGCCCCTCTATATGATGTTTTAGTTTACTGCCAGCTACCCCTGGATGTTTTTCTATTTCTCTAGAATACTGCTTTGCAGACTTCTCACAGGCCTTGGGAACATGCTTTTTTTCCCCCAATACAGCTTCATTCCAATACCCTACCCCAAAATTCCTCCCTTTTTAGACCTACAGAGGGACCATGTCTCCTATCAACTTCAGAATCTTTAAGAACTTCATAACCTTATACTCTCCTTCTTTGCCCCCAAGAAAATGCCATTACTAAGTCCTCTATCTCTTTCTGGGCCTTTGCTGGAAACGCCTTTTTATTCCTTACAGATTGCCCAGCTCCCTAGTTTATTTGTCAAAAGATTTTCTGAAATCCCATTTTCTTCCCAATGACCGTTTTGCCCATTGGAGGGGAGTGGTGACTTATCTTAACATTCAATGCTCAGATGCCTTTTCCTCCTTCCAGCTGTCTCAGCTTCCACATAATGAAGATCCTTTAATTTTCCTATTTGCTCAATGCCTGCAACTTGGCATGTGTGACTTCTCATCCCCTTGGGTTCGCAGTGTGCACACTAGGGACGCCACATGTTGTCTTTACCTAGCCTTGTCCGCTCGCCGCATGGCTCCAGGTAATTTAGTTTTCCTTCACAATAATGAGGAGCTCTGGTTTACAAATGGCAAAATGAAGTGCTGATAGATTCCTCAGAACAAATTAGTGGCTTGATTAGACATGGAGTTAATCTTTTAGTGCATGAGTTACTTGGTCTCATTCTCTACAGGTTTTCCTTTTTCTTAGATCCGACAAAAGAGGGGAGCCATTCTTTCCATCTAAATTCCACTCCATTTCCCCCAGTACTTGGGGGACATTTTATACATGCTATTGCATGACAATGAAAAACTCACATTGCAAAGAGCAACCACATTGGAGCCTTTATCTTACTTTAAAATTTCTAACAAGCTCTCAGAATGTGACTTGTTTTTCTTCGGGAAATAATTCAGTTAACAGTCAGTTACGGTTCTTCTCAAGGATAAGATAGAGTCACTGAAATCCAATTCCTTTTGAAGTTTTCCTTTTTAGTGAAAGGGTGACTCTGGGGCTGGGGTGTGTGTGTGTGTGTGTGTGTGTGTGTGTGTGTGGTGTCTTGGAGTCCTGGAAAAAAGAACAAAACTGTAAGCATCTTGGCGGAAATGTCCATAGCTAAATTCAAAGTTGAGAGCTCTTCCCTGGGCTCGAGTTACACTGGAAACCCAAAACCTGGGCCAAATTCAGCAAAAGGCTGATTTGTAGCTGCGGCCCTTGAGGGCTGGGCAAATTTGATAGTTCATCGGGAGTGGTTTCTTGGGGACCCCAGGTTAGTTTGTGGGAGAGAATCTGTGTCCAATTAGGACTTGACGTGAAAGGAGAGTTTGCTAATGATCTAAAGAACAATTTTGGGTTTCTCTAAAGAGAAGGCACACACACATGCACACACATAGACACAGCCAAACACCTTATCTGGGTTTTACAAGGTTTGCATGTGAGGGCCTCTTCCAACTGCATTTCACTTTGATGTTTTCAGGCTCAGAGAAATGTACTTTATTATTTTTCTTTTTTGAAAAAGGAAATTTTCTGTTGTAAGACATTTAGAAGCCAGAAACAAAGGAGGGAGTGTGCTGCCTCCTCCATGGGATGCATCAGCCCCATTTTTATACTTTTAAGTAGGCCCCTCTGGGATGAACAGTGATGATCACTAACCGTCACTTTGGAACTCCAACTTTAAAGAAACATTTCTGACACATAAATAATTTGCAAACACTAGGACTGGAAAAGTCCCGGTGCAGCTTCCCAGTTATTAAGCACAGATAGACACTCAAGTGTGCTTTGGTCCCAGAGAATCTTTTTACATGAAACAATTAGATCTGCCTATGTATCTTGTCACCAATCAAATCACTGCTTTGTGCTAAAGTGAGATAAATACACGCCTGCATTCCTTGTGCAGGGAAATAGCCTAAGTGAATTATTTTGAAAATCTGATTGTGAGATATGCCTGTTCCCTTTAACAAACAGAAAGGGCAGAGTTGAATGACCATCCTTGTCCTATAAAACCCCAGCTGTAGTGAAATCAGCATCTCATGCCTGCTGCTAGATAATGGGAGAAAACATTTAGGCAATTGCTACTTCTTTTGAAACACCGTGAAAAACAACACACACACAAAAACAAAAACAGCAGGAGAAGAGAATGTAAAATAGTTTTCAGGTAGCATTTCCAAAAAAAAAATCCGAAGAGCAGTATCTTTCTTCCATTTGCCTCTCAGTGTTTTTCTCTTTGTTTTGACTGTAACCTTAATTCTCCACATCCAGTACGACAGATAGTGAGAAGACTGCATTCTACCGCATGGCTGACATCTTAAAGAAGTTTCACTTACATGGCAGAAGTTTAGAGGAGCTTTTTGCTATACTCGAGGGAAGAGAAGGGAAAAAGGAGTGTGTATATGTGTTTTGTATGTCTACTCATGCAGGATTTTTATTTAAAAACAAAAATCCTGGATGTCTGGAAATAATCGAGACCCCACATAATATATGTCAATAAAGAAAAATGCATAAACAATTCAGATAGCAATGGAAAAACAGCTTAATGTAAAATAACATAATTCTGCAACACATTGGCTTCTGCCTTCCTTTTAGGTAGTGAAAACACATGTTTGTGTAGCCTGGTTTCCAGGACAGTCCCTTTAAAACATCTTCGAAAACGTTATCTTATCTCTGGCACACTCCGGCCTTAACGCGGAGTCCGATGTCTCTGGGATAATGATGTGAATGCTCATGAGATCCAGAAAGCAATATGTTAACCATACGGTGTTCAAAACTGTTCATCAGACGGAGACACTGGTATGTGCATATTCTGCGGTGCAGCAGAAAGGATGGGGGCCTTTATGTTGTCTGATAATGCAGCTCTTTGAAACATTGCTGGCAGACTCTCTTCACTTCATGTCACACAGGACAAGAAACGGGACAGGCCCTCTCTGCTTCTCAATTCATCGACCTGCCATACAATACAACAAACCAGCTTTTTCAAGGCCCCCGAATGAAGGCCTGTGCCTGCAAGGGAAATTTAATTGGATTTCTTTATGGGTTGCAACAATCCAATGAAAAATTATGTAAGAATGGCATGATTCAGTTTCAGCATGCACTTGAATAATAATAATTTTTTATAACCAGAATTATTTAAAAAAATAAGGAGAAGAATTTTTAAATGAAAACACCCTGCCCCAGCACTTTTCAGCTGAACTAGATCAGGCAGCCCAACTTTATACACGGCAGCTTGTGTTGTGTGGATGTTTGTGTCATTGTCCCAGCTTAGAAAATAAATTTAAATGCATAGATTGCAATGCATTCAGAATGGAGTCAGAGGGTTTCAAAAGCGCTTGATTTGGCTTTCTGGAAGAATAATGTTGTCTTTAACAATGTCCCCTGCTTTGAACCAAAGTGCATTTGTGCATCCTAGAGAGCAGGAAAACGTCCATCATTCCATCCATTCTTTGGAACATCTTTGTGACATATGAATATTAAGTCCTCTGTCACATTTTGACATTTCCAAATTGGTTGTAACAGCATCAAAGATTATTTCTTATCCTCCTCCTGGAAGTGGGCAAGTGGCTAGTATCTGGCTAAGATCTCTTTCTCTGTTTTTCCTTTGCTAGGACCTTTCCTCTTATTCCCATGGTTCCAGAAAATCTGGCTACTTGGACAGCATATTAGTTAAAAGGAGCTCATTGCATGCATCTCCATCCGCAAGTAGCCACATGGTTGAAATTCAAGGTGGCAGATAATTTAGGTTTATCTCCTTTATTACTTAAGCTGTTCTTTCACTCATCCATCTTCCTTTATGCATCAAATCACATGCTCTTCCCAATACCTGAGTACATCTTTTGCATCTAGTTCACCTAGAAAACCCATAGTCATTCTTCAAGACTGGGTTCAAGTATCATCTCCTCTGAAAGGCCTCTTACAACACTCCACACCGTTGCAGAGGAGGAGTAAGTATCTTCTCCTCCTCTGTGCTCCCATCACTGCTTGTACGTGTCCACCCCTCCATTACAGTCCACATCACATAGTTTAACAGTGTTTATAGGTTAGACTTCCCTAGAAGACAGTGAGATGAATTCAGGGACCCCCCAGTCATATATTTTATTGTATCTTCAGCCCTTAATATAGTGCCTGCCATAGGGTAGGCATTTAATTAATAGTTCTTAAGTGTGTGAATGAATTGATAAATGGATATATGAGGATAAAAAACAGGTAACTTTCACATATACATGACCAGCAACAACAAAAAAATCTATTTTTCCAAAGAAGCAATGTTAAATGCAAGATTTTATACTCCTGAATCAGGGCCCTGTGCTGAATTTCTATAGATATGACTAAAAGCATCATACTCCTTCAAGGAAATGATAGGCCTAAAAACTGTACAGTGAAAATTCTTTTAAATACATTTATAAATTGGTTGAACAGGGCAACCTAGTAACCAATCACTTGGTATTTACATGATGCCTCATAATAATAATAGTATTTGACATTAATATGTGCTTTGCAGTTTTCAAAGCACTTTTACATTCTCATTCTCATATTTGTTCAGCTAATACTCACTGAAGGCTTGGTATATTGTCATCACTCTAGTGTGCTGTATTGAGCTACAGCGGTGAGCAAAATAGGCCTCATGGAACTTACAGTCTAGCGGAGGAGGCAGATTTTTAAATAAACCATTACACAGATCATTAGAACTGCAGACCTAAGTGCTGTGCATGGAAGGAAGAGATTACTTGGAGAGTATGACATTTTATTTTACTTGATAGTTACACCTTTGTTGAGGTTACAGACACGTATTCATCATCACATTTTAAAAGTAGAATCGACAAAGTTTACAATGAGGTGAAATTAGAATTTAGTTCTAATATTTCCAAGTCGGACTAGGTATTGAAAGTGGCTCCATGCTAAATTTCTTGAGCTATTGCTCTGGGTATTCCAGAGACTTTCAGACTGAAGTGGTGGTAAGAGGTCTGAGCTTTGTGAATGGGAAGGACTTGGAGGCCCCAAAGCAGACTTTCACAAGAGTGTATCACACCTGAAAGACTTGGTAGTTCTGTTGGGTATCTGTGTTTGAATGGGTACGTTGTATGCAGCCATGCAAATGTAGGGGGAGGTGTGGTATTGGTAGGGGCAATGTGCATGGTATCCTCTAGTTTCCTGTTAATTTAAATGAGATGGTCACCATTTAAGTACTTACGACATGCCAGGCATTTACATATATTATCTCCAATTTACAGATGACAAAAAGGTAGGAAGCCATGACAGCTTGTGCTTAGAGAAATTGAGGAAGTTTTCCAAGAACATGGAGCTAAAAGGTGACAGGGCCCGGATTTGAACACAGGTCTGTGGCCTCAAATATCTGTGTATGTTGCTGTACCCATTGCACCTTGTACCTCTTGACCTGCACATCATATGGTTTTACAAACGTGACAATTGCTATCAACAGAACATTTCCATCATCTTTACTCTTACACCGGCACACAGACATTAGAGGATTCTCAGGACAATCGAGTTGGCTGTTTTCAAGCTATGAAGGCAAATGGGTTTTAGATTTGGGTAAGAACCTTCCACTCGTGTGCACACATGCACCAACACACACATCTCTGCTCTGGAGCTTGTCTTTATAGCTCTACTTTCTTGCCACCAAGAAGAGACCTCAAATGTGTTTCGAGCCTCTCTGACTTCAATGGGATACCCATGTGTGCATCTGGAGATTTGGCTGGTGAAGAAATGAATTGTCATTTTCAGTGACCATGAGAGAAAACTTGATCCAACAGCCTCATTTTACCATGGGAAGTAGCTTTGTTGGTAATAGCCGTAATCTTCTTTTTCAGCGGGCAAACAGGGTAATGATGCTTTTTGCCAAGGGTCATGGGGAAGGGTGGCGCGTGAGGGACTAGTTGAGCATTCAAGGGAGGAAATAGAATCTCAGGAGCTGTAAAACCACTGCCATTCAATCCCGCCCTCGACAGTTCCAGCCCCTCACATTTCAGCCACTCATAACTTTGCAACAAATTCTCCTTTTGGGATGAAAGTTTCCAAGTTCAATCTCTGCTCCCTGGAGGCCAGCTTTTTATGGGAAATTTGTGCTAAATCAGCAAAGCTATGCTCAAGATGGAGAAATACAAGACACAGTGCACTTTCCCTCTGCCAGCTTGAAAGAGACGGTCAGCAGGGAACATCCCCTGAGGTTGTATCTCAAGAATGTCTCTTGTTTCTAAAAGTTTCGGGCTTGGATATGAGCATAGCAATGATGAGAAACAGCATCACCAGTTTCAGAGATGTCTGGATCAATGACAGAGCCAATAAATGGATATTGCTAGTGAATGTAGACAGATGTGAGAGAGATTGGGAGGGAGTAATGAACAGAGAGATACTATAACACAGAAAACAGTAATTGACAAGGACTTCTTTGATTCAGAAAACAAAAAAAACAAACTATCAGATTCAAATGGGCAAACACCCTCCTAGAATGTGCCCATGTGTGGGCAGATAAGAAATCTCTCAAATTGAGTAGCTGATGTGTCCTGAGCATCAACCAAGTGCCAGGCACTACATGAAGACATTGGCATCGTGTTCCCCCATTCTCATCACAAGCCTCCATGGCAGAAGTTACTATCCCCATCTTACAGATGATGAAACAGAAGTTTGTTCATTCATTTAGCCAATAAATATTTTTGGAAAGTTTACGATGTGTTTAAAGCCATGAACAAAACCATAATGTCCCTTTCTTTGGAAGGTCACATTCTAGTGAGGCAGGGCAAAGGCAGACGACAAACAAGTAGTTATATGTCAAGGAGGGATAAGACAGTGAAGAAAAATAAAGCAGGATGTGAGGTGACATTGGGTGGCCAAGAGCTCCCTGATGAAGTGACATCTAAGCAGGGCCTGAGGAGGAGTGTCCTTGCTATATCTGAGGATGCACAAGAAGGCCAAGGTGGTTGGAATGGAGAGAAAAAGGGAGAGGGCAAAAGAAATAAGTCAAAGAGCTAGTCAAGGGCAAGATCCAGTAGGACTTTGTAGGCCTTGAAAGGCTTCAGATTTTACTCTAATTGCAAAAGCAAGGTATTGGGGAGTGTATAGCTAGGGTGCACGTTCAGCTGCTGTAATAATTTCATGAAATCAAATTCTCGTTTATGTCACATCCAGAGGTACAGTCCAGGGTCCAGGGTAGTTAGTGTGGCTCTGGTCCACCCTTCCCCAGGGTGTGACGGTGAACAACCTGCAAAAGGGGAAAGGAAGAAGATGAACTTCCTCTTCTTTTACAGCATGACCTGCACATTGTTCGTGTTCCTTCTGCTCACATCCTAAAAAACACAACAATGGGAAAACAACCTGATTCAAAAATGGGCAAATAACTGAACAGACACCTCACCAAAGAAGATATACAGATGGAAAATTAGCAAATTAGCGTATGAAAAGATGTTCAACATCATATATTGTAACTCATGGAAATTGCCAATTAAAACAACAAAATACTACTACATACCTACTAGAGTGGCTAAAGTCAAAACTGAAAACGCTATATATTGGTGAGGCTGTGGCGCAACAGGAACTCTTATTCATTGGTGGTAAAAATGCAAAGTGGTATGCTGTCATTGGAAGACAATGGGACAATTTCCTACACAACTAAACACAGTCTTACCATATGATTTAGCAATTGTGTTCATTGGTATTTACCCAAATGAGTTGGAAACGTATGTCCAAACCAAAACCTGCACATAGATTTTTATAGCAGCTTTATTCATAATTGTCAGACTTTGTGAGCAACCAAGATGTCTTTCTGTATGTTAAATAAATAAATAAATTGGGATACATCCATACAATATACTTCTTATTCAGCCCTAAAATGAAATGAGCTATCACATCATGAAGAGACACGGAGGAACTTTAAACACATTTGGCTAAGTGAAAGAAGCCAGTCTGAAGACATTACATACTTTCTAATTCTATGACATTCTGGAAGAGGCAAAACTATAGATACAGTAAAAAGATCAGTGGTTTCCAGCAGAGGGAAGGGAAGGATGAATAGGCAGAGCACACGGGAGATTTTTTAGGGCTGTGAAGCTATTCTGTGTGATGCTGTAATGGTAGATACATGATATTGTGCTTTTGCAAAACCCATAGAACATACAAGGCAAAGCGTGACCTCTAAACTGTGAACTTTAGTTAATAATAATGTACCAGTACTGGCTCATCAGCTGTGACAGGCGTACCTGCTACAAGATGCACAATGCAAAATGGGAGTAATAGAGAAAGCCTGGGGCGAGGGTGACATGGAAGGGGAGAGGACATATATGGACACTGTCTTTACATTTTGCTCAATTTTTATGTAGACCTAAAACTGCTACTAAAAAATAAAGTGTATTAATTTTTTTTAAAAACCTGGTTTTGAAATTTTAGCTATTACTTCAATATTTAAAGAAAATAAAATCATTGCACAGATCAATTAAAAACTCATCTGTAGGCCAGCCATGAGGTGCTAGAGTTAGACCTCTGCCCCGTGGCCCTGTGGCAGCCTCAGAGGTGCTGCCATGGGGCCCTAGGTTCCAAGGAACACAGTGTGACAACCATGGGGCTGCTCCAATCTCCCAACTGAGGCCCAGAAAGGTGAAACGACTTGCCCAGCATGGCCTGGCCCATTAGGGCCAGAGCGCAGACTGAGATTCTGGGTGCCTGTCAGTTTCTTCCCCAAGATGCCTTTCCTAAGGTCTCAGGACCTCAGCCTCATTTTCCCTTTATTTCATAGTAGAAGACAGAGGCCAGCTGGGCTCATTTTTATAGAGGCAAACATTGAATTATTGAGGCTTGGACTTGGAAAAGAGGAGGAAAAAAACCGGATGGTGAGCCTAGGAAACAGACAGGGAAGCTATGGAAAAATGCACCAAGACTATCATCAGACCTGCTTAGCTGCCAGTTTCTGGCTGGAATCCCACTGGGGCAGTTCCCCAGAGAACTGCAATAAGAGCTCCTCTGCCATATTTCTTGGGCTGGTAAATGGTCTGTTGTATCCTAAAACCTGGTCTGGTTTTATTAGCCCTTTTACTGAAAAAAAATCTCAAGACTCCCCAGAATACCACCCCCAATGACTTGTTGAGATGTTCCCACTGTCTATCATCAGAACCACTCGAAGCAAGCCCTCGAAGAAAGCCCTCGCCTCTTCCACATTCCAGTTAGAATGGGAAATCATTCCTGACTTGGAAAAGGTACAGAGCCCTTATCACCCATCCCCCAATTTAATTTCACGGAGGGTGACAAGAAGGGAGCTGATGTTTGCTGCAAACTTGGCTTCATTGTGCTCTCTTGTTTAATTCTCACAGCCATACTATGAGTTGAAATAGTATTTATTCTAGATTACAGAGTAGGAAGTTAAAACTCAGTGTAGTGCCATAAATACCGGAAATCACACAGCTGATTCACTTAGAGCCAGATCTTAAGCCACACCTGTCTCACTACAAGCTTTTCATTTCCAGTTCAGATTATGGCACACCCTGTACAAATATGGCCGTGAAGGACATGCTTTTATCACTCAATTTTACATGCACTAATGATGGATGTTTTGACTGGAGAAGAAAAATGTAAGGAGGCTAAGCCAAGATCCTCCTTCCCACTCCTCAATGCTATCCCTCGGTGGGGAAAGATAAATTCTTCCAGCAGGGTGCTTCCTGCAAGGCCTCAATGATGCTTAATTTCTGATCCATAGGTCAGAGATTGAGGTTAAATGTGTGTTGAAAACATTTATGGGAACACAAAGGATTTGGGGGTGAGGGAGCATAGCATTTATGGAGTGGCTATTAATAACTAGTTGCCATTATTGAGCACTGACTGTGTCAGGCACTAATATAAGTCTTGTGCATGCTGTGAGCTATTTTATCCTCACTACCACCCAACAAGTCAGGTGCCATTCCTCCTGCCATTTACAATGAATCAACTGAAGCACATAAAGGTTACCATCTGCCCAAGGTTATATGGGTACTAAATGGCAAAAACGAGACTTTGCACTTGGCTGGTATGATTCCCAACCGTCTGCCATAATGTCTGCTCAGCACCTATCAAGTTCCAGCATTGGCATTGGTGTTTTAACCGTGTCATTGGATCCTCACACATCCCTGTGAGGCAAGCACAACCGGTTATGAACATCTGTAGTCAGATTATCTGGCTTCATCCTGTACGAACTGTGTTGTTTAGGGGCACATTACTTTGCCTCTCTGTATCTCAGTTCTCCCTTTGTAAAATGGGGCTAATATGTATCAACCTTGTGGGGCTGCTGTAAGGGTAAAAAGTGGTTATATGTGTAAGTCATGACATATTTTTTCCGCCTTTTAATAAATGAGAAAAATGAGTTTCAGAGAGATTAAGTCACTTGCCAAAGATCACACAGCTGGTGAGTGTATTGCCTTCTTGGACAGGAGCGAGAAGGGAGTTAGGGGTGCTTCTGAAATGAAAGCAATTTACTCTAGAATGAATGTAATTTGGACACCAAATGCAGTGGAGAGCATCAGCCTCTAATAGAGAAAATATGATTTAGTGGTTGGTTTTTAAACTAAACAAATTTACTGTGGTCTCTAAATGAGTCTCATGACAAGACCAAAACATTTCTTTTGCCCCAGATTACCAATATCATATGTTAAGGAGAGAAAACCAGATGGCTCTTAAGCTGGTGTCGGTAGAAATATATATAGGTGGGCTGTTTTTTATAGCTGTTGGCATATAAAATAAGTCATTATTCTAAATAGAAAAATATTGATGATGTCATCGAGGCCATTGAAAGACACATCAACCTGATCTGATGAACTGGAAAATCAATAGATACTTTCCAAACAAGATGACATGCCTTTTTAATTGGTTGTGTGAGTGTGATATACTGTGCACTGCAAAGGTTCAAAGTTAATTCTCATTGGTTTGGGGTTTGGGCTGTTGTTTCTGTAGGCAGGCACTTTCACATCCACTTAATGTGTTATTAATGGAAATAATAGCACCTGCCATGTGTGCTTTCTTTCCAAGGAATACATTTATTGGTTATGTTTGCTACTTTATAAGAAGAGTGGCAGTTCCACCTACTTCTCAGGTGGCCAGAGGATAGCTGCTATGGGTTTGGTCTGCATTTAACACAGGGGACATCAACCAAAGAATGTCTCATTTCCCATGGGATATTAATTCAGAGGCAGGTGACTTTCTAGACAAATCCAATCAATTTTGGTTGTGGGTTCTCCAAGCTATTGCCCTGGCTTCAAATGAAGCCCAAATGAACTGTGGAAACACAGCCTTGATGTTGAAACATCTTGTCAAAAATGTCTCGAGGCCAGAGTAGGTGAGGTTAAGAGCAAGGGAGGTGGTGTCTTGCTGCACTGTGTGACTTCCATTAGAAAACTGTGCAATATTTTTCTGATATGCAACTTCCTAAGAAGTAGGCCCAGGTAAACATTAAAGGGTTTTTTTCCCAAAAGGACTTGACATTCCTTTGTGTGCCCTTCCTTGACGTCACATCATTTGGGGTAAATTTCCTTTTGTAAAGAGACTGAAAGTCTTGAGAGGCCCAGGTCGGGGAAAAGGCATGAGTGGCCTCTGAAAATTACCTGGGAAAGCAGATCTCGAGGGAACTTGAGATCCTTCACTTAGATCCTTTTTGTAGATGAGGAGGGGTTCCCGCTTAAACAGTGGGCTTATAAACATGAGCTGAATATCAAGTTAAAGTTTTTTTAAATATTGACTTATCTTGGTGGTGTTCAGGTAACACTAGAAAAGAAGAGAAATAATTTGACCTTCTGTGAAACTCCTGAAATACCCACCTTTTGGAGAAAATGATACATGAAAAGAGGAAAAGTCAGAGAAAGGGTCAGAAAAAGGAAGAAGGAAAGGATGCAGAACGAGAGAGAGAGGAGAGGGTGACAAGGAAAAGAGAGAAACTCCCATACCATACTCTTGAGTCCTCCCATCACCTGCCTCCCAAATACTGCAGCGCTTTGTCATGGCCACTGGGAAGTGGTCTCCTGAACCAAGAACTGTGTGTAAGCCACCAGCCCATAGGCAAAAAATAGCTGGTGTTCTAGACCCCTCTACATATGCTTGGCATCTCTGGATGATACCTAATTATTTTCTCTCGAGAGGCAAAACTGCTAGACACCCAATTGTTGTGAAGGAAGAGCGGGAGGGAATTGGATTGTAAGGAGGTGGGGAGCGCAGTAGATGAAGCGTGGAAATGGAGAAAGGACAAAGACCTTGGCCACATGGGTGGGCTGGGAGGTAGCTAGGACGCTCTCATGCTCTCAAGCAAGTTCTTCTGCAGAGGGTCCCTTCTCATGGAGTATTCATGTTAGAGGAGAAAGCAGCTGTCTTGCTCCAAAAAAACCTTATATTTACAATGGCTGGCACCGACTGAGATTTATAAGCCTGCCCCTTAGGAGGGAAGCCCTGAGAACACAGGCTAACCTCAAAATGGCATTGGCTCTTCACACCTTATCAGCTCTTCATCAATCACAATGACATTTTTTATGGTTGTCTTCCCAGGCCAGGGTCAGAGATAGGGCAGTTGGGCTTGTCTTGTTTTCCTTCCTCCTGAGAATGTCAGGCGACCTTGCTGTGCTCTTTTCCACCAGGCCGACTGGAGGGTTTTTCTGCTCATTCTGAGCTGCACTGCTGCTGATCAATGCCCAGTACTGGCTGGGAGGGTGGCAGATCACACAGGGGCTCATTGTGACTGAGTCTCATTTGAGTTCAGCATTTCCATCAGACATGCTTTCTCCACTGAGGGGACCATCAGTGCCACTCTGGGTGGCCCCATGCCAGAGTCAGCCAGGATGAAACAGACCTCATGGTCCAGAAAATGACTTAAATGCAGCAGGCTCATCACCTGACATCATACTTTCTTTATGGAATTGTGACCTTGAATTTTCCTGGGACTGAGTATCCTCATCAAGGATAACAATGACAATGAGAATAATAATAATAAATGCTAACATGTATTGTGTTCTTATTATGGAAGAGGTTATTACCATCAAAGCACTTTCCCTGAATCAATTCATCTAAATCTCTCAAGAACCCTGTCATGCAGATGCTATTATCATCCCCATTTCACAGTTGAAGAAACTGAGACCCAACTTGTTTCAATGACTCACCTAAAGCTACTCAGCGGGTCAGTAATAAGTACTGGATTTTGGATCCCGAAGTGTGACTTTTGTTTAGAGACTTAAAGCACTTTGCAAAGATTCTCACAAAAGCCATTTCACCGACTTCTCCACTTAGCTCTGGAAAGAAAGCAGGAGAAGAATTATTATTCTCATTTTACTAATAAGAAAACTGAACCACAGAGCTTAAGTGATATCCAAGCATAGCTGGCCAGAGCAGAGTGAGTCTGGAACCCCAGCTTCTTCTCTGGTAATTCTAGATCCCTTAGGGTTGAACCTCTGCAAAGTGAAATGCTCAGCCTGGTGATTCCTAAGTTTCCTTCAAGCTATCTCATCTGATCACAAATGCTGACTTCATTTTTCTTTAACAGTCCTTAGAATATTGGAAGGAATTTCTTCTCATGGAGACTAAGTTGTTTTATTTAGAAAAATCTTGCTAATACTTCCTTAACAAAAAAACAACAAAAGCATTTGGTTGGATATTTTGTTCTTCAATAGAACTCTTTAACAGAAGCCTAATATTTACTCAGGATTGCCCTATCTAAAGAATATTAATTAGGAAATGATTAAAGCATATTGACTCTCCTTCCATTCATTGCCTCAAATATTTATGAGGAATGCATATTTATGGAAACGTTTATTTTGTCATCCTTGAATCTACTGTCTTAGTTTGCATACTGTGTTTAATTTTGTCAGGTTTCTCCAAAATCCAGTTGCTAATAGGACCTAAATCTATTAAATATTGACTCCAGCTTTGCCAGGCAGAAACATTATTCCGTTAGTAATGCAGTTCTATCAAATATCATTGGTACTGATAGTGGAACAACATCTCAGTTTGAGTGGCCATGTTTACTCTCAGGCAAGATACTGCAGAGGGGTTTTCGGACTCGATGTTAGCCTGTTTCTTCTACCATGGGGATTCTTGGGAAAGAAAAAATTGACCGAATTAAAATTGGCCTGTGGGCTTTATTTTTTATTTCCTATAGCTAAAAGTGTTTAAATTGAACTATACTAAATAAAACACAATAATTTGTTCTTGAAATTAGCAAGCACACGTTCCACCCATAAAACTGTTGCTCTGTGATGTGAGACTGGATTTCATTTCAGTGGTCTTGATTTATTGTTTGGTTTGTTTTATTTTAAGGGGGTGGGGCTGAGACCTCTGCAGGACAAATCTATTAAAATGGTTGACCAGAGCAGATTTGTGAAGGTTTATTAATCTTTAAAACGTCTGAGTCAGTGAATTAAAAGTTTTTAAGTGTTAGAAAGAATTTTTAAAGGCCTTCAAGATGAATATATGTATCTTAAACCAATAGATTTGATGTTAGCTCAGAGAGATCTTCCTCTACGTATTTCACTCTTCTCTTGAAGGTCATCCTCTTTGGACTTGCATGTTGTGCTTAAGGGACAGATTTGGTGTCATGAGCGTTGAGAACATGGTGAACTAGGATACCTTAGCTGGCCTGGCAAGGGTCTAGATGCTGCTCAGGTAACCTCCCCAGCAGCTTCCCACCAGCTCCCCTACTCACCACCTTTGTACATCCTCTGAAATGAGTGGGCATAGACAGGAAAGATGACAGACATGTTACTTGGAAGTGGGAGCCAGAGGGTGATTTGGAGAGAGGAGATGGATTTCCATCGACTCCCTTGGGCTAGTTTAAAGTTTCTCTGGGAAAGCAGATTAAAGGCAAAAGCCATCAGAACAGCTCAAAAGAGACTTAGTGAATACTGAGGTATAGATATCTTTATGAAGTGGTGATTTCATTTCTTTTGGGTATATTCCTTTGTATTGCTAAATCATATGGTCATATGGTACCTTATTCACAATAGCCAAGATATGGAAGAAACTGAATTGTCCATCAATGGATGAATTAATACAGAATTGAGAGGTGTATGTCTGTGTATATATAAATTTAAGGCCAAATTATACACATATATAGAGAGATACATAATTTCTGTCTCTCTGTGTATATATACAAACATTATATTAGCCATAAAGAAGAAGATCCTGCCATTTGGAACAACACAACATAAATGAACCTAGACAGCATTATGAATTAAGCCAATCACAGAAAGAAAAATACTTCATGACCTCACTTATATGTGTAATCTCAAAACAACAAGAACTTAGAAACAGAGAGTAGAAAGGTGGTTATCAGGAGTTAGAGTAACGGGGGATGGAGGCCAAATAGTACCAAGTCTCAGTTATGTAGGATAAATGAATCTAAAGATCTAACATACAGCATAAGGCCTACGGTCAGTAATACTGGATTGTACACTGGAAATTTGCTGGAAGTAGACTTTGGATATTCTTACCACACAAAAAATGTTAACTGTGTGTGATGATGGATACATTAATTTGCTTGACTAGTAATCATTTCCTGATGTTTGTGTATATCAAAACATCACGTTATATATCTTAAATATGCACAGTAAATAAATAAAACTGTGCTAAGGAAAAATAGAGAGAAAGACTTGGGAAGTTGCTAGATGCAAACATAACTGCTTTGGGGCTCAGGATTCTCTGTTCTAGTGGCACCTAGGCTAAGAAAAAAAGAACTTACTGGTTCATGTGACTAACAAGTTTAGGAATTGACTGGTTTTAGCTCTCAGGTTGTCCCAGGGACCCACCTTTTCCCTTATCTTGGCTCTGTTCCCTACCAGTTGGCTTCATAACCAAACCATGTAGAGGCAAGATGGCTGCCAGCAGTTCAAGTCCAGTAGAAAGGATTCTAGCCTCTCTACCAGCCTGCCCAGCAAAAATGCCTTTGCATCTTTATTGCCCCTGATGGGGCCATCTTAGCCCTCTTGAATTAATTGCAAGGTCCAGGGGAATGAACATTTTGATTGGTCAGGCCTGAGCCATAGGCTGACCTGTGGAGCCAGGAGCCAGGGGCAACAGAGACAGAGCAGGAGAGGACAAACAGGGCCAACTCCACAGGTGGCAGCTGCTGTCACAGTTTGGGACATGAAAGGCATCCCTTTGGGAACTCCCAGAAATAGCTCAAGAAAACTTTGAGGGGGCCCTGTTTCTGGTGATTACATGGATTTGGACCATTATTATTTGGATATAAAAACAACTTGTTGATTTTCCTTCCAAAGCAAAGCCTAGGGCATTTGATTCTACTTGGAACTCTAGTAAGACACATGTCACTTAACAAAGTTGTATGAACATATGTCATAAAATCCCTACGACACTCTATTTAAACCCTTATTATGGTTTGTTTCAGTGCTGTTTTTGAATGTCTCATTCTGGTAAAAAATACAAATTCACTTATAGACTGATTCTGAGGAACTGGAGACAAAGAAGTCTTTATCTAAGGCAGTTATTAAGTTGAAATTTTCTGAGGCAACCTCAGCAGCTGAGAGATGTGATTGCATTTGTTTCTTAAAATGCACTCAGTCTCGTCAGTATCTGTGACTGTGCCATTTATTCTTCATTCCTCATGTTGTAGGCTTTCGTTTTCTCTCTTTATTTCTTAGGCTTGCCAGGGATTGGTTAATTTTGTCTTTTCAAAGAACCCACTTTGGTTTTACTAGTCACTTATACTTTGTTATTTATATTTCTAAAATTAACCAATTCCAGATTTTTTTTATATAATTTCTCTTTCAACTTTGTTTTAATTGATTTTTTGCTGTCATTTTCTATTTCCTTAAATTCATGTTTAGTTTACTTGTTTCCTTAAATACTAAAACTATACATTTTATTTTGAATACAGCATTAGCCACTACTCATACATTTTTAAATGTCATTTTTTGGCTACTTTTTATGTAATTTGTTATTTGATTTGATTCATGCTTTGTTACAGGAATTGTTTAAAATTTTTCTTTTAGTTACCAGATAAGGAAGTTTGGCTTGGTTATTTTTTGTTGTGGTTATAGCTGGTTTCTAGCTTTATTTCATTATACTGAGACAATCTGACCTCTATGAACTCAACATTTCACATTTTCACAGTTTCCTTTTTGGCCAAGCACACTATCAATTTTTTTATATATGTGTATCTAACATAAGAGGAAAAGCGAATCTTTGTAACATACATTATATATGTGTGCATATGTGTATATATATGTACATATATACTCATGTATGTGAAATATTAGAATTTAATAATAAATTCTAATATTTAAATAATAATTTACTCCTTTATATCTTTTTTTTTTTGCCAAAATTGATCTGCTGGAATCTCAGAGAATTGAAGTTCCCCACTATGATTATGGTTTTACCAAACTGTATATGGTTACAATGTTTTTATACATAACTTATTGCTGCTATATTTTGCTCATTTTAACAACTCAAAATATTCCTTGTTACCTAATTTCATGTTTTGGCCTCAAGTACTACTTCATCTGACATTAATATTGGTATTCTTCCCTTCATTTGGTTTGTGTTTGGATGACATAACTGTAGCTATCATTTATTTTTAAACATTTTCATTTTGTTTTAGGTATCTATAATCTTTTAAACAGTGCCCCATTAAATTTTGTTTTTTGTTGGTTGGTTTGTTTTTCTAACCTAATTCGTTAGTCTTTGTCTATTAATGAGAAAAATAAAGCCATTCACATTAATTGTGATATCTGATATGTTTGTTCTGATGCCGTCCATGTTATATTTTCTTCTTTTAATTCTTATTTTTCCTTCTTTTCACTGATTTAAATATTTTTAAATCCTTTTTTCTTTCTCTAATATGAAATTCAGCTACATTTCTTATTTTGTTCTATATATGTGTGTGTATATGTGTGTATATATACATATATATGTGTGTGTATATACACACATATACACACATATATGTATATATGTATGTGTATATATACACATATATGCCTGTATATGGATATATATACACATATAGATGTGTGCATATATAAATGTGTATATATATGCACATATACACATGTATATGGATATATACACACACATATAAATGTGTGTATTCTATATATGTGTGTGTATATGTGTACATATATACACACATATGTACATATGTGTGTATATATGTACACATATACATATGCACATATACATGTATGTGTGTGTGTGTGTGTGTGCATACACACACACACACATATATATACACACATGTTTTTCTTGGAATGATAGTGTGAAAAGCAATGCCTAGAGCTATGGTAATCATTTTGTGATCATGAAAAAAACAAAACATGATGATCATGAAAAGCCAACAGGTTTAAGATGGTGGATTAGCTTAAGCTGGAAAGAGTCAGGTCACTGATGACAGAGTTGAACCACGTAAACATGTTAGGTAATAATGTAGGAACTAATGGCTTAATCCACTATCGTTGAATATTCTATTGCCTTCAGCCAAAAGGCTTTCTGATTGGCACACTGATGTTTGGGTTGGTGTACTGCAGTTAGGCTAAGCTCAGAGATGAACGTTATTTTGTTCTTAAAATAAATGCCAATATATTATAAAAAGAATTCAAGACCCACATGAATTTTTTAAATAAAACAGGAAGCCTCAACGTGAATTTCTATTTGCCAGGAAGTTTTTTGGCTCATGCCTATGGATGGTCACTCTCCTATGCCCTTAGGAATTTGAAGAGCAAGAGTTTCAGAAAGACACTAGAAAGGCAGACCAATCAATGTTTTTTGTTTAATAGAGATCAATAGTCAAGCAGATTATTGCTGCTTCTACTGCTGCTGCTGTTGCTGCTGCTGCTGCTGTGATACCATTATTTTTCCACCAGTAACTGAAGAAGAACACATTGCTGACAACTCTAAGACATTTATGCCAAATATCCCAGCCTGGGAAATATCTGATTTTACCATAAAGATTCAGGGAGAATTACAAATATATTTTTCAATTGAATTAAAATTAAGCGAGTCTGTGATTAATAACGGTTAGGGATTTGTGTTATTTATTATATTTTGAGTTGCCTCTGAGGTGAGCTACTCTTTAAGTACTTTTTCTTTCCGAAAGGGAAAATGGGCAAAATAATAATGAATGCTACCTGTTATTAGGTACACAGCATGTGCCAGTCACTGTACTGAGCACTTCATAGGCATCATCTCACCAAGTCCCTGCAAGTATTCTAGAACAAGCTGTCAGAATCATTGTTTTACAAATAGGCAAATCAACGCTTAGACATATTATATAATCGGTGGGAGAAACTTTTATCTGCCAAGTCCATATCGTTAATGTAACACCATACTATCTTCCAAAAAGTAGTTTAATGCCACTTCAAGGCCATGAAACTTACAGTTTACCATAGTGATCTGGATCTTTTAACCAAGGTATCTATGTAATAGTGACGTATTTTGAACTGCAGATTTCGTTTTTTATTACTTTCCACATCTTTGAAATTGAATTGGCAGAATGAAACCAATTGATTATCCACAAAATATGGCATGATTTGTTTCCTCATTATCAACCAGGGCAGTGTTTATCAATAGTCACATGTATACTTACACTGTATTAAGTTTTTGAAAACTTAAATTCAGCACGTACTGATAGTCCTTGAGCCATTAGCTAATGGGAAAAAAATCAACGGTATAGTGAGACACATCACAGATAATTTGGACATAGAACAGTAGTTTTCTTCATAAGACAGTGCTCAATAGTCTCTGCCTATTTTTCTGTATTGACAAAAAATAATTACAATTTTCACACTGTCATGGTACAAATAGAAATGTGACTTACATCTCACAATTTGCATAGCTGATTTCCTGTCCTTCTGACCATTCCATCATCTGTATGACAGTTATAAAATTGTTTTTCTTTGGGATATCATTGGTATATGCTTATGCTTCAAGGAGTTTCCAAATTAAGCTGTGGGTTTATTACATGACACACAGGGAACCTGATCCCAAGTAGTATGATACCCAGACTCTGCCAATCAATAAGTCGGCCTTCACTGATACTCAGAGCTGCAGCTCCAGCCTCAGCAAGCACTTGGCTTTACTCTGGGTGCCAAGGTTCTCAGATGACCAGTTGTGAATACTAAATAGACTCAGCCTTCCTGAGGCCTGGGATTCACCAGCTCGGAATCCTATTCTCCTGATACAGAACAGTCCTGATATATACTTAGTTTGAACACCATGAACCTGCAAGTGATGCTTGACGAAAAACCAATACTGGTATTATCTACCAATTTTTTTTTTTTTTGAGATGGAGTCTTGCTCTGTTGCCCAGGCTGGAGTGCAGTGGCAGGATCTTGGCTCACTGCAACCTTCGCCTCCAAGCTTCAAGTGATTCTCTTGCCACCACACCCAGTTAATTATTATTATTATTATTATTTGTATTTTTAGTAGAGACAGGGTTTTACCATGTTGGCCAGGCTGATCTCGAATTCCTGACCTCATGTGACCTGCCTGCCTCAGCCTCCCAAAGTGCTGGGATTACAGGCATGAGCAATTGCGCCTGGCCATTTAATGGTCTTTACTTGTGAATATGGGGATAATGAAGGAAACTTGGATGGCTCTCAGATAAGACCAGTCACCTGCCTTAGTCACATGGCTCACCTTGATCACACTGATACAGCACTAAGACCACCTGGCATGCCCACGTGCCCCTTCTTGGAGAACTTTCCCTTCCTACAGCTTCTGCCTAAAAGACTTAGGGCTGTCATCTTTGATAACATATGACTTGGACCAGGTATGAATGACTGGACCAAGGATGGGCAGTGCTTCAAGGAAGCCAAGCCAAAGCCACAAGGCATCACCTGGCCCCCCAAAAGACGAGCACAATTAACCAAGATCTTCATTTGAGCTGAGAGAATGCAATGAGGTATCATCGATGGGAGCTGAAGCAGAAAGGATATCCTGGGGTAGAATCGGGCTGAACAAGACCCTGGGGAAACAAATTCTGAGATGAGGAAGTAGGTATTACAGGGATCGGGAGCTGTGAGGCAGGGAAAATAGGTAATGCAAAGACGTGGTACACAGGGTGAATGTAGGTCACTGAAAGATGGAAGAGAAAGAGCGGTACAGGGAGAAACAGAGAGTGAGTGAAAGAGACAAAAAGGAGAAAGAAAGAGAAACAAGAGAAAGAACTAGTCTCTAAAACCGATCAAACTCTCTCTAATGCTAATCGTTTTCCAATTCCTGCCCATGACCTTGTGGATATTCACAATAAACCCTCCTTGTTTTGCTGGATGCTTTGCCCTGTCAGGCCATTTTCAGAGACAGAGAGCTTGAGAGGCTTTCCCTAAAATGTGTCTTAGAAGTCTGGAAATTGAAGTTGGCTCCAATTGGTATGACCTTGGCTATGACCTGAGCTGTGTTATTACTAAGAACTAACCCTTCAGAAAGGGCATGCCTAGTAACTAATGCAGATAAGCAGAGTTTGCTTGGTTGGGAATCCTCTGAATTACCTGTGGCCTAATTCTATGAAAGCCCCAGAGAAGAGCCACTGTTTATGGCTGAGGGAGGGGTCCATTGACTTAAAAAAGGGCCTCTCATGCTGGTAGCTCAATGCTTTGACAAGTGGGAAAGGACAAGTGGAATTATCTAAATGGCTCTGGCTATTTCTCTGTGTATTGTAAGTGCTATATTTCCTGGAAAGAAGCTGGGAGTTAAGAAAATAGTTTTAACCTGTTCTATCAACTTCCTGGCTTCTGTGATACTCAAACCACATTTCAATATTTCTGGTTTTTTTTTCTGACAAAGTATAAGCGTGTGGAGGGGAGATGAGGAGGAGAGGAAGAGGCGGATGTAGTGAAGACGAAATCATAAAACTGGAAGGAATTCAAAGGTCAGGCACTGCCGGCCCCATCTGCAAACAGGATGGTTCTAAGTCCTGGGGAGATGCACCTCCTACTTCAAATTGGCAACAAGGGCATCCTGTATATTTAGGCCATTTTGCTCATGCTGCCAAAAGCCTCCTTTGTCAAGGAGAACAGACCTGGGATCTGATCTATTTGAGGGAGTACCAGGCAGTTGCCCTTTTTTCCAATCTCTTTTCCATTGCTGCCTTAAAATTTTCTAAGTTAAAAGTCATCTGTTTGGGCTACCTATCTCCAGGCATTCTCTTTCAATCTTTATATAAACTTATCAAATAACATTTCTCTATGGCAGTAGGGAATTGCTGAGTGATTTTGAGATTACTGGGCATCTATGTGGACTGTGGGGAAAATAAAACAACACTACGATGTGATATGATACAGTCTGATATGATATGAAATAATATGACACCATCAATCTGTGGTTTTTAAAATTTTTCCTGTATTTATCTCATTTTTCCCCACAACACAAAAGATAGATACTTTTATTATTCCCATCTCTCAGGTGAGAAAACCAAGGCTTTGAGAGATTGCATGACTTTTCCAAGCTCTAGACTTAAGGGGCAGAGTCTAGGTGTGACTTGGGTCCTTGGGTTGGGTGTTTTTTTCCCCTACTCTAGGTGGGTTCTCCAGAAAACTGAAGATATTCACAAACTGTTTCAGGTTGCCTTGTTAGCCAGTGACTAGCAGCCAGGAGGCTGCAGGGGTAACAGCATGCAGTGGGCCTTCCTTTCCCCTTGAGCAGACCTAGCCCTCTGCAGCGGGGGAGCCTCCAAGAGGCCATGGCACCCCTGAGAAGTAGCAGCCTGGCCAGCCTTCGGGAGAGATGACAAGAGTTGTCTCTTTCCCTAGCACATAAAGTTTTGCAGGAAATTACCAATCCTATTCTCCGCCTTTTCTTTCCACTCAAAGGCATGTCACCTTTAGAAAGAAATCTGACCCAAAATGCACTGTTACCATCTGTATTAATTATCTGTTGGTGCATAAAAGCTTACCCCAACATTTAGCAGCTTGAAACAATAAACATTAGTTATCTTAGTTTCTGTGGGTCAGAAATTTAGGAGTGGCATAACTTGGTACTTCCAGCTCCAGGTCTCTCCAGGGCTGCAGCCATCCAAGGTTTGACTGGGGCTGGAGGACCCACTTCTGAAATGGCTCATCCAGTGGCTGTTGGCAAGACATTTCAGTTCCTTGCTAGCTGTTGGCAGGAAGCCTCACATCCTTGCCACGTGGACCTCCCACTAAGGCTGCAACAGTGTCCTCATGTCATGGCAGCCAACTTTCCCCAGAGGGGGTAATTTAAGGTAAAGGAGAAAGTCCTGGTACCATTTATATTTGAATTGTGGGAGTCCCGCACTGCCCCTCTGACATACTCCCTTCCTTAGAACAAGTCACTAAATACAGCTCACATTTCAGAGAGGGAATTAGGGTCTACCCCTTGAAGGAAAGAATATTAAAGTATTTGACTATTTGTTTATTTTATTATTTCTATTTTATTTTTCATTTTTTGAAACAGGGTGTCACTCTGTCACCCAGGCTAGAGTACAGTGGTGTGATCATGGCTCACTGAAAGCTCAAACTCCTGCCTCAGCTTCCCAAGTAGGTAGGACGAAGGTGAGCAGCCCCATGCCTGGCAAACTTTTTTAATTTTTTGTAGAGACCAGGTTTTGCCATGTTGCTCAAGCTGATCTTGAACTCCTAGCCTCAAGCAATCTTCCTGCCTCAGCCTCTCAAAGTGCTGTGATTACAAGTGTGAGCCATCATGCCTGGCCTATTTGTGCATCTTTAAAAACTACCACACGGGCCCATAGGAGCACTGAGAAATCTCAGCAACATTTAAGAAATTTGTGGCTCTCACAATTGACAGTTGATAAAACCAGAAGGATGAAGGTTTATCTTAGTTATGCAACTAATTAGACTAGATTATAACTAGATTTTAGGGTTGTTTTGATGGAACTCTGAGAAACATTCCAAGAAGCACATAGTCCTAAATATAACAGGCAGCTGATTACAGTCCATTGCATACAGTGCTCTAACAACCATGGCCGGGATGCACTGATCACTTACTGTGTGCCTATCATTGCCAGAGAGCTTCCACTTGCATTAACTCAACCCTCACAACGACACTATGAGATAGGTACTGACATTATCCCCATTTTACTTACAAGGACAGCTTATAACTGGTAGAGCTGGGATTTTTTTAAAAAGGCATGAACAGAGTTCTGGCAGAGTCTAGGGAGGAGAAGCCTCTAGCTGTCTGGGTTGGGGTGAGAGTTCTGAAAGTCATTCCGAAAGAGGACAGAGTTGAGCTGGACCATAAAGAATGAGTAGAAGTTTGTTGAGCAGACAAGGTAGAAGAGAACACGGTTTGGGCATGGCATTGTGACTGCTGAGGCCAGGTTGTAGAGAGCTGCTGGAATTTTCCTACAGGCCCCTCGTGTGTTTGGGTAGATGCAGACAGGCTTTCTGTAGTGTTTGCGTCTGCGTCTTACATAGGTCATGCCCAAAGTCTGATCTTGGTGCCTCCCCAGATAGAATTTCCCACACCAGTAGGCCTTTGAGGAGACCGTGGTGGGTATGGGAGAAAGAGGAAAATGTCTTCATGTTGCCATTATCTAGTTAGACTTGGCAGACTGGGAATGAAGTCATTCTCTTGATGTCATTTCTGACGTGGTCTGATTTGCTTTCTTTAATGCCTGCCACAAACAGTGACCACCACTAGCTGGTTGTCCCACTGGTGTGTCTGGCTGGTCATGCTCAAGCTGGGTAAGTTTCATCCACTTTCCTGAGGGTAAAAGAGAAGTCTTAAAGCACATATGTTCATGACAGAAACTGTACATCTATAGGAAAAGTCACATCACGGTCGTAGCAAACTCCTATTTAGCATGACTGGGTAAGTAAAGTTGTGGTGATTTATTGAATATTTCATTTAACTAAGGGTTACACAGAAAGCATTCATACCTTACTGATTTTCAAATAATTAGAATCCAGCTAAGCACCACTTTGGTCTGAAATAACTCTGTGCATGATTTAATATTTCTATGAAGACTCACTATCAAAAAGGCACCAGAGATTTTGTGGGTTCTTAAAGTCCGTGTTGTGGAGATATGTTAGGTACATGAGACTGAGAAGGAAAAAGAGAGCAAAGAATGTTTTCCTGTGGAAACCACCAAGCTCATTCTGGGGGCTGAGTGTGGATGTCAGCTTAGGAAGTCATGCATCTTCCAGGTTATTCCTGGAAAGAGAAGACCTTCAAAGAGCAACACAGGGCCATTCCAAAGGACAGATGCCACCAAAGACAGGGTCTTAGGTTTTCTGTGACCCAGAGCTAGAAAGGCATCTGTGAAAAAAACTTCCCTCCAAATCAAAACCAGCTGCTGAATAGGGTCTAGGTGCAGTTTCCAAGGGCATTGCTTCCTATGGAAGCACTGAAGTATCGCTTGAGTGCTAAACCTTACTAGAAATATAGTAAGCTGAGAAAAGTTGTATTCATCAACAGTACTTGTATTGATAGAATATTTCAGTTAAATATTCTTTGCAGTGGATCGGGGTTTCACAATACTTGCATGTCTTTTCATCTTCAAAGGAAATCAGGTCTAGTTTGCTGCAGAGCTTTTGTTTCTTTGGGTGGGATATGCAAATTTGAGGCAGAGCAGAATTGTTAGAAGAGCAAAGGAGAGGCCTATCACTTTCATCAACTGTCCTCTTTCTCGTTCCCTTACTCCTCCACAAAAATGTTGAACAGATATTTAGAGAAAATCAATATGGTGGCATGCTCCATTATTAGGCTTCCTGCTAAGACCATCATGTCAGGGTCTGGCTTTGTTCCTAATGCATTGATTGTTTAAAGCTCACTGGCCAACTTACCTTGTGACCCCAATCACCATGCTTTCTGCTATTTCACTGTTAATTATGCTTCCATGAGAAAGTGGGAAGGATGAAAAAGAAATAAGGAATGAAATCTAAAACAGTCAAGTATTCTACTTTTTGACAATTTGAACTTTTACAAAAGGGATAAAAATCAATGGAGAGAGTTGAAACGAATGTTTAAAATGAGGTTTAACACACCGGGGCCAGTTGAGGGGTGGGCTGTGAGGGGAGGGAGAGCATTAGGACAAATAGCTAATGCATGTGGGGCTTAAAACCTAGATGATGGATTGATAGGTGCAGCAAACCACCATGGCACACGTATACCTATAAAACAAACCTACCTACACATTCTGCACTTGCGTCTCAGAATTTAAAGTAAAATAAAAATAAAATGAGGTTTAAAAGTTGCCTATATCTGGTTTTTAAAATCACGTACACTAAAGGGGATTTTTCAAGAGGCTTTGCAGATGAGGAGGCTTTGCAGATTTTCAAAGCCTGACTGGCTACAGGTCACGATGCTATTATAACATATAATGACAGCTAATCAACGAGGTACAGGAAAGGGTCCCTATGACTAAAAACGTATAAAGGATGTGTCTATCTGGTCATGTCTTCTTTTTCTTTCTTTTTTTTTTGAGACAGGGTCTTACTCTGTCACCCAGGCTGGAGTGCAGTGGTGCAATCCCAGCTCACTGCAGCCTTGACCTCTTGGGCTCAGGCGATTCTCTTACTTCAGCCTCCCTTGTAGCTGACACTCCAGGTATGCACAACCATGCTCGGCTGATTTTTGTATTTTTTTTTTTTTTTTAGAGGCAGGGTTTCACCATGTTGCTCAGGCTGGTCTTCAATCCCTGGGCTCAAGTGATCTGCCATCTCTGTCTCCCAGAGTGCTGGGATTCAGGCGTGAGCCGCTGCACATGGCCCTACCCATCATTTCTTTGTCTTCTCTTCTTCCTTTTACCTAATGGGAGATGGGGGAAGAGGCCCCAGGATTACTCATGAAATAGCACAACCAGCCTGGGGTATGTACTTTTATTTGACAAAGATTTATATAGTGGTTATTATGTGTCAGATAATGTTCTAGCAGATTCCGAATATTAACCCATTTTATGACCATCATGGCCCCATTAGGCAGGTACCGTTGTTATTTCCATTTTATAGATGAGGCAACCAAGGCACACCACTAGCGCCTGACAGCCCTGAGGTGCACACAATCTGGCTCAGAATCCATGCTGTTAGTCACTATGCCTGTCTGACCTCCAAACTCTCTTCCTTAAATTTTTCCAGAAGTCTTTACTGAAGTCCCCTGTGAAATGCCTAAACTCATGAACGTGCAGAGGTCTGCTGCCAGTGTGAGCACAGGGACTTTGCTGTCTGGGACGTGGTCCCTGGAAGGGCCCTCAGGATGGAACAATAGAGCAACAGGACGACTCCCAGAGGAAATTTCCCGTTTCACAAAACTTGGGAGCAGAGGAAGGCGGGGCGGGTGAGGGCTGTGGCTGGAAGAGGCAGTCCATATGGGACTACATTAAGACATCTGTATCTATGTGCTTGAAAATCTGTGTACATGTGGTTCTGGTTGGGTGTCCCTGTGTGTGAAAGTGTTCATACATTTATGTTCTAATACCCACCGTATATGTGTGTGTGTGTGTGTGCATGTATGCATATGTATATACATCCTTGGGCCTGTTAATGTACACAAAAGTGCAAGAATAGACTCCTTGTAAAGTGACTTGGTTTCTATCTTCTTAGTGAATTCAAATTCACATCCAACTATTCTAAAATCAACAATTTTTATTTTTCCTGAAAGGGCCATTATTTGCTCAGAAGTACATAGGATGAGCAATACATTTGGCATTTTTCTCTTATCTTTAGTGAAGCTGAGGCCCAGTTGGAGAGAAACACAGAGTCCCCTGATATGCGGGCTCCCTAAGCCAGAGCCCATTCCTGTGGGCAGCCAGGACCTGTCCCTGGGGCTCATAGGCATTAGCCATCCAGCTATCAAATAAAGATATGGGAGAGCCCTCCAGGTTCCATTTTTCCAAACCTTAAATCTTAAGACCCCATCTAAGGCCAGCCCTGCTGACCCCAGCAACACTGTTCATTCAAGAGCTTTTCAGGGAGCCGCTGCCTTCAAGCCGATAGGGACAAGGAGGCAGAGAATATTACTATCTGTTGTTGCTGCTGCTGCAGTTTTAGCACAAACTGTGAGCACGTCTGTGGGCATTTGTCTGTCTGCAGAGAGGTCAGTCTAGGCTTCTTTAATGGGAAGGTGATGGCTGGAGTGCTCTATTCCAGGGGAAGCAAAGAACCAGGGGTGGAGAGAGGAGTCCCCGGAATTGCAAGGCTTGGAGCTTGGTCCAGACTCAGTGGCGAGGAGGGTAAGCAGGCCCAGCAGAGGGCGCCACCGCGCTGGCTCTCATCTGCCGCGCAATGCAGGCAAGGGGGGTGGTATTCAGGAAGGCCAAGGAAGGATCGATTCTGTACTGTCCCCCACCCCACCCGCCTCTGCCTTCCTCCTTCTCCTATCTTTTCCCTCCTCCCTGCCCCCTCCCTCCCTTCCCAGCCCTCTCTCAGTCTTTCTTTCTTTCCATCTCTAGCCCCCCACCCCCTCCCCAAGTTGAGCAGCTCACCCCAGGGAACCTCAAGTCTAGTAACTGAGTGTTAATTATGTCTGAGTGGATTCTGGAGAAAAAGAAAACCATATACTGTATCAGCAGAGAAATGGTTTCACTATGAGGAAACTAATGATGCTTTTATCAGGAACAATATAAAGATTGCTTTTTTACTAGTGTGTGTCCCATAGGGTTCAGGGCTATGAGATATTTCTGTATCTGGCTTTAGGTTCCTCTGAGCTTTTACATAATCAAATCAATAGAGCCATGATTCACCCTCTGGCAACTACTGCTCCCTGCAAGTTTGCTGTTGCTTCTTTAGTGGCGAAAGAGAAAATAAATAAATATATGGAAAGGAACTTATTATGAATCTGTAAACATTGATTTGTTTGGTCTTCAGTCTTCCCTTTTAATTGCTCGGCATACAAGTACACACACAGTGTGAGCATCTAAGTTCACGGCCGGTCGGAGAACGCGGTGGCTCATGGTTGCCCAAGTATTTGCCATTGTCTGTCTGGAAGGGATGGGTCCTGTTGAGCAGAATCAGAGGTGGAGACTCGCTGCTTGCCTGTCCTCCCGTGTCCTTTTCAGACATTGTATTAATCTTCTTTCCCATCCCTGTGAATTTCCTACATTCCAGACATGATTTTGGTTCTCGCCTTTCTCTTTGACCTATATTGTTTTTATCAGAAATTTTCCTCCCCTCTGCCCGGCAGAAATGATCACACTTGAGACTACATCTGTCCCCAGCACCATCAGTGAGGCTGCAGACTTCTCTCCCTCCTCAGCCCGCATTCTAAGAACAGCTGGTTGGGACTCAATGAGAATAAAATACGGGAGTGGGCAGGAGGAGAGAGGGCAGATCTCACCATTTACTCTGGAGACACGTCTTTCCTTCTTCTTCTTCCTATCCCCAACCCTCAGAGTTCATGGAAGGAGAGCGCCGGGAATCACTCCTGAAGTCTTAAGGGACACATCAGTGGGCCGCTCCTTTCCCTCCTCTCCTTTCTTTAAGTAAATAAACAAAGACATCTTCCAGACTAAAACACGGGGGAGGGTTCAGTGTCATGCTGCTGTGTCATCTACTCCTCATAGGCAAATTTGGATGACTGGGGCCTAAAAATACAGGTGTTTCAGTGTCGCTTACTGCTTGGCATCGAGAAAGTCAGCTGATACAATAGCTATGTTCATCTTGTTTGAAGAAATAAAAACAGGGTCTCACTGGCAATCTGGCTGGTCACAGGGACAGGCAAAGGTTGTCTTGTATTTTTTACTCCGTGCCCAACTTAGAGGCCTTGTTCATACATATGCTTCATTTTCCCATCCTTCAGAAGAGGAAACACATTGGAAGTGATAACAGAGACAAGGCAGGAAAGAACAGCCACTTGTGTAATCAGGTGTGCTGGGCCTGGGAGATGACAGTATCACAGAAATAAAAGTGGCTTCCTATTGTGACAGCGTGTTCTTTCTGAAGACATGTTCCTGTGACAGTGGTGCCAGGCTCCTCTGAGAGGACAGTGATGACAGAGTTCTTTAAGGACCTCTCTTCTGGTAAATATTTGTCCCTAAAGAACATCATCTTTCAGGACTCTCAATCCTGCTATGTTCTGGGAGTTCCAGGCGTCTGGACCATTGGGATTTAGCTTAGGTTTCAGGAAAGAAAGGGACATTCAAACAGCACTGGAGATTGTGATACCAGCAACACAGGGTGTTAGTGTACAAACAGTTGCAATGGTGGCCATTTATTGAACATCTACCAGGCACCAAAAACTGTGCTAGGAGCTTTGCGTGGATTATTGCATTAAGTTAACTTTAACCCTCAAGACAGTATAGCAAAGAAAGGCTTATTATTCCCATGATTGGGAATTGAGACTCAAAAAGATTACATGATTTGCTCAAGGCCACAGAACTGGTACGTGATCGAGCAGGGGTTCCAACTAAGTCTCTTTGAGCCTCAAATCTCTGGCCTTCCTGCCATGCCAGCATCACAGCGAGTGTTGAAAACATGCCAAGTTAACCTTGAATGGATCCTGGACAACTTTATTTAGAAATTATATAATTATGTACTTTAAAAAAATTGAATATTCAAAATCTTATTATTACCATGTTAAACTCACTATTTCATAAATATTATTCTTATAAAAAGGCTTTTGGCTAAGAAAAGGGGATAACTATAAATCGATTAAGGAAATACATTAGATGATAGGGAGGATAGATAGAGTAAAATCACGGAGACCAACAGGTGACTGGAGGTTGGTGGGGTGCCTTGACGAGCAGTGAGAATGCTGTTAGCAGCTGCCTAGAATGCCGTGTAGAGAAGGCGACTGAGGCCCCATGCGTTGTCTGTTGTGATGTCTGTCATGGCGCACGGGGCAGCATTGAGGGTTGCCGGGGGTAACAGCAACTTATGAGGTATCCTTGCTGTCTTGGATCAAGCCCAACATACAACCTTTTTCGGAGGAGGAAGCCCAGAGAAATTAACTCAACTCTTCACATGTCTCAAGGCAATGATTCTACAACCAGCGGCCTCTTTCTAACAAGCCCCAACATTTACTCATGGTTCCCAGTGAATATATTTTGTCTTTGGGGAGTGGGGATCATGGTTTTGAAGAATTTCACCCAGTTTAGATTCTTTCCAGTAGAAAGGCAGACCTGGGTTAGAATCCTGCCTTCTTCCACCTGTGCTGCCGGAAGTAACCGTATCCCTTGTAACCTCTGAGGTTTCTTCCTCTGTGTAGTGGAGAACATGATCATGACAGTGCTATTGAATGAAATAAGCTGCATAGAGCACCAATTATGAAATCCAAAGTAGAAGGTCAAGAAATGCTACCTAATGTTCTATCTTTCCTCTGTCTACAAAATGGATACTTGTTAAAAGCCTACCAGGTGCCTCAACCTTTAACCAGTAGGGTTTTCACTACTGGGAAAGCAAGGGGCAATTCCGTTTCCCACGCATGCTCGGGAGGCTCTGTGGACTCGCCCCGGCCTTCATAGCCATCATCATTGGGCATGCAGCCCTCCACCCTCCCACACAGATGCACAGATCCCGACCACACACTCCCGACAAGAAATGTCCAAAAATACACCAAGAAAAATCCAATAATACTTACTTGAGGTTTTTAAACTCCTTGGGGGTAGATAGATACAAGGCAGTAAACCAGCATAGGGAAAGAAAAATAGGAAAAAAAAAAAAAACTAAAACTAATTTTAAAAATCCCATAGGAAGGAAATGGACCCCCCCGCCCCAAAATGGAGCTAAATTGCGTGGTTGCTGGAGCTGCTTTACTGAAAAGAGGGCCAGAAACTGAGAGCATGGAGCACTTAGACGGGATTGTTTTCTAAACAGACTTTTTTAGGGCATATTTTTCACATATATTAACCTTTCTCAAAATGCCCTGGCCAAAAGTAGTAAAAATGCTGTACTATTAAACTTAAATTAGGGGCCTGTGTCAGCTGAGGGACCCAGCTGGGTTTCTTCTGGCAACTGGAGAAAGAAGGAGGTGGGAAAGTACCACTGGGCCCTGTTACCCTCAGGTGCCCATTTGGTGCCAACTGGGGGATGCTTGGTTGAACTTGGCCCCCAGCTAAGAACAGTGGGAGTTGGGGGTGAGGGAGCAGTGAGAGAAAATTTAAAAAATAACGGAGGGATGTAGGTATGTTGAGAAGCAAAAAAGAAAAAGAAAAATCACATCTGCATATTTTCTGAACTAGCAAGAGAGGTTATGATTACAGCTTCATTCTGTGTTCCTTGTTAAAGAGACGCATGGCCTCTTAGGACTTGGCAGAGGGTGCCTAGAGGTAGGGTAAGAAGAGGGTGGAGAATGGCCCGAGTCTTATTCAAAACAGTAGGTTTTAGCTAAAGCCAAGTTGGGCAAAAGAGACATGTTAGCAAGTCATCACCAGTTGTGGCCAAAGAAAGGTCACTTTCCATCTTGTGATTTTCCACGGTCCCTGGGGACCAAAGTGAAAGCTTTATGGCTTTGCCTTTGTCCTCAGGAAAGCAAACTCAGCATGAAGTACAAGTCCCAGGTGGCACATGGGGTCACATTGCCACAGTGAAAGTCCAGCACACCCTGACTTGGTCAGAGGGTACCTGAGGAAAGGTCTATAGTCGGAGCTGAGTGGGTTTATTGATCTTATTGGAAAATGGGCATTTCACCTTCTCGAAAAGGAACCAGCACAGACATGTCAGCAGAGTCCCTTTGGACACATCAACCCAAGCTGAAAAATGTACGAAAACACTTCAGATCTACTGATTCTGGTACTGCCAGCTGTATTGTTTGGTGGCCCATCCAAGAAGAAAGGGAGGGACTGGGAACAGTGACGGCCTCTCTCTCTGTGATCCTGTGTCTGCACCAGAGCAGCGCAGACAGGCCTAAGGGCAGGCATGAAAGCTGTCAAGGACCCATCAAGCTTTGACACAAAGTTGCAATTGGGAAGAAGCTTTAGCTCACAGATGTTTCGCAGCAATGGATGGAACATGAAAAATGTCTGTTGGTGCTACCAGGCCTTGCAGTTGCAATCTGAGTTTGGGCTGCTAGAACATGACCAAAGGAAACAAATGTTTGACCAGACATCTGAGAACATCTGTTTTGTTTTGCTTGTGTGAATGAGACTGCTGGCCTGAGGTGTCTGCTTTTGGCTGAGACGCAACATGGAGGCCTGTTGCAGTCATACGCATGCCAAGCACAGGCAGAGCAGCCCAGGGATTGCACTGGTCCCTGTTTAAATCCTAATATGATGGGTTCCCCTGTTCTATTCCAAATCTCGACTTTCAGCGGTGGAAGGGACGGGACCAAAACGGACCTGTGGTTTGAATGCTCTGGGCTTTGAACTCTTTTTTCTCTCCTTTTCTCAACTTGGATACCAAAGAGCCTCAACTCACCACTGCTTGGACCTCCCTGCAGGAGCCCCCCTTCTTTTCTAACCAGGAAAAGAAAGAGGCTCCTGAGGGAAAGGGTTTCTAATAGATCCATCCTGGGATACCCTGGAGGAAAGGAAGATAGAAAGAAAGAAGGAAGGAAAGGAAATGAAAGAGAGAGGGAAGGAGGGAGAGAGAGAAAGAAAGAGAGAGAAAAAGGAAGGAAGGAGAAAAGAATGGAAGGTGGGAAGGAAGGAGAGAGAGAAGGAAGGAAGAAAGGAGGGAGGGAGGGAGGGAGGGAGGGAGGGAGGGAGGAACGAAGGAAGGAAGGAAGGAAAGAAGGAAGGAAGGAAGGAAGGCAATTATGTTCTGGTGATGTGTTCGTGGGCTTTTTAAGAATGTCCAGACTCCTGTCCAGTGGTGGCTGCCGTTGCTGGGTGGCAGAGGTGATGCCTGGTTTATTCTTAGTACAGTGCTTAGGGACGCTGAGCCTGAGGGGCTCTAGAATGCAAAAACAACAGAACAAAACTAACCGAAGACCTGTTCTGCCTGCCTCCTAGAGACACGCAAAGCTGGGTGAAGGAAGGAGATCGAGGTGGGACTGAGACTTTGTTGCATTGTGAAGGCCAGTTCCCCACCTCCTGCCCCTCAAATCATGATTGTTTTATGTGGTTCTTTTTCCCTTTGGTGAGGAAAATGGGATGTGGTGTCAATTACTGGGAAAAATATACAAAGTCCTAATGGCTAATCTATTCTTCTAAGTATGTGGAAGGCTACTACACCTAAGAGACTTTATCTAATTGTATAATAAAACTCAAATCATTTCCAGCCAGATCGGACATGCCAGGGCCGTTCAAGAAGGCTCATGCTGCTGCTGCTGCCGCTGCTGCCCTGGGCAGGAGAGAGGTGAGCTGACCCTGGAAATTGCTTGTGGGTAAAATCAGAGGAGGATCTGAAGGCAGTCGGGAATATGGCTGCGGGGAGCAATGAGGGACCATAAAGATGCTGGACCGTAAATAGTATCTTCTTGTTTTATGTGTCTCCATGGTGGCAGTTGTTTTCTCTGCTAGAATGTCTGTGTCAAGAGCCTAACCTCGGAGAGAAATCCACAATACTGCTCCATGGAGCTCTCTCCCTTCTTCCTCCTTCCCTGGACTCGTCGTTTGTAGGTTGTCATTTAAAAAACTCACAGCGACAAGCATTTTCACATAATTTATCTTGTTTAATTTCATCTTCCCGACAACCCTCCAAGGAAAATCCAATTATCATTTTACAGATGTAAAATCCAAGAGAGGCTATGTTATCCACAGTTGCCTGGCTAAAAAATGATGGTGCCAGGACTCAAACCCAGGTTTTCTCATTAATTTTGGCCTTTTCTGCTCTTCCACAGCTGTCCCAGTTTGGGGCCGGCAGGTCCCCTTTGCAAAGCCCTGTGAAGTGCTTTTGGTGTCAGGGCATGGTGGTGACCTGAGGCTTGGGAGGAAGGTGTGTGCGGTGTGGAGCTGGTGGAAGCGCATTTCTTAAAATTAGCTTTTTCCTTTCAACTCTTTCTGATCAGATCTAAAAACATGAAAAGGCTTGTAACCAGCCACTTGCATGTAAATCCAATGACAGCTTCTAAAGCCACCACAAAAGGCAAAGCCTCTGTTTATTTAAGCATTGGGATTTTCGTTTTTTTAAAAGAAAGAAAGAAAGAAAAATACATCTGGGAGTAGAAGTTGTTGGGTTATAAATGAGCTCTCGCCCCACCAAAGCAAAAAATAATAATTATAATAAAAATAATGGCACCATATTCTCTGATAAACCAGTGCCAGAAAAGCTCTTGGGGATCAAGTTTTGTCAGTCCCCAGCTTTTACCAATTTAAATTCTTGGCAGAGTATTAAAAAAAAAAGTATAAGGTATTTGAAACTCCAGTCCCTCAGGTACTAAATCTAGCGTTTCCTGGCAATAGATGAATGTTGCTGGAGTGAAAACCTAGCACCACAGGACCATATCTCCATGGCTGTTCCTATTTATACTTAACAGACAAATATGTCATTCTTTCCGGATCCCTGTATGGGGCCAATTTTTTTTTCTCACGTTACCCACCCACTTCTGATAAAAACGAAGGCCAGTGAAGCCAAGGACACAGACTCTGGGTTAGCAGGATGCTCTTTAGTAGCAAAAGCCATGTTTCCCCCCAGCTTGGGTACTCCCTGAGCCACAGGTGTAATAAAGGAAGAACAGGATTCTAGACACACAGACCTCTGTGGAGACTGTGAGGGGGCCAGGATCAATGTAACCTGGTGACATTCATTCCTTGGTCCCTTCACAAGTTCTTGTTCTTTCTAGGGTGGTTTTGATCCACAGAGAGAGTTGGAGCTAAGATGATTTTTGCCAGAACTTGGGTTGGCAAAGGCTGTGTGACTCTTTCTGGGCAGTTAGCAAAAGGATCACTTTTCAGTGTTAAGGGCTACACTCATTCATAAGCTATGGATCCTCTTCTCTATTCCGGAGTCCTGCAATTTCACTTCATCATAAAGCATTCTCTAGTTGCCTTTCAGGATATCTTTTCTATTCTACTCCTTCTAATTAAGTTTGTTCTCTTTCCTCTCCTCTAACCCTTGCTAGTGGCATTAAGCATAGCCTGGAAATATCTCAAGTTACTCACCTCCCTGAGTCTACAGACCACATTTCAACCTTCATCATGTAAGAAGGGAAGAGGACACATGTTAATTGAACACCTACTATCTTTTGGGCTCTGTGCTTAGTCCTTCCCCAATTTTATACTTGGATGATGAAACTTACAAGCCTCCTGGAGAGAGGAATGGTATTAACATCGTAAGTACTTTGAAGCCCTGAGAAGCATTGCATAAAATCTCGCAATGTGACATGTCCATTTCTTTGTCCAATCTAGAGTTTCATATTTTTGTAAGTGGAAAATGCATGCTTTCACTTTCAGAAAAAATGAGTTTTCAGTTAAAGTGTTATGATATCACAACCCTCTGTACTTTGTAAAATATTTATACCATAACCTGAGGGACACAGAGATGTCTCAGCAGGAATGGAAAGTAACTGGGGTGAGGATTTTCAATAAGAAGTTGCCACGGGAACTTTCCACATGTTCTGTGAGCACCACTTAAGCTTTAGCCCACACATCGGCCTTTCGTTGGCCCAGGCTGATGAGATGCTACTCAGCTGTCTAAGGCAATCTGAGAACCACAGCATCTTGTAACAGCAAAGAGGTCGACTTTTCTTTTCGTTCTCCTGCTCCCAAAATAAGGCAGCTGCCCAAGGCAGCCTCTTGCTCTCTGCCCTTTCTTTCTATTCCCTTTATAGAGTTGCTCATCTATTCTCACAATTTCAGCCATGCCCCATGCTGACCCCTCCTTAGGGTCTCAGTCCTATGTGCTTAGCTGCTTGTGGGACATTTAAACATACTGGCCTCATTTCAAACACAATATGCCCTGAAACAAACCCTTTTCCTCCCAGAGTTTCATATTTGAGCCAATGTCCCCAATTTTCTTAGTACGCACGTCTGAAATACTAAACTGTTCTCAATCTCCTGTCTTTCCTGATATTAACGATAGTTGCCATTTATTAAGAATCATAGCTAACTTCAGTCCGATTCTTCCATATGCCATAGTCATTCTATAGATGAGGAACAAGCTCAGAGATGGGAAGTTACTGGCCCAAGGTCACCTCACTACCTGTGGTGCTACAAGAGGTGGCTTTCAATTCTGATGTTGGTTTGCCCCTCCTTAGAGCCTATGCTCACAACAGCTCCACACTTTGTGGCAATCAGGCAGAACCCTATCAGTTCTTTCTAAGAAATGTCTCTTAAAGTCATAAACACTAGTCTAGTCCCAGTTCCCCTTGTCCTGTAACACCTTTCTCCTGGACTGATTTCCCTGGCACCATAATTTCCCTGGCTTCAAGCTTTTTCCATCAGAAGCAACATCAAGAGCTCATCTTGTTAAGTTTCCATGTTTACCATATTGAGCGAGAAGCAGCCTCCAGTGGTTCTCCAGGAGAGCAGCCTTGCCCAGACTGCGTTCCTGGAGTATCCCACACACATCCCCTCATTGGTGGAGTGAGAATCTGCTCTGTGCCAGGAAATCAATGAGACAGATGAATGGAACTTTCATGCTAATACAAAGTAGATGTTGAATAAAAGTTGCATAGGTGATGAATGTTTCAAAGAAAAATTCAGAATGCTTTTGGGAGCCCTGAAAGGTGAGCCAATATCATCTAGCTGGCTGTTCAGGGAGGTTTCTTTGAAGAAGATCCAAATCCTGTTTAGGGTGTATACTGGGTTGAGGGAAGCTGAAGACATGTCTTTGTTCTAGGTCTTCTCAGAGTGTGACGATGTGCTCGAATGTAGCATGACTTTTTTGAGGGGATGACTCTGTACAGAATGTCTTCCAAGTGTCCGTCATCTTGCTGCCCTCTATTTTGTGAAGCATCTTAGAGGTAAGTGTTTCATAGCATACTAGTTGAAGAAAGACTGCCCTAGAGGATAAAGTCCAAGTCTGTCATCCTGGCCTGGGTGTTTTAAACACAATGACTAACTTGACTTGGATAACGTTGCCCTGCCCTGCCCATCCACCTCACCTCCTCTTAGCACCTCCCCTTCTGCATTAGTGCAGCCATTTGCTATTATCCTGGCTCTGTACTGCTCCTCAGATATGCAGGCCCCTTCCTCAGAGAAGGCTGCCTTCTCCACCAACCCTCATCAAGTCATTCTCCACTCTCCAAGGCGCAATTTGAAATTTCTACTGCAACCAAGAAAACACTACTTCCCTTTTACTTTATTCCTTCATCTGGCTCTTGCGTGCTTGCAGTCTTCTAACTCTTAGCTATATGATTCAATTAGATTAAGCAGGTATTGGAATCTAAAGACCTTGGTTCAAGTCCCTGCTTCACATTCACTCTCTGTGCAACTCTATGCCCTTGGCCTTTCTAAGTTTCAGCTTTCTCATCAGTAAAAAGGAAATATTGGTCCCTCAGAAGATGAATAGATTTTTCCTTCAAGAGGTATTTTTTGTTGTTGTTTTCATTTGTTTTTGAGACAGGGTCTCACTGTCGCCCAGCCTGGAGTGCAGTAGCACGATCTCTAACCCCCTGCAACCACTGCCTCCCAGGTTCAAGCAGTTCTTCTGCCTCAGCCTCCCAAGTAGCTGGAACTACAGGCACATGCTGCCACACCCAGGTAATTTTTTACATTTTAGTAGAGACGGGGGTTTCACTGTGTTGCCCAGACTGGTTTTAGACTCCTGAGCTCAGGCAATTTTCCCGCCTCTACCTCCCAAACTGCAGGGATTACCTGTGTGAGCCATGGTGTCCAGCCAAGAAGTGTTTATTGTTTGTTTTTTTAAAAAGGAGCATGAATGTGGAGAGAACGTATCTTTGCAGAAACCCTCTCTCTTGGCCTTTGAGCTAGTCTATCCAGGCTCCTTGCAGAACTCTGCACAAGTTCTCCGTGAGTCCAGTCATCACGTTTTGGTTGTCTCCTTCAACTCTGCTTCTCTGTTCCCAATACTTCCATCAAAGGAATGAATCAAAGAAAAGCAGTAATGAATCCAGTAAAGCAGATGATTGGCGGCTAGGAGCCGTGTGATTGGCCTGCCAGTCGGGGACTGGGTGCCATGAGAGGACTGATGTGAATCCACGTGTGAGATTCAGCTGCGTATTGATCAAGTCCATTTGCACGTGAACCTCATCATCAGCTCCTGCTTAAGCCCTCGCTTCCCCGGTAATTGACTCTCGCATATTGATTAAGATGTTGATGTGTCCCAGGATTTCTCGGTGGTGATGCAGGCGTGCCTCCCGGAAGGCCAGGCTGGCAAAGCTCTTGCTGCACGGCTGTCACCAGGCACTCCTTAATGGATAAAGCTGTCATCTGAGAGCTGGAATGTCTTGCAGGCACAAAGACAAAATTAACTGTTCAATAATGTATGGGACATGGAAAAAACTTTACCCAACAACTCGAATTGATTGCTGTAAGTGTTTTGACTGCACTTGCCTGCTTTGCATAAAGTCAGCGACTTTGGCAAGCCTGATGTTCATGCACATCCATTTCTCAGCCTCTTTCAGAATAAGAGTTGAGAGACTTCAGTGGCTGCCAGGAATGTGCTGTCTGGAGGGAAGGGGGAAAGAGGGTTAGGAAGTAGATGGCGCCACTGACACCTCTCCCTTGGGACCCTTCAGTGATGTCTGAGCTTTAAAACAATGTGTTTCTGGCAGTTGATTGGAATCTTGCTGGAATGGATCATCTTGGGCGAGTTGGGTGAATCACCAGGTATAGAATTCCTGAAGCTCTGTGTCCTCACTTTGCCCCTTCCTTTCCCTGTTAGGCTGGGATCTCTTGCAGAGAGAGGCTGTCAGTCAGACCTATGGGAGGAGGTCTGCTCTTGGTCACATATTTAACACCAGCTTGATAAACAATTTTCATGCATTTAAGTTGGACCCTGCTTATTATTTGGGACTTGGTTAAACATGTGCTGTCTAATGATCCCGCAGGTACTAGAAACCACTGTTTCTCCTCCGCTTCTCCCTTTCTAACCTGGGAAGGGGGAAAAATACCAAGGTAGCAAAGCTATATTCTACATCTTTTCTGCCAAGCTCAGCCCTTTAAAAACATAACAAGATCCTTTGAACATAGCTCTGTTTTATCACAGGCTCTTTATTGAAGTTTTAATCAACACAAGCAGCTGACAAAATAGGAGATTGTAGGTTCGGCTGTACATTATGTATCTTCCTTGTGAGTCTGAAAAAAAATCATAACATTAAAAGAAGAGAAAATAAACAGCCTCGTTTAAAAAACAAACGAATCCCACCAAACCAAGGAAATCCTTTCGCACCCAGAGGAAGGCCTGCCGTGCGGCGTGCCGACTGCCGCCCCACAGTTTGCAGCCTCATGGAGATCATTACCATAAAACAAATAACCATCTCGTTTCTGTCACCCACTATGAGTGAACCCAAAACCTCAGGCCCGCGTCCAGAGATTCCTTCGCCACAGACCCAGCCAGCTATGAAGGGAAGGAGGGCACCAGCCCCAATGTCCAAATCCTCATCCTTTTCTCAGTCCATCCGCTGTGCCATGGCTGTAGATGGCGATGCATCGTTCCGGCTGGCAGAGTCCCCTCCTCACCGCTGCCTCCATCTCCTTTACCTGCTTCCTTTCTTCCCTTCCTCAACAACAGGACAAATATAAACAAGGGTCTCCACTTAGTGTGTGAGGGAGCACTGGGTGAGACGGGGGAATGCTTTCCTCTTTCTTCCCTAATCACAGGTCCCTTTTTGAAGCCCTTCTGCTGTCTTGCACTCAGAGAAAGGTGTCTCCTGGGCCTGCACAGTGATGCTGTTTCCACAAGCGGTACATGGAAACTATTGAAGAGAGAGATCCTGGGGGCTGCAGCCCAACTGGTGGGACTCCTGCTTTTCTGGCCAAAGTGATGTCTCTTTTCATCGAAAAAGGAAACGAAGGCAAGGTCAAAGAGGACTCAGGCAGGGGCAGTGGAGTGTTGTGATGGAGAGCGGGGCTGTTTAGACCTAGATTTGAATCTCAGCTCTGCCACTCACAAGGTATGGGCCTAGCACCTGCTAAGGCTCTCTAACTATACATTGACAGAAAGAATGCATGGGGAGGAGGAAGATGGGCAGGATGTGGTCCAGATGGGGCATCTGAGCAAGGAGGACATACAAAGTGTGAGAAAAATGAGCTGGATGCTATCCCTAAGGAAAGTTTCTTGAAATAACAGATGAATACCTATTGGCAGGGAAGCATTGAAAGATCCAGACTAAAACTAAGCACACTGGGGATGAGAGGCTTGGTCTGAGCATCTTCAGGGAGTCTGGAGGGTTACGTGCTGCCATGGGCACTGCTGGAGAGCCTTGAAGGCCATGTGGGGCCTGGGAACAAGCATCTGATTCTTGAGTAGAACAGTGGCAGGATCTGTCCTTTGGGAATGATTACCTGGCCATAATGGAATAATGGTGAGTGGACCAGCAGGAGCCTAGACACATGCTTTGTCCAGGATGGCCACCTTGTGTTGGGTGTCAAGGGCCAGAGCCAAGACTTTCAGCATCAGATAAGGAAATGACATGGTCTTGGCGGGTCTTTGGGGAGAGGGCTGCCCAGCCATCCTGATCCTACCAATACTTTGGTGGCATTCATATCAGAGTTTCCATCTGAGCATAAAGATTTTCCAGGAAGTTTCCCTGGAAGTTCTGTTTCTGTGCATCTTATCAGTTTGCAACCACATCCAGGGAACTGAGCCAGTAGGCCGAGATTTCTTCCTCTCATCCTTCCCTGCTCTTGCTTTCCTCAGATACTTGTTCCCTGATGGTCTGGCAGATGGTGGTGGTACAATGATGAGAGACACTAGGTTCCTCATCCCAGATGTTCTCAGCCCATAGGAGACAGACAAACTCATATGCAGGCATGGCCAAAGTGCAGAGGAGGCCAAAGGACAGTACCACTAACTTAAATGAGAAGCGTAGTTTACAGAGACTCTTAACTCCCTATTGATCAAGGGTACAGAGGAACTTGGCCTCTTCAAAATAGCAAGAGAGGTTCCTAACCTTACTCGTTGCGATGGGACAAAAGTTTGGGAGAAAATGGAAGAAACACACAGAAGCATATGATTGATTGGGTCTTATCTGAGTCCACTTGTGCTGCTATAACAAAACACCTCAGATGAGGTCATTTATAATTAACAGAAACGTGTCTCTTACAGCTCTAGAGGTGGGGAAGTCCAAGACCAAGATGCCAGCAGGCTTGGTATCTGTCAAGGCCTTGCCTCTGCTTCAAAGATGGTCCCTTGTGCGGAGTCCTCAGATGGCAGAAGGGAGAACAGGAGTGGGAGGGGTGCACTTGCTTCCTGAAGCCCTTTTTATAAAGGCACCAATTCCATTCATGAAGGCTAATCACCTCCAAAAGGCCCCACCTCTTAATGTTATCGAATTGGGAATTAATTTTCAACATGCACTTTGGAGCAACACAAACATTCAAACTAGAGCAGCTCTGTCCAGGCATGTGATCCAGTAGAAAACCTGGGCAAGCCCAGTGCCAGCAGCTCATTTGAGCACTTGGGTTTGTGAGAGGCCACTCTGGAGCCAACGCACAGGTACAGGATTCTCAGAAAAACTTTGCAATTATTCTGTCCACCTTTAACTTCTAGATTTCCCTGGGATACAGGGAGTAGTACTTGCCCTTCAGCCTTAGGAAAGAGAAGTAAATTAGGTCAGAACTGCATTTTGTCCTCATGGGTAAAGGGGCGGGGGATTGTCCCAGAGCTTAGGTAACCAACAGCCAACTCCCCCAGTCTGTCTCAGGGCAATTACAGTAAGTGATTTGAAGTGGTGTGAATGGAAATGATTTATTCTGAGAACCTTGTCAGTACTGCTGTTAAATCATTTGTATTTCATTATGGGCCAGGAATGGGCTAGACTACGTTCCTTTACCTCCGACCCCCATGCCATTTCCACAACTGGTTATTTCAGGTGACAATTAACAGGAAATGATCGTAACAGCCCCAGGGTGGTCACTTTTCTGAGGGACTCTTCGTATTAAGTTTCAATTACTTAGAGTCTCCCATCTAAGTCTCCAAAAGGAAATGAGCTGCTTCTGTAGTTGTCACAAAAAATCAGTTACTTTTTATAAAATCTTTCCCAGTCTCTGTTTTGTCAGTCAAGTTTGAGGAAGTTAAACTAAGAGTTAAACTGAAGGTTCTCTGGGGTCTCATCTGTAAGAAACTCATCTATTTCTTCTGCAACCCAAACTCCAAAAGACAAAGTCAAAAATGAAAAGCAAAAGAAGCAAATAATAATGAGGAATTAGATAGGGTTTGTCTTTTTCCCTGCAATATTTTAATCCCATGTTATGGAGAATGCTCTCAGCAGGGAACCCAGCACTTCCTGCCCTGATGGTCACCATGCTCTTTCCTTCTCCTCTGAGGGCCTCTGCTTCAGGACCACAGAATAGGATGTGTTGGTTTCCAGCGCAATATAGCAAACGGAGGTCCCACCCAGACAGCAGGATGTGCAGCAGTTTCTGCTGACCGCGGCCGTCACAGTTGCTGTGATGCCTTTCTGCTAAGACAGCGAGCAGTGTCTGTTTGAAGTCTGGTCTTTGGGAAGGAGACCCAAGAGAACCTGAGCCGGGCTTGTCTGGATATCAAAGTCCAAATTAAAAATTTATTCCAGTGTTTGAAAAATTCCTGGCCAAAACCTTCATATGGATTTAAAAAAACACAAACTCCCTGCTTTCTTCAGTGTCTCTGATTGAGGACGAGAGGATTTATTTCAGAAAAGAAAAAATGAAAGCGAAGCCAAATACTTCCATAAATGGGCTCAGGTCAGGCGACCTCTTAGCTAAATCTGTAAGAAAAGAAATCTGTTAAACCACTTTGGGCAACTGGGAAGCACTTGTATTAGTTATCATTCGCAAATTTTCTTTTTTCCCCTTTCCTATTACATGTCAGATCACCGGGCTCTTTTTGCTGGATGTAAAGGATGAAGAATGAGAAAGAGTTTCTATTCTGCACCCCATACCCCTACCCCATTCGACAGAAAAGTGGAGGAGAAAGCTTTGTTTAAAAGTTGTGATATTGGGAGAGGAAAAAAAGATTGCCAAGCAGAAAATGTAATAGTAATTATGAAATTATTGATATAAGTTATTAGGCCAAAACAGAAAAAAATTAAGGAAGGAATGAAAATTTAAGCAATAAAATTAAACTAAGGCCATTAACAAAATACACAGAAGAAGCAGAACTAGCCTGACACGGGGCATTGTTAGTGAAATGGTTTTTTGGTTGTTGTTGTTTTTTGTTTGTTTTGAGACAAAGTCTTTCTGTGTCACCCAGACTGGAGTGTAATGGCACAATCTCCACTCACTGCAACTTCTGCCTCCCAGACTCAAGGGATTCTCTTGTCACAGCCTCCCAAATAGCTGGGATTACAGGTGCCCACCACCACGCCAGGCTATTTTTTTTTATTTTTTATTTTTATTTTTTTGTATTTTTAGTAGGGACAGGGTTTCACCATGTTGGCCAGGCTGGTTTTGAATTCCTGACCTTAAATGATTCACCCACCTCGGCCTCCCAGTCCTGGAATTATAGGCGTAAGCCACCACACCTGGCTGTGAAATGTTGAAATGGAAGTTGAGAATGAGAAGTCAGCTCCAAGGGCAAAACAACCAGATGAAGGATCAGGATGAATATATCAAGTTTAGATTGAAAGCAAAGGGCTGAATAGAAGAAAGTGATAGAACCGTGTCAACAGACAGAAACAACAGCAGCTATGAATGCTGACAGCCCCAGAACGACAGAGACGTAAAACAGTCTGCTAAAATGAATGCTAAGCCTCAAATGAATTCATACAGACCCTTTGGTAAAGGCTTTTGCTTTTGTTGTTGCTTTAGTTAACTTCCTAACTTGAAGTATAACAAAAATACCTAGCACTGGTGTACAATTTGATTAATTTTTCAGAGTGAACGCACCCACATTATCACCATGTGGACCTGGCCATGGAATAATGCCATTACTTTAAGGTGGCCATCTTTACTCCCACTCTCCAAGAGTGACCCCTCTTTCGACAGTCATCAGTATAGATTAGTTTTTTCTGTTATTGGAGGTCACGTAGAGTCATGCAGTATCTTTTTATTTCTTCCTTCACTGAACATTATAATTTTTATCCGTGCTGTTGCACACAGTGGTAAGTTGCTCATTCTCAGGGCCACGTAGTATTCCACTGCATATGCCATAATGAACACCTTTCTACTGCTGATAGACATTTGTGTTGCTTCTAGGCTCTGACGTGCCTTTTAATGCCCTTGTACACAGACCTCTGTGTGTATATATGTAGAGAATGGTTGGGTCAGAGAGTATGCATATGTTAGCTCTAGTAGACACCACAAAAAACAATTTTTCAAAGCAGTTGTACCTGCTTAATTAGCAGATTCCATGCCTGCGAATGGCGTATAAGAATTCCTGTCACTTTAGATTCTCATCATATTCAGCATTGTCAATTTATCTTAAATTTATATTCTAATAAGAAAGTGGTTAATATTGAATTGTGATTCTGTTTGCATACCTAATTTTGTATATTTTCATAATTCTGTTACCAATTTAGACATCTTCTTTTTTAAAAGAACTGTCAACAATTTTTTGCCCATTTTTAATACATTATGTGTCATCTTGTTGTTGTTATATAGGAAATCTTTAAATATTCTGGATATAAGTTCCTTTGTCTGATATATTTTTGGAAATATCTTCTCCCACTTTATGAGTGGCCCTTTAATTCTCTTAAATGTAGGTCTGTGTTCTTTTCTTTCTTTTTCTTTTTTTCATGAGAAATTGTTAATTTTAGTGAGACCAATTGATCAATCTTTTGTTTTATGGTTAGTAAATCGTATGTGTTGTTTCAATTTATCTACATCAAGCTCATGAAGATATTCTCATGTGTTATATTGTAGAAGCTTTATTGTTCACCTTTTTACACTTAGGCCTATATTCCATCTGTAATGGACTTTCATATATGGTGTGAGATAGGGGGTCAAAGAATTGTTTTTCTTTTGGAAATCCAATTAACCCAACCATTTGTTTTCACACACTACATTGCAGTGGTGCCCATGTTGTAAATCAGGTGATTTCCATGCAGCTCTGTTTCTGGACTCTCAACTCTGTTCCGTGACTCCATTTGTCTCTATTACACCAATATCATACTGCCTTAGTTACTGTGACTTTATAATGAGTTTTGATATCTGGTAGTACAAGTCCTTCAGCTTTCTTCTTTTTCAGTTTGTCTTGACTATTTTTGACAGTTTGTATTTCTAAGTAAATTTTAGAATTAGCTTACCAATTTTTACAAGAAAAGAAAAAAGGGAGGGAGGGAGAAAGGGAGGGAGGGAGGAAGGATGGATGGGAGAGAGGAAGCAAGGGAAAAAGGAGAAGGAGACAGAAAGAAAACCTGCTGGGATTTTGACTAGTGTTGCATGGAAGCAAAGACCGATTTGAAGAGCATTAACACTTCTACTCTAGGTCTCTCAATCCAATTTACATGTCATATCTCCCCATTAATTTAAGTCTTTAAAAACTATTCTCTGTAATGTTCTGCATTTGCTATGCATTGGTCAGGTGCATATTTTGCTGAATTTATTCCTAACAAGGTGCTTAATTTTTAAAATACTATTATAAATGGCATCAAATTTAAAGTATTATTTTCGAATACTTGTTGCCAGTACACAAAAACATAGCTGATTTTTGTATGTTGACTTTACAGTCATTAGTTTAGCTAAATTTGCTGGCTCATTCCAGTAACTCACCTGTGGAGTCTCCATATACAATCATGTCCGCGGTTAATATCAGGTTTGTGTCTTTTCTAATTCTTAAGTTTTGAAATTTCTTTTTTTTTTTTGTCTCAACTACTCTGGCTAAAACCTCCAGTACAATGTTAGATAGAAGTGGTCAGAATGAATATCCTTGTCTTGTTCCTGGTCTCCAGTAGAATCGTTTCTATGTTATTATTAAGTATGGGCTTATTAGATGTAGCCATTTAGATTAAAGAGTTCCCTTCTAGTCCTAATTTGATGCCAGTTATATTTTTAATCATGAACAAGTTCTGAATTTTATCAAATGTTTTTTATTCATCTTTTGAGGTGTTCATATGGTTTTTCTTCTTTATACTGTTACTGTGGTGAATTATATTGATTGATTTTTAAGTGTTAAACCAACCTTACATTTTTAAAATAAACTTTATTTTGTCATGATAGCTGATCCTTTTAAAATATCTCTAGATTTGGTTTGCTCAAGAGTTTTGTATCTATATTACAATGAAGGATTGGCCTGTAATTTTCTTCCTCTGGAATGATCTTGACAAGTTTCAGTATCAAAGTAATGCTGGACTCATAAAATGAGTAGCAAAGTATTTCTTCCTTTTTCCAATCCCTGGAAGAATTTGTCTAACACTTATATTATATTTTTCTCATATGTTTGAAATAAATTCTTACTTAAATGTCTAGGCCTCAATATTTCTTTGCAGAAATTTTAAATTATGGATTCAATTTCTCTAGCAAATATGTGAATATTCATATTATCCATTTCTTCATTTTTCTAGGAATTTGGCCATTTCACCTGTATGTTCAAAGACATTGACATAAAATTCATCATAATATCATCTTAATATTTTGTTTAATGTCTGTAGGGTGTGTGTTAGTAGTTTATGCTTTCTTTTTATCTACGTCGGTCTCTCCAGAAATCTGTTTATTATGCTTTCCCTGAAAATATGGACAAATACATGGAAATTCATTATACAATAAAAAATTAAGAGAAGGCCAACTGAAAGATAGATGATGTATTGGTAGTTAAAAGCAGGAGAAATTATAATTTATTGGGAAGCTTACAGGGGACTTAAAGTGGGAAATATTTGAGATAAACCTTGAAGGAAAGGTAGAATTTTGACAGTATAAATAGAAAAGGCATTATTGGCAGAAAATTGGAAAAAGATGGGATGGTCTGGGCAATCAAGACATTTGAGTCATAGACAATGAGAAGACACTGAATTCATATTTTCAGTATTTTCATATGTTGACTACTTGGAAAATATGAGGAACAATGTTGAGGAAAGACACTAAGTTGTCCAACCTGGTAATTGGGAGAAGAAAAAGAAGGCAAAGGAAGGGTTACATTTCAGGATTAGAAATAGGACTTTGTAGGTCCCAGCACAAAGCTGTAGTCTGGAGCCAACACAGTGGAGGAGCTGTCAAGACAAGGAATAGCATGAGGATGTGATCAGACTGGTCCAGAACCATGGGCTTTATTCCCACTACAGCATAAGAGGAAGGAGTCCGTGAGTGCAGACCAGAGAGGGGAGCGTGGAGCCACTGCAGCCAAGAAAGCTGACTTTCCAGTAGGGCAGAGTTGATTCTATCAGACTCTACAGCTCAGCCGAGGGATGAGGACCCAGAAAGCCACTGGACTCGGCATGTGGGAAATCACTGTGGGCCTTTGTGGTATATATGGAGATAGCAAATGTCTGGCATCAGTGGGAAGAGAGAGAAGAGAGGGCTTCATTCTAAGGTGCATGCTCTTTCGAGCTGTGCAACCCATTCTCTCTTCCATTCACAATTATTTCTTGCTTGCCTCCCTATTCCAGGCACGACGCTAGGTGTTCATTAGACAGGGGTAAGCAAAATAGACATGACCCCTCTCCTATTGAGCTCACATCTAATGAGGAGCTAAACATCAAGTAAATATAAAGAAATGATTAAAAACCACGATTAGTGCTTGGGAAGAAAGAAGAGGGCATTATGAGAATAAAAGGAGGAGGCCGATTTAGATTCAGGGGGATTGGGGAACGCCTGACCATGGATCACATGTAGGGGCATGCATGAGTTCTGACAGCATTGAAATGACAAGATGGGCTGCTCAAGTGCCTCCTTCGGGGACAAGTAAACTCTGTTCTAGAATTTGCTGGGCATCATGACCCCCCAACTTCATCTAATGCCCAAACCTCACTCCCCAACACATGTCTACCTTCAGGAGACAGAGAAATCAGTCAGAAAATAGAAATCACCACAAATCAAATTAAAGGAGAAAATGTGTAGTTCAAGGCAAAATCTTCTTTCAAGGAACACGAGAAAGATGGATCTACTATTGTTGAGTTATAATGTTGGGAGATTATGAAGGCTAATACGATTAATTGTAATTATCATTTATAATGTATACTCATAATGATATTGCTTCTAGAACATCTTCATTATCTTTCACTTCTGAAATGCGTGGGCTTCCCAACAGATTTCAGACAGGGCTTTTATTGGGCCCAGATCATCAATCCAAACCTTTTAAGGTAAGGGTGTTGCTACCTCAGAAGCCAAAGAGACATTTCCCAGCCTGGAAAGCACTAAATAGTCATTAGCTTCTTCAATCTGTTTACCAGCTGCCTGTCACTGGGGTTCGACAGGCCTCAAAATCAACACTCTGCTCTCTCTGTCCATCACAGGGCTGTCCCACAGACTGTAGTTCTCAAGTGGCCTCAGGCAAGCCTTATTTCATGCCAGAGCTGAGTTCCTGGAGAAAAACATGTCTAAATTGAATTTGGTTTATTCAGTTCCATTTGAAATGAAGCCTGTGTTTAAAAGAAAGCCATACTGGATTATTTTTCAAGCAAGTGTTCATCGTCTGACCTAATTGGTCTCAGAGACCCTAATTTGGAGAGCTTTTGCACCCTTCGTTTATCACTGTGGCAGTGTCAAAATCAGGATGGTTTCTTTCCACCTCCTATGCTCCACGTAATACTACTCTCCCCAAGCACCATCGAGGCCCCTCTCTCCATAATCCCTGGCCACCCTCTGTCTGTCTCAGTTTCCTCTGACTACACTGGAGGGCTCCCCAGGCCTCCTCAGTCTTGTCTCACTTGGACACCTGCTTTGTGGGAACCCATGTCCTTGACCATCACGGCTGGCCCATGCACCTCGGCCTGTTTGTATTCAGACCCTTTGGAATCCACAGGGACAACTCACCAGTGACCAGGGGCAGAGCAGCTGTATCAACTCAGCTTGGGGAAGCTCAAGTATCCAGTGATCTTGGCTGTGTGGAGTTTGAAATTAAGCCCAATGTATTACTCACGGCAAAACCAGGGGCCAGCCAAGTTAAATAGAGCACTCCCTGAAATGTTCACGGACTGATTAGAGAAGGAAGCTCTGATTTGAAGAGAGGCTATTTGGTGTCTACTTTTATTTTTTTAAACAACACGCTTTTCCATTAGTGAGATGGGAAAAGTAGACACCTCAAAGAATGATATTTATTAATTTAAAAAGTTCAGGTCTATGACCATATGCCATGTCCCTTTAACTTCATAATAATGGCCACACTTTTTATTGAGGTCTTCCTTTGTCCGAAAACTGTGTTAAGTACTTTGTAAGCATTTTCTTATTTAATCTTCATGAAAACCCTGTGATGCAGGTACCACTGTTATTTCCCTTTGCAGATGGGCAAGGTGAGGTCCACAGAGAGTAAGCACACACTATTTTTAAGTGGTGGAGCTAAAATTTGAACCCTGGCAGTCTGCCCTCCTATTCTTACCCACTCTTAAACAAATGTAAGTACCCAGGAGCTTTCCATGAAGAGAACACCTCAAGAGAAAGCTGTGACATTACCCCATGGGTTCATAAGTGGGCACAAGTGTGTTTTTTTTTTTTTGAAAGAATGCTGAAGGCCAGGAATTCAATAGGCAGAACACACCTCACTGAACCAAGCAGGGTTTGAGTTTGCAGATTATTTTCCAACCAGAAGGAGTTCATTGACTTGGAGTAAGAAAGGAGATCATTTAATGGACTTACAGAAAATGTGTTTTTTTTTTGCTTTTTTTTTCTCTTGCAGAACAGTTCAAATCTTCCAGGCCATAGTCCATTCCCTCTGTTGGCGTTTCTACCTGGGATTGTTATGAGATGCCTGAAGCGAAGTCCCCGTGTCCCACACTGGCCAGGCCTGCCCTCTCGTCTGGTCAGGGCACCCACACTGCCTTTGCAGCTGCATATCCACATACACATGTTTATTGGAGCGCTGAGAATCTCACTTCTCAAAAAGCCCCGGGAATTAGATTGTTTTCCACACTGAAAGTTTTCATTTGAAAAATAACCCTCTTTGTTTAACTAATGAAAAGGAGGGGCTGCTGCTCGCTTCTCAGGCTGGGTAAGAATTCCATGGGCAGTAATTCTGTTCTCAGTGGAAAATGTTTCGGTTTCTTAATGTTGTTTTGCAGACTGGTCCCTGCCCGGCCCTTGCTCCCAGGACCACACATACACACATGTGCACATTCACCCATGCACAGTGCAGCATTTTTCACCCTTCCCTGTTGGGGATGGTTGCATCCTCTTTCCAACACCTGCAGAACAAAAACGAGGTGGGTCAGTCGCTGTCACCCAGCCAGAGGCATCCCTGCATAGACGGGAACAGAACACTTTCCCTGGCCACGCTTTCAACCCCAGAGGCTGGGTGGGCCACAGAGGAAGGAAATTGGACTCCAAACTTCTCCTGTTTCTGAGCATCTCCATGTCAAGCAATTCTCTCACACCATGTAGGGGGCAGTTTGTTACATTCCCTCCTTATTAGGTCCGTATGACATGGCGATAAACACAGTGCTGTCGTCATTGGACTTACGGTATGGCCAAGCATGGTGCTGAGTGGTCTGGACTGCACAAAACAAATCAAAATATGGTCCCAGGAGACCACTTAGGGGTGGTAGAAAAATCATGGATGTTCGCATTTAGACAGACCTGCACTGTCACTTAAACAGCTCAGCCTACGTGCACGCAACTGCTGAACCACTCTGAGCCTTTGCGTCCACAGCTACAGACAAGAGAAGTTATGTAACTTACATGCAGGTGCACTGCCCTGGATGGTGTGTCTCACATAGTATATGTTCAAGGAACATCTGTCTTCTTGCCTCTCTTTTGTTCTCTGAAAACTAGCCACCTCTTCTCTAGCTGGGGGCTAAACCCCATTCCTATAAAACAAGTTACAAACAATTGAGTGCTGGTCCAGCAGAGCTGAGTCCACAGCAGGGTGTCTTCACCAAGGTCCTCTGCAGAGTGTGTGTGCACTGTCCAGGGGGTGCTGTGTGCTGGAGGGCAGGGGGATCTGACAGCAGTGGGAACTGTGAGGTCTGTTCTCCAGAAATGTAAAGTATTCCTTCTCTCCATAGTATTTGTATAGGACAGATATATCCGCCCTGAGTATGTGGCTTAGATACAGTTCTGCTTAAAGCAGGCAAAAGGACTGGGCAAAATCACTGCCATGTGAAAATAGACATTTAGGAGATCCACATGCATTAAATGTAAAGAGAAGATTAGCTGTTAGCATGAGGCAATGAATAGCTTTAAAAGCAGACAGGGATAGTATGAAACAAGTCTGTCAGTCAGACTGCTTTTAGTTTTAAGTGATGGAAACCTTCTTGTATATTACCTCTAGCAATAAATAAATCAGTAATTTACTGCTTTATATAACCGAGACATTCTGGGTTAGAGCTTCAGCTGGGGCCGAATACACCAAGTCATATGATGCTGGTAGGGCTGGCTGCTTTGCTGGCTCTCTTTCTCTCTCCATCTCTTCGTTTTGTCTAATAGTCGAATTCTCTCCTCTTTCAAATTAGCATCCTACTCTCAACTTAGTAGCTCCAACAGAGAAATTCTATCTCTCAGCATAGGCATATCAAAACCAGAGAGGATTCTAATGGGCCCAACCCTGAACATAACACCGGCTAGAGGATAAGGCACTATAATTTCTCTGCTATAGAAAGTGCAGATTTAGACAGATCTGTTTAAGTGACACCCCCTCTGTTTAAACGGCCACGCAGGTTTGTCTAATTCCGGAGTGTCTACTCTGTGCTAGCTGCTGCTCTAGCCACTGGGAATGCAGCAGCGGACAGGGCAGACGGTGCCCTGATCCCAGGCAGCTTATGGTCTTGTGAGAAGCAACATTTTAGTTGAATCCTGCTGCTCTGCATTGAGAACCAAACAGAAGTATAGATCTTCTCAGTTCACAAAAAAGCCAATTTCTTTATAAAATTAACAGAAAGTCACCAAATATAGTTCTCTACACTGAAAGTTCCCACATGTAAAACAAGCATACATATTGTCTCACATTCCAGCCAGCAGGGCAGCCTCAGAGTGGAACCTGCCTGTGGAATGGCACCTCTGGAAGGAATGCAGCAGGCAGTACTGCCAACCAGAAATGACTGGGGCTTTCAGGAGACATCACTGCTTTGGAGTTTCTTGCAGAAAACTTTCACATTCATCTCACACACAAGGAATGCAAACTGCTTCCATCACAGGAATGTGTGTGTGTGTGTGTGTGTGTAATATTCACTGATTAAAAGAAAGCGGGAGTCTCTGTACTACTCTGTAATCAATAATATGAAACGGAATTACACCCTGAGTACACTGTAATGGGGATTGTGGATTTAGGTTAGGAGAGAAAAAGTGGCCTCCCAAAATTTCTGCATTTGGAGGGACAAGTAGACTTGTGTTTTTTGATCACTTGGATGTGTGATGGTGTGGGAGGGCAGTCTCATCAAACAGAATTTATTTGATATTTACTGAGTGCCTGCTATGTACCAATCCTTTGGTTATAGAAAAACAAATAATACAGCATTTCCGCTTCATGGATAGAGTGGCTAAGTCGGGGACCTGCACATAACCCAAGCACACTACAGTGTAAAGTGTTCTAAGGCTCGGTGCACAGCACATTACACTATGACATGTCCAGGGCATGCAGTAATCTCTTAGTGTCTGTGGTGGGGATGAATGGTTTTCTCTTCATTTCTGAATGGCTGGCTGGAACCCCAGCATGGAGCCTTGGCTGGAAGCTAGAGGATTCTGGACAAAGTCGAGGACAGTCTCTAATGTCAGGCCTTGGAGCCATCTGAGGCCACTGCCTGTTAAGCACGCTTAACCTCTGTAGACCCAAGGTGGTGTGTGACAAGCATCCCCAGGGCCTGCGGGACAATCATTACTTTTTATTATGTTTCTTACTGTCAGGAGCTCCAAAATCCACATGGACTGCTCCTATGATTTCAGGTTATCCCAACAGAGAAACTGAAGAATCAGTGATGAGCACAGCAGGGAGTGAGCTGGCTGCCTATCTCAAAAGGGCACATCACCATAATCACAGATATACCGTGAGCATATGCAGAAAGAATGTACCGAGGGAGTGTGTGTCAGGAGCAAGCAGTCAAGAGGATACATAAACCAGGTGCCCCTCCCAGCATCCCTCTCCCACACCAAAGCAGTGCCTTTAAAATATGTGATAGGTGCCCGCATCATCTCTCTGGCCCTGCAGAATGCCCCTCTCCCAACAGCCACCTTTGCCGCTCTTCCTCTAAATCCACCCTGGGTCTCCCCTGGGCTGGCTGTTGCCTTCATATTTCATGCGGAATGTGCAGCTTCCCAGGAGCCTGAGGCATGCCCTGCATTCTGATGCATTGCCCGTCTCTGACACCAGCCAGCTCCAGAGCATGCCTAATGAGGAGGCCGACACCGAGGCAGAAGAGCCAGGCCAGGCTGTGGACGGCCGCTGCAAACATGGAGTGGGGTGATAGGAGGCCACCCAGGGGGAACCCGGGGGAAAGATGGCGGTTGCCTTTTAACCCCAGATACTACAAACATGGGCCAATTTAAACCACACCAGGAATGAATCACCGTCTCGAATAAAGAGCAATTTGGATCAAGGAACATCCTTGGGGAAAGCACAAAATTAAAAGAGGAAGAAAAAGCAACAAAGACTAAGAGAAGGCCGAAGGTTTGAAATCACTCATATTTCAGTAGGCAGAGTGGTTGCCCATTTTAGTTTTTCTTCTAGTGTAGAGCTTCTTCAAGTTTCCTTAGAGACCACTTCATTATCTAAAAGATCCTGCTGAACAGAAGTTTTTCCTTTCCTTAAAGCCTCATCTACCTTAATTTCACGCATTATTCCTCGTTTTGACTGGCTCTATCAGGATAAATTGACCCTTGCTTCCCATGGTATTTACGGCATTTATCTTTGGGTAGAGCCAGAACCTACCATCACCATGCCAAAGCATCCTCATGGATGCAATGGTCCCATGCTCATTCGCCAACTACCTAACACCTTCCCCAAGCCTGATCCCATTTCATCATCCCAGCAACTTGATGGGGAAGGTGCAGATGAGAAAACCAGGAATGACAGAAGTTTATCCAAGGCCATACGTCAGACCAAAGGTCTTAAACATGGGCCAGCCGTCAGCACTTTCAAATGAGCTGGAAACCCACTAAAAAAAAATGAGAATCTATCAATCCACTTGGTTCTATGTGGAACAATGTAGCAAATCATGATTTCTAATCATTTAATGTAGATACAATATCAGCAAATGAAACTTTACATTTACATAGGCAAGATCACTATTTATATCATGGACTCTAACAAAGAAGTTTACTTTAAAGCTTTAATTTTGTCATTTGTGTTTCTCTTTGTGTGTGTGTGTGTGTGTGTGTGTGTGTGTGTGTAATAAGCCTTTGGCTTTGGCTCTGAAGATGCTAATTTCAAAATGAAATTCATAGTTCTTTATTGAATACTTACCACGTGTCTCACAATTTTCATTAATTGTCTTATGTCATCCTCCTGACCCTGTGAGCTAGGTGATATTGTCCCACTTTGCAGATGAGGAAACTCTTGTTCAGAGAAGTTATATAGATGAGCTGAGACCACAAAGCTCTTAAGTGGCAGGACAGGAACCTGCCTGGCTTAAAGCTACAGATACTGCTCGTAGTAAGCCACACCGTTTTGCAGCCATGTGGTATCAAACATATTTAACATCATTCAGCGCCCTGTGTTTTCCAGCATCATTGTTCTTCATGTAACTCCTGCCCACTGGGTTCTTGAAGGATTTTCCCTGTTAATTCTTGCTCTTTTCCAAAGGGATAAAATATCAGGATAACAAAGAGATACCTGCATTCCCGTGTTTATTGCAGCATTATTCACAACAGCCAAGACATAGAAGCCACTTGAATGTCCATCCACAAATGAATGGATAAAGAAAATGTGTTGTATACATATAATGAAGTACTACTTGGCCTTAAAAAGAAGGAAATCCTGCCATTGTTGTTGTTGTTGAGATGGAGTCTTGCTCTGTCACCCAGGCTAGAGTGCTGTGGCACGATCTTGGCTGACTGCAACCTACACCTCCCAGGTTCAAGCAATTCTCCTGTCTCAGCCTCCCAAATAGCTGGGACTATAGGTGTGTGCTTCTACACCTGGCTAATCTTTGTATTTTTAGTAGAGACAGGGTTTCACCATACTGGCTAGGCTGGTCTCAAGCTCCTGACCTTGTGATCTGCCCCCCTCAGCCTTCCAAGGTGCTGGATTACAGGCATGAGCCACTGCACCCAGCCCCTGCCTTTTTTGATAGCACGGATGAACCTGGGGTCCGTTGTGCTAAGTAAAAAAAAAGCCCAACACAGAAGGACAAATACTACATTGTCTCACTTATGTTAGGAATCTAAAATCGTCAAACTCAAAGAAGCAGAAAGTTGAATGGTGGTTGCCAGGGTCAGAGGGAGGGAAAAAATGGGGAGAAGTTGGACAAAGGGCATGAAGTTGTACAACATGCGTTAAGTCCTGGAGAGCTACTACACAGTGTGATGCCTAGAGTTAACAATATTGTACTGTATACCTAAAATTTTGCTAGATCTTAGGATACATGTAAAAGAAAACTTGCACCTTTCTTGTGTAGAATTACATTTTACTGGTTCTTTTTTAATGCTTGTTTAGGTTCTATCCTTTCAAAAAAACAGAACAATTCCTAATTTAAAATCCTAAGCTAATTTTTTGTTATTTCTGAATACTTCTGGAGTTAGAAGCATAGAATTCTACAATTGAAGGAAACCTTGGAGATTGTCCATCACTCCAAGGTTTGTGGGAATTTTCCCTATAGTAGCTCCAGAAACTGGTCATCTCATCTCCACTTACACATCCTGAATACTACAAAGCACGCTACACCAAAAGGCAGCTCAGCCCACTCTCAGACAGTCTGAATTGCCAGAATGCTCTTCCTTGTGCTTTCCTCAACATATAAATTTGGGGAAGTAAGGGTGGAAAATTCAACCCATAACAGTCTCTTGTCTGCAAATCAGTGCTTTAGACACAAGAAGTCACTCGTGTGATTCCTGAAGCTTCTCTTTTTCTGGTTTAACAACCTCCAACTTTTCACCAGAATCCTCTGCCCTGGGAGTCTCTTCTGAATGCACTCTTCTCTTTGTCAGTGCCTGAAAGGGTGGCATCCTGCCAGATGGGCTCGGAGGACCCTACTTCCCCATGTCCGCTCCGGTCGAGTTCATGCTCTCAGCTACCTAGGTGTGCAGAGTCAGACTTACGTTGATCATAGACTCTGCTAATCTCCCAAGTCCCTATCACATGGATGATTCTTAAACCTGGACTCCCCACATCCAGTCCTATATGCTGTTTAATTCTCTTTCTAGAACATCAACAAAACAACCCTGACCAAAAAGAAATCTTTTTAGCACTTTGCTGAAAACCTCTTTTCTGAATTTGGGGCTGTGCCAGGTATTTGAGGGTCTTTCAATCACTTTCCACTTCTCACTGCTGCAAACCCTATTGTAGTCTTCACATCAAATCCAACACAAAAATGAAGATATGTGAAGTGATTTAAAGCCACCTCATTTGCTAATCCTGAACCTCCTGAAACTGAAGTAGGCGAAGAGCTGGAGTTTGTTCGGCAAGCTCAGTTTTTCGGAAACATGCCATGTTAATTTCTCATTGTCCTATTGTCTTGTAGATACTGAGCCTTTTTCTCTTAGGATTTGTTCCCTTTTCTTGCAAATATTGAAATTCCCAGTTCTATGTTTTCCCTGGATTATTTCCAGGGAAATAATTCTTCCCTATTCTGAAAATCAGTCCCACATGTCTTCTTTTAATACTTCTGATAAATCCCCTCCTAGTGATTCATATTTTTCAGTCCTTTAACAAGTTCACTTCTTAAGCAACTGTTCTGATCAGGTTCTAATTTGGGGGAAGGAAAGGGCAATTCTTCCAAATCTACTGATCTGTACTCTCCAAGAACACCCTTTCTCTTTAGGCTTCCTTTACAGGTATCAAAGATCTCTAAGGCAGAGCCGTATGGAAATCAGGGAGTGGAAAGAGGGTAAAACAAGTAGCAGGCTTACAAGAAAAAATAGTCAACTCTGTTTTAAAAAATTTTTTTTTGTGGGAATATGATATAGGAGAACTATAGTCCAGAGTGGAAAGACTTGGGGAACAGGGAGGAGAAAGGTAGGGTGGAAGGTATTATAGCGGGACCTGAATTGCCATGGCATGTGAAAAAGATAACTACCAACCCAAGCAACATCGAGGTCATGAATTCAGGTCTGAATTCTTCCAGCACAAGTTCTGGAATTTCTAGAAAGAAGGGCTGTCCTAGTATATTTCACACACAGAGCAGGTCTGTATTTAATACCCTCCCCCATCCCCATATCACATTAATTTTTGGGAATCAGCATATAGCATTCAATTACAAAATTTTTATTTGTGATTTAATTTTAAAACTAGCAATTAGCAATTTCAAAAGGAGAAATCTCAACTTTAAAGACACTAGCCAAAGTCAGCAAAATATTTCATATATGCACTAAAATTTATACTTATTAAACAAAAACATTATATCTCACAGTTTGCACTGTTTCTTTGTCTTGAATTTCAAACACAAAAACTCCAAAAGGTCACATAAAATGACGGCATTGATAAAACCCAAGTTTTGTTTTTCATTCTTACAATCACATACCATCACTTTTTTTTTTTTTTTTTTTTTTTTTTTTTTAGAGACGGAGTTTCGCTCTTGTTACCCAGGCTGGAGTGCAATGGCGCGATCTCGGCTCACTGTAGCCTCTGCCTCCTGGGTTCAGGTAATTCTCCTGCCTCAGCCTCCCGAGTAGCTGAGATTATAGGCACGCGCCACCATGCCCAGCTAATTTTTTGTATCTTTAGTAGAGACGGGGTTTCACCATTTTGACCAAGATGGTCTCGATCTCATGACCTCGTGATCCACCCGCCTCGGCCTCCCAAAGTGCTGGGATTACAGGCTTGAGCCACCAGGCCCGGCCACCATCACTTTTTTAAAAAAATCTGTTGTTTAAAAGCAGGGATATGTTCTATCACAGGAGTGGAAGATATAAACCTGGACTCCCTGCAAACACTGCACCCAAAGTGAACCCCAACAATCTCTACCTGCAGGAATTTACTCTCAAAACGAAGATAAATATCTATCTATCTGTATCAGAGACCATGTGGATGAGAATTTGTAGATTAACTTGCACGTAGAATACAAAGCTTATTATAAACAATAAAAATGTGCACACATGTAAATAACACTATCGAAATTTTCAACAGTTGCTTAACATTATCTAACAGAGGATTTTGAAGGGCAGGGGGAGGCATATTTTATCACTGACGTTCTTTAGAATCACTGGTGTATAGTGTTAATAAAAATCTGGCCAACAACACTCCAATACTGGGGTTTTCAGCTCTGGCTGCCCCATCCTTGATGTCTACATCTAAAACGTCGTGGGAATGGTGAGCAGAACTGCATACTCAAATATGCCTGGAGTATTGTTGCAGGCAACAAAAATTAGGGCTTGAAATAAGGGTCTGGGTAGTTTGTGTGGTTAAATTAGTCATGGTTATTTCATTTCACAAAATTATGCTTTGTTTCCTTAGCCCTACAGATATCTTCAGGCCATTTACATCATGAGCTGTTTGAGGGACAAAATCCCGTTGTGCGCTTCTCTGGATGGTACCCCCAGTGGTTGTCTCCTCAGATGCTGGGCACACCTGAAGTTGTCTGTAAATGTCCACTGGTATCATCAACAGTTTAAGAGCAGCTCATCCTCTTTGTGCTATCTGAATTCGTGAATTGCACTCTCCTCCTCTTTCATCTATTACCTACACCAGTGGGCTTGTTTTTCCCTGAGACAGTTATATAAGACTCTTGATTCTCTGCAACCCTATTAGCCCATCTTCACTAATTTGGCTTCCACTCCCTGGGAAGACCAAGACTAGGGAAGGAAGGGAGGCAGACAGGCAGGAAGCAGAAAGAAGATCCCCAAAGATCTGAGTGCATTGGATCCGCCTGTGATGATTCAAATCAGGTTCTTGGCACCCCAGGCCTGGTGAGGTTTCCGGATTATCTTTACAAAATGGAAGTAACATGTCCATAGAGGGTGTCCCGAGATCCAGGTTGGACTGTCTAGTAGGGGGCACAAGATTCAGCCTTAGGAAACTCTGCCCACTCTTATGTGCCTTCCTCAGGGAGAGATTCAGCTCTGCTAGGTTGCAGCAATTCCTCCTGCCCACTTCCAGACCCCTCATTTAGCTCTTCATTAAAAGAAAGTCCATTGAGGGGCTTAAACACAAAACTCCCTATAATGGTGAATACTCAGAATTACTTTCCACCTGATACTGCTTCATTTAATTGGACTAAAGCAGGCTCCCCTGGCTCCAGGCTCCCTTGAAATCCTACCCAAATTTGCCTGGCTCCTGCGTGGGTCTGAGTAAATATGCGGCAGGTGCGCCAAGAGGTTGCGAGCTGGGCGCCCATGAACCATAATGGTTGCTGCCTGACTGATTCCCCAGCCCTTCCACCCTCCTGCTAAATCCCAGGACCCTCCCTGCTTATGCAAAGAGCGGGCTCCCCAGTGCCGCCTTATGAAGAAGTGGTAGAGCAATTTCATTTAATATTGCTAGTGCTTCCATTAACTGAGTATATTGCTCTCCATCCTCAATTTAAGACTCCCTCTTTCTCTTGATTATCGCTCTATTTCAGAGCGACTGAATGTCCTCCCCAGACCTCTAAGCCAGCCTGGAATAAGTTGATGATCAAAAGCTACAACTCCTTGAGTTTTCTGTCTTCAGAGTAATGCAGCCTTCCTGTGCCCCACCTGGAGGCCTTGGAAACCAGCCTGGGTTCTCCATTTCACTCTGAATGAGGCTCCCCCTGGTTGGCTCTGGTGTTGTCTGTATTCACTCTCTCCTCTAGCACTTTCCTTCCTTCCTTTTTTTCTTTTCTCATTCTTTTCTTTTGGCTGTTGAAATTTGTGAGACAAGAATGTGTTTGGAAGCTTTGCAGAGTGAGGTGCAGGCGGACAGAAGTCTGCTATGGGCTATTTTAAATCTACTTGGTGATTATGTAGATACATCTGGAGTCTACATGACTGATAAAATCGTTAATTCAGCAAACATAGATTAAGTGCCTACTATGTGCCAGGCACTCTTATTGGTGCTGAAAATGAATTCTGAGCCAAATAGTAAAAGTTTTTTGTTCAGGAAGCTTAAATACTTATACAGAGATATAGTAAGCAAACATGTTTACAGTAGATGCTGACAAAGGGTATGAAGAAAAATAAAATAGGGTAAGGGCTGGAGAGTGACGGGGAGGCCACTGTGAGCACTCTGGTGCACTTTCACCCTGCTTTGAATAACACAGGAGACTTCTCTACATTTGAAGTCTACATAATCTGCAATAAGGAGGATGGTGGGGGTGAGCTAAGGACACCCTTCCTGGGGAGATCAGAACTGGCACTATACCCAGGTCAACCCCAGCCATCCCCTAGCCTCCCTGTCATGGCTTATAGGAAGCTGGGGCAGTCCCTCAGGGACACAACCCCAGGCTTTCCTCTGGAGGGTGGGCCTGGGAAGATGGGGCATTGATATGACTGCCCCCCACACAATGGTAATGCATCCTGCCCCATCCTGTCTCCACCGTCAGAGCCCCTCACTCTACCTCTACTCCCTTCAAGCTTCAGGGAAAGGCTATGGCCCGCCCTGCCATCCCTTGACTGCTGTGGGCAGCTCAAGATGGAATTAAAGCTGGCTTTTCAAAATCTGTGATCAAAGCCAAGTGCAGTGGCTCAGCCCTCTAATTCCAGCACTTTGGGAGGTTGAGGTGGAAGGATCACTGGAGACCAGGAGTTTGAGACCAGCCCTGGCAGCATAGTGAGGCCCTGTCTCTACAAAAAAAAAAAATTTTTTTTTAATTAGCCAGGTGTGGTGGTGCATGCAGATAGTTCCAGCTACTCAGCAGGTTGAGGTGGGAGGACTGCGTAAGCCTGGGAGGTCAAGGCTGCAGCCAGCCTCGATTGCACCACTGCACTCCAGCCTGGGTGACAAAAGAAGATCCTATCTCAAAAAAAAAAAACAGTCTGTGGTCATTAGGCAACCAGATTCCTAATGCCTTCAGGGCATTAGAATAGGCCTGGTCTGAATCAAAGTATAGCCTTCTGAACTTGTTTAAAAAAAATGGGGCCGGGTGCAGTGGCTCACACCTGTAATCCCAGCATGTCGGGAGGCCAAGGGGGGCGGATCACCTAAGGTCATGAGTTTGAGAACAGCCTTGCCAACATGGTGAAATCCCGTCTTTACCAAAAGTACAAAAATTAGCCAGGCATGGTGGCGGGCGCCAGTAATCCCAGCTACTCGGGAGGGTGATGCAGGAGAATCCCTTGAACCCAGGAAGCGGAGGTTGCAGTTAGCCAAGATAGCACCACTGCACTCATGACAAGAGTGAAACTCTGCCTCAAAAAAAAAAAAAAGAAAAAGAAAAAGAAAAGAATCATGGGGTCTGTCAAATGATCTGAGGAAAAGACAGTTTCCCAAGACAAAGATGCCAGGTCAAGGATGGGGCCCGAGGGCGAAAAAGGTCAAATGCCTTCCATGCAGATGAGTTTCTAGGCCACTGTCTGCAGCTGAGTAATGACTGAAGGAAAGCTCTACACCCTGACTTGGGTTTGAATCTTGGCTGCGCACATCTCTAGTTACCTGGTCTTAGATGAGTTACAAACCCTCTCTGAGCCGTTGTGTCCCCGTTGACAGAATGGGTCAGTCATATCTTCTTCATAGAGTTGTTGTGAGAGTTCAAAGAAAAATATAAATGGACACTGCTGAGCCCAAGGAAGGAGCTGGCACTGAGTTGATGACCCTAAATGTCATTTCTGGGATTGTGCTTAAGTAGGAAGATGTCCTTATTTTGTGAATATGTGCACCAAGGAATCTAGGAGTGAAATATCATGTCCATAATTTACTTTAAAATATTCCAAAACATATTGTGAAGTAAATATGGCGTCTTTCTTCCTTCCCTGGAGAACCTCTAGCCAGCACAATACTTACTTCTATTCAAAAGCCAAGTAACACCATTCTTGCCATGGTTTTAAAAACCATTTACTTGTCAACAACTCCAAATTTATATCTGCAAGCCAGACCTGTTTTAAGAACTCCCGACTCAAATATTTGAATGCCAATTTGACATCTCAATGCCAACAAGTCCTAAATGGAATATTTTGCTTCCCATCCACAAACCCATCCCAACAACCTAGTTCCCTGCCTACCCCATCCCACCTTTTTCATCTTGGCAATTAGGACCACTGTTCACCAAGATGTTTAACTCAGAAACCTGGGTCTTGGTCCCTCGTCTTTCTGATGGCAGTGGCAGCCTGTCTGGAGTGGCTGCCGACATGACACTGCAGTGGGAGACGTGTGGCTGGGGCAGTGCACTCCATGGGGCTGGCGGAAGTCCTGCCCCCTCAAAAGTTGGAGCCGTGGGAGCCCCGCTCTCCCAGGTACAGCTGCAGCCACCCAGACATCCCTCTGATCTCAGTGACCCTTTGTCCCCATAGGCTGGTAATGCCTGTTTTGCTGCCTGGCCTCTCCCCACTTACAGTAACTGCTCTGATTTTAAAGCAAAGTTATGGCTGAGCCCAGGCACTATCACAACCCAGCCCAGTGTGCATGTGCTTGGGGCAGTGCTAACATGCCAGCCCTCTGACACCTTGGCCCCCTCTGAACTTTGAGCATCAATGAGCATGGAAGGGAGTCTGAGGGGACCCTGAGGGCAGCTTGGCATGGCCCTGCAGGCACCCCCTGATGTGAACAGCCTGAGCATCATGGGCACCGTGGATGACATATAGATAGCAGCAGGAGGCAGGCAGGCTCCTGGGTGGAAAGGGTGAGCCCGCCCCTGTTGAATCCCACCTTCAAGCCAGGGACAACCTGATGCCTGGGGGCCAGGCTGCCAGTTCTGTGGACCAGACTAAGAATTTATGATGCTTTTTCTGGGTCTGCCCATGGCCACTTATGGACAATCGGCACACAAATTCTCCCCTCTGACACTCATAAAAACCCCCAACTCAGCCAGACTCAGGCAGAGGACAGAATGACCTACCTGTAAATAGGAACCCACTCCAGGTCTCCTCTCCACTGAGGGCCACAGAGAGAACAGGGTGACCTGCCTGCAGATAGGAGCTACCCACTCCAGGTCTCCTCTCCACTGAGAGTTGCAGATGATGGAATAACCTACCTGAGGATAGGAGCTACCCACGTTGGGTCTCCTGAGAACTGTTCTGCCACTCAGTGAAACTTCTCTCTGTCTTGCTCACCCTCCAGTTGTCCACGTACCTCATTCTTCCTGGATATGGAACAAGAACTCAAGACCCCCCAAATGGTGGGAGTTAAAGAGCTGTCACACAAACAGGGCTGAAACACAACCCCCTGTTCACCATGTTGTGGACAACAAAGAGGAAAGAGCTGTGGCTCTTTGGGAGCCCAGACCTAGGGGCTCCCCAAGCCAGGGCTGTGACACCTTTTTGGTTTGTGTGGCTCCTGACATGTTTCTAGGCACCATTGTATTCCCTTCACCCAGAAGCCTGTGTCCTCAGAGGAAGCCACATATAGCACATCTGGTCCATCTGCAGCCTTGTACAGAGCCAGTACCTGGAGTTGCCTGCCCTGCCACAGCAGACAGTGTGCCTAGCTGTGAACAGTGGCTGGACCCCACACTTGCTTGCCCACACACCCCTCACCACTCTGCACCTGGCTCATGCTTTGCAGGTGTGGGATCCTGGCCAGGAGTGCAAAATGAGTAGTGCACAGCCTGCTGGGCCAAGTGGTCAGAACAAGCCCAGTGGGCACAAGCAACTCAGGCAGAAGGCGCCACCAGCCACAGAGGTTTTTGTCTGGCAAAGTGACACCCTAAGGATCCTGCGACACCTCCTCACTGCCACATCCAGTCTATCAGGATTCCCTGTTGATCTTATTTTAAAGATTTCTTCTACCTATCCCCTTCCCCCACCCTCACTGTGACCCATACCTAGACCACAACAGCAGCCTATGACATTTCATCTCCCTGCTTTGGCTCTTGCTCCTTGTAATTCACTCCCTCTATGTCTAGCACGAAGGCATGAGCCCAATCATTTCACTTGCCTGCTCAAAATACCAGTAAATTCCCTCATGTATACAGTTAAATCCAAACACCTCACTTTGGCCTATAAAACCAGGTATGACTTCCATCTTCTTCTCCACCATCTTCTCCCTCCTGTCCTTCTCCACTCCCTCTCTGCCTTTCACCACACTCCAGCCACACTGGCCCCCTTTCTGTCTCTCCAACATGCCAATCTCTTTCCTCTTCCAGGACTTCCATTAGGCTGTTTCATCTTGCTTGAATTCTCTCTCCCTTCCTCTTCCTATTTCTAGCTCCTTTCCATCCTTCTAGTGTCAGCTTACATTTTATCTCTTTGAGTGTCCTATGACACCTAAATCTCAAATAGACCTCACTCTCATTCTCATAGCTCCCTAATCTTTTAAACTTCATAAATGAAAGTATCATCTGTTTACCACATATATCCAGTGCTTGGCATAGGGCTCATTAAATATCTGTTCTACAAATGAATGAATTAAAAATTTAGCTGGGCATGGTGGCTCATGCCTGTAATCCCAACATGGAAGCTTTGGGAGGCTGAAGCAGGTGGATCAAAGGCTGGGAGTTTGAGACCAGCCTGACAAACATGGAGAAACCCCATCTCTACTAAAAATACAAAATTAGCTAGGCTTGGTGGTGCATGCCTGTAATCCCAGCTACTTAGGACGCTGAGGCAGGAGAATCGCTTGAATCTGGGAGGCAGAGGTTGCAGTGAGCCGAGATCACACCATTGCATTTTAGCCTGGGCAACAAGAGCTAAACTCAGTCTCAAAAAAACAAAAACAAAATTTTACTGCCCTTATTTCAAATTCCCTTCTCTGATTCCCACTCCTCTATTCTCAGCCCCAGGTTCCAGGCCACACCCATTTGCCAGACGCACTGTGGCCAGAGAGCTCCTCTCTGAGGCTCTGCAGCTCTCCAGTTCTTCCTACCTGCTTACCATTCTGCATCCCAGGACTTTCAGAAGGCAGCTTGGTTGACCTGGTAGATGAAGTGGTACCTGTGGTCCAACACACTGCTGTATACACACATGTAGGGTTAGTTCTATGTGTTTCCTATGCAATCTTTTATTTCTCTTGCAACAACTGCTGCCACTACGTTGCCCATCCAACAACTTCTGCAAAATAGAACCATGCAAACGTAAACAGCAGACTGCAGGCCATCATTTTATCATGATTAGGGCTCCATCAGAGGCCTTCTCCTTGCACTTTCTGAGGTGGTTTTCTGCTGTTGCTGGGGTCTGCATTTGGACCAGCTTTGAACATGGAAGCTTCTTCCATCTCAGAGTGACTCTGGCTTTCCTATCAGACTCTGTGCTAATAAGAAGTGAATGCTGCAATCACAGGGCTCACTCTGAGGTCACAATTACGTAAGAATTATTAATGAAGCAACAATGTCAAAATTGTGTGAAATCAAACTCAGATTTAAGTACTTAAAATAAGCAGATATAAAGTAACAGATGTCCCGTTTTGTTCTCAGATGATTTCATCCCTTGTTAAAAATAAATGTCTGGCTTGAAAGGAAAAAAAAATAAAAAGGGACTTTACTTCCATGTTAAAAATTAATTGAATCCAGAGACTGGTAAAGCAACTAAGTGGTGTGGGTTTTTTCTTCTTAAGGCAAAGACATATTTGTGTTGATTTTTATTTCAGCAAGTAATGAATTCATTGCATAGCCCCAACTTTCACAGGCCTAACGCACATCCTTGGAAACCCAAAGGAAAAATTTCTCCAAAGTTATTATGTAGATAAGAATGGGGCCCCGTGTGTCTATCTGAGAAGAATTTAGTTCGACACTAAACCCCAAAGGATGCAGCAGAGGCTTCGAAAGTCGGGAGTCCGGAGTGTCATTTTCTGAAGCCACAAATTCCCACTGTGGAGCTCTTGCCTTGGAATTTCAACGTGGAATTCCCAGAGATGACTCCTACTGAAATTAGTAATGGGAAAGGCAAATTAGGTCATCTTGTCCGTCCCCCTGCCAGTTTCCTACACTGTGGTTAATTTTCTCCTCCTTTGATCAGATACATTTTAAATGTTTCAAGAGATGGAAATTGCACCAGTTGTCTCCCTCCAGAGTCTCACCGTCTACTGAAGTTACAGGACTCCATTTCCGCCCGTGAGACTCAGAGGAATTTTTCCAAGAGTGGAAGGTTGTTTGTGGGCTGGAAACTGCCTTTACCTCCCCCAAATTTCTCCTCATTTTCTGGCCATGGCCCAATTCATAGGGATTAGAAAATCCAGAGGTATGTTCATCTGCCCCAAATCACAAAATTGCCCCGAGAACATTCAAAGAAAATAATTTATTTGTAGAATCTGAGTACAAACACAAGGGGATTGATACTGATGCCCTTGAATAAAAGATGCGGCAGCTCGGAGCCCTGACGGCAGCTCTCTGTGCAAGAGAGTTACACATAACATTTATTGGAGGGGGATAAATAATCCAGATTGGAAACCACATGTTCCCAGGAAGAAACTACATGCCTTTCTAAACTGTTAGACACAACTAATAGTAAAAACACTTTGTATTTTTGAATGAATTAAACATATCACTGCCTTTATTTCCAATCTCCATCTCTGAATCCTACACCTGGAAAACCCAACATTATGTTAGCAATGAAAGGCAAAAGGCAGAAGGGTGGTGATGATTGCACATGACGTGCATTGTAGACGTACTCAATGCCACTGAATTGTAAACTGGTTAAAATGGCAAAGAGAAAATATAAAAAACCAAAGCCATTCTAACTGTACCAGAGAACAACAGGGGGGCTATCTGCAATGGGTAGAGTGGATGGCCACAGGAGAAAGAGGGACCTCTTCTTCCTTGCTTTAAAGCACATCCCTAGGCTCTAGGAGATGAGTCGTGGGCAGTAGGCTGAGAGACTGGTGTGGTTTCACACAGGTCCATCCCTTCCCTTCTCGGCACTTCCGTCTGCACCTTTTCCACAGAGGAAGAGGGCGGGACAACATGTTCTCTGAAGTCCCTTCAGCACTAGCATGTTGCTGTTTATGGCAGACCCTGCTACTGCCAATTCCCCATCCATTCTCCTTTCCACTTACTCATAGAACCTCCTTTTTAGTTTTGAGTGTCACTATGCCAAATTATTAAAAATAAATAAAAATTAAAAGCTCACTTCCACAGCTCCCTTGCAGCTGGGGGTTCGCTATGTGACTCAGTTCTGGCAGATGAGACGTCAGTAGAAGTCCCTGGGGAGGTGGTCTCTGTGCCTTACACCTTTTTCATCCTCTTTGCTCTGTCATGATTGCAATACCTCATGCGATCTTCTTGCAACCCTGGGGATGAAGCAGGAAGAGAGAGGGAGGCTCGGCCTATAGTGATGGGATACAGTGGCCATCTAAGTCCTGGACAGACAAACGAATAATTTGTGTAGGTGTGGGTGTGGGTGTGAATATGTATCTATCATAAACACCTTTACTTGTTTAAGCCACTGTAGTATGGCTTTCTGTTACAGCCAAAGGCATTCTTAACTGAAATAAATTTCATGTCAATGACACTTAAATTCCACATTACTCACTCCTTTGAATGAAGTGCTGAAGGCTTGTGTTAAAATACAAATTCTTTTTGGAAGGGGAACATTTTAAGTTACAACAAGCCATTGATATCCTACGTTCAAGAGTGTTTATCAAAATAGCTATTTTGTCCAATGGCAGGAACCTAGAGGAATAGTATAGGAGATGTGGACTTGGGCATGAGGGAGTTTCCTTTAGAAGATGCTGATGTAAGGAGTTTCCTTACTGAGTCACAGTAGAGAGGGAGTCCTGAGGTCTGGGTCAGGAGTGCTGGGGGAGGTGAACAGAGCTTATGGAGAGATAGAGAAAAGCTGGAAAGAATAAGGAGAATGATATGGTTTGGCTGTGTCCCCACCCAAATCGCGTCTTGAATTGTAACTCCCACAATTTCCTTGTGTCATGGGAGGAACCTGGTGGGAGGTAATTGAATCATGGGGGTGCGTCTTTCCCATGCTATTCTCATGATAGTGAATAAGTCTCATGAGATCCGATGGTTTTAAAAAGGAGTTTCCCTGTACAAGCTCTCTTTTTGCCTGCCGCCATCCATGTAAGACGTGACTTGATCCCTTTTGCCTTCTGACATGGCTGTGAGGCCTCCCCAGCCATGTGGAACTGTAAGTCCATTAAACTTCCTTCTTCTGTAAATTTTGCAGTCTCAGGTATGTCTTTATCATCAGCAGCATGAAAATAGACTAATGCAGAGAAGGCCAAATTCTTCCTTGGATTTGTCTCCTGTGGAGAAGGCTTCAACACTAAACAGCACCTGAAGGCTCTCAGACATTTAGAAGGAAGACAGATTTATCTCCATGGGATAAATGGAGTTTAGAATTCAGTTTGAAGATGCCTCCAATTGTGCTTTCTCTTGCCTGGGTGTGTGCTCCCTCCCCTATAGCCACTTCTTATCTCACCCCTTATTCAACAGCCTGCCGAAAGCCCAGAGCCTGCACTGCCCCTCTCCACCCGCAGGACCCCCCACAGCATGTCTGTACTGGCTTCCCAGCTCTGCCCTCCCGGTGCAGATATGCACTGCCTCAGCGCTTTTGGTCCAAGTGTCTCCTGCAACACCAAATGCCTCATGGCCTTTTCTTTCTTCAAACTAGCCGTGTTAAATACTCACAGCCCCATAACATTCTAAACTAGATCCATGAACCAGCTCCTTCCATCCCAGCCCTCAACTCACCCCCACCTCGAGCCAGGGCCCAGGGCCCTCGGTGTTGCCCTGACAGAACAGGGGCCCCCATCAGCTGTGTAACAGCCCTAAGCCTGTTCATCCTCCTCCCTCCTCCTCCCCCAACCCCCACTTGAGGTAACCTCCTTGCTTCTCCTGCTGACAAGTGCCATGCCCTTTGCTACTTCTGCTGTTGAAAGAGAGACCAGTCCCTATAACACTTTTTATGAAGGAAATGACTGCAACATGAGGCTCAGGGTGACAGGCAGAAAACAAGGGCCCTGCCTGTAATCCCAGTACTTTGGGAGGCTAAGGCGGGTGGATCATGAGGTCAGGAGTTCAAGAACAGCCTGACCAAGATGGAGAGACGCCATCTCTACCAAAAATACAAATATTAGCGGGGCATGGTGGTGTGCACCTGTAATCCCAGCTACTCAGGAGGCTGAGGCAGGGAATTGCTTGATCCTGGGAGGCAGAACTTGCAGTGAGCCAAGATCACACCACTGCACTCTAGCTTTGGTGAGAGAGCAAAACTCCAAAAAAAAAAAAAAAAAGAAAGAAAGAAAACAAACACCCTGGAGAATGGGCATTCTGGAGAGAATGCACGAAAGCCATCCCCACACAGCACAAGCAGGAAGCCCCCGTCCTTGAATACCCAAAAAGTCCTGATAAACTCACCCAGGGGCAGGGAGCAGAGGCTTTCTTGAGAGGTGGACTTAAATGCATGAATTTAGGCATCAGATGGACTTGATTTATGTCCCTACTCTGCCACAACAAAGCTGTGTGACCTGGGGCAAGTCACTTAGCATCTCTTAACCTTAGTTACCCCTGTGAGTAGGAAGTATAGTTTTAATGGCTCACCTCTCCTAGGCTGTTATGCGAATGCAGAGATAAGCCACGAAAAGTAGTATCAATCAGTGTCCGGTCAGGAAATAGAAACCACCCTGTGTATTTCAACAAAGGAGGTTTAATACAAGCGATTGGGAATGAATGTTTTGGAGGGGCTTCTGCAGCAAAACCAGGAAGGTCGTGTTGCTCAGAGATAGGTAACTGCAGGAAGACCCCACCCTCTGGGACAGGAGCCCATAGGGAAGTGAGGTTGCCCATAGCTCACAAGCTCCACCCCATGGGGCTGCTCTGGTGCCTCTGCTGCCTCTACTATTGTCACTGTGGCTGCCAGGATGAAAAAGCAAGGGCCTAGGCCTTTGTGGTCGCTGCAGGAGCCCAGGAGCTCAATAAACCCAGAGCACTGTCACTCACCAGCTACGTTAGCGGCCCATGGTCACCTAGTGTTGTCTGCTGCTGCTGCCGCCACCAGCACCAGACACTGGATTAGTTAAAATATCAAAATAATGACTTTTTGCTCCCATTTCCCCGTATTCTGTGAGTGCTTCCCATCGACAGAATGGAACTGAAGCTGGCAAGGGAGTCTGGGAGATGTAGTTTTCAGGTTTCCAAGCCCTGGATACAGAGGAAGGAATCACTATCACAAACAGCACAATTCCTGGCAAATAGAAAGTGCTTGATTATGTTAACCCTCATCATCACTGTTATTATTATTGGTAGCATACCTTATTTTTTTTTTCTGCAACTGACAAGTAGTGGGGTCTCAATCAAGTTATTTCACCTCTTCACGCTTTCATTTCTTTATCTTTAAAGACAATAAATGAGTGCTGGGCCCCACTCAACAAATAATTTTCTTCTTTCCCTCCTTTATCCAATCAACAAACATTGCTAAGCACCCTGTATCAGCCAGGCAGGGAGCGGGCAACTATGGATATAAGATCAGCAGCATCAGGTTTGTGCTATAGGTCACTGTCCAGTGAAATGAAACATTGTGCTGCTTAGTCATCTTGAGTTCACCCTGCTAGTTAGAAGCAAAACAAATGCACTCCCATTCCAGTGCTCTTTCTTGTTTATTTTATTACCTCTCTGATTGTTCTAGCAAAGCCCATGGTCAGGGAACATTTCTTCTGCTGCTTCTGTGTGCACATAACCAATAGTCCCTTTCTCCAGTAAGTTCCATTACCCACTGCCCATCATCCACCCCCTCCCCCTGTCACCTGGGCCTCAGTATCAACTTGTCAATGATGTAGCAGGGAGATGAGCTGCAGAGTGGGTCAGCAGCCTGGGGCCCTGGTCAGCACCTGCAGAGCAATCAGGGTAATAAGGAATGTAAAAATATGAATGCTCTGGGTCTCCATGATTTCCCTGTTTGCCCAATCCGTCACTCTGCTACCCATGGATTTCCCACTATTACTCATGACCCTAATGTGGAGTGGGAGACCCTGTGTATTCCATCTCTTATTCCTGCTCACTCTGAATGCATTTCAAATATTGCCGTGGAAACGTCAATTCCCCAAGCCAAGAAGACCCCCGTTTCCCAGAAGCTACTTCTACAAACTCTAGAATATAGATGAGCCTGGCCCAATCACGCGCTGCATCTGGGCCCAGCGGATTTGCAGCACACCTGCATTGGAGGTAAATCGATTGGTGCTTCTTAATCCTGGCTACCACCAGGCAGGTTCTCTCCTACTCATTGAAGCTTAGTAGCAACATGCCCTTCACTGTAAAGAGAATTTTTTGTCCTCTCACTTGGGACTAAAGGTCAAAGTTTAAATCTATATTTAATGCCATTTTCTGAAAACTGGATTTGTGATTCCCTTTATGTTGGTATTACATATCTTAAGGGATTTCAGGGGGAGAAATCTGGGAAGCCCAGTTTCTGAGAATGACCTTTACTTTAAATGTGTAAATAGGATGGAGCTTGTGTTTCTGGTTTTTAAACCTTCTAATTGTGCTTCCAAAGACAGTTCTGGAAAGCATCGGCTGTGGTGAGTGGTTACACAGAAGCCACTTTGAAAAGGAGAGACTTTGATTTTTGTCTTATACAGATGAAAGGCCGGAGGCCGTAAGGGCTCTTGCTCTTTTGGCCTGCTAGGGACAGTTTCTTTTGAAGCTTTGTACCTGGAGCTACAGTGATCCCACATTAGAATATGCAAATAGTACGGCCTTTAAGTGTCTCGGAAAAGGGAAAGTTCAAATTTACTTAATTCTATTTTTCCTCTGAATTTTATAAAACATTATTGAAGTGGCATCAGAATATCATTCAGAATGTCAGTTTTAGAATATTTCAAATATTTACCTAAAGGTTTTTTCACAGCAGCTTTTACAGTCTGAATGTGGCACTAAAAGCAGGTATAAAATTGACTTTTTTTGTACTTCATAAGCTCACACTTGCATAATTAGAAGGTAGGGATAAGTGTCTCTCAGTTTGCCAAGTGTCTCTAGCCAGGATTAATGGCTGGCTGGCTAGATAGACAGATAGGATAGATTAGATAAAGAGAGATGAATAACTGTAATAATAAATAAATATGCCATGATAAACTTATTTTTTAAAAAACAATTCGACCCTTGTATTATCATCACATAATCCCCAGTTCTCAGACGCCTAAAATTTGGCATCTGTTATTTTGAAACAAGGTACGATGTGTCCTCCCTGGCTATATGGAAAACAAGGGTGGCCATGAAATTCTATTTTTATTACTAACACCATCATAAGATCTGGCTCCGGGACATTTGCTCTTTGAGGCCTACCAGATACTTCTGCCCTCACACCTTCCTATTATTCCCACAGCAACGGTCCCCTCTGTGGCCAGCCACTGTCAGGACACTGACTCTGCACAGGGTCCACTGATGAGAACTGTGAGGACAACGCACCCAGGGAAGGGTCCCCCTGGCTCAGGCTCAATTCAAAAGTGGCAGGACCGGGTCACAATCCTCAGCCTTTCTAACCCAGAATCCACAACCTCCCACTTTATTCTACTTGGTTCCAAAGTGAAGCTCACTAAGCCAACTTAGAAAAAAAATGACTTCTTTACAAAGTGAGCCATTTCTTGCAGCATTTATTTTTTTATTTTTATTTTATTTATTTATTTATTTTGAGACAGAGTCTTGCTCTGTCACCAGGCTGGTGTGCAGTGATACGATCTCCGCTCACTGCAACCTCTGCCTCCCGGGTTCAAGCAATTCCACTGCCTCAGCCTCCTGAGTAGCTGGGACTACAGGTGTGCACCACTACACCCAGTTAGTTTTTTGTATTTTTAGTAGAGATGGGGATTCACCATGTTAGCCAGGATGGTTTTGATCTCCCGACCTTGTGATCCACCTGCCTCAGCCTCCCAGAGTGCTGAGATTACAGGCGTGAGCCACCGCGCCCAGCCTAGCATTTATATTTTACCTTCATTCACACATGTCTATTGGATGCCTCCTCCATCGGGAAGCAAACTCCCAGAAACAGGTTGTGGTAGATTTGGGCTGGCATTTGCAGCCACTTTAATGACCAGATCAGGTCTCTGTGGTAAGCACTGAGCTGGCTAGATGGACCAAAGCTGTACATGCCTGGGGCACATTCGTTCACAGTTTATAGCCACAGTGAACTTCAGTTTTTAGAGAGGCATCTAAGAACCCTCTTTATGATTGCCTCAAGCTTTCCTTGCCTCCTGTGGTCATACAGGCCTTAACTGCCACCCTCCAACCTGCAACTTCTAGCCCCTAAACACCCCCTAGGGAAGAGCACTGCCCTTCCCCTGCCAGTGTCCCTCTGCTGATTTCCTGGTCTTTGTTTCCTCATTCTTGTAAACTGGGCTCCTCCCGCTGTCTTTCCACCTTTGTTCCTTTGCCCCCAGTAGCTGTCACTGAAACCACTGTTGACCCTTGCCTTTCCAGAATGCCTCCCCTCCTTCCCCTGCATCCTTTATTTAATGGCAGGCTGCCTTAGGCGAAGCTGATTAATCTCACCTCCTCCTTGGCCTTTCTTTCTTCCCTGGGGCTCTACCCTACCTCTGCACTTTGTTTCTAGATGACCTCCTCTATTCCGTCACTTTTAACTGTAGCAAACGGGAGGGAATGTCTTTTACACACACACACACACACACACACACACACACACACACACCCTGAACATACCATCTTCCCTCTATTCCCCATGATCTCTCTCCCAACTCCTCCTTCTTTTAAGGAAAGTTGCCACCATGTCAAACTACAATCAAGTTTTATTGTCGTTGCCTGAGGCCATTTTCTTTCTCATTCCTAACCCCTAATCTTCAAGCCTAAGGTACTGATATGATTTGTCATATTGAGACCCTCTTTTCTTTAGGATCTCTGGGAATCTTCCACTCCATTCTCAGCAAAAATGTCTTAATTCAGGGTTCTTGTCTCTTACAGCTCAGCAGGTGTAATGTTTGACATTTCGTGATGTAGCCCAAGACAAAAACCAAGACTGTCACACTAGAGGCAACCTTGAGGAGCTCACATAGTGGCACAACACATCAGAAGCACCTTGTTGTTCATCGAGGGTATTTAGTAAATACTGAAAGAGTGAAGAAATAGTTAAGAATGTGGTCCCTGGAGTCAGACAGACCAGGATTCAAGTTCTGCCTACATCCCTTGCAATCTCTGAGACCCCAGGGATGTGACTGAATCTCTCAGAGCCTCATTTCCTTTTCCATAAAAGATAAATTATAATCAGAGTACTGGGTTTGTTGTGAGGATTCAGTGAAATAATGTGTATGAAGGCTTAGTCCCAAGTCTGGTCCAAAATATTATCTTTTATTAAATATTAGGTTGACGCAAAAGTAATAACAGTTTTTAGCATTACATTTAATGGCAAAAAGCACAATTACTTTTGCACCAACTTAATAGCATTCAGTAGACAAAGAACAAACCCCTTGGTTTAGGGCCATAGCCTCTTACAGCTTACTTCTTACTCTGATTTTTGTTTTTTAAATCTCTGCTTATTTCTAGGCTTAATTGACCAAAAATGACTATCATTACCTCCTAGGCCAATTTCTAGTTGCTTGTTTGTGTCATACATTTTGGGTCTGAAGTTCCACAGGAATCGGCAGCCTCCTAGCTTTTTCTAACACTCTCAGAATTCATCTCTTCACTCTATGGCCTTCTACTGCCTGAGAGCTTTGAGGTACGTAGGGGTCACCTTGGAGAAGCATAGGCCTTGGACAGCATTCTCCTTGGCTCATTGACCCCCAATCCAGCTCTGTGCAGTGTATGGATTTTTTTTTTTTTTTTTTTTTTTTTTTAGACAGAGTCTCACTCTGTCACCAGGCGCCAGGCTGGAGTGCAGTGGCACGACCTCGGCTCACTGCAACCTCCGCCTCCTGGGTTCAAGCAATTCTCCTGCCTCAGCCTCCCGAGTAGCTGGGACTACAGGCGTGCACTACCACGCCCAGCTAATTTTTTTGTATTTTTAGTGGAGACGGGGTTTCACCATGTTGGCCAGGATGGTCTCGATCTCTTGACCTCGTGATCCACCCGCCTCGGCCACCCAAAGTGCTGGGATTATAGGCGTGAGCCATTGCGCCCAGCCGCATATGGATTTTTAAGACAAACACATGAAAGGCATGGACGCAATTCTTCCACAGAAGTCTCACCACCAGTTCAACTCTTATAATTAATTGGCCAGTAAATTCAATAATATTTTAAAGAAGAATAAATTCAATCAAAGAAACAGGGAGTTCAGTTCAGTCATAGGTTTAGGTTTTGCTCCCCCCATCTTTTTTTTTTTTTTTTTTTTTTTTGGTTAATTGTGGTTGAGCCCTCTGCAATTGAGAAAAAACAGGGGGATCTGGTTCACATCAACCTCCTTGAAAGCACTTTCAAGGAAGTTGCCTTGACCAGAGGGCTAAGAAGTAGGCATTTCCCTACCTTTTGAGCAAATGGAGATTTTGTCAGCCCCATAAAGTGAAAGTTCTAGCTGTTCCTAGGAGAAAAGAAAAGGAGCCCAGTTTCATTGTCAAGGCCGAGAACTGGAAGCCAGAACGTGTGGAGCTCTTGATTCTGATGATTAATTCTCCATGAAGGCACTTAATTTTCTCTCCTTCATCTGCTGCATCTGTAAAACAGGTGTAAGTGATACCACAGAATTGCCAGAGATCAATGGGCAGGGACAGGCATTAATGAGGCAGCATATGAAATATTCAGTGAGATTCTTGGCTAAGGAGTTACTAATGATTACATGCTTGCTTACCAACTTCCAGATTTAGCAAATCTGTTGTGTTAGTGCATACTAAAAAGTAAAGGATAGCAAGAAGTACAAATTTAATTTGTAAAAACTCTTCAAGTACTGGTTTGGAAATGCCCTTTGGAGATACAGGCTTCGTTCTAGCTTGCTTTTCTAACTCAGGCCCTAACCACAGGGTGTGACTTCGGGGCCACTGGCTTCACTCTCACCTCTAGCTTTGTGCTATGGCTTCCAATCTGATTTCACAATAAAAGGTCACATAGCTGCCTTTGGCTGCCAAGTTTCAATTATGCCCTGATGTTAACCCTTTAGAGGTTACAGAGCAGTGGCATTTTTCTCAATGCTGTTCCAGTATTCACATAAATGGGTTATCTATGTCCCAAAAATATGCCTCCCCCCCAATATGGGACTCCATAAAGCAATTTCATTTGAATGAGAATGTAAGATGCCTCCAAAGCTACACTGATTCTTTATTTCCTAAATCAACTTTTTTTGTGAAGAAAGTTGTGTTGTAATGTTCCACCCTCAGAGTGTCTTAACCAGTGAGCATCTTGTAGACAGCTCTTCCCAGACATGCTGCAACAACTCACTCCATCCCTCCAAACAAAGTCTTTGGGGACTGAAGAAGGTTAGATCCACCAGCTTCCCTCAGAGAAGGGACCTGGGCCTTGGGCTTCCTGAACCTCATTCTGACTCTCCTTAGTGTTCTTTATCCTGCTTCTTGAAAAAGCCAACTTGGAGCATATGTGGACAAGCTCCAGAAAGCAGCGTGCTCTCACCAATGAGCCCATCTCGGGGGAAGCCAGACAGAGTCATGCCCCAACCCCCTTGGTGTAACGAGGCCAGCAGTCAGCTTAGATGGTCTAAGGAAGGAGACACCAGCAGCCAATCTAACCTCACAGCCCCACAACTCCTCCCTGCCATGAATAACTCTCTCCCTACTGGCCCACAGAGCTTTGATGCAACCCTTCAGTGACCTGGTTGCATTGCTGATGCACCTATCTAGCCCGCTCCCCTCTGAGTCCTTGTGGGCAGTGTTAGGATCATCTCTGTGCTCCTCTGTGCCTAGCACTGTGCCTGACACTTTAGAAGCCCCCACTAATTGTCTGTCAGATTAATCAACAAAGATAAAATATCAGTTGACAATTAACCTACTTCAAAGGATGAACAACTCTGTTTCTGGAAACTGTATTGAAGTAATTGGTTCACAGATTAAATCTCTCAAGTGCTTACTGGACAAATGAGTGAGTGACTTTCTTGGCACACTTCATAATAAGTGACACATCTTTGACCAGTCACCAGGAATGTGAGTTTATCCACCAAGCATTTATGGAGACTCGGGTACGTGCCCAGGACAGTTGGGGAGGGTAGCAGGGAAAGGAAAATAAAATCGAATTGTGAGTCCTGGGTCCTGGCCTCCAGCATCTTAATCCTAATGAGGAGGAACAGATTCAGAAAGCCCCTGGCAGAACACTTGTGACACTCCAAGCCGGCCCCTCAACCCTGGACAAACTTGCTGAGATTTAGACATGGCTCAGCCAGCCAGATTGGTTCTGGTCACAGTGTCTTGGGACCACATCATGTCACAATGCTGTATGGTCACATCATTAAAACATCCAGACATGCCTTCAACCATTATGTAGCCAAACCAGTGTCTGTGGGGAGATGAGTGGTTTCAGTGAAATCACAAGTCTGAGAGCAGAAATGGCAAATGAAGAACTCCACTGAGCAAAACCCCTGGAAAAGCAATGGGGCCATGCCAGCCTCTTCCTTCAGAGCTGTTGCCGCTTCCTCCCACCTGCCTGGATTTCCTAACTTCTCTTGATGAGGTGAGTGTGGCTAACACATTTAAAAAAATAACTTGGTGCCATTTCCAATCTCCTTTTCCTTCACCCCTCTCTACTATGGCAGGTGGAAAATCTATATATGGTATTTCCCAGCCTCCCTGGTGATCTCTTGGGCAATGAGACAGAACACAGGTCAGCTGGGGGCTTCTTGGAGGGCGTTAGCTCTCCTGACACCACCGTTACCCAAGCCCCTTTTGTCCTGAACACAGACATGACTGCTCAAGGTGAGGCAAGCCTCTTGTGAACATGAGAGAAAGTTTTTAAAAAGCACAGACACGTTGGTCCGGACACCACGGATGCCAAAGCAGCCTTCAGACGTCTTGTTATGCAAGAAAATACAATTCTGTTGAAGTCACTGTTAGGTTTTCTGTTGAATGCAGCTAAACATATTCCTAACTGGATTAGAGAGTTAAAAATGTCCTTTTCTTTACATGAGAAATGATCAATAAGATATCAAAAGTGAATAACAAATAGGAAAGAGGAATACAGTAGCAGAGAAACTAGTATCCCTGGGACCCACAATGACATTTGGGGAACAGCCCATTGTGGCTGGCTATGGATACAAAGTGGGCCCCTTTTCCACCTCCCAGTTAACACAGCATAGAACCTTTTAAAGTAAATAGTGTTTTTAACAAGAAAACCTCAATTAGTCATCTAGCTATCCTCAGGTGTCTAACTCCAACTCTCAAGTCATTGGCTAGCTCATGTTATTCATAACCAATATTTGGACAGATGCTTTAAAGTTTTAGAAAGCACTTTATATGCATCGTCTGGCATGATCTCTACCACCTTTATCAGCTCCTTAAACACAGATAGGCAGAGGAGTGCCTGCCTGCCTTTAGAGAGGCATTTCTTGAGTATTCCAGAAAATCAGCTTATTAGTCATCGTATATGAAATATATTCTGGGTTTTTTTTAATATACTTTGTTAGGCAATATAACATAGTTGGTTCATAGGAACATTACTCATAAGAACCACAAAGTGGAGACAAGCCAGTGTCTATCAGCTAATGAATGGATAAGTAAAATGTGGTATAACTATACAATGGGATATCATTTGACCATAAAAGGGACTGGCATTCTGATATACCACACCATGGCTGAGCCTTGAAAGCATCCTGCTAAGTGAAAAAGAAGCTAGACACAATGACTCCTTATTGTATGATTCCATTTATGTGCAAAGCAGAATAGGCAAACCTGTAGAGACAGAAAGTAGATTAGTGGTTAGGAGGAGGGGGTAGGGGGAATGGGAGCAAAGCTAATGGATATCAAGCTTTTTTTAGGGTGATAAAAGTGTTCTGAAATTAGATAGTGGTGATGGTTGTACAACTTTGAACATATATTAAAAATTGCTGAATTATACACTGTAAAAGGGTGAGTGGGCTGGGCATGGTGGCTCACGCCTGTAATCCCAGGACTTTGGGAAGCTGAGGCGGGCAGATCACCTGAGGTCAGGAGTTCGAGACCAGCCTGGCCAACATGGTGAAACTCTGTCTCTACTGAAAATAGAAAAATTAGCCAGGCATGGTGGTGCGTGCCTATAATCCAGCTACTTGGGAGGCTGAGGCAGGAGAATCGCTTTAACCCAGGAGGTGGAGATTGCAGGGAGCAGAGACTGCACCACTGCACTTCAGCCTGGGCGACAGAGCAAGACTCCGTCACCAAAGAAAAAAACAAAGGCAAAAAGGGTGAGTTTTATGGCATGTAAACTATACCTCAATAAAGCTGGTATCTTTACCATATCTCATAATGAGAGAAAGCGGTCTTCTTGATTTGAATCCCAACTCTGCCGCATACTGGCTGTGTGATTTTGACCAAGTTACTTAACTTCTCTTTGCCTCAGCTTCCTTTTCTATAGAGTGGCTGCAGTAAGACACCCAATCACATAGGACTGCTGGGAGGATTAAATTAATTAAAACATATAAAGTACTCAGAATTGTACCTTTCACACAGGGAACACTGTGGAAAAGTGTGTGCTGTTAAATTATTATCACTGTAATCATTATTCAAACCTGGGATTTTTTTTTTTAGACAGCATTTCACTCTTGTTGCCCAGGCTAAAGTGCAATGGTGTCATCTTGGCTCACGGCAACTTCTGCCTCCCGGGTTCAAGCAATTCTCCTGCCTTGGCCTCCCGAGTAGCTGGGATTAGAGGCATCCACCACCACACCTGGCTAATTTTTTGTATTTTCAGTAGAGATGAGATTACTCCATGTTGGTCAGGCTGGTCTCGAACTCCTGACCTCAGCAAACCTGGAATTTTTATTTGACACAAAGACCATTCTTTGTACCAAGCTGTGGAAAAATCTGTTTAGGATTATAGATGATTTTTTGGTGTGGAGTTTGTTTTCCCTTCCTTGTCTATTTGCTACCGAAGTAGGTATCTGTTTTGTGCTTGGTTTCTTATAGGTACAAAGGTAGTAATTTGGAGCACAAATCAATATCCCCAGATCTCACCAGCTGGTGATCATACACACACACACACACACACACACACACACACACACACACACAAACACAGCTATGGTTTTGAACCCCGTATATGCTCCAGAAAGGAGCTTGCCTGCGCCTATAGTTTGTTGTTGGAGCTTCAATGGGCGCCAGGTGCCCACACTTCTTTCCTTTCCTGCGTCTCCTTCCTTTCCTCCCTCTACGGCTCCCATAGAGCTGCCTGAAGAAGCCCCTGCTGCCCCGGGACAGTGAGCGTCCCCAGATAGCTGTTTCCCACCCAGGCTGCCGTTTGTGATGTGCCCAGAGCAGGCTGTGGATCTGCGCAGAAAAGAGAATAGAAGCTTCCATGGCTACATGATCACCTGGGCCCCAAAGCAGCGGATCCATGCCAGAATCTCACCTTCTCAGGAGAACAGCTCTCCTGTGCTCTGGCTCTCATTCCTCTGGATGTGGGTTCAAACTCTTTCTGCCAGACCAGACTCAAAATAGTTGTTCCTGCCATTCTAGCCAATATCTCTTTTTCCTTTCTGCCTCTTTCCAAAAGAAAATGTTCGCCATGCCATTAAAGGAATGGTGGCAAACAGATGCAAATAAGGGGTGAAAAGTGGGCCTGTCTACAGTAGCAACACCTGGGACCCAGCTTGGCCAGCCAAATGCTCTATTCCCATTCGGATAGAGAACTATCATCTCGACATTACATGAGAGTGAGGTGTAGCAAGGCAGTCTTTTAAAGGAGCAGGCATCATTGATCACTGAATAAACAGTTGCTGATCACATACTATGTGACTGGCACTAGACTGGTGCCAGGGATATCATTACGAATAAATGCAGAATTGCCTTAATCCTCATTTCCAACGAGGAGAAACACTGAATGAATGTTGAACACACTTTTCTTTTCCGTTGAAACATCGATGATATGCTACCACATTCGGATCAACAAGGCCTGGCCCCTCCAATTCCCTCCTAGGAGAACAGAAAGATAAACATTCTTTTATATGCAGTTGACATGGTTTTACTTTCATGAACTAGGAGTGGCCTTAATAGACAACAGGCCCTGCTCTCCAGTCACTGCCAGAAAGAAGAGCTACAGACCATTAATTCTGAAACCACATCCCCAAATATTTAACTGACTTCAGGTTCACAGTCCTATACAACTGTTACCTTTTGGCCTATAGCATGGGTAAACATATTTGGTGCTTCTCATCTGAAACTCCAGGATAGCACATTAAGCATCTAGTTCCCAGGTGGTCATCCTATCGTATTCCTCTAGGATAATGAAAATTCTCTTAGGACAGGTTGTGGAACTCATCTAAAAAACAGAATAAAATATTTTGGGAAGAACTTTAGTAAGCAGGATTGAAACAAAAGTGTAAAGATCTAATTAATCCTCTGTTAGCCAGAATATTTTCTACCTCTTAGAATTCTGGTTGAAGTTTTCTTATACCCTCAGGGCTTGTCTTAACCCACTCAAAGTATCGCCCAGCAAGTCTTTATGGGGGCTGCTCCAATATTTGAGTGGTGCTTACTTCCACTTCAGGTATACACCCGAAAGAACTGAAAGTGAGGGCTGGAATGAATATTTATACACAGGCACATGAAAAGATGCTCAAATTCACTAATCATTAGGAAAATGCAAATCAAACCACAATAAGGTACCATCTCACATCCATTAGGATTGCTGCTAACAACAACAAAAGCCAGCTGAAAATACCCGTGTTGGTGAGGATGTAGAAATTGGAACCAACTTCCGCACAGTTGGTGGAAATGTAAAATGGTACAACTGCTACGGAGCCCCCTCAAAAAATCAGAAACAGAATTACTGGATTATCCAGAAATTCTGCTTCTTGGTATATGCCCAAAACAACTGAAGGCAGAGTCTGGAGGAAATATTTATGCATGTGGAAACATGCTCATAGCTGCATTATTCACAATAACTGAAAGGTGAAAGCAACCCAGTGTTCATTGATGGCTGAATGGATAAACAAAATGTGGGATATTCATACAACGGAGTACTACGCAGCTTTAAAAAAGAATGGAATTCTGATACATTCTACAGCATGAATGAACCTTGAAGACATTATATGAAGCGAAATAAGTCAGGCACAGAGAGAACAACATTGTGTGATTTCACTTATATGAGGTACCTAGAGTAGTTAAATTCATAGCAACAGAAAGTAGAATAGAGATGACCAGGGGCTGGAGGGATCCAGGGATCAGGGCCTGGAAGGAGTTATTATGGAATGAGTGGAGTTTCAGTCTGGAAAGACGGAAAGGTCTAGAGATGGATGGTGGGGACGCGCCCAGTGATGGGGTGTACTTAACGCCATTGAACTGTCCACCTAAAAATGCTAAATTTGTTGTTATGTACATTTTACCATCGTAAAAAAAAAAAAAAAACTAAATAGAAAAAGAATAGGTGTACTTAGAATGCCACTTGCATGGATATAAGGAAGGATCACAGTAATCTCTCTGGAACCTGGAGACCTTTCCCTTTCCTGGCTTGTTTATGCCATAGAGGTTGCTCAGCCCCATGGTCTCCATTCCCATCATCCAATAAGGAGTGTCTAAGTAAGTGGCACTGCTGTAACTACATGTGATTTACAAAAATAATATTTCATCCTTACCATTGGTACTGCCTGTGGCTGCATGCTGAATGGGAATCATTTCAGAAGGTTCCAGCTGGCCTTCCTCAGAAGATAAAGAAACTCCTCTAAAGGATAATTTCAGCATTTCTGGGATCTACTAAGAAGAGCATAATGAATGTTGTAGAACAAACCAACTTAAAAACGTTGGCGGGGGGAGGGGGTAGATATTGCCGACTTGCAGAAATCCCCTCTACCCTCTTTATACCAAAGGAGCCATATCTTCATCTCATAATAAATGCAAACTTGGAAAGGCTCACAAGCCCGCCTGCCTCTTCAGCTAATGACAGCTTCAATTATGGGGCCTAATCCTGCATTCCTGACACTCCCCTTATCCCTGCATAACTTCCAGGGGAGTCAAAGGGCCCTCCGCCCTGGCCCTGGTGAGGGAGACATTAGTTATGCAGGAGCAGTGCCTGGGGCGTGCTGGCAAACGTAAGGGTCTGTTCATATAACTGCACACACTTGGAAGCCTTAAATCCTCATACTTTGACTCTTCACCTTACACTGAAATAAAAAGCCACAGTAACTCCATTAAAAAATATAAAATTCCTCTACAGGAAATGAATCCTAGTTTGCTTCCAATTTACATCGGTTTTAGGTTTTGTCTTCCCATCCTCTTTTTACTTTTAATATTGGTGTTCCATTTCATGGAAAATATTTTCTATAAGGAAAAAAAAACAAAAACACAAGCATCATGCGGGGTCTTTGCATTTTATTTACTAAACTGGGCAAAACATCTTTGATTTGCTGGCTCTTACTCCCTGGTAAATCAGTGGGAATTCCTCACAAACACAAGCTTGGCTTAAGTCACTCTGTGGGGACACCTAATGACCTCTGGCTTATTGAGAAGTGGCCTTGTTTTATATACTAATCATCCACGCAGCTATATTAGTAACGAGTCCATAACTCATTTTCATCCTAGGCACACACTGTGCATTATCGGTCTCCTAATTAATCTCAGACAATTCAGGGGGCAGGTATTCTTAGTTCTGATTTTCCTCACTGCTCCTCAAGCCAGAGAGTCAGAGAGTCGGCAAACAGAGGGTCGTGCTCTGTGTCCCTGAGGCATGCCCCTGTGTCCTCGCCCAGAACCCACTCCACCCACAATACCCTCCCCCTGGACTAGGGAAGCCCTGGGAACCAGCACACCTCTGCTGATCTCTGAGGCAGTGGGGCTTCCTCAGGGGAGAAGGAACCTGGGGTCAGCAGACATCCTGCAAGCCTGCTTAATGGACAAAGTCAACAGAAGCTTCCCTAGAGGCAGAAAATAAATTCAAAGCCTTGGTAGACAGCAAGCCGGCTGGTCTCTGTGCTCTGGGCAGCTGAGACTCCCACACATTTGCCCCAAGCCTTCATCGCACTCACCTTTGTCTCCTGGGATGCAGGGGAATGGCTCCAGCCTCTCCTCCCAACCTCTCTGAAGAGACAAAGACACATAACACATTGCTAGGCATCAGTTCCAGAACACTGAGCTGGTACTAGCTCCTTTTCAAAAAGCAAGACACAAGCAATTGTATGTTTTCAATCATTTCACTGCTTATTTTTAATGTCCCCAGTTAAAAGGGGAAAGGGGCAATTGTGGAGCACTTGCAATAGCCAAGCTCTCACCTTGAATGCATGATCTCATTTTATCTTCAAGCAACTCCATAAGCTAAGTACCACGAGTCCCATGTTACAGATGAGGAAACAGAAGCTCCATATCTTGCCCAGTATCACACAACTGGTGAGTAGATGAGCTAGGCTTTCACTCTGGGCCTGCCTGAGCACAAAGCCCATCTCCTTGTCCTGTAGAACTTCATTTAAGGCTCTATGCCAGGTAAGAATCTGAGGGTTCATGTGCTTTAAAAATGTTTGTCCGTGCGTGTCCAGTATTGCTAAATGGAGTATAAATTGCTTCTGCATTATTTCTTTGTAAAAATCACTGTAAATCACCCCCCAGCTTCCCTTTCTCCCAGGTTCTCAAATCTGGCAATGTGAGTGTTGAGCATTGGCATCTATAAACACCTTCAAAAGAGGACCAGCTCTTTTCACTACTGAGGCACTCCAGCGCTGGAAAACCTCCCCTTGTTGGGTTTAAAGGACCACTAGGCTTGGGTGGGGTCAGGAGCTCTGTGTTCAAATTCCAGCCTCCCAAGCCTTGGTTTTCTCATCTTTAAGTTGGAGATAATAATACTCACATTGCTGCTGTCTTTGCAGGGTGGTTGTGAAACAATAGTCCTTCCCAGCCTCCTTTCTACGCTTCTGTTCTAATTAGCACATTTTGGACGCCCTCGGTAACAGCGGTCTTGACCGTCTCTCTTCTCACTCCATCTCCCTAGGCAATTCTTGTTCACCCTAATAGTGAGGATGTCAGCACTCCACCCAGCTGCCCTGGGATCTCTTTTCAGGGTTTCTGTGCCCCACCCCTCACCAGCTGTGGTGTGCTTTCAGCTGCACCTGCAGCCCTTGGAGAAGGAAGAGGTGGAGGAGGATTGCCCTCAGGGATTGCCCAGCCCCTCCCATTGAGGTTGCTTCACAATAGTTGGGAAAGCTGTGAGTTATTCACCAGAGCCCCAGGAGAGCAGGCTAAAGGCTGTCCTCTGCAGGGATTACCCCTTGATAATACCTTACCCTGAGATCATCTTTTGCTCGGCTTCTTCTCTTTCCCTGCTCCACTCCCTACTCCCTGACCAGTCTCCCAGGGGAACGCAGCCTTAATAGGTAACTTGTACACGACCCCTCATCTCAGGCTGTTTCTAAGGACCTCCTCCAAAAATAATAATGGTTTCTGTTACACCTATTCCTGGCTTCTCCAAGCTCCAGACCCAAGCATCTAAATTGCTCCTTGACATCTTTCATCTTTCTCAATGGCAGCCTCAAGGTCAAACACCGAGAACAGAACTTGTGATCTTTCCATGTTCCCATTGCCTTCCAGTATTCCCCAGTTCGGTGACCCCTCCTCCTGTGCCCTCTCATCTATCTTTCAAGGTGGAATCCTAGGAATCTCCCAAGGCTTTCTCACCTTTCAACCTACCTTCCTCCTCCCCAACTCCATACAAACCATCTTCAAGCTCCTATCATTTTCATCCCCTAAATATACCTAAAATCTATAAAATAAAATTCTCTGCATCAACTTCTACCATCACCCTGTCCAAGCCACCATCAGCTCTTCTCGGGATACTCATAATTCCCTTTAATAGGTTTGCATACCTCTCTGTCTGTTTCCAACATTAGTGATAGTCCCAATCTAATCATACCACTCCTCTACACAAAGCTCTTCTGTAGATTTTTATTGCTCCTAAATTAAGCAGAAAACTCCCAGCGAGGCCCACCTTTCTTTGCACTGCAGCCCCGGCACTTGCCTCCTTCTGTTCTTTTGACCAGAATGCTTTCCTTCTCTTCCTTTTCATTCTTCCAGGTCTTCCACTCAGTTCAAGCATCGCCTTCTCATCTCCCTGCCTAAGACAAATTCCTTAATTAAGATTCCTGTAACATCGTGTACACCTTCTTCTTAAGACCCGCCACAGTTGCAAGCAGTTGCAGTCAAATGATTACAAACACGCACCTGTGTGGTCACGTGGCTCAGCAAACCCAAGTCCAAGTGCTTTGAGAACAAGGGCTGCATCCGGTTTTTTGCCACTTTATCCTCAGTAGCATCTAGCAGGCGTTCGGTGAACTGCGTCATGACTAAATTTAGAAATTGCAGCACCACATGAAGAGGATTTTAGGAGGGGTGTTTCCCTCAATACAAGCAGGGGCAGTGTCTCTTCTGTCACTGAGATCTTGCCATTGCTGTTCTGCCTCAGGCTAGTGTGACCTGGAGAATCACAGGATTATGCTATCAAATGACAAGTTATACTCTCTGAAGACAGAAAGACATGAAACAAACACATTGTAGGCATCAGTTCCAAAACATTGAGCTGGTATTACCTCCTTTTTAAAAAGGAAGACACAAACAATTGCACATTTTCAATCTTCTAACTGCTTATTTTTCAATGACCCCAATTAAAAGGGGAAAGGGGCAATTGTGGAGCACCTACAACAGCCAAGCTCTCAGCCTGAATGCATGATCTCATTTTATCCTCACAGCAGCTCCATGAGGTCAGTACCATGAGCCTCATGCTACAGATGAGGAAACTGAGAAGCTACGTATCTTGCCAATGTCACACAACTAGTGAGGAGATGAGCTAGGCTTTCAGTCCAGGCCTGCCTGAGCACAAATCCCATCTTCTTGTCTTAAGATTCTACTCAAGACAAAAATCTGGGGGTTCATGTGCTTAAAAACATGTTCATCTGTGAGTGTCCAGTATTGCTGAATAGAGTGTAATTGCGCCTGCTTTATTTCTTTGTAAAAATCACTATAAACGCTCTTCTCCTGATCAGTAGATGTTGTATTTTGAAACACTGTGATTTAAAGTAGAAACCATGCGTTTGTGTATGACAAGAACCAGGCAGTATTTATTTTGCATATGCCCTGAAACTAGTAGGTGCTCAATAAACATTTGTGAAATGAAATTTGATTTATCTCGTATTAAGATTAAATGGTAGAGATTTGTGTTTCCATTTATTTTCTTCTCCCAGCATTCAACACCAAGAGTTGGATTTGTTTTATGAAAATTAAATAATACATTTGGAAATACAATAGTGACATTTTTCTCTTTAATTACTACATGACTCAATTACACTATTACAGAGTGTGGGAATGGAAAGGAATCTATTTGAAGGAAGCTTGGTGCTTTTTTAGCAGGAAAGCACATCCATGATCTTCGTGTTTTATCCCATTGACTATACAGAATCTGTGTAGCCCAAGGTAAGCAATATAGCTGAAATTGATTATTTGTCTAGGACTTTCTGGTAGGCCACAAGCAGTGACCATGGCCTCAGTATCCCTGTGACAAGGGAGGCCCCACTTTTGGAAAGAAAAAGGTGTCCTTCCCAGCTCCTCCAGGGATCCATGTTATATGTGTTGTGTGCTTTATACTTCTTTCTTTGTTGCCAGGTTTGTCTTGTTGAAGTTTGCCTTGATTTGACAACCCTTACAGTCTAGTCAGATTGAAGGGACGGAAAAGAAATACCAAATTCTCAGCCTCAGAAAAGGCTCTCGATCATGTCACTCAGAGCCAGCATTTTGGCCACACTGTATGCTCTAAACAATGCCTTTGTACATTAACTTTAGGACTGAAGCCTGCTGTCCTCATTCTAGAATGTCCTGTCCCAGATCATTCCTCCTCCTGGTTCAGGTCTCAACTCAATGCCATTTACCCTGACCACCAGTAAGAGGCAGGGCTTTGCACAGCTATGCATTTGTTCCCAAGCTCTCACTGGTCTCTGAAATTAGCTTGTTTATTTTTTCTGTTTACTTGTTTATCTCTTTCCCCAACACTAAAATGTCAACCATGGAAGGGCAGAGATCTGTCTCTATTTCTCCTCCCTCCCTGGACCTACAATGTGCCTGGCACATTAAAAGCACTCAAGATTACTTGTTTTCGTGGATGAGTAATGATTTCATCTGAGCATCACGGTCCACTTTAGAGCAAGGGAATGCTCACCTCCGCTTTAGAGATGAGGCACCTACATCTCTGTGACACTCAGTGATTAGCCTGAAATGACAGGCAGGCCTGTAGCAGAGTCATGATTCGAATCTAGGTCTTCTGTCTATGATCTGGGAAGGAGAGTGAACTTTTGCCCCAAACTTAGGTCATGTGAGTACTCTTAAAAACAAGGGCCCCATCAAAGATTATTGACTGCCAGCTGCTTTGGGTATAAAGGCCTGATTCAACCCTGAATCTGTTCCCTGTACCAGAGATGAAAACTCATCTACAAGATGAACTTGCAGGTGTGGCCCAAGACTGCTTCCTGCAGCAACTTCTGCGCGTCTGCCCTGGACCCGAGCTCAACCCTGCCTGGCCTTGCCCTCGGGCCACGCTGGCCTCTGGGTCCCTCATTCCAGGAGTCTCTGGCCTGGCTCTAGACTTTTGGCAATTTTTCTGATGTCCTAATTTCTTGATCACCTGTGCTGACACGATCCGATTTCCTTCAATATGTCTTTTTTCCACTCCTGGGAAATTTATGTCTGCTCCAGCATATGTCCCCATCTTCCTTTGTGAAAAGAGAGGCAAGGAGCAGGAGCGGGGGAAAGCCTTTTAATATTTTTTAGCGATGTCTTCATGCTCTATCAATAAATTTCCTCTGCCAGTTTTTAGAGGCACTATTGGCTCTTGTACTGACCTCTTGTTCCTTCTGTACTTGAAAAATGCCTTATTATTTATCTTAGCCTCTCTCGCAATCTTTTCATTCCTCACCTTTGCTTTTCTTATCATGTTTTTGCACTTTCTTAACTTTGTGCTGTAATTTCTCTAGCTGAGTCGCTGTCTGATTTTTTTCGTAGTTTCTCGCTTTCCTACTTTTGATTACTTCCCCTACCACCAGCACGTCGTCTTTAGAGCTATTTGTTTGGCCTATTCTCTACACTTCATGTATTTGTTGCTAGGTAGCACATATTTTCTTTGGGCAGTTTCTATTCATTTCTCTCTGATTACGCTCTTCCATCAGCGGCTGTTCTCTTCAATCTCTTCCTGCCCTTGGCTTTTCTTGGTAGGAGCTGACTACTTTATTTGATCTGGGGTCTCCTGCACGTCCTTCAAAGATGGTCCTAATGCCTGCTGAGTTTTATTTGGGATGTGCATTCCTTGGCTAGGGTTGCCCTAACAAAATACGACAGACTGGGTGGTTTAAGCAACTTTTTTTTTTTTTTTTACATCTCTGGAGTTTGGAAGTCCAACATCCAGGTGCCATCGGGCTTGGTTTCCTTCGAGGTCCCTCTCCTTGGCTTGTGGAAGGTCACCCTCTCGCTGCCTCTTCACAAGGACTTTTCTTTATGTAGGCAAATCCTTTGTGTCTCTTTTGTGTCCAAATTTCCTCTTCTTATAAGGACACCAGTTAGATCACATTAGGGCCCACCCTGATGGTTCCATTTCTAACTAAATCACCTCTTTCAAGGCTCTAGCTCCAGTCCAGACTAAGACACTACTCTATAGTGACCACAGTGTAGGAGCCTCTGCATACCTATGGAATTTGGACACAAGGAGAGCCCAATTCTGACATCTGTAATGTCTCTGTTCTCAGTTGTCCGATGAAACAGCATAGTGAGTGTGTCTCTCTCCCACCACGGGAAGCTGCAGATAACAGACAGTTACAGGGAACAGAAAGCTGAGAATGAAGGTAATGGCAGAAACCACCGGGACAATCAAAGTGTATCCAGCCTTACAGGTGCCTGATGCTGTGCTATTTTCTGGACTTGCAATGGTAAATATGATTACATCTGATTAACATGTTTACTCTTATTTTAGGATTTAAATTGTGATGGGGAGAGCCATATTAAATTTTTATAATATTTTCAGTGTTAAGATAAAGGTTTGTACGGTTGGAGCACAGAGAGCCAGTAGTCTGTTTTGGATGCTGATGGCATATTTCCTGTGTTTCCAGAGTGTTCACACGAGTACATGCACCATAGTAAATATGCCAGTCATCCCTCCCCATCCATGCCCACTCACACTTTGAAAGCTGACATTCAGCTGGGTGTGCTGGCTTATGTCTATAATCCCAGCACTTTGGGAGGCCAAGATGTGCACATTGCTTCAACCCTCGAGTTCAAGACCAGCCTAAACAACATGGAGAAAACCCATCTCTACAAAAAATTATCCAGGCATGGTGGCAGGCACCTGTGGTCCCAACTACCTGGGAAGTTGAGGTATGAGAATTACCTGAGCCTGGGAAATCCAGCCTGCAGTGAGCCAATATTGCACCACTGCACTCCAGCCTGTGTGACAGAGACTCTGTCTCAAAAAAAAAAAAAAAAAAAGACAACCCAAATGCCCATCAATGACAAACTGCATAAAGAAAATGTGGCACATATAGATCATGGAATACTATGCAGCCATAAAAAATGATAAGTTCATGTCCTTTGCAGGGACATGGGTGAAGCTGGAAACCATCATTCTCAGAAAACTAACACAAGAACGGAAAACAAACATTGCATATTCTCACTCATAAGTGGGAGTTGAACAATGAGAACACATGGACACAGGGAGGGGAACATCACACACTAGGGCCTGTTGGGGGGTGGGAGGCTGGGGGGGATATCAGGGGAGTGGGGTTCTAGGGGAGGGATAGCACTAGGAGAAATACCGAATGTAGATGACGGGGTGATGGACGCAGCAAACCACCATGGCACATGTATACCTTTGTAACAAACCTGCATGTTCTGCACGTGTACCCCAGAACTTAAATTATAATTAAAAAAAAAGAAAGAAAGGTGACATTATATACCACCTGCACTTACCCCTTCTGGCTCTGGACACCAATTTACCAATCAGATGTCAATGACCTAATCAGAGCCAATTGGGTTCTCTGTCCTGAGAAGTGGAGCATTGAGGGATGGAGTCTGGTGTACCCACAGGATGATGGGCACTTGACCTGAAAGGTCATAGGGAATTGTTCCTGCAGTTGATGCCAGAGCAATTCAGGAATGCCTATGAGGCAAAGACTTGGGATTCCTAGGCCCCATGTGACAGGAGAAGAATGGATCTCAGGAAGATGGGGAATGGACGAGGCACAGAGCTTGGAGGAGGGAAGTCCCTGTGCCTCTACCAGGAATTGACACTGGATCACGGTTTCCTGGGTCTGGTCCCCATGGCATCCCACAACACTTCTTTCCTCTTCCTTTCTGGTAAGAGTCTCTGTTGTACCTCCGTAGTAATGCTCCTCATAACTTCAGCTAGATTAACTGAACTTTTCCGCTCTGCAACCAGAGACTACATCATAATAACCTTGTGGTGACCCAACTACAGTCTTTGGCACAATTTTTCCTTCTTTACCGTCAAATGTCTTCTCAGTCTTCATTAACCAGCCCCAGTGTCACCTCCTCTCTGAAGCCTTCCGTGACAGCCCTCTCCCTTATGATCCTTCAGGATTCTGTTCATAATCATTGTATCGCAGTGTAATTTATCTGTTTATAAACATTTCACTCTCAGACCACAAGGTCCTCAAGAGCAGAGCTCTGGTACCCACAAGGCACTCAGGAAATGTTTGTGGACTTGCCTCAGTGGCTCTGAGTTGGTTCTAGAAGCAGCCTGCTAGTCAACACACCATCCTATCTGCTGCTCAACCTTCTAGCCACTTGAGGGGCTCTGAGTTTACCCTGACCTCGCTGCCTCACCTCTTTACTCTCTTCTCTGTCTTTTCTCAGTCTTCCTGGTGTCCAAGTTTGCCTGCTTGCTGGGTCCCCTGCTCTGTGCAAACCTGACTACCTTTGGATCGGTGACAATTCCAAGGCGACCCCCTGGGGCAGGGCACAATCTGTTTCCCAGGGTTCTAGAACTCGTTGCTGAGTTTTGGCTCCTCTTAATGGCTTTGTGTGGTTGCCTGGGGCCCATGCTACCTGTGTGTCTGCTCGTGACAGCATCCTCCACCCGATCAAGCCATCTGTTTATTTTGGCTGCATCTCCGTCTTTATGCTCCCTCTTCTGAGAAATAGTGAATGGTAGCTACTCCCTTTAATCAGCCAGAGGCCCTCACTACCTTGTCCATCGGAGAAAAATGGACTCCAGGTCTGTAGCAGCTTTCTTGCATGGGAGAAAACATCAGTGCTCATTTGCTCAGCAAAAACAACAACAACAAAAACCTCTTGCTCTGCTGAGACAATTTTCCTTTATGGATTGCAGGGCCCCCTAGCAAGCCCACCGGGTTTTCCTGCCAACTGCCAGCTATATATCCAAGCTGCTGACTCACCCCCTGTCAGCCTGGGGCAGCGGGTGGCGATTGGAGAGTTTCACAGCCTTGGGATGTTTATTTGCTTTACTTTCTGTTCTCAGATAGCGGAGGTTTTGCTTTACTTTCTGTTCTCAGATAGGGGAGGTTCTGCCAGTGCACCTCCTTTGCTATCCTCTGTACTGATAAGTGTGTGATCGCCTGGGAGAGCAGGGACTTAAATACACTGGGGCTCTGACACTTTTGCCTTCACCTTGTGACATCCTTCTGACCTCTGCTTTTGGGAGGGGAAAAAAACGAGAGACAGATTCAAGTTCAGCCTTGAGAATTTCAAGATGGATTCTCTTGCCTCTCTCTGAACCCCACCTCTCGTGTAGATAGCTCTGGATTTTTATAGATGCTGTGCCTTCCTGTTGGTTGGTCTGGAAATGGAGTAAGAACTTCCAGCTAAAATATATATCCCTGGCTGGTTTCACGTGCCCAGGCTGTTTCTGTTCCCCGCAGGAGTGAGCGCTGGATGTCTAGGATGCAAGTCTGCTCAGGATGGATCAGTCTCTGGAAAGGCTCCTCCTTGCTTGAGATGAAAGAAACAGCACTCCTCTGCTAGGCAGTATCTCAGACTGCCCCTTCAGCCTCTGGCTGTAAGGCAGGACATGGACCGAGGAATGAAGACAGCTTCCAGCCAGTGCTGAGAGCCCTGAGTGACAGCCGGGGAGTGGACCGTGCCTGGCTTAACTTTCTTCTTCTCCATGGCTTGCTTCTTTCTCCGTTAGGAGATCTCAGCACATCAAAATATTAGCTAAGGAGATACTTTAATCTGAGGACAAAGTGACACCTATTTAAACTAACTTATCAATAAAGACAGCTAGAAGGTTTTTGCACCTGACCATAAATGATACCCCAAAGCTGTTCTATGAAAACCTGATGATTTGGGGCAGACTAAAATATGTGTAATAAGAGAAAGAGCACTTAACCGGGAGTCGGGAGCCTTAGTTTCTAATGTTGGACTCATTATTAATGACGTCACTTTGGGCAAATCATTCTATGTCTCTGGCTTCATTAGTGACCTCAGTGGGAGCAGCCTTAGCAGAAAAACTGACACGGTAATTGCCAAATCCATAGGCTAATTTTCATTCCTCATCCTCCTTGACAACTCCTCCATGTTTGGCACTCTTAATGGCTCTTTTCCTTCTCCGGATGGTCTCTGTTCTTGGCTCCTGGGACCCAGGCTCTGTGAATTCTTCTTCCCGCTCTCTCCCAGCCCTTCACACTCTTCTTCTCTATTCCCCACAATCCCCAACCCAGCACTGCCTGTCCATTGCCTGGCAGTGTCCCCCAAAGCTGTCTCTTTGCCCCTCTTCACCTCACGCATCTCCCTCATGGATAATCCTGTCCACTCCAACAGATCCAGCCACCGTCACTTTGCGGGTAACTGCCATATCTCTCCCTCAGAACTCTCCCGAAAGCGAACCAGCCCTTCCAGCAGCCCAGAAGATGCCCTGTCTAGTTGCACATTGAGCACTTCAAACTCAGTCTCCCTTGACCAAACTCATCATCTTCTGGCATGTGTCTGACCTGGCCCATGAACCTGAATCCTTGGGGTAGGCCTGTTCTTCCCTGTATATTTCACTCCGTTTCAGGAGCTATGTTGTCTTTCAAGCCCCACTTTCCCTAAGAAGATGCTGCTGCCAAGTCTACCTGAGAGCCATTCCTGACATCTTCATGCCACTGGCTGCTGTAGTTCAGGTACTCAGGGGCTGTCACCTGCATCTATGAAACAGTACCAGAAGGAGTGAAGAATAGGTTTAGCTGATGTCACAGAGAGCTGAACTTGCTGTGGCTTTCACCAAATAGAGTCTGATTTTTTTCTCACACAATAAGAAATCCAGAACCAATATGGCAGCCCCACAATGCCTCCAGGGGGCCCTGCATGCCTCCTGTCTTTCCAGTCAACCACTCTTGCCATATGGCCATCCTCAGTGTGCTTGTCACCTTGTGGTCACAGAATGGTTGCTCTTCATCCACATCCACATTCCAGGTTAGAAGAAAGGGAAGGGCAAAGGAGAAAGAGCAACTGCCTCCTGAATCCGACCCCTTTCAAAGAGCTCTCAGATTTCTTCCTTAACCCTTAAAAGACAGACCTTCTTCACACTTCTGAGTCCCCCTGGTCCCTGTGGGCTCCACTCCATGGGACAAGGTGCTCCGCCTGAGAAGACAGAGCCTAGCCTTCAGTGGGTCGTGTTCCCTAGAGGGTGGGGTCACTGAGTTGAAAGAGAGCACAAATCCCCAAGTGGTATATTCCACTTGCGGCTCTCTCAGGGAAGCCCTGGATCACTCTCATTGCTCTTATTCACAGCTGCTCCCTTGAGTAAAGTGCCCTGAGTGGGACACCTGTAATCTAGGGCAGCAGCCTGTCCTCACCTGTTCACCCCACTTCTGTGATTCGTCCATGCGGTTGCTTCAGGAAGTCAGCTCAGAATCTTCTCAACAGACTTAGAAGTCTTTCTTGTCCTCTCTGTGGACAACTTGAGCACAGGGTCCCAGCACTGCTCTCATGGAAGTTAAGGCCCCCAGGCCTAAGGTGTGTATGTGAATTTTTACCAGAGCTTTGCACTGTGGTGTAAGCCTGCACCAGTCATCTAATAAAATCAATGCTGTGTTTTTCATAAGCTAGGGATTCTTGTGTGCAGACAGTGGTGTGCTGATCAATGTTTAACAGCTGGATCCGGAGGCAGGGGTAGCTGTAGAAGAGATCTGGATTTTGGAGACTGCCAATGTCTGTGTGTAAATACTCCCACATGGCTAAATTCAAGCCACCAATGCAATACAATTGAAAATGTAGTAGGAAAGAGTTAGGCACAACTGGCTCTCTGCGCCAGTTTGATCTGGCTCCAGTGCAAAGCAGGAGACCCCAACAGGGGAAAAGGATGTGGGTTCAAGTCTAAACACCAAAGCCACACCCAGAGCTCAGTGACTACCTCCTTAGCCACATCTTCTCTAAACCTACCCTCATCCTTTAAATGGATCCCTCCTTTCCTGGTGATTACACAGCTCTGTGATGATTCTTCTCCCACAGCAGTTTTTAAAAATCTTTTGGGTGAATGAGTTCACTTTTCCTCTGTGTATATGCCTTCAATCATTGACGCCACAAACAGACAGTGAAGGCCTTTCATGAGCAATGCCCTATTGAATCCTCGTCCGATTGAGGAAGCCACCACACCTTGGGTCATCACTAGGAGTCACTCTTTAGCATTGGGAATATACAGGGAACCTCAGTAGCACTTAGCACATAGTAGGGCTAAATGCCCGGGTGTCAAATGCATGGAGGAACCATCAAATGTGGGTTAGAGAAATCTTCTTGGGGGTCCCATAAATCTTGGAAATCAGCATACGTTATCATCCTATGTACCTACATTTTGTAGTGTCATGTGGTAGGGTGTCTGGTGAGTAGGTAGGATGTGCTCCACCTCTAGGTCGTTCACTGTAGTATTCTGAAACCTCGTACCGTGCCCAACACGAAGGAGGTACTCAGTAGACAGCTGCAGCATGAGAAATGGGGCAGAATATGCAGTACTTTAAAATATTCCCTAAGGAGGTTTAGTTTCGTTTCTTTTTTCATTTTCTTCTTTTGTATTATTACTATTGTTTCTCCCACAAAATTCCTGCTTTCAACGTGGTGGTACCAAAAGAAAAAGAGAGAGAGAAAAGAGTTCAGTGAATTGCAGCTTCCAGCTGGTTAGTGTTATTATTTAAATTTTGGCTTTATCTTTGCGGGCAATTGCAGCCTATGATTTAAGCCATCTCTAGCTGAGGAAGGGGCTGTGCCCACCCACCCACTCGTATTTCCAAAATGCACTTTGCTATGTCAATACACATTACTTGTCACATTGCCATGAGTCTGAGAAGTTTGATCTCTGCTCTTAGATTGTTGTCATGTGTCAAATCATACAGCCCAGGGGGAATGACTCCATTGCACAGGAAAAGCAGACGTCCAGCCGTGGTCAGACTGCCTCAAAGATAAACACCACTGTGTAGACCAAAAGAAGAAGGGTCGAAAAACAATCAGAAGCCTCAGACACTCTAAGCCTTCTTCACTTTCCTTTTCTTGCGACTCTGAGGCTTCAATTTTATCAGCATGTGCAAATATACATTTTTCTTCCAACTGACCTTCCGAGAGCTTGTCCCACAATATGAGACCAGCTTGAATAGGTGGCCCCGTCTTTGGTGAAAAGGGGTGGTATCTATGATACCCTTAGCTGGAAGCTGAGCCTTTAAGCCTCCACCCACAGTCCCCTGCAAAATGAAAGCTCAGAGAAAATGTAAAAATACAACTAAACTCAGGGAGGAAAAGTCCACTTCAGGGAGTATGAGCTACCCTAGCAGGAAGGCTGAGATCATTGTTTGCTGCTGCTGCTGGTGGTGGGTTTTCTTTTCTATTTTTGGAGGTCGGCTAAAAACAAACAAACAAATGAGTACTAGTTGTTCTCATGAAAGAAGGAAAGGGCAGAAGTCAATCTCCTGTTTAAAGACACCCACACACTTGAAGCAGTTTCCTAGAAAGGCAGATACAGTGTAACTGGGTGTAGCTTAGCACACTCCCAGGGCATTTTTACCACACCTCCCCAGTCCTCAATGGCTGATCCCGTGGTATGACAGCAGCATGCCACACTCATTGCACCAGACAAGGATTAGGGAGTAAAATTTGTCATGTATGTAAATTGTAATCACGGTGGATGGTTGTATGTGCTCATTTAGGCATTTTAACAGTGTGTGATGCTATCCTCTCCGCAGGACTAATAAGCATTAGCCATAATGAGGTCAGTCAGTCAGGCATTATCAGGGGATTTAATTGGGACATGGGTCTCTGCTGAAGTGAAAATTAATAACTTTTGTCAATGTTCTGGTGAAATGTACTGTCTTATTAAACTATGAGGGTCAATTAGAAAGCATTATGTAATAAAGTCCCCAGCAGCAGAACTCAAATTGAGTTATACCACAGTCATTATTCCAGGGCGAATGCATTTGAAAATGGAAAACCAGAGTGCCATATGGAGGATTTGGGTCAGATTTACAAGCATTGCATGTTAAGGCTTCCACAAGAAGGAAACAATTAAACGTAATACCGAAATAAATCAGCGTGCTGAGCGGGCTGTGCAGGGGCGTGAGCCCGGGGCGGGCCGTGGTCCTGGAGTTGTGACATTGCAAAATGGCACGGTGTCGGGGGGTTTGCAGGGGCTGTGTCAGGCAGCACCGGCCTGCAAATCGCTCCCAGTGCTTAAAATCTGGGGCACACCTGGAAGGCTCAGGCCTGCACACTGACTCATATAAATAACTCTTTATTGTGTAGCTATTAAGACGAGAGATTGCTTTTATTAAAGTGCAAGTTACTGTGGCACAGCAAATTAAAGAATTTTAAAGCATACTAAACAGCCACTGCTATTCCCCATTCGGTCATGTTTTACTGTTCTTTAAATGGGTAGTATATTGGGGGGAGATATAAAGCCTGTGCCAAGGCTGGAAGCTGACACACGGTCCAGGCACCTTTTCTGGCCAGGGAGGATTGGGAGTGTGGAGCAGAGCTGGTGAGGACCTTGTCCTGGGCCTGAATGTGTGTGTAGGGGTGGGGGTTGGTGTGTGGTGGTGGAGAGGCAGATGTCCCCTCTCCTCTGGAAGACTGGGGAGGTGGCTCTTGTCTGCTGCATTCTGATAGAGAAGGTAATCTTCACATGGAGCAGAGTTTCAGAGATGGTCTTCGAATAAAGTAATTAGAAGTTGGAAGAAAGGAAGGAAGGGAGGGAGGGAAGGAGGCCTAGGTGCAGAGGAGCGGTAGCATCCCATTACTAAAGAATTACAGCTTCCTCCAACCTTCTTATCTTGACCAACCCCATTCTCTCTGAACTTTCGCTTTGCTAGTGAAGTGAGCTAGGGTCTGATTATTTCCCCATGTATCCCCAATGTTGATTGTGTTTCTCATTAAAAATACATCGCAGGAATGCCCCTTCTTGGCCCCACATCATCCTGGGACATAGCCTGTCCCCTCCGCCTCCATGACTGCTGCTCCAACCTGAGCCTCTGCCACCTCTGGCAAGGCCCGACAGTTGCAGTTTTCACTCTAGCCCCCTCCTACCCATTCTCTTCTCAGCAGTCACAGTAATCTTTAAAAACACACGTTTCTGACCATGTCATTCCCCTACTGAAAAATCCTTCAAGGCCTTCCCTTGCACATAGGATAAAACCCAAATCCTTTCAATGGCCCTCAGAGCCCTCCCTGAAGTGTCAGGGCTCACCTGCAGGCATGCTTCCCCTCACACAGTTCCCCCAAGTTCTAGAACATATGAAGCTCTTCTTCTACTCAGAGGTTTAGCCCATGCAGTTCTCTGAGACTGGAATCCTCTTCCTCCTGACTGCATGTGGCTGGTGCCTCTCAAGCTTAGATAATTCTCTGGGAGGCCTTTCCTAACCATTCAACCTAAAACAGATCCATCCAGAGCTCTCTGTATCCTCACCCCAGGGGTGTTTCTACCACAGTACTTAACAGTTTCTAATTTAAAAACAAACCAGACAACAAGAGCAAAAACGAAAAACAGACTTTTCAGTGGCCTACTCCTTTTTTCTCCGACATCTTCTGTGATCTGAAATTCTGTGACGTCCAACACTGTATCTGTTTTGTATTCTACTGAATCTAGTAATGGGGGCAAATAGCAGGTGTTCATTATACGTTCAGTGAGTGAATAACTCATTGAATTAGAAGGTTGCCTGAGTAGAGAATCAAAAGCTTATCCATCTCAACCTCTTTATTTTACTGAAAAAGTGTTTCTGAGAATGGTGAGATAACATGTACAAGGAAGACCATCAGGAGAGTTGGGGGCTAGGGTCTGGTTTACCCTTAAAATGTTAGTTTCTGGCAGGGCACCTGATGACTCATGCCTGTAATCTGAGCAATTTGGGAGGCCGAAGCAGGTGGATCACCTGAGATCAGGAGTTCGAAACCAGCCTGGCCAACATATTGAAACTCCATCTTTATTATTAATTAAAATATCAAAAAACAGAAACAAAAACTAGCTGGGTGTGGTGGTGCATGCCTGTAATCCCAGCTACTCTGGAGGCTAAGGCAGGATAATCTCTTGAACCTAGGAGGCAGAAATTACAGTGAGCCAAGATCACTCCACTGCACTCTAGCCTGGGTGACAGAGCGAGACTCCATCTCAAAAGAAAAGTTAGTTTCTTACTTCCTTTGCCCAATCACCTAGTCCTATTTAACCACACCTTGAATTTACCTCTACTGGAATACAACTGAAAGTTTCTGCCCTTGAAATTCATATGTTGACATTCTAACCCCCAACATGATAACATTAGGAGGTGGGGCCTTAGGGAAGTGATTGGGTCTGAGCAGGGAGCCCTCGTGAGTAGGATTGGTGCCTCAGAAAAGGGAACCTGGGAGTTCACTCACCTGCTTTCTGCCATACGAGGACTCGCTGAGAAGTCAGCTGTCTGCAGGTGGAAGAGGGCCCTCACCAGAACCCGGCCATGCCGACAGCCTCCTCTCACACCCACAGCCTCCAAAACTGCGAGAAATAAGTTTCTGCAGCATAAACCAAAGATGGTACTTTTGGTATTTTGTTACAGCAGCCTGAACTAAGGCAATCACCCTAAATTCTACAGTGAAAACATATTTAAAATAAATGCAAAGACTAAGGCTGCGCTATCAAGAAGAAAAGAGATGATTGATTTCTGGTACGCTCATGCAACGGAATACAGTGGAATGAGAATGAGTGAACCAAACCTAAAGGCATAAAAACTGTCAAATCACAAACGTAACATTGACTACAAACAACAAGTCCCGAAAGAATACATACATGGTGATGGCATTTATATGGAGTTTAAAAAATAAGCAGAACTAAGTGATAGGTGGTTAGTGGATATGTGGTCAAACTATGATACAAAATAGCAATAAGCAATATTGTTTTAAAAAATAAAAACACTATTCAGATAGTGGTTCCTTGCCATGCGTTCAGTGATGGAAAGGAAAGGGTCCGGCATGAGCAAGAGACCTGGGAGTGGAGGGTAACAGAGTTATTTATCTTTGGGTGGAAGTGTCATGGCTATTCATCTATTCCTCATGCTTCCTTGTTTGTAAGTTTATATTTAGAAAATAATTGATAAGTTGGAAAAAAACTAAAACGAACATGATATTACCTTTGCCCGAAGACACCCCATGTTGGCAAAAAGAGCTTCCTCCCCCTCCTTCAGGGAGGTCTCAAAGAGCTTCACCCCAGCTGCCCATTCACTTTTCTTGTTCCTGCGGAGGGAAGACCAATACTCATTTTCATCTTCAGGTCTACCAAATGAGAAACTGAGGCGGAGTAGGAGGTGAGTCTCTGGAACCCAGAACAGCTCTCAAGGGGCGAATGCTTTATACCTTAGCAGATTCGCTCATGCCATTTGCACATAATGACCACCTGCAAAACAGGCCTAATGAAACAGTGTCAGTTTATAAGGCAGGCAACAGTTTCAGAAACCAGATCATCTTTGCACCCAGGCTTTCGTTCTCTGACTGTCCTGGAGACAGCCACTAAAGCCACGTATTCTAATATTACTCTGCGTGTGTTCATTTCTGAGTCTGTTATGAGGCTCTGTCACATACATGACCTCATCTGATTCTCCTCATGACACGGCGTGGAAGACACACAGCAGATATTTTAGTTCTCATTTCAAGAACGCTGTTTCCTGTATGTTTTGATGCCTTTCTTCCAGCTGTCAACACCCGTTTAATGCTGACAGAACAGAATCCCTGCAGCCTGTTTCTGTGTCAGGTCAACACTACAAACAAACAAAAAAACAGTATTTGGAAGATGATGACTTTGGGGCATTGGGCAGGGCCTCTAAGCAAAACTAACCTCCTTACTGGTCCTTCCACTATTAGCCAACAATTCCTTGCTATCTTCAAGGCCTTTTCACCTTTTATAATCCCTTATTAAAATGCAAACACCCCTGAGAGTAGCCACTCCAAAAACCAACCCCTTAATGATCTTCATTAACTGAAAGTGGGTGGGAAATGGGAGCTGGCACCAGGGCAGGAGTGGGCACCAGGGAAGTGAAAGGGAATGAATGAAGGAGGAAGAGAAGGAGACAAGGAAGCCCAGAGGCAAATCATGCCAACATCGCCCTTTGGTCCAGGGCAGCCTTGTCCTGTATTTCTGCACAACCTCATTGATGTCACGCTCTCACTGGACTTGAGCCCCTGGACTTGCCGCTGGCACAGGATGCCTCGAGGTGGCCAGTCCCTGTCCTTCTGATGATCTGCCACATGCTGATGTTTCCCTCCTTGAGCAATTCTGCTATGTCAGTGGAGGAAGTTCCCACCATAAGGGTTTCTGGATCATTTATGTTGCTGGTCTCCCTGGGCCATGCTTCTGTTTCCGGAGAGAGTTTTGGCATTAGGTTCCTTCTGACACATCAGGCTGAAAAGTGAATTTGAGCCAAGAGTTCTGTTGTTTCTTTTTGGTTATTTATGAGAAGCTGGTATTTTCTGCTCACAAAGACAATATGAAATTTCAAAACCTAAACATTATCAAGCTATTGGGATACTAGTGAGAAAATAGAAATTGCAAAGTGTTTCTCAACAGTCTGAGTAAGTTTCCTTCATGATTTTTTCCCAAGGAGTAATAACAAATAGAAATGCTACTTGTCTTTTGGAATCTTTTTTGCTGAAAAGTATGAAGCGATTCCAGAGATAGTCTGAATAGAGGGACCCCAGACCCCATCAGCACTCAGTCCTATAGGAAAATCCAATCTGTCTGTACCTTCTTCCCAAGGGGACAGCGAATGAATGAAAGCATAAATGAATGAACAAACCATTCAGCTACACACACTGAATTTTACAGAACAAATGCCTGCTAGTTATGCATTTCTACCCTAGCTTGAGGCCCAATTATTTCTTTATCTAAACAATGTGGGTGCTTTCTTTGACCATATATGTAATATGTGCTCATTATAAAATGCTTAGAAGATACTGAAAAGTATAAAGAAGAAAATAAAAATCCATAATCCTACCCTACAGAAAAGTCTTATTAATATTCAGGTTTATATCACACACCTGTTCTTCCAAGTTCAGACACATTACATGGCTAAGATCTTGCTGTATATACGATTGGTATCTGTATTAGACAGAATTCTAAGATGGTCCCAGAAGCCACATGCCTTTCTGTAATCCCCTCCCCCTTGAATGTGGGCAGGTGAGACCTGTGACTCTTCTGGGCCTTCACTCCCCTGATTTGGTTATGTTCCATGGCACGACTTTAAGGGAGGGAGATGATCCTAGCTTGGCCTGACCAGTTCAGGTGAGTCTCAACAAAAATTGGGCTTTTCCTGGAAACCGATATAAGCATGAGAGGGACTTGAAACAAGGGAGAGTCTCCTTTGGTGGCTATGAGGAGAGCCCCACATGGCCCAGAATGCTAGAGGCCTCCAGGACCTGAGCGCAATCCCAGTGGACACGCAGTAAGGAAATACGGACCTTGAGCCTACAACGACAGGAACTGAATTCTCCCAAAAATCTGAATGAGCTTGAAAGAAGAGCCCAGCTCTAGATGAGAACACAGCCTGGCCAACACCTTAATTTCGGTCTTATGAGACCCTGGGCAGAAAACCCAAACAAGACTGCTGGGGCTTTTGACCTATAGAATCATGAGATACTAAATGAGTGTTGATATAAGTGGCAAATAAAATAATTTGTTATGCGACAATAGAAAATAATATAATGTTCTGTTTCTTCACATTACCACTTGGACTTTGTCTCCTATTAGCAATAACTAAAAACTTAATATCAGTGTCTGATGTGTATATTTGGGTTATAACCAATGTAATGAGTGCATGTTTGGGCATTTAAATGTAGCCATTACAGGTGTTAGGGATTTGTTATTTGGAAGCTGTGTCGTGTTGTGTTGTTATTTGTGTCTGTTTTGACTTCTGTGGTCACATGAGAGAAAGATGAAACATCTTTCTTAGCAACTACTGTGCTTTCACCCCTGAGCCCTGAGAGAGAAAAAACATACTTCTGAAAGGTTAATTTTGCTTATTTAAAGGGGAGTGCTGTACTTTGTGAGAGGGCTTTGTGTTTCAAAGGCGGAGGCCCTAGACACCTGTAGGCTGCATGGTCCAAGGAAGAGGATGAAGGACGTGGGCTGCAAACGCTAAACAGATGGGCTCCTCCCTGGCGAATGACTCCCCAAGACTCAGAAAAGAAATAAGGCTTGAACTGTGACCTGTGGTAGAGATATGGCCCTATCTGAGCCAGAAGGTCTGGGTGACTTCAGAAGGGCACTGCTACATGGCTGTCTATGTGACTGACACCACACACTATGGCTAGAGAGGCTCTGCCGACCCAGCTAGGGTGGAGGAATTCAGAGCTCTCACCACCCTTGGTTAGCATTGACTTCTATCAGATTTCATTTCACTTTAGAAAACATAGAAACGTGGCATTTCATACATTCCTGGGATATGGGACATTCCTACCTGTTTCAAAAATAGTACTATGATATATAATTCTACATAAATATGTAATCATTTTTATTATTATGTTAATAGATTTATGGTAATAAATCCAAAGATATACACATTTTAAGGTTCTTTATATAGATGATAAAATTAGCAGATACCTAGACCTGTAAGCAAAAGTATATATAAGATGCTAGATTCTTCATAAAGTCTCTCTTTGGCCTCTGCCCCCAAACATCCCAACATACCAAATCCTAAGGATCTAAGGCCCACAGGAGCACATCCAGGCGCTGTCTGAGCACTCATCAAAGAAACCAGCGGTGTGCAGCCTACACTGCATAACCGCAGTGACAGGCAGGGCCTGGGGCCATACATGCCACCTCCACCACCCATGGGCTTCGTGAGCTTGTGTAGTTACTTCCTGGGGCTTCCATACATAGTACCACAGCTGAGGTGGCTTCAACAACAAGCATACATTGTCTCATAGTTCTGGAAGCTAGAAGTCTGTGATCAGGGTGTTGGGAGGGTTGCATCTCTCTGAGGACTGTGAGGGAAGGACCTCGCCTAGCCCTCTCTCCTGGCAGTCACTGGCATTCCTTAGCTTACAGATGGCCGTCCTCCCTCTTCTCCCTGAGTCTTCACATGGTCTTCCCTCTGTTTCCAAATCTACCTGGTTTTTCTACCGGTCATATTGGATCAGGACCCATCCTAATGACACCTCCCTAACTTGATCATCCACAAAGACCCGTTTCCCAAATAATGTCATGTTCACAGGTGGGGAAGGTTAGGATTTCAACACGTTTCTTGGGATCAGGGACACAATTCAACCTATAATACCTTGACGAGTCTCCTATACTCTCTAACATACTGTTTCCAGATTACGTCAACAGGCATGACACTGCCTTCCCTGCTGTGAGGATTCAATTTACATGACAAGTGAAAAGATAGGTAAATGATAGCTAGAGCATTTACCCAGTGCCTGGCCCATGCTTGTTACTCAGTGAATATTGGCTAAGTTATCAGTGAAAATTCTTGCTAGAAGTATCTCATGACACACACATGGGATACACAGAAACCCATGCTCAACTGGGCAAAGACGTGCGTTTATGTGGCCCCCCGGTGTCCCTAGGGAAGGTTCTCTCTTACTTTTCAAGTGTCTTTTGCCTCTTTTAATCCAGCCTCTACAAGCAGGTTGTTTGCCCAGACACAGACCTCTCTCCCATAAAGCCCACTTTGGAGATTGGCACCCGCCTTCTGCTGCTAGTTGGTTGTTTGAAAAGTGCTGACGCTCCTCTTCATCCACTGTGCCAGGACTCTGTGCCAAGGCTGCCCACACAAGCAAGGCTCACCCTGCATGCCAGGGTTTCAGAAAGTGGACCTGGCACCAACCAAGCATAGGAAGAGAGGCCCTTGTGATGCAGTCCTCACACACACACACACACACACACACACACACCGGCCAGAGACCAGAGACTCCAATCAGTACTTTTAAAAGGAATAAAAATTGCTCAATCTCTTTGATGATATTCAAAGAGTCTTTTTTAATATATGAGAAAGCACATTCTAAATTCTTAACACATCTGGTGTCACCCGCTCTTTTTTCCCCCTCTAAACCCTCTTAATTCCATAATTTAGAAGGTCTTAAGACACCGAAGGATCTCACTGAGGCGTAATTGGGTATCGTGTGCGCTCCAAGTTGCCTCTGATGCCCCACCTCATCCCAGGAACTTTTCCACTGAGCTGGAAAAAAAAAGATTTGGGGGTTGGGGAAGCAAGGACAGTGCCCCGCCTGCTCAAGTGGACTCTGACAGGAGAGCTAAGCTGCCTGCAGGAAAATGTTTGCTATTCATTTTGCCCTGACACTCCAGGAGAGGAGCACAATTTCTTTTGTGATTGGAGGTAATGTAATCTACAGGAAAATCAATGTGGGCTGACAGGAGAATCGCCCAGCTGATCTGCAGACCAGAGACACTGAATCACAGCAGCTGAAGGCAGCGTGGCAGCAAGGCAGTTCCCACAGCCTCCAGGAGAAAGTGGTCTTGGAAAGCTCACACCTTGGGGTGCTCCTAACCCCAAAGGAACCCGTGGACCCAGCTGCCCCAGCCACCAAGAGTTAAGTAGCAAAGGGCTCAGTTGTGGGGACAGTGCTAGGGGTGCAGAGGGCCATAGCATGCCCTTCTGAGTTACTGAGAATAGAGAGATACACACAGAAGAAAGAAGAGAGACAGAGAACCTGAGACTGTAAGATACAAACAGAAAGAGATAGGGAGAGAGCAAGAGACAGACAGAAACACACACACAAAACAGGGACCTCCGTTTTAAATTGTCTCCTGCTACAAATTGTCCTTTACTACTTTTTAAATTAAAAATTCGGGCTATGTACCCACCATCCCCAAACAGCAATTACTTTAGTAACCAGGAAAAACAATGTTGCAAAAATAAATAAATAAGATAGACTTAACAAAAAATAGCTCTCGCCACCCCAAAAACATCTGTGCATCTGCTGGCCCCTCACTGGCCTGGTTCAGCTGACTTCAGCACTCGCAGCGGCAGCGGTAGTGGCAGCACCAGCAAAGTTAGCAGGTGTCACCCCAGTATGGCTGCGAACTGCTTCCCAGGACTCAGAGGCATAAATCAGAACAACGGGCCCAGGCTACCCCTCCCCATATGTCTCCTGTACCTAAGCCACAACCCCTCACAGCCTCTGGCCCTTGGACACTGGCTTTAAGGCATGACACACACCCATCCCGCAACTTTGGAGGTGAGGGTGGTTTTCTAGAATCTGTGTGACCTTTCTGTGTTGTCAAAACCCCCCGGTCATTTGTTATTGATACCTGAAGCATGTGCAAAATTGCATTTGGGAAAGGAGTGTGTTAACTAACAGCCAGAGCCCAGACGTGGAGCACTGGGAGAGAGGCTGGCGGTTCCCACTCGTACCCGTTGGTACCAGTGCTAATCTCTGACATCAGAAGAGGCCAGAAAGGCCCAGAGTGGGATGGGGCAAAGAATTGCCGCCACATGCAGGCCTCCCGGTGGCCTCCTCCCTCCTGCCTGTAACAAAAACCATCCCCCATCTCTCCTTCTGCCTGGAGCGTATAACAGGCCTCTTCTATCCCCTCACAAACTTCCTGGCAAAGGCTTCCTATTTCGCCTGTTATGTTCCTGGCAGAAACTTTTAAGGCCACCGAGGCAGCAGTCTCAAACACAGTCTTTTCAAAGACTTGGGGGCAATTCCGAGCCTGAATTGGCTCCGTTTTCTTTCCCTGCGCAGTCCCCGCTCTGCAGTGGAGCTGACAAGGGCTCTGGACAGCGGGACAGCGGGATCCAATAAATCTGAGGCCTGTCTAGGTGCTTCATTTATCAAGAGGCCTAATTTACCCAGGCCCTTTAGACTAATTGCAGATTTGCAAAAACTGCTGAGAGTGTAGAACCGTGTATTGTGAGTGCCCCTTGCCATATTTCTGCTAATGTGTTTCATCTGGAGTACATAAAGAGGCAGGGAGGCTGATTTTAGACACAGCACTTTGGGGCTAATCCAGCTAAATGATTAGCCCTAAAATTCTGCAGTGATGTCATTTTCCCTACAGTGCTCTGCCAGTCGGGTTGTTTGCTTTATAGTGAGAAATATGTACTCATAGACACAGGCTTGCTGTCTCGGCATCACAGGGAACTCTGCCCTCCATGGTTGACTGGGGGGATCACCAGCCTGCCCACAGCCTCTGGGTCGCTTCTCAAGATGACAAGCATCGCCGGCAGGAAAACAATCATGGGAAAATGTCACTTCTTTAAGGCGCTCAGGGAAGCAACACTCTCTGCTAGCACGCACACACATCCGTGAGTGGGTTACAGGGAAAGTCACCCAGGTTCTGGGCAAGGGGAAGGCCCAAGCTGTGTGGGCATGTGTAAGTTACTTGACCTCTCTGAGCCTCAGTTTTCTTCTCTCCAAAGAGAGACACAAACACCTGTCTTACTCGATGCCCCAGGACAGCTGACAAGGTGCTTACCATAGAGTTTGGAGTCACAGGGTTCAAGCCCCAGCTCTCACATTTCTGAGCTCTGGTTACTCCCCCACCCTGAGCCCTTGGGTCCTGCTGCATAGATGCGGATAATAAAAGTAGCCCTCCGAGATTATTGGACTGAGCACTTAGCCAACATCTGGCTCTGCACGCCACAGAGTATAGTTGCTCAAAAAGCAGTAACTCTGACTTGGGTTCATTGGGTCCATGTATTTGTTTCACAAAGAAGAGCTGAGCTGCAGTTGATGGTTTTAAATTACCTTCTGCACCCTAGGAAGTTATTTTCCCACTAAGGGAAAGTAGGTTTGCACTTGGTACAACGTCAGAATTTACAGATCAAAGTTCCTGAAGTTGGTCAGGCTTTCTATAGTTCTTTGATATACAGTCCACCCTTGAACAACACAGAGATTAGGGGGTTCTGCCAACCCCCTGCAGAACCGAAAACTCACATTACTTTTGACTGCCCCAAAGCTTAGCTTCTGATAGCCTACTATTGACTGGAAGCCTTGTCAATAACCTAACAGCCAATTAACACATATTTTATATGTTATGTGTTACACATACTATATTCTTACAATAAAGTAAGCTAGAGAAAAATGAAATGTTATTAAGAAAACAGGAAGAAAAAATATATTTACTGTTTATTAAGCGGAAGTGGACCATCATAAAGGTCTTCATCCTCCGCATCTTGAGGCTGAGTAGGCTGAGGAGGAGGAGGAAGTTGGTCTTGCTGTCTCATGCGTGGCAGAGGCAGAAGAAGATCCACTTACAAGTGGAGCCACACAGTTCAAACCCATGCTGTTCAAAGGTCAACTGTATTTTGGATAAGGAGCAGAAATATCATCTTTCCATGTAGCCAAAGCCTTCACAGATTCCAAAGTACATATCGTATCTAATATTTATAACATTTACTAGGTGCCTGGTAATACCAAGCAATGTAATGTAAGTGTTTTACATACAACTGCCCATCCAGTCTTATCCCCAGCTCTTCAAAGTAAGAACTATTCTTATCTCTATCTTACTGATGAGGAAAGTGATGGTTCCCGAGATTAAGTAATTCATCCAAGATTGCACAGCTGGAAAGAGGTACAGTAGAAACTCTAACCTTAGTCCAGCTGCCCCAAAGTGGGTCCTTTTAAACCAGGACATTACAGAGAAGCAAAACGATAGAAAGGGACACCTGCAAACCTAGGACACAACCCAGTGATGGTTTACTGAGTGTCAAGTACTTTGCTGGGTACTGTCCACACAGGGTCTCTAGTCTTCCCAGCCATGCTGCAAAGTAGGAATTGCTGCTGTTGCCCCCATGGTACAGATAAAGAAAGACTTGTGCATTCTCACAAGTTACTGAACTTACAACTGGAGGAGTTGGGAGAGGAATTGAAGGCCAGCTGCCCCTTGAGGCGGCCTCTTAAACTCTGTTCTGCTGGGAGGAGGTTCAGCCCTCCAGATGGGCTTGTAAAGTAATGCCTGTGATGGGATTGCTGGACCCATCATCTTTAGACACTGGCTCTGGTCCAGTTGTGAGCATGATCTTCACAACTAATCCAGAGTAAATGAGGTTATGCTTTGGACACCTTCACAAAGGCTGATGCTTGCCTAAAAACTGTAGGACACAATCCTTTAGCCTAGAGAATTGTTAAATAACAGCCCAGGAGAAGCTGAGAGCAAAGCGCTCCATGTTCTAAGAGTCTGGACGTTAAGTCATCTTATTAATTGGCCTTCCTAGTGGGACTGTTTGTCCTGATGGGTCAACGCTTGAAACAGACACAGCACCCAAAGCCTGGAGACAACATTTGTCTTGCATCCCCCATCTCTGATTAAGCAGCTGGGGGCATGGGCCAAGTTGCATGATGGATTCCTCACACATCGTACCATAAATTTACCCCCGAGGGCCAGGTGCTGTGAGTCCCACCTGTGTCAGCATGCTAACACGCAGCCTTAGAACCATAACATAGTGTTCTTGGGGGAGGCTGAAATTAATGAAACGCTAGCTGACATTTTGAGCACGCACACACATATCTCAAGATTATCCCACAAGTATATTTCTTGTGGAGAGAGAACTTTTTCCATATTAAAAGATGGCATTAACCTTCAATAGTCCATCACTTGCTTTAATCCTTTCTACCTGTAAATATTTCAGATAAAAATATCACATTGGCTGTGCCTGCATCTTACAAATGTGGCTTAGATCTGGGCTTAGGGGAATCTGGAAAAGTTGCTCGCCAGTTACCGCCATCTGTTGTAGAGTTTCTGCCCTGCAAAAGAGGGCTTTGTACACTTTGTCTGTTCAGAGGAGGTGCATTTTCCCAAGTCATTGGCCTGAGGATGTGGCTTTTAATTTAAGTCACCGTAAGCATGACTTGCAGCCCTGTTCCTGGCTTCTTCAAGGCTCATCAACTTCATCTGTGAACTCAAGATCATTCCTTCTTTTCCAAGCCTTGAGCTTCAGAGATGCTGCCTGTATAATCGAAGCACCACACTCCCATCATGGAAGGCAGGCCAAGTGCGATCCTTTTGTAAATTAAGCTCGAGGCTCTGAAACTAGGGTTGCAAAATGGCAGCCTGTGGGTGAGTGCTATTCCAGCTATGTGTTTTATTTGACTTGCACAAGCCTGTTTATTTGAGCCAGTCTTTAAAATCAGAAAATTTTTCCGTAAAAACCTGTATTTCCAGTTCCTCTGGACAAAGCCGAACATCTGGGCACACAGGATAGTATTTCCACAAATCAATAGCCAACAGGACCTGCAAGGGATGGGGAGCTGCTAACTCTAGCCAGGCAAGCTCATCTGTGTTCCACAGACCCCAGTTGTCAGGCAGCGTGTGCCTGTGCATCTGCCACTTTGCTCACATCCACTTCTGGCTTCTGCAGCCCCTGCAGTTTGAGAGGACCAGACCCTTGCTTCTCAAAGTGTGGTTTCTGGCCCAGCAGCACCTGGGAGTGTGCTTGAAATGCAGAATCTCAGGTCCTAGCCCAGGATCTGCATCTTAACAAGAACCTGAAGTGATGAGTGTATGCATGAAACTTTAAGAAGCTCTGATCCAGAATGCGGGCAGCGATCTGAGGCCAAATCCAGCCAGCCACTTTCGTAAATTAAGTTTTCTTGGAATGCAGCCATGCCCATTGTTTCTGAGTTATATATGGCTGCTTTCACTTACAATGGCAGAGTTGAGTAGTTGCAACAGGCCTCAAAGCCTAAAATACTGACTCTCTGGTTCTTTACAGGAAGGTTTGCTGACCCTTGGTCTAGAAGAATGCTCTAAAAATATATTTTATTGTCAGTTTCATCAGACATTCCAAGTACTACAGATACCACCAAGAATAAACACGCAGGAGAGTTTCTGCAGTCTAACCTACTAACTTTCCCGTCCCCAATTTCTTCTTTATTTGGGGTTTTTAGCTGTCAGCCCTTAGAGAGCCCACAAAGCCATGGAGATTAGTCGGAGGGCTCTTCCACCCTGGACATCCCCCCTGCCTCGAGCCTTCCAGGCCTTTCCTCTCTTTTTCATCTTTTCTTCAGAATTCTTCCTCTTCTTTTGCTTGGTCTTTGAGCTTGGTCTAGTGTCCTCTTGGATGAGTTGGGAGAGTAGAACACTGAGCAGGAGGTGGAGGACAGGAGGGCAGCCTCTCAGCGTGGTTTCTGCAGGATGAGCAGGGCTTCCACCCTGCCCAGATCCACAGCGCTTCTACAACAAGATTTTGTTGTTGTTTTTTTTTTTTAAAAAGTCTCCTATGGTGTCCCAGCCTTATGTGTACAGACCCCCAAGAGGCAAAAGGGGAAAAGGAGACTAGAACTGTCCTAAAATGTACGTCAAGCACCTGGCCCATAGAGGGCGCTCAGCAGGTGATAGTGGGTCTTCCTCACCTAAGGCATCTTGTGCTTCTTGACTTATCCTGAGGTAGAAACCCTGTGAAATACTGCAAGACGAAATCATTTTTGAGCCAAAAAAAATGTCTAGAATGGTACCGAACTGCCATATGTGGTATGATGAGTTTTAACTGACCAGTCAACAAAGCCTGTTCACCTTCGAAGTGGAAGGCCGCATTTCAGGTGTGGCGACCAGCAAAGTGTTCACCACATGGGGCGTCCTACAGATACCCACAGCGACTGGGAATTTCAGGTGGACCCTAGCACTCACTGAGACTCTGGAGGCGTGTTCCCACGCCTGTTCCTGACAGATGAGGGGGCTAGGGCCTCAGAGGCACGTGGTAGCAGGCATTTTTTCACCCAGCCCACTGCCTGCTGCAGACTCTTCGCCTGTTCAAACGTGATTCCATAAGGGCAGGACTTCCAGAAGACCGGATGTAAGTCTGTGGTGTTTTTGAGCCGGTGAAGGGTTTCACACCCTGTTCTGGAGCTCATACTCAGCTCTTCTGGGAAATGATCCTTAAAGCAGAGCTTATACCTTCTTGCCACACTCTCTGTTTGTTTCATCTTTTCCAGAGAAGCGCTGGTTGCCATTTTCGCCTTAATAATCTTTTCATCTCAGAGAATGACTCCCCAACCCCTCAGTCATCTTCTCTCCAACTTAATAATTGTAGTTCTTTTCACCTTTCCCCATTAGTCCTGTTTTTCAACTCTTAAAATCACTACCTTCAAACCATTCCCAAATTCCCTTCATCCCTATGAACCTGCTTTGTATCTTAAAAGTTATATAGAAATGTATTGAGTAAACACATGGATAGGGCAGCTGTGTGGGTATTAATAAACTCCACCACACCACCGACTTCACCAAGATTTCTTCTGAAAAAAGTGTTCAAAAATGGAGAGTCGTGAAAATAAAGAACATGCTACCTGCATTTTCTCATTTATTTGCTATTTTGGAGTCAAGGGATGAGGGAGATGATTAACAAAGACCTACTAATAAATCATAATGGTAAAATTATTCATGATAATAGTATTTGATATGTATAATGTTCAGGGCTCCCAGCTAAGGTTTACACATATTATCTCACTCAATCCTCCTTATAACCTTGCAAGAAAGTACCATTATGATGCCCATTTTGCAAACAAAGGAATTGAAGATTAAGTAACATATTCAAAGGTGTCTTCTGGTAAGATATGGTGAGCTCCCAAAAAAAGTTTCCATTTTACTCTCAAAGGAGATAGAATTTTCCACAGAAGCAAGAGAGAATTTGAGAAGCCTATTCAGCAAAGTTCTACTCCCTATTGACCCCCCTGGCACCCAGCAATGTGCCTGGCACACAGTAGTTGCTCAGCATATGTTTGGAATAAATGAATAAACCTCACTGCCCACTTTGAACGTGATGTCGGGGATCAGTCAACAACTTGAGCTGAGATCCAGGTGACCATCACATGACTGATACAGTTTGGCCGTGTCCCCATGCAAATCTCATCTTGAATTGTAGCTCCAATAATCTCCACATGTTGTGGGAGGGACCCGGTGGGAAGTAATTGAACCATGGGGGCAGGTCTTCCATGCTGTTCTAGTGATAGCGAATAAGTCTCATGAGATCTGATGGTTTTATAAAGGACAGTTCTGCTGCACATGCTCTCTTGCCTGCCATATAAGATGGGGCTTTGCACCTCCTTCACCTTCTGCCGTGATTGTGAGGTCTCCTCAGCCATGCGAAACCATAAGTCCATTAAGCCTCCTTTCCTTTATAAATGACTCAGGTATGTCTTTATTAGCAGCATGAACTAATAGAATGAACTAATATGATGACTTAGGAAGGCATTTTCCATTCTGCCCAAGCCATAGGACCCCCCTAGAGAGCTCTGGAAGGGTGCAGCTTCTCTGGGCCCATCCCAGACATCCCAAATTAGAGTCTTTGAGGGGCAGCCTGGGGATCTGTACTCGTTACCAAACCTTTCCAGGGACTGTGGTGCAGAACCGAATCCAGTGACACCTTCCTTCCCCCGCTTAATGCCCAAGGAATGGGAACTTTCTAGACTGTATTCAGATGTGCTCCAGGGCTGTCTGGCTTCTTATTAGGTTCAGCCACAATGAGGCACTAGCAGACCAGAAGGTGGGAGAAGAGTGGAGTGGAATGTTTATGCCCCAACTTCCTCCAACCAAGCCACAGGGTGACCATGGCTGGTTCTTCTCCCATAGCTGCTCAGGTGGCCTTCCCTCAGTCACCACTGCCTCTCCAGGTTCACTCGCTGCTTCCCCCTCCCCCTTCAGCCCTCCTGGTGCTCCACTGTGGTCAGCCTGGGTGCTTCTCCAGCACCTTTTAGACTTCCCTTACCACTGCCCACACCTCTGAAAACAGTCCCTTCTCTTACCTCTTTTCAATCCCCCTGTTGTAATGTACTGTCTGCTTCCTGCTGAGACTCTGACTATGAAATTATCCTGAAATTGGGTTTTTAAAATCCCATGGCATAGGATATAAAGGAGACCACCATGGACGCCTTTCTAGGGAGTTTGCTCATGGGACCATCCTAAGCCCTCTGTCACTCTGTCCTAACAGCAGACAAGGTCTTCCCTGGCTCTGACTGGCAGGGGCAGCCCAGGTGTTCTTTGTTATATTTTGTTCAAAGGAAGAAGGGAGATCCAAATAATATCTTTTGGAGTTACTGAGCTGTGCCATCAGAAGCCTGCCTTTAAAGACTATATTAAAAAGAAAACCATTTTCTTCTGAGGTTTCCATGTACAAATTATTTAAAAGCCAATCTGTTTGAGGTAGCTCCCTTCACTCACACTGCACCTTGGAAGGCTGGGGCAGTGGGTGAAAGAAATACATGAGCCTTATGGGAATGAGGTTGGGGAGAGAGGCCAGAATTCCCTCCAGAAGGTGAAACTCGGGCTTCAATCACTTCCCCCAAAACCTCAAAGGGAAAACTACTCACAGCCCCAGGCTTTGCCTGTTTTCTGCCCAAGCCCAGTAAATCAGCCTTTCACATACCACCCAGACCAGCCTCTGCTGAAACAGACTCAGCCCTGAAGAAACCCAAGCTGAGAAAGTTCTCTGCAAACCCAAGCGAGTGCTTGCGAACCTTGGCCAACCTTTCCCAAGTCCTTGGCCCAGCATGTGGGTCAGTGCCTGGTTTAGGGTTTCACAGTGGCAGTTTCAAAGCCGTCTCATTATTACTGATGACCGGGGGTTGCTGAGCGCAATTGTGTTTTATAGCCCACTGAGCAGAGGGCCCCAGGAGCTGTGAAGGACTTGCTGCCTCTGAACTTGTACAAAGCACTGATTTCAAAGGTGGGTGGAGGCCACATGCTTAGCTGAAAGTGATCTAAGTGGACATTGCAAAAGCAGACAACCAGCGCCTATGCACACATGCAGCAGCCTAAAGATGGGGCAGACACATCCAGGTGTGGTACCCCCTCATATACAGCCCTCCCTCATCCCCAAAAAAACTCAAGGAAGTTGTGTGCAACTGCTAGGGATTTGGGGCATGTTTTAGTCACTCAGGACATTATCTGATACCCTTAGGAAAAACTCCTGTTTCAAATTGGACGTAGTTTTTGACTCATTGCCTGGGCCCATTTTGGTCAGAGTAAAATCAGCTTCCATTCTTTACCAAGCCCAATTTCTTTATTATCCCCATTCATCTCTCATTTTCTGGGGCCACAGAAGTTCTGAGAAAAATTAGAGTTGGAGGTTTGGGGAGCGGAAGAAATAATATTTATCAAGGAGGCAGACAGAGTTCATCCTTGAACACATTGAACCTTCATTGCAATCTAGAAGGTAATGTGTATCATTACTTTGATTCTTATGGCTAAGAAGACTTCTCAGATTTCTATGCAAAATCTTTTAGGTAGAAAAGAAAGATCAGGCTTACCTGACTGAGAGTCAGGGTAAACCACATGCACTGCCCTATTGTGTAGAGGGCAGACAGGGAGACATATCTGTTGCCCACGCTTAATTTTATACTCTACTTTTTGTTTGCAAAATATGAGAAATGACTAAAGAGAAAACAAAATTTATGGACAATCTCATCAGCTTTTAAGATACAAATAAATTAGGAAGTGGAAGTCATTCTGCTCCTGAAATCCCAAGCCCTCATTAGTATAAAACAGTTGGGAGGCCTCTGGCTAATAGAGGAGAGCCACACAGCTTCTGTTGATGTAGGCAAGGGGACATTGATTATTTTACGGAATAGGAGGTCCCAAAGCAGCATGGTTCCAGAGTTGGTTAACTCAGTAACTCACATCAATGAGAACACAGGTTTCTTTTATCTTTCCTCTCTGACATTCTCAATGTGTGGACTTGGTCCCTGGGTTGGCTCTCTTCATGGTTCCAAAATGGCCTTAGTGATTCCAGGTGTCACATTCAGACAAGACAACCTCAGCAGAAGACATGACTCCATTTCTTAAGACAGAGAAACCTTTCCCAGAATCCCATCAGTAGATCCCCATCACCTTTCATTGGCCAAGACCAAGTCACATGTCCGTTCCTAACCAATCACTAAAAAGGAAATGGGACTACTAGGATTGATGTAGACTCATCAGGATTCTCCCCAGAGCTGGAAATACGATCTCTTTCCTTATGGGGTTAATATCTGGGTAAAGTTAGGGTTCTGTTAGGAAATAAGAATGAGGCAGTGGGCCCTGGGTAGGCAGTCAATAATAATTGCCAAACACACACACATTTATACACAAAACCACAGGTTATGCCTCTTATTAGTTTGTTCATTATTTCTCAAGACTTTTCACCATGCAAAAAATGTGAGTGTTGTTGCTTTCTTATTAAGAGGGGACTATTGTATTTTTCACTCAATGAGGTTTTTTTCGTGGTAGAACGTACAGGTTTTATTTATTTTTCCTCCATGGGAAAGTAGCTCTTTTGAAAGTATCTCTAATTGAAGAGATAACTTGTCTTTATTAACCATTGCCCTATTGATGGATATTCATGTCATTTCTAGCTTTGTGATGCTATAAATATAACTTTAATTAAACACCCTTGCATGTGCATTTTGACCATTGCATCTCATTATTTCTATAGGACAGCTACCTAAGATACTTTTTCAAAAATTTTTAATCATTTGTACCAATTTACACTTGCATCAATACTCTTCTAGAGTATCTTTGCTGACAATTAAAATTATCATTTTAATTTTTATCAATAGATTAGATTTTTAAAACTGGTTTTTGAAACATATTTCTTGAGTAAAGTATATGGCTTTTCACTGTTTATTGGGCATTTGTATTTCATCTGTGAATTTCCCTTTCACTCCTTGCCCTCTTTTTTCCATTGGACCATTTCTTCTGGCCCCAGGTTCACTGTTGGGCTCAGATCTGGTTCCATTGCTGCTGTGCCACCAGCACAGCTCACTGTGACTGGAGTTTCCCCAGGCAAGCTCCACTCCCAATGAACACTGTAATTCCTTTTACCCCAAAGAAAAGGCATTTTTACCTTGAGCAGAAGCCTTAGGTTTAAAGTATGAACAAACCAGAGCCAGCTTTATTCCGCCAGCTTCATGCTTCCTCCCATGCTGTTCTGAGGAACTGGTTATGCCACTTTTTGGACACAGCTTCTTGAACAGAATCTAATAAAGATCCTCTATTGGCAATAGAGAACAAATCTTCACAGCGAACCCCAGAACTGTGGTAACAGTGGACACCTCCATGAGGAAGCAACAGGGAGTGGGGACACCTCCCACCACTCCTCCCTGTAAGAGATTGTCCCTTCCTTGAAAAGTCAGACAGTCTTGATCGTGGTGGGGCAGCCAGCAGGTTTCCTTGTACCAGCCTTTGTGGTGCTTGATGCCTCTGTCAGCATCAGATCTGAAGGAAACCCTGAGACTGAAGATGGAGCTCATGCCTCCCGACTTTACCCTATCCTACCTGCCTTTGCCTCTTTCCATCATCACCGAACCCTGGATGGCTTAGAGAAGGGACTCTGGAGTCACATGCCAGTCAGCTATGTGACTTAGGGCAAACTAACTCTCTTTCCTCAGTTTCCTTATCTGAAAAATAAGACAATAATAACAACACCTACCTCATAGATTTGTGAGTTATTAGAGGTAAAGTACTCGGGACAAAGTCTCACATGGGGTAAGCCCACTGTACGTGTTTGATATTGTAATTTGTTATTGTTATTCATCAACACACCTTGTTGAGCACTCTTGAGTACAGGCACTGGGAAGATCAAGATGAATTAGTGACTATCCTCACCCTTAAGAATGGCACAGCCTAGGAGAGAAGGCGGGGAGGTGAAGACGTGAGGAGGGTGAAGGGCGGCAAGTGTTGTGAAAGCTTCCTGCAGAGTACCCTGGGGACAAGACGGGGTGGCAGTTTACGTACCTCCCTTCACTGTTTCAACTTGCTAGCCCAGAGTCAGTGTTCTACTAAACTGAAAATTCATTAGGAGCTGAGTCCAAAGAAGAACTTCCTCCATAGCAGAGTTTGAGCTCACTTAAGGTGGCCCAGATGAGCAAGGGGAATCAGAGTGAGGAACAACCATGTGGCATGAAACAACCTAGAACATTCTGAGGACGACAAGTTCAGTGAGGCCTACCGACAGGGAGGGGCCCCAGAGGAGGCTGAATGGGGTGATGGGAGGGGTGAATAACAAGACTGGAAGTATGAAAACCAGTTAGAGAACTTGGTGGTGATCGGGGAGAGCTACTGAGAACCAGACCGAAGCAGAGCCAGCGAAGAGGGCTAGGGGAGCTGGACAGGTACATCGTTACGGAAGTAACCCTGACAGTTAGTCAGGCACAAGCTGACCCAGGCCTGCCTTCAGATCCCAGAGTCCCAGGAGACATGCAGATCAAACTCACTGGGGCCGTCATCTATATGGAAGAAAAGGTTTTGCTCAAGAAAAGCAACACTCCGCATCCTACTGGTAAGTTTGCAGGACACTTAGTTCTTTTATCAAATGTTTTCTTCAAGGAAAAGAAGTCATTTTATTTTGTGTGTGAAAACGGGATGAGTGTTCACAGTCAGGACTACAGAGATGCTCTCACAGTCAGACCCCACTCTTTCTCTGCTGGAGGTGTGAAAAAAAAAAAAAAACGTGTGGCTACAGGCAAAGCAATGTAGCCCATGAAGTCAGACGTGACTGTGTGATCTCAGAACCCGTGCTTCTCTAAACTTCCCCTCTGTGTGAGAATCATCTCAGGATTTCAAAACAAACCCATGCTTCCCCAGCATTGCTTCTGGCACACTGCAGGAGGTAAAGGAGACATACTCAGTGGCGTGTGTGAGGATTCCCACCTGTGAGTCCTCCACCCCATCCAAGAGCAGTGACACCAGGAAGCACGGAGCAGAAGGCCTGCACGGGAGCTCACTTCAGCTCCACCACAATTGGAAGCATCGCCTTCAAAGAGACTGCAAACATCTCTTTCTGTTTCAAATGTCAAAATTCCCTTCCTCGAAAAATGAAAAACAAGTCCAAATGTATCTCAGTGTATCATCTATCTTTATAAGTGAACAAAGAAGGGAGAGTATTGGATATTAGTACGTGTATTTTTTCCTTTTTCATTTGGTTATGAATTTTTAGTTCATAAAGCATTTCACCATTATAACAATTTTAAACAAACCATTAAATTGTCCTGGGTGCTGCCATCATTGGGATATTTTTAAGGAAAATATATTATTGACAGCACTTTTATCATATATTCCATCCATTCAATTGCCTTCCTAACTGAAATGTCTTTCAACGACTGTGTGCTGTCAAGGTTGCCTGTCTCCTATCCTGTTCCTATATGTTTGATGGAAAATACACTGGCATTTGTCAAAAGAAACAGTAACGAGGCTGTCCAGCAGCCAGGTTTAGCCTGCCTTATGCAACACATTTGCTCCTAAAATGTTGGGGCAAAATTTTTGGTAAGTTGTTTCATATTCAATGTCCTTTAGGAAATAAAAATCAGTACTAATCTCTTTTTTATATATACATTGAGATTCTGCATGCCTAGTTTCTTTAAATTGAAGTATACCTGTAAGAACCATTTTTAAAATTAGGTAAACATTTATGAGTTTATTCCACATATATTTATTGAGTACCAACTGTGTGCCAGACAGGGCCCTGAGAAGCTGAGAGCTACAGTACACAAGCCAAACTCCCCGCCTTCGTGGTGATTGTGGTACAGTCGGACAGTCAGACTAAACAAGTAAATAACTGCACAATATGCTTTTAGACAGCAAAAGAATGCTATCAAGAAAAATAATGCATGAAAAAGTGATAGAAAATTGTCAGGGGAGGTATTTTAGACCGTGTGTTCATTTCCTATTGTTGCATAACCAGTGACCACAGACTTAGTGGCTGACAAGAAGGTACATTTGTCATCTCACTCTATGAATCAGCAATCAAGGCCTGGGTTACCTGGGTTCCCTGGTTAGGTCTTCCAAGGCTATAATCACAGGATCAGTCGGAGCTGGGGTCTCATCCAAGGCTTGGGGTCTTCTTCCAAACTCGTGGGCTTGCTGGCAGAATTTATTTCTTCGCAGCTGAAGGACTCATGGAGGCTGTGCTGCCAAGAGCAGGAGGTGTATATCTATTACTGCTTCTTTCTCATCTAAGGGCTCACCTGATTGGGTCAGGCCCACTCAGGTTAATCTTTCTTTTCAGTAACTCAAAGTCAAGTAAATAGTAACCTCATGACAGGGGTTATATCCCCTTGAATCATAGTTTCCACCTGCATCAGGACATTACACCAGGGGGCAGGGATCACAAAGGCCATTTTAGAATATTGCCTACCACAGGCAGGGTGTTCAGGGACAGCTTTTTTTATGGAGATGAGATATGAATCAAGATCTAGAAAAAGACAGAGACTGAGCTACCTAAAACATTGGCACAAAAGCATACTGACTTGTGCAAAGGCCCTGTGGCAGAAATTGGTACATTCAAGAAATCCAAGGAGGCCGGAATTGGAGGCTAGTGAATGCTGGGAGACAGCATGGAGTGAGAGCAGAGAGGAAGGCAGGCCCAGAACCTTACAGGTGATGCCTATGGAAGGCTCTTGCTGGGGAGTGGCAGGATCTGGTTTATATTTAAAAACACTCTCTGACTTCTTTGTGAAGAAAGAATTGTAGGGGAAATGTAGAATGGAAGCAAAGAGACTATTAACAAGGCTCTTGCTCAAGTCCAGGAATAAAATAAAGGTAGTTTGAACTACATAGCAGCTATTGAGTTGGATAAAACAAATTCAAGGCAGATTTTGGAGGTAGGGTCAATTAGACATACTTAAAATGTAATGATTTAGGAGCATAGGCCCTGTGTACAAACTTCCTAAGTTCAAATCTTTCATCTACCACATGCTAGCCATATGAGCTTGAGCAAGTTATTAAACTTCTCTGAACCTTAATGTCCTCATCTGAAAAATGGGGCTTAGTACCTATCTCGCAGGGTTTTGTGAGCATTAAATGAGATAATAAAGGCAAAGCACTTAACACAGTACTTGGGCACATAGTAACAGATATATAAATACAATTTATGCAAATGATATTTATGTATACATAAATGGCTATTGTTATTATATCTATTGATGATGGATTGAACACGTGATATGAGAAAAAAGAGAAATTAAGGATGTTCTCAAGGGCTTTGGCCTGTGTAACTGGGAGCACAGTGGAATGAGGAAGACGGAAGGATGCTTTAGTATCAGCTTTTCTAATAGTCCAAAGATCAGAATAGACAATGCATGCATGGGATGGTAGCTTTACAGATTAGGATCTGAAACCCAGCTTTGCCACAAACTCACTATGAGATCTTGACTAACTAGATATCTAGGAATGTGTTTCCTAATCTGAAAAAAGCAAATGGATTTGCAGGACAGAATAAGGTAAAGCCCATGGGAGCCCCCAGCACACAGTAGGGCCTCAGAAAATGTGTATGTTATGGTCTGAATGTTTGTGTCCCCCAAAATTCATATGATAAAATTCTAACCCCCAATGTGATGGTGTTAAGAGGTGGCACCTTTGGGAGATACTTAGGTCACGAAGGTCGAGCCCCCATGAACGGGATTAGTGCCCTTACAAGGACAGACATGAGAGCTCTCTCACTCTTCTTCCACCATATGAGGATCAAATGAGAAGTCAACAGTCTGCAACCCAAAAGAGGCTCTCACCAGAACCCAATCACACTGGCACCCTCATCTCAAACTTATCGACCCAGAACTTCGAGAAATAAAATTCTGTTGCTTATAAGCTATCCAGTCTGTTGCACTTTATTATAGCAGTCTAAAGGGACTGAGGCAGTGAGCCTCTCATGCCCCTAAAGAGAATATGGATAGGATAGAAGGAGCATTTCAATTCTTGTTTTAGACTCTGATATACAAGCTGTAGCCTATATACACACTTAGCCAGGGGGTCATGCTGTAATGTGGCAGTGCTTTTGGCACTCACTTAAAACAGCCTGAGAAAGTTTTGGGGGCTGTCACCAGAAAGCCACCGAGTAGAAAAGACTTTGGCTTACACTGTCCATTTGACTATCTGGGATTCTCGCTATGATCTGACAGAAAACAGAAGTAAATGTTTCTCTCACCCCGAATGATGTGGTGAAGCGTTCTACCCCTAATCACCCCAGGACTCTCCCAGAAATGCTGAGATCCTTCCAAATTCACACACTCACACACTGGGACAGAGGAAAGAGCAAGCAGACCCAAAGAATGAAGAAGGAATGAATTTTCTCATTGCTAACCTAGTCCAGTCACTCCTAATTCTTAAGGTAAAATGTTAATTTCCCTTTAATAGTTTGAGGATCAAGTAGTTCTCACAGAACCTAAGAACTGGAAGGAACCTTGGATTGAACTGCCTAGTTGGCCATTGTTTCTCCTTTAAGATCTCAGATGCGAGTTTGAGGGGATCATGGCTGACGGGAGGCAAGACTAGATTGCAGCTCCAGAAAGAGCAGCATGCGGAGGCTCACATTGCGAATTTTAGCTCCAGGTAAACTGGAAGAACAAACCAGCAATTCCAAGAGGTCCCACAGACCCTCTGAAGGAAGCAGACTGCTCCTGAAGGACCTGGGAGACACCCCAAATACTGTGAGTGCCCCAGCTGCAGAAGTGGGAAAGGGAGACCCTCCTTTCCCAAACATACCCTCCTACCAGAGAAGCTGAAGGTATGTTTGCAAGAGAAATTTCCAACTTTACCTGGAGCTGAGTCAAGTTAGAGAGCCAAGTGAAATACTGGGGTAGAGGAAGCAGCAGAAAGGCCCTGGGAGCTCCTGGGACCCCCAGCAGCCCATTCCTGCCTGGCATCACAGGGATCCATCGGGAGGGTGACCAGAGGAGCTAGAGGGTGAAACTCCACAGGGAGAGCAACTCTATAGCCGAACTTTGCAACAATTTGAATGGGGCAAGAAGCCTCCTGGCCAGAACCTGGGGGAAGAACTAAAGCCCCTTTATTTCACAACTGGAAGGCAGATCGCCTTGGACAAGTTTTTAAGCCCCTCTTGCCATCTGCCTGGAAACAGACTCAGGGCTGTCGGCAGGGCACAGAGGGAATGAGACCAACCCTTTGGTTTGTGTGGGAGCTGGGTGAGGCCTGTGATGGCTGGCTTTCCCCGACTTCCCTGATAACTTGCATGACTCAGGAGAGGCAGCCAAAATCCTAGGTACGCAACTCCAGTGACCTGGGAGTCTCAAACCCATCCCCAACAGCAACTGCAGCAAGACTCGCCCAAGGAGAGTCTGAACTTACACACACTGAGCCCTGCCCCCATTTGATGATCCTTCCCTACCCACCCTGGTAGCAGAAGACAAAGGACACATAATCTTGGGAGTTCTAGGGCCCTGCCTGAGAGTGGTCCCTCTTTACACTGCTACAGCTGATGCTTTCTGGATAGCACCACCTCCTGGCAGGAGGCCAATCAGTGCAAAAATAAAGCATTAAACCACCAAAGCTAAGAACCCTCACAAAGTCCATTGCACCCTCCACCACCTCCACCAGAACAGTTGCTGGTATCTATGGCTGAGAGACCCATAAATGGTTCACATCACAGGACTCTGTGCAGACAGCCCCCAGTACCAGCCCAGAGCCAGTAGATTTTTTGGGTGGCTAGACCCAGAAGAGAGACAACAATCACTGCAATTTGGATCACAGGAAGAGCCTTCAGCCCTAGACATTTCCTCTGACAGAGACTAGCCAAATGAGAAGGAACCAGAAAACCAATCCTAGTAATATGACAGAACAAGACTTTTCAACACCCCCAAAAAATCACACTAGTTCACTAGCAATGAATTCAAACTGAAAAAAAAAAAAAAAAAACTCCTAGTTTACCTGGAGGTTAGTTATTAAGCTAATCAGGGAGAGACCAGAGAAAGGTGAAGCCCAATGCAAGGAAATCAAAAAAATGATACAAGGAGTGAAGGGAGAAATATTAAATGAAAAAGATAGCTTAAAGAAAAAACAACCAAAAATTCAGGAAACTTTGGACACACTTTTAGAAATGTGAAATGCTCTGGAAAGTCTCAGCAATAGAATTAAACAAGTAGAAGAAAGAAATTCAGAGCTCAAAGACAAGATCTTTAACCCAATTCAAAAACATACAAACACAAGAAGCACAAAGACCACCTGGGAAATTCATTGCAAAAATATCTTCACTCAGGCAGGTTGTCATTAGGTTACCCAAAGTTAAGACAAAGGAAAGAATCTTAAGCACTGTGAGACAGAAGCACCAGGTAACATGTAAAGGAAAACCTATCAGATTAACAGCATATTTCTCAGCAGAAACTCTACAAGCTAGAAGGGATTGGGGCCCTATTTTCAGCCTCCTCAAACAAAACAATTATCAGCCAAGAATTTTGTATCCAGCAAAACTAAGCATCATATATAAAGGAAAGATATAGTCGTTTTCAGACAAACAAATGCAGAAAGAATTCACCATTACCAAGCCACCACCATAAGAACTGCTAAAAGGAGCTCTAAATCGTGAAAGAAGTCCTGGAAACACATCAAAACAAAACGCCTTTAAAGCATAAATCACATTGGCCCCAGAAAACAAAAATACAAGCTAAAAAGCAAAAGCAAAAAAACAAACAAAAAAATACCAAAGTACACAGGCAACAAAGAGCATGATGAATGCAATGGTACCTCACATTTCAATTCTAACATTGAATGTAAATGGCCTAAATGCTCCACTTAAAAGATACAGTACTGCAGAATGGATAAGAACTCACCGACCATCTGCTGCCTTCAGGAGACTCACCTAACACATAAGGGCTCACATAAACTTAAAGTAAAGGGGTGGAAAAAGGCATTTCATGCAAATGGACACCATAAGCAAGCGGGGGTAGCTATTCTTATATCAGATAAAACAAACTTTAAAGCAACAATTGATTAAAAGAGACAAAGAGTGACAGTATATAATGGTAAAAGACCTTGTCTAACAGGAAAATACCACAATCCTAAACATATATGCACCTAACACTGCAGCTCCCAACTTTATATATAAAACAACTACCAGTAAACCTAAGAAATGAGATAGACAGCACACAATAATAGTGGGGGACTTCAATACTCCACTGACAACATTAGACAGGTCATCAAGACAGAAAGTCAACAAAGAAACAATGGGTATAGTTTTATACCTTGGAACAAATTGACTTAACAGATGTATACAGAACATTTCATCCAACAACTGCAGAATACACATTCTATTCAATAGCACATGGAAGTTTCTCCAAGATAGACCATATGATAGGCCATAAAATGAGCCTCAATAAATTTAAGAAAATTGAAATTATATCAAGCACTCTCTCAGACCACAGTGGACTAAAACTGGAAATCAACTTCAAAGCCATGCAAATATGTGGAAATTAAATAATCTTCTCCTGAAAGAGCATTGGGTTACAAAATCAAGACGGAAATTAAAAATTCTTTGAACTAAATGACAATAATGACACAACCTATCAAAACCTCTGGGATACAGCAAAGGCAGTGATAAAAGGAAAGTTCATAGCCCTAAATGCCTACATCCAAAAGTCTGAAAGAAAAGAGCGCAGACAGATAAACTAAGGTCACACCTTAAGTAACTAAAGAAACAAGGACAAATCAAACCCAAACCTAGCAGAAGACAGGAAATCACCAAAATCAGAGCAGAACTAAACAAAACTGAAACAAAAAAAATACAAAAGATAAATGAAACAAAAAGCTAGTTCGTTGAAAAGATAAATAAAATTGACAGGCCATTATTAGCAAGATTAAGAAGAGAGAAAATACTAATAACCTCACTAAGAAATGAAACAATAGATATTACAACTGACACCACTGAAATACAAAAGATCATTCAAGGCTACTATGAACACCTTTACACACATGAACTAGAAAACCTAGAAGAGATGGATAAAGTCCTAGAAAAAATATAACCCTCTTAGCTTAAATCAGGAAGAATTAGATATCCTGAACAAACCAATAACAAACAGCAAGATTGAAATGGTAATTCAAAAATTACCAAGAACAACAAGCAAAAAATCCAGGACCAGACAGATTCACAGCAGAATTCGACCAGACTTTCAAAGAAGAATTGGCACCCATTCTTTGACACTATTCCACAAGATACGGAAAGAAGGAACTCTACTCATTCTATGAAGCCAATATCACCCTAATACCAAAACCACATAAACAGAATTAAAAACAAAAATCACCTGATCATCTCAATAGATGCAGAAAAAGAATTCAACAAAATCCAGCATCCCTTTTTGATTAAAACTCTCAGCAAAACCAGCATACAGGGGACATACTTTAATGTAATAAAAGCCATCTATGACAAACCCACAGCCAACATAATACTGAACGGGGAAAAGTTGAAATCATTCCTTATGAGAACTGGAACAGGACAAGGATACCCACTCTCACCACTCATCTTTAACATAGTACTGGAGGTCCTCGCCAGAGCAATCAGACAACAGAAAGAAATAAAGGGCATCCAAATCAGTAAAGAGGAAGTCAAAATGTCACTGTTTGCTGATGACATGATTATTTATCTGGAAATCCCTAAGGACTCTTCCAGAAAGCTCCAAGAACTGGTAAAAGAATTCAGTTCTTTTATTAATTAAGGTGTTCGGATATCAGATTAATGTACACAAACAAGTAGCTCTTCCATACACCAATAGCGACCAAGCAGACAATCAAATCAAGAACTCAATCCCATTTACAATAGCTGCAAAAAATAAAAAATAAAATAAAATACTTAGGAATATACCTGACAGAAGTTGAAAGACATCTACAAGGAAAACTACAAAACACTCCTGAAATAAATCATAGATGTCACAAACAAAAGGAAAGACATCCCGTGCTCATGAATAGGTAGAACCAACATTGTGAAAATGACCATATTGCCAAAGCAATCTGAAAATTCAATGCAATTCCCATCAAAATACCACCATCATTCTTCACAGAATTAGGAAAACAATTCTAAAATTCATATAAAACCAAAAAACAGCCCATATACCAAAGCAAGACTAAGCAAAAAGAACAAATCTGGAGGCATCATACTACCTGATTTCTATACTATAACCCCATACCCACCAAAATAGCATGATACTGGTATAAAAACAGGCATATAAACCAATGGAACAGAATAGAAAACCCAGAAATAAACCCAAATACTTACTTTTTTTTTTTTTTTTTTTTTTTTTTCAGATGGACTTTTGCTCTTGTTACCCAGGCTGGAGTGCAATGGCGCGATCTTGGCTCACCGCAACCTCCGCCTCCTGGGTTCAGGCAATTCTCCTGCCTCAGCCTCCTGAGTAGCTGGGATTACAGGCATGCACCACTATGCCCAGCTAATTTTTTTTGTATTTTTAGTAGAGACGGGGTTTCATCATGTTGACCTGGATGGTCTTGATCTCTTGACCTTGTGATCCACCTGCCTCGGCCTCCCAAAGTGCTGGGATTACAGGCTTGAGCCACCGCACCCGGCCATAAACCCAAATACTTATATAGCCAACTGATCTTCAACAAAGCGAACAAAAACATAAAGTGGGAAAGAACATCTTACTCAACAAATGGTGCTGGGATAATTGGAAAGCCACATGTAGGGGAATGAAACTGGATCCTCATCTCTCTCACCTTATAAAAAAATCAACTCAGGATGGTTAAAGACTTAAATCTAAGACCTGAAGTGATAAAAATTCTAGAAGATAACATAGGAAAAACTCTTCTAGACATTGGCTTAGGCAAGGATTTCATACCCGAGAACCCAAAAGCAAATGCAATAAAAACAAAAATAAATAGCTGGGACCTAATTAAACTAAAGAGCTTTTGCATGGCAAAAGGAACAGTCATCAGAGTAAACAGACAACCCACAGAGTGGGAGAAAATCTCTGCAATCTATACATCTGACAGAGGGCTAATATCCAGAATTTACAATGAACTCACTCATATCAATATGAAAAACAAAATCCCATCAGAAAGTGAGCTAAGGATGTGAATAGACAATTCTCAAAAGAATATATACCAATGGCCAATAAACATATGAAAAAATGCTCAACATCACTAATAATCAAGAAAATGCAAATCAAAACCACGATGTGATACCACCTTACTTCTCCAAGAATGGCCATAATCAAAAAATCAAAATCAAAGAACTAGATTAGAACTACCATTTGATCAAGCAATCCCACTACTGGGCATCTACCCAGAGGAAAAGAAGTCATTATTTGAAAAAGACACTTGCACATGCATGTTTATAGCAGCACAATTCACAATTGCAAAATTGTAGAACCCACCCAAATGCCCATCGGTCAACAAGTGGATAAAGAAACTGTGGTGTATATATACCATATCATTTGCAGTGACCTAGATGAGATTGGAGACTAATATCTAAGTGAAGTAACTCAGGAGTGGAAAATCAAACATTGTATATGTGGGAGATAAGCTATGAGAACACAAAGGCATAAGAATGATACGATGGACTTTGGGACCTGTGGGGAAGAGTGGGAGGGGAGCAAGGGATAAGAGACTATAAATATGATGCAGTGTATATTCCTTGGGTGATGGGTGCACCAAAATCTCACAAATCACCACTAAAGAACTTACTCATGTAACCAAATACCATCTGTACCCCAATAGCTTATGAAAACATTAAATTAAAATAAATAAACAAATGTTTTTAAAACCTCAGATTCCTAAGATCTGCTCTCCGTGGAAACCTACCCTAACTCCCCTAGACTAGTTCAGAACTCTTGCATAATCTCAGGGTTCCCTGTAATGTGTCTTCATGGTCCTTCTCACAGTTCGTAATTATTGCTTAGTCTGTGTCCCCTCCTAAGCTATAAGCTTTGTGTAGATGAGACAATATCGGGTTTTCTCACCACCTTATCACTAGAGACTTACTACCTTGGTCTATTTGTGCTGCTACAACAAAATATCTTAGACTGGGCAATTTACAAACAACAGAAATTTGTTGTTCACAGTTCCAGAAGCTGGGAGGTCCAAGACCAAAGTGGCAGCAGATTCAGTGTCTGATAAGAGCCTGTTTCTCATAAATGACACCTTCTATATGTCTACACATGACAGAAGGAAGAGGCAGCCCCAACTATTTCCCAGGTCCTGGGCAAGGTGATGGAATATGGTGGTTTGCAAGATATGATCCTTGTCATTTAGGGTTTTACAAGCAATATGATTGTTAACACTCGCACCAATGGTGAACTGAGGTCGGATACTGGTGGAAGGAAATGTGCTGGCATTTCCATATCTCAGACTTTGAAGAGGTTTTGAGGAAATATAAGGATTTCAGAATTGGATGGCTGTTGCTAGAAGTTATCGACACCTTGTTTTCCAACAAGAGTGCCATTAAACTTGAAGCTACAAGAACTTCCTAGTCACTTCAAGCTTCTGGAGACAAGAGGTCTATAGGCAAGAAGGGAAGTAACCCATCCTAACAGGGGTAAATGGCCCTAATCTGGCCCCTATGAGGCAGGGCTGTTGTCACATAATGTCTTTGAACTTGGGTTTTGTGAGTGAAGTCTGCTAGGACCATGGAGCACACATGTGGGCAAGGGAGACAGGCACAGTATGAGTACCTGCTGTCCCTTGCCATCCCCTTCACATAGAGCATTTGCCCCATGGCAGAGAATTTTAGCAAACTCATGGGCAACACTCAAAGTGAGTACTAGGTAGGTGTGTTATGTCTACAACTTAAGTGATAGACCAGGGGTGGTGAGAAAGGGGCTGTGCTGAGAGCCCTGAGAGGCTTTGTCCTCATTTGAACTAGAATCTGCTTCAAACACAAAAAGGGCAATGGCATTCTAAGAAATACAAACAAGCTTTCTTGCTGTTGGATTACTTCCCTTTATTAGTCAATCACTCATTTTCACACTGAATAAACTTGCTTCCACTCTACTCTATGAATTCACCTTGAATTCTTTCTTGTGCAAGATCCAAGAGCCCTCTCTTGGGGTCTGGATTGGGACCCCTTTCAGGTAACAAGAAGACATCAGAAACTCAATAATATCATCTCATCACTGAGTCAAAATCCTCTGCCCCAAAACTCAAGTGAATCCATGATGAACCCCTGGCCAAACTCACCAGTTGAAAAGTTCATGTGAACTTTGGGGTTTTGTGCAAAACGTGTAATCAGGCCAGGTTTCAGGTTCCATAACAAAAGTTCTTCCCAGACTGGTGACCGCAAGCCAGTCTGACATTTGTAAGTGCATTTCCATGGAAAAAGAAGGCACTGCTTAATTGCATTAGGAGAATAGTACCATATTCCGTGGGAGAACATTGACATGCTTTGACAAGCATGAGGAAAACGTACTCCTCTCCATGCTGTGTCCATTTTCTTTGGGGTCATGGCCATTACCGTGGAGATGGCATGCAAAGAAGAACTAGAGTTTCTTTCCTGAATGAAAACCAAATTGGCAGTTCTTTCTTAGTAATGATCACAGCAACCGCCCAGCATGCCGCTACCAAACCATCCTATTTTCTTCCAGCCACAAGGACTGTAATTCTCTTCTGCACAATGCCATTCGGGCTTTAGCACTCCCACAAATGAAAAGGGTGTTAAATGAGACAGTCTCTGGTTGCAGAGAAAGAGCAAATAGGTAGAAATAACACATATTGCTGATTCAGTGTTGTTTGTTAGCCAGAAAAATAGAGAAAGGATGTGGAATGAAATCCTTCAAAGACAGTCTTTCAAAGAACAAACGACTCTGGGGAAAGTGTTTTAGGAAGGAAGTCGAAAATTATAGATGTTTCCAACAGGAAAATTGTATAAATGGACATTTCCTAGAAGGGGAGTGTTTAACCGTGCTTCATGAAAGCTAAGAACCATATTTCTGTAACAAGGATAATATTTTGCAAATATTACACTTCTAACTTTTCAGTTTCCTCTTAAATCACCTTCCCCTGCCGTCTTCCACCTCCAAGGCTGAGGCACGAGGCTTATGGCCCCAGGGATACTGCCTAGAACAAAGAGGCCATTGATCAGTTTGAATCTCAAAGCTGACTTTCTTGACCTCTTAAGCAAGAAAATAGTCTTCAAAGCCAGGCATTGTTGAGAAGGAAAGGGATTTTCTAAATTCCTTTAGCTCCCATTAGTATATCAAGAGCCATACCTGGTGGAATAGATCATAGAGATTTACTATATGCCATTAGGATAGGATGTGGAGGAACAGAAAGCTGGCTTCTTTCAGCCTGAGGGATTGGATGAAGAAGGCAGAGGGCAGGGGAGTCAAGGGAAGCCAGTTGGGTCCCCAGTTCTTCTCTCCAGTCTTGCGTCCTGGAAAGGCGGGCATGTTAAATAGACTGAGGGGAAGGCTGCCAATGTCAGCCGACTAGTAAAGCACTTCTTGTCATGCATATCTAGGGATTCTAGTAGAAGGCTACGAGCCTTAAGGAGAAGTCCTGTGAGTGGTCACTGCTGGCATGGTACAAGGCAATGGGGCAACAGTGGAGGCAGAAGGAACCAGCATGTGAGCCCAGCCCAGAACAATGGTCCTAGGTCCCTACTGCCCTAGGGATGGCACATTGGGGATCTAGAGTACAGAGTACAGAGACATGGAGGTGCTCAAAAGACTAATGAGATGGTTGAAACCCACAGTCCAAATGAAGAGGCCAGAATCAGCCTTCAGATCAGAAAACATGGTCAGGTAGACAGTGATTACCAGTACAGGAAGCAGGCTAGACTAGCCACTTTGCAGCAAAGACTGGCAAGAATCTGGGGGATCTCACATGATCCCCTTTCTCCTCTCTACCAAATAATAGGGGAGCCTCCTTAACCACCCCAAAATCACCTTGGGAGGGAGAATGAGCTTTATCTAAAGAGGAGATTTCTAAAAGGGAACATTTAAACCAGCCTTGGGAAAGGATTGAACATCTAATAAATAAACTATTTAAATTAAAATAAGAACATTTAACTTGGAGGAGACTGTTATAGTGTTAATTGGCAAGTAGGGGAGTGTCCAAGGAAGATCAGCTCAGCTACGGGAAACACAGAAGCTATACAATATTGTACATCTGAGTGAGTGTGGGTGAATTTGCCACTCGGCTACATCTTTATTCCTCACTGCTCCTTACCATTCTATTGCATGTGCACATGTCGACTTTCTTTAAGTCAAAGCAAATTTGGTGTTTGGAAGTGTCCTCCGGGAAGCCTAGGGGCACAAGAAACTTGCTTTAAAGTCCCAAAAAGGCAATAGCAATTTGAAGTTTGCAAGATATCCTCTTGAGAAGTCCTCAATGCTCACATCATTAGAATGAAAATCAAAGCTGCTGGGAAGACTTGCTGAGCCCCAGTGTGCTCCACGTGAAAGTGGAAGTCAGCGTCCTTCTGGGGGGTGGACAGTGTTGCCAGCTGTTGGGAGGAAATGGAAGATGTGGACTGAAGATCACAAAAGCCTCTCTCCTTTATAGTCTCCATTGAACCCATGATGTGGTGAAGCAAACTAGGCAGACTCAGGTTTGCACAAGAACAAAGAATAAGCTTAGTGGGGAGAGGTAGCTAGCAACAGCTGCTGAGTGTGGCTCCATTTACATCCACATCTATCTATTCTACCACCTCTACCCCCAAGTTGTGCAGGGCACTGCTTAGCAGACACATATGTATGTGGCCCAGGCATCACCCAAGGACCCTTGCAAGGACACCGGAAAGCTAAACTTCAAGAGTAAAGCTATAACCTGGGCAACAGAGTGAGAGTCTGTCAAAAAAAAAAGGGGCGGGGCAAAGCTGAATCGGGGGTGACAAGAGTCAGAAAATCAGTTGTATGACTCAAGTCAGCTCCAGCATGACAAACTGTTGCTGAAAGCCTACTCTATTGTCACCGATGGTTTTTATGGAGCTACCCATGCTTAGAAGCCGCTCTACCCTGGCTCTGCCAACCCTCATTGATTTTCAGAAGAGTTTCTGAAAATCATGCCAAGTACAGGAGAAGCTCAACTTCTTACAAAAAACATGGAGCACTGGAAAAGTTCATACTCAAAGTGATTGGCTGACTTGAGCACTGAGGATTCAAGTATGACCAGTCTGTTTTCCCGCTGAACATCAGGCATTTCATAGCACAGGAACATTCAGAATAATGGTTCTCTTCCTTTTCAGCAGTATGCCACCAGATTTATGTCTTAGTGTAAAATGTATTCCTGGTAAAACAGGGACACATTCTGTTCAGGAGATGTCCGTCAGGTGGAGGTAAGCTGAGGCAGCCCTGCACGAGGGTGGAGCGGGGTCTCCTGCGTGTGAGAATGTGTAAGAGGTGAGGTCTAAGAAGAAGCTGGTGCCCAGGGCACTGGGTATTCACTGGGACACGCAAGACCCCTCCTCAGGAGAGTAGAACAGTGTGCAACCCAGGCAGTCAACAAGTCTATTCCAAGGCAACTCAGCACTATCAGGCAGGCAAGTGAATAGTCAAATATCTGTGGATATAACTTAACTCCGTCACATGTGCCACCAAAAATTCAGATTCAAGGAGCACAGACAGCAAAAGAGAGAGAACCAGAGGTTCAGTAATATACATTCTTGAGGAAGAAAGTCATACCTCAAGAAAGTCATGCCACATACATCGTTGGCATAGGCTGACATACATTAATTCAACTCCCATCTTTGTGCTGGAAGGCATATCAGAAATCATCTAGTTCCATCCATTCATGCTTCTATATACACTGATTATATACATGGACTATGCCAAGATAAGATGTAATCCCTGGCTTCAATACACTCTCACTTAAGATGATATTGTATATTCTATGTCACAGAATTATAGATTCTCTCATTGAAAGTGGCTAAAATATTCACCACATCCAACTCCCCACATCTGATAAAAGAACTCCAACCAAAACATTGTGATCAATTAGTCCTTCAACACTTATAACTCAAGCACATCCAGTGGCCAGAAACGACCTACCTCCTAAGGCAGCCCACTCTACCTTTGAAATTGTGGCTATAAATTACTAAATTACTCTTGGAAATTTCTCATGCTGTATTTTCGGTTCATTATTTGTCATTAGGATCCCTGGACATTAGCTGTCTATTTTTAAACTCTTCTCTGCAAGATATTATATGTGCATAGGTAAATGCATATACTTAAACATAGAAGCAGCCACTCTAGTACTTCCCAAATTAATAGGATTAATCAGAAATGGATTGCACTGCTGAGTGTTCATACACACACACAAGCACACACCTGCACATACATTGTCACTCCAGTGCTTCAGTTGTCATCAGGAATGGTTTATTTATTCAACCATTCACTGCTCTTTTCTTTACAAATTATTAACAGACCTGAAAGGTTTTTTTTTGTTGATTTTCTTTTTAAAAAAAGCTCACCAATTTGCCTTGAGGCAGAAAAAAATGAGTACAATTTATCATTTTGCCAAAATAAGTAAACCTTGATGAGGTGAGCACCCATCAATTTCATAAATAAGTTCATAACGGGAATGTCAGCATCAGAACCGCCCATTTATTGTCTGGATATCACATAGGTAAACACAGCCAGTTCACAGACTCTCACCTCAGCATATGTCCAAATCATTTTTATGAGTTAGACTGTGAGACAAATGATTACAAGTCTCATTGTTATGTTTTAAATATTAAATACTTTTTTTCCTACCATATTTCCTTGTTGCACACACTCTAAGACACATCATGTTAATATCACCTTTTGGTGAGCACTGATACATCTAACGCACATGTCAACTGTAAAACATCTCAATTTCAGAAATGTTGAAGAGTAGGTGGGGAGCATCCATTACAGTTACGGAAATGCACTGTTGCTTCTTTTTTCGAAATGGGGTCTCACTCTGTGGCCCAGGCTGGAGTGCAGTGGTGCGATCTTGACTCACTGCAACCACCTCCTGGGTTCAAGTGATTCTCCTGCCTCGGCCTCCTGAGTATCTGGAAATACAGGTACCCGTCACCATACCCAGCTAATTTTTGTATTTTTAGTAGAGACAGGTTTTCACCATGTTTGCCAGGCTGGTTTCAAACTCCTCTTCGTCTTCCAAAGTGCTGGGATTACAGACAGGAGCAACCACGCCCAGCCCAGAAATGCATTGTTTACTTGCCTGAGCATCACAAAAATAACATGCAAGGGATTTTTTTCAACTGAACCACTGCAAAGAGCAACCAACTGCTCTTGGTTGGGTTTGTCGGGTGTGACAGTGTCCTATAACGTATCCCATCCCCTCCAGATGTGCTCTGGGATCCCCCTGTCTTCAGGAAGGCTGTGCTTTCACCTCTGTTAGCATCTTCTCCTGGGTGCATTTAATTCTTCAGCTTTGAAGTATGGTAGTGGTGCTGAGTGTTTTCTAGCCAGCTGAGAAACCAGGGCCAGCTTCAATCTGAAGGCTTCTAGTTTGGTTTTTTAAGCTCCAAGGCTGGTATATCCAAAAACCAGTTGCATCATGAGAAAGGCAGTCCTTGAATTACGGACATAAACAGTATTGGGGAAGATTGACCTTCACACAGACAAATAAATAAGTGATCACTGTGAGGCAAACAAGAGCATGTAGATGAATAAGTGATAATCTCAAGAAAACTTGTCTTCCCTCTAAACTAGCAACCCCAAAATGTAGGCGTTCTTCCTTTCCGTCACCAGAGAGCTGTGCGTATTTCCTCCATAGACCGTCATGTACCGCAGCTGTTGGTTCCTAACGAAACTGAGGCCACCTGCTGCTTTTGTGCACATTGGCATAGTTTTGGGGAGAGTGATGAGCGTACTTTTTCTCTTTATGGAAAAGCCGTCATGGGCTGAGCCTGGGGATGGAGAGAGGGCCTGGGGACTGGGGAAGGGTCCCTTTTCCCCAGAATAAGCTTTGCAAGATGTTAGTGTAAATCCTGGGAAGAAATTAAGAGCAGGTCAGAAGCTCTTTGGGTCACTATGTTTACCCATTCACTGGCCGTCCCTTCGCCAGCTTTGTTCAGCTAATTAATCCCCCCAGACACTTACATTCACCACATGCAAATTATCACAGAAGGGTGCTTTTTTTTCCCCCTGCTATTTTTTTCTAAACATTCACTTGAATTATACTCTTCTGACATCAGCTTCCAGCCCCACTGAGGGGTTTCCAACAGCCTAATAACAAACAGATTAGAGGCCAGAGGAGCGTGTACTCCTTGAGTCCCCCTCTGGGTCCAGCTGTGAGCTGTAAGACTGTGCCACAATTACCAGCAAAGGCAGCCCAGGCTGTGGCTCCAACTCTGATGTTCAAATGGAAACTCGGTGTGAAGGCCTCTGGGGGATTCGAGAACACTAACTTTGTTGCCCATCAGAAATGGATAATATTCCCTGTTCTGTTCCTGCTGGGATCAGTTCCAAGTTGGAAAGCGGCCTCCTCTCCTAATTCAAGCTGGGGCCAGAGTAGAGCAAGCCTTCTCAGATATTATAAGCCAGTGTGAGCTCAAAAAGGAATTCACCGCTCAAGGCCAAATAGCTTCAAAGCTAATAATCCTCCAGAGTCGGCGTGAGAGTGCTACAACTGTCAATGTCAACCCACACCATGAGAGGTGAGAGCGCAACTTCAATAATGACATCATGGAGGAGAGGGCAGAGGGCAGCTGCTGCGCAGGGAAGTGCCTGGGCCCTTCAGATCTTTGAAACCTGCAAGGATTTATCTGGACTAACATGTCTCCATGTAGTCATCGCAGTTTTAGGCTACTCTGATTAAGGATTTAGTGTATTCAAAGGGTTTCAGCGGTGCAAGATGACACGTCTTCGGGAGCTCTATTGGATTCCATTATTTTCTCCTCTCTTCTCCGAATGTATCCCTTCCCCAGCTGGGGCTCCCTCCTCCCTGTCACATCCCCTACCAGGCCTCCAGACAGGCCTCCTCACACAAGCTGCTGGCTCAGCTTGGGGTCCGTACCACCCCCCCCACCCCAGCGTCTCCCTCATCTTGTTCATGCCTGGGTTTGATTGTCAAACAGGCTCGGCCGCACTTATGCACTTGAGTGTCAGGATGCAGACCCCAGCAGACTTGAACAAATTCCTCCAGGACTCCCCTGGGCCCTGCATAACTTCTTTAGCCAGCTCAGTGGTGGAAGGAACGCAGGTTCCTGTTAGAAGACACCCAGAGATATATACGGTCACGGTCACAGTTCAAAAGAATAAACTTCACAGAATCCTAGGGGAGGGAAGAGAGGGAGAACGTACAGCTCAGGGCAGGAGTAGAAGGTCGGGGAGGAATTTTCCCTCCACCCGGAAAGCCCATGAGGACAAGGCGATTCAGCTTTGCAGTTGGTTGCAGTCCATGAATGATGCTAACAAGAGCTCGTCACACAGTGTGAGTCTATCTGCCAGGCACTGCGGTGACTGCAGGGAAGCCTGAGCTACAGAAGGCTCCTCTGGGAGGGAAAGCTGCCCTGAAGATGCTGGCAGTAGAGCAGAGGATGTGTGCTCCGCTGCGGCAGGCATGCCTTGTGCCCTCCCACGGAGGAAGGAGGGGTCATCCTGGCCCAAGGTTAGAAGCCCTGGAGTGCAGTGACAAGAACACGGCATCCTAATCAGACATCCCTGAATGTCAGTGCTGGTCTGACTAGCTGTGTGCTCTTGACAAGAGCTTTCGCCTCTCGGAACCACCATGTTTTTCTGACACACAGAGACAGTGCCTCACAGGGTCAGGGTTATGTGAAGACAGAATAAAACAATTCAGGTAAATGACAGCACAGTATCTGGCCGCGGTGTGTATTCAATAAATGAACGCTGTTATTATCATCACTATCGCTGTAATTCAAACAGCAGTTTTCTCCAACTCCTAAAGCCGTTAAAAATATTGGAACTTGAGAGACACATAAAAACACTTTAAAGGGAAGAAATATAAACTTCTATGGGTTCCGACATGCACAGCTCCCCATAATGGTTAATGTGAGCCGCGCTTCCAGATTAAACACTGCAAGTGTGGTCTACAGGCACGACTCTGGAATGCCGTTCATGGACTTCCACTCAGGAATAACACAAAAAGCCTGGAACATATTATTGAATTAATCAATATCTGTCCTGGTCCTAACCCTAGGGTTTTTTTCTCCTTTGTTTCAAACTTTGGTTTCATATCAAACTCATTAAAGTATAATTTACACACAATAAAGTGCACACATTTTAGGTATGCACTTTTGGTGAGTTTTGGCCAATATGTTCACCCATATGGCCACCATGATGATCAATCTAATGAACATTACCTGCACACCAAAAAACTCCCCTGTAGCCCTTCCCTATCAATGCTCACCCCACCCTCTGCCCTAGGTAACCATTATTCTGCTTTCTGTCACTATAGATTAGATTTGCCTGTTCTTCCTCTTCAAATAAATGGAATCAAACAGTGTGATTTCTTCTGTGTCTGGCTTCTTTTGCTCAGCATAATGTTATTAAGATTCATTACTGTTGCAAGCATCGGGCTTTATTCTTTTTCATTGTATGGATATACCACATGTTGTTTATCCATTCACCTATTGATGGACAAGCAGATTGTTCCCATTTGGGGATTATGATAAATAAAGCTTCTATAAACATGCATTTCATGTGTTTTTATTTCTGTTGGCTAAATATGTAGAAGTGCGATTTCTACAATTTTAAAAGAAACTGCCAAGTAATTCTCCGAGGTGGCTGTGCTGCATCTCACACACACACATATCCATCCCGCTGGGATATGACTCCACATCCTGGCCAAGAGAAGCAGGGTGCCAGTGGGGGCGGTTGTGGGAGAGGTCTGCCCTAGCTGGGGAGGAATATCTTATCACTGACATTGTTTAGAATTGCCGATGCATGGTGATAATAAAAAGCAGATTGGCTTTGTGATTTCACTATTGTTTGAAAATTCTCTACAGAAAATGCACCCCCTTATTCAGCCTGCTTGCCTTGCCCCACCCTGGACACACCATTTCTCGCCCGCAGTTGGTCGACAGCTTTAAACATTAGCTACCTTAGTGTCTGTCTGCACGGCGTTATGCTACTGTGGCTTGAATTTGCCTTTCCCTGGCAACTGATGAAGTTGGACTTACTGGCCACTCATATATCTTCTTCGGTGAGGTGTCCACTCAAATCTTTTGCCTATTTCTAATTGGGCTCTTTGTCTTCTTTTTGTGTTGTAAGAGTTATGCATGGTGTCCTGGATAGGAGTGCTTTATCAGGTGTGTGTCACAAGTATTATCTCTCTTCCCAGCATGTAGCTCTTGACACTTTCCCCTCTAGCATCCTGCTCATCCAACCTTAAGGATCTGAATAGACCCCGGAGTTTTGCCTCAACTATGCCGGTTCACTAAGTATGTTTGATTGCAGCTACATGTGCTGCAGGAGTTACAGGTCCCATGATGCCCCTCATTCAAGGAGGCACTGTTTTTTGTTCTTCCTACTGTGGTTCTTGCTGCTGCTGTTATTGCCCCAATTCTAGACTCCAGTTTGAAGCAAGAAGCGCTGTCTCCTGGTCCGCATGCTGCCAGGAATACTTCCCCAACTTCCAATCCTTCCCACCATAACCCCCTTCCACCTGAGCACCTCAGATGGGCTTTCCCAGGGTTTCACGGCTGAAAGTTCCACTCCGGCCCTTCGCCTTACATCATAGGAAAGGGCCCAGTGCTGGGCTTTATCCTTCTTGAGCACATTCCACCAGCTTTTCTTTCACAACTCCCACTCCGTGGATTTACTTGCCTACTTCTTCATATCTGTCCATGAACCTGAAACCTCAGTTGGGCCATTTGGAAGCCACCATACCCCTTCCCCATGGATCCATCAGGGGCTGGTGTTTCCAAAGATCTGAGGACTTCAGCACCTTCTAACACAAGGCTGTGAGAGGACGGGTGCTGGTTCAGCAATGGTCTACCAACTGGCAAGAGAAGGGAGGGTGGATGGCAGGCAGGAGAGACCAAGATCTGTACAAATTGGCCCATGTGCTACCATAGGAAATATTAGTCTCTAACTCCTAGGTAGATGGTAAGGATTAGAAGAGCTGTTATATAAAAGGCACTTACGCATAGCATCTGGCACGGAATAACTGCTCAATGACTGTTAGCTATTAGATCAGGGTCCCTTTTACCTGATGCAATATGGACTGCTGTTGGCCAGTTAATGGAAAAAGTTGTTCAAAAAGAGAAATCAGAGAAAATTATATGACACACCTTTGACATTTTAACTTAAAACCTAAATGTACATCCTTTCACAGTCCTTAGACGTAGACACAACACCTTTCCTTTGAGAATGGGTCCACGGATGGTCGTGTCCAGTTGTCTTTCCTGAGCAAACCATCCTTGCCATTTCCAGCTTCCATTTCCTTAAAGTGATACAAAAATGTACACTTGTCAAGTAATTGTAATGAAGAATCATTCTCGATGTGTTGATTTTTTCCCAATCTTTTTAAGGTTTGTTTTTAATTGACAAATAGTAATTGTGAAGTTATGGGGTGCAGTGTGATGCTTTGATCCTGAGGTGAAGGCACACCTCCTAAGACTCTGTGGCTCTTTGTTCCTATTGCAAAAACAAGCCTATTTAATAAGTGATTTAACGAAATGTTCTACAAACAGATGATATGATGAGAACAAAGAGGAAATGTGACTCTTGTGAAAACTAAGTTAAATAGTGTGAGAAGATGAAATGGCCATGAGTTGCTAGAAAGCATTGCTTTCTGTTATGTACACATCATGTATACATTTGACATTGCTGTCATGTATACATTATACACATTCTGTATGTACATATGTGTGTGTACACACACACATACACACATACACACACACACATATTTGAAACTTGCATGCTATTTGTTGTCGAACTATGCCCTGACCTGTGGGGTTACTTCTCACACCTCTGGAAAAATCAGCAGGATGACCCTTGAGAGTTAGAAGCCCTGAGTTCTAGTCCTCGTTCTGTCACTCACACACCTCATGACCTTGGCAGACCCCCGTCCCATTCCCTAGAAGGAAAGTTTTGCTTTGGTATGAGGGCAGACCCTCATCCTATTCCCTAGAAGGAAACTGATGCTTTGGTAAGCAGGAAATCTGCCCACATCGCCCTGGAGGACCTAATGAGACGGTGTGAGCAAAACCCTTTTCACTTTACAGCAGGATTCAATCTGAGCAGCTTCTCTTGTCATTTTACCAGTTCCCAAAACCCAGTTGCCAAAGGTTGGGCCATATCACATTTAGGGTCCTACAAATTCCAGGCCCCTGTCATTCGGCAGAAGAAAGGGCAAAGATGTGCTAAGGCTGTCAGTTCCCCTCAGCATCTGGCCTGAGCCTTCCCTCTGCCCTTTCACTGCTGCCAGAGTGCTGTTTATCAGGCAGAGCCCTCCAACCCTGGCTACAGGCACCTCCAGGGCAGCAGCTGCCAAACTGGACCACCCTCAACCAGGTTAGCAGATCTACTCCCTGCCAAGGCAGTTAGCACAGCCTATCTATGCTCATTCTCAATCTACCTCTTTTGGAGGGTGGAAATAATTGCTTGGAATGTGAAGAAGAAATGCAGGTTAAGTAGTCCCAGCTACTCGGGAGGCTGAGGCAGGAGAATCCTTTGAACCTGGGAGGCAGAGTCCGCAATGAGCTGAGATCACACCAGCCTGGGCAACAGAGCGAGACTCTTCTTTCTATCCATGAAGCACCTTCACAGCCTGTAGGGGTGATTCTAAACAGCAAGGGGTAGCAGACAAGACCTGGTCCTCAGAGCAGACCTTTGAGGTGAGCAGGAGTGAGCACCCTCAACTAGGCTGCCTTCTGCACCCCCTCTCCCGGCCTCAGTGCTCCTGAGGCATGAGCCACCACACTTTCACAGTCATTTGTCCCTGAAATTGCAAAAGCAATTGTCCAGGAAGGGGACACTTTATGTCAGTCATTTTCCCTGTGGAGTGAATGAATGAGTCTACAAAGCTAGTTTGTGTTGGGAGAGGGAGAGGAGATCTTGAGGACTTGGGGGATAGAGAAGAAAATGAGAGGCAGGGGGAAGAACGAAAAGCAAGAGGTTCAGGAGAGACCCTGAACCCTAGGACGGAATAAGAGCCTAAAAGCTGGCCCTACACCTCCGCAATGTTCTCCAGCGAACACCCTCATTTTCCAGAAATAGCTTAAAGAAGCACAACATGAGAACCAAACAACCATTTTCTGCACCTCTGTGTGTGTGTGTGCATGTGTGTGCGTGTGCGCACATGCGTGTGTGTGTGTTGCCACATAAACCCTAAAATGATCTGCTGATTGTTTGAAGTTTTTCATCCAGGATGAACATATTGACATCCTGAGAATGTTTTTCCCCGACCTAAACCCAGCCCCAATTTTTCCCTCTCCATCTGTGTTCCTTTGGCAGAAGCTTGTACCAAAAGAATGAAGGAGTGAAGGGTCATTCTGGGAAGGACCGCTGGGACGCAGGCCAAGCCGGGAATCCTCCACCACAGAAAAGCACTTCTGCCTTGGGGCCCCACCACCAGCCACCCTGGGAAACCGCCTGGTGGAGGAGTTTCAGAGCCGGTGAGAGGGCTGATCTGCAGACCTGTTTCTCTCGTGCTTGCTTTTGCACCAGGTTCACAGCAGCTCTACGTTGGGATTTTTTTCATGTTTTGTAAATCACCAGCCCTGTTGTCCATACCACACGCTCTATGCAGGAGAGTCTCATGAGCTTCTGAGGCCTGGAAAATTCGGGGCTGGAATTTCAACCCTGGGGTCTGTACCCTGGAGGGAAGCTGTGTCTCCAAATGTTTAAAAGCAGAGGGATAGTAACTCCTACATGTTCACCACCATTGAGAGCCTGGGTGGGCCCTGAAGATGTGGTCCCCATGACCTCCAGACAGCTGACTCTGGCTGTTCTGCTCTGATGTGGCCCTTATGGAAGGAACTGTCCTCTATAAGGGGCATAGATCTCTCTGAGCTGAGTTATATTATAGGGTCCTCCTTTGCAGGCAAACGGAGGGTCCCTTGGAAAGCAGAAAGAGCATGACAGTGGCATCCCAGTCCTGCCTCTTCTTGAGCAATCAATCTCTTTGAGCCTCGCATTTAAATATATCATAGATTTTATAGCAGGATTGCATGAGATCTGAGAATAGCTTCTGGCACAGGTGCCAAGGGTTGCAGCCACTTATGCTACCTGCTGTAGCTCCACATCCTTGTCCCTGGTGAGTTCCCGGTGCCATCCGCTGAGAGGGTCAGAGCCAGCCAGTCAGAGAAAGCCTGGCATGGATGGTCTTAGCAAAAGATTCTGAGTTATGTGCTTTCTGCTCCCCCATCCCCTTCCCTCCGCTGCTCCCCAGAGCCCTCCATGATGCAGGGGTAGCCCATGCAGCAGTTTTTATGAGTCTAAGTGATTGCAGAGCAGCCCGTAGCTGCCCATCACTGCTGGAAAGGCCAAGTTGTGCTAATAGGAAGTGATGGTTGATCCCATTTACTTGGAAACGTCCGGGAAGGCAGGATTTAAAGGAAGCTCACATTCATACAGCCCTCTCCTGGGAGCTGAGGCTCAGGGGTGAGAATTGTGGACTGAAATGCAGCAGGGCCTTGTGATTCGGGGAGGGGAAGAGGGAAGGACGGTAGGACTGGTGCCTGGCCCCACGGGCACCAAGGATGATGCTAGTTTTGCCAGTCCTTTATTCAGACCAGGAAGGGAGAGAACAGGGGAAATATTGGGAAGGTTGAAAAGTGCCAGTCGGCAGAGCATTCACAGAGGGGCAGAGATGGGGGAGGAATAGGCAGGGTCTTGGTGCTATTATTCTGAGCATGCCCAAAGAGGAAGGGGGCTGTCAGCCTGCCTGGATTTTGGCAGTCTGAGGCCTGAGCCAGTGAAATGTTCCACAGCTTTGTCAACAGTTTAAGAAATGCAAAATTAAACAGTGCCACCATCACCTTGCCAGCTCAAACTGATGACAGCATTGTTTCTTATTTGTTGTGACCCATGAGTGCCCCTCTGGGGCAGCTGGGTATTATTGATCAGTCCCAGGAGGGAAGGACCGTTGGCTTTTTCTAGCATCCTCGTGCAACCAATGGAGGAGGTATCTTGTCAATATAGCCCCCAGACCCAAAGCTTCCTGTAAGACAGGTGCCAGACACACTCAACTCTTTCTTCACCCTCTACCCTTCCTAGATGAGCTGATGGGAATCACTTGGTTTCTCAAGGAGCAGCCTGTCAGGGCCTAGCTCAACAGCTCTTGCCCACTGACAAGCCAGGACACGTGGACCCAGAGACGGGAAGGCCACCTCTGTTGGGGTATGAGCCACATTTTCCTGGAACCTCCTGCTCATGCATCTGTCATATTGACCAGCGTCTTCTCCTCAGGGCAGGGACACACTCTCACTCCTAACACACCTCCTGGCACATTCTGTGTGTGTAGTTTACTACAGACAACTGGATACAAGTACGATCTCTGACCACAAGGATCACTTAGCCTGGCTGGGCAGAGCAAATATATTACCGGTTAAATTTTAGAACAAGCAGAGAGTAGGTATCTATGACTGTGATATACAGCCACGGTGTCAAGTCGTCACACAGTGGAGCCAAAAGGGATGTCACAGGGACGGATTGGATTCAGAAAGGTCAACTGACTTGCCCCAAGCCTCACAATCATTTTGCGATAGAGACAGGGAAAGATTATCCAGGTTCCTTGCACCTCAGTGCAGTGATGCTTCTGATCCACCCCCTGCCCCACTACATGAAATGAAGAGCTAACAGGGCGAGCTGGGCAGAGCCATGGGAAGGTCTCTGAAACCAGAAAACTCTCGTTCTGAACCCTTCTCACGGCTCTTTGGGACTGGGCAGCCTCATCCCTTATATGGATGCAGTGTTGGACAGACTCCAGTGAAATAATACCCACAGTGCCTACATTCTCTGAGCCTCAGTTTCTGCATCTGTTAAATGGGAACAATAGGGTCCCCTAAATTCTTCCTGTGGGGAGGCTGGATGAGAGAAGGCCCGGGAAGCACCTACTACAACATCCTGCATGCAGCGGCCACTCAACAAACATGATTGTTCACAAGACTGTCAATTAAAGAAAAAGCCCCATCTTGCAGAAAAGAAGGTTAAAAGCAGGTCTGAGAGCGAAGAGATGTCAGCGCCCAGAGGAGAAAGATCTTCAGGAGATGAAGAACGACCTTGCGGAGGGGCTCACCGGGGAGGTGAATGGCTGGCGTTTAGCTGAGCCAGGCATTCTCAGCCTGCTACCCGGGCCCCTGGCCTGGGAAGAGTGCCCTGCATGCCGGCTGCCAGCACGCTGAGGCGCCGCATAATTACTAGCAGTTTACTAGCACCGCAGACATCCAGGGTGCACTTCAGCCATCAATTAGCTGCCGCTCATGGCCCCCCTGTGAGGCCCTGTGGTATCAGGACTCCCATTTTTCAGCCAAGGAAACTAAGGTGTAAACAGGTTAAGCAACCAGCCCAAGGTCACACCTTGAGTCAAGCGGTCACCAGGCGCGGAAGCGGCATCCTTGCTGACTCCCCGGCCTGTCCTTAGCCCACTGGCCCATGCTGCTGCCCATAAAATCCACCGTTTATATCTCGTCAGAAAGCCAGGGAGTGCACCCAGGACATTTGGAGCTGTTCAGTAAGGCCATTCAGCTGATTTCCAAGGCACTGTAGGGTTTTTAAAGAAATGTTTAACCCCTTGCTGCGAGAGGGTGATGGCGGGCGACATGACCTTAGTTAGCAGTTTCTTCACTGGGCTGCTGATAAGGCGGGTGCTGCCTCCCGCACCACAGCTGGCTTTCAGGATCTGGGCCTGAGTTTGCTTTTTCTCTGCTTGCTCCACACCAGGGTTTGCAAGCTTGTGCACCCCCAGATTCCTATGTTGAAACCTAATCCACAATGTGCTGGTGTTTGCAGGTGGGGTCTTTGGGAGGTGATCAGGCCATTATCCTCATCACCAGGATTAGTGCTCTTATGCAAGAGGCCCCAGAGAGCTCTCTCTCCCTTTCTACCAGGAGAGGACACAATGAGCAGGCACTGTCTCTAAACCAGAAAGTGGGACCTCACCAGACGATGAATCTGCCAGAACCTTGATCTTGGACTTCCCGGCCCCCAGAACTGTGAGCAATCCATTTGTGTCATGGATAAGCCATCCACTCTAAGGTGTTCTGTTACAGCCACACAAAAGGTGTTCCAGTAGTCACACATTTGGGAGTCATCTGGAGATCACAAAGAGCAGCATTCGGGAGACACTGAGATAGTGAACACAGAGCGCAGCCTCACCTCCAGCTCCCCTTAATTCCTGGACTTTTCCACGGGTTCTCACAGTGGGGGGAGAGAAACCTTCCCTAAGTTGGAAAGGCTTCCACCGGTGTACCAGGGAGCTGGCAGGGGGTGGGGCAGTAGGGGACTTTCTGTTGCCCAAGGAGCCTGCCAACCACACAGAGCCTCTCCTGGTGGTATCTGCCCCAACCATGGGCCTTCTTGCCCTATCCATGTTCCAGATGTTCAAAGAGCCCTGGTCTAGCACATGGCCTGTTCTTTCCAGGTCCTTCTAGATCACTTGCCACATGTTCTCAGTTCCTCCCTATCCCTCATGACCCCTTCCCTAAATCCAATCATTCACCTTCCTAAAATGTCTCCTAAATATTCCAGAAATTTCTACCAGATAGCCTCACCCCAGGCCCCTCATCACAACTCACCTGGGCCATTGTAACAATGCCCTAAGTGGGCCTCCCTTTGCACCTCGTCCTCTCAGATCCATCATCACATAGCAACCAGATGCCCCCATCCTAAATTGCTTAGCCCCAACTGAAAATCTTTCATCTTTATTGCTTGAGGATGAAGCCCAAGATCCTGAATATGGCCTCCCTGACCCCAGCAGATGCTGAATATGGCCTCCCAGGCCTCAGCACCATCTCCTCCTCTCCCCACTTAGCATCCCTCCCTCTGATGACACTAAGCCATTCACAGCATGTACCATACTCATCCTCCCTCGGGGCTTTGGAGCTGCCTGGAATGCCCTTTGCCTTCTGCCCTCACCAGCAGAGTCTTCCCATCCTCACTGCTCCACCCAAGCTAGGAAGCCCCCCAAACGCTCAGGCTGGACTGAGGCACTCTGCATTCCCACAGCACTCTGTGCACTCTGCCCTCACGCTCCACAGGGTACTGGGATGACCTGCTTGGGGGTCTCTTTCCTCCCATTCCTTAGGGCATCCACTGGGTTTTTTCTTGCTGCACAGTGTCCTGAATGTGGCCACAAAGCACTTAGTAACTGCTTATTAAACTTAAATCACCTGCATGTCGGATTCTAATGATATTTTCAATAGCTGATAATTCGTTTATAGGAAGAAAGAGCATAATGGATTCCAACTAGACTATCATACTCTGCCAAATAAACTTGGGAAACCAAACTTAGTATAAACTAGCCAGCTCTATATTTTCTGTTGAAGTAGCAGACAAGTCACATCACTTCTCTAGACTTGAATTTCCTTTCTGGCCAATCAAAAGATTTGGACTAGGTCACAGGTTTCCAAACTGCTGGGAAACCTGGCTAGTCCTGCTACGCGGGCAAGGGAGACCCAGCAGACAAGGACTTCAGGTCCCCCAACACATACCCTATTCAATCAGAGATACTCTACTTTTCTCTATTTTATCAACTGGCCTTCTGTATAAGATATTTGAACAAAAAAATCTGCAGCTAAAGAAAGTTTGAAAACAACTTAGCCTACAGCAGTGCCAAATGGGGCATTTCAGATAGGGCTAGAGGTCTTTTCATGTCCCTCTCATCACACACTCATGCCTCAAAGAGTGAAGGTCCTTGAATACAGACAGGGCAATGTTAAGCCAGGAGTATTTTCATCCAATAAGGAGCCCACAGAAGCATTTCTTTTCTTGTGACCTTTGAGAACCTCTGGGGACCTCAGGCATTGAAGGCTACTGTGGGCAGAAAAGTTCAGGCTGTCGGCTGAGTGGCTGAGCTGGCAAGCTGCTAATTGCAGAGAGCAGACAGAGTGAGCGGGGCTGGGGGGCAGGGAGTGGCTGTGTGGCACAAAGAGGCCTGGGGGCAGACCCCACTCTAGCCTCCAGCTGCACCCACTGCATCTTCCCTGGGATAGTCAGAGGGAACTGGAAACTGCTTTAGCATGAAAGATACTGGAGTAACCCTGTTTGCCAAGAACCAACCAGAGCCAATTCCAGGCACTCACGGGCATGAGTTTCCACCTGGAATTTCCAGGTGTAATAAAAACTGAGGGTCTTTAGGGTGGAGTAAGTAATGTGGGAAGCAGCACAGCCTCTTCCTAGAAGTGGAACCAAATGCTCCGCCTCCTGGGCATTAGTCACAGCCTGTCCACACCCTCCTCGGCCATGTCCATAACACAGCTGGCACCAGCCACACAAGCTCACACTCATTGCCAGGATCTTGAAGGGCACAGGGTGGGGAGTTAAACATGTTTGGATTTTTTTTTTTTTTTTGGTCAGACAGAGTCTCACTCTGTTGCTAGGCTAGAGTGCTGTGTGTGATCTCAGTTCACTGCAACCTCCAACTCCCTGGTTGAAGCAACTCTCCTGCCTCAGCCTCCCGAGTAGCTGGGATTACAGACATGTGCCACCACGCCCAGCTAATTTTTGTATTTTTAATAGAGATGGGGTTTACTATGTTGGCCAGGATGGTCTCAATCTCCTGACCTCATGATCCACCCGCCTCAGCCTCCCAAAGTGCTGGGATTACAGGCGTGAGCCACCGCTCCCGGCCGCATGTTTGGATTTTAGATACCAACTCCACCACTCCGCTAAGTCTGGGATCTTGGTTAGACAAGAGAGTGAATTTGAGCCTCAGTTTTTTTACCCTGTAAAATGGGAAAAAGTTATTTAAACCGTCAGTGTTTTAGTTATCACATGCATACAGGCAAAAGGCTGGGCTTGAAGTCAGAAGTTAAACACCAGCCTGGTCAACATGGTGAAACCCCATCTCTACTGAAAATACAAAAATTAGCCAGGCATGGTGGTACACACCCATAATTTCAGCTATTCAGCAGGCTGAGGCAGGAGAATTGCTTGAACCTGGGAGGTGGAGGAGGTTGCAGTGAGACGAGATCTCATTACCGGACTCCAGCCTGGGTGGCAGAGCAAGACTCTGCCTCAAATAAATAAATAAATAAAGTAAAATTAAAATTATAGCAATATTTTTGGGTTATAGGAATTGGGTAAGAAGCACTTGGGACACACCTGACTCCTCTGTGCTCCATCATTAGGAGGAAGATCCCGTTGCTTCCCTGTCTCTTTCCTCTTCACTGATGTTGGCCAGCGGCCCCGCCTCCTGCTTCTCCTGTCAACCCCGCCTTGTCCTGCCCAGTGCTGGGCCCCTGCATGGCTAACCTTCCTTACTGTCCAGCACTCCTGTCTATCCTTCCTGCTGGCTTGTGTGTCATCCACCAGCGCCCATGTCTGGGACGCACCCCCTGCATGTATTTGCATGACTTTCAGGAGTAGCCCTCTCCTAGGGTCTCCTTGATGACCCTCGGACTGGAGCAGCACTGTGTTGAGGACAAGACCCCCCAGCTTAAACCCAATGTCAAGATTAAGCAGCCACCTGGAAGGAGACAGGCCACCCCCTAGGGCAACCCAGAGGGACAGCCAGACCTCCACAGTACTGAAGCCTCTGCATGTGAGAGGCACAAATACCTGCGCCCTCTGTCCTGATGCTGGACTCACCGGGAAGCTTCCAGAGGCTTCCCAGGGCCTTGCCTCCAGCCACAGCCTCAAGTGTTCCTTGGAGCACCTTCCTCAGGTTCTCCCTGCCACACCCATCTATTATGAAGAGTAATATAGAAGAAGACAGGCATTGCTCCTGAAACTTTTTCCAAATCCAAGGACACTGAGGCAAAGAGGTAGGAGGGGAATGAACTGGTTTGGAGGGGTGAGATTGTAAACTAGAGCATTTTGAATTCCTTTGGCCAGGAGGAATGCCAGATGGAAAAGAAAACAAAACAAACACTTCACTGAGCTGCCCCTAACTCCCAAGGAGGTTTCTGGACATGGGTTTTCCAACTGATCACAAAGGACCACCAAGCCCAACACTCTCCTGCAGTGTCCAGGCAGGATCGTGCAGGTCCTGCTCATCTGCACAGTTGCCTTTGAAGGAATGCAGGTGCTGCCCTTACTAAGGATATGCACTCCTTCACCGAGGCAGCTTTTGGATCAGTTTGCCTCTTCTCATCACAAGTATTCAAGGTCTAACTCCTATTTTATCACTATAAGGATGAGGACCGGGGGGAGTGGAGCTGATGGTCTAAGAAAGAAGATTTGAAGCTTACAAAGCATTCACTTAATGGAAAGCATTAAGGCATTGCCCATGCCGTGAAATCCCTCCACGCCTGATAAGGGATGGAAGGGGTTCTTTGCAGAGGGAATTCCACCTTTGTGGGGAGGGACCCATCCTGCAAAGTGCGCACAGTAGGGCAAGAAAAGGTGTGGCCTAGGGTGGGTGTACTTTTCAAGGGAGTGTCCTCACCCTCTCAACCAGGTCCCCAAGCTGAGGAAAAAGGAAAGGGAGAGGAGCAGCCAGTGTCTGCTCCCTAGAGGAGGAGGGTCCCGACCATCAGTGAGATGCCCAGCTCTGCTGCCTGCACACTGGACAGTCACCACCACAGTTTGAAAGCTTCCTGTGGAGGATGCAGGAGCCTTTTCTTTTGCTTCTGGATCAGTCTAAGGGAGGCCTCAGGCTAAGCTCGTGGCCTGGATGCTGTCTCCATCTGGTCCCATCCTGTCTGTGGCCTCACAGCCATCAACATTTGCTGCCAAAGCCCCCAGAGATCTACAGGGCAGTCTCCACAGAGCCCTGGGATGCTCCTGAGCTTCCCTGGACCAGAGCCTGGCCTCTCCCAGGCCCTCCTTTGCAAACCCACCTGTCAATTCTACCAAATTTTCCAGAGCTAGATGCTATGCATAGACCATGCAGTGTGGAACTGTCACCTTTATTTCACTTGGTTTGTTCATAGTCCAAAAGCTGAGAATGGGAGGCAGCGGGAGCACAGACACTCCTAACAGAGAGGACACACTGTCTCGGTGAGCCCAAGGTGGCAGCCTTGACCACCACAATGCCTAAGCAGGGCCTCTTGGGGAGCAGAAGGCTGGGCCACTTACTTCCCTTCTCAAGCTTCGGGAACATTAAAAAAAAGAAAGAAAGAAAGAAAGACAAAGTAGGGTTTCAAACACCATGCTATTGTTATTATTTAGTGTTTATGTTTAAGAAATTAACACTTGACACATGCACACAAATACAATGCAGTGTATTGTCTCATTTACAATGCAAAGACAGAACTTATGTTTAAATTTGCATATTGAATGGTACAGCACCATATTCAAAGTAATGTAGTAAATAGGATCCAACTTTAAAATGGTGCGATAAACATTTCTTCCAGTTCTGCAACTACAGCCTCATCTTATTTTGTAGATAACATGCAGGTCTGGAGCTGGGGCCCTCTCTGATAAGCACTATCATGGGGAAAGGACTTTGGCTGGTGGGGAGGCGGGTGGGACACAATGGCATGGGGGTTAATGAGGTCAGAAGGACCCTTGCATGGCCAGCCTTCCCTTCCATACCTCATTGAAGTTCCCCCAACCCCTACCTCTCCTCTCTTCCGCCTAGTCTCCATGTGGCTGCCCAGTGAGTTTTCAAAAAATGCGAACCCAACTATGTCAGTCCTGTCTGTGAAACCTCCAGGGCCACACATCACCACAGGTACAGCTAAGTGGTGGCTTGCAAAATGTCCACATTTATGCCCACAAAGTCTTTGATATTGCTCCCTTCAGACAGCAGAGCCTAATTTACAGAACAGACTGTGCTCCACAGTCTATTGGTCGATGCGATGGCATGTGACATCTGAGATCAGGACATAAGGCACAGCCTCATGCAGGCTCAGGCCTGTCATGCCCTTTGTCCCCGTTTCAGCCCAGGATCCGCGGGCTACCCCGTCTCTGGACCTGTCATCTGCATGTGGCTCTCACATGCCCTAGTGTGATTCTGTCTCCTATCATCCCCAGCTCTGGAACTGCAGGCACTCCTGACCTATCCTCAGTAGATGCCCCTCGGCACTCAATTCCTTCCTGGCTTTCCCTTTTCTTATTCACTGATCTTTTTAATGCTGGCCTCAATCCACCAAATTAACTTCACCACCAGCGAATGGGTCATGACCCACCACTGGAGAACCAGATGCATGATATAAAGAGTGGGGTTTTGTGGGATTTGTTTTTCATTTCTTCATCAATACAGGATCTCACTTGTGGGCAAGAGAGCTGGGGTGCTCTAGGGCTTGCTCAGAATGATCCCAAAGGCAGAGAATGAGGGTTCCTCTTCTTCCTGACATCTGAACATGGGGTCACAAACATAAACGCCTACAAGGGCCAGCTAGGTAATATCCCAGGAAACCAGGAGGATGCGAACCTGTTCTCAAAGAGCCCCCAGCGCTGGGCCTCACTGTCCAGGACTGCTGAGGCCAAGGTGAACCAAGCAGTGCATCCCTGACAGCACACGGCAGCCATGGCTCCACAACATTCTTGGTGGCTGCTGTGCCTCTGCCTCCACCACTGCCAAGTCACTTGCCCTTTCTGTGCCCGTGGCTTCCTCAAATGGAAATAGTAATAGTCTATTATGCTAAACTAGGATAAGGCTGTTTTGAGTATTATATGGTAGAATACAGAGCTGTGTGGAAACCGTGACTACCAATAGCCACTCTGGCTAGGTTAAGCTGAGAGTAAGCATGCAGGTTTCTTACTGCCATATCTCACTTTGTTAAGAGAAGCCGAGAAATCCAGGTTTTTATGGTGAATCTTCTGATTCTGAAGCATTCACGGTTTTTTAAACACTGTGCAGGTTAAGCAAAATCTGTCTGCAGCCGGCTGGGCCCACATCTGGTCCACTGCCTTAGGTTCCATGCCAGCCTCCTTGGGACTATGGTGGGGCGCCCCCACCTTTCCCGCCTGCCTCACCTCAGCTCGTTTCTGGAAGAAAAGGAATGCCAGTGCAGAAGGAGAGTGGTTGGGAGAGAGGGGGCAAAGGAAAGCCCGCACATGTGAGCGGCGACTTCTGCTGGAAACATTGATACGTCAGCCCAAGTGACGGATGTATTGAGTTCGTTTCTGCAGGTAATTGTTTAAATGTTACGGCAGCTTTAACATGTCGTCTGTTCAAATATATTGGTGAGGCAGCCATTCCAAACCTGTAATGTGGGTAATATTTAGATGATTTACTAGGTGAGGCGTACTTTCTGATTCAATCAGAGTTGCATTTGATTCAATAGGTGATGCATCTAATCCGACTGGGAGTCCATCGAATCCAGAGGTGATGCGTTTGATTCACAGGCTGATGTACCTGATTTAGAAGGTGATGGATCTGGGGCCACGCTGAAGGATTCCAATTCCCCCATGCTGGGTATTTGCTTCAGTGTGTGATGTATGAGTTTTAATAATAAGGCATGCTTTTGGGATGGCAAGGGCTGCCTGACGTGTTTGTGGCTGCAGCCGCTTCTAGGCAGAGCCTGTCCTGGCCTGCAGGACCAGAAGTGCAAAGCCTAGCTCCCCATGTTTGACCTGAGCCTCCACATGTCCCCATAACAGCCATTCTTCTACAATCCATAGGTGGCCTTCTGTCTGTCTTATTGGAGGGCCACAGATGGGCTCTGTGCTGAAAACCTGCTTCTTTGCATGTGGAGGCCTTCGGGATGGACTTGTCTGTTAAAAGGCATTCATTCTGTGCCCACTCTGCTTTTGTCTGCCCCAAATTCCTTGAGCCTCACCTAACATTTTGGGGCCCCTCCATGAAAGTCTTATTTGGGTCTGGTATACAGGTTTGAACCAGCATTAGAGGGATTGAATTGTTATATTGCAGTGGGAGGCAAAGGGAACAGTGCTCCCTGAATTAGTTTCAGCCCCTCCTCCTCTCCTGTTCCTCCCCTAGTGTGGCTGGGAACTCCCTTCTGAGAGGAGCTCCTTCTGTTTGCATTCTCTCCTCCGCCTGGAATGCCTGTCTTCTTTACCATCAACTTTGCAAAAAGCGGTGCACTCTGTCCAGAGTCATAGCCTCCTGTCACCCCCCTAACAGAAGCCATCCCTGTGCCGAATCTCAGTTCAGCCTAGTAAGAGCAAGCCCTTTCCAGCTTTCTGAGTCTTCTGGCCCTATCACTATGATAACACATCACTCGAGTTGTCCTACGGTGGGGAGGTTTCTTCTTCACCCTGCTGTCCCCTGAACTGGGCTCAGCACTTGACAGATGGCAGGCATGTAACCTTAAAGGAGGGAGTGGAATGAATCATTAATGAAATAGTAATTTGCGTTTATTGAGCGCCAAGTATGCTGTAAGTGTTCCAAGTGTAAAGTGCTGATACTGTATAGGGATCACCTCTTTATATCTTTTAATCCTCACAGCAAACCATATGTAGTAAGAATGCTCATGACCTCCATTACTTCAGTTTCCCCATGCTCAGTACAGATGGGGAAACTGGGGAAACTGAGCCTCAGTGAAGTTAAATGACTTCCCCCAGGGTTTCACATTGGCAGAATTTGATTTGAATCTAGGTATCTCAGGCCCCAAGCAGAGCTGTTAATTGTTACATCATTATCCAACCTCCTAGGACCAGACAGACTTCTCTATCCTAGCCCAGGTCAGAGGATGGAGTCCCTGCTGATGCACAGGTGCCCTCAGGGAGACAGAATCATGACACAAGGCAGAATGGCTTGATTGGTAAACTGAGGCACAAGGGGGCGTTAGAGGAAGGAGTAACTAGGGAAGGCTTCCTGAAAGAGGCATTTGATCTATCCCTGGAGGAAAAGAAGAAGAAAAATGGGGCCATCAGCTGTGCTAACGTCCATTTTCAGCCACTCTGGGCTTAGTGCTCTAGTCCTCAGGCTGCCCCTAAGTCAGGGGAATCAAAGAAGCTGAGTCTGCAACAATTTGTCTTTGGGGTGACTGCTTCCCCACTAGGAGCTGTGTGTGGTCAAAAGTGGAGCCTAGGCCAGCACTACAGACCCGAGTGGGCAGTGATCTCACCTCCACCTAAAAGAGATGGCTCAGCCACCCACCACTTTTCAGTGCGGAGGAAAACTCAACTGAGACCCAAGCTTGGGCCCGGACATTCCCCTGGCAGTGGCCCAGCTGCAAGTCACATCTCCTGCTCTCTCCCCCAGCATTTAATCCACAATTCTCCTCCTCCCATTCCTGTCCCTGTCTTGAGTCCCCAGAATGGTCCCCCTTCAGGGATGGACCCATCATGAGATGCTCTTATCTGGATAGTGCCACTTTGGGAGGACCAGAGTGGCAGCCTGCCCCTGCCCAAGCCTCAAGCAGTCTCGGTCTGGAGAGAAGCCAGGGTGTTGAGTTCAAGACAGGGATCTTCTTCCAAGGACCTAAACACCTGCTGCCTCGATCCACAGAGCCTGGCCTCCTGATTCTTGCGATTGGGGCCCAGAAATACTCCTTTCTCCAAGCCCTCCACTACAGTGTGGCAATTCCCGTGCTAGGCCATATGTGGGTGGGGAACTCAGCACCAGAGGTCTGACTCCCCCTCTAGCTTCCAACTGTCCCCACACCTCAGCTACCTCCTACTCATTTCTCTTCATCTAAGACCTCAAGAAAGCAAATCTGACTGGTTCAGGGCAGCCTATGAGTTGGCACCTCTAGGCAGAGGGGATAGCACAGGCACAACAGGCTCTGGTCAGGGGGGTGCAGGCCTCAGTACTGTAGGTCTTTGCAGGCCCAAGAGATCCAGGGTATTTAACAGACATCTCTGAAAAACAGGACTTTACTGGCCGCATGCTGTGTGCCAGATACTTCCATATTCTTGATCTCATTTCATCCATTCAACCCTGTATTCTAGGCCCATTTTACAGAGAGAAGGGTGAGGCTTAGAAAGGCATGAGGGCTTACCCAGGGTTCTGTGGCAAGTATTTGAAGAACAAACAAAGAGAGTGATATGTGTCAACCCCAAGGCTTCCTCCCTCCCTCCCTCCCTCCCTCTCTCTCTCTCTCTCTCTCTCTCTCCCCCCTACTCTCTCTCTCTCTCTCCCTCCCTCCCTCCCTCCCTCTCCCTCTCTCATCTCTCTGATGGTGGGCTGTCAGGCACCATGACAGACTGGTGTGGGAGATATTTGGATCAAGTCTATCCTTGTGTTCTCTAATCTCACCACCCAGGCAGAGGCCAACTCTAGCATAAGGCTGGTGATGGGCCAGACTGAGGGATTCCTCGGAGGCTGGATGCAGAACAGCTGCCTGCACTCCTTCTGCTGCTTCTAGAGGCCACAGTGGCCCTGATTGCACACATTTTCCCAGGCTGTGGCCGCAAGTGGGGGGTCCTCAGACACAGACAAAAGAATAGCTCAGCCTTGCAAATGGCTTTGAAAATGGGACCACGGGGATTCCACTTGGCTGACACACTCTGCCCTGGCCCAGGCCTCATCCCCCAGAGGCATCCCCAGCCCCTGCTGGCCAGCTGTGTCTCCCACTGCTGCCCACACCAAAGCCCTGACCACACGGAAATGGCTGCTCAGCCCAGAATTCCCCATCACACCCCTTCCCACGCAGGGAGGGACAGGAGGCAGGAACAGTGAGAGCAGGAACTATGGGGGCTGACCCTCCGCTGACATTGGACATTGCCCACAGACCCTTACAAAGCACCCACCATGGGCCATGCCCCTCATGAGCCAAGCAGGATATTGAAATGGGACTTGCCTCTCATTCCCACCTCAGGTGAGACCTTGATTCTGAGACAGAGTGTCTTAATCCACCCACATGCTAACTAGGGGTGCCAAACCACCTGTGTAAAACCTGTTCAGGGGTGATCACAAATGATCCAGCAACAGTTTTTCCAGCCACCTTCCAACTGGGCACCCCTGGGGACACATGGAGATGCTCCCAAGAATACACAGGCATATATGGTGTTAGGGACATCACTTTCCAGCCCCTCCAATCTAGGCATTCTTTTCTACAATCAGTTTGTCTGAGCATACACTGATGGCTTCCAGTTTGCTCACCAAACAAAGAAAGGTTTTACCCATCTTAAAACTGTGCTGAATCTCCCCCGAATGTAAAATCCTCAGAGCAGCAAACAAAGGACTCCAAGAAAGAGTCCAGTAAAAATCCAAGCAAAACACATGTAACATGAACGACAAGCTTGTTGCAAAACTCTGCACCTCCCTGCTTGCCTGGCTGTCTTTCTTGGGATCAGAATACAAATGTTTCAAATATACATACAACTGTATATTCACAGTGAAAAGTGAAATCAGAATTTTCCCTTTTTTATAAAAAGTTCTGATTTAGTGGTTCGGTTTGCCCAATAATGTTTACAGTGGATATCTCCCGTAAATTGAATGACCCAAATCTGAAATTTCAAGATTCTAAATATTTAACACACATATATCATACTATGTCATCGTCAATACACCAGAAATCATGTTTCTATGTTTATATTTTTGGTAACTAAACTTATAATGAAAAACTTTTCAATGTCAACTAATGCTCAAGAGGCTGACTAGTTTTCCAAAATCCTTTTAGGAGGTCCTCAGTCAACAAATTTGAAGATTATTCCCTTAGTCCACATATCTTCTCCAAGGCAGAGAAGAGGACTGGTCAGTAGTGTCTGATGGAGACAGTTTCCTTGGAGGGAGAGTTACCAGCAATGCTGCTTTGGTTCCTGGGCCAGGGAGAGAGGGGTTCTCCTAACTCCAGCCAGATAAGGGGGACTTCAAGGGAACCACACACACAGAACGAGAATATTTCCCATGGGCAGAAAGTGACCTCAGCCCTATAGCCAGATACTTGCTGAGCTATAAGAGTCTATGTCCAGGCTCTCTTAATAGAGCCTGCCATGAATCCCCTGGAGTGGGAGACACTGGGCTGATGCTGGACTCTTACCTAGAGAATTCTCAAGGTGAGTGGCTGGAGAAACAGTCTAAAGCAGGAGACAGAGAGAAGGTGGCAGCGGGAACAAGCTGTGCTCCCATCAAAGGCAGAGAGAGAACACAGGCAATTTTCTCTGGACCTAGCAGACCTACAGAAGCCAGCAGGCTTGATTTTGTCTTGATCAAGGTTTCCAGCCAAGAGGACTTTCTGCCAGAGGCCCCACAAACAGGTTGGAGGCGGCCCAGAGAATGTAAAGGTGAGGGGGTTATCAAGAAGAGACTGTCTCCCATGCCAAGGAGAGCACAGCAGAGGACCCCAGGAGGAGCCACAAAAGCTCATCACAAGCAAACGGGCTTGCCCCAGCCTGGGGTCCCCAGGGCCAGATTACAAGAGACCGGGCAAGAAAGACCTTCTCTGCCATTTGTCTCTTGTCCCCTGATCCAACCTGAAGGCTTCATAAACTGCATAGCCAGGGGAAAAGGACAGCAAAGGGAAAGCAGCAAAGAGGGCAAGCACAGCCCCTTGCCTGGAATGAGGCTAGGTGGGGAATAGGGGGAAGCCCTTAAATTGGACGAGAGAGTGAAGCTTTGGTATGAGATGGGACCGGACTTTTTAATACATATTTTGAAACTGATAACAGAGGGAAGTAACTGTATGGATTGTTTTTGTTCCTCCCAAAATTCAGATGTAGAAAGCCTTGTGTAATGGTGTGTGGAAGTGAGGCCTCTGTGAGATGATTGGGTTGTAGGGGTTGAGCTACCATGAGTGGGAGTAGCGCCTTTATAAAAGGGACCCGGGAGAGCTCCCTCACCCCTTCTGCCATGTGAGGACACCATGGGAACCAGCTGCTGGCACCTTGATGTGGAACTTCCCAACCTCCAGAACTGTGAGAAGTTCTATCCTTTATTAACTGCCCCATCTGTTATTCTGTTATAGACACCTGATTGGACTAAGGCAGTGACCAATAAATCTACCAAAGCTGAACCATTGCCCAGGGTGGAGGGAGGACAGACTGTGGTGAAACTACATGAAGTCATGGGTGAGTTTTTTCTTTCTCTGCTTGTTTCCTATAGAGTCAGACCCTCCAAAGAGCTGGAGGGGAGCAGTCAGCCTGGAAGCTCACTGTCAGGCTCCAGAGCAGGCACCAATGGAGACAAACCCCTTTGGGTGATGGGAGCCAGAGGAGCAGGGCAGGTGGTCAGCACTCGGGGAAGAAGATGTTGTGAGAGGCAGAGCATCCCTAACAGAGCAACACACATTAGCTGGATAGCACACAGGCCAGCCACCAAGTGGAGCAAGAAGTGCTTCTGCCAGTGTTTCCACCTGCCCCCTCATCAAGCCCCAGTTCAGCAGGGGAAGTAAACATATACTTACAGGACTATAATTGACATGGATGCTGCCTGTGGCATATGCCAGGAGTTTGGTTCAACTTGTTTTAAGAATTCTGAACCAGGCGCAGTAGCTATGCCTGTGATCCCAAAGTGTTGGGATCAGGTGGGCAGACTGACTGAGCCCAGGAGTTTGAGATCAGCCTGGGCAACAAGATGAAACCCTGTCTCTCTAGGAAAAAAAAATACAAAAATTAGCCAGTCGTGGTGGCACACACTTGTAGTCCCAGCTACTCGGGAGACTGAGATGGGAGGATTGCTTAAGCCCCAGAGGTCAAAGCTTCAATGAGCTGTGATTGTGCCACTGCGCCCCACTCTGGGTGATGTAGTGAAATCCTGTCTCTTAAAAAAAGGAATTTTGAAGAGAGAGTTCACCTTCAGATTGGGGTGCCTGAGTTGGGCTTTGAAAGACTGGAGGCTTAAGGGGCTAAAGAGGTGTGCAGAGAAGGAAGCCAGGTGTGCTGAGCATGGGGCAATGCCTCTAGCACTGCAGGACGAGTGACCTTGCAGAGCGCAGACAGGACTGCATACCATCTGCGGCCCTCTGAAGCCCCAGGTGTGAACCTTCACTGGGCTCTGGTTCCAGCTCTGCTGCAAGGCAGCCCTGATCCGGAGCCGCAGATGGAGACTTCGGACATACCGGGCAGCCTGCCCCACCAGCTCCATCCTGTCTCTGTTCTGTTTGGCTCCAGAGCCAGCAAATGCACAGATACACATGCATACACATAAACATGCATGTATAGCATCGTGTGCACGCACATACACTGCAGGTGGTACTCACTCTGGCTACCAAGACCTTTGGAAAAAAGCAAAGCCCAAACAAGCAAATATGTTTTACATTCCAAACCCTCACTGGGCCAAACAAGGCGGCCAAAGATGGGGGAGAAAAGTGCTGGGCACATCCCACCCACCCATGAAAGCTTTGGCTGAGAATACTGGCACGAATCCCTTCTGGCAGCCAAGCTGGCCCTCTCACCCAAGCAGATGAGCATCGCAGTTCCCCGTCCCCACCCAATGGCTGTCTTCCCCCAAAGAGGAAGCCACTACAGTCTCAGGAGTACTTAAAGCCCAGGGTCTCATTAGCCTGGAGGTACAGCATGTCTTGCCATGGTCGTCTTGTTCCTTCATTTGTCCACCCTGTGGAAGGAAGCCAGTTCCCTTAATAAGAATGAAATCTCCAGTCATCCAAATCAGCCCCAGGATAGAGTCTCCTGATGCGGAGGGCAGCTGGTCAGACGGCTGTGCCCTCCATGGGTGCAACTTTCTCTTAGGCTTGCTGCTTTTGCATCCCATTCCCACCACCCTGACCCCGGGGGAGTACTGTTCTCCCAAGTGCTCTAGTCCAGGCCGGAACAAAAATACCTGGATTATCTGGAATGACCCCAGTGCACACTCTGGGTTACCCGGACAATGATCTTGCTGGAACCAAAGGCCCCAAATTTCCCTCGGGTTTGTTGGGGTGTGGGGAAGGCAGTCTGTAGCTGAGTTATGCTGCCCGTGGGACTGAAGTGTCCTCCCTCTGCAGGAAGATTGCGGCACCACGTGGATCCCAAGGGCTCTAGGTGCTGGAAGCTGGTATTCCCAGACAACTCTGGTAAATGCCAGCTTGTCTTACACTAAGTGGTCTAATGACTGCCACCTCTGATAAAATCCCTCTCTTGCTCACCCTGTAGGGAGGAAGATCCTGAGTGCCCCTGTGGGGATGAAAACCCTCACCAGATCAGCTCATCTCTGCATGGATGCAGTGGAGAATGGCTAGCACCTCATCATTTTCCCTTCTCCCACAAAGCCGGTCCTTAGCCAAGGCACTGTGGCATCTGTGTCTACCCCAAGACATGTCAATGGAACACAGGACCGGAGACACCAGATAACAGAAAACCAAAAATTCAGCACAGGTGAGTGGCCGGCATGGGACAGAGGGTGATGGGATGGGGCATGTTTATAACTACTGTTCTTTGGTCCTGCATCATGAGTAGAGATCATGGGTTTCTCTTTGTTTGAATCTATCCCCAAGCATTGCAGGGAGTGGATATGCATCATGTCACCTTAATAAATATGCAAAATGCTGTTGTTTTCTCTACACTAGCAGCCGCTCTCAATGCAGTCTAAGCATATAAGACACAGAATGATGGAGGGCTAGAGCTAAATGGGGCACCAGGGGAAGACTCAAAGGTATTCCTTGTCCTTAAGGAGCTGATATTCTGGAAAGAGAGTTAGATACGTAATTAGTCAACCAGATTACAATGGATTAAGTGCCCAGATCGAGTTATGTGTCATATGTTTTGGGCTCCCAGAAAATGACCAATTCACTCCACCTGGGAAAGGGGGAAAAAGTTTCTCACTTTACCAGATGAGGAAACTGTTTAGTCTGTATTAGTCTGTTTTCATACTGCTGTAAAATAACTGCAGACTGGGTAATTTATAAAGGAAATAGATTTAATTGATTCATAGTTCAGCATGGCTGGGGAGGCCTCAGGAAACTGACAATCATGGCGGAAGGTGAAGGGGAAACATGGCACCTTTACAAGGCAGCAGCAAGGAGATCTGGGGAAAGAGCCCATTATAAAACCATCAGATCTTGTAAGAACTCACTCACTATCATGACAACCGCATGGGGGAAACAGCCCCCATGATTCAACTGCCTCTACCTGGTCTCTCCCTTGACACTTGGAAATTTCAGGGACAATAATTCAAGATGAGATCCGGATGGGGACACAAAGCCTAACCATATCAAGCTTCAAGGTGAAACGATTTGCTTAAGGTCAGTGGTAAAGCCCAAGAGAGACCCCAGGACTGCAGACACTGGGCTAGCACTCTGTCTGTCTCTCCAGGGTTTGGGTTGTCCAGGAGGCTGCCTCCACTCTTTGATAAACCTGATGCTCAGCATCCCAGGAGAAGATGCTCCTGGTCCCTAGGCTGAGTCTCTGGAATGGGACAGAGCAACAAATGCCCTCCCTGTACTAGAGCACCTGGGCAGTGTGGCAGGAGTCAGGGAGAGAGGCAAGGCGGCCACCTGGTCTGGTCCCCCAGCTGACAGGAAGTGATGCCTCCTGGGCTCATTCAGCAGCTGTTGCTTGCTTGGCATGGTTTAGACAAACCGGCAGATGTCCTCAGAGTGACCTCCCTGACTCAGAGAGTTTGGGAACTGAGGTATTCACTCCCTGGGGTTGGGGGGGCTGGCCAAGGACAGGGCATAAGCTGCTGACTCATTCTCACAGCCTCTTCGTTCTGATACTTGAAAAGTTGGGAAAGAATGGGAAATGAAGGAGCTATCAGAAAAGGGTGAGTTTCAGGGCTGCAAAATAACATGTTCTCCTTTCTCCAAGCCATTTGCTCCATGCCCTTTCTAAGACGCCAACAGATCTTGGAGGATTTCATGCATTCAGGACACAGTGGTCCTTACAAGGTCTCTGGATGGCTGAGAAGACAGATGAGGGGGAGAGATGATTTTATGAGATGCCAGAGAGAGACATACGGTCAGGTGGAAAGGCTGCCTCAAATATTTTCAGGGTGACCTAAGAAAGATAAACTAGCAAGGAGAGAACAATAGCAGAAAACAGAAGGAAACCAATTTTATTGAACAATAGAGCTTGAAGGACATTAGATATCATATGGGTTCACCATACGGACATGTGACTCATTCAGTCACACAGGGCCCCATACTTGGGAGAAGTCTACTTTCAGTTTAAAGCTCTGCTGTTGCCATCTTGAAATTCAGAATAGATTTTTAACAAGAGGCCCATATATTTATTGTACACTGGGCCATGCGAATTATGTAGCCAGCCTTGCACATGGCCTTATAGTTTAAAAAAAAAAAAAAAAGGAGCCCAGAAAGGGAAAATGGCTGCTCAGGATCCAGGGTTCCTGGATCTAGAGCAAAACACTGCTCCTTTGCTCTAGAACCAAGGTGTGCACTCTCAGTTCTATTGAGAGTGTACATTGAGTCTAACTCTACTGTCAGTCTGTTTAGGCAAGAGTTTCTGATTCTGGCCTCTCCTGCTCCAGGTAGGCCTCTGCAGGGGCTGTGTGGACCACAGCAGCCCAGGCGTCCCAAATGGAAAGCATGGCTTCTTTCCCTGATCATCATCCCCTTCTTCTGGCCAACCTTGTCTATATAAATGCAATACCATCTGTTATCTCAAACTGGGGTCTCATGGTTGGACTCCATGATTGTTAGCAGGCTTGGTCTTGGACTCCCAGCCCTGGCTAATTTTGGGCAAGTTCCTTCCTCTTGCTGAGCCTCCATTTGCTAATATAGGAAGTGGGAATAATAAGAAGAAGCCTCTGGGGTTACTGGGAAGATTAAGTGAGATGATGCAAAACAAACATTTAGCATACCATCTAACCCACAGCTAGCACTCAGTAAAGCGTTGTGTTTATTTAACTTTATTCTACAGCTCCCCTTGTCCTGGCCTAAGACTGTGGCTGGAGGAATCCCTGCCTTTGTCCTTGAAGCTGCTGTCTCATACCCTACTATTCCAGCTACAGAGCAGCAGGATCAGCCTCACTTGGCTACTCATTAAAAATGCAGAATCTCAGGCCCCACCCCAGCCCTGCTGAATCAGAATCTGCACTTTTACCAGATTCCCAGGTGATTCATACGGGCATTAAGGTTTGTGACACGCTATGATTTCTAGTGCACACAGCTGGCCTTTCTTACCCTGCCCTGGGGATATGAGTAACTTCCTAATTCCAGCCAGAATCATTCTTACAAAGGTAGAACCCAAGCCTACCATGACAGGTTTGGCCAAACTCTCAGTCCCTTCCTGGAGGTTTACAGCATGGCTAAAGTAAACCTGGTGAAGAGAGGTATTAGTGTGAAAGGTGTATTGGAAGGTGAATGAGCAAGAATCAGGAAACCTGCCAGAGACTACTGCAATAATCCAAGCAAGAGGTGAAGGGCCTGAACTAGGTCTGGGGCCAAGAAAACAGGGAGAAGGGACTGAGTTATGGAGTTTTATTCAATACAGAATTCAGAAGGTTGAACTACCAGGTAGAGCTACAGGGGATAGACCAGACAGCTCTCAGATTCCTTTGAAATAACAAGATGGCACTGCATGTATATAGACAAGCTTGGCCAGATGGTGCAGAAGGGGGACATGATTACAGAAAGAAGGATGCTTCCCTTTGTGGTTATGTGGGCTGGCAGGAAAAGACTTTCAGTAAGAAGGGTGGGCTTCCTCTGGCATTTACTTCATAAGCACTGAGTGTTACAGAGATGTGAAGTAAGAGCACTACAGTTAAAATGCTATGGGTTCAAATCCTGGCTCTTCCACCTAGGAAACACAGTTTGTCACTCTGAGCAAGTTGATCAACCTCTCTGTGCCTCAGTTTTTACATTTGAAAAATAACCCATCTCAGAGAGTTGCAGTGAGGGTTGAATGAATTAATATATGTGAAGCATCTAGAACCATGCCTGGTACACAGTGAACACTCAATAAATATTGTCCATTGTTATGGTTGCCTGTTAGTCTATCTTCCCAACAAAATTCTGAGGTCCTTGGGGAGAGGGACCTCAACTAAAAGTGCCTTTGTGTCATCTAGCACTTAGCACAGAGCAGGTACACAAATATGTCCACAAAAATGTATGTTGTTCACTAAAAGTGGCCAGGTGGGCCCATATGGGATCTGTGTACACATAAATATAGCTGTCATACCCCTTACAAATGTTCATCTCTTCCCCTCTCCCTTGTCCTAAGCACAGCTTAATGACTTCTAGGTAATGAGAATCTGTGCTCATTCTCTTCTCAGTCTAAACTGACATAAGAGCTACCCTGATAACCCAGCCTGCCTCATGGGTAAATCCACTCTCCTCAAAGGGTGGCACTGAGCGGGAGGAAACCCGTCCTCTGAAGTTTCCTGTATTCATTTGACAAAGGTGACCTGTGTACCCGTCAATATCGGCAATCTCTCAATCTTCCATTTCTGGAGGGCAGACATCAAGTCTCTGCCTAGCTCTAGTTCTCTGTCTTGTCAGGGAGAAAGATAAGAAAATGGCAGATTGTAATATAGCATGATATAGGTAACAACAGAAGTAGACACAGGGTTCTGGGGGGCTCAGAGGAGGGAGAGGCACCCCAGTCTGATCACACAGAACTGGCTCCTTCTGTGAGAGGGTAAAGCAAAATAGTAGCCCTGAGTGAACCCCAGTCCTGCCCCCAGCATGCTACACTTCTTGTTTTTCACTATCACACTGCGCTTAGAACCCAACAGAAAAAAGACTGGAAGCGAAAGGCAGAGTGCAGAGGCCAAGGCCCAGATGAACATGCAAAATGGGCTGTAGGCCGGGCGTGAGTCTAAGTCAGGAGGTAGCCTGGATCCATTGCCCTAGAAGCAGAGCTTGAGATAGGGATTGGGTGCACCTGATTCATCAAGGGAGCGCTCTTCAGGGAAAACCGTAGAGGGAGGGAGAAAAGAAAGTCACAGAAGGAGAAAGAGCAGAGCCAGGATATGGTCTCAGGTAAGGTTTTGTCCTCCTGACCCTCAGGGGTCAGGGGATGTAGAAACTTATCCCCAGCCAGGCAGCTTCCACAGTCAGCTCAACCAAGAAGTTGGCAGCTGGGAGCTGTCAGCAGCCAGGAGTCTCAGCATCTAGGGTAAGGGCATTGGCCCCGGAAAGGGGATCTGAGTGATGCCTCAACATGGACAGGTGCAGGCAAATAAGAATCAGAAGTGCCAGCGTCACATCCGCGTTCTCCTGAGATCACATTGGTCTACCTGTGACCTCCGAAAGGACATTTTTGTGAACAAAGGCGAGCTAACAGGCTCCTTGCAGAACCTCAGTGTGAAACCACATGCGTGGGCAGGGGCCCACACAGCCTGCTGCCGCATGGCGTGGGGTTCACTGTGGATCCACCCCTCTTAGTCTTAGTGTCCTGTGCTGCTGCCGGGCCATGTCTCTCCCACTCTGTTTGTGCATCAGGTGTCTGCCCATAAAACACAACTTTGGGTGGTAGAAACAAGTTGATTTTCCCAAAACTATTTGGCACCCCAGGTATCTGGGGTCACGGTTTAGACACCAATATCCACCAGTTGTCAGTCACAAATTCAAGTGAGAAGGCCAATTTCTCCCCGCAACCCAGTCAGCCTGGAGGAGCAGGAGTGGAATGCAAGGAGGACCCAGGAATTTAGCTCCCAAGTAAATGCTGGGTGTTAGAGACTGAGAGAGTGTTCAGGGAAGCTATAGGATCTTGTTCTCATGTAATGAGTTTGTGTGTGCATGTATGTGTGTGCACCCATGTGCGTATGCATGTGTGTATACATGTGCATGTGTTGTGTGCTCATGCATGAGCATGCATGTATATGTGCATGTGTGTGTGTGCATGTGCTCACAGCCTTCCCTTTGCTGCTCAGAGTCACTTTGGTTGGAAGCAGTACTTTTTAATTCTAGGAAATTAGCTTCAAGTGAGAAATCAGGGAAGTAAAATGTAATCTTTTACTTACTCTGTCCTAGGAGTTTCATTGCCCCCTACCCAGCCTCAAATAAAGTGTCAGTCAGTTTTGCTTGTTTGTTTGTTTCCAGCAATTTATATAAAGAGCTTCCCAGAGTTGTGTGTGAGATAACAACTTAGCCCACCCCTAGTCTCCCATGCCCTCTCCTCTCATTCTAGGGATCTGATCACACACTCATCCCTGCTTCTCAGAGTGTACTGCTGTTCAGGTGGTTTGGCCCATGCCACTCCTACATCTGTACCAGAGTCCTAGGGTATAGCTGGGCCTTTGGACACTCAAGGGATGGGAAGCCACTGGCCCTTCAAAGAAGGAAGAAGGCAAGAAGTCACCACCCAGAATGGAGATTCCCACATGTCCCAAACCTCCGAAGTCATTTTGCTGTTTTAGATGTTTAATTCTTATTATGAAAGCTGTATGTGTTCATTGAATACCATTTAGAATACAAGGGTGAAGAAAATCATTTTTCTGCAATCCAGAAAAGAGAACCACTGTCAATATCTTAGCATGCACCTTTTCAGACTTCTTTCTGTGGTGACCAACACTTTTTATTGCATCGTGGCTACATTATTTAATATCTTTCTACATTATTAGATCTTCAACACAAATGTAATAGAGTTCATGGTAGAGAAAGACCATCATTTTTTGGCCTATCTACTATTGTTGGGCCTTTTCTGAGCTGGGTTCTCCGGCCTCTTCTGGCAATTGTGAGTCACCCAGTATTCCTTCAATAAATTCTTTTTCTACTTAACTCAGTTTCTATTGATTGCAACTATCCTGATGGATACAGACAGTAAAGCTGTTCTTCATTTCTCACTTTTAAGTAGTGGTGTGGTGAAAATGTTATAAGTTTGTGCATTTGCCTGATTTGTTCCTTGAAATTCATCACTAGAAGCAGAATTGCTGGATTCAAAGGTCTGCAAAAGCGTAAGGCTTCTGGTTGATAGTGCCTAATCGTCCCGGGCCTATGGTGCTGGAACTGGATCAAATGTGCTGTGCATTAAGCTTGGAGCTTCACACACAAAGGCGCTAAGAGTCACTGCACCTCTCAGGATGGATGGCATTATAACCGTCTCACAGAGGAGGAAGCCAGAGTCAGTAAGCTGGGTCACTTGATCTGAGTTATAGCACTGGGCAGTAGCAAAGCGACTTGAGAATGGAGCCCAGATGTACTGGAAATGCTATTTGCCCCGCTAGATGCAACTGCCCCTCTCTTCCCCTGGGAGGCTTATTCTGGACCACAGCATGGCCCCCTTGCCTCTGGCTCCTGTTGGAGCCACTCACTGGGAAGCACAAGCAGGAGCTGTGAGTAGGGAAGGGTAAAAACACAGTATTGATTTCCCAGCTTCCTCCCTGGCAGGTCACCCTCGTTGGCTGAGCGCCAGCACCAAAGATCAACCTTCATCTCCCTGGGTTGGAGAGCTTCTCCTTCCACTACCTTCCGCAAGTCTAAGGACAGAAACAGCTCCTCATTTGGTGCTCACACGGTTTCTGGCCATCCCTTAAGGCTTTCCTTGACCCCGCCTACCTCTAGGTATTTAGCTCCCGTGTTAGGGTCACCATCTTTTTCCTGTTGGGATACTGACCAGTAGACCAGGTCTGTCTGGAGCCAAAGTACAAGTGTTCCCATCACACCATGTTACACACAAATGTGGATTTTTTTTTTAACACATCAGTCTCAGCCACTCCAGCTCCTGTGCACATGCGCACATTCCATGAAAGGCACGTCCATGTTCCACCCATCAGTTCTGCAGAGGTCAATAGACTTGAAAGAGCACTGGAGGGAGAGTGAGGCAAGGTCTTTCTGTGTGACCTTGGGCAAGTCCCTCCAGCTCCCCAGCTCTCTTGACTTCAGTTTCCTCATCTAAAAAATGAGGAGCTGGATTAGAAATTTTGAAAGGTCAGCTATCCCAGGAGAAACAGAACAGTGTATACCAAAAGATATTAAATTTACATCTGTACTGTGCACACATCTGTACACTCGTGTGCACAGTATCTGTGCATAGAGAAAAGGGAGCCCTTTTGCAAGCTGAGTGCTGGGACCTTTTATTCCTATGTATTTAGAACCTTTGCTGTTTGTACTTGGCCAGCTTTGGATGGCAAAACAGTCTATTCTCTGTGGAAATTCTGACTTATTTTTCCAGCTGGTCTGTCAGTTGCCAAGAAATGTCATCTGAATACCATTATTTAATCGAAGATTAGCCCACGCCTGTGACATAGGCTGTAACTATTATCTTCTTTGATTTTTTTACATAAGCACACATTTTCTTCACAGATTAGACCTGGCATTAGCAGAAGTAAATGCTGCTTCCTTCTTGGCCAAATAGCCCAGAAAGTCGTGAAGTGATCCACTGGGACTGAGGCTGTCTATATGTGTGTGTGTGAGTGTCCGTGAGTGTATGCCCGGATGCATGTGTGACTGGGAGGATGTGCATGTGAGTGTGAGGAAGTTACCTTTGAAGTCACTTCGTGTAGGGATCCAGAGAGAGGACTTTCCTTGGTCATTGGACATATCAACTTGGCCTCCCAATTTATCAGCTGGTGGTCAGCATTTGTTTTCAAATTAGAGCATGTGGGAAACAAAATCCAGCCGGGCCTGCCAGGAGGTTTTAGGATGGACCAGACAATATTCGTAACCCAGTCGTATTGCAGCTCTCCTGGGTAAAGCAAGAGGAGAGGGCAGGGGGGGCATGAGTTCAAGCTGTAACTGTTGGCTTGGGTGTTGGAAAACTCTAGACTACATGACCTTAGAAGGCCACCACTTAGCCCTGGAAAGTCTCCAGCCTCTTTAAGCTCCATGTGACATCCAAGTTCGCCTCTCATTTACTACTTTCAGAGCTTTCTAGGACAATTTTCTTAGTGGCCTTTGTTTAGGCAGTTGAGGTGATAACATTTTATTTTGTTTTGTTTAGATTTTTATCAGGTTGCTCCCAATGAAGCAGGGCCGCAACCCAGCCTCAGAGTGGAGCTCATTACAGGGTTGGGGCTTGCTCCCTCGTTCTTGAAGGCCCTTCGGATTCTTTCTTATTTTCCAGGCTCTTGGCCTCTGCCTGGTCCAAGGGCCAAGCTACAGCCAAACATCTAATGCTGCCACTCCCAAATTACTGGCTAAATGATCATCTTCCAGAAAAGAGGAGCTCAGGAACAAAAACTTGGGCCTGGGGGCAACTTGACTCTTCTTTTACACCGAGAGGGCAAGAGAGGTCACCAGCTTCATTTTTAAGAGCCAAGGTAATTGAGAAATGACCAAACAACCAGAAATTCTCAGATAGAACTTATTTATACCCCTCTCCACTTCTCCACTTTCATCCCCCAACCTTGTTCTCTTTCCAAAGGCAGTCTGTAGACATGTCAACAACTCAGGAGCAAAGAGAACTGTGCCCAAGGGAACGGTCATACGCTTGTCCCCAGCCCTTTGCTGGGGGCCTGGTCTGTTGTAGGCACACAAGCGTGCTTTTTGAAATAATGAATGAATGGGTAAATGCATAGATGCAGATGGTTCTCAGAGTAAATACTCAAGAAAATCTTCTTTGTAAAAGGTGAAGTGGGGACTTGACCTGTGTTTGTTAATATTGTAACAGATATCAATGTTTCCGACCCTATTGAGTGACCCAGCCTTCACATCAAATTAGAAACTCCTTTCAGGCTCCTGGGGTGGGTAGATGAGAGTTGAAGGAGGAGGAGAGGCAAATAGGGAAGAACGGACCAAGGTGAAGGTCAGATCTTCATGCCCATATGAGCTCTATGTACATTTCAGTCCTTTTCCCAGACTGCTCAGTGCTTTCCTACCCTGGCACTCCCTCAGGGAGCAAGGGAAGATGACTACATGGGGAAGATAACCAGGAGCCCAATCAGGCCTTTTTGTTGTTGTTGTTGCAATTGCTAAGTATAGAGTGACTCATAGGAACTCCAGACAAAGATGACGATGGAAAAGGAGCAGATCAGGGGAGGTGTTGAGAAAAAAGTGGTGGGGGGGACTTGAGGTTGGGAGACGATGGGAAACATGTTTTGTGAGATTTCCAGGATTTTTGGAAGCTGTCGTTAAGGACTTTTTCATAAGACCTGTTACCCTGCTGGGGTTTACATCACTATTTGATCCAAGCCCCAACAGGACGACTACATCTGCTACTAAGCTGTGTTGTAAATGTCTTTAATTTTTATATTTCATCTGAAGGGAGTTGTTAAAGTGAGTTTACAGGGTGATGGCTCTTTGAATAAAAGCCATCAATACTGAAGCAGAGCTCTGTATGACACTTAATTTTCGCTCTAATAAGCCCTCCTAAAACATTACAAGATTTAGGAGGGATTTTTTTCCCTTTCTTCTTTTTCCCTTTAACTTCCTTTCCCTCCTTGCATTATTTCTCTCCTCTCCCACTCTCGCGCTCTCCTCTCTTGCTTTCCTTAAAGGACATATTTGAAGAGAACATTTTTGCTCAGATGACACCACTTCTCTTTTTACTGCCAGCCAGATGTGCTCTTGACTTCTGAACAGGAGAAAGGTTTCTTTGAAGTTTTTCAAAGACTTTGCTTTTATTTAGAATTTTTACCCCTTTTCTCTCTCTCCCTGGTGTTTAACTGGTTGGGAAGCCCCAGGAGGGGTTTTCGCAGGGGCCTCTTTTCTTTTCCTGGGGCATGAAAGGAATGGGATCAGAGGCTCTCTGTTCCCAGAGAGCCTTCTATTTTCTGCCCCAATGACTCCAAGTATTTTCTGGTAGAGCCGCTGTCCCCAGGAGCAAAAAGAAGAAGGCTTTGGATTTTCCCTGGAAGCATGTCTATTAAATGAACAGAACTGTTCTGGTAGTGGTGCAGGGGTGAAGAGCACCCCCATCCCATCCCTAAATATCTATCTCACTACCCTTCCTAAGGAGGGCAAAAAGAGCTCTTCGCTTTCCTGGCCGTGCTGCTGTCGTGCTTGCTTAACTGCTCTCGCATGGCACTGAAGTTTGGTTAAAACAAAGATCAGTAATGGGAATTCAGAGGACACATCAGAAAAAGAGAGATTGGCAGCCTGAAGTAAAACCAGGAGCCCCTCTGAAAGCAACAAGAAAGCTTTCTCTATCTTCACACCCCTCACAGCACCACAGCCTGGCATCCTGCTCAACATGCTCGGGCCAGTTTGTGATTTTCAGGAGAACTGGAAAAGCATTAATGCTTTAGGAGGTGGCGGGGACAGAGAGCTGGAAGACTTGTCTGAAGAACAGGTGAGTCTTCAGCATGACATGCTAGGGCAGAGGATTTGGAGTCTGAAGTTTCCATCAAAGTGCCAACTGTGTACTGAGTAGCTCTGTCTCTCTCCAGGTGAATGTACGTTCCATAAAGGCAGCATCCCCGCACTGTGTTCCCAGGGCCCAGAAGCGTGCCAGGGACTCCACGGGCAATGGCAAATGTGTGTGGCCTGTATGCATGTGTCTGTTTGACAATAGCCATGATTTCTTTGAAGGAAATGATGCTCCAGATTAAGGAGGAAAGGTTTTGTCTTAGAATTCTTTCAGAGAAAATAGGAACAGGGGCCTCACCAAAGACTTCTTATGCTGCAAAAATATTTGTGTTTTCTAAAAAACCTCTAAGGTTTTTGAGGAAAATAAATACATTTGGAATCAAGGGGTGTGTTTTGTTTTATACAAAAATAGATCGATTAAAAGCCAGGAGTGTGTGTGTGTACATGTGGGTGTGAGCCCTGTTTTTTATTTGTCTTATGTAAAGTATGTTCACTACTACAGATAATCAGGTTCTCATTTGACCAACTCCTAAAGACTAAAACCCTAAGTCAGAACCAATCATGTTCAGATATACCATGACACACATGCCTGAAATCATAACACTTTGCAGTGATTGGGCGTCTTACAAAAATTATTCTCCCGTCTCTTCCTTCTACTAATTTTTTTGCAGCTGCCATGTTCTTAGGGGCAATGTGGGCATGTGACTTCTGACATGTGGGTATAGGTGTATTGGGACCATGTGATTCATTCAAGCCAACAGACTGTGGGTGGTGTTGGTCACTTCAGGGTCAAGTCAGTTCAAAGTCTTTTTGTGCATCTTCCCTCCCTCTCTCCCTGTACTTTAGCATCCCACAGGGCCACGTGTTTCAAATGGTGCTGGTAATACATCACAGAGCCTCTTCCAACCTGAGTTCCTGAGCGGCTGCAGGAAGTAGGGCCTCTTGCTAACCAGTCTTGGATGTAAAACAAAAGCAACTACATTTTCATCATGATAAATACTGAGATTTCAAGATTGATTTGTTACCATAGCATGGCCCAGCACATCCTGATTAATGCACCTTTAATAGTCTGGCCAAGCTGTCAGACCAACAAAGGCTCTCCTTCAAAAATGTCTTCTGCATCTATTCCCCTTCATTTCAATGGCCGAGATTCCAGTTTGGACCCCAGCTTCTCAGTTGTATGAATAAGCTACCCTTCCATCAGCCTGTCTCCTGCTAGTCCTTCTTCCATGTAGAAAACATAGAAATGCCATTTTCCGATTCCACACCCTCAAGCATGGCTTAAAATCATGGCACTCCCTTGCTTAAACTGGCTCCCAATAGCCTACAAAATAAAGTCTCAATACTGAAGCCAACCCCACAAAACCCTCCGTGATTAAAACTGAGTGCTGTCTTTCCAACTCCTTTTCTCAGATACCTGAATTAAATGACTCCCTGTCCATGAACCCTCACTGCACATTCTCACCTCTCTCCATGGCCACTTACTCCTCCCAGAAGGCTCGACTTTCCTGATCCCACATCCCAGCTGTTTCTAACCTCAAAGGCTCCAGAGCCAAGTTCTCCATGATAAGTTCTCTCTTTGTAGCTCCATCATATAGACGAGATCTTGCCCTTACGTGAAGACCCACAGCCCTCGTGCTTTCTTGTGTCAACCCCTTCCACAGAGCACTTTTTGGTGTGTTTCACTGAGCAATTCCAGGACATCTTTAACTGCACTACTCTCATCTCATTCACAGGAGCTAGCCCAATGTCATATGCAGTAGCTCAATAAACTTCTGCTGAAAGAATACATGAATAAGCCAGTATCTCAGGGACCTAGGAGGATTGAAGCTTACTATTTAATTGTGTGTGTTAGCCTATTGGGTATTTATGTCTGCTATTTTGAGAATATTGTTTGGAAATCACTTTCAGGGTGTTTGTGCAACTCTAGCTCTGGAAATTCTGATTCTATAGCTCTAGAGTGAGTCTCACAAATGCACATTTTAATATGAACAGAAGGAGATTCTGATGCAAGAGCTCTGTAAGCTGCATTTCGAGAAAAACTGGGGTGTGTGAGTACGTGACTGCAAATGCGAGGGAAATGCATTGGTAGTTTGGGTCACTGGTGAGCAATCCTTTCCAGAAATGGCAAATACATTTTATCTTACCTGTCAACACCAATGCATGGGTAGGGGCGCTCCAGAGGACTGTTTTAAGGAGGTCTCTGGGGCCACATCTGGACTGCACAGGGAGAAGCCCTATGATGGATTGATGATGTCTGCCACAGGATGAGAGCAGAATGTGAAGCCTGTGTGCCAGGTGTCTACCATCACTGCCAGCCCCTTGGTCTGGAGACACAGGACCAATACTTGGAGATGAACATCAAAGGATCATCTGAGTCCTAACCCAGCCCGCAGCCAGAACTGACTTCAACTTCCTCAGGTGACTGTGGCAAGAGTAAATAAGATCAAGATGTCCAGTTAAAAGGCATTCCTGAAGAAGAAGTCACAGAGTTGTCATAGTGAACAGTTGCTGTTTTCCTCTGCAGCCTCCATTTTCTCCCTTCGATGGTATGTTGAGTTTCAGGAATTTATCCCTCTTCCATTCTCTTCTACTCTGGTTCCAAGTGGGCATGGGTAGGAATGACCACACCCCCAGTTCCAGGGATGGGTCCTGATTGGCTGAACTCAAGCAGCTTATCCTATCTCCCCAGTGACAACAGCAAAAGAGAGAGATGCCCAGGACTACAGGACTGTAGGAGTTACAGGAGGACTCTCTCCCTTCTGCACGAGGAGAGGCAGAAGGGAGAGGTGTGAAATCTGACTAACTTGAGTGATTTCGTTACCACCAGAGGAGAAACTGCAGCTGCTGAGGGTCCACTCTGAGCAGCCCAGAGGGATGAAGTCAGCTCTGCAAAGGGCAGACAAGCGGGACCAAGAGTAGCCCAGGCCTGGGGTATCATTTGAGGCACTGGACCAAGTCTGACCTGATGTGTGTCTGACCACTGGACTCTTCAGGTGCATGAACCAATACATTGTCTTCATTGTCTAACTGGTTGTTTTAGTCATTTTTCCATAATGCAAGTCCTCACTAACAGTTCTTTGAGGGGAAAATGGAGATTCAGGGGCCTTTGGTCTCAACATATGCCAGGAACTACAGTGGCTCAGACTGTAGGCCCAGCCCGGAGTCCATATGTGTCCTAACTGCAAGCACATGATGTCGCTTTGTGCCTCTGCTGCCATTACCCTAGTGTGAGACTTTCAGTTCAGGAGGAAAGGAAGCAGAAAAGAGTCAGTCCCACAGGGTGGCTGGCTCTGGGCTGCTAGCCTGGAGCTCTGCTTTCAGCATTTGGACCTCAATGGGGCACTGGGCAATGATGCCTGAGCTTTAATTCGTTACACTGGTAAAGGTCTTTGAAGGTGAAAATCGCTGAACATCAGTATTTTGAGTCTTTTGAACTTAGGAGCATGTTATTACACATATAAAATAAAAAATCAATAGCCACTGAATTATCTAGAGAAAAAGTGGCTGGTTCACATAGCAGCATATAGATATACAATTACTTTCATGTGATTGAATTTATATTTATGTATTTTAACAGATCCTATTGTAGCACTTTCATGATTAGAATATTTTGTTAGTCACCTGTTTTTCTACAATCTCCACTAAAAAGGAAGAATTTATTTCTACCCAACCCTTTACTTGTTAGTTTGTGGTTTATTCAAAATCACATTTGCAGAAATGAAATTTCTGAATGAAAAACCACCCTGGAACATAAGGACACAGGGCTCTGTTGGGGGTGCTTTACTTCTTCCCACCATGGGTTATCATTTCTTTTCTAGATTAAAGGTGAAATTGATGAAAAATAGACTATCTGCAAACTAGAAAAGCAATCACTTAAATAATGACATTCAAATAGATCATTCAGTATCATGTAAATGTCAAGCATGGGGCTGTTTTTCAAAACAACACCTTTGTTCAACTGCATCAAGTGCACAGACAATACGGTGACCAGCTTTGGTGGACAGAGCCCCTCTTTCTTTCTGGCTGTTGATCCCTTGAGTAGTAGTACCCCTTATCCAGACATCCTCTGCTCTGTGGGGGATGTGTGTGTGGCAGAGTGAGCAAGAGCGAGAGAAAGAGAGAGAGAGAGAGCAGGGGAGGCAGAGAGGGGCCAGGGGTGGAGTCAGCCCAAGGAAAGGTGCCTTCACCTCTTCTCAAAATGATTTTCTTCAGTTTGAGAAAACCAAACTGTTGTTATGATTAAGAAAAAACAAAAGGTGAGCCTCAAACACAAAGCACCTTCCATTCTCGATCTCAGAATTTGGTCTTTAGGTCTTTAAGCACCCTCTGCTCCTTTGCTCTTTCCACCAGTATCATGCTGTCTGGTTTCCTACCTTATGAAATATTATCGATCAACTTGAAATGAAAGTGGGCTGCAAATTAATGTCTGCAACATTGTCTCCCATCAGCTGGTTGGGGCTGGAAAGCCACAGCTTTTAGGATGTTAAATATTTATAGTTATCATCTCAACCAAAATATGAACTTGCACAAAGAAGAACATGATACAGATTCATTTGAAAAAGTTTGCCTGATTTTCATGTTATTGGAGAAACTCAGAAAAATAGGGTCCGGACGGATGTACACCTTGAATATAAGCTTTAAAATACTCCCAGAAGAGAAATGATGAATGCTGCAGCAAATGACTGAAAAGAACCAGCCCGTCTCCCAGAGGAGCGTTTGCCACATCCCTGAGTTGAGGAGTGAGTGGCTCATTTAGATTATCTAATTTTCCACTCTTAAATCTGGTGGACTTTTAGAATAATATTTGATGAGCAATTTTTGCAGACAGCAGTTGCTTTAGTTTTGCTATCATTATGCTGAAATTTTAAATGCCTGAAGGCTAAATATCTGAGATTCATTGTTAACTATATCTCTCTCAGCAATGACAGATTTGTGGCAGCTTGTAGATATTTTTGAACATGGAATAATAGTACAGTAAAGAATGAAATGGAGTCTCCTTTAGAATTTATTATCATAAAGAAGTGGTAATGAATTTCCCTCCCAAGTCTTGGAAAAGACCGCAAGATAGCATTCTGTTTTCTTAGGAATCAAATTCACAATGTAGTTTATCTAGAAGGTGAGCAGACGACTTTAGGATCTCTGCAAAGGGACCACATATTGAGGATATCACTAAGACATCACCTGGGCTCCAGGAGGAGTGGCACCATAAATGCTCGCTCTACCAAGATGGTTTCTGCCAGAAAGAAGAAACCTCTGAGCCCAAGGTCAAATCATTACTTATATCCGCAACTTAATCTTTTTTGTTAATTATGTTAGCAAAGATGCAAATGTTATCACAAAATTAAATAACTCTTACATAAGTTTCAAAATTTGAAGCAAAGGGAAAATACAATAAGGGAAGCAAGATGGAGTAAACAGGTAGTTTTATTCCCTGTCTGCCATTGGGAATTCAACGTAGTATTATGTGTGGGTCACAAGTTGGCCCTGAGCTTTCTAGTAGTTGTCATGAAGAGAGAAACATGAAAGGTCATGAGATGTAGAGTTTGCAAAGGAAAAATAAGCCAGTTGTTCAGAGAAGCAACATAGTCATTCCCAATGCTGAGACCAACGAAATAGCTCTCCTGAGCATCCTTGGGAATAATAAACGCCATCTTTGGCAGCATCCTTGATCACAGTGAGTTTCATAGTCTGTATCTTATGAGATGATGAGGCCAAGATTTTGGTCAAGAGCACACACGCAACTGGGCTTCCTAAGAAACTTTGAAATTCTATGTGTATGTTAGGGTAGTGGAATCAGACCTAGTCCTTCTGAGCATCTTAGCCCATACACATTTACTCTTCTATAAAACACACATGCAGTTAAACAGATAGAACTTGACTTAGTTCTCCAATAACAATACGTTGAAGGTCAGGAATTTCTGTAGTAGGGACACACACTGCCTTTCAAAGTATATCCTCTACAGAAAAGTGTAGAGCCCTCATCAAGAAGGTCATGTTTTTTATGGTGACCCGAATACCCCATTATTAATGGTTACCTTAATAAGGTAACATTGCCTGACTCTTATTATGATGAAATGATTTTGTCAACAGCCGTACCTCTAAGGTCTTTTCCTTTGTCATGCAATGGAAGGGCTTCTCTGAGAATAAATGTGATCATTGAAACACATCTATTATTTGTCTGCCAGCACTTTCCCTTCTTGGATTTTAGGCTACCCCTTTGGGGAAGTTGTTCCTTTTTCTTCGTCCAATCATCCATTTGTGGTTGGGGTCTAAAATTACAGCACACTAGTCTCTTGCTACCGCTGATTGGTCTAGGGATCACATAAGACCCAAAACTGGCTAATCAGAATTCTTTCTCCGGCTTTTTAATCTGGAGCTAGAGAAAGCGTTTCAGGCCCTCCTTGGTGGTGAAGTTGTTCTAGATAGCCCTGGGAGCCGTCAACAGCTGCATTCCCAGCTGGATGATGGCAGCCAGTCTGCAGAGGAGGAGAAGTCAACACAGAGACAAGGGACACAAAAGTAGACCTGGCAGCATCATGTCCCCAGGTTTTAAGGTGTCTCTTAGACCTTTTATAATCCTCCCATTGCCAACTGAAGTCGAGTTTCTGTCACTTGCAAAGAGAACCCTTGACTTGTGCATGCTTCTACGGTTTCTCAAAACTCTTTCACCAAAACATCCCCAGGGTTGTATAAACTCAAGTAAGCAGCCTGTCCTGAGACTCCTGGGAATATTCCATACACATTCCCCAAGGGGGCCTGCTTGGTCAGGTGACAGTTTGTGTTCACATAGCTTATTCTCATGGAGTCCACAAATAATTAAATGAAGAGCAGAGGCAGATCCCAGGCTTGTGAACATCAGCTTGGGCCCCATGCTCTCCCACTGCCAGCCCCAGACTGATGTCTAGCACAGCTTTACTGTGTCACACAACAGAATCACAGGGCTCCCTGACCTTGGAATATTTCTAGCAAGTGCTTAATCAGGGCTGCTTGGCAGCCTATATGATTTAGAGACAGTTATATCTGAACCAGCCGTCAAACTAATGTTTTCATAGTCTTTGTAAATTGAAACAGTCTCCCCTTAAGAATGGTATTTCTCCAACTTTGAGCTACAAAATAAAAACAGGAGAACAGATTTTTGTGTTACATAATGTGAGCTTTTTCAATATGGAAATTCGTGCTTTATGACCTGATCTGGAATCCTAGCAAACACATTTTAACTTGTATAAATAGGGTTTAGTCACTACGAGCTGGATTTTTTTTCAAGAGACAAGATCTTACTGTTACCCAATCTAGTCTGGAACTCCTGGCCTCAAGCAATCCTCCTGCCTCAGCCTCCCAATGTGCTTGGATTATAGGCATGAGTCACCATGCCTGGGTAGGGAAAGCAGGACTTTTGTCAAAATCTACCACATTTCATTGATTCTAAAATACTGTACAGAATGTGATTGATAGTGGATAGGGTATTGTAACTGGCAGGATTTTTTTCCTTCTTAGTGATACATAAAATGATAAAAATATCCTATGAGCAATGGCATGCTTTCTTTGATTCAATATTGCACTCAACAAGAGAGGCATATTTTAGTTATCATGGTTGTCTCAAGAAAGTAACCTCATGGAAATAGCACAGTTACTTCCTTTGCTGTCACTGAAACTTTGTGTTGTAGGACTCCCCAACTTTGTGTTGGGGAGGCTCAGGGGTGGGCCTAAAGGGCCCCAGCAGTCACTGGCAGAGCCCAGCTTAGAACTCAGTGTTCTAGAATTCCAAACAGTGTTCTGCTCTTTGTATCAGACTCCTGGCAGCTCCAGGTCAGAAGCATACACAGCCAGAGCTACCTGTCCAACCCCAAACATTCTTGCTTTCACCATTTCCAGCCATTCCCAGTAAAACTGGTGTTAAGGGGTGAGAGAGAAGGATTAATTGACAAATGAAAGAACCAGTTTCTGTATCCCAGAAATACCATGTATTTGGTAACAATGTGGGGCATGTAAATGTCCCCATAAGGTTTGAACCTCACCATCCTCATTCAGAGTGTTTTTTTGAACCCCAGGACAAGAAGTGAAATCGGTGAGACTCAGCCTATGGCGCGCATAGTGACTTGCTCCAGCTCTCTTTCTTATTGATTCTGTATCCTTCATACAGGACAGTCCAGAAAGCCACTACCAATCCCACACCGCCTGTGAGATGAAACACTTTTGCATAAAGCACTTCAGCATAGTCCGATTCCTTAACCCTTTATAATCAGGATGCAACCTCCACTTCCCGCCTCATTGCCTGCCATTTCCCTATCCCATGCCACAGTCAAATGGAACCACCACTGTCTCCAGGTAGAGGCCTCATTTTCAGTCACCCTGTCCAAAAAATTCCTCCCTTCTCTTTTGCATGTTCCCTTGCCCATTTACAGCCCCACTAAACACTCATGTTTTCTCCATCAGAAACAAGCTGTTTGGGCTCTCAACTCCCATAGCATTCTTTCTGTTGTGTTTATTATGCACCAAATATGAATTTGTCCCACAATACTAGGCTGCAAATAACATCCTGCTTTATTCTTTTTTCATCCCAAACAAAACTCTGAGAATGACCACTAAGGGATGGATCTCTGGAGATATAGGCCTTGGAAGAGGGGACATTGGTTACAATGGTTTGGGTCAAGGGGTCCAGCAGCCAGCAGGACAAGCCTCAAATCCCACCTCAGCTACTCACTACCCATAAGACCCTGGGCAAGGGATCTGATTTCTTTCTGCCTCAGTATCATCGTCTATAAAAAGGGGACGATAATGGGACCTGTCTCAGAGGAATTTTGTGGAGATTCACTAAAATAATCTACACAAAGGACTTAGCACAGTACCTGGCATGTAATAAAGCTCCACCAATGGCATTTATTATTATTAGCACATTTTCCCCTGGCTGTGTTGGGTTCTACAAGAATCTGAGGGCTTAAATTGTACCACGGAAATAAGAAGTGGTCCGTTTCCTTCATCTTTGGTGGTCGTTATTGTGGTCCCTCTACTATAGGGTGCCACAGGGGAGAAGCAGCCCTCTGCCACCAGCTGGGGCAGACTCCAGAGGCTCATCCCACAGGGCTCAGTGCAGCCACAGACCACTCCCACCTTGAGCCCCCAAAGCATGGGAGCCTAATCCGCAATCAGAAACACAGGGGCCGCCCTTTTAGAAGTCCTGTCAACCAGCCCAGGAAGGAAAGCAATGGAGGAGGAAAGTTTCTGACCCTTAGAACTTAATCCTAGTTCCTCCCTGCTTGCCACCCCCACACTTCCTGCCCAAGCTCCAGCCATGCTTTCCCCTCCTGGGCAAGCCCCTCTTAAGCCCCTGATGGCCCTGTGTGGGGATCATACCCTAGTTAAGAGACCTAGGGGTTAACAGACCTTTTAGATTCCCATCCTTTTGAGCCTCCCGCAATAGCAAACATGATTATTTTGTTCAGTTAAGTCGAAACATCCGTGTGCCAGTTGGGATTAGACAGTAAGCTTCTTATGGGCCATATCAGTGTCGGATTCACCCCAACTCTGCCTCTGTCTTGTACAGAGAGTCCTTGTTCTATTTACAGTAGAAAATATCTGGAGGTACTAGACACTCTATTTCCCCTTTCCCTGTGGCCACTCTCCATCCCAAGCCACGGGGGACAAATGCTGCCATTGCATGCTGCTAGTGACTATGGGCAGACTGGCTCCGTAGTCCTTCAGACCAATCTTAAATCCAGGGAACATTGCCTACCATCAGTCCCCCGCCCTTTCTTCACCTCAACTTAATGAGCAAATAAGGAAAGAAAATTAAAGCAAAAAAAATTAAACAGCTTTAGCTAAGATCAATAGAATTCTATAAAGCTCTGGGCTGTGGTATTGAGTGAGCGCAGAGTAATCCCCTGCATATTGCATGTTAAGTTAACTTGTAAGAGAAATATGCTCCTTCTCAGCCTCACACCTTCTCCTCCATGGTGAAGAAGGAAGCTGGGAACACAAATTAAAATAATGTTGATTTAGTTTTTAAAGGGAGTGCCCAGGAGCATTTTCTGCATGGCCAACTGAAAACTCCAGCCCAGGCTGCAGAACGCCTCTCTCTGCACAATACAAAGAGAATATTTGATCCCCAGAGCTCAGCCTGCTGGTGGGTTTTTATTTTGTTTTTGGTTTTTGTTTCTTTTCTACTTTCCTTTGGATCTCAAACTTTTAAATACCAACTTAAAAATTCCTTTTTCGGCAAAGGGTCCCTGCTCCACTCCAATGTGATTGCAGGGACTCAGTCCTGACGCATGGCGGTGTGTGATCTGGGCACACCGCGCCGGGGAAGCCGGTGGGGAAGAACAGACGTGGTGTGGGTCCCTGTGTCCTGTCATTGGTTTGGCTTCCCCGGGGTGAGGGAGAACTCAGGGAACCAGGCCATCAGGTTTGCTCCTGGCAATTTAACCACCTCTTCAGGTCCTGCAGACACTCGTCTAAATTCCAATCAGGGAGCAAGTATCAGAAACCATTCATGCCCACTAGATCAGTCCTTTTGAAAGAGAGGCAGCCAAGCCTGGTGCCAGGCAACCAGAGCTTGAAGCAGGGGTGGTAGATTCAGGCAGACCTGTGGCCAAACCCCAGCTCCACCATTTACAAGCTACACAACTTTAACCAAGTTAGTTAACGTCTTAAGTCCTGTCTTTAAAACAGGAATCATAATGCCTCTCTTGCAGAACAGCACTGGGGATTAAACAAGATATATCAGGTGAAAAAAAAATACCTGGCCTAGAGTAAATGCTCAGTAAATATTGGCTTCCTTCTAAAGGGCTGACTCTGTGCACCTGGAAATGGGCAATGGCACAGGGCCTGCACACTGAATTCTGACTTCATTTCCAAATCTCCAGCACCAAACATGTTAAACAAGAAAAGCTGAGTGATACATTAATGAATGGCCAGAACCATAGGGCTAATCCTTCATTGCTATCTTGCAAATACTTTTTCATATTATGAAATTAGTTCATGCTTGATGTAGAGTTCTTAAGAAGTATAGATAATCAGAGAAGTAAATATAAATTATCCAGAATCTTGCCAAAAAGAAACAGCTGCCATTACTAAGGTTTAGGTATACACCTTCTGGGTATTTGTCAACATGTCTCCGGAAATATAAATATTTGTTAAAGCAAGATGGAACCATTCTGAAACACTTTTTACATCACCTCTTTTGCTTATTTAACAAGGGACCAGGAGCGTCTCTCCATGCCATTCAATTTCCTTCTACTATGTAAGTTTTTAAGTGCTGAAAATATGGCATTGATTCCATATACACTAATTTATGTAAAAGGGCTCCTTCTTGGATATCCACGCTATTTTCAATGTGTCCCTTTTATGGCTGACTCTGCAGACATCTATCTATAGATGAACACTTTAGACCTCTATCTTTATAACTAGGTCTGAATACACCCTAAAAATAAACCCCTACAAAGGGAATTGTTGGGTCCAAGATTCTGGAAAAATTTAAGACCCACAAGAAAGGGAGATGAAAATAATGACATTGTGCAAACAAACCTCACACACAATGCTCACAGGCACCCGACCACCCTTCCAGAGCAAACAGAGCCCCAGTCCCAGCCCAGGCGGGATGTTCAGGACTAGGGATGACCTTAGGAGTGGCCAGGACTGGCCACCCCACTAGGGAAGGGGGTGTAGTGGAGAACAGGGCCAGAATTAGGCCAAGTGCCCTCACCTATGGCTATTTGACCCCAGGCAAGTATTTTAATGACAGCAAGGCTCTGAGAACTCTGTGAAAATAAGGATAATGGTATTTCCCATCTGCTTTGGGTGGGGGTTTGTTGTAAGGAGCTAATGAAAGGATATCTGTGAAGATGCTTTGCAAACAGCAAATGAAATTGGGGAGGAGCTGCTCTGGGGGCAGCTTAGGGAAATTGAACAGTTTTCCCAAACCTCCAGAGACAATCTTCTCAGTGTGTGGCTTTGGGCTTTTGTTTGAAATGATGTGAATTCCCAGAACATCAGACACACCCACGGTCAAATGTAAGTACAAAACACACCCAAGCCAAGGGTGCTGGGAATCCTGGCCCCTCTTAATTCAGGGTTATTCACCCTGGGTCTGCCTGCCTTCCTTCCTTTCTCCTTTTCTTCCTTCCTTCCACCCATGTAATCAGCTGCCCTGCAGAATATAAATTACAAACATCTCCCAAAGCAACTACCTGAAAACCTCACCCATTCCACCCAATGGCTTCTGATGGGGAGAGAGGAAAAAAAAGGAAATAGACCCAGCATCCTTTCTAATTTATTCAAGTATTTAGGCCACTGGGGGTATTTCCTGATAGCAAACAACTTTGCTCTTGGAGACCTTGAGCAAAGCTGGTTAAGGCTGTGATTTCCTTCCTGCAGCCTGAGCTTCAGTCTGGCACAGCGTTTGCTACCATAGCTCCTCCAGGGCAGATTCTTGTGGTAGGGATGGTGGGAAGTGGGTCAGAAGAACCCAAGATCAACCAGTACAACTGTTCCCTCTTGGTCTGTCAGAGCAATAAGGCCCTGGAGTTTAATTTGCCTGGCTCTTCAGAAGTGTCCAAGGGAGAGGATACAGTCATGGCTTCTTAGTTTCTGTTTCTGGTTGGGCTTGTAAAGCCCTTTCCTCATCCCTTTTTTCTGCTTATCACTAGAGACAAAAACTAAAAACCATTGCTTCAGGCTGCTAAAAAGCCTAAATCAAAACAAAACATGTCTACGGAGATATAAATATCTCAACAACCATCACAACCAAATAAGGTGGGTTGGACAAGCTTGGAAAGAATCCCCAATATGCCAACCCAGAGGTGGCTTCAGTTGCAGTGAGTGCACAGGGGAGCTGCAGATTGAGAAAATGCTCCCATCCTCAAGAACAATTCCTGTATGTGGGGACAGGGAGAAGCTGTTGGGGGTGCTAAGCTGTGAAAGGCAGCATCCACCCCAAGAAGTGCTTAAGAGTTTCTACCTTGTGGTCAGAAAAGCCTGGGCCTGAACTCCAGCTTTGCCACTGCTGTATGCTGCACCTTGGAGAAGTTCATTCACTTTGTTAAGCCTATATAAAACAGGAATAGAGCAATTTACCTCTAAGAGCTTTACATAGTTTGGCTCTGTGTCCCCACCCAAATCTTATTTTGTAGCTCCCATAATTACCATGTGTTATGGGAGGGACCAAATGGAGATAATTCAATCATGGGGCCAAGCCTTTCCTGTACTGTTCTCATGATAGTGAATAAGTCTCCTGAGGTCTGATGGTTTTCAGAATGGGCGTTTCCCTGCACAAGCTCTCTCTCTTGTATACCACCATGTGAGATGTGCCTTTCACCTTCCACCATGATTGTGAAGCCTCCGCAGCCATGTGAAACTGTAAGTCCATTAAACATCTTTCTTTTGTAAATTGCCCAGTCTCACGTATGTCTTTATCATTCGCATGAAAACGGACTAATGCAGAACTGTTGTGAAGATAAAATGAGATGATGTCAATATAAATGAATATATTGCAGTGACAGACATTTTCCTCAACCATAACCTTTCAGCCCACTCACTTTGCACCCCAACTCCTCCAGCCATGCTATCTTAGCTGAGCCTGGAGCATTATCAGTCACTTTTAGACATTAGAAAAGTTTGATTCTCAGAAATCAATGAAGTCCAGATCCTCCTAACACTAAAACTTCAATTTCTCATCCAATTTAAATGCCCTTTCTTTCCCTATCTCAGGCCTACAGCAGCCTCAGTAACCTGCAGTTGGGAAGTGGGGGACTTTTCCTTACTCTCGGTCCCTCCTCCACTTCCTCTGGCCCTCCAGGACGGTGGCAGAAGGAAGGAGGGAAGGTAAATGGTGGTCTTAGACAGTTCAGACTGATATAACAAAACACCATAAACTGGTGTCTGATAAACAACAGATAATTTATTTATTTCTCACAGTCCTGGAGGTGGGGGAGTCCAAGATCCAGTCACTGGCAGATTTGGTGCCTGGTAAGGGCCTCTTCCTGGTTCATAGATAGCTATATTCTCACTGTAACCTCACAAGGCAGAAGGCATAAGGGAGCTCACAGGTCCTCTTTAAAAAGGGCACTAATCTCATTTATGAAGGCTCCGCCCCCATGACCTAATTACCCCTCAAATGCCCCATCTCCTAATACCATAGCACTGGGGATTAGGTTTGAACATAGGAATTTAGGGGACACAGGGCTAAAATGGTCCACTGACTTAGCTGCACTATGAAGATCTGCATGGGGCCCTCTGTGTGGCAGATGGCCAAACCCTGACTCTGTCACTCACCGGCACTTCAGTGCCTTCCTCTACCTCCATGAAAGCACCTCCTCCCCAACCCCACATCTCCCCTTGTGGTCAAGATTGCCCTGGAAAGGCTGTCCTCTTGGCCATAGCCCTGATCAAGAGGGCTCACTCTAAAGACTGCGCATTCATAGTGCTCACTTGGCTGGTAGGAAACTTAGCATCCTCACCCCTCCAACCCTGGCAGTGTGCAGCATGCCCGCCTCGGCCTCTCTCCTCATTCTGCTAGTCTTCTCCTTTGGGCTTTTGCAGTTTCAGTGCCACCATGTGCCAGGGGATGCAGGTTAATTTTGCCTCACAGGATGTCTGACCCACTGGCTGCCTCTCCCATGTCTACTCCCACGGCAGCTGTGGAAGAATCTAGGTGTTTCTTCAGTTCCACAGTCAGTCAGCTAGACGGTGAGATGCAGTGATGAGTGAAAGATCAATCCCCCTCTGGCTAATAAACCCAAACTTAGAGTTTTTCTGCTAGGAAATGCATGTCCCTCCACCAGGTAACCAATTCTCTTTAAAGAGATCTTCACTGGCTCTGATGGTACTGAGGATGACGGTAGGCCCTTACAATGAGCTAACCACTGTTCTAAGAATTCTAGATGTCGATCTGCCTGGCCCATAAATAATAACTCATTTAATCCTCACAGCATTCCTATGAGGTAGATGCTATCATCATCCACTTCATAGGTAAGTAAATGAAAGAACAGAGCTAAGTAATTGAGTCAAGGTCTTGCAGCTGGTAGCAGCAGAGAGGAAATTTGAACCTGGACTCTCTGGCTTTAGCTTTTGGACCCTAATCACAAATTCCTATTTCCTCTCTCAAGTAGAGGTAAATAAAGGACTAAAGCATCTGAAAATATGTTAGTTATTTTTTGGCATGTGCTGCAAATGTGTCTAGTACCAAACTTCAGAAAGCAGGAGTATTTGTCGCTCTGTTCTCAGCTTTCAGTCAACCAAAATTCCATAGACAATAGTCAAAGTTCCATTTAATATGTTGTTATATACATAAATCTCTTAGAACTTTGTCAACCATTCATCAACAATAAATGGAAGCTTCAAAACTAGGGAGCTCATGGCTTGAAAGGGAGAAAAATAGCCAGGAAATAGAGCATTGTAATACAGTATAGATGCTGTAGTACATACTTTTGTGTCACTAATTCCACAAATATTTATTACAAACCTATTATAGGCTGTTAGGGGCTGAGGATGTAATGATCAAATTGGATGAGGTTCCCATCCTGTGGAAAGTCCCTGCAATTGGAAGGAAAAATATTCTCTAGAAAGAAGGAATTTATGTTATCTATTGCTACATAAACTATCTTAAATTTAGAGGCTTAAGATGACAATAACCATTTATTGGCTCATAATCCTGCAACTTGGACAGGGCTCAGAGGGGACCTGCTGGGGTCTCTTAGGTGGCTGCAATCAGCTGAGAACTCAGCCAAAGAATATCCATGCAGGCATCACTGACATGTATGGCAATTGGTGCCATCTGAGAGCTGGTGTGAGTAGATTTTCCTCCAGGTGGCTTCTCTTCCTCCACTAGCCTTCACTGACCTCTTTACCAAATGGCAGCTGGTTTCCAAGAAGGAGGTCCCACTGTGCAAGTATTTATCAAGTGTCTACATTCTAATGTCTCACTGGCCAAGCAAGCCCCACGGCTGGGCCCAGAGTCCACATGGGAGGGGATCACACTAAGAGAAGCATGGTCCATTGGGGGTGACTGATGGACAGCACCACAAGAAGCTTCACAGGATGTCTGACCCACCGTTGCCTCTCCCAGGGGACTGGGTCAGCTATGTTCCTAGCACCTACCCTCCCTCCAAAAGCTCCACCCCGGCAGGCGGCTCTGGGAGCAGAGCTCAAGTCAGAAGGGCAAAGGATAAGACTTCTTTGTTCAAGTCAGAAATTTACCTTCTGTGTCATCACCTATGCTGCATCAATTTCAAGAAGCACAAAGCAGGTCCCCATCTCAAAAATAACCCCACTCTCTGCCACCTCACCATTATCATTTCATTCTTTGCAGGGGAACATTTATGTTTGACTTCAATAGAGACACCTTTAGTTAATATGGATCAGAGCCCCACTGTAAGTGATCTTGTTTGTAGTGTACAAGTACAGCAGAGTGTGCACAGACTCTTGCTGGCCTAGAGGACAGCGTGGGGGTGATCCACCAGGCCTTAGTCAAATGGATCAGAGCAAAGTTTCAGGGCACAGGAAAGCATCCTCTCTGTGGTTTGGTAAGAACATTCTGGCTGCTGTGAAGGGAAATCCTCAGTAGAATGCAAAAGAGCTAGCAGAACGCTGGGGTTGCTGACTTGGACCTGGGGTGATCATGTACTTTTAATTCCAAATTTCTCTTCTGCCTGTTGTCAACTACTTCTTTCTTTCCCCACAGGGGCTTAGTTTTGAAACTCAACACCTAGGAAGAAGGTTCCCTTCTCTCTGTTCTCTCCTATCACATTGTTTCCCTGAGGCAATGAATACAGGATGATTAGCCTAATTGAAGGGGGCAAAGAGCCAAAGAAATTACAATGGTTTGGTGGAGGTGGGGGTGGGGGGGGCTCTGTGGACATTTCCAAAAATTCCTATCCCATCACATAAGTATGCATAACCTAACCAAGAGGGAAACTTGTGTCGCTCTCACCCCATTGAGTGGGTTCCACCATGATTAATAAATCCATTTATTGTCTTTGTAAATTTGAGAACCTCTCCAGGCATTTTTATAGATGGAGTGGGCTGAGCAGGAGCTACCTGACTCCAGTAGTCAAGATGCTGGCATCCAGAATGGGAAAATGAGGTAAGTAAATCCCCTTACAAACAGACATGCTCCGTTGGCAATTGCAGCTTTTGCAGAACAGGAAGTGACATGGTCAGAATTGTATTTGGAGAAGATTCATCTGGCAGCAACATACAGACTGACTTGGAGGTGGGAAACCTAATAATAATACCCAGGAATTGTAATAGCATCGCAGGGGACACTGTACTAGGCACTGATGTGGTCACTCCCACTTCATCCACACATAACTGCGAGGTAGGATAGTATTTTCTATATTGTGCAGATAAGAAAATTAAAGTCAAAGATATCCAGACACTTGCCCAAGGGCTAAACTGCAAATAAGCAGAGTCAAGATGACATTCAGATCCATCCTGTTTGTATCTGTTCAGAGGCTATGACAATAGCACAGCCGAGGCATGATCAAGGCCAGAACTAGGGCACAGAGGCGAATACAGTAAAGAAAACAGCAGACAGAAAGTCGTGTGTCAGAGGAGGACTTGAGAGGACCAAGTGCAGACCCGAAGCTGCGGCGAGCTGAGAGAGACATTCTCAGTCCTTCCTGCCTGTGCCTGCAGCAGGCATTGAACTGGGCTGGCTTTTGAGCCCAACGAGGAACAATGATGGAAGGCTTTATTGTTGTGTTTTGTTTCAGAAAACTGGTAATTCTTACACATTTCATAAGCTAGGAGCAGAGTAATTATCCACTTATTTAAAGCCATCTCCTCATTTGTATATTTATTCATTCAGGAAGCTGGTGGGGTGGGGCTGGGGAGGGTGGCAAAAAGGGGAAACAGAAAATCCTGGAAAATCATCAATTATTATCTCATAGAGATAGTAGTGCCCTGCTATTACCTGCTCATCACTCGAGGCCAGGCCCCACTCATCCACCTTTTTTGGCCTCTACCACTTAGCATAGTGCCCTACACACAGTAGACATTCGACATGTGCTTTGAGATAATGAGGCTGACAGTGTCACCCAGGAGACATCCCCTTGCTGGGGTTCCCTGTCACAAGCCTGGCTTGCGGGCCCTTGAGCAAGTCACTTAGAGTCTTGGTGCCTCTGTTTATTCATTTGAAGGACAGGAATAATGATGGGACTTATCTCTCTGGGTTGTTAGTAAGATCCGTGAGCTATGTGAAGGACTTGAGCAGTGCATTCCAGAAAGATTAGCCGATATTAGCAGCAGCAGTATTGAGTGCTTGGGTCCCACTAGGATCTGCTACCTTGTCTCAGCCACAGGCCCCCAGGGCTGATGACAGGGATGCCTGGGTTATTAGATACTGGGCATTCATTGCCAGGCAGAAGCCTGAGCCCGTTGTTCTGAGTAATTACACTGCAAGTTCTGGGAACCTGCTTGTTTTCATCCTTTTAGCATTGCCCCTGTGCTGCTGCTTGGCTCTGCACCGAGACCGAGTCTGTGTGGGTTTCTGGAGTCTCCCACTTGTGGAAATGTCTGTTTTAGCAGGATGTCTTCTCTTGGCCTGGGAGGCCCTTGCTGAGCCCTGTTTTGTCCCCCTCAGGCATGTGGAGAAGCTACTTTGGCTGACCCCTCCAGCCTACCAGCCCACGGGGGCTGCAGGAAAGTGCTGACTCTCCAGGTAGGCAAAAAAGGCAATCGTTTGGCGGCTCTGACATTCTGGGGAAGGGGTTTCCTGGAAGCACCCTCACTTGCATCCACAGTGGTCCCCTTCCCCTGAAGCTTCTAATGCAAACTTCATCTTTCTCCCCCAAGTTGGGGAGACTCAACAGGGGACAAGCTTCTGACTCAACAGAGGATGAGCTTTCTCCCAAGCCCCTCTGCCCTATGGGTTTTCCCACTCCCTCCCCACCTGACTCTGTGGGGAGGAAGACCTTTTGGTTTCTTGGTCTGACTGCTGGCCCATCAGCTTTCTTCCCTGCTTCTCCTTTGGAATTTTCTGCCAAAAGCTGACGTGACCTCCTACTTTTGAGAAAGCCATAGTCACATGGTACAAGAAGTTTTATCCTCCAGCCTCTTGACCTCTGCCTACCAAATCCCTCCCGCCTGTCCCCCACTGGCCACCCTCACAGCTTTTTCTGCAGTGCAGGTGTTTCCCTCCTCTTTCTTCAGGTAATTCCTCCTAACACAACCGCCCAGTGGTTCACGTTGTCTGCTGCCTAGACAGAGCCAATTTATCAAGACAGGGCAATGGCAATAGTGAAAGAGTAATTCTCACTGAGCTGGCTGTACAGGAGATCGGAGCTTTTTATCACTCAAATCAGTGTCCAAGAGAACCCTAGGATTCGGGTTTTTAAGGACAATTTGGTGGGTAGGGGCCAGTGAGTCAGTAGTGCTGATTGGGCTGTTCGGGTCTGAGATAAAATCGTAGGAGTCAAAGCTGTCCACGTGCTCTGAGCCAGTTCCTGGGTGGGGAACAAGACTAGATGAGCCAATTATACATCTGGGTGGTGCCAGCTGGTCCATCACGTGCAGGGTCTGCAAAATATCTTAGGCACCGGTCTCAGGATTTATAATAATGATGTTATTCCCCAGGAGCAATTTGGAGAGGGTCAGAATCTTGTCGTCCAGCAGCATGACTCCCAACCCATAATTTCTAATCTTGTGGCTAATTGGTTAGTCCTGCAAAGGCAGGCTAGGACCCAGGCGGAGTGTTTGTTTTGGGCAAAGCACCATTACAGTCTTTGTTTCAAAGTTAAACTATATGATAAGTTTCTCCCAAAGTTAGTTTGGCCTACCTACACCCAGGAACGAACAAAGGCAGCTTGGAGGTTAGAAGCAAGATGGAGTTGATTAGGTCAGATCTCTTTCACCATAATCATTTTCTTAGTTATAATTTTGCAGCAGTGATTTTGCTCACTCTTGAGAGAATTTTCTCCTGGGCTCTTCTTGGCCCACTGTCAGTCCTCCCTCTCTCATGCTCCTCTGTTCACTTCCATCTGATGCAAACTTGCAACACTCATTCACACCCAGTGTGAAGAGTTTTGCTGTGACCCCATTGACGTATTTGGCCTGCATCCTATCACATTATTTCCTTCTCAGTTCCAATCCTCTGGATCTGGAAGTGGGCATCTCTTGCCTCTCCCTCCTTCCCTCCCATTCTCCCCTTAAACCTTTGTCTCCAATTGGTTTTCACCTCAAGGCTCTATTGAAGATGCTCTCCCAAAGGTCTTCAGAAAAAACTGAGCCTCCGAACCAAATGAGCATTTCTTAATCCTTAACCTTCCAGACCGTTCAGAAGCAGGTACCCCAGTGAACACATGCTCCTCCCCACAAACCTCTCCTCCCTAGGATTGTCTGGTGCCTCCCTTTCCCAGCCCTCTGACCTCTCCACCTGCTTTTTGTCTATGTTCTCCTTGAGTTCATTCCAAGACCAGGATCCTTTTCTTCAGGGATCACATGTCACAATTCAATGATCTTCTCTAGGCCAGTGACTCTCCAATCTGGAGCTGCTTCCAGCAAGTTTCTACTTTGCATCTGATAACCAGATCAAACCAATGACTCAATGACTTGGCACCAGCCTGGTCAGCTTTCCCTCCTAACACCTGCATTTCTCTCAATGGTTTTATAGTAACTCCAACTTGCAATGCAGATTCACCAATGTTCTGTGCTCCCGCTTTGATTTCTAGGTCCTCAAAATTTATGGACTCATCCCCTAAGGGTTTCTTTCCCTTTCCCTCTGTCCTCATGGCCACCCATCCAAGGCTTCCACATTTATCCCTGGAGGATCACAAACTGACTTCTTTTCTCTCTAGACTGCCCCCTAAATGTGCCCTATTATATGCCAGTTCTGCCTTTGGAGGCTATGGGATTGTTTCAAGCATTTAGATCTCATCTCCCCAAGATTATAAACACTTGGAGGACAGGGACAGAATCATCTTCCTTCAGCCATCCCAGCACAATGCCATGTCCACTATAGACACAGAGCAAGTACTTTGGAAATACCCACATACTGAATTGGCATTAGCTCAGCCTGAGAAATGTCCTCTGTGGTGATTGTTTCCTGGGCAGTGATCATGACGGGTCTGCCCCATCCACATCAATCATTCTCTCCTTACCCCTGGCAGCAATGGTTCTACCCCTCCCAGTCAACTTCCCAACTCACTCTGACCACCACCCGATGACCTTTGCTTAGGTCTCCATACTCCCCAATTTCTCTTAGCACCAATGTTGGGTGGGTGGTATAAAGCTTGGTGGGCTTTGGGGAGTGTGTACGTTTAACACTGGATTGCCACTTGGTCTAAATATCTTTCAGTATAGACTCTGGTCCTTTATTTAGATGCAAAAACTTTTTTAAAATTTGAAATGGAGTTTTGCTCTTGTTGCCCAGGCTGGAGTGGAGTGGCGCGATCTCAGCTCACTGCAACCTCTGCCTCCCAGGTTCAAGCGATTCTCCTGCCTCAACCTCCTGAGTAGCTCTGATTACAGGCAGGCACCTTCATGTCTGGCTAATTTTGTATTTTTTTTTTTTTTTTTTAGTAGAGACAGAATTTCACCATGTTGGTCAGACTGGTCTCGAACTCCTGACTTCAGATGACCTACCTGCCTCGGCCTCCTAAAGTGCTGGGATTACAGGCGTGAGCTACCGCACCAGGCTGAGAGGCAGAAACTTTCTACAGGCAGGGACTACACTGATTTTGCCAGCCCTGAATGGAGAGGTGTGTGTACAGAGCCTGGTGAGCATTGGCAGGGCCGGCAAGCCCACACTGGTGCCGAGTATTCCCCCAGGCAGTCCGAAGTTCTCTGTGCAAAGTACAAATATTTTACATTTTTCTGAATGTGCCTTTTTTTTTCAACAGGAAAAAATATCACTTTCATGAGAAAAAAGTCCAAGTTGGAAAGTTCTTAGTTTTGCTACCATTAGCTAAAAAAAGACCGATTAAAGACAAATGCGCCCATGAGTCAACTGGGAGGTGATTAAGCAGTCACGCTCTGTGCCCTCAGGGAGGTCATTACCTTGAAGAATGCAGCAGCCTCTGCAACTCCTATTAATGCTATATATTGACTGCATCTGTTTTCAAAATCCTTTCCCTTAAGGACCAGGCACACTCCCTCAAGCCCACCAAGCTCCACATCACCCACCCAACACTAGTGATCAAGGTTATGACCTCTGAGCTACCCAGAAAGCCTGACACCAGGACCTTACTAGACCCCACAGTGTCGGACAATGAGACCCAATCTGAAGGGTCGAAACATTCAGAGGGTGAAAATACAGGTGTTAGTGGCTTCAAAGGAGACCACAGCCTGCCAACAAAGAGCCCAGCAGGTGCCATCCATGGTAGAAAACTGAGAGGACCTGAAGCTTCACAAGCCACAGGCAGTGTGACTGGCTGCAACTCCTGATCCGACAGCAGGATTGGTGGCTGAAGGACGTTAGGGAAATTATTTGTCCATGGGTCTCAGTTTCCTCATCTAAAAAATATTTACCTTGCAGGGCTGTTGTAAGGATGAGATCATGTCGAACAGGATTTGAGTGCTTACTTTGTGCCAGGCACAATTCCAAGTATTTACATCCATTAAGTCATTTAATCCTCTCAACAAACCTCTGAGACAAGTCTTCTTATTATCCCCACTTATTATTTACAGTGGAAGAAACTGAGAAGCAAACAGGTAACTTGCCCAAGGTCACCCAGCTAAGAGCTGGTAACTGACCCTTAAAGCCCTGATCAGAGTGAAGCCACCACTCTGAAAGTTTTGAGTCAAAAGAGGAGCCCAGTTAGGAGGGTATGAGAGCGGCTGGATATCTACAAGGCGCCCACAGTCTACGAAAAGTGCACAGCCCAGCAAAGACCACCCCTTAGACAGTCAACAAATGTTGCTGCTTTTTTCTTCCTCTTAATGTGTGTGTGTGCTTATGCGTGTGTGGGGGCGTGTGAGTGTGTGCATTTATGTGAGTATGTTTGTGAGTGTGATTCTGAGTGTGTTTGCAAGCATGTGTTCATGTGCACGTGTGTGTGACAGAAAGAGTGTGTGTAAGGGGAATGGTGGGGCTCAGGGATGGGGCGGCTTTGGTTTCTCCATAGCTCCTGCCCCGTGCCCCTCTGCTGTCAGATGCACACAGGTGACCAGAGCCTTAAGAAAACTTAAAGCTTAATCCCTGATTCCCGTCTCACAGCCACCCCATTTCTTTGCCTCCTAATTGGCTCCATGTTATTTGTTTGATGCTTTGGCAGCTCCGGTTATGTAAACAATCACCTGTGGATGCAGATTCTTCGCAAAATCTGCTGTAAGGATCATTTTGACCAACCAGACTTTTAAGAAATATTGGGAAGCGAATCGTTGGAAGTAATAGACTCTGATAAAGACCTAACTTTAGTAATAAAATAGACATTTTTACTCACCCAGAAAACAGTTTGGAAGTGCCTATTATGTGCTAAGATTCAAAGCTGTCAGGGCTGTCCCAGCTCTCCAGGGGCTTACAGTCCAGGGGGAGGACAGACAGGAAAGAGCCACAGGGAGGCAGAGATAAGATCAGTGCTCGGCACACCAACAGAGGGATGCGGAAGCCCGCCTCACCGAGCAGCCCTGAAACTGCTAACACCTGCTTCTCCAGCCGCCCTGCTAGAAATAATCCCACAGCCCCCACTTACCTGCGCCTTCCAGAAGTTCTCCACTTGAGCTTTCACAGGATTGACCCAATTTCTTACTTTGAATCCCTAATGCCAATGCAGAGAGTGACAAGCCTGACATCCAACCTTTTACTTATGTCTTCCCCCATCAATGTGCTGGGATCTGTATCGGATTTGTTACTCTAGACACACAAAGCACGAGACGCAGCAGTAAACAGTCACTGAGGTTTCCTTCTGACCAGGGCCACTGTGAGGACTGGGGGACCAGGGCAATCTCTTTCTCCCCTGGCATCACTTTGAAGATGAGCTGAGGAGACAAAGGTCCCTTCATGCTGGAGTAGCTGGGAATGGACAGAGTGGGGGTGTCTTTTGTACTTTATTTCCTCCTGCTTTTTTTTTTTTTTTTTTTTTGAGACAGGATCTCACTCTATTGTGCAGTGACACAATCACAGCTCATGGTAGCCTCAGCCTCCCTAGTAGCTGGGACTACAGGCAGGCACCGCCACACCCAGCTAATATTTCCTCTTGCCTTCTTAACACCCCACCAAAGGTCTGCTTCCTATACCAGCACACTCATTCATTAGGCACCAACTTTGCAGACCCCTGAGTGAGGGTTTGATTTGCAGATTTAGGAGGTTGAAAACTTGGGTCTTTCTCAGGACAGATCAAAACTGAATTCCCTCTGGAAACAGGGCTAAGCCGAGCATGGACGAATCTCCTTCAACAAATGGTGCTGAAGGCTGGGCACAGTAGCTCACGCCTGTAATCCCAGCACTGTGGGAGGCCAAAGTGGGTGGATTACCAGAGATTGGGAGTTGGAGACCAGCCTGGCCAATACGGTGAAACCCATCTTTACTAAAAATGCAAAATTCAGCCAGGCGTGGTGGCAGGTACCTGTAATCACAGCTACTCAGGAGGCTGAGGCTGGAGAATCGCTTGAACCTGGGAGGCAGAGATTGCAGTGAGCCAAGATTGCACCATTGCACTCCAGCCTGGGGGAAAAGAGCGAGACTTCATCTCAAAAAAAATAAAAAGAAAAACAAATGGCTCTGAGAGAGGCACGTTAGGTGGAAGATAGAGAAAATATCTTACAGCTCCTGCCTGAAGGGGTCCCCTGCCCCCACCCCCTCACCGCCTCCACCCTGTAACCAATGGCACTTCATTCCCAACAAAATATGAACCGAGAAAGAGTGTTGGACACATACAGTAATGAAAATCCATGATTCAACTGTGCGTTCATAATTATTTCATAAATAAATGGCTTCTGGCGAGGTGCATCTGTCTCTAGCCACCGAGTGCGTGCCTTTCATTAATGTATCCCAGCCTACACAGAGCTGGCCAGAGAGCTCCACTCACGTCCTCCTCCTCCTCTCCATCACTGTCCACCAGGAGGTTTTTGTGGTTCAGAAAGAGCTGCAAGCCCCACACTTCTCCGAAAGACTGATGGCTCGTCAATAACATTAGCCAGCATTACAGGCCGCGTCAGGCTAAGCAGAATCAATACGGCCAAGTAAAAAGTCTAATAAGTTGACATGGCCATCCTCGGCAGGGCTCGCATTACAAGACATGAGTTTTCTTAAGGAATCAGCATCAGGGCTGCTTAGATGCCCGCACCCAGATGTCCCAAGATTTACAGCATTGTGTTCAGTTGGTTGGAACAGGACCGGCCAGGAAAAGTAAAATGGTGATGGGTTAACTGCAAAGTAAAGAGGGCGCTTGGGACACTCTCCTGATAGTGAGTGAGTGGTGTGCTTGGGGGGGCCTTCCTGTGATATGTGACAGCCTTCCCCACGAGCCAGCCACTCCTCACTGCAGGCCACACCTCTCCCATCCCAAGGAGTAGGACCCTGATGAATAATGGATGGTAACTCCTTTTCCAGGGAGGCTGCTCAGCAATCTGGATGGCTAGGGTCCCCTCAGAAGCTTCATGGAGGCCCCCTCCTCATCTCCTCTTACCCAGAGTCATCATAACTGGAGCAGTGGTCAAAATGCTGCAGAGAGTTCACTTTTACTAACTTGACTGCTCATCTCTTGAGGGAAGCCCTGTACAGTCATGCTGGGTGAAAGCATCAGCAAAAGCCTTTGCATAGGTTCAGTCACTTTGAAGACAATGCACCAGAGCCAGATTCCGCTCTATATTTCCATCTTCCTTTTCACAGGGAAGCTCAGGAGTACAAAGCCTTCAAGAGAACCCAGGCAGTCATCCAGGTCATCATCCTCTCCTGAGCTCAGACAACTCTTTTGACCCCAAGTCCACAAGCATACATCAGGGGCCTGTGAACAATGTGGACAATCCAAAGGAGCAAGAGATGGCCTCTGTCCTCATATTGCCAGTGGAGGAGGTGGAGGCCACGGGCAAGTGCAAAACTGCCATTATGTCAAGCAGACTGTTGACGGGGTCCTTTGGTTATTAAGATACACAAGTGTACTGATGCCCTACTGTGTGCCTGGCATTTTGAGGTGCTGGAGCATAGCAGTGACTAACACAGACCAAGCCACTACACTCAGGGAGCTTACACTCTTGTAAGGGTAGGTAGCAAACAGTGAACAATTAAGCAAGTGGCATATTGTTTCAGGAAAACTCTATGAAGGAAAATACAGCAGGTGAGGGAGGTGGAAGAGGAGTTGCTGCTTTGAATAGGGATGGTCATCAAAGGCCTCAGTGAGGGGGCAAATTCGAGCAAAACCATGAACCTAAGCAGAGGAGATAAAGTGCAAAGTCTTGTGGCAGGCAGACATTGATGTGTTCAAGGAAGAGCCAGAGGTCAACATGACTGGGCCCAGAGCAGGAAAGGCAGAGACAGCACTGGGAGACACCCAGGGCCCACAGCCTTGAGGACCTTGCCAACCAGAAGGAGGGTAGATTTCATTCTGTGTATGGCAGGAGGCCCTCAGTAGGGAACTGACATGCATATGCTTTTGCTTTATCCAGATCCCTCGGCTGCTTTATAGAGAATAGTCCAGGACAGTGAAAGGCGGGGACAAGGGACTAAGAGACATGGACCCAGCAGAAGAGAGAGTGCTTAGAAGTAGTAGGGTCCTGGGTGCATTTGAAGGTAGTGCCAAAAAAATGTGTTTCTAGGGTAGATAAGATGTGAAGGAGATAAGGATGAGGCCAGTATTTTTTGCCTGAGCAACTGGGTGAAGGCTGGCTCCTTTTCCTCAGATGGGGAGCAGGTTTGGGCAGGTGAAATTGAGAGATCACTTTGGACACATTGTGCTTGAAATGCCTATTAGTATCCAAGCAAAGACTAGAGGAGGCGGTTATCTATTCAGGCCTAAAGTTCAGGGAGAGTTCTAGGCTGAGGAGATACATTGGGAAGATATCTGCATATTGACCATAGTGTTTAATGTCATGTTCGTAGATGAGATCACATAGGGAGCCAGTGTGGAAAGAGCAGAGAAGGAATCGGGACTCTGCTTTGCAATCCACCAGCATTTAGAGGGTGGAAAGATATGGAGGACCCAACAGAGAAGACAGAGGATGGTCAGTGAGGTGGTGAGGGTTTGAACAAAGCTCAGAGAGATCACTCAGGAGGGCAATTCATTTTGCCTGGAGGTGGCAGGCATTGAATATAAACCCTGAAGGACAAAACAACTGTAGCAGTTAGATGGGGTGGGAGGAGCAAAGGTTACCAGGGAAAGTGAGCATGGGGGAGTCAGGGCAGAAAGAACAGCAGGAAAAGAGAGTGTGGGGGAAATGGCTGGGTTGGGGAAATGGCTGGGTCTAAGAAATGTCAGGATGTCCAGATAGGCTGGCCCAGGGAATGCATAAGGGGAAGAGCAGGGGGGCAAGAGAACAGCCATGAATAGCAGTTGGAACCAGATCCTGAGTGAATGTGAATGACTGGATGTGTTGGGGAAGTGATGGTGAGTTGCATCCAAACCATTCACCGGCCATCACAGAACAAAGAAACCATAGCATCCCCCAATCTATGAGGGGGAGCTCATTAACAGATACCATGAGATCTCTGAACTAAGGTGCCTTCTTCCCTGTGGCAAATAACACCCACCATCCCCCATCCTTGCCATTTAACTAGGACCACCGTGGAAGATGCTTATGTGATCCCATCACATCTAAGCTCTCGAAAACATAAGAAAAAATTAAATTGCCAACGGTATAGAACAATTCCAGTTTGTCTATTTGCACATGTCCCTTCAATAAAACTGAGCTAAAACCTCTTTTAAAAATCTGATGCATTTGCCTGATTTATCCGATAAAACAAGGACGAACATATTGTTTTTTCTTTCCCTTAAATATCTACATTGATTTTGTTGTACATTCATCTTGTGTTGTATTTTGAAGACCCAATGATTGTCAGTCCTGCAATAGGTTTGGCTCAAAGTAATAATGTTCTGATGCTTGAAAAGACCTTGTTGCTTCCTGTGGGGGAAACGAAGGCTTATGGAACAATGTCCCTGAGGGACTTAAAATCCATCAGGGATGAGGAGAGAGCACACATAAAATAAGGTGGTGCCGGCACCACAGGCAGTAAATACTCTAGAAAGAAGAGCCTCGAGCAGGGTGAGATCACCAGAGCAGAGTGGCTGGGAAAGGAAAGCAAGAACACCCAGAGGACCAGCACTGGAGAGGAGGTGTGAAATGGGAGCAATGATGACACCACACGCTCAGTGTGGGCCAGTTAGGAGACAGGGTAAGGACTTTACAGAGAATATTTTTTAATCTTAGAATAACTCCTTGAGGTAAATATTATTTAGCTTCATTTTAGAAAAAAGCAAAGCAGGCCAGACACAGTGGCTCACAGCTGTAATCCCAGAACTTTGGGATGCCAAGGTGGGTGGATCACTTGAGGTCAGGAGTTTGAGATCAGCCTGACCAACATGGTGAAACCTTGTCTCTACTGAAAATACAGAAAACTAGCTGGGCATGGTGGTGCTCACCTGTAATCCTAGCTATTCAGAAGGCTGAGGCAGGAGAATCACTTGCACCCGGGAGGTGGAAGTTGCAGTGAGCTGGGATTGCACCACTACACTCCACCCTGGGCCACAAAATGAGGCTTTGTCTTAAGAAAAAAAAAAAAGAAAAAAAGCAAACAGGCTTGGGAAGGTTAAGTTCTTGCCAATGGAAGTGTAGCTGTAAGAGGGAGAGGCAGACACCCAATGCTCCCCAAACCTTAATCATTTACTCCCATAGTTTTTATCCCAGAGAAGAACTGGCTGGAATAAGTTGACACAGGAATGAGAAGGAAGGGACAAATAACTTGACAGGACATTGGAGGTGGGAGGCCTTGGGCCCTGTAGGTACCAGGTTAAGCTTTAAGACAGAAAGCTTCTGTCTCTTCCATTATAAACAGTGGCATAGAGTACAGCCTAAGAATAAACCCAAGGCAGAACTTCAGCAGACCAAAAATATGCTGATCCCCACAAAACAGGGCCATCAATGACCCATACAGGACCTTCATACTTCAAATTAATATACCTACCTATAGGAGAAACACAACACTGCCCTCTCCTCAAGTCTATTTCCATCAGAAAATGTTCAGGCAACTTTATTTCTGTAAGAATGAGATATTTTATTATCTGGGGCTAGAAAATTGTGGTAATCAATATATACCTCCATTATGCCTATGGTGTGCATGGCCCCTCTTAGATACGGCGTCCTTGTTCAGAGTGCAAAACACTGCTGAAAGAAATCATATATAATGCAAACAAATGGAAAAATATCCCACGCTTATGCATTGGAAGAATAAATATCATGAAAATGACCATACCGCTCAAAACAATCTACAGATTCAATGCAATTCTTATCAAAATGCTAACATTAGTTTTCACAGAATTTAAAAAAAAAATTCTACAATTCATATGGAACCAAAAAAGAACCCAAATAGCCAAAGCAATCTTAACAAAGAGAGTAAATCTGGATGTACCACCTTACCCACCTTCAAAATATACAAGTCTATGGTAACCAAAACAGCATGATACTGGTATAAATGTAGATAAACAGATCAATGGAACAGAATAGAGAGAAAACCCAGAATTAAAGCCAAAGACTTACAACCAACTGATCTTTGACAAAGCATCCAAAAACAAAAATTGGAAAAAGGATATTCTATTCAATAAATGGTGCTGGAAAAATTGGATAGTCACATGTAGAATAAAACTGGATCCCTTTCTCTCATCATATACAGAAACTAACTCAAGACAGGTTAAAGACCTAAATCTAAGACCTGAAACCATAAACATTCTAGAAGAAAACCTAGGAAAAACTCTTCTGGATATTGGCCTAGGCAAATAATTTGTGACGAAGACCCCAAAAGCAAATGCAAGAAAAATAAAAATAAATAAATGGTACCTAATTAAACTAAAAAGCTTCTGCACAGCAAAATAACTAATCATTGCAAATTTTGCATCTGACAAAGTACTAATGTCCACAATCTATAAGGAACTCAAACAAATCAGCAAGAATTAAATCAAATAATCCCATTCAAAAGTGGGCAAAGGGCACGAATAGACATTTCTCAAAGGGTGACGTGCAAATGTCCAACACACATATTTTGTAAATGCTCAGCATCACTAATCATCAGGGAAAAGCAAATGAAAAGCGCAATGAAATACTACCTTACCCCAACCAGAATGGTCATTATTAAAAAGCCAGAAAACCACAGGTATTGGCATGGATGTGGTGAAAAATGGATGCTTCTACACTGCTGGCAGGAATGTAAATTAGTACCACCTCTATGGAAAACAGTGTAGAGATTTCTCAAAGAACTAAAAGTAGGTTTGCCATTTAATCTAGCAACCCCACTACTGGGCATCTAATCAAAGGAAAAGAAGTCATTCTATCGAAAAGACACCTGTACACATATGTTTATTGCAGTACAATTCACAGTTGAAAAGATACTGAACTAAGTGCCCATCAACCAATGAATGATAAAGAAAATGTGGTATACATGTAAACGCACACACCGTGGAATACTATTCAACTATAAAAAAGAATGAAATAATGTCTTTTGCAGCAATTTAGATGAAACTGAAGGTTATTATTCTAAGTGAAGTAACTCAGGAATAAATCAGATACCACATGTTCTCACTTATAAGTGGAAGCTAAGCTATAGATACACAAAAGCATACAGAGTGGTGTAATAAACATTGAAGACTCAGAAGTGGGGAGAGTGGGAGGGAGGTAAGAGATGAAAAAAACTACCTCTTCTGTACAGCATACACTACTTGGGCGACACTTTCACTAAAACACAAGTCACCATGTAACCAAAAACCACTTGTATCCCCCTCAAAACTATTGAAATAAATTACATATATAATACAATCCATGTATATATAATCTATATGTATAACTTATACATATAATATATAACAGTTCACATAATTATTGTTTAATCTTGTAGAAATTTTAGCCAATAAGAAAGGCAAGTAATAGTAAGAAATCTAATTATTAGAAACAAAGGGCTAAAATAATCATTACTTCCAGATATCAAAATTATAAAACCAGATAACTCAAGAAAATTAATTTGAAAATTATTAAAGTATGCAGTTAAAATAACCAAATTTTTAAAAATAATTTTTCTATATACCAAACATAATACATTGAACATATAATAATACAGTGTAATGGAAAAGAAGACTTTATTTATAAAAGTAACTTAAGAAAAAATAACCAAGAAAAACTGTAGCAATAAATATGAAGAATCCATATTTTTTTAAAAACAGAGCTCTGCTACAAGTCATGATGGAAGATTTTTTAAATAGAGAAATATAGCTCTTTTCTGGATAGAATCTGAGTAGACTAAATACTGTAGAATAGTTAATTCTTCCAAATTAACATCTTTGACTGGTTATAATTTCACCGAAAATCACAAATGGGATACTAGAATTCATCAGGAAGAATGGATAAGTGAGAACAACTAATACTTTTTGAACAATGGTAGATCCTTGCTAGTAGATATCAAAATTTATTTGTAGTGAGGGAATCATGCAAAAGATAATGAACAGGTAAACAAAATAGTCATCCCTTAGATCTAGTGTGTAGAAGATGTTAATATGTGACAAAGACAGCATCACATGCTAATCCCACAAATAAGCAAACAAATGAAAATTAAAATATATTTTTATGAATCAGATTTATAAAGATTGAAAAGATTGATAGTATCTAATGTTGATGAAACTATGAGGAAATGACATCACTGGTGGAGAAAGCAAAATGGTATATCCTTCCCAGAGGACAACTGTAAATATATGTGAAAACTTAAATATGTTGGATCCATCAATTATTGTTGAAGAATTGATTCTAAGAAAGTAATCTATAAGTACTAATATTCACATGCCTGACTGTTCATTGCTGATTGCTAATATTAACAAAGACAATTGCTTTTAAAAAATAAGTTAAATTTCTTTTTTTTCTCTCTTTTTATTTTCTTTATGTCTTCTTTAAAAAAAAAAAAAAACAGGATATATGCGCAGAACATGCAGGTTTGTTACACAGGTATATTTGTGCCATGGTGGTTTGCTGCACCTATTGACCCATCCTCTAAATTTTCTCCCCTCACCCCCCCTACCCCTCAACAGGCCCTGGTGTGTGTTCTTCCCCTCTCTGTGTCCAAGTGTTCACAACGTTCAGCTCCCACTTATGAGGGAGAACATGCGGTGTTTGGTTTTCTGTTTCTGTTAGTTTGCTGAAGAGGAGGGCTTCCAGCTTCATCCATGTCCCTGTAAAGGACATTATCTCATTCCTTTTTATGGCTGCATAGTATTCCGTGGTGTATATGTACTATATTTTCTTTATCCAGTCTTTCATTGATGGGCATTTGGGTTGGTTCCATGTCTTTGCTATTGTAAATAGTGCTGCAATGAACACATGTGTGAATGTGTCTTTATAGTACAATGATTTATATTCCTTTGTGTATATTCCCAGTAATGGGTCACATGGTATTTCTGGTTCTAGATCCTTGTGGAATCACTATACTGTCTTCCACAGTGGTTGAACTAACTTACATTCCCACCAACAGTGTAACAGAGCTCCTATTTCTCCACAGCCTCACCAGCATCTATTGTTTCCTGACTTTAATAATTACCATTCTGACTAATGTAAGATGGTATCTCATTGTGGTTTTGATGTGCATTTCTCTGATGATACCGCCTCAATTTCAGAGCTTGTTATTGGTCTATTCAGGGATTCAGTTTCTTCCTGCCTTAGTCCTGATAGGGTGTACGCATCCAGGAATTTATCCATTTCTTCTAGATTTTCTATTTTATTTGTGTAAAGGTGTTTATAGTATTCTCTGATGGTAGTTGTATTTCTGTGGGGTCAGTGGTAATATCCCCTTTATAAATTTTTGTTGTTGTTGTCTATTTGATTCTTCTCTCTCTTCTTCTTCATTAGTCTAGTTAGTAGTCTATCTATTCTGTTAATTTTTTCAAAAAATCAGCTCCTGGATTCATTGATTTTTTTGCAGGGTTTTTCATGTCTCTGTCTCCTTCAATTTTTCTTTGACCTTAGTTATTCCTTGCCTTCTGCTAGCTTTTGAATTAATTTACTCTTGTCTTTCTTGCTCTTTTAATTGTGATGTTAGGATGTTGATTTGAGATCTTTCTAGCTTTCTGATGTGGGCATTTAGTGCTATAAATTTCCCTAGGAAATAAGTTAAATTTCTATGCATTAACATAGAAGGAAATGTTATCAATGTGGGATTATGTAAAAATAAAATCACAATGATTATGGAAATATGCATGTTACAGTTTCATTTTTATTTTCTTGATTTCGTTTTTTTAATTGACAAATCATAACTGTGTGTATTCATGGGATACATTAGTGATGTTTCAATATATATAGTCTATAGTACTGAGCTCAGAGTAACTAGCATATTCATCAGTTCTTTCTGTTAAGAATGTTCAACATTCTCCCTCTAGCTATTTGAGACTATATATTATTGTTAACTAGTCATCCTACAGTAGTACAAAATGCTAGAACTTATTGCTTTTATCTAGTTATAATCTCGTATCCTTCAACAAGTCTCTCCCTATCTTTCCCTTCTCCCTCCCCTTCCCAGCCTCTAGTACACTCCATTCTACTTTTAACTTTAATCTTCTATGAGATCAATTCTTTTGAACATATGGTGTTTAACTTTCTTCTGTTCTTGGTGTTATATACTTAACATAATATCCTCCAGTTCCATATATGTTGTCGTGAATTACAGGATTTCATTCTTTATAATGTCTGAATAGTATTCCACTATGTGAATATACAACATTTTCTTTATCCATTCATCTGTTATTGAACACCCAGGTTGATTCCATATCTTGGCTATTGTTAATAGTGCTGCAATAAATATGAAGTACAGATGTCTCTTCGATATAATTATTTCCTTTCCTTTGCATAAATGCCCAATAATGGGATTGCCAGATCACATGGTAGGTCTAATAGTAGTTTTTTTAGGAACCCCACACTGTTTTCCATAGTGGTTGTACTAGTTTACATTTCTACCAGCAGTGTATGAGTTCACTTTTCTCTGCATTCTTATCAACACTTGTTATTTTTTGTCTTTTTGATAATAGCCATCCTAACTGGAGTGAGATACCGCATTGTGGTTTTGATTTGCATTTCCCTGGTTTTTACTTAATGTTGAGCAGTTTTTCATGTCTATTGGCTTTTCATGTTTTTCATATTTATTGGCTTTTTCATGTTTATTGGCTTTATATGTCTTCTTTTGAGAAATGTCTTTTCAGATCATTTGATCACTTTTTAATAGGACTGTCTTTTCCCGTTGAGATGTTTGAGTTCCCATTATTCTGTATATTAATCCCCTGCCAGATGAGTAGTTTGCAATTTTTTTCTCCCATTCAATAGGTTGTCTTTTCATTATGCTGATTGTTTCCTTTTCTGCACAGAAGATCTTTAGCTTAATATAATCCCGTTTGTTTATTTTTGCTTTTGTTGCCTATTCTTTTGAGGACTTATCAATAAAGTCTTTTCCCAGTCCAAAGTCCTGAAATATTTCCCCCTATATTTTCTTCTAGCAGTGTTAGGGTTTCAGGTCTTCCCTTAGGTCTTTGATCCATTTTGAGTTGATTTTTATGTAGGATGAAGGTTAAGCATCTAGTTTTATTTTTTCTGCATATGGATACTCAGTTTTCCCAGAATCATTTATTGAAAAGGCTGTCCTTTCCCCAGTGAGTGTTCTTGGCATATTTGTCAAAAATCAACTAGATGTAGATAATGTGGATTAATGTATGGGTTCTTTATTTCTGTTCCATTGGTCTATGTGTCTGTTTTTATGCCAGTACCATGCCGTTTTGGTTATTACAGCCTTGTAGTACATTTTAAGGTCTGGTAGTATAACCCCTCCAATTTTGTTCTTGTTGCTCAGTATTGCTTTGGCTACTTGGGGTCTTGTGATTCTATACAAATTTTAGGGCTTTTTTTCTATGTCTATGAAGAATGTCATTTGTATTTTGATAGGAATTGCATTGAATCTGTAGATTACTTTGGGTAGCATTGTCACTTTAACAATATTAATTCTTTCTGATTTAAGAGCATGGGAGGTCTTTTCATTTGTATCCTATTCAATTTCTTTCATCAGTGTTTTGTAGTTTTCCTTGTAGAGATCTTTCACCTACTTGGTTAAATCTGTTCCTAGATATTTTATTTTTTGTAGCAATTGTAAATGGGATTGCTTTCTTGATTTTTTTCAGCTAGTTCATTATTCACGTATAAAAATGCTATAGAGGCTGGGTGTAATGCCTCACGCCTATAATCCCAGCACTTTGGGAGGCCGAGGTGGGTCAATCACGAAGTCAAGAGGTCAAGACCATCCTGGCCAACATGGTGAAACCCCGTCTCTACTAAAAATACAAAAAATTAGCCAGGAGTTTGGATGCACCTGTAGTCCCAGCTACTCAGGTGGCTGAGGTGGAAGAATCACTTGAACCTGGGAGGCAGAGGTTGCAGTGAGCCAAGACTGCGCCACTGAGCTCCAGCTGGGCAACAGAGCAAGACTCCAGCTCAAAAAAAAAATGCTGTTGATTTTTGTACATTAATTTTGTATCTTACAACCATTCTGAATTTATCAGTTCTAAGAGTTTTTGGTAGAGTCTTTACATATGTATATATGATCATGTATCTGCAAACAAAGACAATTGTTAATACTCCTCATTTCCAAGTGGAATTCCCTTTATTTCTTTCTCTTGATAATTTCTCTGGCTAGGATTTCTAGTACTACATTGAGAGTGGGTAGCTTTATCTTATTTCAGTTTGTAGAGAAAAAGCTTTCAGCTTTTCCCTAAAAAGTAAAGTGTTAGTGTTTGTAAACTAACAGTAAAGTGTTAGTTGTGAGTTTGACCTTTATTATGTGGAGATACTTTCCTTCTACTCCTAATGTATTAAGAAGTTTTACCATAAAGTGATGTTGAATTTTACTCAAAGCTTTTTCTGCATCTACTAAGCTGATCATATGGTTTTTGTCCTGCATTCCATTGATAGGATGTATGACACTTACTGATTTGCATGTGTTGAACCATCCTTATATTCCCAGGGAAAATCCCACTTGATTATATTGTATTTTCTTTTTGATGTGTTGCTGGATTCAGTTTGATAGTCTCTTCTTGAGGATGTTTGCATTTGCGTTCATCAGAGATATTGACCCATAGTTTTTATGTTGTTGGGATCTTAATTTGATTTTGGTATCAGGTTATACTGGTGTCATAGAATGAGTTAGGAAGAATCTCCTTTGTTTTAATTTATTGGAACAGTTTGAGAAGAATTGGTATTAATTCTTGTTTAAAGGTTCAGTACAAGTCAGTGGTAAAGCCATCCTCTCCTGGACTTTTCTTTGTTGGAAGACCCAGTGTGTATTGTTCCCTTCTATGTGTCCATGTGTTTTCATCAGTCAGCTCCTACTTATAAGTGAGAAATTGCAGTGTTTGGTTTTTGTTCCTGTGTTAATTTACTAAGGATAATGGCCTCCAGCTCCCTCTCTGTCCCTGCAAAGGACATGATCTCATTCTTCTTTATGGCTGCACAGTATTCTATGATGTGTATGTTTTATGTTTTCCCTATCCAGTCTATTATTGATGGGCATTTAGCTTGATTCCATGTCTTTGCTATTGTGAACAGTGCTGCAATGAACATAGGTTATGCATGCGTCTTTATAACAGTGTCTTTATATAGCTTTGGGTATATACCCAGTAATGGGATTGCTGGGTCAAATGGTACTTGTGTGTTTAGGTCTTAGGAATCACCACACTGTCTTCTACAATGGCTGAACTAATTTACACTCCCAACAGTGTATAACTGTTCCTTTTTCTTCGAAACCTCGCCAGTATGTGTTTGGTTTTTTTTTTTTACTTTTGTAATAGTAGCCATTCTGACCAGTATTAGATGGTAATTCAATGTGGTTTTGATTTGCATTTCTCTAATCAGTAATCAGTGATGTTGAGCTTTTTTTCATATGATTGTTGGCTGCAGTATGTCTTCTTTTAAAAAGTGTTCACGTTATTTGCCCTCTTTTTGGTGGGGTTGTTTTTTTCTTGTAAATTTGTCTAAGTTGCTTATAGATGTGGTTACTCTCAGACCACAGTACAATCAAATTAGAACTCAAGACTAAGAAATCCACTCAAAACCATACAGTTACATGGAAATTGAATATCCTGCTCCTGAATGACTTTGGGATAAATAATGAAATTAAGGCAGAAATCAAGAAGTTCTTTGAAACTAATGAGAACAAAGATACAATATATCAGAATCTCTGGGCCGTAGCTAAGGCAATGTTAAGGGGGAATTTATAGCACTAAATGCCCACACCAATAAGTTAGAAAGATCTCAAGTTAACAACCTAACATCACAACTGAAAGAACTAGAGAACCAAGAGCAAACAAATCTCAAAGCTAGCAGAAGACAACAAATAATCAAAATCAGAGCTGAACTGAAAGAGATGGAGAACAAAAAACCATTCAAAAGATCAACAAATCCAGAAGCTGTTTTTTTTAAAAACTTAATATAATATATAGACTGATAGCTAGTAAAGGAGAGAATTCAAATAAACACAATCAGAAATGATAAAGATATTACCACTGACCCCACAAAAATCACACAACCATCAGAGAATGTTATCAACACCTCTATGCACATAAAATAGAAAATCTAGAAGAAATGCATAAATTCCTGGACACATACACCCTCCCAAACTGAACCAGGAAGAAATTGAATCTCGGAACAGACCAATAATGAGTTCTAAAATTGAGGCAGTAATAAATAATAAATAGCCTACCAACCAAAAAAAGCCCAGGACACGTGGTGGCATGCACCTGTAGTCCCAGCTACAGGGAGGCTGAGGCATGAGAATTGCTTGAACCCAGGAGGCAGAGACTGCAGTGAGCTGAGATTGTGCCAATGTACTCCAGCCTGGCACCTGGCAACAGAACAAGATGCTGTCTCAAAAAAAAAAAAAAAAGCCCAGGACAAGATGGATTCACAGCTGAATTCTACCAGATGTGCAAAGAAGAGTTGATACAATTCCTACTAAAACTATTCCAAAAAATTTAAAAGCAAGGACCCCTCTTTAACTCATTCTGTGAGGCCAGCATCATCCTGATACCAAAACATGGCAGAGATATAACCAAAAAAACTCCAGGCCAATATCCTTGATGAACATTGATACAAAAATCCTCAACAAAATATGGGCAAACTGAATTCAGCAGCACATCAAAAACCTTATCCACCATGATCAAGTAGCCTTCATCCCTAGGATGTAAGGTTGGTTCAACATATGCAAATCAATAAATGTGGTTTGTTTGGGTTTTTAAGTTCAACCTCTATGTTCAATACTCAGTGACCCAAGTAGAAAAAACAAGAAAGCTCTTTGATAATTGTTAGTTGTGGCCAACTAAACTTAAATGAATGAAAAGGTCAGAATTGGAGAGCTATTCTGCTTGCTTTTCTGTAGAAGGAAAAAACCCCACACATATGTAAGTCCTGAACAGATTACCAGGCTGTTTCTGTTTGTGTCTACTTAGCTCAACAGAGGTATCAAAACCATCTAGCAGGCCGGGCGCAGTGGCTCACGCCTATAATCCCAGCACTTTGGGAGTCCGAGGTGGGTGGATCACGAGCTCAAGAGATCGAGACCATCCTGGTCAACATGGTGAAAACCCATCTCTACTAAAAATACAAAAAATTAGCTGGGCACAGTGGCACGTGCTTGTAATCCCAGCTACTCAGGAGGCTGAGGCAGGACAATTGCCTGAACCCAGGAGGCGGAGGTTGCAGTGAGCTGAGATCACGCCATTGCACTCCAGCCTGGGTAACAAGAGCGAAACTCCGTCTCAAAAAAAAAAAACAAAAACAAAACCATCTAGCATCTAGCACTGAGTCAGGTTCTCTCACCTCCAGTTTCCCCCCAAATCAACAGAAGGAAAAATATCTTGCCGCAAGGAAGGCATAACTCCAGCATCTTCATGGAGCTTTCGAATCCTTTCTACTAGGATAATAAAGGAAAGGACATTTAGCCCTTCTAGGAACTCATTATTTGAAGAGGAAAAAAATAAAGGGAGAGGAGTAGCACAACATCATTCATGCAACCGTTTCTGCCTTCTAGGTGGTAAGAGAACTTGTCATGAATGAGGCACTATTCTGGTCTATTATAGTCTTTCAGGAGTAACCTTGCACAAGAAGGGGCTGATCTGTGCTGCATAATAACAAAAGGTGTCCTGCTTATGTGAACATGTTATTCTGATCAGGGTGGCAGTAGGATGAGGCCACCAGCATGGACCAAATCCAAAAGTAGGAAGAAAGGATATATTAGTCCCCTATTGCTATTGCAACAAGTTACCACAAATTTTTGGTGGTTTGGAATGACATAAATGTATTATTTCAAATTTCTGTAGGTGAGATATCCTACAGAGTCTTACCAAGCTAAAATCAAGGTGGCAGCCGGGCTGTGTTCCTCACGAGAAGCTCTAGGTAAACATCTGCTTCCAGCTCATTCTGGTTCTTGGCAGAATTCAGCTCCATCAGGTGGTGGGAATAAGGTGGGCATTTCCTTGCTGGACTTCAAACAGGATTCATTCTCAGGGTTCAGAGACATTTATGTTACTTGGCTCCTGCCTCCCTCTCTCCATCTTTAAAGGCAGCAGTGGCCAAGCCCTTTGCATGTTCAAATCTCTTTGATCTGTCTTATTCCTTCTCTCTCTTCTGCTTTCCTCTTCCACCACATCTCTCTGACTCCAGCTGGAGAAGTTTCTCTGCTTTTACATGCTCAAGCGATTAGATTGGCCCCAGCTAGGTAATCCAGGAAGCTTTATTTTCAGGTCAGCTGATTAGTAAGCTTAATTACATCTATAAAGCCCCTTCACAGCAGTAGCTAGATTCGTGTTTGATTAAATAATGAGGGGACAGAATTCTTGAGGGCGTATTTTTAGAATCCTGACTATGACAAGGGATATTTAGTAAATGAAGTGAGTGCCAGCAGCATGGCGGTCATCCAGAGCCTAAGGACAGAGAGGTGACCAACAGACTTCAGAAGCAGTTATGTCAGATAGCCAGCTTTGTCCTATTACCTGTTTTTTTGCTGTGATTCCTCTCTGCTATTTCCTCCTATTCACAGCCTGGTATAAGTGCTGTCTTGGGGAAGTGAGTAGGGACTATGTCCATTCTTCTACAGGCTGGCCCTTTCCCTAGGAAAGTAAGCTCTACCCAGGGCTGTTCCAAGCAAACATTCTTGAAATCTAAATTGACTATCATCATCATCATCAAAGTAACCCCCACGTATCACTCATATGCTTACCATGTGCCACTCATGTGCTTTACATGTGTAGTTTATTAAACACAACACTCAGATGAATAAAGCATTATTGTTACACCTTTTTTTCAAGTGAAGCCCATTAGTTTAATCAAATTGCCCAAGTTCACTAGCTAGCACAAGGTAACCTGCAACTGGGTCACATGGTCACCACAGCTGCTAGGAAGGCTAGGAAATCCAGTATCTAGCAAAAGGGGTGAGGAGGGAATCACCAAAGACCCGTGTTTTTCAGAATTCCTGAGTGTCTTTAAGACATTCCAGGGATTCTGTGAGGCCCTACCTTTTCCCATTGTGTCTCTGTATGAGATCAGATTTTCAACTAAAACATCACACCAGTCTGAACACAAAATCCAGCTGTTTTCTATGGATTCAGACATTAAAGAGATTTGTAAATATGTAAAATAATATCTCATTAGTATTTTGTGTCCGAAAACATGTTTGTTTTCCATAAAATACATTATTTATGCTGGTATGGAATGAATTTATTATTGCTATTTTTAAGAGAAATATTTGTTAAATTCTCAGTTTCAATTTTTAGTATAAGACATTGATAGATGTAACCCACATTAAGAAAAAAAGAAAAAAGCTTTTTGGTGTCCTCAATAAAACTGAAGAGTGCAAATTGGGCCTGACACCGAAATGGTTGACCTAGAATCAGGGGTCAGCAAACAATGGCCTTTAGGCAAAATCTAGTCTATCACCTTTTTCAAAATAAAGTTTTGGGGTTTTTAAAATATTGCTATGCTCGTTCATTAATATATTGCCTATGGCTGCTTTTGCACTAGTAGCGATGAGTAGTGGTGACAAATCCTGTATGGCCACAAAGCCTAAAACATTTACTATCTGGCCCTTTAACAAAATAATTGCCAACATTGACTTAGGCCATCATGATTCATCATTTGGGGATGGGCCCAAGAAATGAATCTGATGAAGTCTGATTTTTTCCATCAAGGAAAAAAATCAAAATAAATTTTAATCTATTTTCTATATAGATCTGTATCCATCTGGAACAAAAAAATCAGGGTTTGATTAGCTATATAAAGGCAGACCTAACAACCTCTGCCCCATGAAGCTTATTTTCCTGCTGGGAGCATAGGGTAGAGGTATAGATGCAAACAATCAATATGTCAGTGTTGTGTTCCCAGCAGCCAGGACGGTGCCTGACACAGAGCATACTCAGAAGATGTTCCATTCTTGTCATGAGGAGTTTAGTAATCTGTGAGTTTTCTTTCAGCTTTAGTGTGCAGAATTTTTTAACATGTTTCTGATTCTAGTTCCCACTTCTGCAAGCAACAATCTCCATGGACTTTTACAGTCTTGATGTAACGTTGATCAATTACGAGGAAACTCCTGCCAGGCATTCTTCCAGAAGGATTTCTGCAGCATTAACCTCATGAAACAATCTTTGCCGCACCAGGGTAGGACTATTTCCCCACTTCCATGTTGAAACTGACAGAATGAATTGTGTCTTAGAGACTCTCAAATACTAATGTCCCCTTTGACTATCTAAGCTGTTGAGTATATTTTAAATGGCTACTCTGCTTAAACCACACTGGCCCAGGGGAGTCTAACCTCTGCCCAATGTTGATAGTGAAAATATTTAGCAACCAACATGACCTAGCGCTTACTGAATGGCATGGAAGCTAGCTCCAACAACCCTATGGCCATACTGATGTCCCTGAGCTGAAAATGAGCCCTGCCTCCATGGTCTGTGGGGAATGACACTGAATTTCTCTTTTCGGGGGTTGAGTAAGGTTTCTCATATTATGAAACCACTATTTTCCAGATTCTTTGCAGTTCCCTAAAAGAGAAAAGCCATTCTTCTGGAGATTGTGCTATCTGGAAACGTCCTGTGGTCACGTCCTGACAAGACCTTTGGAGAAGACATCAAAGCAGCTTGTGTTCCTGTGTCTGCCCTGCCTCAGCCAGCTAGAAGGCATGTGGAGGAAGAGAATGTGCACTGCCCAGAGAGACCAGCAGGAGGCAGGAGGATCTTAAGGCAGCTCTAGCTTTTACTACCCCAGGTGAGTGTTACGTTTAGTCTTGGCTAGACTACTGTCTTCAGTTATTCTATCAAACACTAGACTAACTGTTGCTGTGAAGGTGTTTTGTCGATGTGATTAAAATCTATAATCAGTTTAAGTAAGGAAGATTATCCTAGATTATCCAAGTGGGCTTGATTCAATCAGTTGAAAGGGTTTAGGGGCAGAACTGAGGCTTCCTTGAAGAAGAAATTCCACCTGTGTGCACCTGAGATTTCCAGCCTGATCTTCCTGCCCTGCAGATTTCACACTTGTCTAGCTAGCTCCCCACAATCATATAAGCCAATTCCTTGCAATAAATTTTGATCTGTATTCTGTATGTATCCATATCCATGTATCTGTCTAGCTATCTAGCTCTGTATGATTTGAGTGTGAAATGAAGGGCAAGAGAGGAAATTTTCCAAGCCAGGATTTGCTGGTGCCTGTCCATTCCAGGGAACCTCTTTTCCCGTGGGACTTTTGGAACTGGCTCTTGATTCACTAAGAAAAATGCAGACTCTGTTGTCCCCAAGCTTCCTGCATCATTATGGCCATGGTGATGCCAAAAAGCAGGAAGTATAGATAAGCAGGAAACATGAGAATGAGTCATTCATTCATTCTTTTTTTCAATATTCATTCAATATTTCCTGTGTGCTACTCTGAGTCAGGCACTGTGCTACACCAAGCATACAGCAGTGAAAGGAGGAAGTGGGCTTCCTGCCTCTTGGAGCTTGTCATCTAGTGGAAGATGCGTGCATGTCAATGAGTAATTCAATGAGAATATATGAGACTTTCATGGGGTCCCAGCAGGCTGCTGAGGAAGCACACAAGAGGGACACCCAACTCAAGCAAGAGGGCAGGGGAAGGAAGGCCTCTGTGAAGATGCAACAGCCAAGTCAAGCTCTGAAGTCAGCCAAGTGAGGCTCACTGAGGGGTGCAGGGAGGAAGTTCTGAGCGCAGGGAAGAGTACACTTAGCCCACAGGTGCCACCACAGAACATGAGATCATCCGGGAACTTAAAGAAGGCCAATATGACGGATGCAGAATATGAAGTATAGAGATTAGAAAAGATCAGTCATCCCTTTTGTACACACTGGTAAGGAGCTTTACACTTTATCCTAAATGGGATCCTTTGACACGTAGTTTTAAGCAGGGGAGTGACAAGGTAAAATCTGTATTTTTTAAGTGTCAGCATGAGGAAGGCAACAACATGGTCAGAGAAGGCAATGGGGCCTGAGGAAGAGAACCTGACACGGGCTCTAGCTGTACCTGGCCAAGGGCTGACCCTCCTGCTAGCGCAGCTGAGGGTTCTAGGACAATGTCTGTCTGTTGCTTAAGACCATCCCTCAGCGTGCCTCTCTCATCAGCCCTGCCATAGTCATCTTCTTTAGCCTGAAGTTCAGTGGCCTCTTTGTCTTTTTACTAAGACAACAGAAAGATGCAGGGAGGGGAGGGGAGGAGAGGGGAGGGAAGGGGAGTGGAGGGGAGTCAACATTTATCAAGCACAGTTCCTGTGTTCCAGGTGCTAGGGTTGAGTTCTTTGTATGTCTTCCTTCCCTGTAATCCTCACTCTGACTCAGTGGATATCTAACCCCCATCTCTCCAGGTATAGCCCAGTTGCTCAAGGAGACAGGCTGGTCAACTGGTGGAGTGTCTGCGCAAAACCATGCTCTTCCCCCTCCTGCAATACACCAGGAACCCCCACAGCTCCTCTCCTGCCGTGTCTAGGGCGGACCAGGTAAGGGTCCTCACAGCTATAGTGTGGGAGCCAGGGTAGGCTCGACTGCTGCACAGTCACAGCAGCAACTGCTGACACCAACATACAAGCTGGCTTAGCTCGGGCCAGATCCTCACTGCTAAGGAGGTACCATTATCATCCCTGATATGGAGGTGGGGAACCCGCAACACTGAGAACAGTGTGTACTTAGGAAGCCACAGAGCTGGGAGTGGAGCCCCAGCACCTGATCCAGAGCCTGTGCTCCTCATCACCACACTGCCCTCCTCCAGGGAGCACAGTGCGGGTCCCGGAGCCTCTGTCCCTCTGTTGGGTCTCGGTGAAAGATCCGAAATGACCTTGAATGCAAGCCATGGGCTCCTTACTTTCCTCTTGGAAGATTCCTAAATTTTAGGCTCTCTGACTTGGTTTGGTATAGCTAAAACTCTGGTACCTTTCACTGTCCTTCATGATTTTACCAGCCTCCTTGGTTCTAGCAATTGCAATTTGAGAGTTTCTATAGAAAATGTTCTATATTTCAATGCACAAGACAATTGCTGGCTATTTACAGTATAATATATGGACTTCAAAGGAACAGAGTAGAAGTGAGCAAATGACTGAATCATCCAAGCCTTTCTTCTACAATCCCTTTTTGCTGTGGGGTCATTTACTCGGTGCGTGTGGACATCTGTGTGCTGGAGCACACAGGAGAGCCGGAACGCTCAGCCTGGCACAAGCCTTTGTGTTCAGGGGCAGGTCTTAAGAATGACAGTCATCTTCAGGTCATATTCTTCCAAGAAAGAGGCAGTGGCACCATGAGGGGGCTGGGTAAGCATTTGGAACCTCATCCAGACAAAAGGGTCTCATTGGTCCCCTCCTCTCCTTCTGAGAGCCCACAGTTGAACCTCGGGCCAGCTCCTCCAGGATGGGCCCAATGTTAATTATGATGCAATCCCCTGGGCATGCAGCCTCAGCAACAATTTCGGGAGTCAGGGTCCATGTGCAAGGCCATTAACACTAAACATGTTTTAATCCATAATTGTGTGAGATTTATTTAATTTAGGGGCTTTATTTATAGTTCGATCGGAATTGTAATGTATTTTCAGCCCTCCACACTGTGATCTGTCAATTTTTACGGCATCTTTTAATTGTGTTCTTCCAGGCCAGGTGCAAGCAGTTTTCCAAAGCAGGCTGATCAGAGCAAGCTTCCAATTATGTGTGGGGGGAGGGGAGGTGACCTCACACAGACATGACCCTATGCCACCACGAGAGCAGGGCCACTGAAGCTGGGTCCTGGGTCTTCTGAGAGCCACCACTCAGTGGTTGCAGGCATGGTGACCCTCCACCCCCAGCCCAGCCTCCCCTTCCCTGCTCTGGCAGAGCTTGTGTGCTAGCATGAGCTTCCAAAAATCCTTCCACTCACAGTTTCTGTTCCTTTGTCCATTTCACAAACGTTTACTGAGCACCTACACTGTGGTAGGCTCTCTGTTCAGAGTAAGAATACAAAGACGAGTAAGATGACGGCCAGACTTCGAGCAGCTCATGGTGCCACAGGGGAAGACAAATAAGAAATGATAGAATTTGCTGAGCATCTATCTGGTGCCAGGCATTGAAGTATGCACTAGAGACACAAAGCTTGTGGATTCAGGGGATTTGGTCAAAGCTAATTTATCTGAGAGTAATTTGAATGACTAAAATTTGGCTGAGAGCTAGACGCAGAAAAGCGAGTTCGTTAATAGGGCAATTTGATCCAAACACCTACAGGTCTCTCGCCCTCCAAACTGAATAGCTTCTGCTGGTGAGGAATTCTTCACTTAGTTAAACATGAGTGTGTCTTAGTCTTGTTTCTTTTTGAGTCTTGGTAATTTTCAAACACCATGGGAGCACTTTTGCAACCTTTTGTGCATCTTTAAACATTTTGTCTGTTTTTCCTAAGTTGTTTTCTTCCAAATCATTTACTGCCACAAGCTATCAGTATTGGAGTACAGCACCAGAAATCGAAGTAAAAGAAGATGCAGGAATTAAAATGAGGTTCCCCCAGCTGGGAACACATGCTGGAGAAAAAGCTAATTCCAACATACCTGGAGGAGAATGTACCCCCAACTCTGTGCTAACAACGCAGGCACTCAGCAAAGTTGTGGGCCTCGTCCATGTGATTCACTGAGGTGTCCTGGAACCTAGAACAATGCCTGGCGTGTACAAGTAATCAACAAATGTTGAATGAATAAATAATGGGTATGAAAAAGAAAACAACTAGAGACAATGCTTCACTGGTTTAAAAATGAACGTGTTTTGTCAGGAAACAAAGGAAGAAATCCATATTAATTGGGTCCTGGCCTATTGTGGGCCAGGATCGTGCTAAGTGATTTGGTTCTAAGTCATTAAATCCTCACAACAGTGAGGTGAAGTGTTGTCATTCCCACCTAACAGAGGACACTGAGGCTCAGGGAGTTTACGTAACTGCTTAGGGTTACCAATTATAAGAGTTAGGAAAAAGAAAGGTGAAGGAGGCCCCTGGTTAAGAGGGTCTGCTTTCCCATAGGCTTGCAAGAGCTAAGTCATAATGCATCCTAATTCAGTAACAGCTAATCACAGCCAAACGCTACTCCAGGAGGAATTTAAACAATTGTTAATGTGTAATTATTCAAAATGTTTTCACTTTACAGGTTTATAGAAACATAGCTTCAGGGCTGAAGCGGTGATGTCCTGTAACATTGAAATATGAAGGGGCTCTATGATGGGTAATTTACAGAATCATGTAAATGCTTTTGTAACTCTTCATTATCTTTAGGCATTTTCCTGTGTTTCCAAATGAACCCTGTTCCTCCTCCTCCTCCTCCTCCTCCTCCTCCTCCTCCTCCTCCTCCTCCTCCTCCTCCTCAGAAACCATCGTTATTGGAGGGGCTCGTGCCATGGAATCTGAGGCCTGTTTGTCATTTGCAAATCTTCATGGCAGTGGACTCAAATCAAGAGTGAGAGAGTCATGGGCTCTGATCTGGAGACGAACAAAGCTCAAGAAGCCTACGTTCCTCACCGTGAGTCTCCACTGAGGCTAAAGCAAGGGGACCCCTCACAGCCACAAGACCATCCACCACCCAAAGAAAATACCAATCCTTTGGGAGAAAAGGAGAAATACAGTGCCTGCTTCGAAAAAAACTAGAGAAGACAAGAAAATTCAGTGCAATTCACCAAGCATTTATTGAGGACCCCTGAGCTCCTAGCCCTAAATATGATGGAGCATTAGAAAAGATAGCTACTAATACAAGATTGTTCTCAAGAGTGTTACCAAAAGTGTTGCCAACACTGCTAACCCTCTGCAGCAGACTGGGGAAAGCACGATCAGGCAGCCAGCCTGGCAAACTGGAGAAAGCACCCATTTAGACATTAGAGTGATCTCAGTTCAAATCCCCACTCCTCCCATTAATACCTCACTGACCTGGAGGGAATTACCTAACTTCTCTGAGCCCAAGTCTTCTCCTCAGTGTAACTGAGCTGAAGGGTTCCAAGGTTAAGAGGTGCTTTTGAGAAAAGAGGATTTGGGTGAGAGGAGGCAATGTTGAGGGAGCCTTGCTGGCAAAGGCAGCAATGTGGCAAAGGGCCTGATAAAAAGGAAGCAAGTCACTATTTCCTGGAAGGTCATACCTGGAGGCAGGTGAGGTCTAGTCTCCAGAGGTTCTAGGGAACCTCCCAGTCTCTCTAGGGAGTCTTTCAGGGAGGCTTTATTTTCTTAGATCCGTAGGGATTGGTGGGAAGACCCATGGAACAAATGAAGGGTTAGTAGTAGATAATGCTTTATAGTTAGGTGGGAGCAAACTGTGAAGTTGAGCGCTGTCCTAAGGCAGTAAACTTTATCCTTGAGGAGACTGAGGTTTGAAGATCTGAAGGTGGTGCCTTAGGAGGCTGGGGGTCTGGGAGAGCAGTTCAAAGGCTGTAATGATGGGCCCAGTGAGAACCCACCGGAGTGGGAGGGAAGGAGAAGAAGCGTTTGGCAAGTGAAGGCATAGAAGTGAGCACTGTTACTGATGGGATCTGGGGGAGAGAGAATTCAGCTTTAACACTGGAGAGTTACTGAATTCGGAAACCCAGGAGGCAGAGAAGTAGGACTGGCAGGAAGAGGAGAAGCCTGGATTTACAGCTGCCAAAACTCAAATGCTGGAAGGATGCTTACATGCAGGGGATATCCTGCCAGCAGGGGAAAGAGGCGCAAGGGCAGAAGCAGAGGCTGATGGGCAGATGTAGACGTGGGAGCCAGATTCAAAAAAGGAAGGGCTAAAAGTGTGGAGTTGGATACAGATCCCTAAGGGAGAAAGGGCAGGGACAACAGGGCCAAGGCAATACCCCTAAAGACCAATGAGAAATAAGGACTTCAGGATGGAGACCAAGAAAGAGAAATCTCAAAGGAGTGAAGAGAGGAAAGTTTCAAGAATGGTGCTGTCCACAGCCAAAAGCTGCAGCCGACAAGAGGTATGGAGGAAAGAGCATGTGAGCAGGTGTTGGCGTGGACACAGGTGACCTCTGTGAGAGTGACAGAGTAGTAGGTAAAGAACTGGGATTGTGAGGGTTGAAAGGCAAATGGTTGAAACTGCTGAGGAAAAAGAGGGAGACGAGAGGGAGGGACAGAGCCTTCTAGAAGATCTGCAAGAGAGGAGAGGAAGGCCATGTGGTGGTAGCCTGCAGAGGAAGTTTTCTCGAAGATTTGGTGTTTTCTACAGACACACGGTCGGGGGGAGCAGGAATGAGAGAGACTGAAGATGTGAGAGAGAAAGCGTTCATAGAAGGCAAGAGGACAGGCCAGCAGCCCTGAATGGGACCAGGAAACGCAGAACTCCATGCAAGTCTGACTTCTGGCGCTGGAGAATACCAGCCAGCTAGCAGCACAAACACAGTCTGCGCCTGTGCTGTCCTCACGCCCAACAGGAGGACGCATTATTGGCTTCATCATCAGTGAGATTTCCTACCGAGAATTTCACACCGATGTGATCAGTTGTAGGCTCCACCACAGGCTGTTTCAAAACTCTTTGCTGTTTTAAGAATAAGAGTGAAAACAGGTGACTAGGTCCTCACAACATACCTGAAAGTGGGTGTAGTTGTGACAGATGTTGTGTCTGAGGCAAGGCCCTAAATTTCAGATTTCCTGGGAGGCTAAGGTCACACATTGCATGCATGCATAGGAACTTTGCTTCTCTGCAGCCTGGGATTTTCTGATGTGAGAAAGGGCAATACTGCTGAGCTCCTTTTCAATAGTGGGTTCTTTTATGGAGATTTACATTGCTAGCAGCATCATGTGTGTGTGTGCGTGTGTGTGTGTGCACACACGTATGTGTGTATTCTAATAGTCCCCAGAATCTCTCACCTTGAACTGTTCTTTTTACATTTTTATGTATTTTAAATTTTATATATCGTAATTATACAAGTACTATATAAATACATTCTTTTTAAATTTTATTTATTTATTTACTTTGAGACATGATCTCACTCTGTCGCCCAGGTTGGAGCTCTGTGGCATGATCACACTGCGACCTCAGACTCCCAGGCTCAAGCAGTCCTCCTGCCTCAGCCTCTCGAGTAGCAGGGACTACAGGTGTGTGCCACCACACCAGGCTAAACATAAATACATCCTCATGGTTAAAATTTTTCAAACAAAATAGGTTTTGTCTCCAGCTCCCTACCCAATCCCATCCCTACCCAAGGAAAATGGACACACACATTCAAATATGTAATTATATTTTGTGGGAAGTTTTCCATAAAGAATTTAGATATTGCTCTTTGCTTTGCTTTTGACACTTAGCTACAGATCTTAGAGATCTTTCTGCATCAGTATATTCAAATCTACCAATACTATCTTGAAATGATGCATAGCTTGCTCTATAGTATGGATGAAGCGCGGTTCATTTAATCACCACCCCACCCCATGATGAAAATACAGGTTGCTCCAATTTACAAGAAAAACAACTCCTTTAAAAAGTGAGCAAAGGACATGAACAGATACCTGTCAAAATAAGACATATGTGCAGCTAACAAACATATGAAAAAATGCTCAACATCACTGAGCGTTAGAGAAATGCAAATCAACCACAATGAGAAGTCGTCTCTCACCAGTCTGAATGGCTATTACTAAACAGTTGAAAAACAAGAGATGCTGACAAGGTTGCAGGGAAATAGAAACACTTTTACACACTGGTGGGAGTGTAAATTAGTTCAACCATTGTGGAAGACAGTGTGGCAATTTCTCAAAGACCTAGAGGCAGAAGTGCCACTTGACCCAGAAATCCCATTGGTGGGTATATACCCAAAGGAATATAAATCATTCTACCATAAAGAGACATGCACATATATGTTCACTGCAGCACTGTTCACAATAACAAAGACATGGGATCAACCTAAATGCTCATCACTGATAGACTGGATAAAGAAAATGTGGTACATACACACTATGGAATACAATGCAGCCATAAAAAGGAATGAGGTCATGTCCTTTGCAGGAACATGGATGGAGCTGGAAGCTGTTATCCTCAGCAAACTAATGCAGGGAAAGAAAATTAAACACTGCATGTTCTTATTTATAAGTGGCAGCTGAATGATGAGAGCATGTGGACACATGGGGGGAACACACACACTAGGGCCTGTTGAGGGGTACAGTGGGAGGGAGAGCATCAGGAAGAATAGCTAATGGATGCTGGGCTTAATACGTAGGTGATGGTTTGTGCAGCAGACCACCCTGGCACACGTTTACCTTTGTAACAAACCTGCACATCCTGCACATGTACCCCAGAATTTAAAATAAAAGTTAAAGAAAAAGAAAACCTAAAATTAAAACGTTTATAAGGAAAAAATACAAGTTATTCCCAATTTTGTACTATTACCAAAATGTCACACACTGCACTTAAGTCCCTCTCTGGTACCCATTTAGAATGTTGTGCTACTGCCCACAAGGCTCTCCTTCCATTGAAGTCAACAGTTTAGGGATCTTGTATGTGTCTCAACACTTTTTTATTACTGTTTTTCCACTTTCGTTACAAGTAAAGAGAGAAGGGGGCAGGGAGGGAGGATGTCTGTGGGGTGTGGCTTAGTGACCAGTGTGTTGAGGAGCATGTCATGTTCTTGAGGAAGGGACCACTTCTCACAACAGCAACCAAGATGGCAGCTGGAATGACAGCTGAGTCATCATGCTCATTGAAATCGCAGTGAAAATGGTGTGACCCTATCATGTGTCAGAGGTTGCACAAACTGCCTCCCAGGCTCTCTGGGTTATCTTTGGGAAGTTTGTATTTACCCAGGGACTCCTGACTCAAGCCCCTGCTTCCACTCTGTTGATGCTTCTTAGGGATTATTTCACCACCTCCAGGGCACAGTGCTTTTCCCCATAGTACTGTTCACACCGGGACTCTTGGAAAGGCAGATTTAAAGTAAACCCTTTTTAACAACATCTTAAGGTTTAGTGCTGTTGGTAGTGGGCATCTTTGCCCGTCATTGTTGCTGGGAATTTCTCATCGCCTCCTGTCTTCTGTCTCCCAGTCTCTCAGCACCCTCTCCTTCTGACCTTTCCCTTTCTTGCGTCTTTCTGTGCAGAGTGGCTTCTCCATCTCCTTGTTCCCATGTGTTGTTATAGATGATGCCCTTTACTCTCCTTCCCGCATGCAAAAATGGCTCGGGAAATTATTTACTAAACAAAGACTTTCCTATCCTTAAGAGGAGCTCTGATGCCAGTGATTAAGGTAACATTTTTCACCTCTTAATCAGATAACTACATTACTGTGATGGCAAGATGGTACATACACCAGGTCACATTGTAGGTACTCAAAAGATATGTGTAGATTGACCAAGCAGTGGACAGATGACATCACCCATTGAAAAGACTGGATTGATGGACCTATTTAAGAGTGGCAGAAAGGAAATGTGTGGAATTTCATAGGTATGTCCCATCCTAAAAGAAAAAAAACAGATTTTTTAAAACTCACCATTTGAGATTACTTTTAAAAATAGGAATTGCTTCTCTTGAACTAAGGTAACAAAAGGCAGGATCCCCAAAGTATCTTCATGCCTTGGGTTAGCCAACACCTGGTACCAATGCCAAGTTCTGCCCTGCCTTTTCTGAAAAGCCTCTAAGGTAAATTCTCCTTGGAATTCGTTGGTTGACCTGCTTCTTAATGTAAGGATTCTTTTTGGTCTGTGAACCAAGTCTTAAAAACTGAACATCATGAGCAGATGTGAATGAAATTGAGGAACCTTAAAACTTTTAAGAAAGTCAGGAAATTGTGCTGAACTTAATTTCCTTAGGAGAAGAAAAATAATTTTATAAAAAACAGCCACAACTATGTTATTTTCATTGTATAACTAAGAAATAGCCAATTCCTTATTTTCATTACATTATTAAAATAAAATATGTAACTAATTTTTTAGAAATAAAACCACCTAAAAACTAATTTGCTATTTGTGCACATGTACCACAAACACACATTTTACAACTTTTTATTGTCTCAAGTTGCCTTGAGCATTTTTCACAAACCATTCTTTCCCAGTGGAAGCCTTCCCTGATCAATGTTAACATTCAGTGATTTTTTTTAAAGATCAATATAAATAATCTCTCCAACATATACACAACAAAGATTGTGAAGAATTTGCTGATTTTGCCCCAAGGATTCTTCTACCCAGGCAAACTGTGCACTGTAGTGCTGTGAGGACCTCAGGGCAGCCCCTGGGAGAGCCACAGGGAAACTGAGAACTTGAAGGAAGGTGATTCTTTTAAAATTCTATATTTGGATGAATTTTCTATATGAAAATGAATTTTTTTAATTGCTTTTTTTTTTTTTTTTTCCTTTTTGGCCATCTGAACTCTCTTTCTATATGTTTGGGAATTCTCCATCACATGTGTTTTGGTGAGAACATGTATCAGTCAGATTACATGATATCCTGGTAACATATAGCTCCTGCAAATCTTAGTGCCTTGCAAAGGTTTAATTCTTGCTAATGCTGCATGCCCCTCATGGGCTTATTGTGGTTCTGTTCCATGTCATCACTCTTGGGATTCAGACTGATGCAATAGCCCAATCTAGAACATTGCTGTTCCTGAGGCAGAGTAAAAGTAGATGGCAGAGCCCACTTTGGCCCTTAATAGGGCACAATCCACAACTTTTCTGTTAATATGCCATTGGCCAAAACAAGCAACATGGTCAAGCCTGATGTCAAAAGGGCCGGGAAGCATAATCTTTTCCCCTGGGGGAAAGTGAATATCTGGGGGCAAAATTACAGTTACTGGAGGCAGATCCCTCCTTTCCACAATGAGCCTGAAAAGACTGGACTAGCAGGGATAACCTCAGATTTACCAGTCAGATCCACCTACCTGAACTCTCTGAACTGAGAGTTACCACTACAAAAAAAAGGCAGGATCAGTGGAGTAATCATTTTGGGTCTACATGGCAGCAGCGCTGGCTGTGGTATGTAACACACAGTGCCGATGACAGCAGCCAGGCCCTCACTGGGTTCTGTAATGTCATTTTGACTGTCATCTGCCTATTTTTTAGTCTGTCTTGTTCCTCTTTGCTTCCTGTGCTTAGTAATCCAGCCTTCTTAGCAATTCTGTGAGCTACCAGTACTATCTGATGTCTTTTCTGTGTAAGCAAGTCAGGGTCGTTCTCTGTTGCTTTTAACTAGAACCCGATTATACAGTAAAGCTTCCAGCCAACCCAAGAATTTCCTCACTTTGGAAATCTTTCCTCACTTTCTGATTACCAGATGCTTGTTGCCCCTGCCTTGTTACACCTACACAAATTAAGACCGTATCTGTCCATATCTGCCCAATCTATGCTAAAAGCTATTGGATAGGAAGCCTGAGAGGTTCCTGCTTCAGGATGGGTTCCGTGCCCTCATAGAGTGAAAGGTACTGGGTATTTTTTAAACAACAATAAATGTGGGAAGGGCCTTGTTAGTAGGTGGAGGCCTTAGTGATCTTAAGTCAGGAAGTGTAAGATGACAGCAAGGTTTCATTAGAGTAACTGTTCTGATTTGCTCAGGACAGTTCCTGATTACCACTGTTTTGGAACTGTTAATGCCAATCAATTACTTTTGGTGCCCCCCTTTCACCCTAAAATGTATCCTGGCTTAGGCAATAAATTATATGGTCATTTTAGCTATAATGGAAATGGTCCCAGACCAGAAGTCAGAAGACCTGTGTTTTAACCACAACCTTGGCACTGATTTGATCACGACCTTGGCACTGGAGTGACCTTGGGCTAACCCAACACGCTTCCTGTGCCCAGCCTCACCTATAAACTAGGGGGTTCACATAGGTCAGTGTTTGGCAAATTGCATTCCAGTTCACAAGAAGTACCTCAAAGCCCTTCACAAGGAGGAAAGAGGGGACCAAAGGAAGAAGTGCTGATGATCCCAGAGAACCTCTTCCTTTATTGGTTTCATGCCTTGGGGTTGTACCTAACATTTTGTTTGGAAACTGTGCTTTTATGATAAGCAATAAATACATACACACTTGAAAATCTTTGGCCTGGATGATCCCTCAGGACCCAGAAAGGCAAGATTCCTGAGAAGTGCTCTACTGCTTCCCTACTAACTTCCGTATCCTGGAATTCGATAAGCAGGTCAGGACCAGAAGGGAGTCATTGGCAAGTGGGGATGAGGGATAGGGGGTGCTTCTCACATCTCAGATCATTCCCTCATTTTAAAGGAACAAATGCCAAACTCTTTATTCTGCCAGTCAACAAATGTCATTAGATGATGCTGACACTTACTTACTGTGACTGGTTTTTCAAAGCCCACTTTGATCCCTTAACCCACTCTTACATCATTAGTCTATTTCTAGTACATGCCCAGACAGCCCTGGAGTTTTCCTGCAGTTTTGCCTCAGCTCAAGGGGCCTCTCATCTTCACTAGGCCAACCTTTAGAGTTCATCCCAACTCCCACCTCTTCCATGAGCCCTCCCTCTTCCACCACAGCAGGAGGATGACTTCCACCCTCCACCCTGTGGTTCTGTGCCTTGCTTGGCAGTGAGCATATCTTGTTATGTGTGCTATTGCTTTTCAGCTCTAAACATACCCTTTTAGATTCTACTCTGTAATACTGGAGCTGGGACTATGCCAAACCCATTTCTTTCTTGCCAGTTGGCTCCCAGTTGCACGTTGCCAACAGTGGTAATTCCAGAGGGATTAGAAGGCAGGAAGGAGAGAGTGGACTTGCTCCTTCCTGGGTTCCTGATATTCCTGTCAATGTTGCCCCAAGCAGTAGACGTTGGTTCAAACCTCCAACTTTTTCTCCTGTTCCCAGAAACAGCGTCATCGTACCACCTCAGAGCTACTAGCAGTCGCCAGGCAGGGCCCTCTCCTCACAATGTGAATCCCAGTTCTTCAGAACCCCTCCTTCAAACTGCAGAGATATGAGCCCTTGCTGGGCAGTGTCACCCTTCTGATCTGAGTTGAGGCTCTTTGTCCACACTGCTGGAGTAACAGCAGTAGGCAAAAGTATCTCTTTCCAAGAGGTCTAAGCCCAACTTCCATATGGCATCTTTTCTGAACTTCGAAGATTCTAGGGACCTAACTTCTTCTTTAGTCTCCTCAGCCCTACACATAGTAGCTACACCCTTTACTTACTGTCTGTTTTCCCTCAGTCTTCTCCTTTTTCTTTCTCAGCCTTCCAACACCTGCTTAGGCAACTGCCTGTATTAAATTCTTGCTGATGAAATAAATAGTAAAGCTTCTATTGTCCAGATTGGACCTTGATTCGTCGGCTTCAAGCAGTCACTTGCCACGTTACACACATTTTTGTTTATTTCTCAACTATGTTAGAAACTTTGTAATTTTATCCTGAGCCACACCCATAGGAAATCAACAGGTGTGCTTGTTAATTATTAGGGGTGTGAGATTCAGAAATGGGGGAAGTATGAAAGGTGAAAAGAGCAGGATTTCTTTCAGAGAAACAGATCTCAGTTCAAATTCCAGTTCTAACAGCCTCTGTTACTTCTTGGGACCTCAGTTTTCTGAACTTTAAAGCACAGAACAATTATGCTTATTTATAGGTGTTGTGGGGCTTAGATGAGGAAATGGGGGTAAAGTGCTTAACACAGAACCATGTGCATGGTAGACTCACAAATAATGCCCTTCCCTCCACCCCCTTTGATCACTCTGAATATTCTGCAGTTCCTATGTCTGCCAAGTAACTGGCCATCTCTAGGCACTTCTGTGTGTTTTGAATATTTGTAGGAGAAACAACATGATTCTCCCTAATTGTAGGGCTAGATTGAGAGTTCGAATTTAGGTGAGTCACTTAGTAGCAATCCTCACATTCTCTATCATGATTAACTCTTTTCTCTTGCAACACACACACACACACACACACACACACACACACTTTTCTACCATGGCCCTTCATCCCAACCCAACACAGATTCATTCTTTTAGACACATAAATTCTTAATAAAATGCCCACACATTCTCATCAGAGCAGCTGGAGGGACCAGCACCATTATCTACCTCTCTTGGTATACATAGGCTGTGTCCTGGTGTCAGTCTGCTTCTATAAAACAATATCAGAGACTGCGTAATTCATAAAGAACAAAAAATTATTTCTCACGTTCTGGAGGCTGAGATGTCTATGATCAAGGCACCAGCAGTTTCTGTGCATGGTGAGGACTGCTGTTTCCAGGATGGTGCGTTGATGCTTCATTGTCTGGAGGGAAGGCATGGTGTCTACTCCCATGCCTGAAGGTGGAAGGGCGAGAGGGCCAATCGCTCCATGAAACCGCTTTTATAAGGGCTTTAATTACATTCACTGGTGAAGCCTCATTTACAAGGCGTTTTCTGACCTAATTACCTCTTAATAGGCCCCACTCTTAATACTATTACATTGGCCACTAAGTTTCAACGCCTGAATTTTGGAGGCGCTCTGTTCAAAACCATAGCAGTCTCTCTCTCTTCCTCTCTTTTTCTCTTCAGACCTGCTCTATTTTCCTCTCACATGCAACTGGCCAGTCCACTTTATATTTCACAGTCCAAATCCTGGACTGAGCCGGGTTAAACAGCTCATTGTTATCTTTACTCTGTACTAGACCTCCTCAAAGGTCACCTGCTGGCCTATGAAGGGGCTGTCCTTGAGTCAGGTGTCCATGCCTGGTCAGGCTCTGACCACTGTTTTAAAAAATCAACCTAACAAGGCTTCTTCGTGTAAGGGCTAAGGTTGAAGCAGTTTTAACTAGCAAGGGAAGTTGGGCTGGGCAGCCACGGTGATGCGTAAATCATATGTTTGTACCAAAATATTGAAAAATGCCCTCATTACTAAATCCAATGAATGCTTTCCAATTTTCACCTTACCTGACCTCTTTGGAGTATTTTATATGGTCAACCACTCACTCTTTGATACTCTACTTCTTTACTGTCACTTCTTCCCTCCCCTCCCCTCCCTGCTTCCTTTCCCTCCCCTCCCCTTCCGTCTCCTCCCCTCCTCTCCCCTCCCCTGCCCTTCTTTCCTTTCACTAGAGTCTAGCTCTCACTTTACCACTCTCGCGGATCTCCCTTGCAGGGTTCTCTTCCCCGCTCACCTCTTACTTTGCAGAAGCAGCTAGCCCGCAATGACCGACCTAGACATAACATCTAAGATGTTCTTCATACCTAAGCTCTTGTTTCCCAGTGGATCTTCAACCTGTATGTGTATGAAAACAACCTGGAGGATGTAGGTAGAGATTCGAGGGTTCATCTCTCAACCACAATTACACAGTACTGAAGAATTCTAGTGCCATAGGAATTAAGAGTTACTGACTCTTCTAGAGAGAAAGACCCTTGGTTGTTAATACCACAAAAATTCCTCCTCTATCCCTGCCCATCACAAATTTTTGAAGAGTTCTCCATACCTACCAAAGTATGACAGCATATGACGTCTCTACCCACAGGAAAGCTGTTAACTTCACACCCATCTTTGCTGTGGTCACTAGCTGGACCTCCTGTCATAATGCCTTGTGCCACTCATCTGACTTCCAGCTTCTCTTGCTGGAAACAAGCCAAAGAATATCTAAACTTTAAGCAGAATTTAAGACTGTGGGTTTTTCTATCAGGTTTTATTTTGAACCTCATCATTTTCATATGAACTGCCCTCTGTTAAGGACATTTCTATAAAAGCCAAAATGTAAGAAATGCATCATTTAGAGCTGAGGGGTGAGAGGGTGGGGGAGGCAGAGTTCAGTCCCTTTGAAATCAGACTGCCAGGGACCTACCCATACTTCCTGTTCTTTTTTTAGAACTCATATACAGTAACACTGACTTTTTCTCTGTGTATAGTTCTATGAAATTTACTACGTATGTAGATTTGAGTTACCACTACCACAAGCAGGGTACAGTAATGTTTCACTGCCTTAAAAACTCCCTCCTGCTATCTCTCTGCAATCATACCCTACCTCCAGCCCAAGACCTGGCTGCCACTTACGTGGTTCTCTACACTGTGGCTGTGTCTTAGAGAACATGATAGAAATGGAAGCATCCATCATAGTTGTCTTGTGTGTTATGTCCGCATACATTGAAAATGCCATCAGACAATCTTGTATTTTTTGCTTCCAAACCATCAAAAATTAACAGAAGAAAAATGATGTATTCTATTTGCCCAAATATTTGTCATTTCCATAGCTGTCTTTTTTTCCTCAGGCTCCAACTTTTCTTCTGGTATTATTTCTCTTCTTTCTAAAGAATTTCCTGTAGCAGCTCCTTTGGAAGATATATGCTGGAAAACAATGAGAATTCCTTCATCTGAGAATGTCAATAATTCAGCTTAATTCTTGAAGAATATTTTTCCTAGATTTGGAATTTGAGTTGACAATTTTTTCTTTCAGTACTTTGAAAATATTGCTCCATCTCCTTCTGGATTTCTTGGTTCCGGATGCAAAAACCCAGTCATTCCAATGTCCCCCTATAAGTAAGGCATATTTCTCTTGGGTTCTTTTCTCTTTGAGATTTACTGCCTTGTCTGGAGAATTCCACAGCTGATTGTGCTGCATGGGAATGTGCATTTCCTTAGCTTTATCCAACTCAGGTTCACTGAGTCTCTTGAACCTGTAGGTTTGTGTCTCTTCCTAAAGAAGTTTTTAGCCATTATTTTATCAAATACTTTTCTTCACTGAACTCTTTCTCCTCCACGTCTGAAACTTTAATAACAGACACATTCAGTGCTTTGATGTTCTGTGGTTCCTGAGGTTCTGTTCAATGGTGTTCTCTCTACTGTTCACACTGGATACTGCTCTTGGCCTGTCTTCAAGTTCACTGGCTTTCCTCTACCACCTCCACTGCTACTGAACTACCAAGTGACTCTCATCTTAATGATCTTATTTTTCAGGCCTAAAATTTCCATTTGGGTCTTTACGTCTCCTATTTCCTCATTAAGGCTTTCTAACGTTTCATTTGTTTCAAAAGCATTTGCCCTTATTGTTGGAGCATTTAAATAATCCTTGTTCTTAAGCATTTTCTGATAATTCCAACAGCTTTACCATTTCTTCATTGGCATCTGTTACTGTCTTCTCCCACGTAAAAGGAGATTTTCCTGGTTCTTCATAGACTGAAAAAATTTGAATTGTATCTTGGACATTCAAAATATTGTGTTGTTTTAGTTATCTCTTGCTGCATTACAAATTACTCCAAAACCCAGTTGCTGGAAAGAACATTTATTGTCCCACTGTTTCTTAGTTTGGGCCTGGTGGAGTCCTCTGTGTGGGGTCTCTCAAGGTCTGCAAACAATCTGTTGACCAAGAACCTGCGATCTTACCTAAAGGTCCAGTTGAGCTAAACTGGTGGTCATTGGCAGCGTTTATTTTCTTGCTGGCTGTTGAAATGAGGACCTCAGTCCCTCTCTGGCTGTTGACTGGAGGACACCATCAGATCTTTTTGACGTAGCCTCTCTCACATGGCAGCTTGCCTCATCAAAGTGTGTAAGCCAAGAAGGCAGTAAGTTAGAGTATTAAAGATAGAGTGCAGAGTATAGAGGCAGAATACAGAGCGTGGAGACATTGCACATTAGCAAGATAGAAGTCAGAGTGTTTCATTACCCAATCACGGAAGGGCTAGCTCAAGATTTTTCCCATAGTCTCCCACAATCAAGGGGAGGGGATATAAAAGCCAGTATCTGGGAATCATCAGGGGATATCCGAGAAGGCTGCCTACTGGTGGAAGCAACCCAAGTGTCCATCGATGAATGGACGAGTAAACAAAATGCGGCATACACACGCAATAGAATCATATTCAACCTTAAAAAGGAAGGAAATTCTCACATACGCTATACAACATGGATGATACAACATCATGCAGAGTGAAAGAAGCCAGACACAGAAAGACAAATACTGTATGATTCTACTTATATGAGGTAACTAGAGTCATCAAATTCGTAGAGAGACAAAGAATGGCAGGGGGGAAGAGGAATGCGACTGTGTGCCGTGGCTCATGCCAGTAATCTCAGCACTTTGGGAGGCGAGGCAGGTGGATCACGAGGTCAGGAGTTTGAGACCAGCCTGGTCAACATGGTGAAACCCCATCTCTACTAAAAATACAAAAATTAGCCAAGCTTGGTGGCATGCGCCTGTAGAACCAGCTACTTGGGAGGCTGAGGCAGGAGAAGGCTTAACCTGGAAGGCAGAAGTTGCAATGAGCTGAGATCATGCCACTGCACTCCATCTTGGGTGACAGAGCGAGACTCTGTCTCAAAAAAAAAAAAAAAGAGGAATGGGGAGTTAGAGTTTAATGGGTACAGAGTTTCTGTTGGGGAACACAAAAAAGTTCTAGAGATGGATGGTGGTGACGGCTGCACGCCAGTGTGGATGTACTTTATGTCACAGAACTGTACACTTAAAATTATTCAAATGGTAAATTACATGTTTTGTATATATAATCACAATTTTTAAAAAATGTCTGCCTACCACATATGTTATGAGATTCTGGGTCTTGTTAAAATCTTATAAAGAAAGTTGATATGACCTAATTAGGTTAAGGCTGCAAGTTCCCACCAGCCTTCTGAGAGTGACAGCTCCAGCATCAGGTCAGCATGCAAAATCTTGCAGCGCTGTTTGGATCTGTCCCATGTGGCTACCCAGTAACAAGTTTGTGGCATAGTTGACTGTCTATCCCATAACACACTTCTCAAAGTCTATGCAGTGCAGGGTCAGTCCTATGCATTGCACTCCTCAGGGGTAAGCTCAGGCACTGGTCACTTTAAAGGATCACTTTCCCAAGGACCTCCCTCTCTATGTCTCCCTGAAACTTTTCAGCCTGGCCTTTTCAATCCTCTAGCCAGAAGGCTGGTGCTCTGCCCTGTACCTGCTGCCCTTGTGCTAACTTCCAGGGTCAAGTGGTGGGAGGACAGATGGAGATGAAAAGCAAAAGGGAGTTCACCACCTTCCTGGGACAATGGCTCCTCCACTGAGGCAGGAGGATTCCCTCTGGCAGAGTGTTCACCCCTGGTGGTTCCTGCTGCCACTGCTGCTTGTGTGGGTTTGAGGCAGGCACAAGAAAATGGGGGAAAAAAAGAAAGAGAAATAGGAAATTTCTCCCTCTCCGTCTGAGCATTTGCTCTTTTCTTCCCTACTCCTTGACTGGAGGAAGGTTTCTTCTAGAGATCTCTCTGATCACGCCCTGATGCCCACTTCCGGGTTTTGGATTTTGATGAGTTTGGCCCAGGGCATCCTGAAGGGGACCAAATAGCAAAGTGCTGCTATTTTGGGGGGATTTTGGAGTCTGGTCTTCCTCCTCAGTGCCTCTGCTTGGTTTGCTTTTCACAGCGCTCAATAGCTGACCCATGCATTCTGTCTGGGTTTTAAGCTGTGTTTAGTGGGAGGGATGTTTGTGCTTACCCCATTTTAAGTCTGGCTCTGACTTTGGCATTTAACAAAGGACTCCATCCACGCTCCCACCCCCATTTCCCAGTTATGCTATTAATATGAATTGAATGCCTACTGTGTACCAGAAACTACGAGGGCAAGCGAAACATTGCATCTTGAATGTATTTAGAACACAAGACACAAATTCCTAGACTTCACCTATATTTCACCTTCCTGGATTTCACAACTTACTGGCTTCCCACACCCCTCCCCTCCCCATTTATGCTCACATAGAAATAAGAAAAGTGAGTGGGTTTTGTATTCTGCTGTTTCCTTGAGAAGGCAAGTACATATAGAAGCCTGAAACCATCCTTACTTCCGAGCTCTGTGGGTGAGGCCGAGGCCGAGGGCTTTGGAAAGAGTGGTGTTTTCAAACACGCAGGTTTGTGGTTTTTGAAAGAACAGAAAGCATAAAAGCATAACATTTTGTAGGATTACTTTTGGCTGAAGACCAATTGATGTGACATCTGAAAATAATCAAATAAGTGTCTTGTTTTCAGCCTGCAAATAACTTTGTGAAACTTTGGAAGGAAATTCTCCACTTATGGAAGAAATAAGAAAAATCTAAATTGAGATCATGGGGGAAGAACAAAGAGGGAATTATGAGAGTGCTTTGAATTGCTAATAGCATTTGTATTGGTAAAAATGAATCTCTCTAAAAACCTGGAAGTGGCTAATAACTTTAAATCACCTCACACGGCACATGCCCCAAACCCTGATGACTTCCAAATTCAATTGCTTATAATCATTTTGTGGAGCATTCCAAAAACTTGAAGTTGCTACGCGATGCATGGAACTCTGGATTTAAAATTTTTAAAGCCCTTGATTTTTTTTCCCTATAAGCTCTTACATTTAGAAAGAAGTCATGGTATAGTCTAACCCTGGAAGATCCAAATATATTGAACTTTTTACATAAAGATGATAGCAGCCAAGAAAATAAAAATGGAAGTGAGCCTGGTGATAAACAGAGTGAAGAAATGTAAAGACAAGGCTGAAGGTGGCATTCATAAAAGTCCCAGCACTGAAGGGAGAGACTGCACTTGAAGAAGAAAAAGTCGGCTGCCCAAGGTAAGACAAGTTATGACAGGTTGGTGAGGATACTCAGAGGCAACGAAAATTCAACGTTATCAAAAACCCGGGCTCAAGTAGTTAAGAGAAACTTCCCTCTTGCTTCCATGGTTAAAGGGTGACTTCGAGTTCCTGCAGTATTTCATTAATATACAAGTCGAGCGTTGCTAATATCCAGTGGGGATGACAGACAGTTTTACTTTGTGAATTTCTGGTTTCTAATGATGCATTTGAGCTTTATTTTTTACAGCTGTCCTTGTCTTAATCCTTTACTTTTTTCCCCCTGGGGTTTAATGGTTTCTAGTTACATATCAGCATTTTAAGCAGCATGTCGCCCATCAGGCAGCACATGGCTTCTGATGGTTATGGCATTTGGGTCATCACTAGTTCTCTGGAAGGACAAGCGCTCCTGTGAACAGCACAGCAAACTCCCTCGTATGATCGGAACATGGCAGCGCAGGTTCAGGGCACACGCTAGAAATCCAACCAAATGCCTTTTGCAAACAGCAGCTCAATGAGGATTCCTGCCACGAGGCAAAATGCTTGGAAAGTTACTATGCGCTGGCATCACTGGGTTTGGGGTCAGCATGCTGAAGCCGGGACTCATTATGTTCCTACCATGCCAACTTGGTGCAATTATCCTAACACGATAATTTCCTGAAGCCATATGTTGATCTTTAGGGGAGGGAAAGCTTCATATGCCTGATGGCTCTAAGCTCTGACTGGCATGTCCCAGCTTCCAGCAAATTTCTGCAAATCAAGATAACACATAGCAATCAAAGATGAGGTCGGATGGCCAGCCTGGACAGAGACAGAAAACTTAGAGCAGGTTTATGTACTTGTTGCAAGGAGTTGGGCTTTTTCTTTTCTTTCCAAGGAGGGTTTCAGAGAAAGGTCACAGGAGTGGCACTGCGTGTAAGGCTGTTCCTCCCCACCCCGCCCCCTGCCAAAAAAAAAATCAATAGAAGGACCTAGAACACAATAAGTTATGTTCCAGGGCAGCATGGCCTGTATTCCCATCGGAGACCTATCAATGTGAACTAGCACTGTTGGGAAATCTCTTCAGCTACCCCTGTTAATCAATACCTCTGTTCATTATACGTCTTTGATGAATATGGGTAATGATTGGGTGCCCAAGAATCAGGTGACTAAAAATAACTGCTCCTTACTGAGGATCAATAGATTTTCCCCCCAGTATTACTTCAGGCAATTCAATATTCTCTGCCGCCCCTCCCCAACCCCCTACCAAAGCGATCCTCTCTAGTCTTCATTGATAGATCAGCTCCGGCCTCAGAGCAGTTTTATTAAATTAGTAGCACTTAATCTACTGTCATATTGTCAACTGACACGGGGCAAACTGCAAGCGGCAAGCCTCCCAGTGGCTTAGGAGAGCAAGTAGCCACAACCCAGGAGTTCTGATTAGCTTTGTGCCAAGAGCTGTCTTCATGGGTGCCTCTTCACTGAACAGGAGTATTTACACCATTTAAAACAACTTTTTTTTTTATTTGAGGGAGAATTCTTACCAATTACAGCCTTATTATGACAGATGAAAAGATCATAATTGTACTTGGATTCCCTGCAGGAATGCCTTCACACATCCGTGACATTTAATAACCATATGCCTCAACAGAGGCTGACTTTTCTGAAGTTGCTTAACCTTTCATTTCTTTGCCTTCACCCCAAAATCCATCTATGGGAGTTCAGAGAAATCAAGGAGGGAAACTCCATCAAGGCTAGGTGTCTGGCATCCCTGATGCTTTAGGAAAGACCCTCAGTCAGTGATACCTGAGCTTGGATCGCTCCTTACTAGAGGCCTGAGAGGTATAGGCAGCCTGTCCAGAGGCCTGGGGCCAGGGCATTGCTCTAGAGTCCTGGTAGCTTAGGTGCCTGCATTAGAGGCCACAGGAAACTGGAGAGATTTGAGCAGATCTGGCTCAGCTAATGGAGAACAGAAAATTCTAAATTCAAGGGGAGATTTCAGCAAAAGTTACAGTCTTGGTTAGTCTAAATTTTTTTTCTTTTTTGAGACAGAGTCTCTTTCTATTGTCCATGCTGGAGTGCAGTAGCGTTGATCTCGGCTCACTGCAACCTCCACCTCTTGGGTTCAAGCGATTCTCCTGCCTCATTCTCCCTAGCAGCTAAGACTGCAGATCCCCCCTACCATGCCCAGCTAATTCTTTTTTTAAGTAGAGATGAGGTTTCACCATATTGGCCAAGCTGGTCTCGAACTCCTGACCTTGTGATTAGCCCGCCTTGGCCTCCCAAAGTGCTGTAATTACAGGCGTGAGCCACTGGGCCCAGCCTAATTTTTAACTTGGATTGGTTTAAGAGGTGGGGGTGATATTAAATACTGCTGAGTCAAAATCACCTTTTTTTTTATAATTTCCACTTTTAACTATAGGGTAGTACATGTGCAGGTTTGTTTCATGGGTGTATTGTGTGATACTGAGGTTTGGGGTACAAATGCTCCCATCACCCAGGTGGTGAGCACAGCACCCAGTAGGTGGCCTTTCAGTCCCTGCACCCCTCCTCTTCTCCCAGTGTTCACTGTTCCCATTCTTATGCCCATGTGTGCTCAACATTTAGCTCCCAAAATGCACCTTCTCTATGCTTCATTCATGGTCCCTGCACAGTACGACAGGAGGAGGAAATGCTGCTGATTATGACATCTCTCCATCTGCCAGTTTTATTTCTAGATTATAACAAGGACAATTTGTGGAAAGCCGCTGCCAAGAGACTGTAAACTGAAAGACAAGCATTCAGTCTGAAAAAATATGAAGTCATCATCCTGGTGGCTGCTGTCCACAAATTTGAAAGAGTTGAGGAAGAAAATTTATTTTTGAAAAGCTCAGGTGCAAAGACACCTAAGTTCTCCTTCTAGTCTTTTCCTCAAAAGTGCAGGGGCTAAGGCTTTGGGAAAGGACCTCTGGAAAGTCACAGAAAAGGCATCCGCAAAGGATGGAAGAAGACGGAGGGCAGTGTCTGCTGTGCCCCATTGGGAGTGGCTAGGACCTCTGCAGCTCTGACCCAGCTTTGCCATCTGAGCAAAAGAGGAGCTTGGTCTACCTGAGAAGTCTATTAAATAATATAGTGGTTCAGTCCAAATCGGAGCTTGGCTCTGAGTTCGCCAACAGTGTGCTTAAATACGGTGACTTACACTGAGCTGAAGGGCTGTTCGGTGCATTTTGTAAAGATCTGTCTGAGTGTGTGGAGGTTTTTTGAAATCAAAAAGGTAAGAAGAGATCAGTGACTGATAAATCTTTAATATAAAAATTGTACAAGAATTTTGATACAAATTACAAGAGGTATTTGGACAAAATATGAATAAAATTCCATTTACATCCCCAAACCCTTATGCATTTTATGCAAAAGACACACTGTAGGCAGTTATAGTACAGAAAATACAACCAAAGGAATATAGCAAATAAAAAAATTTACCTTACACTACCAATAAAAACAAAAAGCAAAACAGAACAAAACAAAAATAAACGCTTGTTTAAGGTACATACAGTATTTCAGAAGCTACCAACGTCACAATGATTAGATCAGGGCGATGCAAGCTGACCCCATCCCTTGGTGCAGTTATCTTTTGTAGTACAGACTTTGATTCTGAGGCAGGCTTATTGGAAGAGACTGGTTTTATGCAGATGAGAACAAAAAAAGGACTCAACTGCTAAACTCTGGGAGAGGGAGGGGACATATCTTGGTGAAAATTCCTTTCTTCAAGATATTTCAATTCCTTTTGGCCACTTTTGCTGTCAAATATGAAGGCTAAGTCTAATATGTTTGTCACTGGAGACACACCAATGGGTCTAGAGTGAGTGGGAGATACGTGTTCTCCCAGCCGTGTGAGGGATCTTGCTAGTTCTAAAAGGACTACCCCATCACCAGGAGGGGAGAACAGAGCACTTGCTTTCCCAGTTCCCCAACCTGCCCCTTCCCCTCACCTTTGGGGAAGCAGAAAAGCAGCAAGGACTTCATGGAAGAAGCCAGGCAAGGTGTGAGGGGAGTGGGGAAATGAGCTTTTGTCTCACTTGGGAAACACCCACGGGCGTGTCAGTCACCCTCATACAGCGGAGTGAGCTACACATGAAGAGCCCAGGTCGCCTAAAGCCCAAGTCTTCTCCTGATTTCTCAACCGTCCTCACCCCTCTGACCTTCATGTACCCATGTTTAGCTCTCCTGCATTCTTCATACTGGCACTGGCTGGAAAATGGTAAGATTCTCTGCAAGGCAGCTGAACCAAAGTTTGCACAGGAAAGTGAATGCACCATATATTAGAAATCTTAGATAGTCTTATCAGGTTATTATATAATACTAGAACATCTCATTCATATAATTCATGTTATGTAAACCCTGGACAGGGCAGAACACACGTTTCCAAAGCGATTAAAACCAGGATGAGGGAGAGCGTGTTCTACCTTCTTGCTCAAACACTATTTTTTTTTTAGGGGGGGTAGGTGAGATCAGAAGCGCAAAGGGTGGGATTAAGAGAGACGACGGAAAAGTCAGGGGAGATTAAGATACATAACGAGAGGAATGGATTACTCTGTACAAAGACATGCAAAAACATTCCAAATTGAGTACTAGATTAACAAAAAAACAGCCTTGGTTTATACATCTCAAGTGAATCTATTAACTCAGCACATTGTCTGGGAGTTCAAGAGCATCACGCCTCATGAACCGATGCCACTCACGGTGGCTACAGCACCGATTCACAAGTGGGGTAGGGGATGCTTTGTCTCCTAGCATGGAAAAGGCAGGCAGTGAGACTCCCACTGAAACAGTGCCAGCTCAGTTCACCTTGCAGGGACTGGAGCTTTCTCCCTCTCTTTTGAGAAACATATCCAGGGCCAGATGAATGGAGCTCTCACACACCCAGCATCTCCCCAGAGTCACCTCTCAGTCCTTGCATTCCATGACAGAAGTGGGCAGAGCCAGTGAATAATTGATGGATTTGCCATCTTAGCTGTGCATTATCTCAACATCACATTTGGCAACAGGAAGCCTTATAAAATCTTGGTATAGCACTTAGATACTCTCTCTTCAAGAAATATACTTTTAATACTATCTACTTCTCTCCATTTTTCTTAAAATACCTCTTTCTGCTCTTCCTTCCCTTCAAAGATTCTTTAAAAAAAAAAAAAATGAAACAAAGCATTAAAAGAACTATGACAAGTGTCCTTAAGCATCCCTGTTATTTTAGAGTTAAGGGGTGAAAGCTAATATCGGTGAGCAGAACTTGTGCAATTTTGGCAACTGGGTTTTCAATTAAGATTTTATTAAGACGTCTGATAAATGATTATAATATATACACACTGAGGAACTGAAGAAGTATTAAGTCGACTACCTGCCTTTTCTCTGACCCAAGAGTCCTTGCTCAAAGTGCTTTTCTTCCCACTGGTTCATGAAATGATGTAGCACAGATTTGTCAACATAGATCTGTCACACTGTCTAGCCCTAAAGCTGTTGCTTTCCTCACCTTGCTAAAGTTCACATGGAAGATGATACCAATACCTGCATATATCTTATCTGGTTAATATCTTGTTGAAATGCGACTGTTTGTAATGGGGACAGCTATCTTCTGTGAGACCCGCTGCGGGAAGGTTGGAAGGAAGCAACCTTCCTACTTCCAGAAAGAAGATGTGCGAAAGATCTTGCATCTCTTTTAGTCACTACCTACCACTTTTCAACCAACATTTTGAGTACTTCAGTATACAAAAATAGCAGCTAATCCTGACACATTGTTTGGGCTCAAGGCATTTTGGAATGTAACATTTTCATGTATTCTTCCTTTGTACCTTTGGTCCCCCATCACTCGATTTTCTAAAGCTCACTGTACTTGTACTTACCAAAGTTCTTCAAAGTGGAGAATTTACCTTTTACCCAGAGGGTGGTCCTCGTCTTAATGATTAAAGTCCAAAGCCTGGTGCCATTTATTTTAGATTGTCAGTCCAGTTGGACAAAATAAATTAATCTATCATGTTACACTATGGATTTGGAGGGTCACTGAAAAACACATTTGTACATCTGGATCAATGATTTGATGCCATAGATAAGAAAAAAAACTACCATGCATAACCAGTTTACAACATGTGCACTTTTTGAAGGGGAAGAAAAACATTTTAATCTTTTCCTTACAGATTAGGGGGCAATATAATCTTACTTATGCCACTGACTTGTAGGAAAATTTGCTTCAATTATAGCGTCGCACCCATTACTCCCAAAATGGATAGGCATGGAATTGCAATACTTAAGTTTTCAAAGAAGCAAAGGATGCTGTCACAGACAGCGTCTCTCTACAGACCCTTTAGTTAAGAAGTCATCTTGTTACTGTTCACTTAATAGCTGGAGAGGGCATAGAGAGGCAGCCTTGGGTTTCCCAAAGACACAGTAGGTGTGTGTATGTGCTTTTATGTTAGGAGGGGAGGAAGAGAGGTAAGAAGAGAGAGGAGAGAGAGGAGAGACAGCGAGAGAGAGAGAGAGAGAGAGAGAGAGAGAGAGAGAGAGAGAGAGAGAGAGAGAGAATGATTGTGGATGTGTGTGTACATCAGGGAACTCGATGGGAAAGCCTAGCCCTTGTAGTCAATTTCTCCTTCACAAGGGGATAAACAGGCAATTACGCATCCTTTTATATTTGATGGCCAAGTGCTGAACTGGAAAGCACACTATTAGTTTGTGTCCCTTCAGGGCCAGGGCAATAAGTAGCCAGGAGAGCTGGGCTGAAGCAGAGAGGGTGTTGTCTGCTGTTAGTGTGACAGTCTTGTCAGCGGCGTTCACATTACTGGAAGGTAATAAAGTGACAAGTACGTTATTAGAAAGATATGAGGTGAAATTGAACTGAAGCTTCTTGCTGCTCAGTCCTGGCTTTTTTCTTTCGTCTTTTGTAATGGTCCACTATTTGTTACAAACTGAGCCCTGTCTTCATACCCCATATAAAAAAGATTTTTTTTTCCTGCAGTAAAGGTCAAATGAATTTACAACAACACTTTAGAGGAGAAGAATAAAGATAGTTTTATGACAACTATAGTATGTTGCTTCAAAAATATATATAGCATTATAATGAACAATAATGCTGATCCAATTCAGTGTACTTGTAAAAATGCTTTTTTTTAACCTTCTGTTATTAAGCATTTGGATTTTTCAACAAACGACAAAAAGACAGTATTTGACATACAGTTATTGCCGAATGACCAGAAAAATCATTTTGTGCAAGATGTGGGAAGGATGAGGATGATGAAACCACACAAGGATGGACAGGTGTGTGAGTAACAGCGATAGGAGGTAACTCACTAGTCAGCTGTACAGCTGGATTCACATAATACTGTTTGAAAATGACTATTTATGGTGAGCAACACTCCAGCTACAGGAAATACCGGACCCGTCTGGGACAGACCAAAATGACCTTAGTACTAACGCAAGCAAGACCATCACACGTGGTTTATCTCTGAGGGAAAACATGAAAAGCTGCTTGTGTACCTCACAGAAGAGTAAATGAGCTCCCATTTTGCTCAAGGTCTTTAGCCTGGTACTAATTACAATCACGGCTTTGTTGTGTCGCTACAGCGGCCAGCAAGAGCAACGATCAAGAAAGGAACGATCTAAGCTGGTGCCACTTGCACCTACTCCTCCATTTGAATGAAAACGGGGTTTTACCACTGGCCTTTTCTATAGCCCAGCTGACCCCTGGCATCTTTTGCTTCGCAGGGGATTCCAGCAAGACTTCCCACTCAAAAACAAAGCAAAAGCAACCAAAACCCCACAACTGTTGGCTCTTTCTGACCCCAAAGGAACTTCAGCTATTCCACTTAGCTCCTTGGTTTCCTAATCGCTTCTTCAGAGCTGACTCACCTGGTCACGAGAACTCTGCAGGTCACTAACATCAATAGTCCTTCCTCTCGAGCAAACACTTCAGTGCATTAGCGATTTCCTTTTCCAGCTACGCTCTACTTAGTTCTGATGAACACACTGTGATCCTATTGGTACCTTTTACTGCCCATCTTATTCATTTAGATTCATCCCCAAAAAATAGACAATGCGAGGGAAAAGCAAAACCACCTAAGTATTTCAAGTTTTGCAGAAGTGATTTTCAAAAATTAAATTCGTTTGTTGTAATTTATAAAAAGAAGCTCTTAAGAAAAGGGTGTGACCACAAGATGAAAGTTTTTTCTGGATGATTTATTTCTTGATGATAGCAGGTGTAGCGTGTCTTATGACCGCTGAATTTTATTTACTCTGTTAGTCAATCTAACCCAATGTTAACAGACCAGATACAAGTTAGGACTGCTCAGGTCAAGTCATCAGCAGTTAGCAGCATGTCCGTCTCAATCTGGTGACTAGCTTATGTTTTCATTGTCAACGGCCCTCATTCTCATTTGCTTGGCACACATCTGGGGTGTGTACAGAGAAAGGGGAAAAAAAGGTCACACTGTATTTGGTGGGAACCTCGTGCATAGCTTCTCCTCAGTAAAATGAGGAGACTGCCTCTGGAACAGCCCATTCTTGATATAGTCAAAGATTTTTTTCCCCCCTTAGAGCAATGTATGCTAATGCGGCTGTTAACCAGTTAAGTGCCTTTCTTCTCTTACTGGAAAGGCCTGGAAATTCATGACAAAAGAAATAACCACTATGAGGACAGTGGCACCATTGTGCCAAAAAGGTTTCAAAAAATGTTTGCCATGTTGAAAAGGAAAGCACTAACAACTTCAAACCTTTAAAAGGCAACAGGCTGAACAGGGCAGCTGGCTAAGATCTGGAATGAGTTACATTGGGTTGACGTATTTAAATACACTTAATACCAGAATAAAGAATGCCAAGGATTTTTATCACACTTTTAAACCAAATTACTTATTATCTATCCTTTTCCTTGCCTTCTTTCCATAGCATGCAGATATTCCTGAAAGCAGACTAAACCTGATATTTACAAAAATAGTTTTATATGATCAAGACAGTAATTTTCAACATCAGCTAGAGAACATGCACAGTAACACTGGCTAATTTTGTACCTGTGATAAACTGGCTAAAACCAATCACACGGAAAGAAGCTTGTTAGATGCAAATCTACATCACTATTAATTTTCAGCCAGCACAGAATGGATGTGGATGGAGAGAAACTGTTTAACAACAGGAAAAGTCCTGTGAAAAAATACATGAGTAGGAATAGGCAAAGATGAAGAGCTCAATGACTAAAATGCTGATCTCTTTATCCTTCCTGTTTGCAAGTAAGCCATGGGATCACCATCTTAACTAGAATTCTAGTTAAGCCCAAATACTACACTCAGGCACACACTCAAGAACGAGGAAAACGTTAGGAACCAAAGAATTGTACATTTTATGATTTTCCGTTGCATGTACTACATCCATTCACTGCCCCATCCCTTTTAAGCAAATAGGCTTTATACTGGAAAATGTTATTTACTCATTTAGAAGGCCACTGTAACGACTGGGCACTTGAGGCACAAAAGTAGTAGCAAATAGGGGAGATTCTTCAAAAGTGTCAGCTGTCCAGGACTTATTGCCATTTCTCTGACAAAACACAGGTGAACACATTCATGTTTCCAAGCAAGGGAAACTACTAGAATCTCATTACTTCTGGACTTAACTGGCTATACACATTAGCTTGGTTTGCAGCAAGTAACAAACATTTGTTCTAAGCCTGCTTCATTTGCTGATGTGACCTGCTGACAGCTATATAACTCACCCACGAGAGCTATCTGACCTTTTATTTGACACTAAACAGACTAAACATTGCTTTTGTACAAGATGAGTTCTAATAACTCAACCGAGTATAACTTTTCAAAGTTGCTGAAATAAAAATGTGTATTTGTTTTCATAAAACTACATGTACTCTATGCACGTTGCAAAAGCCAGAGTTTCTATGTTTTGTTGGGATACTAAAAATATTTTCCCACCCATTTTGAATCTAATCGAATCTAGTTAAGATGGTAATGGGGCAACAGCACAATACAGAGAACGCTGAGAGGGCCAAAATGTTTGCAAACAAACTTTCATTATTCTAGTTCAATCTTTCACAAACATACTGTACAGAGTCTTAAATGGTATAAAACAAAGGAAAAACATCTCTGTCTATTCAATTTAACATAACACCAAAATAAAGCAGTTAAGATTTTGGGGAATTCAAAGGTACAAGAAAACAAAAACAGTTATTACTAATTCCTCAGCTTTTACCATAAACACTTGTTATTTAACATAGTGTTTGATATAGTTTCTTTTGTACTGCAAATACTTTTGGTCTTTCCTCCCTGTGGAACAAATGAAGAATTAAAATGATCTCTATCGCATCCTCTGAGGGAGGTGAAAAGATAAAGCTCCTAGACACAGCTAGCTTATCGTTAAGAATCTATTGTTTCTGAAATTTTCACAAATAAAAATACTGAATCCCCAACTAATGATGCTTATTTTGGGAAACAATAAATACTGTGAGGTACAATAAATCCTACAGGAATAATAACAACAACAGAAACATATTAACAGTTTCCTTTGGCAAATTTAACGGAAGTGAATCCTGATGTGAACATAGAAAAAATAGTTACAAAAACATATGAAAAATGGAAACAACATAAGTTAAAATGAAGGGGTATTTCTAACTTTTAGACTGATGAGAGAAATGTCTGAGGCCATTCAATGCAAACAAGAAATACATTCTCTTCAAATTATTGCGTATTGTTTGACAAAATATTCCTTGTTTATCTCCTTTTCCCTTCCACTTAAAAAAAAAAAAAGACAACAAAACAGTCTGCAATGCACACCCTAATGGTTTTGGCTGCAGACTGAACTTGAGTAAATATCATCATTTAGTCAGTATGTTGTGGTAGCTGAGGCTGCCGATGTGGTTAACCAGCTCAGGCAACATGTGTAAACATCGGAAACAAAACAAAACAAAAAGGGTTGGAGAACAGTCTCTTCCCTCTCTCACTCTCGATTGCTTGGTTTCAGGCTTGCTTTCATTTCTCTCTGACAAATCGTGTGGGGAAACACAAAACACTCAACAGTGAGACATCCTGCTTTAAAACCCTCTTCTTCTGGCTTTTCAGAAAAGGAGTGTTGCTCAATTCAAGTTTAGCACATGTTTTCAAAGCTTCCAAGTACTGCCGCTGTTAAATGCCTTTTGATTTTGTCTATCAAACAGGCCTGAATTATGGTACGACTGCAAAATTTGCAACAAATTAGGCAGCCATACAACAGACCGACCCAGTTCAGAGGATTTCTTTTTAAAGGATAAGGGCTAGGGCCTTGGAAATGAGTGTTCAACTCTTTTACTGTATTCATTTTTGTTCCGTAGTGGGTAATTTGGGCTTTGTATTCTGAAATATTATCCTGACTCTGAAGAATAAATGCCTTGGCTGTTTCACACCACATAATTTTGTTTTCCTTTTATGTAACTTAACATATAAGCAAGAAGGATGCAATGTTGATTCTAGTAACATTCGGCACTTGAAAGAATCACCAAGTGTTTTTCTAAAAAGCGGTTTTTTGGTGGCCAACGAATTGGCCTGTGGTTATGTTGAGTGACTAATTGTATTTTCGTTTCTGGAAACTTGTGCAAAGTTGGCAGTTCTGTGTTAACACTAATACTTTTGTTTGGCATTCGTGCCCTATACTGACCAGACCATTTTTATACAAGTGAAGTTTTTTTAAAAAAGACACTTACTGAAGTATGGCAATAGTTTAAGGATAAAAAGAAGCATGGATATTACACATCCCCTTGTAGTGTTTGAAAAAAAGTGCATGACGGGATTTGTACTAGTACAGGACATTTTTAAAAATCAGATCTGTGCTGTAAAGCATGCCAGCACCTCTTTACCACTATTATCTAACAGGTAGTAAAAACAAGACCATGTATTTTTTAAAAAAAAAAAAAATGTGCATTAATGCTAACATAAATGAATAGAGCTAGCCAGCAAACTATTTTTTTTCCTGCATATCTAACAGCTGGATGTAACTGTAAAAATTAAACAAAAGTTAAACAACCATCAATACAATTGTTTTACATCAATGGCCCCTCAAGGCTAAATATTTACAGGTGAATCTGCCATGCTTTAATTGAAGATTCTTTCAAAACCTTAAAGTTCACAAAAGACAACTATAAGAAGGTCCTTTTTGTTTCTTTTTTCTTTTTTTTCCCTTTTATTTTTGCAGGCAACAGTCATGGGTACAAGAAATTGTCTCTTTGGGGAAGACCAAGAATTATTCTGTCAAAACTGGGGGCTAGTTGCACATGATGTGTGTGTGTGTGTGTGTGTGTGTGTGTGTGTTTAAAGGGGTACTCTGCTTTCACCCTCAAATCAAAGATACCTTACCCTCCCCAAAACCATAAAGGAAAAGTAAAAAAAATTCAAAAGCACCTAGTGTTTATCTTATTTATCTCAAGGAAATACGTGTGTGTTTATGTAGCCACAGAGCATACATAAATGCACGCGCACGCGCACACACACACACACACACGCACGCACACACACCCCGAGTACATAAGCGCACACTGACTATGGCAGTTCAAACACGTAGGCCATCTGGTGAGAGCTGGCATTTGTAGTGTCCATTCTGAGACTAATCTACTGAAGTGAAGGGAATGTTTTTGTGGAGATTAGGGTTCTGACTGTGCCGATTTCGGCTTCGTACAGAGGAAAACATCATATTGCAACCTGGGACTTTGCACTTGTGCATTTCTCGCAAATGCACAGTTTTGTAGTGCACTCTCAGGGTCCCCTTGTTGCTGTACATTTTGTGGCAAATGTTGCACATGATCCCACCATTGCTCCCAGACAAGCTGCTGAACATAAGAGATCCTGAAACTTCAGCTCCTAGGCTGCCAGGAAGGGCAGGGGCCTCGGCCTTGTGTGCCGACTCCCCACTGTCACTCGCCCCATCAATGTCATCAAGAAGAATCCCCTCGTCACTGCCTGCGTCGGATTCTCTGGAGGAATGGATGCTGCTGCTGGACTGGAGGCTGGAGGTGGTGCTCAAGTCAAGGACCATGTAGTCCTCTGCCATGCCTCTCCCATACCCGTTCAGGTGGGAGTCTTCAGTCCCTGCGGGAGAGGAGGCGTCTTCCCTGACATCGAGCCCCAGAGGGTGCTGGGCACCATAGATCTTCACCAAAAATTCATCGCGGAGGTCCTTGCTAAGGGAGGGCTGCGATGAGTCCAGGCCCATGTCATCGAGTTCTTTGGTCAACAGTTTACGATGTAGGTTTATGTTGGCACTGTGTCTAGGAAAATAAGAGGGAAGGGGGGGTAGGTGGATAGGGGGTGGGGAGGGGTGAGAAAAAGGAGAGCATTTTAAAATTGATTCAGCTTTCACGAGGTATCAAATAAGCACATTCACTGCTAATTATACCATTATAAAAGCAAGCATTCCCCTATATCCTCAGGATCTGGGAGTTAGTGGTGATGGTGGGAGGTGCAATCAGGGAAACTTTCCATTAATATAATTTTTATAAGACAGTAAAATTTGTCAATGGTAGGATGAATGCAAACCCGTGCACCCTTTTCTCAATGATTTCTCTGTTAGTTTTACTATGTAGCAGCATCAGCTGCAGAGAATCTCATGACAGAGATTTTGGAATATATATTAAATAGAATAAGAGAACAGAAACTTTCTGCTTGTCTAAATGGAATAGTCTAAATTTACCTAGAAACAAGAAAAATAAACATTTTCTATACAGAACACTGTATTTCGAGGTATAGAAATAATTCATTTTTTAAAAACGTAAATAGTCTAGATAATTTAGAGATAACTTCAAAAAATAATGAAATCTTCCTTCTCGACTCTCTATATTTCAAGTTTTAAGGAAAAACAACAGCTAAATAGATTAAAACAATTTGAAATAGGGTTACAGACTGTCTTTAACAACACAAATGCCTTTTCTCAGAATCATTTAAGAATCCAGTTAAATCTAATAATAAAATACATTTACTTTTTAGAAGAATCTGCATTTTAGAGTCAAAAATATTTTCATCGAGTAATTCTATTTTAAAATTTAATTATTTAAGACAAAAACTGAAAAACAGAAACTTTTAAAAAAATAAAGCCCACCCACCTTTATAAAAAAAAAAGTCACAGTAAACAACAGGAAAAAACCCAAAGGTACAAAAATTAAAACACAGTAAGTACAAAAAAAAAAAAATCAAGCACAACAATAACATCTATTTTAACAACTGAAACCCATACTTCTTAGACAAGCAAAACTTTTATTCTACTCATTGAGTGCTTTGCTTGTATATTAAAAAAAAAAAGGATTTGTCCCAGAGAATCCACTGGGACATTGTGATTTACAAAGCCTGATATGTTATCATCTATCTGAAAACATTGCCTTTGTATTTATATCCCCCATTTATTTTTAAAGTGCCCTTGGGCATATACCTCTCTCCACCTGCAAAGGCTCACATGTTCAACAGTACCTAAATTGAAGGTTACCCTTCCAAAAAATAAACTACTATATCTACAGATAAATAAAAGCTTCTCAATACTGGTGGAAGCTCTACATCTTGGAGAAGTAATTGTGATAAAAGAAATGACCTAAATGGCTGATATAAAGTTCAACAGACCTCCCGATTATAATTAAAAGTATGGAAGACCAAAATATATCATTCCATTTGGTGACAAACACAGCTGATATTTCTTAAGAGATGGTTGAGAGGTATGTGCCTCAGAGACAAGAAAGGTGGGGAAGACTTCTCCACCTTTCCACACAAGACAATATACAGCACTCTGGGTTTTAAGGGGCAGAGGGCAGTAGCCCTCTCCAACTGCACTTAGGAAGGCTGAGCTTACCTTGTGACAATAAGATCAGCTTTCTAATCTTTTGCTAAATCGATCACAAAAGAAAGCAAGAATGAGAGACAGAGAGAGAGAGAGAAAGAGAGAGAAAGAGAGAGAGAGAAAACAAATTCACATTCTAGACATCTGGTTTTGAAAAACTTAAACAATAAAATAGGGATTTAAAATGTCTGATCACAAAATTATTTTCTGTCATAAGCGATCATCCCATATGCTGTCTTGATGATTTTCAGATCAGCTGTATAATCCAAAAATCATAAATCAAATTAAAATAAACCAAATTCACAGCATCATCACCATCATCCACAAATGAGTTCTAAACAGATGCATGCACTGTGTGGTTATGCAAATGATAAACAGAAGTTGTCCTCACGGTCCCTGCTCTGACACAGTAATTCCCCGTTCCCTTGGTGTCAGATGGCAGATGACTCCAAGCGCAGGTTGCTAAGCCAAGTGCAGGAAATGCCTACTGTGAGGTCTTTACTCTGACATGTGGGTACAACACCACCAGAGTTATTACAAGAATGTGGAAGTAGAGTTATGCTATGCACTATTATTCTATTGATAAAACAATCTGCCAACTATAAGCAGCTCATGAAATCCTACCCATTTATTATTTTTAACACCTCCTCCTTTCTTAATTTCACGAGCACATATTTTGCAGTGAGTGTAATCTAGAACTCTGTTGTGTCTCACACATCTGCAGCTACCACTTCCTAGGTTCACTGCTGAGAAAATAGCAGCCAGACACACAGCAGTTGCATCAAGACACACTGAATAAGGAAGAATAAATTAACATTGAGAAAAGGACACACTGATCACCCAGATGGACACATCTTCCCTAAGATGACTTGTGAAATTACACATCTCCACCAATATGTTACCAGGAAGAGATTTTCTCTTCATTTCTCACTTACAGCAGTAGAAATCTGTAATCTAATTAGATGATGTACCAGCCCTCAATATCTGTCAACCAAACGATGTGCAGAAATGTGTAGACCAGCTCTGGCACTCTGTTCAACAGTGTCCCTTTTCCGCTGTCAGCAGTACTGTTGGCCTCTGCTAATATAATTACATTGACTTTTATTCAATTAAGTGCCATCCCTCACTTTAAAAAAAAAGCTACTTTATCAATTGATTCAGGTGTAATACAATAATAAAGATGAACTCATGGCAGTGCATTAGCTCTGCTCTTCATAACTTCAGTACACGGGTTCATTCATGGTAGTCGATTTCCATTATGCAACCACAGTTCAAGAGAATTGATTCTTTTACGTTCAATTCTTAATCTATTTCATTTTTGTTTAATAATCCTCCTAAATGCCATATGCAAAACACTTGAAGTGGAGATAGGAAGGATGGACTGAGGAAAGTCTACTGGTTCACTCTCATGATAGTGGGCTTGAAGATTTTCTCACAGACTCACACAGTATTCCTAAGATATCAGGAAGGAAAGCAGACTAAAATTCTTTTGAGAGTACTGATCCTGCCCCATGAGAGGTTAGGGTTCAGTCTCCACAGAATGGACAAAAGACAGTACTTGATTTTAACAAAGACCTATTGTTGGACTCTTGAATCGGTCAATCTAGACCATTAGCTGTCATAAAATACTGTCCTCATGAGACACAAAGACCTAGGTTAATAGCAATTTGAGGAATACTTCAAGTTTATCTGGATCAGCAAAACTGAAGAGGTGAAAAGAAAGGGAAGATGGAAGAGACACAGAAAGAACTCTCGTCTGATTACCTACTGATAATCAGATGTAGAGAGAAGACCCTAAATTGGGAGGAAGGCCACAGAGTGCTAGAAACAGGAGGAGGACTACCCGGTAGAGGAAGCCATACTCAGTTCTATGTAACAATTGGAACAAAGAATCCAAGAAGAAACCAATTTTGAATTCTCCCAGGATAGAGATGGTTTTTCTAGAAACAGATTAATCTTCTGAATATTTATCTCTAGGAAAGAGGGAAGAATAACCATTAACAAAAAACTAGACTGTATTAGAATTTCTACATTCTATAAGAACATAAACAGTAGAAAGCTTGTTTCTACTTGCTTTGATTTGGGAGACAATAAATATATATAGAAGGAAATTCTTCTTACAGAAAAAAAAATGACTGGAATGGAGACAGAAAATGAGTCCATAGGTAGAAGGGGTAAGGATTTGGTCTCAGTAAGTGCAGTAGTACTCATTAAGGCAGTGCTCCAAACCTTAGCCCCAGATGGTCACTTTCAAGAACATAGCTAAATCTTATTCAATCTTGTGTGTCCTGCAGGTAAAGCACAATACTCTGCACAGAGGACATACTTAAAAGTACATTTGTTTCCCTTCCATCAATAATATGCACGAGTCTTTAAGAAGTATTTCCCAAAATACACTGTAGAAGAGAAGAAAACAATGATCCCAATGTAGGACTCATGTAACAGAATATCCAAGAAAAGGTTGTAGTGACACCACAAAGGGTAACTATGACACTATTAATACCCTGGTGTGTTATAAGGGAATGCCACAAAATTAGGGCATGAAAAAGTCCTATAATTTGGGCTATGCTTGGAATTACAAATGCTTCCTTTAAACCTCTGTACTCTTTCTATAATGTGAATATACCAAAAGCCTCTTAAAGACCAAGATCACCTTAAAAGCAAAAAGTTATAAAGCCTTGGACTGAGGGGAGGGTGTTGCAGAACAAAACTGCTTTCTTCTGTGAAATGGTGAGTGGAAGTACTCTAACTGAACTGAAGTGGACTACCAGTCTTTATCTGTTCCTTTGATGAACACTCTACCATGCAACCACAGAAGATAGAAAATTCATCGAATGTAGCCGGGTAAGTGCCAGTGCCCTTTAGAGAAAAAGCAAGTCTTGCCTTCGCCTTCTCTTTCCTCATGCCTCCCTTTCCCACAAATAACTTGCACGAAGACTCGTGCATATTATTTCCCCTTCCCAAATGCCCAGTTAGACTTAATGTGATCTCTAGCCAATAAAAATTAAAACTGAAAACAAAAGCACTATTTAAAAAAAGTGTTTTGAGGTTTTAAACTTGGCTTTAAGATACAGGGCAGGAACTTTAAAACAAACAACAAAAAAACAAGTTGCAAGATGAAATTAGAAAATAAGACTGTGGCAGTCAGAGACTGAATAATGATTTATGGTACAGGTTGCATGAAGTGTCCAACATATAACTCTTAATTATTAATCAGATTTCAGCCATTCTGAACTTAGTGAATCAAAAAAATACTTGATAATTAATTAGAATGCCTCAAGTGAAAAATAATTGAGGTCCCACTTTTTTTAAAATTAGTTTTTGCCTTTATTTTATAGCTCAATTCTGCGATTAAACACACACACAATCTCAAATTCTCGATACTGTACAGGATGATCATGACATATACATAGCAGATACCAGATGCATGCCTATTTGTTTGTATGTGTGTGTGTACATATAAGTATATGGGGAGAGGGGGAGAGAGAGAGATAAATGTATATCCAATCTGGGTTAAGTCTAGATGCTAGGGTTAAGTGTATTGTGGGACTACTGAGTCAATAATACTTTTGAATATAAATGTAAACCTGCTATCCAAATCCACAGAAATGAAAAATTAAAACTTCTGCCTCTCATTAGTCCTTTTCTTATCTGGATTGCTACAATACTATTACACTTACCTCAAAATTTTTGTATTATCATTTATTAATGATAGGATGCTTATGGCTCTGTGCACAAAATGATACTTTCGACAGTATACCTTTCTGTAAAATTAGTAGTTGTTCTACAGTCTATTATTTAAAGATTCTGTCCAAAAGGTCTGAAAACCATCCCCGAGCTCAGAAAGAAAATTCAATGTGAAATTCTAGTGGGTAACACTCAAAAAACCCCAAACGTAAGGAAGTACATATTAAATGCAAAAAACAAAATCTAAGCAAATTCTTGCAAATTAAAAGTATGAAACTCAGTCATTTCAACCCCTTTCAATATAAAACAAATCATCCATACTGGTCACGCAGACAGTTTCCTCTACATTCAAATTATTCACTTGAAGATAAGCTTCCACCAAACTCTTTAGAGGTTTAGCTAATTTACTGCACAGATACGGCACGTCTGTTGTAATAACAGGTAGGATGTATTGGGGTCGACCATTTATCAGAATTAGACTTCTTTTCTCAATTCACAGTGAATTATGCTGCCTACACGACTCCCCTCTCTCAGAGCCTGCCATCCCCGTATGGCCCCTAATGTGGCAGGCAAACAAAATTGACAGTCTCATCTTGTCAACAAGGGGCGATTCTCCTGAGAAGCCATTTAACTTTGCAGGGGAAGCAATGTATTAATGTGCTTGTCCCAGGAATGTTAATCATCTTCAAGCTTCCGATCTAACTTTGACGTGAACGAAATCACCAAATTTGTTTACTAAATGAATCGTAATATGCTAATAAGAAAGCATGACATATATGGAAAAGCCAAACAGATGGTTTGTTTACTCCACTTTGCAACTTTATAAATGTTGTAACTCTGAAGATGTTAGTGAGAATTATTGGTTTGTTGGCAGAGGCAAACATGTCTTTCGCATACTAAATCTGGCGCTACAGTTAGAAAACAATTTGTCATTGCTGTGGAATGCATAAAAAATGTTAATGTAGTGATGGCATTTGGGAAGGCAGATTGGAGGATGGAAAATGTGTATGCTGGATGCTCAGGTTAAGTGTAGAATTGATATCCAGCAGCACCATTACCTAACCATTTTACTTTTGAGTTGTATCTGACACATTGAGGCTTCTCAAGGGTGCTGATTATTCAGTAGGTACCTGTTGCACTGTAATGTGAGATGAGTGTTACACTGTGAACAGGATTATGTTTTCACAGCATTTGGAAATGTTCTCAATCAGGCAGCTCATATGGTGCTCACTTTACTACTACTGTTGGGTAAGAAAAAGCAAAGCCCTGAGCCCCGGCATCTTTTAAGGACTTACTGAGAATAAAGCTGATCTTTAATTTTGAGTTTTATATTTACCTTGGACAAATTAACCCTCAAGTCTTCCACTCCTTGTTTTATATACACTGACTTATGTAAAGATTTTAGAAGATACATTTCCAAAATAATAGGAGTTAATTTTTCTCTTCATATTCAAATTTTTCATTTTAAAAGTAAGGTTTCTTTTCTAATATGTACAACATAAGGCATCAATTTCTTTCTGAGCGTATGTTCAAAGAAAACGCTTCAAAAATAAACATTCAAAAATGTTTTATATCATTAAAATGGTTAATTTGTTATTTGTTGTTGTTGTTGAGACAGTCTTGCTCTGTTGCCCAGGCTGGAGTGCAGTGGTGCGACCTTGGCTCACTGCCACCTCTGACTCAGGTTCAAGCGATTCTCACACCCCAGCTTCCTGAGTAGCTGGGGTTACAGGCATACACCACCATGCTCAGCATTTTTTTTTTTTTTTTTTTTGTCAGTATAGATGGGGTTTTGCTTTGCTGGCCAGGCTGGTCTTGAACTCCTGGCCTCAAGAAATCTGCCTGCTTTAGCCTCCCAAAGTGCTGCGATTATAGGTGTGAGCCACCACACCCGGTCTAAAACGAGTAATTTATGATCTTCTTAAAAGATAACATTCAGGATGCATCAGTTCACAAGGACGGTGACAGTATTTTGTAGGACAATCAATATTATTATTTAGCTATGGCTTTATCTAGAATTCTGTGTTGAAAATGAAGCTAATAAAGACAGCTGAACAAAAAGAGTGAGCATAATCTAATTTACAACTTTGAGTAAATAATGTCAAAACTACCAGCCAAAACATGAAAACTTCATTTAACCAACCAGCAATGCATGTATGCTACTAAATGTTTTAATATTTAGAAACAGAAGATTTTTGTGAAGTTCTTTTTACTTTTTATTTGCACAGGCACAGTCTGAAATGCAGGATTTTGTATTAAAGAAGTACTTATTACCTCTGATGTTATTAACCACTCCCAACATCCTGGTCCTACATATATACATATACATGTTGAGACTACCACGAATCTTGTGGGATTTCCTGTGTATCACCATATAGCACTGCATTTTTTACCTGAGAAATGAGAGCAAAGTGATCTACAGAAACCACTGAGTTCATCTTGCTGCCCAAGGATCACTGTGAAGCAAGAAACATTAGCAACTGTTCCAGCCTGGTGCTTATATCTCATTTGAAAGATCTCATTCCTGACCAACAAAGAAAATTTCAATAAAGTACTTTTACTGATTTAACAACAGTGAGCTCCTGGGATTGTAAGAGTGCTAAGCCTTTTCCAAGGAGAGAAGAAATCAGCAGCTCAAATATAATTAACCTTCCATTCTCAACGCAAACTGCCACGCATAGGAGCTCTGCAGTCTATTAGTGAAGTTATAATGGCCAACAGGCAAAAGCAAAATTGGTCAAAAAGTTGGCTGCTGCTGTCGTATTTTTGGAATTATGATTAATGGCACTAATAATGTGGATGATTACTGATATGTGTATCTCCAGCAGTTTATCATATTGCTTTGGCTGCCTACGTCCACAATAAACAGGATGCTATCATTTACCTCTTTATTGAAGGCAATCGTTCTCTTGAAGGAGCATATTCTAATTACTTCGTAATGTTTTATGTCTTAAACATTTTGCAGCTCTGGACCTTGCCAACTGCTTCGTGTCTACCATTGATTAATTACTGAATGTTTAATCAAAATTTAGAAACTAATGTAGTCATTTATGAGCACACTGCAGTGCCAAAGTAGTTAGGCTTTGCTCCCAAGTTTGGAGAGTGTTGGGTTCAAAATCAAATCCCAGTCATGCATGAGGATCCAAGAATTTCACCTTGGGTGCTCTGAGGTTGCCAATTCCATCTCTGCTGATGAATGGAAGGTAATCTAACTACAGGGTAAACAGCATCTTTACCTACCCTCTCTCTTCACTCGATTTCCCTTTCCTCAATTCCCTCATCAACCGAGCAGCACTGTTAGTTGTTGCTGAGACTAAGAAAGTCCTCATGAATGCCCGTCATGAGAATATAGTTTTGAAGTGGTTAAACGAGTGAAAAATAATTTGCTGGGACAAATACATAAGTTTTTTTTTAATGCGGATTTTTTATGGTACTGTCATACAACCATTCACCGTTGAAGTTAAGTGTTTTTTTAATACCATTACTGAACTGCTGAAATGGATGCTAATATAGCTTGGAGTGCTAATGTCAAGTCCTGGTAATAAAAAAGACAGACTGCTGAATGAAATAATTTCAAGTAAAAAATAGAACAAAAGTGCTCTCTCTCTTGCTCTCCACTTTTATTGAATTGGGACTGACTGAGCCAATTGCTTTAGAAGTCTGTAAAACACAATTACGAGTGAGCGAACTGACCCACCAGTGCCCCCTCAGTGACAGAGCAGACTAAAAAGGCAGCAGAGTTAGAGCAGCTCCCCTCCGCTGGCCATCAGACCTACAAGCCTTCCAGCTGCAGGTCTGTTGTTCTCGGTGCCCAAATCGGTCTTGTTTTACTTACAAAATCTTCTTATTGCCCGTCAATGTGATAAAGTAACTTCATACATCACTTTCCAAGATGTAGATGTCTATTCTGGCAATTAAGAATGATCTGTCTTGATATTCTTATTTATGTGGATATTTATGTATAAACACACATATACATTATGTGGATGAATTTAGATTAGAACATTAGCACAATTTTTGAATGGCTGGTAATAATTCAGATTGATATATGCAAGGGCAAAATTGAGGCACCGCTTAGATATATTGTTAAAAACACTTATCTTTTTTTTTCTTTCCTAAGGTAAAGTCAAAATTAGAGCAAGCAACAAAAAGAATTAAACTGGAAGTGGGTAACATTTCTCCCCCTAGTTAATAAAAGAAGTAATAAACTCTATAAAGTACTAGAGTTTAGATCACTAACACTTTAGGCATAACAGCTTTTTACCAGAAATTTACAACTCCTGTTTTAATTCAAGCAGCCTGCATTAGGACATAAAATCTAGGTATTTTTAAAAAGTAGTTTTATGTGAAATAACTGAAGAAAAATTGTCTTTTCCTTAAAAGTGTTATTTCTCCCTGTCTTAGCTTTCCTGCCTCTCCCTCACACACACATCTTGGCACTCAAGAATCAAAGCTAACAAATCCCTCTTTTATGACATTGCAATGTTTTGGCAAGGACAAACTTCTTTCCAATTAGCCACATTCATTTATTTGAAGCTTGTGGGAGTCTTATGGCAAACACATTATTTCTGAGAAGGCTTTAAAAAAAGAAAAAAAAATGCTTCATAGCTAAACCTTCACTCTGAAATTTAGGCAAAGAAGGTGTCCTTTTCCCTTAGCATAACCATGAATGAGCACTTACAGCCAAAAAGTTGGTAGTATCCTTTTAACTAAGACAGAACTGAACTTACCCGAGTTATACAAGTGAATGTTAATGTACATGTACAGTCTTACCACCCTCTTCTGGATGGAAAACAGCCTATGTTTTTAAAAAAGAAAAGACTGGCTACAAAAATGAGTATCTCGAATGGTTAAATATAAGAAAGATTCATACCAATAAAGTCTGTAAGAAGGTCAGATAGATTAAGAGGGAGGTGAAAATCAGGAAGACCCTTTCAAAGTGGTCCCATCATGAAAAATACCACCTGTGCATTCAGTATGTGCATTCTGCTCAGATACTTTTGCCTGAATTTTCAAGATAATGCTGGCAAGAAGAGTAGACTGTTCTTTTATAAGGAAGGTAAAAGTAAGAGCTATGTAGAAGCATTATGTTTGTGCAATAGAAATTATGATGCCACAAAATATTTAATGTGAACTCCCACCGATAGAAATTTATAAAAAATCTCTTTGCATCATGAAAAGGAAATCATTCATCAGCCATGAAGTGTTGTGGTCTATTTGGTACACAGTTCTGGAGACGGTGGAAATGACTGGTGTGGTTCTTGTAGTGGAGGAGTGAAAGGTCAGCAGAGGCTTAAATGAGCTTGTCTTGCATCCAGCTGGGCCAGCAGGAGGTCATTAGGAAGATCCGAGGCTCACTTTAGGCTTGACAGAGTCTCTCCCCATGATACAAGGAGACCGTTTTGCTCATTGCTCTTCTCCCAGTATCTAAAAAGAACCCCAGGGACAGCAATGACACTGAAGTTTATCTTACTACCAAAGTTTTGCTTGAGGAGGGCACAACTAGCAATTACTCAGGAGGGGGATTTATTTTGTGTGTTTGCTTCTGACGGAAAGTAATGGAGATAAGTACAAAAGGTCTATTGATCTGGCTTTATTGTGAAACCAAATAGAGTAGCAGGAAAAAAAAAAAACCTCTTCCTTAACATTTAGAAGTCAGAGGGCCTGCACAACTTTACATTATAAAAGAATTTCAGACATGGAGACTTGTAGTTTGATTGGCAATGAAACGAAACAGCTAATGCTTTAAAATGTTCTCCTCTTTTACTTGGAGGGGATTACCACATCGTATTTGACAGCTAATTATATTAGGGCAAATATACTAATAGTTGTCTTGAATTGGTGCTAAGTGGCTCATTTCTTAAGAGGTATTGCCTGGTGAAATCGTGTGTATTTACTGAAAAGCCCTCTCTAGAAAAAGTTCTGCATAAGTTTCCAAACAGAGGGAATGATGGAAAAAAATGATGCTGCTATGCTGAGAAGGTGGTAACAGGAGGCAGGTAACATGTTTTCACATCTTCACGTCTGCTGTTAATGTATGCAGTGGCTCATCAGAGGTAGCTCATGTTAATTTATTCCTGCACACCTGTACAGGGCTGGAAGTCAGGTAATCAGACAAGCTAAAACTATACATTTCTGCTTTTTAGCTACAGCTACCCAGAGGCCTATATAGGAACAAATTTAGTTCTGGAGACATCAGCAGGTTTTAATAAACCAAATACAGATGTCTTCCTCCATAGCAATAGAGAAGTTTCCATGTTTAGATGTGGACTGATTTAACTAGCAATCAAATGGAAAGTTTACACTTGACACCAATGGTTGCCTCATATTTATTTAAAAATCACCCTCAGCAAATATAATTTTGTCTTTAAATTTATTCATATGGCTATATCACCTTTCCTACAACTTGAAGATCAAACATGTATGCTTACCGTTCCGATAAAATTTAAGACAAACTTTGACAACTAGTGGCCACTATTCTTGAGAAGAAAGGAACAAAGATGGTAAAACTCATGTAGGATGAAAAAGAGACAATGACTTCTTTTTATACAAATCATCCAGTTTCTGAGTTCGAAGTCTTCATTTAAGATGGAGTTTGAGAACTGCCAATCATTAAGACAAATATAAATAGATTTTAACATACAAGCAAATGATAAGGAATATTAGGAAAGAGAACAGAGGGTGTTATTTTTCTTCCTAAATAGAAAACAAATGTAACTTATAAATGGGCTTCCCTTAAAAATGGGTGACCTATGCCACTCAGCCCTCCCAGGGATCAAAAATCAAGTCTGAGTAAGAGAAATGATGAAAGGTAAAACTATGCCCAGCTAATTCTGACTATCATGCTCTCTTCAAAAGAATTTCCCGTATGAAGAAAGCAGGTTCCAGGCCAGTTAGAATTTCCTCTTCTCAGGAAAGATTTCATATGTATACTTCATAATGGAGGGGCAGCCTCCTGTTCTAATAGAACAGCATCTCAGCAGCAAACAAATCAAGGGATAAACAAGAAGGAGGAAAGGGTCTTTAGAGACTTTCAAAATCTAACACTACACCATGTTATCAGGATACACTTGAAGACTTTAGCAGTCATCTTAGAGCAGCAGTCCCCAACCTTTTTACACCAAGGACCAGTTTCATGGAAGAAAATTTTTCTACAGATGTGAGTGGGGGTATAGTTTTAGGATGATTCAGTGATTCAAGCGCATTAATTTTATCATTAGATTCTTGTAAAGAGTGTGCAACCTAGATCCCTCACATGCACATTTCACAATAGGGTTAGCACTCCTATGAGAATCTGATGCCACCACTGATCTGACAGGAGGTGGAGCTCAGGCGGTAATGCTTGCCAGCCCACTAGCCACTCACCTCCTGTTGTGCAGCCTGGTTCCTAACAGGCCATGGACCAGTTCTAGTCTGCAGCCCTGAGGTTGGAGACCCCTGCTTGAAAGCATCAGAGTTCTTTACAGAGAAAATTCTTTACAATTCACTTCTATCACTCAGAATAAAGATTATTCTAACAGCTATGGAGTTAAAGATGACTGTGTGAATCGGCTTGCTCTTTGTCAGTGTGGAATGGTCCTACTGGCTTCTGAATTTACTAAAAACAGACTCATTTACAACTACATAGAAAAGAATAGCTTTGACACTATTGCTTAGAATCTCAGCCCTAATAAATCTTGCATGTGTCTCTCCCTTTCCTCTGTGTCACTTTACACAAAGCGCATTTCTGCTTTTCAGAAATCTTCAACTTGATCTTATAAAATCTAAAAGGACCACAAACAAAGACCTGGAAATATGCTGTTTAACTGCCAAACCTAAAACACAGTATTTAACATCTTTCTACTTCCCATCTTATTCACATGCCTATCTGAGACCAAAAATGCTACTAACTCATGTATAACCACCTTGGAAGAAGCCTAGGCAGACCTGTGTAAAATTCCTCCAAGGTGTTCTAATTATGAAGAAAGCTGCTTTTATAAACAGAAGGAAGAGGGCAATTCTGTTAGCTTTATGACAGGCATCCTAGAAACCCTATAGCCTCGCACACTTCAGCCCCACTCAAAATCCCCTCTAATGCTTTATTTGCACAAGGAAGACATTGTGGAGTCAAGGATGGACGAAATTGAGACTCGGGGGAGAGGAAAGAAATGGGCCTGAGGACAGCAGGATTAAAGACAAAGGAGGGTTTCTGTTTGAGAAGGTCTGTTGGCTCAAGAAAAAGGTAAGAAAACATGTCTTAGCTTCACAGCAAATTGAAAAGGAAAAAATAGGGACACAAACTTCCTGGGGTTCTCATGATTAATAAAGTAAAAATGAAGAGACAGGAGAAGGTAAGCCTAAGAGATAGATCAGAGATCCAAGAGGCTTTGTGACTAATGAGATTAAATCACAGGCTGACATTCATCGACGAAATGACAATAAAAGGCTAAAACAGGAATACAGTTATGTTTCACAGTTTACTCTGCTGAGATGCAGGAAGAGGGAGGTACCCCAATGGCATTACTGGTTATTTGGTGTAGCTAAACTCATAACATTACATTAATTCAAGTCATAGATGAACACTTTTCTTAAGAAAATATAATGTCAAAATTGAAGTATCAGAACTTGTGTGTTTGTAACCTAGTATTGAAAGAGTTGTATATTGTTAAAAAGCAAAATTTCAAGTGAGAATAAAAAAAGTTTTTCATCTACAATTTTTGCAGTTTGCTTTTTCATTTATCTTATGTGACAGAACTCCAAAATGAAAAAGATTGGGCATATTGTGATTTCACCCAAATGAAATCTATCAACTGTCTTCTGAAGTTTGCTACCTTCTGCGTGACTGAACACCCCTGAGAGCACATCTGTACTCTTCTTCACACCTAGAATATCTTGTCATCCTAGATATGGGTCTAAACTTCAACATGATTAGTCACGCACTAAGCTCCTGACACTTACAATACAAATGAAGTCTGAAATATTTTCCTGCTATCAATAAATGTTTTGCCTCATTCAAATCAATAAGCAGTACCTCAACAGTGCCTCCCTATGTGTTAAGATACAAACATACAAGCACTTGTGTTTTTCTAGTAACTGTACATAAATGAAGGCTTCAGACTTCGGGTGTGTAGCCTTTTGGTCTCCCAGCTATTTATTCCAGTGGTATGACTTGCAATATTTTCAGCAAACCCAACTAAAACTGTGATAGGAATTCATGCAATTAAGCTCAAATTTTGGCTTGCCTTCAAACACTCCATTTCCATAAATATTTTATGCAGGTTTTCATGAGTCTTTTATTTTTGTTTAAAAAAATGCAATGCATTAACCTCATTATCAGTAGTGTACTATTTCAAATTTAAAAGAATGAGTATTACTCACAAACTTGAGGGAAGTTGGGTAAAGTATTTTATTATTCAAAACATAGCTATCTTATCTGATATATTCTGGGACTGTCAATGACAACTTGGAACTGAAATAACGTTGTGTCTGAACCATTTTTACAGAACAAAGTAAATGAGGATGGAAAATCCTTAAAAAGTTGTTTCTCCTCAGTGCATGTTTTGGGTTGTATAGGAGAGCTACTTATTTTTCTTAAAGATTTTCCTTTTCAAAGATTGGGGCCCTTTTATTTCAGTAGAAAGGAAAAAATATTCCTCAAACTTTTATTTAAAAAAGGATTGATCTCCAAATATGAAGACAAAACAGAATATCCCAGAGACAGGACACTACTTTTCAGTGGTACTTTTAATGTTACTTTGCCAAAGAACTCTATCCAATTGATAAGCACTAGAATGACTGCTTATTAGTGGTGGTTCTGTGGAAATTCTTTAGTTAATTTTAATGTGTTTCTTCCATTAATTTCTACCATGTAATAAAATTTTCTCTAAAATACTTTTAAGACAATGTAGAACCAAAAACTGCATCTGATATAATGGGAAGAACTAACTGGTGTGTGACCTGAGTTGGGCTGGTGGTATATTACGTAAATGATCTGCTCACAAGCTTATCTCAACAAATGCAGGATAACTGCGCTATCCTGCTGCTGATCACCTTGACACATTCCATTTATATTACATTTTCTTGGAGATTAATAGAGAACCTTATAGGTTGAGGACCAGCTGCTTCTGTTTAAGCCCAACTGTTTTAGAGCTGCAACTACATAGCAAGAATGTGATGTCATCTGAAGGCTGGACATAATATATTCGAGCTGATCCTCAAAGTATATGCATGCCTCCCCTTCTGTGCATAATCCCCATGGTAGACTATAGTTTATAGAGATGTGCTCAAAGACATTACGAAGTTAAAATGAAGAAACCCACACCACCATACCATTTTCCCACATCAACAATTACATCTGTCCCATTTCCTTCTGATATTTTCATGACTCTTAAAGAATTCAAGGACAAACTAAATACTCATGTAAGGAATGATAACATTACTGGTTATACCTACGGAGATGCAGGCTGTCTCGATGTCCTGGACCTATGGTTCTTTCCATCCGTAAATTTCTGTTTCTATATTGGATAAATATGTGTGTATGAAGATAATATACTGATTTAATTAAAAAGCCACATGGCAAAGCAGAAATATAAATATATAAATCTATATATAACAGAAGCTGCGGCTTCTAAGTGAAGGTTCATGGGGAAGCAGGGAACCGTGTACACAGTTAACTTATTCACACCTAGATGCATGAAAACACAAACATACACATATACACAGAGCACAGAAAAAAATGGCGTGCATTATGGGAAAGATGGCACATGATTCTGCATGCTTCATCAACACAAGCACCAACCGCAACAATCCTTCATGAGCATGGCAGCCTAGTTATCACGTGGTCACTGTGGACAATCTTTACAGTGCATCAAAAACATCTAAGTTGGATTTCTTTTAGTGTGAAGTCCAACATGACTGAAAACTGGCACCCTCCACCCCCAGCAGGAGCAGCCAAAGGAGATTTACTGACCTGTCTCTGCTTCGGCGAGAGGGGAACGCAGCATTGCAACCAGCCACTGTGCAGACATGCATCTCTTTTAAGTGAACATTCCTGTAGTGAAGTTTCACACTGTAGGAGCTTTTGAAACTCTTCTTGCACACATAACATATTTTGGGGTCTGGGCTAGAACACAGGTCACCTTCTGGGGAGAACTTTTGAGGACTGCCGTAACTCAGAGACGATGTAAAGCTCTCGTGCAGGGCGGCCATACTGGCCCCCCCACCGTTGTACAGTCCATACTGGCTCATGTAAAACATGTCATAAGTGGGATCTGTGAATTCTTCCTTCACCTTGATGACGTCCTGGTGAGAGGGCTCACTGTGGTTCTCGTCGGGCCTCTCGCTGTTCATCAGGACTTTTTCACTCACTTCGCTGTGAATGTGCTCATCCCCTTCCATGGATTCCTCACCCATTTTGGGCTCTGAAGACTCAGACTCATTCTCATAGTCCCGCTCAGGCTCTTGGTCTTCAGAAGTCATGCTGTCGGCCCTTCTTATTTCAGTCCTTGAAATGCACCGGGTCCTGTTATGCTTGGAAAAGTCCTTCACAGACATGCCTGGGCTCATCTCCTCTTGGGAGTGACAATGATTGTCATGGCTCATGTCATTGACCACAGCTCCACCATCATTGGGGTCATCATCTTCATCATCAAACTCATCGGCAGTATCAATAATTTCCTTCTCAATCTTCACAGGCATGCTTGATTTCCTGGGCTTTTTCTTGGGTGCCAGGTCAGCACTGGGCTCATGGGTGGCCATCATCACTGCTGGCATTACTGGCTCAGAGGGTGGTGGGGGGTGCTGCTCTATGGTACCACTGGTTGGAATGATGGGACTGGTTGGGAGGGAGGTTGGAGGACTCACCATTTCTCCTGGAGTGAGTAAACTTCTATAAAATGGAGGAACTGGTTGTACAGTCTTTAGCCCAGAAAATACCAGCTGGCTAGGGAGAGGATTTTGCAAGACAGGGTCTAGAGGGGGAGTGGTAAAACCCATTGGGGGCCGGCCAGGACTTGTGAGTGCCAGATTTGATTTTGTACTTGCTATGACTGGGGTGGCAGCTCCTGAGGTGCCCCGAATTAAATCTTTGTCTCGGTTATTCCTTAGCATAGGCATGTGAAGGCGGGGGTTGGGGTTTGCACTGTGGCGATTACGACTTCGGAGGGAGCTAAAGACCATATTGCAACCTTCTATGGTGCATCGATGTTTGATCTTCAGGTGAACAGCATTATAATGAATTTTGAGAGTACCTTTGTCATAGAATGTTTTCCCACATGCATTACAGAACACTCTTCCTTTCCTAGAGGCTGACCCCATCCTTCTCATCCGATGAATCCGGAATGAGCTTTTTGGGTGTTCAGTTTTGGTTAGATCACTGACTGGGGCAGAATTCTGAATGGGAGAGACACAGGCTGGCTCGGTTTTGGGTTCCACATTAGTGATGCTGGTCAGGGCATTTCTATTGGGCGTTTGATCATTCTTATAAGGTGTGGGAGAAACTTCAGATTCGCTGCTCTCATTATATTCGTTCTGGGTTGAAAGGCTGGGTTCCCGCAGCCTCAACCCTGGTTGCTCTAACAGTAGCCCGTTTGGAGGCAACCCTAGAAGTGGTGCTGAGACAGGGTTTATGTACTGGAATGGAAGCAGAAATGCAAGGCTGTTTGGGATGTTTTCGAAGTGATGAATGCTGGAAGGATTGCTGTTCTCTAAGTGAGCAAGGAGGCTGGGACTCCTGGTACGATTATTGCTCTCAATGAAAGTCCTTATATCTGAGTCTGTCTTTGAAGATGGTACAGCCACGGCCTGCCCTTCTTTCTCCTGAATTGCCATCAGCTCCACAATGGATTTGGTTTCTCCAAACCGCAGAAACTGCTGAAGGGTGATGATTTCCTCTTCTCGAGACATGATGGCCCAGCGGTCCAGGACCTTGCCAGCAGCATCCTAGAGGCCACATCAAAGAAATAACAAAGACAAACACAAAAACTTATTGATTGTGCATAATTATTCAATGCAACTGAAGGTGCTCTGTGTGCTCATAAAACACTGAGAGCAAGAGCAGAAAACAACATGCAAGCATTGTTAATAAAAGTCAACCCACAAAGCAAACTTTTCTGCCATGCAAATGTAGTAATTAGAGTCACAGTTAGAGAAACAGACTGAGTTTAATAATGTCAAAGAAAACAAAATGGAGACCACTGGGGATCTGTGATCTAAAATGCCTTCAGTACTGCTTTTTTAACAACAATGTTCTATATACTATACAACTATTTTAGCATATATTAGTATAAGACGTGAACCCTTGCTGTGAAATCCAATATAAATGAAAAAAAAAATGATACCTTGGTCCTTATTAAATAGTGATACTACAGGAAGGAATTAAGTACATTTTGTGAAATTTACTGCTTCAACATAAGCAGACATGACACTGGATTCAATGATGAGAATTCCTTTAAGTAGGAGTTATGTGAATTTCTGAATCAAAAAGATGAATAAAGTAGCATTACCCCTCATATCTAGTTACTAAACTGTATCTTATCTTTATTTTTTTTGGAATGCCTATATTTTAGTATCATTTAATAGCAGGCAATTTCATAAGGAAAAGTAAGAAAAACATCACTCATAAAAGGTAATTGTACTTTTCCTGAAAATTGGTTGTAATCCTATGATTCAAAGTTTGAGTTAGACTTAATGTATTTGACTTTTTATGATCTTGTTATAAATGACAGTCATAGATATTTAAAAAGTAAACATGTGATGGATTTAGATAGAATAAATGTGTAAAAAGTTGTCTCTCAGCATCCTCCTCTGATAGCAAAGGGAGTCCACAGAGAATACACATCAGTAATCACCAGACTATGTGTTGTTAAATATACATTAAAAAGCATTTCACACTTTCATTTTTGCTAGTAACTATGAGATTTGCCTGGAGGTAGGACTTTAAAATCCTGCAATGTAATGTCAGGCAATCCATTTCAGCATGGATTGAGAGAAATCTATTCAAACACTTAAATAATGACTCCATCACTTTCTAGGGCACCATTTCTTCCCATCAGGACAGCACATTTTGCATGCCTCTGTGAATGACATTTGCCCAAATACTGACCATGAATTTGAAAAAGCATAAAACTTCTTAAAAATAAAATGACAAGATACTTATTAATTACAAAGGGAAAATCATAACATTATCATGGAAAACCTAACAGACCCTAACTTAAAAGGGTGATCGAAGTTACCACTGCCAGTGGAAATCAGGCCATCATGTCTTACTTGTTAGGACCCACTAAGAAGGGCACACATAACTTTTGTGACATAATTTTAATGATATGGTTTGGCTGTGTGCCCACCCAAATCTCTTCTTGAATTGTAGCTCCCATAATCCCCACATGTCATGGAAGGGAACTGGTGGGAAGTAACTGAATCATGGGGGTGGGTCTTTCCTGTGCTGTTCTTATGATAGTGATTAAATATCATGAGATCTGATGGTTTTATAAAGGGGAGTTCCCCTGCACATGCTCTTGCTTGCTGCCGTGTAAGATGTGACTCTGCTCCACCTTTACCTTCCACCATGCTTGTGGGGCCTCCTGAGCCATGTGGAACTGTGAGTCAATTAATACTCTTTATAAATTACCCAGTCTCAGGTATGTCTTTATTAGCAGCATGAGAATTTTTACACATAAAAATTTATAACCTCAACTTGATCATCAGAAATCATCAGGCAAACCAAAATTGAGGGGCATTCTATGAAAGAGTGGATAGTACCCTACAAAGTAGAAAGTTCAGGAAATATGTATTTTTTTTTTAAATAAAGAATGGTTCCAGATTAGAGAGGACTAATAAAACATAATTGTGTGATTCTAGATTTGGAAAAAGACATTAGTGGGAAAACTAGCAATATCAGAATAAAGTCTCTAGATTACTTAATAGTATTATACCCATCAGAATTTTCCAGTTTCAACCATTGTGCTTTGATTATGTAGGATATTACTCTAGGGGACGCATGACGAGAGGCATAAGGGATCTGTACTGCTTTTGCAAGGGCAAAGTCTTTCCCCAACATGTGGTCATAAAATTCTCTCTGAAACACTATCATAATGTCTGAATCATCACGGCTAGTTTGATTAAGTGGGTATTTGTCATTTATAAGAACTACTTTTTTTAAAAAGCTCTGATAGTTATGTGCTCCCCTTTATAAGGCTTACTCTTACCACCCTATCATTTTCCATAAAGAATATATATAAGTACGTGCATGTGGGTGTCCATTCCTATGAAAAGTATCAAACACAGACGCAGATGTTTTTGGAATAGGGGTAACAGGGAAGAGTGTTGGTGCTATAGGTAAATAGAGAAATAAATTGTGATTTTAAATCGATACTCTCATTTGACCCCTATCATAATTTCCAGAGCTCAGAGAACAGATGAGAAATAAGAGAAGAAAGCTAAGATAGGCTGTTAAGGTCGCCAAGATGCTAATTTGAGGCCCAGAAGTTGAACACAGAAATTCTGACTCTAAGTTCAGAGTGTGTCCACAGCACTCAGTGGCTGTCATTCCGTGATGCCATTTCCCAGGTGAGCCCATTGAATTTGCAGTAGTAAGGAGCAGGACTTCTGAGGAAGTCTTTCCTAGTGTTGTAATGTCCTCTTGTGTACCATCTTTCTTTTACCATCAAATCTACTCTCTTTAGTGTTCTTTTTTTTTTTTTTGAGACAGAGTTTTGCTCTTGTTACCCAGGCTGGAGTGCAATGGCGTGATCTCGGCTCACCACAACCTCCGCCTCCTAGGTTCAGGCAATTCTCCTGCCTCAGCCTCCTGAGTAGCTGGGATTACAGGCACATGCCACCATGCCCACCTAATTTTTTGTATTTTAGTAGAGACGGGGTTTCACCATGTTGACCAGGATGGTCTCGATCTCTTGACCTCGTGATCCACCCGCCTCAGCCTCCCGAAGTGCTGGGATTACAGTAGTGTACTTTTATGGAGGCTTTCACTACAGATTAATTTCTCAGGCTGAGCCCCAATCTGAGCAAGTACAATGGTATCTTCCCCCAGGTTCTTCCAAGGTAGGCTATACCTAAATCTACATGTCAATGATGTACTTACACAACTGGCAGCCTCTGGTAATAAAATGCAGCCCAGAAACCATAGCAACTGATCAGTCCCACTTGAGGCATCTCATTTTCATTATCCTTCTGTCTTCCCTGTCCCAGTAGTACAGAGCAGTCCCATATGGTTTCTCCTGGACCACCACAATGCCCGCTGCTATTTCTAAAACCGCTGCCTTTTAGTGGGCAGTTGCTGTCTCTGCTAAAATGGAGTCAGTTACGTTAAACCACTTGCTTTTGGTGAAAGAGGTCCAGGTAAGTATGATTTAGAATTTTGCTAGTTCCTGAATCATAAAAGAGAAGCTTCATTTATAGTGGAAATAGAACAGCAATTTATATATACACAGATATACAACATAGCATATTTGCAAACAAATATACTTAAGAACAGGGCACATAGCTCCATAACACTGAACTAGAGTCCCCTTGATAACACCACAGATGTTCTTTCCAAAGAAGTCATCAGCGGCTGGGCGTTGTGGCTCATACCTGTAATCTTAACACTTAAGAAGGCCAAGGCGGGAAGATGGCTTAAGCCCTGGGCAACATGGCAAGACCTTCTATTTACATAAATTAAAAAACGAGTCAAGTGTGGTGGTACATGCCTATAGTCTTAGTTACTTGAGAGTTTGAGATGGAAGGATTGCTTGAACCCAGGAGGTTGAAGCTGCAGTGAGCCATGACAATACCACTGTACTTCGGCCTGGGAAACAGAGCAAGACTCTGTCTCAAAAACCAAAAAGTCATTATCAACTTGATCAAAATTATCTGATTTATTACATTTATAAATGGAGAGGCTGCAATAAGAAACAAAGCTGATCTTAGGCAACCTAACAAGCATGCAAACTGGATGCTAAGAATGGCTAGCAGTTTTTTTGCCTAACCTGGTTGATGGGAGTTAGAAAGCATTCAAGGGAAAAAAGAAAGGCCAAGTTATTTTTCGGAAGATCTTTGTGATAGAATTAAGTATGGATTGGTGCTGTGATTCTGAAACACTGGTTTAAGACCCTTCTGTGAAGGTAATGACCTCTATGAGTGGTCTATATTGCTATTCAAAAACGGACCAGTGTCAGTTGGATGGCCTTTTTTTTTAACCCATCTGCAACAAAATAACCATACGAAAAATTTAGGACAACTGGACACTGCTGCAACAACTAAAGGCATGATAATTTTTTTTAGTCAGTTTATTTTTATTGTATTTAACTTAAGTATTGGCTCAAGACTGATTAGGAGGAAAAGTTACTCCTCCTCACAAATAGTATAAATGGTCAAATAAACTTTACAAAAGTATATTGAAGTAGGTACTATGATGGAATAAAAAACACTAATAAATAAAAATTCAGTCTGTTAGGCTAGGATGAAGATCCTGACTACCAACCAACTCAGGCTGGGCCACTGGTCTTATGCATGAATAACATGTTAACATCAGAGCATGTAACTGAATTGCATGGTCCTCCCTGCAATTTTGTAGTTGGTGAGACAATTATTTTAGGTTTTCCCATTTTTAACTAGACCTCAGTGACTTTTAACCCTTCAGGCTGAAAAATGTTACTGACAAAATGAGGATAATAAGATTTACCCTGTTAAGTTAAATGCAAGGTATTATTATAAGCATTGATTTCCTGTGAAAATAACTTGCTATCCTATTAATTAAAAGATGAGTAACACTAAATAACACAGACTTATAAACCAGTTTTACTGGGTTCAGAAAAAGTATAAAAGACTTAAAATATTTACATCTACAACACATCTGAAATAAAAAGACTTCCTTTTGTTACTTCATTAGAACTGGTGATTATCACTCATAGAAATCTGGCACCCTGTTCCTGTATGGTTCTGCCAAGTGACTTTTTAAAACTTTTTCTTGTAGGATCAAATGCATGGTTTAAATGGTTTTATTTGAGTCCTTTTCCACATCAAAGCACTCTAATGATTTGCAGTTTGAAAATCAAAGTAAAATAGGGTTGATTGGTTTCTCTTATTCGGAAAGAGGGATGGTAGAGAAAGGAACGGATGTGAAGAGATGGAAGAGAAACCAAATAAGTGGCTTTGGGATAATCAGACTGTCGAGTGAACTCAAACTCAGTCCAACAAGGAGCCCTCCTGTGTTCATAGCAAGCTACAACTCACATCACAGCACACAGGAAAACAACTGCTTTCTTTCTGTCCAAGAATGGAAATGAGGAAGAAATACTGTACACAGCATAGATCTAAGGCCTATTTGCTCCAGTAGTCAAATTATTAAGAAATAAGCAGCTAGGCACTGTGACTAATGCCTTTAATCCCAGCAGTTTGGGAGGCAGAGGTAGGCAGATCACTTGGGGTCAGGAGTTCAAAACCAGACTGGTCAACATGGTAAAACCCTGTCTCTACTAAAAATACAAAAAAATTAGCTGGGCATGGTGGCCAGCGCCTGTAATTCCATCTACTCAGGGGGCTGAGGCATGAGAATCTCTTGAACCCAGGAGGTGGAGGTTGCAGAGTGAGACTCTGTCTCACAAACATATATATACACACACAAAACAAAGCAAGAAGCAAATGGTTTAACTCTAAAAGACAGATGCAGGGTAATTTAATTTTCTGTTCAGTTATATGAACTTATTTTCAGTCAAGTTTAAGGCATAATTTAAAGGAAAATCCTAAAGTGATTAGCTAAAAACAAAATATTTCCCCCTCGATATAATTGTAGAGCTTTAAATTAAATGACACTGACCTGTAAGGGACTGCTGACTATCTAAAACAAAATCAGGTTGATGAGATGTGTCCATTTTTTCATGTCTAGATTTGCACAGCATGCTATCTTAAGAAATTATTTCATCATAACCACATCGACAATTTATTTTCATAACCAGTTTCCTACTGTACTTTTCTAATCTTTTAATTCAAATATCAAAACAAGAGGAATAGGTTAGGTAGAAGGTGGAGAAATTACCAAATTTCAAGCCTACCTAGCTTAAGTATTCCATTAGGTAAAATGAAACAGTAATTGCTGAATTAAAAACTGATGAAACAATGCTATGTTTCATGCTATGTTTTGCAACGCAAAACTTAAGTCATAAATTTTACCAGGTTTTCTAGAGGTTCAAGGCTTAGGGGTAAAGGAATTGTGAGTTATCTATACAATTGAATAGTACTGTACAATAAAAAGAACTAGGCTACTGAGATACACACTACAACATGGACAACTCTTCAAAAGCATCATACTAAGAATGAAAGAGGTTAGACCCAAAGACATACATACTCTACTGTTCTAAGCATATGAAATTCTGGAAAAGATGGGGGAAAGGTACCGAGTGCAAACAACATCAGGTAACTTTTTGGGATGGTGAGAGTGTTGTACACTGTGATTGTGCTGAGGTTTCTATAACCATATAGATCGTACACTTAAAACTGGTGGATTTTATTGTATGGAAAGTATAGGTCAATGAAGTTGATTCAAAAAACTAAATTATGCAAATTGCTTGAACTCTCACACACATAACTCAACATTTACAGCTTTCCACTGTTTATAAGCCACCTAACTCCTTGCCTCCTGTATAATAGCACGGCCAAATCACAGGCACACATGCTCTATTAGTGGAGTGTGCAAGACAATCCATCGTGACATGGTGAGTCAACATGAAAATTTCAATTTATTTTTACCTAAAAGATAGGTTTTTGCTAATATCATACTTATGTACAGTTTATAAACAGCTTTATATGTAGGCGGGTACTTGCTCACATATTTTTACTAATGGGGTATGTAATCATAAAACTATGGAGACGGCCTCTCTACAGAGCTAACACCAATGTGTAGCAGGCATGTGCTATGCACACACACCTTCACAGACACCCTGCAAGACACTGATAATCCTCCTTTGCTGGCCTCCACCTGCCTTTGGGCTGACTTCTTGGTTAGGTGGACATGAATCAGAATGTGACCCAGAAATTAAGAGATATATCATCTAACTTCTGGATCGCCTCAGGAGTGAGTGATGATGGGCTCAGACCATTATCTCAGATGATATGAACAGGGGCATTTGATAAACTTCTAGCTAGGGGTCAGCAAATGGAGAGCTCCTGGATCCCACATGTGGGTTGGAGAGAGCTGGCTCTGAGTGCTGAAAGCAGGAGTTTCAGGGAGATATTCTGTAGAAGAGAAACTTTTGAGCATTCAAACAGTTTTGAACAAAAAACTTATACAAATGTGCAGTCCTCTCCTCTCTCATTCTCCTGCCAATTACCTGTTTGGTAACTGAGATGGGTCCATATGTAATAAGCAGATATCTCAATCTTAAATTGCCATTCTAAAGTCAATATTGAAACTCTTCTCTTAGTCAAAAAGTTCAACTGATCTGACTACTCCCTACTATTTCAGAGTTATTTTTTCCCTTTTTTGTTAGCTTATGTTTATCTCTTTTTTTTTAGATTATGTTTGTAAGACTTGGCTTTCCCAAGTGTGCATGGGTCAATGTTGTGTGTCTATGGGCCTGCATGTGTGTGTATGAGCAAGCAAGATGGGGAGAAGAATAAAAATGGCCACACAAAACATTCTTATTGAAAACAATAGATTCTGGGAAGCATTTAGGGAAATTTTTCAAGCAATGTTGTGATAATTTCTGAGAAACACTTAAAAGTATGTGGAAAAAGAACGTGGCATGTTGTTTATTTGTTTAAGCAAATTTACATTAAACACATATTTCTTGGCACTGACAGAGAAAGATGCAATGCTAGCATACACAATATACGTCAGAGCAGTTTGCCTGTGTAAGTAAACAAAATTATACTATTCTCTATTCACACAAAGCTCTTTTATTTCAGGCTAATGTTTCTAGGAGGCCAGCTGGAACAACTGTAATATTTGTAGGCAGAATGAAATATACCCATTCATATCATAGTTGCACCAAATGGTTCAAATTAGACCTTTTTTAAAAAAATCAACATTTGCTTTGGGTAATGAAAGCCCTACTCAATTTCCACAGTTTGGAAATTTGTATTTTGCAGAACTTCTCAATAACATCGCTTTACCTTCAAAACACAATGCTGACGAATCACATCCCTCCTCTCCTCTCCAGAAGAGGGATGTTCCATGAGGAAGAATCTTCAGGGTGTGGCATGGACAGAAAGAATGATTTCTAAATAAAAATTCAGACTGGACTTTCGCCTTTTAACATTGATATATATGAACAAACAGGCTTTCCTCATTCACCCCAAACTGCCTTTGTCATGAAATAACTATGCAAACATTAGAGATAGGTGTATACAAGCTTGCTGTAATTACACAGCTAATGCTAAATCCACTACATCCAGATAATAAACTTAATTTGAAATATCTCTCCTATTCTTCCTCTGCCCAAGGGGAAATGAATGCTACAGGAATAACCACCATTGGATACAATGTTGGGGTTCTCAGAAAACTTTGCATTAAAGAAATTTCCACCAAGATAAATGCCTTATTAGTCCTTGTTAGCTGACATGCTAACATTAAAATCTTTCTGTATACATTTACTGCATATAAAGACTGGCGTTTTAAAGGACTTACTCATTACACACATGTGCATGTACACAAACACGTGCATGAATACAGAAGCTATTGACCTTGGCTCACTCTTGTTATATATTACTCTCATTATAAATCAGCCTTATTATAGCATTCAAAGCACTCCACTTTAGTGAATGGTGATATAATGAGGTGAGGCATATCAAACTGCTCGAAAAAAAAAAAGTACATAGTCAAAGAATCCTCCTTGGATAAAAGTGGAAGTTTGAGGAGCATGGCCTGTGACTCTAGTTCTTAGAAGAAGGAAGAAGCAATATGGTAATTTTATGTTTTAGGTGTTGAAGTAGTAGCTTTGATATATTTTCCAGTATACTAATATTCGTAAGTTTTTCTGATCCATCTTTGAAAAGTTTTCACAATTGAAAGGATACTTTTTAAAAGAAATAATGTATTCACAAGTAGAACAATATACCCTTCAAAAATGATCACCTCTAACCAAAATAACATTGCCAAAATGCCAGGGCACTAGTTTCAGGTGGTTCTTGTGATTTTTAAAACATATTGCTTGACATTTGGTTTAAAACATTCACTGTTACAGAATGTTCTTGATTATGGACCCGATAATTCATAGAGTACTATCCCTTTTTTCTTCAGTAACAGTCTATACAGCGTTTTTTATTTTAAAAACATGATTATGATAGATCACTCTGGGGTTACAACATATTTAATCATAGAAGCTCCAGCTAAGCTCTATTAAAGGCCTGTCAGGATTTCTTCCTTGTACTGAAGAATTTTAGCTTGTCTAGCTTAAAACCAGCCATATGCATTTCCTCTATGGGCATTTGTTTGCAAATAAATAAAGACGGTGCCTTGCTTTGCCATATAAGAAAAAAATTCAAAGGAGTAAATTACTTTCTGCAATGTCTGGAATTGCACTTCAAAGATTCCAAAGTATTTTTCAAGCTACCTCGCTCCATTGTAAATCAAACCTGAGAAACTTTTAAAGACACAATACATTTTAATATTTAATAAGAATATCTCAGGAATCATTTAAGTTTCAAAACAGAAAATTCTAAATCCAGTTGATATTCCTAGTACACCAATCTTTAAAATCAAATTACCTGTGGTTCTTAACTTAGGCACAGAATATCTAGCCCCAAGCAGATTTTGTATCTTAAAGTTGCAATTTTTAAATTATGCTAAATATAACACACACAAATTCAGCCTTAGAGGAAAATAAAATTAATGCTCACATGTAAAGAAGAGTCATATTAAAATTTGTAAGCCTTACTAAAAATCCAACTTTAAAGTTCTGTTACTCTATTTTTTATGCCTAGAATCTGAACACATGAATCATTTTAATTAAAATGTTAAAACTCTTTTACTTTTTTTTTTTTTGAGACGGAGTTTCGCTCTTGTTACCCAGGCTGGAGTGCAATGGCGCGATCTCGACTCACCGCCACCTCCGCCTCCTGAAAACCCTTTTACTTTTAACCAACTTGTGTAACCAACGTATTTTTAGAAAATGTGTATTTATGACTGAAAGTATGCCTTTTTCTGAAAGTTCCTGTGTTATCCTATACTCTGGATGTTTCCCTTGATGTTTCTGTCTGGTGCTGCTTATCAGTGATATAATCAGAGTCACTAATTCTTTTGGATTAATTTTGACTCCTGGTCAATTCAATGATCAGTTCAAGTAAAAATTCTGCTTTAAAACTAGGGAAACTGCCCAAGGAGTCCCTAAGAGGCCTTGGAAACCCCCAAATCATACCAGTAGCGTTTGTGAAAATTCTGCAACTTGAAGATTCAAAATAAACATTATATATCAATAAAATTATGCAAACAAACATCTGTAGTCTTGTGGAATTCTTTGCAGCTCAAAAACTAGCAGTATTTGTACACAAGACCCTCACACCTCAATTAAACCCTTTAATAGTACTTCACGTGGAGATGGTAACTAGCAGAGAGTCTAGAGGATATTTATTTTACAGTTTAGAACAGCAAAGGAACAGTTTGGGATCCTTAAGGAAAACACTAGCAACGGGAGAAAAGAAAGGAACGGTCCTTGCAATGGCCTGTTTTCCTGTCCACTCAGACATAAAGATAAATCCCTGGTCTTAGGACAGCTATCAATCTGCTTGCTTTAGAATAAACAGAGCTCACTAGAGCCCACTCTGACATTTTTGCTTTGAGGTCTACATTTTCTAGGTTACCTCTCCTTGCATAACCAAAGTTCTGCTACTAAATTTGTAGACAGTTTCTAAATACTTGTGGGGCTGTATTGGGGCTTTACATTTCTAAACATAAATGCCAGAGTACATATGCTTTCCCATAATGTCTGAAAAACAGCGAATACAGGTGCAAAAATCATTTTTACATGATGAAAGTCAATTTACACATCAAGTAAGGGCCAAAACTTGAAGAGTTCAAGGCTACAACCTCTAATCTTTGAGGTTTCAACTGTACAATCAAGATTCTTGATACTGGTAAAGAGCTTCCAAAGCTTGAATGGATGATTCTATTTCACGTATTATACTTTGAATTACTTTACAACTGAAGCTGACTGAACAACCCCAAGGAACTTTAACATATTCATTAGAATGTGACAGGAGTAGGGAGAGAAAGGGACAGAACACTCACTAAGCAGTATTCCATGAAACAGTGAGGATTGAGTATTCCATAAAACACACTGAGGATTGAGTGTGTGACCGAACAGAAAGATATATTGGGAGATTTGACTTTGTTCTTTTCTGGGTATAAGAATAGCTGTAGAACACAAAGATTAATTTCCTGCTTTAGCATTCATCAGGGAACAACACATTATTACTTGTAACACATACACAAGGCTGTTGATGGATCTACTTTCCTTTGATTGCTCAGATTAAATGTGTTCCTATAAAGGCACCCACACATACACATGTGTGTATAACTGTAAATCCACATATGCATTAATAGTTTGCATTTCTGTGTATTTATAAACCATTATCAACATCGAGATTATATATTTTATTGGGCCACAAAAGAGAGGTGTTTGGGGGTTGGTGTCTGACTGAACAAATATAGATCAAAAACAGAATAATCAGAGTAAACAATCAATATATGTTACAATAACAAAAACTCAGAAATTCAAAATGAAAAAGGATAAAAGGAGAAAGCGTACATTGTATAGCAGAAGGTAATAACGGCGCCTGCGTGCCTTAATACCCTCTTGTCCCAGCAGTCCTGACTTTCTAAGCAGCCCACTTCTCCACATTAACGGTAGTCATTTGGAGAGCAGCAAACGTGCCATTAGAAGCACTTTTACAAGTGTATATTCATCCACCAATTAGCTTAATGTGGCCGCTTTCTGCATATTTTCTATCCAGGCTTGCACAAATCTTATTAATATTTCCCCCTAGCGCTTTGACAGATTACCTTGTCATTATGCATCCTGGAGCCTTTTAAACAATATGGGTAAACTACTGTTTGTGAGGTTAATGACAATTATCCCCTAATTACTGCATAAGTCACTCAGTCCACTTTATCTCATAGGCAGGGTTCTGCTCTGTGTATCTGCCATTGTGTCACCGTAAATGAATCTTGTATTGCTATGTTTATCTGCCATTGCCTTGTAAATTATACCGACAGAAGAATGAACAAATTATTGCATGTCATCACTTAAATACTACTTCTGAAATAAAAATAAAAAAGCTTTGGCACAGAGCTTAAATTTTAGCAGATCACAATTAGTAAAAACATATTTAATGTTTTATGCTGCATTTCGGGGCTGATAGCTTGGAATTTAGTAGTGGAATCACAATGGAAATGGGGGTGAGTGGGAGGTGAAAAGCAATGGGAATCAAAGTTAAAGTGGGGGGGTAACTAAAATTGTAATGTCAATGTGACGACCTGAATACATTTCCTATTATTTTGATAGCTGATACGGCATTCTGGAAGTATTTTCCAAGGTTCATCAATTTTAAATCAAATTAAATGGGTTAGGGATAAGCCACACTCTTCAGCTGGGATCATTTTTTTCGGTGACTTATAACTAGTCCACACATAAAACACAGAATCTTTGTAATTGAGAACAGATAATGTAATAAAGGCCACAGGCTAAGCCAATTTCATTGATGCATTTTTAAACATTATTAAACAGGTTCAGAAACAATGTTTCCAAAGTTGCATTCAAATTGTTTAATAATGTTTACATCAGTGAAATTAGTTTAGGCCATTGCTGCATCACAGTGTCTACATCTGCTCTGATAAAATTTACAAGCAAAATTAGGATAAAACGAGCGTCTTTAAATAATAATTTTAAAAAGACAGATTGCATCAACTGCAGCTAATTTAGAAGAATTTGTTTTTAATCTGAAATCTATGATTCTGCAGATTATCAGGTAAATAAATGTTTGTATGAGAACAGGAAGAAACATCTGGCTTCCTGAGATGACTGCCATTTATTGGGTATCTTAAAACATTTTCAAATGTGAAATATTCAAAATGCTTCCACTACATGACACCAAGGTAGGTGATAACTGGCAAGCGTAAGTAACAGGGCCACACCAATATGAAGGATAGCTTTCACTCTCAATTAATTGGGCGTGCAGAAAGCTTGCATCAAATCGCCTTATGACAGCCACGGGTTTGTACGGAGAGACTTGTAACACTGATGATAAAGCTGTTTGGTAGAAACATGCATGTACACCATACAGTACCTCTCGCTGCACTTGCTGAACAGGCTGGAAGAAACAGCTGCAGCAAAAGGAAAGGAAAACATGAAAGCTGGAGTTGACAGGCTTAACCCATGGAGTCTAAGCACAATCCCTCAGGTTTTGATCCCCAGAGAGTGATCTCAGTGTCTGTTCTGCATTGAAGCAATGCAACTTCAACTGAGCAGGTGCTGCAGGCAAAAACTGAAGCACCAAACTCTTTCAGTCTTTTCAGTTAAGGGGACTGAGATGCCAGTTAAGACAGGTATCACTGTGATGACCAGTAAGGGGTTAAAATCTTTCCTGATTTATTTAACTATCTAGGCTATCTATGGATGTAAGTCTGAGGAAAGTGAATTTCTAAATCATTAACTATCTTTATCTGTTAAGGTTACATTATGTTACCTTTTTACCTTTGCTAATGTTATATCTACTTTGCTGCCTGGGAAAAACAACATGTGTTTAGTGGGGACAATTAAGAGAGAGAAACTCGTGGTGTCACCTCAGTGAAGGTAAGCACCAACAGGATTTTACTGAGTTTGTGAAATCAGTGCTGGTTACAGAAACGGGGGCAATCCTGGAAGGATCACCATAAATGCCAAAAGGTACCTGGGCATAAGTTAACAGCTGAAGACGGCCATTAAGAAAATAGATTTCCCTACTCACCTCAATCCACTTTTTACACACTTTCATCAAATTTCTAAAAAACGAGGTTGGGAATATTTCACTCCCCTTCTTCTTAGCAAACCTTTCATAGCTCCCTATTGTACGCAGAATAATAATAAATCCTCTTATCTGGCATCTGAAGTCCCCTCAATATAGACTCAACCTACATTTCCAACATCATCTCCTGCCAAGACCTCTGAAGCTCCAGCTATAAAGAGCTACTTACCATAAATGATCTTGAACACTGCAAAATCTCACCTGCTTCTGCACCCCTTCTGCCTTTCTGGAATGACCATTTCCATCCTTCAAAGCCCAACTGAAATGAACCTCTCCATGGAATGTTTCCTCTCCTACCTTTTTCCTTCCTCCTCTCCACTCCCATTAAGAATGGCCTGCCCCTTCAGTGATCTGCTTGTGTTTCAGTGATCTGCTTATATGTCTCTGTCATGTAGGTCTCTTTAGCTCAGGTTTATTATCCTTGATATTCTCACTGGCAAGAAGAATCAATGCTCACCGAGTTTATAAACACTATGAATGTAGGAGTTGGGGGGCAACTTAGAAATCATCTAGTGCCATGTCTTGTCTTTACATAGGAAGAAATTAACGAGTAAGTATCTTGCTCAAGATCAAGAGGCTAAAGTGTAAGTAGCTGACTTGGGACAAGAATCTAGCTGGCCTGACCTGCTTTTCCTAAAAATGTAAACTAGTTCCTTAGGACCACTGGTGTAGAGAGGCAGCATCATTACCAGTGTGCTAAGGGTGGGGAACAAGTTAAGAATGACAGTTTTAGCAAAAGGCATGTATTTTAAATATTTAAAAATTTTTTTTTTTGAGACGGAGTTTCGCTCTTGTTACCCAGGCTGGAGTGCAATGGCGTGATTTCGGCTCACGGCAACCTCCGCCTCCTGGGTTCAGGCAATTCTCCTGCCTCAGCCTCCCGAGTAGCTGGGATTACAGGCATGTGCTACCGTGCCCAGCTAACTTTTTGTATTTTTAGTAGAGACGGGGTTTCACCGAGTTGACCAGGATGGTCTCGATCTCTTGACCTCGTGATCCACCTGCCTCCGCCTCCCAAAGTGCTGGGATTACAGGCTTGAGCCACCGCGCCCGGCCAATATTTTAAAATTTAATCCTCACTGTTTTTCCCCCCTGTAAGTACCAGTAAGTTAACTATTATTCTTAGAATATGCTTTTGGGACTGAGATTATCTTTATTAGTGGTACATTTTCTTGATCAAAGGTAAATCCTAGTGTACAAAAAACTACCAAAACACAACACTGCCTCTCATATAGTTGCCATTTATGTAAAGGCCTATGGAGTGAATAAGTAAATTAAATCAGCCAGTTTAATATTAGACACAGAAATAACAAATCATTACAATTATAAATGTGTGTGTGTGTGCACATGTTTTCTTCTTTCATCTTATCTTCTGCAAATAACTTTTTATATTTATTAATTCCTGAATTCTCTTCTGGTCTTCCTCTCCCTTCCTGCAATTTCTAATTTCTATCCTTCATCTGTTCGATCTATTTTATTAGGAACATTTCAACTCTACAGATGTCTTTAGGAATCTAGACTACGGATCAATGTAATCAGTTGCTCAAAAGAAACTTCTATCTGAATTCTGAAAACAAAACTAAACTAAACCAAAACCTAAAACACATAAAGGCACAGAGGTCTGTTTTTAACTAAAACGCTATTTTCAGGCTAAAGGACAGCTTTAAACAGTACAGTCTGTGCCTTGGTCTCCTCATATATGAAATGGGTTTAAGAGTAACTACCTGCTAGAGCAAAGAGAAAGGAATGAAAAATACTAGTACCTACACTTTGCTGAGCCCTGACAATGAGCCAAGCAGGAAGCTAGGTAACATATATGTATCATGTTCATCTATACCCAAATCAGGCTTGAGGTACTATTATCAAACCCACTTTAAAGATGGGAAAACTGAGGTGCATCAATGTCGAGTAATTTGCCTAAGATCATAAAGGGAGTAATGTTTGAAGCCAGGATTCAAACAAGTAGCTTGAGTCGAGCACTCCACTGAGACGCCTTTCACGGATGGCACACCTGCCTGCCCACACCCATCCAAACCCCATCAGTGTCCTCTCCTGCTTTCTCTATTTCCCACTACTGTTCTGAAATCCAGGCCTGAAGAGTTAAGAGAGTTTCATATACCTGTTTCTTGCATGTCTCTTTATACCTATTCTCCCAAGCTTAGTAACCGCTCACATTACATCCTAACTGGATTATTTTGATAGGTGTTTATTGTTCCCATTCACTCCTTTCACCCCAGTCACATTTTGACTACATTGTGGTGTAAAGGCACTTTTTCTAAAGTGCACCTCTGACCACGTTACAACTCCTCCCTTTAAAATAAACCTCGGCCGGGCTCAGTAGCTCACGCCTGTAAGTCCCAGCTACTCGGGAGACTGAGACAGGACAACTGCCTGAACCCGGGAGTCAGAGGTTGCATTGAGCTGAGATCATGCCACTGCACTTCAGCCTGGGTGACAGAGTGAGACTCCATCTCAAATAAAACCCAAAACAAAACTTCAAAGGTGTCCTTTGCTAAATGATTTAAGCATAAATTCTTAAATGCTGTCATTGAAGAGTTGTCCCAATCTACCTTTTATGTCTTAGCTCTAACAGACACACTCTGACACTGTACCAGAACTAGAGACCTTAACTTTCAGTGAACATGCTACCTGCTTCCACCACCACTGTTTTGCTTATGCTACCCCTTCTACTTAGAATTCTGTCATCCATCTACTGGGGAAGCATTCATGGCCCACCTATCAAATGTTATCTCTCTCTTGAATTCTATGATCTGTTCAGAAGTTGCATTCTATTTTTCTTGTGGTTTTTATCACATTCTATTTTATATCTATGTGCCACATGTAATCTTAGATAATCCCCTTACAGTATAGCCAGCTCAGTACAGAGGCTCCAAAACACACATCTTTCCACCCCTAGAGCAGAGCTTGGATAGTACTAAAACCATCACATTTACAATTCAATTAATTTTTTTTTTTTTAATTTTAGAGATAGGGTCTCACTCTGCTGCCCAGGCTGCAGTGGTGTGATCATAGCTCACTTCAGCCTCTGACTCCTTGGCTCAAGTGATCCTCTTGCCTCAGCCTCTCAAGTAGCTAGGGCTACAGGCATGTGCCACCATGTCCAACTAGTTTTTTATTTTAGTTTTTTAGAGATGGGATCTCATTATGTTACCCAGGCTGGTCCTGAACTCCTGAGTTCAAGTGATCCTCCTGCCTCAGTCTCCCAAAGAATTAGGATTACAGGCGTGAGCCACACAGCACACTTTTTATGAATTATGCTGTTCATATACCTAATTTGTTTCCGTTGAAAACTAACCACTTGTTAGTTCTGTAAACCCAACTACCTTCTTTAGAGACAACGTTACTAAAAAATAAAATAAAACAAAAGCAGCCAGTGTGAGCCTAAAACCTAGGTTTTCCAATGTCCGATTACACAGTCACATCTGCAAACGTAGATATCCAGTTTTATATGATATAGTCAGAAATAAGAATATTATTTTCTTATACAAGTAAATATTCATTTTTCTGAAAATATTTTAAGATCTTGGTTAGGCCTATGCTTCTGAGTTCATTTTGTTACAGAATTGTTTATAGTTTTAAGGGCAAAAAACCCTTAAATTTCCTAAAATGTAAAAATAAATGGCAATAGAGAAAATGAATGGCTATCTCAGAAACACAAGTTGGAAGGAAAAAGAAATGCAGAAACTAGAAACTAAGTATGAGAAAGGGAGGCCCAAAGTGCAAATGTGAGATATGATTATATATTTAAAAGCTGATAGACTAGAGGCAATTTCCAATTGTGGCCAAAAATTGAATTATCCAATGATGAAACTGAATATTAGCACATTTAAAACAATTTAACCAAAGCAATATGTAGCTGAGTCCTGGCCAGAGTTTGAGATATATTATTGGCATCAGCAGGTGGGACAGAGGGAGAAGTGATAGAGAGCATCTTTTACAGAAGACTTGGTAAGACTAAAATGGCCAATAGAAAATAAACACATAGGTGCAAGAAAGTAGAGACCAGTTAGTTTTGAATATATTCATTTAATTCTTAATATGGAGCTCTGGTCCTATATCAAAAAGAAAATACACAGAATGGGGGAGGAAGGGAAAGCATAGAAAATAAAGCAATGTTAATGAATGGATATAAAATGTATTTTAAAAAAAATATTATAAAAGGACTTTCAGGTAATCCAAGTTATAAAATCTAAAAGTCTTTTGCTTATTTTACTTTTCATACCTATTAGCATTTGTTATTTCCAAATCTGTGGCTATAATGGTTCTATGGAATAAGAAACTTGTCTTGAAAATGTACTAACTTTTATAATTAGTGAATTGCTTCTCTGTGAACCACAGTGCAATAAAAGAGCTCAAGCCGTTGCTTAGGATCAACAGATAGCTGATTTCCTAAATCACCAAGAGGACTTTGTTCTTTACTCATCACATCTATTAGAGGAAGAAAGGGTACTGCTAAATAACAACTACCTATCGAGAACTTATGCCAGTTTAACATGAAATTCAGGTCAAAATTTCACTATTGAAAAGAATGTGGCCCCAGATGGGGGTACTCTTTGTAAAAAATAAACATTTTCTTAATGGCCAAAAAAAAAAGAATGTGGAAAATCTTTCATTTTTTACTTGTTGTCATTACCTATCAAGTCAGGAGGCAAGATTTTTGTCAACTAATCTTTCCTTCAGCATCTGTTTTTATGGAGTCTGATACAGACACTGCCTATAAATTCACACATTCTATTTGTTTGATGTTCAGTTTTCTTCAGAGTATGGCATGAAGGCTATCCTACTAGATCAAAAAGGCAAAGCATATGTGAGGTGAACACTTGCAGACAAAACCAGAGTCCTACCAGGCCAAGAGTAGCAGGTAAAGTCAAGGTGGCCAGCAGCCACGCCTGCATCCAGTCTCTGTCCTGTCCTTTCTCCCCAGATGCTCTGGTAGATGATACTCCCTTGTCCTGATAAGGAAGCAAGTAAAGAGTCCTTTCAAATGGAGATAGATATGAAAAACTCTAGCAAATTCTCTGTTGGTATAGTAGGAAAAGACATAAAAAATATCCAAGAAGTAGGATACTGGAATATCAAAACATTTAACTCTAATTTCAGGTAATTTTTATTTTAATTTGTTAACTCAAAAAACACTTCCATGCGAGGGTCAATGGTCACTTTACTTCAGTAAGAAGAATTCTAGTTAGTATGGGTTTCTGATTATTAAAATAGTAGACAGCAGAGAAAATGTGTGAGTTTATGTGCTGGGGCGGGGGGGGGGGAGAGAGAGAGAGAAAGAGAATGAACATTGTGTTAAGCCTCTCTCCATTATCCCTCAGTTCTAATGGAAGTAGAGAACAATGAATGAATTTGCAATAATGTGAAAATATTCAAGAAGTGGCCACCTGATTACATTATATTCCAAACATATTCACTGACTAAATTCAACGACAAAATAAAGTAGTCCTTAGGACGATGATCATATGGAATGACGGGTGTCAACAGAAAAAGTTTTCAGGCACACCTGAATTTCTGACTTTTCTCCTCATATGGAACCTTATGTAAGTTAGTTTTAACTACTGTGTTGGGGGTCCTGGCCCCTCAGATCAGTCCCAGGATCAGTGAGATGCACAGGACTCACTATAGCAATGAGATGCAAAACAGTATCAGCACAGGGCAACATGCACGGAGCAAACTTCAGAAGAAACTAGGTGCACACTTCCAGTGGTGCTCCCAGAGGAGTCACATAGGATGCACACAATCCCTCCAGCATTAAATTGTGACAACAGGTGGGAGGTGCTGTCTACAAGGGAAGCTTATTAGCAATTCAGTGCCCACAGTTTTTGTGGGAGTGGTCACATAGGCATGCTTTGCTTAGCATGGACCAAAATTCTAGATTCCCAGAAGAAAAGCATATGTTCAGCATAAAGCATATTGTTTACAGTGTAGGAACAATGAGCCACTCTTTTAACAGGTGAGGAAATGGTGGGAACACTCCCAAAATCCAAGTTCCTAGAAGCCAGCCAAGGGCCAAGCTGGCAAACAGGCCTCTCTAAAGAGGGCAGTCTCAGGCCTGCTAACCCTTTTTCCACACCTTCCCATTGTTGTTTCAGATCCACTAGTGTTTCAGATCTGCACCCCCACTGCCATCCAACACAAAGAGAGATTCTGTAATGGTGGCCCCAGGTGGCCTTTAGCTCAGCTCTGTTGCTTGATCCAGGAATGGTGGGTAGGTGGGAGAAAGAGGTAGAATGTCTGCCTTTATTTGAGCATAGGAGGTGTGATTTATTAGTGACCTATACAATGTCCAGTTAGGTTGAGTTAAAAAATAATAACATTACTGAAAACTTAGTCTGTCCTAAGGGGAAAAACCCTACTATTATAAACTGTGCAATAACAGATACATGAGATTAAGGCTCATGGAAGCCAGGGAACCATGCTAGCTTCATTTCCTTTAGAGAGCAGCCATTATATTAGTATTTAATACATCAAATGTTATTTACTGGCAGATGCAACTAATCGTTTCCCAAAGAGGCCTCTGGTCCAGTAGAGGCTGGAAAAGCAGCTTTTGTAGTTCCTCTCAACATTTACTTCTAGAATTTACTTCTAATAACAAAAATCAATATTGGGATGTTAACAAATCTCTTGGTTTTGATTTTGTATTCAAATAGGGTAGAAAATCTTCATTGTGGTCTGAAACTGGGTTGTCAATTCTTGGCCTACAAATATGACATATCCTATTTATTTATGGCAATCTGCTAGAATCATGAGATAATTTAGGAAGAAGAAATCAATGTAGGTAGCATTTTTAAAAAACAATCCACCAACTACATGTAGAAGTGTACAAAAAACATTTCCTAAACCCCTTTGGCAAGGAAGACATTGACCTTCAGACTTAACTAATGGGCTATCATAAATACGTATTACCGAGAGGGAGGTGTGATATAAATTTGGCTCCAGCGAAAAGTAATAACTACTGTTTACTGAGCATTCACTATGTGCAAGTCACCAAGGGAACAGGAACTTCACATGCATTTACCTCACTAATTAGTCCATCACTCAGTGTACATATGAAGCCCAGAAACTACATTTCAGCTCAAGTCCAGAGTGAGCAGAGAACAATGAGCAGATACAGGCACTGTCCTTCTGTTTAGTTTCCTGGTTTTAATAAGAGCACCCCTGTTGAGGAGGGACATGGCAAAAGAAAACACATTTCTTCCCCTTCACAAGGGTGAGGCAAGTGCAGAAACCCTACAGTCTCTTGTGAATAACACCACTAATCAAGAAGAAATCCTTATTTAAGGAAAAAGAAAAAACTATAAACAGAAGCCAAAATACACCCATATACATGCACTTCCTCTCCCTTAGGATGTGAGTCAGAATTCAGTGTCATGAACCGGCCTGTGTCCTAGCATGCATCCTAACATGTACACTCATGTTCTCTTATTCCATGACCTTCCTCCAACTCTACAAGAGTTTCATGCTCACATGTAGCTAGAAAAAGCACAAGAAACACAACTGAGGGTGTACTTTATAAACAGCATTCAGGGAGTTTCCAGGCCTTTGTAAGTAATGCTCTTAGGTCACAGGTGTTGCATTTGTTTTCTGTGTCTTTAGGGTAAAGCTCTCTGCAAAGGATTTTACTGAGGGTGGGGGTTGGTATTCGAAGGCTCTGGGCAAAATGAAACATGGTGGTCTTTGATCACTCCAAGCCAACAAGGAAGAACACACCTATTTGTAAAAGACCCTGATCCAAGAACATTACAATTCTCCACAGAAACACAAGCAATGAACGGCAGGAGAATGGGGACTCGGGTCTTAGGCCCGAGGCACCCACATACATAGCAACAAAGAAAACAGCATGCAAACAGCAGCTGCATTGCCATACAGTGAAGATGGAGACTGGTTTTTAGATCTAACATTGGAGAGAACAAAAACATCCCAATTAATCACAAGTCAGTCAAGTGAAAAGTTGGGGCTTATGCACCTTATCAACAAATAAAAAGAAAAAATCATAGCAAATGCATATATTTTGGCATATATTTTTCATGTATATAAACAACAGATTGCACAGACTTCTCACAGCCACAGCTGCCAGCTACATTATCCCTTTCTGAAAGGGCTTTGAGAAAGAAAATGAAAGGGGTAAAACTATTTCCATTTTATTTCCAAGAGAGGGAGAGCACACATTCAAGTGAGCAAACTGCCATCAGGTAAGTTTTTGTTTGCCTTAAAGACAATTTTAATACAGATTTCTGATAAATCTCAAGTCATCTAATACATATTAAAGTTGATAACAATTATCAAAGCACCAACTTTAAGATATAATCTAAGAAATCATAATTTAAAAGGCAGCAAGATAAGAGGAGCAATAGTACATCGTTGAAGGGAAATTCAGTAAAAGATCAGTGTTATTACAAAGCATTGACCATCAGCTAAAAGGATTAAGCTCTGATTGTAACAACCCTGAAATTCTCCCTTCTTGGAAATAAGTGGAGGTAGAACGGAAGAGAAAAAAAATCAAAGCAAAATAAGGCTGGGCGCAGTGGCTCATGCCTGTAATCCTAACACTTTGGGAGCCTGAGGCAGGTGAACTGCTTGAGGCCAGGAGTTCAAGACCATCCTAGCCAACATGGTGAAACCCCGTCTCTACTAAAAATACAGAAATTAGCCAGGTGTGACGATGTACACCTGAAATCCAGTTATTCAGGGGGCAGAGACACAAGAATCACTTGAACCTGGGAGGCAAAGGGTGCAGTGAACCAAGATCATGCCACTGCACTCTAGATTGGGTGACAGGATGAGATTCTGTCAAAAAACCCAAACCAAAACAAAACAAAATACAATGCAATCCTGTATAATATGAGGTATGGAGTCACAGAGCAGTGCTTCAACACCAAGTCTTTTATTTACTATGATCTGCGTGACTACCCTGAGCCTCAGTTTCCCAGGTGCAAAACAAGAATGAGAAATTCCTGATTTTTAGGGTTATTATCAGGATTGAATGAAATGACCTAGCAGTACTCATGAAAGGCCTCACAGAATTCTAGGCACATGACAGGCACTCCATAAATGATTGATCATACAGAAAAGAGCCAGTTGTGGCCTTAGCATAAACCCAAGGATTAACTGAAATCTTGATCCTACATCTAGAAATATGACTATACAATGTGATCTATCAAGAAAGCAGATAAGATAGTATATAGTAAGTACCACAATAGACTTTTAAGGATAATATTTTTAAATTACATCAATATTCATTTTTAATTAGTGGAAAAACTATACTTTGATCAGTTAAGGCTCTCTAGGTTATAGGTAAAACATGCAGAGATAAGATTCTTTATCATAAATAATGGAATAAATTTTCTGAATATTTCACATGTGAATGCCGCTAACTTGAATCAGTAAGCCTTTTTTAAAAATGATCATTTTATATCCCTATGTTGATCTGTTAGTTGGGGCTGTGTGTGTAAGAACAAGAAAGTACACGTGCAGAGAAACCAGGTGCTTCCATGTTTTTAATTAAAGTATGGCAGGAGTCTGTTTCTGCTTCTCCAGAAGAACAAGTACAGAACTTCCTTCACGGAACAGAGAAGCCACTTGAATGAGGATTTATGCTGCAATTAGAGCCAAATATCTTTAAAATGAAGCAATCGCATAGGTTATTTTGTAAATATATTATTAATCCTCTAAGAGCCTCCTAAGTGAGGCCTCACAGATACTTAGATTCTTAATCTGCTATGAATAAATGTCTCAATCCAGTGCCTGCATTCCAATGATCTAGGACTACATGGTGGGGGAGTAGGGTTGGGGGAGTGGTAAGGAGGTTTCGGGTATCACAGGTGCAACTCCCTATCAAGGCACAGAACCCTGGACATGCTAGCTCACCAGGGACTGCTCGCTCCAATGATTCAAGGAGATTACAAAAGTGCAACAGGCCTTGATGTCAGCTACGTGGTTGTACACACCTACTATGTCAGGGGCTCGCAACCTTCTTGGGAATTTATTCAAGTGTAAGAGTTGACTTGGTTTCTAACAACATTATGCACCTGCCACTGAGCTGGAAGCCTGCTCACTTCTCATGTGCATGCAGTTCACAATTGCTGGTAGTGTTCTCTTCCGTATGAAAGTAAACAAACTCTTGCTTCTGCATCCTAACAAATAATTTCTTTAATGCCTTTCCTTGATGTCATTCACATACCACCAGTTGTAGACATACAGTTACAAGATGAATTCAGAGCCTCCTGCCTTTCATCACATGCAGTTCCTATTAACATTTAATGAGTGTCCATCGGCAAGTCTATGGATTGCTTTTTCCTCTGCCATTCTCTCAGAAATCCTCCTGCTGTCTCTGAACCAACCCAGGATTTCTTCACTCATGTTCTTTATTTTTTTATAACTCAAAACCATCTCCATCCACCAGTCAAAGAAAAAAGTTATTAAACCCAGTTAGAACATGACATGCTGATATCAATTCAATTTGGCTTTATTATAAGAATTAATAAACTGATACATCTAAGAACAGCTCAGGAGCAATCTCCTGAGATTCTGCCCCGAACTTTTATATTGAGATAAAGCACCTATGCCTCTACTGTCTTCTTTACCTTCTCCAAAGCTTGAATTAAATGTTTGCCTTTAAGCGTAAACTGGTGTAAAGTGGAAACTAAGACCCAATCTTATAACTCCTAATGGCAAAATGATTAACACAAAGAGCCACAAGACAAAGTTTGGAGTAAAGTGAGAAGAAAAAAGCCCCCTCTAACACCAGAAAAAGACTTCATGTAGTGGAAATGGGCAAGGGCACACACAAAGGGTTTCACTTATAGGATACTTTATCAAGTTTCTTCCAGCTACATCATCCCTCTTACACAATGAAAATGGCGGGGGAGACAGAACATATCATCAATCTGCAAAGAGATTCAAAGACCAGGTCATCTTTCTATTACTGCTTATTCCTGGTCTTCACATTCTACTCCTTTGACAGAGAGATGCCCCTCCCTCTCTCTTTGTTGTCGTGTATGATATTCTAGTTATTTAATATTATGTCTCTTGTGTGCTCCAGATCCTGAATGACCCCAGCTGAAGTTTCTTCCCTTTTTCCAGTCTTGTTTGATTTCCTAGTTTTATGCCTAAATTTTAGACCTATCCTCTTCTTTCTCCAGAACTGACCATTTCTGAGGAACTGACCATTCTCCCCATTTCCTTCATTCCTCACGTTACTCCACTGGCCTTTCTTTCCATTTTCACTCCTGAAAGCAATGTTGTTCTGAAAGGTGTGCAAGAAGACTAGCAGAATCTCAGAGTGTGCTCTCTGTGTATAACAGGAAACATGGATCATATCTCACAGAAAATGAAATAGAAGTTAAGTTTCAGGAGACTGAATGAGGGTGAATGAGAGCATGTTTTGACAACATTTTGAAAAGTTAAGAAAAATGACTATGCTGAAAATTTGCCACTGTGAACATACAAGTATCTACTACATTCTTGACTGATCTAACCAAATGAAGGGTGTACTTGATGCCATCTCACTCCACTGACAAAATTAGAATTAAATTCCCATTTGTTGCAAATGAGGGTTACATATTAACATATTTAGGAGATGTAAATAATCTCCTAAAAATAGGAGATTATTTTCTAATTCCTCCTCTGACTACAAAATTCACAACTGAAAAAAGAAAAAATAGGACTAGGCATGGTGGCTGATGTCTGTAACCCCAGCACTTTGAAAGGCCAAGGAGAGCAGATTACTTGAGGCTAGGAGTTTGAGACCATACAGGCCAACATGGCAAAACCCTGTTTCTACTAAAATTACAAAAATCAGCTGGGCTTGGTGATGCACGCCTATAATCCCAGCTATGTGGGAGGCTGAAACAAGAGAACTGCTTGAACCCAGAGGTTACAGTGAGCCAAGATCATGCTGCTGCACTCCAGCCTGGGTGACAGAGCAAGATCCTGTCTCAACAAAAAAGAAGACAAAAATAAATGATTGAAGATGGGAGGGGACAGGTAGTAGACCCTAATAATAGCTAACGGCTCTTTAAGAGCCTGAAATAAATAAATAATTATTAAAAACGTATTTATTCATTTTCTCTCCAGGCTGATGTTCAGACAATGTGCACAGGACTGGCATGGCACAAAGGGCAATGTCTGGGCATCTGCTCCAAGTGCACAGTGCCTGTGCCATTCAGGCCATTAGGATTAAGACTAAATACTACCCATGTTATTTCATATTTCATATTTAAATACTTAATATTTAAGTATCAAGCCTGGAAGAAGGGAAGAAGCTTCAGCTGGGGTCATGCAGGATCTGAACCACAAAAGAGACATAATATTAAATAACTAGAACATCATACATGAAAACAAAGAACAAAGAGAGGAAGGGGCATCTCTTCGCAGATTGATGATACATTCTGTCTCCCCTGCCATTTCCACTGTGGAAGAGGGATGATGTAGCTGGAAGTTACTTGATAAAGAATCCTACAAGTAAAGCTCTTCCTGTGTGCCTTTGCCACTTTCCATTAGTATTAAGTACTTAAATATTTAATATTTAAATATTAAGATTAAATATTTTCCTAAACATATCTGCTTTCCTTTCTTCTCAGAATATTTTGGAAGAAGAGTCTTTAATTTTTGTCTTTGTATTTTTTTTAACTATATCATTACAGGGTATGATGCATTTTTTTAAAAATTCAAATCCTATCTTTTCTACTTATCAATCCTGAAACAGTTAAACTAATCATGTTATTCTTTCACAAGCCTTCCATCAAGATAGGTGATATCTGTGACTGAACTATGATCTATGTGCTTACACCTAAACAAATCAGGAAGCAATAGCTCTCCCTATAGCCTTTCTCAATGCTGACTTCACCTTCAGTATGATTCAGTGAATTCTAACACATGACTTTTCATCATTTTACTCTCTTGCCCAAAGTTTTGCAATGGCACCCTCTTCCAGAAGAGTGGTCAACAGGCCCATGATCAGTGACAAAATATGAGTACACAGTGCCACCCTGGTACACTAAAGGGGCAAGACTGAAATGTGTTAACAAGGCCAGGCATGGTGGCTCATGCCTATAATCCCAGCACTTTGGGAGGCTGAAGCAGGTGGATCACCTGAGGTCAGAAGTTCAAGACCAGCCTGGCCAACGTGGCAAAACCCCATCTCTACTAAAAGTACAAAAATTTCTCAGGCATGGTGGCAGGTGCCTGTAGTCCCAGCTACATGGGAGGCCCAAGGAGCAGAGGTTGCAGTGAGCTGAGATCGCACCACTGCATTACAGCCTGGGCGACAGCGAGACTCCATCTCAAAAAAGACAAAAAAGTGTTAATAACTAGTAGGTAGAGCCAGGCAAAAGGCAACAATCAATCTGAACAGATGCCAACATGCCGTAACTGATTAGAACAAACACCAGCCACAAAAACAATTATTGAGCTACAATTGTATACTGGTTGAATATCACATTCAAATCATGTACTTACAGTATTAATATTTAATGCCTTATAAATATATAACATGTATACAATGAGTAAGACAAATTACAATAAAAGAAGGAAAAAATAAACAGAAATTCAACATTTCATTAACATATCTCAATAAATTGCCTAAACTAACTGTCTAAAAAAAGTTCCACTTAAAAGATGTCTGGCACAGAGTATGAACTTCAAATGCCTCTTCTGGATAACAAGGTCTTTCATGATCTTGTGACCAGATTCTTATGCTCCAGAAATACTGATTCACAAAATCCTGAAACATGCTATCACATCTTCCAGTTCTATCCTGTAGTGCATGCTGTTACATTACTGTGTTCCTGAAAATCTCCCTCCCTTTCTTTTTTTTTTTTTTTTTTGAGACAGGTTCTCATTCTGTCACCTAGGCTATAGTGTAGTAGTACCAACACGGCTCATTGCAGCCTTGACCTCTTGGGCTCAAGTGTTCCTCCTGCTTTGACCTTCCAAAGTGCCGGGATTACAGGCATGAGCTACCATGCCTGGCCCTACTCTCATTTCTTTAGTGTCACTTTGAATGCAACCCACCTCTTTTGGAAAGACTTTCTTGACTGTCCAAGACACTCAGAGGCTCCTTTTCTTATTAATGTTATTGTAACGATAGCTAATATGTTTTGAACGTTTGTTTTCCACCAAGTATTCTGCTAGGTATTTTATACGTAGTATCTTGAATAATTTCCCCAACAACCACCAGAAGGTAGGTACTATTATCATCTCCAAGCTGAAGTTTAAGAAGGTTTAAAATGTTATTCAAGGTGACACAGCTAAGAGAAGGGAGGGGAGGTATCTAGGCTAAATCTGAAACCAAAGTGCATACTCATATACCTCTAGTTTTCCATTTCCCCAATAATACAAATATCACATAGCATTGTAACTGTCAGTTTGCATGACAACAGGAATAGTATCTTTTCACCCTTATTTTCACAGCAAGCTCATGAAAATGCTTGCTGAATGAATACATCTAGTTAAAATCTTAGATTTTTAAAAATTAATTATGAGCTTTTCAGCTTATGTGCTATGGAACATTACATTTTATACCTGTGTGTGCTTTTTATATTTTAAACACTGCTAACAAACTAGTTAGTGTATATGATGAAATTTTAGCTTATAAGGAGTAAAACTTGCTTTCACCTACAGCAGTAAGAAGCTCGAAAAAAGAGCATGTTCAGACAGTACTAATGATTTGATATGGTTTGGCTGTGTCCCCACCAAAATGTTAACTTGAGTTGTATCTCTCAGAATTCCCACATGTTGTGGGAAGGACCCAGGGGGAGGTAACTGAATTATGGGGCAGGTCTTTCCTGGGCTATTCTCGTGATAGTGAGAAGTCTCAGGAGATCTGATGGGTGTATCAGGGTTTTCCGCTTTTGCTTCTTCCTCATTTTTTCTCTTGTTGCCACCATGTAGGCAGTGCCTTTCACTTCCCACCATGATTCTGAGGCCTCCCAGCCATGTGGAAGTGTAAGTCCAATTAAACCTCTTTTTGTTCCCAGTCTCTGGTATATCTTTATCAGCAGCATGAAAACAAAGAAACACAATAAAATCGTACCAGTAGAGTGGGGCACTACTGAAGAGATACCTGAAAATGTGGAAACGACTTTGGAACTGGGTAACAGACAGAGGTGGAAACAGTTTGGAGAGCTCAGAAGAAGACAGGAAAATTCAGGAAAGTTTAGAACACTTCCTAGAGACTTGTTGAATAGCGTTGCCCAAAATGCTGATACAATAAGGACAATAAAATTCGGGTGAGGTGGTCTCAGATGGAGATGAGGAACTTGTAAGGAAACTGGAGCAAAGGTGACTCTTGTTATGTTTTAGCAAAGAGATTGGTGGCACTTTGCCCCCGCCCTAGAGATCTGCAGAACTTTGAACCTCAGAGAGATGATTTAGGGTATCTGGCAGAAGAAATTTCTAAGCAGCAAAGAATTTAAGACTTGCATGCTGTTAATGGCATTCAGTTTTATAAGGGAAGCACAGCATAAAAGTTTGAGAAATTTGCAGCCTGACTATGTGATAGAAAAAAAAAACCCCTAATTTTCTGGGGAGAAATTCAAGCCAGCTGAAGAAATCTGCATAAGTAGCAAGAAGCCTAATGTTAATCCCCAAGACCAGGGGGAAAATGTCTCCATGCCACTTCCTGACAGCCCCTTCAATCACAGGCCCAGAGACCCAGGAGGAAAAAGTGGTTTTGTGGGCTGGGCCCAGGGTCCCTGTGCTGTGTGCAGCCTAGGGACTTGGTACCCTGGGTCCCAGCCCTTCCAGCTGTGACTGAAAGGGGCCAATATACAGCTCAGTCTGTGACTTCAGAGGGTGAAAGCCCCAAGCCTTGGCAGCTTCCACATGGTGTTGAGTGTGTGCGTGCATAGATTTGGAAACCTTGCCTAGATCTCAGACAATGTATGAAAACACCTGGATGCCCTGGCAAAAGTTTGCTGCAGGGGCGGGACCCTCATGGAGACCCCCTGCTGGGGCAGTGCAGAAAGGAAACATAGGGTGGCAGCCCCCACACAAAGTCCCGGATAGGGCACTGCCTAGTGGAGCTGTAAGAAGAGGGCCATTGTCCTTTAGACACCAGAATGGTAAATCCAGTGACAACTTGCACTGTGCACCCAGAAAACACACAGACAGATACTCAATACCAGCCCGTGAAGCAGCCGCAAGGGAGGCTGTCCCCTGCAAAGCACAGGGGTGGAGCAGCCCAAGACCATGGGAACTCACCTCTTGCATCAGCATGATCTGGATGTAAGACCTGGATGGAGTCAAAACAGATCATTTTGGAGCTTTAAGATTTGACTGCCCTGCTGGATTTCAGACTTGCATGGCCCTGTAACCCCTTTGTTTTGGCCAATTTCTCCCATCTGGAATAGCTGTATTTATCCAATACCAGTAACCCCTGTCGTATCTAGGAAATAACTAGCTTAATTTTCAATTTTTTCTTTTTCTTGAGACAGAGTCTCATTCTGTCACCCAGGCTGAAGTGCAGGGGTGCAATCGCAGCTCAATGCAACCCCTGCGTCCTGGGTTCAAGTAATTATCTTGCCTCAGCCTCCAGAGTAGCTGGGAGTATAGGTATGTGCCACCATGCCCAGCAAATTTTTGTATTTTTAGTAGAGACAGGATTTCACTATGTTGGCCAGGTTGGTCTCAAGCTCCTGACCTCATGATCTGCCCACCTCAGCCTCCTAAAGTGCTGGGATTACATCTTGCTTTTGATTTTACAGGATGATAGGCAGAAGAGGCTTGCCTTGTCTCAGATGAGACTTTGGAGTGTGGACTTTTGGGTTAATGCTGAAATGAGTTAAGACTTTGAGGGACTGTTGGGAAGGCATGCCCCAGCAGGGGTTCTCCATGAGGGTCCCGCCCCTGCAGCAAACTTTTGCCAGGGCATCCAGGTGTTTTCATACATTGTCTGAAATCTAGGCGAGGTTCCCAAATCTATGCACGCACACACTCAACACCATGTGGTTTTGAAATATGAGGACATGAGTTTTGGTGGAGCCAGGGGGAGAATGATATGGTTTGGCTGTGTCCCCACGCACATCTCAACTTTAGTTATATCTCCCAGAACTCTCACGTTGTAGGAGGGACCCAGGGGGAGGTAACTGAATCATGGGGGCAGGTCTTTCCCATGCTATTCTGGCGATAGTGAGTAAGTCCCACAGATCTGATGGATTTATCAGGAGTTTCCGCTTTTGCTTCTTCCTCATTTTTTCTCTTGCCACCGCCATGTAAGAAGTGCCTTTCACCTCCTGCCATGATTTTGAGGCCTTCTCAGCCATGGTGGAACTGTAAGTTCAGTTAAACATCTTTTTGTTCCGTTTCGGGTATGTCTTTATCAGCAGCATGAAAACAGAACTAATACATGATTCTCTAAAGATTTGTACAGATATATTCCAAAGGCCTCACAAGCACTATGTTGCTCTGCAGTGACACAAAGGAAAAGGAATCTGGACAGTAAAGGTATAACCTCACTCCCTTTTCATGTTACTTCTTCTTCCCTTCTCACTTCCTGGGAGAAAGGAGGAAGAGAGAGAGAGAGAGACAGGGTGAGTGTGAAAAAGAATTGCGGAAGTAAAACACCTGCGTACACCTGTACATGTGTTATATACTTGCCTCTTACTCTAAACATGGCAACATGTTTTAAAACAATGTCAAAAGTTATTTCAGAAACTCAGTATGTTGCTATGGTGCATGCTGCTGCAAAGAAAAAGCTAATGGGCTCTCTACTTAATGTGATTACAGCCATTATTGACATAATGCCAGGAAGACGCAAAACCATTAGCATTAACGCTACAGCTCACTTAAGCATCCACTCAGATTCGGTATTTGATCCACAATTTTAATTTTGTTCTGCTCTATTCAGAGATGCATTACACAAAATGCATAATTAAAAGCTGCTGTGATTCTCTCTACTTCTCAAATTAAAAACATAGCAAACATTTGTAGTTCTAATCCACCAGAAATTAATAAATCAAATAGTGTCTTTTATCCTCTTTCCTCCATACAATTCAGACTGCAGGTTGGGAATACTTTCGCCTGCAACAGAGTATGCTACAGAAGGAGCAGCTGCTCAAAGAAAAGTCAAGTCTCCAATCTGCCTACTGTAAAGGCAAGTGAGAACCTGGGGGGCCCAGCAGCACCCATAGCCTTGTAATTTCAGGCTTTAAGCCGGAAGGACTTTCTGGAAAGAAAATTTTAATCAATTCACCATAAATCCTTTTGATGCATTTTCCTTCATTAGCTCACTTTGTCAAGCATACACATGCTCCTAATTTAATTTAATCAAATGCACCATGTCTTTCTGTCAACAGTGAAGCAATTCCCATGTCCAAAAGATCTCCTATCAACTCCCTAACCAGGGCAGCCTGGAGGGGAAGCTGATGAGAAAGAGGAGTTTTGCTTTATCCACCATTAAAACTCAAAGGGCTTCCCCCTAAAGATCTGCCATCAAGAGCGGAGACACTGACGCCATTCCTAGTTCCACTGCTACTAGAAGCCTTCATCATTTGCAATAATAGAGTATGATGATTCATTACAATAAAAACAGTATCTACTCCCCTGTGGAAGATAATCCTAGGGAAGTTCTAGAAGGAGTATTAAAAACAGCAGCAGAGCAAAGAGGGGGAATGCATATCTAACCTTAGGCTGCCACACTGCCCTGAAGTTTCTCCTGTACACAACCCTTTAGATTGCCGTGTCCAGTTCTTCCAGCAAGCTATGCTTCTATAACCCCTCATCACCACCATTTTCCTCATTAATTGCAACTCATCCTTCAGACCTCTGCTCAAAGCTCACTTTGTCAAGGAAGTGATTCCAGAAGTGCCCTGGATGACTTGTTTTTTTAACCCATGTGTGTGTGTGTTTTTTTAAACAAAACAAAACAAAAAACTCTGGCAGTTTGACACTGTCTCCTTCCCCTAGTCTGTAAGTGCCAAAAAAGCAGGAACCATGGATTTATCTAGCTCACCATTTTAACTTCTAGAACCTCTCAGCTTCATCTGGCACATAGAAGGCACCCCAAAAATACATGTCAAATGACTGAATGCTGAATTAATCTACCACAATCCAATGGCCTTCCTATACATGCCAAATTTCTGTCATTTTCTACAAATATTTAGTATTGTAAGGTGATCATTCCTGAAATCATATTTTTAAAAAAAAGTATAATGAAGCAAAGGTTTTAAAATGTACAAAAATTGTCCAAATTGTGGGTTTTACATGTGTCTGTAGTAGGGAAAGAACATTAGCAGGGACGGGCCAGAAGTAATAGGATTCAGAAAAGAGGTAAAGTAGCAGAAGCCTTTAAGAGGAGCCCCAATATTCAATTAGAACTTAAATACAAGTATCCCCAAAACCACCATGTTGCTCCATCAGGGTAGAAAAGGAGAGGACAGGAAGAAAAGGAGCAAGAGAGAAAAAGACCTTTCCCTGAAGAACAGTCTAAGAATCACTGGGGTCTGTAATCCCAGCACTTTGGGAAGCCGAGGCAGGAGGACCACTTGAGGCCAAGAGATGGAGGTTATAAGCGAGCTATGATCACTCCACTGCACTCCAGCGTGGGTGACAGAGTGACACAGTCTTTAAAAAGAGAAAATTTAAAAAGTATCATGCAGCTTTGGAACACTCCTTGGTTACCTTTAGGGTCTAGTATTGGCTTTTAAAAAAAACCTTAATAAAAACGTGACAAGGACATTTTTTTAAAAACTTGATTTTCTTAACAAATCAAGATTTTAAAATATCTAAACAATAGCCAAAGCTGTCTCTCTAAGATAGTCATTTATTAATGTCAAACTTAAACATTTTTTCAAAAAGGAGTTAGTTTTCTATTATTCTCTTGGATCTGTTTTGTAAGCTTCCCATCTTTAAATTTTTAGCTATTTGTTCTTACTGAAAAGCTAAGAACTTCATTTAGACATTTAACATATCTAGACTATTTCCTTATAACCCTAAAAATGTTTAAAAAATATTTATGGGGAAAAATATATAATTATATTTCATTTCAGCTTTAACATTATAGAATTTTCTTTCCTATCAAAAATTTGATATCTCTATGTCTTTGTTTCATAATCCTTAATTAAGACGTGTTTTCTCTTGAATGCTTTCAAAAGGACAGGGATCCTCAGAGTAGGCCTGGAAGGAAACCTCCTTTAGCTCCTACTTTAGAAGCGACTTCTAGAATGAAGAGGATACTTTCCTCTGATGGGGGTACCTGACCCCCTATTTGAACTTCTCAGCATGTCTTTTTGTAGGTGCTTAGGAACGATAATTTCTGCTTAGAAAAAAACTTGAGTGGGCCCCAGCATCTTTCCATATTCTGCAAACAGATGACAGGAGTAGTCAGGCAGAAAAAAATCCCCAGCTGTATCTGGCTCATTACAGTATGAGGTAGTTCATTTCACTGTTTCATGGCTCTAACTATTCTTTGTCTTTCCTTCCACTGGGCTGAAATCTGCCTTCCTATAAATTTCAGTCCTCTGACGTATTAACAAAAGCAATCTGCTTCCTGATCCACGTGGACACCTTACAGATGGGGAGGAGATTCCATTCTGGCAGGCTTTTCTCCAGCACAAACACTGGGGTGTTTGGCTTCTCCATGGTTGGTCTGCAGACCCTTCACCACCCTGGTCATGACTGGTGGTCGCATTACAATTGTTCAATGCTTCCCATACATGATGGTACCCGGCATAAAAAGCAAGATACCAGAAGTGATCTGAGAAGAAGGGGATAATATCACTATAATTCTGCTGTTAATGAGCAAAGGCACTTTTTCTTAAAAAGGCATATGAATCACACAAAATACAAACATTTTCAGCTTAATATTTCCTCCACATGGTTATAAAATACTGACTCTTTCTTAGATGTCATCTATAACCTAATTTCTGATCTTATTCTTCAATGAACAGTGTTAGTATAACAGAATATTCAGCTTAAAAACATCTTTTAACACAAATTATAAGATGAAAGTACCGTTAGATGTCATAAGTATAGATCACAGAATGTACAGATGCTTATTAGCTTCAGAAAATGTGAACTCCATATTAACCATACAGCTGCTGGCAAACTCTTCTAGGTCAAAAAGGAATGTGAAAGTGTTAACTATTTTGTGGCTCCCCGTATTCTCACCTCTCAAAGTTCTTCCAGCTCTAACTAAAGAAAAGCAGCATGACCCTGATATCAAATAGATGACCAACAGGCAAATGGGACTTCAATTCACAAAAACAAAAAGGACTTCAAAAAAGAAAAACTTGGTGGTTGGGGCTTGGTGCTGTGGCTCACGCCTATAATCCCAGCACTTTGGGAGGCCAAGGTGGGTAGAAAACCTGAGGTCAGGACTTTGCGACCAGCCTGGCCAACATGGTGAAACCCTGTCTCTACTAAAAATATAAAAATAAACCACGTGTGTTGGCATGCACCTGTAATCCCAGGTGCTCGGGAGTCTGAGGCAAGAGAACTGCTTGAACCCGGGAAGCGGAGGTTGCAGTGAGCCCACTGTGCCACTGCACTCCAGCCTAGGCAATAGAGTGAGACTCTGCCTGGAAAAAGAAAAAGAAAAAGTTGGTGGCTGGAAATTTATCCCCAACTTTGACTAAAATGGGATTTCAGAGGGCGTGTTCATGCATGTTTTTCAGACCACTTCAACTGCTGAGTTGAAATGTATTCACTGTATTCTCAAGCCAAAGCATACAGTGCCTAGGAAAAGCTGTCAAGTTTCAAAAAGGTTCGTTTTCCCTTCAGTTATAGGGATGTGTAAGAGTCTTCCCCTTTAATATTTTATTTTCAAAATTTTCAAATATGCAGAAAAGTCTAAAGAACTGTATAGTGAGCACTTACATATCTACCATCTAAATTCTACAATTAACATTTTATTACATTTGCTTGTAAGAGTCTTTTTATGTAGCATTGATCAGCATGAGATAATAGTCCTATAATTTACAATTTTGGGGGGAAAGTTCCTGATTATCACTGGGTTAGCACTCTTTTTTTTTTTTTTTTTTTTTTTTTTGAGTTGGAGTCTTGCTCTGTTGCCCAGGCAGGAGTGCAATGGCATGATCTCAGCTCACTGCAACCTTTGTCTCCCAGGTTCAAGTTACTCTCCTGCCTCAGCCTCCTGAGTAGCTGGGACTACAGGCACACGCCACCACACCAGGCTAGTTTTTGTATTTTTAGTAGAGACAGGGTTTCACCATGTTGGCCAGGATGCTCTCGATCTCCAGACCTCATAATCTACCTGCCTTGGCCTCCCGAAGTGCTGGGATTAAGAGGTAAGGCACCGTGCCCCACCGGCACTTATTTTTAAAGTACAGAAATAATCTTTTCAAGTGCTTAATTTAGGCTAATATAATTTTGCTTGCATTTAAGATCTAACTTCTTTCTTTATGCACACTGGGTAAAATATCTGCTAGATTATTTATCTGTTTATTTTAACAGCTCAGCACAAAGATAGTAAAATGTTATCTGTAACAGCTTAACCTTTGGAAAAATACTTACCCTTGACAGTTTCCAAATGTTTCTAACATCTTGAAAATTATTTGTAAGCTGCTTGTGGTGCCCCATGAATCAGCTTAAGTTATTATTATAAAGTAAGTATAGCACCTATTATGATATTTGGTATTTAATATGTGGCAGGTACCATTCTAAGAAATACGTTGCATATTTTAGCTCATTCAATACATGTAACAGCTCCATTAAATAGGTACTTTTATTATTATCACCTCCATTTTAAAAATAAGAAACATGAGACATAAAGAGTCAAAGACCTCACAAGTGGTAGAGGTGGGATTCAAACTCTGGCAGCCTGGAACTGCAGACTTTTCGACTTCTCAATACACTGCACAGCCTCTCTAGAAAACACAAACAATCCCATGCCTGATGAAAATCCAACTTGTTAAGTCACTACCATCCCATTGCTGATGTTACTGCTAACTTAGGAACTGCTTATTTTCATTTCAGAAACAAAAGCAATGTTCAATTTCAAAGAATAATTTTTAAAGCCAACAGGTTGTTAGTTTCTGAGCAAAAATTACACGTACAAGGTATACTGTGGTTGTAATATATTTGGAATAGAAAGTATATATCTACACTGAGAATGAAATTAATGCCTATACATAAACACAGATAGTCCAATATGCAAAGAATATGTGCAATCTTAGACACGTTAATTAATTTCTCTGAACCTACATCCTTGTTGACAAAATGAGGGTAATACTATATAGTATCAGTACCAACTTCACGGGGATCATTATGTGAATTATACTGGATAATCTGAGTTACAAAGAATGTGTAATAGAATAAGCACTCAATAAATGTTAGCTACAAACATATATTAAAACCTTAGCACTGTATGTATCACATGCTAGACACTAAAAATTGTTGTCAGTAATAATATTAACAATAACAATAGAAGATCAATACATGTCAATAATAACTAATGTTCACTGACACCATGGGGGAAATTATAGATCCATAATTTTGCTTTAATGTTTCCAAAAGAACAATTTTAATCTTGGCCAAACATAGTCTTCCAGCAGATTGCATTATAAAGGATATATTTTCATTGAATCAAGATGACTAAATAGTACTACAGCAGATTTAGCAGAATAACTTAATTTATAAATAAATCAAGTAGGTATCAGTGCAAGGTCTCTGCTGGCTATTATATCCCATTATGTCAATCCAATAGTGTTGGGAAAACTTTAAAAAAATACTATAAATATTCAGCTATAGAAACTCAAACTAATAGGCAAAAAAAAAAAAAAAAAAAAACCCAAACCACCTTCTTATATTAAACAACAAAAGAAGGAATTAAAGTCTATTCTGACAGTTTAAATTGTTAAGTTAGCACTGATAAAGGGGATTACAGACACTGATTCTAAGACTCTCATTTCTCTACACTCATAGAAGGAGGAAGAGACATATCTTTCTCACTGCCAAACCCCACAGCCTGCAGATAATTTACAATATCTGCTACTTCTTCTCTATCAGGAATAACTGGGATCACAAGAAAAGATTTCCTTCCCTCTGTGTTTCTAATTCAAATGAACAAATTCAGAAGAATTAACCTCTGTATCATTACAAACTTCAGACTCCAGGACTCTCTGGACCATACTGGGGTCTTAGAGTCACCGAACCCCTCAGATAGCTTTAAGTGAAAAGTCATGCAAAGGTCCGGGGCTTTCCTTGGCCAGCCCATCAGTTCACTCACGTGTGACTAACACCCCAACTATCCATCTGTCTGGACCATTTAGTCTATGCGGGTACAAATGGCAATTTGCTGTCCATTTTCAATTACACATGTATTTTCTCCACCATATCTAACAGCATGTAAAACAAAAAGTGCCATTTTGTACACGCAAAGGCACTTACCAGGACTCAGTGGATCTCAACACCATGCACTCTGAAAGGATTGATGATAGTGTGATGGGAATGGGACAGGAAATGAACAACTGTGTTTTCCCCTGTTAATACCATAATGCAACTTTATTGCTAAAAAAAAAAAAGAGAGTATATTCTCTACCACCTTGTGCCACTGAAAAAGACACTGCTGAAACTAAGAGACTTCTGTCCTGATACAAGCAACTGTATCATATTTCATTTCCTTACATACTATTCCCTTCCTTTCATTTCCATTATTTCATTGCTCTCAAATTACATGTATCTGAACGGTTTCTTCAAGACACAAGATTCTAATACTATAAAGTTCTGTGATTTTGGCTGCAAGTGGGCAATCCAAGTACTTAAACAGATGCTACGCAAGACCATATCCAGGTTTCACAAAATTTTGGTAAAACATATTTTGTAATAATTAGCAATGATTACATGGTATACAGAGTGGTATATACAGTAAATGTCACGAAATAGGAAGAAGCCATAAATCTCCAGAGGTCAAAATATTAATTTTGAACCCCAAACAGCTAATTCTGTTGCTATTGCAGGATCAAGAACTTTGGAAAGCATCTGTTTAACTCAAATCCAAGCAAATACACATGCGTATGTGTAGATTATTTTGAGGGATATTTATTTCTACAGTAACAAAAAGGGAGTAGAATAAAAGGCCAGGTGCCCTTGAAAGAATTGTCCCTGACCAAAAGGACTTGAGAGTCACCCACAGAAGATGTCACAGACTTTCAGACTTTTAAGCCCTCATCTTCAAGCATAATCCTGTCCTAAAGCTTTTCTTTGCTCCATTCACCCAAACTACTTTGTGGACTTTTCTATACACCACGGCTGCTTAATAAATCCTGGCTGATAAAGATAATGGCAAAAGAAAAATCTACTCAGAACTCCTAATCAGCTGCCAACTCCTCTATTCTTTCTGGCTCTCCCAGGAGAAAGAGGTTGTGATTAACTTCTTAAAATGACCCCAAGGCTTTTGCCGAGGTGTCATGTCCTCTCCAAGCTCAGGCACCTCCATCTGACTGCTAACTTCCTCCTGTTGATTGACTACTAACTCTCTCTTCTCATTACATTTTGAACAATCTATGCCGTTTACACCTCATAGCTCAGAAAAGGTAGCATAGTAGCTGGTGTAGGGATGTGACAGAATGTTTTTATTCCACCCCCGAAATAAAGCTCCTTGTTTTTGACACACTGGAAAATGTACAGCCAGAGAGTGCTCGAGGCGAAGATGCCACCCCAGCCTTACATCTGTCTGCTTTCATTTGTCTACAACTGTGCTTATAGATAAAACAAGCTTTCCAGATGTCATCACAAGCAGGGCTCATATGCTGACTTCACTGAGACACCATTGTTGGCTGCCAGCATAACAGAGTTGTAAAACTAAAATATTTAAACTCTGAGCTACTCAAAACAACTCTGAATGTCACACAGGATCTTATTTCAGGATTAATTAATGTACATCCCAATAAAATAATCATGTGTTAAAAAAAGAGCTCACTGGCATGCAAGTGGATCTAATTTTCCTTTTTCCAACTGTTCCAATGGCATGCAATAGCATCATCAAGAAATTTCTTAAGGACAGCGTTTATGTGCATACCCTATCAAGCTCTTAAGTTTCAGATGCTTCATTTCACTGTGCCAAGACTTATATGTTCTCATTGTTTAAAACAGACATAATGAACCTAAGATGAACAAAAGCAATATGCCAGGCACAGACTATAAAGACATTTCCACTGTCAGAGGGGAAGACCAATGACAAGTGATAGGGGAGATTACTAAGAGGCATTGTTATACGCATCCATATGTGAAGCTTGGCTTCAGGCAACCTGGTATCAGGGAGCTTGAATGTTTGTTTGAGAACACAGTATCCCTGTGGTTATAATTACAACCACTGTACAAAAAGAGGACTGCAGTGGTTTCATATGCCCTTAACAAAGAAAAACCCATCACTCCTGTGCTTCTGGAAAAATGCCTCCAACACACACACACACACACACACACACACACACACACACACACACAATTATTTCTATGTTTTTCCTCTGAACCTGCCCAACATTTTAGTTTTCACTGAGTGAACAAAAAGGAGTTCAGCTTTGGTCTAAATGACCATTCCTCATAACCATCCAACACAATTGTTCTGAATTGAAAAAAGAAGCCCATTCACAGTTGGGTACAAGAGACTTCCACTCATCTCCCACTAACTTGGGCTTTCCTCCTGCTCTGATTAAGTCTCTTCTAGCCCAGTTTGCATTTTTGTAAACTTGGGTCAGGGATGTTCACTAAGTATCTGTTACTTAAAAACCTGTTTTGTGGGTCATTCTTGTTTTAGAGGCCAAATTCATCACACAGCCACAGCCTTCTGGAATTTCTGCTTAATTTAATAAGAGACCAACTTTGCATTAACCCAGTCAAGGCGTCATAGAGGGTCTGTCAGGGCTGGTCCTACAATCCACTGGGCTCATTTCACATTGCTGAGGCTTACCAAAAAATTAAAACTAAAAAGCACATTCTAGCCTGGGCAACATAGTGAGACCCTGTCTCTACAAAAAGATTTTTTAAAACAGACAAGCATGGTGGTGCATGCCTGTAGTTCCAGTTGCTTGGGAGGTTGAGGTGGGATGATTGCTTGAGCCCAGGAGGGTGAGACTGCAGTGAGCTATTATCAAATCACTGCAGTCCATCCTGAGCAACAGAGCGAGACCCTGTCTCAAAAAGAAAAGACAGAAAGAAAAAAGCATGTTCCAGGCAGTCCACAACCCTTCTCAATCCCCCACTCATACCCCCAAGGTACTGTAGAATAAAACATTTACTTGTGATGGCTTTCCAGGAGACCATTTATAGAGAGGGAAAGAAAGTCAGTTACTTTGCTTTCCCACCATCTTCAATGTTCCCAGCTTCTCTTGAGCTGATCTAGTTTGAATCCTCTGAAAATAAATCACCCCAAAGCACTCAAGATTTCCCCAAAGACTCCAGCAGGCTTCCTGCTTTTTGTGTTTCCACTCCTGTGCTGGGAGGCTAATGTGTTTTAGGAATGTTGTTTTAATGCAAAGAACTTAGTAGAGTCAAAACAACCTGCTGTAGGGATCCATCTGCCTCTGATGATCCTGGCCTCTGTCACTCCTGTCTTAGCCAGAGAGGAAGAGGTCAGAGAAAAATGAAGACCTGGGTGTTAAATTCTGGTCATTTCTAAGTGTTAGGACAGCACCTATACTTCTTAAATCAGAATAGTAGTATAATTCCAGGTTCTGTGGGACTCGATGTTCCTTCTTCATTTGGCTAAATTTTTAGGTTGGGGCAGGAAGAATTAATACTGAAGCACACCCTGCACTTAATCTTATGACACCCAAACCAGTGCATACCCATGTTATTATCTTCCCAGTAATATGCTTGGACAATGCCATCAGCAAAATTCTCTTCATAAAATTATTATAAGTGATGCTTACATTAACCCTAATTTTCAGCTTTTCAGCAAACATACATTCCTCAAAAACATTTAATAATACATCCGGCTCTCAAATATTTGCACTGAAGTTTATTTTCTGCTCTTTAAAGTTCTCCTGGGTTTCTATAGGTGTGTAAATTATTATTCTTTTTATTATTATTATTTTGAGACAGAGTCTCGCTCTGTAGCCCAGCTGGAGTGCAGTGGCGTGACCTTGGCTCACTGCAACCTCTGCCTCCTGGATCCTGGTTCAAGCAATTCTCCTGCCTCAGCCTCCCAAGCAGCTGGGATTACAGGTGCATGCCATCATGCCCAGCTAATTTTCGTATTTTTAATAGAGATGGGGTTTCGCCATGTTGGTCAGGCTGGTCTTGAACTCCTGACCTAGTGATCTGTCGTACCCCACACCCCAGGCCTCACAAAGTGCTGGAATTACAGGCATGAGCCACCACGCCTGGCCGCCAGGGATGCAAATTATTAAACTGTAGCAATGTAGGAGATTCGCAGGCAGTTCTTTTTTTTTTTTTTATAAAGACAGGGTCTCTCTATATTGCCCAGGATGGAGTGGTGGGATCACAGCTTACTGTAGCATGAAACTCAAGCAGTCCTCCTGCAAGCCTCCTGAGGAGCTGGGACTACAGACACATGCCACCATGCCTAATTTTTTTTATAGAGATAATATCTCAGTATGTTGCCAGATTGGTCTTTTGGATCATGCCATCCTCTCATCTTGGCCTCACAAAGTACCAGAATTATAGTTGTGAGCCACCATGCTCAGCCACAGACATCGTTAATCTCATTTTTGCCTTTTAAATCCACTGGGAAACTCAGAAGTGACACTTTCTCTATTCCCCTTTTACGGATGAGAAAAGAGATGTGTAACTCAGTTACCCGTTTGCCTAAGGGCAAGACAGTAAGCCTGGGGCTTAGTCAGTTTACTTGAAGAACAACTGGAAGCACAGTCTTGAGGGGGTCAAACGTCCTCTCCTAACTACAGACTAGAGGATGTAATAATAGCAGTAAGTCAGCCGGAGTTGGGGGGCCAGTTCTGAACACTGAAACCTAACAGGACCAGTGGTGTTACTCTCAGGTCCTTATTTGAATACAATTGCATTTAAAAATAACCCAATTTAACAATTCAGAAGTTCTGATATATGTTTTATAAAAATGTATGAGAGACCTAAAAGCCATGGAGAGCCATAACTTTGAGCTGCTTCATTTGTTTCTCTTTTATTACAGTCCTGCAGAGTGGGCACAAGCTCTTCACTGAAAAGAGAACATTAAATCTTTATTCCAAACTGTTTTAGCAGAACAATATTAATAGCTGAGTATTATTTTGTCTGTCTTATAAAATACCATTCAAATAAGACCAAAGAGAGCACTGAACCCCAGCCAAGTCCTGTGAGAAAGAAGTGACAAGCTATCTTCAGAAACAGTAATTTCTTGTCACTCTTAAGACTCCAGTAACATGTCCACTGCTGTGTTTAAGCCCAAAAGCCGATTTCTTGGAGTGAAGGTAAGCTATTCAGAAATAAACATTTCTCTCGGTCCCCCTTAATAGGGAAAGCAGCCATATGAAATATCCTTTCTCTTCCTTGAATGTCTGTGTGGTCTTTCCTAATGCAGGATCAGTAAGCAAACCATGAGGAAACCACTTTGTTTCCATGGATATTTTACCATAGATGGAGAAACAGGACAAGATTTAAGTTTAGAAGAGAGGGTTCAATCCTGGAAAATATTCAGGCAGCAGTACAATTCAATTCAGCAAAAACCCCAATATGACTGTTTTTGGCCCTATCTTTGGAGCTCTTTGCTTTACCTTTGTATTACCAAGTTACATTATTCCCCACGGCATGCAAAAAGGCACCATTTCCCCTTTCCTTATAGGGTAGTGTGGGTTACTACAAACAATTTCAGTAGGATTAGCCAAAAACCTTAACAATGGCCTTTTTCTTGGGTTTCCAATTTTCTATCAAATTCACAAGGGGTTTTTCTCCCCGACCTACTATACCTTGATATTCCAAATAACATAAAAAATAAAATGTTCACAACTCATAAGTTAGGAAGCGTGTTTTCTGCTCTAGAGACCTCTGTGAGTAATCAGAGGGGTGACAACAGTACTAACAGCTAAATGGGGTTTGCATAACCCTAGCAGGCCTATACTTATACTAACAGAAAAATTATACTGAACCTTGTTTGAACTCACAGAAATAAATTAAGCAACGTTTGTAGGAATATTCACAGTATCTGTACATAAACACTGCTGAGTCAAATGTTTTAGTGGGAAACAAAATTTTCTCTAATTAGCAAATGAATGGGTTTAGTGTGGAGATCTTTTCATGCACTAAAATATCTAATTCAGGGCTTAGCCTGCAAATATGACAGATTAAGTAGTGCCTTAGATACTGTATTGACTATAAGTTCCTATGAAAAGAAATGCTATAGTGCAAGCATGCATGAAATATTTCAATCTTAATCCTGATCATTCAGTTTGCCTGTCACTAGCCAATCAAGGACCAAAGATTAAAGTCTAAACTAGATCAAAACCAAAACAATCTTAAAAGATGATGACCTGTATTCTAAAACAGCAGAATTAAAAATTAACATACAAACTTTCTAAGTCAGTGTTGTCAAACAAAAATATGTGATCCACAGAAGTAATTTTAAACTTTTAAATAATAAGAAAAAAGTAAAAGAGGTAAAATTAGATTTACTTTCAATAATATATTTTACTTAATCTAACAATCCAAAATATTGTCAGTTCAACATATTACTAACACAAAAATTTGTTAGTATTTCAAATTTTGTTTTTGTAATAAATCTTTAAAATCTGGTATTTCACCTTTACTGTGCATCTCAATTTGGTGTGGAATACTTGAAATATGGCTCTGCAACTAAGGAAATCAATTTTTAATTTAATTAAATTTAAATTTAAATAGACACATGTGGCTAGTGGCTACTGTGTTAGACAGCATAGGTCTATAGTTTATTATCTAATTTACCTTTCAATGAGATAATAGTTTTAACATGCAGCAAAATTCTAGGACTAGAGAAATCTTTAAAAAGGCAAAATATAAAGCATCAATCATTGCTGGTCTCAGGGTAGGAAGGCTGAGTTGAAATGTATATGCAAATATGATCCACAGTTTACATAAATGTGTTTCTGACATTTTTCATTTCCATGCACACATGTGGTGATATGTGATTTGACATCCTAAGGAGAAAAACACATCACCCATCTTCAAAGGCTCTCAGTTGATATTTATGTTACCTGCCTTTCTCCTCCCCAAAGGCTAACTCCATGGCAGGTTTGAAGTACTTTGAAAAGGAAACATTCTTGAGTGATATGAGTGTTACATAAGGGGAACTAAAAAGTTTCTTACCCTCTAAAAATTTCATATGTTCAGGTGACTCAAAAGAATGTTAACAAAACCAGAGGAGGCGGCAGAACTTATTCCTCAAAACGAGCGGCAGTAGAATAAGAGCCCTCATGCATCTGCCACTGATTAGTTATGTGAACTTGATCAAGTTATTAAGTTCCTTACTTCTTACTTGGTTAACAATACTATTTCTCCTTTCCTTGAAAATTTTTTCTGCAAGAAAACAATACGCATATCTTTTTTATTCTTCCAATAACACTCAAATGCAAATGTCTAATTTAATGTAATTCAAGTAGGAGCCCCTACAAAGCAAAGGCCTTTCTCCCCATTGTTAGAGTGAAAGCTCACTGTTTTAGTCTATTTCATGCTGCTGATAAAGACGGTAATACCAAAGACGGTAATACCCAAGACAGGGAAGAAAAAAGGTTTAATTGGACTTACAGTTCCATGTGGCTAAGGAGGTCTCAGAATCATGGTGGGAGGCGAGAGGTACTTCTTACATGGTAGCAGCAAGAGAAAATGAAGCAAAAGCAGAAACCCCTGATAAACCCATCAGATCTTGTGAGACTTACTCACTATTATGAGAATAGCACAGGAAAGACTGGCCCCCATGATTCAATTACCCTGTCCTTCCCACAATGCATGGAAATTCTGGGAGATACAATTCAAGTTGAGATTTAGGTGGGGACACAGCCAAACCATATCATTCACCTTCCCCAAAACTTTCATCTAATACACCCTTTATTAGTACATATTTTAGCATTTTCTCACTTTATATCAGACGTGTGTGTGTGTGTGTGTGTGTGTGTGTGTGTAAGGACATATCTCTTTTCCATTAGACTGTGAGGACCTAGAGGACAGGGACCCTGGCCTAGTGATTCTTAAGATTCCTCAATCGGGTCTTCCATACAGTTGTGCTGGATTAGAAGTATTCTACACTACCTAAAGAAGAGAAGCTACAAAAAGAGAAACATTTACGAGAGCGTCCCAACTTTGAAAGGGCTTAGTCTGGAGTTGAAGAGCTAAACACAACTACATAACAATAAAATACAGTGCAGCTGCTTTCATGCCAGAATGAGCATTCCCTAATACTCTAGGTGCCCAAAGGTTTGTGGAGGAGCACTTCTTGGAAGACAGTCACGCAGAACTGAATAAGGACTTTTAGGACTTGAAACAGTGGCATATAAGACTTAAGATTCTGCACACCATATGGCTTCATATGAGCAGAGGTATGGAAGTGGAGCACAAGTCTAGAGGACAGAGATGCAGAGAGACAACATGGTTGTGGTGGGTTCCCACAGGGTATAAAAGAGCAGAGAATGATAACTGAAATGAGGATGGACCCATGGCACCGAGAGCAAAGAGATGTAGTTTTTATATTATATGTTGCAGTCAGTGAAAAGTCAATCTTGAGTGGAGAGTGAATTGATGAGTGGGATTTATGAAAAAAGGATCTGGCCACAGCTTTAAGGGTACAAAGGGCTGGAGGCAACGCTGCTAATCAAGTAGCACCCTTCCACTGCAGTGATGTGCTCAACAGGTGGAAAGGGTCTCATGCTGGGGAGGCCATTCAAATGGAGAGGAACATGCATTTCTCAGAAACAACAAGATCTGATAATGACAAAACTTAAGAGGATCAGAGGTAAGCATCAAAATAATTTTTAAAAAAACCCACAAAACTACAGCAAGCCCAGTATTCCTTCAACATAATTTTTTTCCTAGCTATACTGGATAACTTGAAAGCTGGGGAAATGGCAGTAATTCTAAGAAAGCCTGGGAAATGGGAAGAAGGCTTAAGAAAATAGTGAATTTAGTTTGGGCCATATTACAATGAAAGAGGATGGAAGTTTATCCAATTGAAAAAGTGAAGTGAGCAGCTGAAGATATGCATCATACTTTGTTCACCTGCAATGTGCGTAGGTGCACTTGCTCATTAGGGGTGGATTACCAGTCTCTTAGGGCTATTTCACTGCAGTTTAGATCCTATCTTTTTTTAAGTTATTCAGAAACAAAGAAAAAATTACTACTACATGTGTGCTTATGCCACCAAATTAATCAGAATCATTTTTCCTTCTTTAAAATATATTGATGTCCATAGCATACTAAATGCTCACATACTATTTCTTTTACAAATCAATTTACCAAGGGTCAGTTATTTTTTTCCAGATCTGATTACAACAGTTTCATCATCTATAAATACAATTTTATAATGTAACGAAATATTATAAAAACCAATGAAATATGATTGTAAAAAAAAGTTCATTCTATCAAAAATAAGTTGAGTGCTTTATGGAGTCTTCATAATGTTTTTCTTGTTTGTTTTTGTTTTTTGTTTTTTTCTTAAAAAAAAAAAAAGGCCCTTCTCTCACATGGTATAGGCAAGACAATTGCAAAATATTGAAGGATTGGAGGATTCTACACTCAAGACTACTAATTCATATCTAAGTGCCAGGTTCACTTTAGAGCAATCAGAGGTGAAAATCTTAGTGATACATTATAGTTGTGGTATATGTAAGAAGTCAGAACTCTAATGAGCACAACCACCCATACTTAAGTAAAGGCCTTGGCTAATCTCAAAATAAATGCACATTTCTCTATTTTAAGTTTAAAATGCTTAAAACATGTAGTTGTTTGTTTTGGTAAAGATTCACCACTTCAACTGATTAACTAGTTATTTATTGGTCCTGGTTGTGAAAATAGGAGGGATTTCCTACTGCATATGGCTTCTTCAAAGCAACAAAAGCACTCTGAGAATTAACTTTAATATGTGTTTACCTGACACACATATTAAGTTGTAAAGGTGTTCCTGCTGTGATGTATGGTCCATTGAGAAATCACACGAGGCATTTCCTGTCTTTTAGGAATACATGTCTTGCATCAAACAACTAGCAGAAGCTCCATCCTTCGAGGGTGGCAAAGGCCTGCCCACTTTTTTTTCTTCCTATAGCTATCCATAAAGTCTACTCAATTAATGATTGGTAGTAAGCATCATTACAAATCAGTCACAGAAAACTGTTGCTAAAATCTTTATTGGCAATCTGAAACGGTGTGTCTTAAGTCAACTTAACATGTAGGTTTTTTTTTTTTTACAGGCATCACTAAGATAAAATTCTTGATCATTAGTATAAATAACATTCAGAACATTATGGTACCATTAAGAAAATGTTTCCTGGTGATGATCCATGCTGCAGAGTATGAAACAGACTTAGAGCTCCTCTGCTTTACTTCATTTTTATTCAAAAAATTCATAGAGGAAACTGTAATTGAACGATTAAGCCACTTCGTTTTCATATAAGTCCTATTTTGAAGAAACAAAGTATGCGTACAGAGAAAGCACTCATTCATTATCAACATACAGGTAAGCAAAACCACTGATCTGTTTCTTAGAAAACACACTAAGGTGCTCTATCCATTTCCCAGCCAGTGCATCCTGAAAGGTTTTAGAATCAAAAAGCAGTTATATCTGCCTTATTTGACCACATCCAGATCTGGCCAACAATCTGATGTTAGAAGCCATCAATTGAGAAGATCTCTTCAAAGTACAATGTTGATACAAAAATAATTTGAATTTCTAATTAGGGGTGGGGATGTATAAGAGGGAACACACAACTCGTTCATTCAGAGCTTTCCTGAGCACCCTACTATAATAAATGTGGCAACATATTAGGTACACTAGGTAGACTAAGGATGAAGGAAATCCTGAAATAATCTTCCAGTTCTACAGTGGCCTCTGTCCCTCCTTTCTTCAGTTAATAAACATTTAAGACATGCATATACTGTGCTTTGTTTGGACTGAGAATACAAATCCAACTAAGACCCTCAAGGAGCTTATGTGGTTTAATGGAAGAGCTAGGTAAAAGGATAAAAGCAAGGCATTCAGGTTGCTCCCAGGCAGAGGGTGGGGGGCGGGGTACTCTACCTGCACAGCAGGGGGCAAGGCAGACCTTCCAGCAGAGGTGACTTCTGAGCCAAGCCTGTGAAGATGAGCCAAGCAGGTGAAGATGAACCATCTAAGTAGATGCAGTAGCAAGTAGAAAGGCACAGAGGGTAGGGGAAAGCACGGCATATTTAGAGAGAGCAGAAAGATGGAAAAGATGCAGGCATATAGGACATGAAGAAGTCTGATGACACAAAGGTGGAGAGGCAGGCAGGAGCCAAGTTCATTCAGTCCTCCACTCAACTAATAGTTTCTGACCATAAGCTGCATGTTTGGCTTTGTCGTTGGTACTGGGGATACAACAGTGAATAAAACAGACAAACCTAAAATCCTGGTGGAAGAAACTCACACTAAATAAAACATGAATTATGTTACAAAATCTTTCTTTTTTTTCCTCACTCAGTTGCCAGGCTGGTGTGCAGTGTTGTGATCTCGGCTCACTGCAACCTCTGCCTCCCGGATTCAAGCGATTCTCCTGTCTCAGCCTCCCGAACAGCCTGGATTGCAGGCGTGCACCACCATACCCACCAAACTGTCGTATTTTTAGTAGAGACAGGGTTTCACCATGTTGGCCAGGATGGTCTCAATCTCCTGACCTAGTGATCCACCCGCCTTGGCCTCCCAAGTGTTGGGATTACAGGCGTGAGCCATTGTGCCCAGCCAGAAAAGAAAAACAAAGTGAAGAAAGAGGACCTAAAATGGTGTGTGTGAAGAAAGGCTGAAAATTCAGATACAATAGTCAGGCAAAGAGTTACTGAGAAGACTTCTGAGTCGATATCTAAGATGTGAAGGCAAAGATTTTTAGGGAGAAGAAACAGCAAAGAAGCCAGTGTGGCTAAAGTTGAACAAGCTGAAGGAGGGAGAGAGAAGGAGATACAGTCAGAGATGAAGGGAAAGGGAGACAGGTCATGTAGAGCTGGCAAGTCCTGTGGGGTTTTGATCAAGATTTGGCAGGCTATGTAGAAGAGCTTGGATTTTCTTTCAACCCAGGAGAAAGTCAATGAAGTACCATTAGCAAGTGTGACCTTCCATGAGTTGGAGAAAAGAACAGGTTAGTGAACAGAAGATCAGTTAAGAGGTTGCTACAGAGATCCAAGCGGATAGGGGATTATTACAGCCTGAATAAGGTGGTGACGAATCATCAATGTCTATCTAAGTTATTAGGCAGATACTAAAAGAGGACAGTTGTAGTTTAACCTACTTGGCTTTCTTGGTCTAAGATGAGAGAGGGCAGCAAGATGAAAAAAATTAGCAGTAAACATTCCCAGGTATTATTTAAATTCAACATAAAATGAAATGTTTTGCTGTTCCATATAGTGAGATCATGCCATCAACTCTAAGGATTTGGGGCTCAAAGGCCAGAAGACCACTGTGGACTTAAGCAGATCACATACTCAAAATCACCAGCATTGTGATGTGAACGTCAACCTGAATGGTAACATGGTTCCTTGCACTCTGGCTAGAGATGCGGGTCCAGTCCACCTAGGGACAGGGAGCTCAATGTACACACTGTACAAAGTGTCACCAAAATGGCAAGTCCTGCTGAATGTAGTGCAGTCCTGGCTCACCAGAGCCAAGCCATGTGCTCTGGTTTGGGCTTCATCTGCTCAGAAAGAACACCTTCTCTAATTTCCATAAAGGCTCAACATGGGCTAGCTAGGGCCCAGTGGCTGGGGCTTAGAAATTTGTACTAGATTTCATGGTTCCCAGAAGGCTAAGGAAGACTCAGACAGCAGTTTGACTCAAATCAGCAAAACTGATTCTGATGTAGCAAATGGCTGAGATTCTTAGGAGTATTACACTACCTTGGACTATGCAGGCTCATACTACAGAATGTTTCTTTTTTTTTAGATGGAGTTTTGCTCTTGTTGCCCCGGCTGGAGTGCAATGGCGTGATTTCTGCTCACTGCAACCTCCACCTCCTGGGTTCAAGCAATTCTCCTGGCTCAGCCTCCAGAGTAGCTAGGATCACAGGCATCTACCACCATGTCCAGTTAATTTCTGTATCTTTAGTAGAATGACGTTTGGTCATGTTGGCCAGGCTAGTCTCAAACTCCTGACCTCAGGCAATCTACCCACCTTGGCCTCCCAAAGTGCTGGGATTATAGGCCTGAGCCACTGCACCCGGCCCTTGTTTCATTTTTTTTAAAAACCATAATGATACCAGAACCCACATCTAATGCAGTTCTGTTCTTCTTTTACTAAGATAAAGAATTCAGAGTCCACATTTTTTTCCCTAGATGATTCTGTTTAGGAAACATGCACAAAGAATATGGTTTATTTCTTCAGAACTAGGATTGGACTATTAAAAATAGTACCATTATTGTTTCTATGCAAACATTCAAAAGAGCCCAAAGTTGTGCTTAAGCACAATTACCTTAATGTCAGTTGACATTTTACAATACAACTGTGAGGCACTTTATTTTTAAGGCAGTTTAACCTGACTCCTTCATTCCTAAGAACAGACATTTAAGGTTTAAACCTAGGATTCTCAATAAAATGATTAAGCTATGCTCCGCAGTTTCTTTAAATATTTAAGATAATTTTCATCATCTAAATATTTATGGTATATATATTTTTTCTTGTGTTTATCAGGAGTAGGAGATCCATATCCTTTCTAGAGGTGGGGAGGGGATGATCTCAAACATCAAAATACTCTGCCAAGCTCTTTAGAAGCCTTAGACTACGGTGAGAAAACTTTATTCCAACATGTCCATTCAAACAGATACTGTATTTACCTGACACCCAGCTGCTGTTTATAGGGCTAGGATCTGGAAGGTGTTTGTTTCTAAAGTATCTTTTTCACCTCACAACTTTGGTTCCATCTTTACATCAGCAGCCTCTTAGCGAGTACTACTACCATCATCAGCATGTCATTAGACATGCATGCTGCTCTTTTTCTGAAGATAGCAGAGTAATTCTACACATTAGGTTGTGATCCACATGTTCCTCAGCGTCTGGCATTGCCTGGCCAGAAGGTTAAGGGCTCAGGGAATCTGTTCACCCTTGCGGTCACTATTGTGTTGTTTCAAGCATGGCCACTCTGGCAGCCTTTTGGGAGCTCTAATATCAGAAAGGGGTTTTCTTGTCATCTCAAAGTTTGGAACAGGGAGTTCTCTAAATACCCAGTTTATGATGCAGGCCTAATTTCTAGATATTGCAGAAAACAGTATTGAATATCTTATTTATCCTAAAAGCACTTCTGTGAAGTAGATGCAGGCAGTTATTATTCTGTCCATATTAGATGATGAAAGTATAGCACTGAGAGTTTTAATAATGTTAATTCAAGTTGGCTTTATCAGCAAAAGCAGAGACTATGCCTGCCCATTGACATATGTCAGAGTATTACATATTCTCTAATTCATTCTCAAATTCATATGTACTGATTGCTTATTAGATGCCACAAATTATACTGGAAAGCAAGCACATAAAATAATGTAACAGAAATGATCTCTGCTCCCATAGACCTTAAAGTCTAGTGAGGGAGATGGGTATTAAGTGAACAAACTGGTAAACAAATACAGGACTATAAAGCATAAAAATTACTCTAAAGAAAATATGTGGTGGCTAAGAAAAAAAGGCAAAAGTCATTTAGACTGGGTAGCATTTAAGGTGATAGTAGGGTGGGAATTAGCCAGGTATAAAGGTTGGGCTAAAAAAATCCTCCATCATACAGGACACACTGTATACCCTAGAAAGAACAATTATACAGAAAAAACAGGTTAGCCAGTCACACCTGTGAATAGGCAAAGAGACTTTAAAAAATTTTCTGTTGTCCAAGATACTTGCACATGCGTGTTTACAGCAGCATAATTCACAATTGCAAAATCATAGAACCAACTCAAATGCCCATCAATCAATGAGTGGATAAGGAAACTGTGAGATACATTTATATAATGGAATACTATGCAGCCATAAAAAGGAATAAATTAACAGCATTTGCAGTGATCTGGATGAGACTGGAAACTTTTATTCTAAGTCAAGTAACTCAGGAATGAAAAACCAAACATTGTATGTTCTCACTGATATGTGAGAGCTAAGCAATAAGGATGCAAAGGCATAAGAATGATACATACAATGGACTTTGGGGACTTGGAGGAAGACTGGGAGAGGAGGGCAAGGGATAAAAGACTACAAATAAGGTGCAATGTATACTGCTTGGGTGATGGGTGGACCAAATCATCACTAAAGAACTTACTCATGTAACCAAATACCACCTGTACCCCAAGGAACTTATGGAAAAATAAAAAATAAATAAAAATAAAATCTATAATAAAAAAAAACCCCAAGAAATTCTCTGTTTTCTCCTGTCTCCTACCTTAAATTATGATGCCTGATATTGGTAAACAGACCTTACTGACAATGAAGACGCCTGAATTCCAGGTCCATCTCTACTACTGATTCTCGGTCCTACTGTCCTATTCTCAGTGGCCCCCAGAAAAGGTGCGTGTCTGTCAGGGGTTGCCACCATCTTTCCTGGGCTACTGAATATCAAATAGGAGAAAAATATGAATACAAACAACAGAAATTCTACAAATGCTAGACAGATTGAAGATATTTAATAACTGTTTCATTAGTTAATACTATTAGCATACCTGCCATAAGAAAAACAGGTATGTTCAGCACTTAGAAAAAAACACAACATAATCAAATTCCCACTTTAAAATATAAATACTAATGATTACAGTTAAAATATACTGCACTCTTACTATTGGTTGGGCATCATGCCAAGGCTTTTAATTCTTATGTAAATAAGAATTAAATCTCACTTAATTCTTACATATATCATCCAAGGTGTGTATTATTCTCATTTAACAAATGAGAGAATTGAGGCTTAGTCAGTTAAGTTACCTTTTTGAGGTCAACGTGGAAGTTAGTGCTTACTTAAGCAGTCTAATTCCAGAGCCTATATTTAGAGATTAGTTTGTATTAATCTACTGTTAATTAAATATTAATCATATTACGATGAAATGACCTGACATTTTAATTATACCACACTAAATCACCTCAATTCTTCCTCTGGTGTATCTCAATCCCATCCCTTCTCTTCCCGTTTGCACTACCATCAAATATGGCTCCTCCCTAAATATCTGTTTTGTTTTATTTTAAAGACAGAGTCTCACTCTGTCATCCAAACTGGAGTGTAGTGGCACAATCTTGGCTCACTGCAACCTCTGCCTCCTGGGTTCAAGCAATTCTCATGCCTCAGCCTCCCAAGTAGCTAGGACTACAGGTGCCCACGGCTACACCCAGCTAACTTTTTGTATTTTTAGCAGAGGTGGGGTTTCATCATATTTGCCAGGCTGGTCTTGAACTCCTGACCTCAACTTATAAGACAGCCTTGGCCTCCCAAAATGCTGGGATTATGGGTGTGAGCTACTGCGTCTGGCCCTCACTAAATATCTTTAAAATTATCTTAAATAGCCTTCTAATTGGTTCTTCTGGCTAAGAAAATATCTTCAATCTTCAATCCAACTGCTCAATTAACTATCATACTAAGGCTCTTGGAACTCAGCTTTCTGGATTTCATTCTTCCACTTTAAACCTTCAGTAATCCCAGACTATGAAATGGGGCCCCATTTCATAGGTGGGGATTCACAAACTCCCAGAGTCTGAGCCTAGCAGCCTGCTGCTCCCAACTCCTCCTTAATTCCTGCAGCCCAGCCCACTGGCTGAAACATGTCTCTACCCACATGCATGCTGACTCTACCCTGGTTTCCACTACATTCCCTCTCTCCTCTGCCTCTCTGCCCCTCTCCAAGAATACTCTCCTCACCATTCCGAATCCTACCCATCCACCAAAACTCAAATCTGATGTGTCTCATTAAGCCTGCTCCAGTGTTTAGTAACCTTGCCTGTCCCCAACACCCCTGGGCATTTAATGAGTATCCAATTTACTTGACTTCTTGCCAACTCTTGCATTCTTATTTAATACTTATATTTTTAATTTTCTAAATGTATAGAACTTGTCTTTGTAGCCATATGAAAGCTGATGACAAAAACAAACAATATTTTTATTTTATTTTCTCAAAGTTGCAAACCCAAAGCAGATAAATAAAAAAATATCTAGAATGAAAAAAATATTTCACTCACTTGAAGTATATATATAGTTCATATATGACTAAACAATTACAGAGTCTACTTTGTCCTTGCCCATCCAGTCATAAATGCAAGTCTGAGTTATGCTAACCAATCTTTTACATATGCTTGCAAATTTTGGTCAAAGGATTCAGTTTTTCAAGGTGGACAGGGCAGGAGGCACAGGGGAGTGAAAATAATGATCGTCGCTTAATTATTTCAAAACATGGATTTGAAAAAAGCACTTCTAGTGGCAAAATAGTACTCTGTGTTAAGATTACACTACTACTATCTTTTGATGCTTTATCCTTAATAAAGTGCTTTCACAGGAATGAGATAGGTAGTTACTGGGTTGTCTAATGTCCCACAACTAACCATCAGTATTTGAACCAATCTCTTATAAGGCAGTGTCTTTTTTAGTATACTGTCATAAATCACACTAAGACAGTGGTTAACAGAATGGACTCCAAAGCTAGACTGTGTGGGTTCAAATCTCAACTCTGCCACTTTTAACTGTATGATACTGAACAAGTTACCTAAGTGATCTGTGCCTTAGTTTCACTCTATGTAAAAGAAAGCTAGTAATCATACTTACTACAGAGAGTTGGTTTGGTAATAAAATGAGCAAATGTAAGTAAAGCACTTAAATTATATACATGCTTTCTAATGCTACTGTGATTGTACAATAACAGAAATCTATTAGCCTTCCAAACATTCTTCTGAAGGGAGTCTTTATTATTCATATGAATGAGGAGTGCTTATTCTTTTCACCAAAAATCTTCAGGAACAAGGGAAATAACTTATCTCATGAGTCAGCAATGAAAACCATTCCTCAACATACCTCTTGACTAATGATAATAATGATACCAATGCCTTTTATATAACCTTCTCAGAGTTTACAACTTTTTAATACTTTTCATACATTTTACCCTCACAACCACTCAGTGAGATGGATGGATAGATGGCTGGGTGTACAAATGGAGGATGAAAATATATAAAACCTTAGATTCAGATGACTTCATTAGGGTTAAATAGCTCTTGCAGAGCCTAATACGTGCTTTCAGAACTAAACCCCAATTTCCCACAGTCTGCTAAGCATAGAGTATTTCTCCAGAGTTCACTTATCCTGAGATACATACAATATCGAAGAAGCATAAATAAGGGCCCTACAAACTCTTTGTCCACAACTGGTTTGATGGAAATGTTGATCACATTAGGGGCTGGATGAATGGCTAAGTGGGTTTTAAAAAAACTGAAGGTAATCAACACTCAAAGGAAGGTCAGGAAGCTAAGGTTTGTGTTACCCTGACCTCTGGTAGGGTTGCGGACTGTTAAAGACACCCACAGAAAACTACAGCCTCTACTCCACTGGTTGAATTGCTAAAGAACAGAGAATAAGTGACTAAGCCTGGGGAATACCACTTTGCTATTTTCTTGCATATTTAAAATGCATTTCTAATTTGCAAGGGTTTGTTTGACTGCCAGTCCCAAGAAAAAGGTCTCCTCAGATAAATGAGCTTAGGAAATGAAACATATCCTTCTGTTGGTTGGGTTGGGGGAGTAGGGGCTAGTGGCTCATGCCTATAATCCTAGCTCTTTGGGAAGCAGAATTGGGAGGATCACTTGAGAGCAGGAATTTGAGACTAGCCTGGGCAACATGGCGAGACCCCACCAGTACGAAAAATCAGCCAGACATGGTGGCACATACCTGTAGTCCCAGTTACTTGGAAGAATGACTTGAGTTCAGGAGTTTGAGGTTACAGTGAGCTATGATCATGCCACTGCATTCTAGCCTGGGCAACAGAGCAAGATTCTATCTCTAACAACAAAAAGAAGTTTCTAAAAAGTTTTGAATAAAAGACTGGGTTAATATTTTTTTAACACAGGCTTTCCCAAACTCATGAGAACTTTGTAACTTTTAAAGCACAAAAGTTACTAACATTCCATAGAATAAATGGTTTTGGGATACCCTTGGGAACAGTGGTATAGACATATTTCCACACTTTGTTTTGTTTTGCTTTTCTTCCCTCTCTTTTTCTTGGGGTGAATGGTTCACTTGAAGAATATCATTCTGGCACTTAGCTTTCTGTCTGCTTAGATTTATAATCAAGGTCCTCCACAGGTCTGGGGAGGCCATAGAATCATGCAGGAAAGCTATACAAAGTCATAGCCAGAATTGCAGGAAAATCATACTTTACATAAAAATATAAAGATGCTTCATTTCATAAGATTGTATCAACAGGAAGATTTATTCTGCCGAAAAGAAAGTCTGTGAATTGTCATACAGGCTTTTATTTGATGAGGAGATGGGGTTAATCCCACAGAGAGCAAAACAAAGGCATAAATATCAGAAGGTGGATTCGTGTGGCCTCATGAAGTGACCTAAGGGAAGAGCTACAACAAGCATATGCTAATATACCCTAGATTTATGGGATTGTAACTCAATCAATGAAACCATACCAAGAAGACTTTCCAAAAGCACAGGGAAGTTCAATGAATTCATGACAGTTAAATGAATTGTCTCTTGCCCTGAAATAAATTTTCATATGAAAACGAGACATTGTGCATAGTTTGCTATAGAGGGTATTTGAAAGAAAAACAGAAAAGAACATAAGAGGAAAAACATTCTTAAAATGTAATATATATGGTTTACCAACCTCCTTCAGCACCCCCCACCACAATTTTGTCCCAAAATGTTACAACAAACACCATTTCTAAGCAATGCTGGGTATAGCTAAGAACAAGAACATTTAGAGGGTTAAAAATCAAGCAAAATTTCATTCTTACTGGGCCCAGCTCCAAACTCTATACCACAGATGGGCAGAAGGAGACAAATTAACAATCCCATGCCTACTTTAATTCCTGTCCTCACAATCCATCTAACTTTTTTTTTTTGCTCATTTTTGTTTTTCTAATAAATTTTTTTTTTTTAAATCAGAAATACAAAATACATGGGCACAAAGGCAGTGAGGAAGGGGTAAAGGACACTCATATATCAGTCAACATCAGGCAATATAGTCATTGGTTGAGAACTAGGTCTCTAATCAGATGGTGATAGGACAAATTCAAGAAGTAGAAAAATGGGGTCAAACAGTCTCTCAAAAGAAAATCTGATTAATGATAATCTGGAAGAGTTGGCCTAAATAAGGCATATCTCAACTTTTTACTATCACTGGTATCTATAGACATGACAATATTTATTCAAGTTTTTATTTGTCACCAGAATGTTATAAATATATACAGATATACAAACTACAAATCAATAACACCTTTATAAGTACCTTAAGGACCATTATTTAGCAATTATGTGGGCCTCTTCATGTGCCAACACAATACAATTTTCAACATGCCAATAAACCCATTAAACATATTTATGGTGATAGTTATTAAGTTCAAGAGGTTTTATCCGGGAATTATAGTTCAATAAGAAAAATAACCCTGTAGTGAATCAGAAAACATACTTTCTCTAGTCAAGAAATGAATATACCCTGATCTTATAAACATACCCAGCACCTACAGGGAAGTCGGAATCCATAAGGCAAATTTAAGTAGTAACACATCACCTGTACTTACTAGATGTCATCTTAGCAACAGCACCCATTTCTCTAAGTCATCGTTTCCTCATCTGTGAAATAACGATTATTTTCCTACACCGTATGTAAAAATGTGTATAAAGGTAAGTGATAAATAAGCATGTTCCAAAAAAAGCAGTCATACCATTTACTGAGAATCAAATTTCTTAGATGTTCTAGAAAAACAAATTCTGGAATACATGTATTCCAGAATTCATACATGTACTAATGCATGTATTCCAGAGTCCAAGTCCACATATTCTGAAAGAACTGTCTTCCTCTTTCACAAATACATCTATTCCAAACTATACAAAATGTTTGATGAACCTCTGTGACATACTGACTCCCAGAATAGACTGGTTAATAACTTTGCTTCTTCTCTAAATTCAGATTAAAATGTAAATTCTTAAATAAAGTAGACGCTGAAAGTTGCAAGAAAGATACAGACCCCGAAAATACTGGAGAACAGTCAAGATTTGATAAATTTCACTATCTCTAGGTCCTATATAAAAAATATAAATCCATCAATAAATAAAAGTTTCAATTCTAAAAATGTGTTCTCATTCTGCACAAACAAGTTAGAACTATGGGACCAGCCAGGCACAACAGGACGTGCCTGCAGTCCCAGCTACTGAGGAAGCTGAGGCGGCAGGATCACTTAAGGCCAGCACAGTTCGAGGCTGCAGTGTACTGTGATTGCATTTGTGAACAGCCTCTATACTCCAGCATGGGCAACACAGCAAGACCTCACAGCTTAACAAAAACAAACACAAAACTGTGGGACCACATAATGGTTATAAGAAGGTCAAATTCTAGGGAACACTAGTTAAAACAGCATTGTCTTCGGAATTTCTTTATCATGTAGTAGGTAAAAGAGAGGGCTATGAAGTCAAATGTCCAGGTTTGAAACACAATTATCTGCCACTTACAGCATAAATTGAGGCAATACTGCTAACTTTTCTGAGCCTTGTTTTCCTCATCTGTAAAATGGAAAGAATAGCATCTGTCTTCTAGGGGTACTGGGAAGAACAAATAAGATAAAATGTATAAAACAGATGCAGCACAGAACTTAGAAATAATTATAACCATCAAGTCAGCGCCACCCTGCATGAGTAGCAAATCACATCCCACACCATGCCACTGCAATTTTCCAGTAACAGTCCTCATTGCTTGAGGCCCAGTACTGACATTTTTTGCTCTAATCTCTGTTTATAGAAGGAGTAAATAATCCAAACAAAGAACATTCCAGTATGCAGTACTGATGGTCACACGATAAGTCCGGGCCCGGCACCAACACTAGGACTGGCTATCTATGAAGGTGAAAACACATAACTTTGATAATGAAGCTGTCTTCTGATTTATAGAAGCTACATTGTCTTAACTCTTAGGATTCAGAGCCAACCAACGTCTAGAGAAAACTCTGCCTGGAAGGAGAAAGCAGAATATGCAGCCAGGATTTAAAGAGAGAAGATTTTAAGCTTGAAACACTAAAGCTGTTCTAAAAGAAAGTCGTGCTTTAAGTTTATGAGAAAACTTTTTTAAAGAGAATCAGAAAGGTTCTAAGTCCTTATCAGTAATAGTTACATTAAAGACCAAAAAACAAAAATCATATGTGGTTCCCTTACCTAACTTCATCTCTTAATCACAGTGCTAAGAACTTTTATCAGGTAATTTGAATTTCATTTTAGCATTCATAGTAATATTAACACCCCAAGCAGAAAAGTCAGTTTCTTAAGCTGTGAGGCCAGAGTTTCATTTTAGCACATTTGTAGGATAGTCACAGGTACACAAAGTCTCAATAACTACATTTACAATCTCTTTCAAAAATTCTGGAGTACAGGAACCAGAAACACTTCCTCAAATAAACAGCATAATTGTAGCTTTCTGGTAGCTCTTTTCACTTTTAGTCCAAAAACTCAGTAAGAAGTGGACTCTGAAAAGCCAGTTGACGAAACTGGCACAGACACTGCGCCTGAAACATTTTAAAAAACTATCACAAGCTTTTCCCATTAAAACTTGGATGGAAACTGTAAAAAACTTTTTACCTTTTTAATGGTCAAGTGTAGGTTAAAAAAAAAACATACCGAGTTTCACAAACTTTTTATAGGCATAACAAGTTTTTAGAAAAGTCACAAAAATACTTATGTGAGAGTAGATGGAGGCCACCCACTCAGTTCTGGATGGGACCTCAAAGGACCTTCAGGAAGACAACCATTATTTGTCAAGGAAAGTCCTGGATATAACTAGCTTCTTTGCTGTAACTCTTCTTAATCCCATGCTTAAGCGAAATTATCTGCTGTTTCCTAAACAGGTCTCATGATTTTCTGCCCTGTGTTATCTGGCAAGTTGAAATTCTATCTACTCTTACTGGCTCAAATAAAGTACACTTCCCTCTCTCTCTTTTTTTTTTTTTTTTTGAAACGGAGTCTCACCCTGTCACCCAGGCTAGAGTGCAATGGCACTATCTTGGCTCACTGCAACCTCCATCTCTGGGGTTCAAATGATTCTCCTGCCTAAGCCTCCCAAGTAGCTGGGATTATAGGCACCTGCCTCCATGCTCAACTAATTTTTGTATTTTTAGTAGAGACCACCATGTTGGCCATGCTGGTTTTGAACGTTTTGTTTTTTAGTTTTGTTCTTGTCGCCCATGCTGGAGTGCAACACTGCGTTCTCAGCTCACTGCATCCTCCATTTCCTGGGTTCAAGCAATTCTCCTGCCTCAGCCTCCCAAGTAGCTGGGATTATAGGCGCATGCCACCACACCCAGCTAATTTTTGTATTTGTAGTAAGAGACAGGGTTTTACCATGTTGGTCAGGCTGGTCTTGAACTCCTGACCTCAGTGATCTGCCAGCTTCAGCCTCCCAAAGTCCTGGGATTACAGGCATGAGCCACCACACCTCGCCTACACTTCTCTGTAAAGCCCTCCTGACCTTGTGGAATGAAAGGAACCTTTCCTACTTTCAAGAACTTCTAAAGTACTTTATATCCAGATATCTCATATTGTACATACTATTTTCTATCAAACAGTACAATTATTTATAGAGAAATCTCATCTTTCTCCCTTGTCTATAAGCCTCTTGAGTGCAGGGTGTCTATTTCCTTCCTTTTTTTTCTTTTTTGAGACAGAGTCTTGTTCTGTCACCCACACTGGAGTGTGGAGTGCAATGGCTTGATTTTTGCTCAACTTCTGCCTCCTGGGTTCAAGCAATTCTCCTGCCTCAACCTCCCAAGTAGCTGATACTACAGACACATGCCACCATGCCTGGCTAACTTTTTGTATTTGTATTTTTATTTTATTCTATTTTTTTGGGGATGAAGCCTCACTCTGTTGCCCAAGCTGGAGTACAGTGGTGTGATCTCTGCTCACTGCAACCTCCACCTCCTGGGTTCAAGTGACTCTCCTGCCTCAGCCTCCTGAGTAGTTAGCATTACAGGTATGTGCCACCGTGTCTGGCTAATTTTTGTATTTTCAGTAGAGATGGGGTTTCAATGTGTTGACCAGGCTGGTCTTGAACTCCTGGCCTCGTGTCTGCCAGCCTCAGCCTTCCAAAGCGCTGAGATTACAGGCTTGAGCCACTGCATCTAGCCTGTATTTTTAGGAGAAACAGGGTTTCACCATGTTTGCCAGGCTGGTCTTGAACTCCCTACCTCAGGTGATCTGCCTGCCGTGGCTGCCCAAAGTTCTGGGATTACAGGTGGGAGCCACCATGCCCAGCCTATTTCCTTCTTTAAGCTTCCTATTCAACAACTTGCTCATACAGTAGATCCACAATAAACACTTAGTAATGAATAAATGAACCTCAATTACACATAACCTTAGTGCAAACCTAAAAATAATTGAGAATACTCTCCTGCTTGCTTAAAGCAGCCAAACTATTGAGAGCTTTCCAAAGCAGAGTTATATTATATTTATGCAATAGCACATAACAATAGTTCATTATTACAACAGTTCACTACCAATGAGAATGCAAATTACAGAAAATTTTAGTCATTGAGTATTGATGACCTATCAAGCATTTTACTAGGCACAGAGTATATGAAGATAAGCAAGAAACAGTTTCTCTGCCACTAAGGAATTTGAAGTCTAGTGAGAGAGATAAAACAGGTAACAGCAGCATATAAAGTTTAAGTACTACAACAAAGGTCTGCATTGCTTCTTTGTCCATAATTCAACATATTAACAAATTTTAAGATGCTGCTATAAAGCCTAAAAGGAAACTTACTTATTCTGCTCAATAGATCCTCAGGATATCTTGGACTTGATTATCATGGACATTTCCAAGACATCAGTCGACTTTTAAACAGGTTTTAGTATGTAGAATTCTTGCCACATACTTAGGCAGACTGTATCACTAACATCTTACAGTTAATACAAAGCAACAAAAGAGATATAGTCCTTCAATCTCTCACTATTAATGCTCAGTAAAAAAGAACACAATTCTTGATTCTCTCACTACAAGATGTTCAAGCCACTATCCATTCTGTTCTATTTCTGCCATGTATATGTTGGCTTGAACATCTGAAGAAAATTCTTCTAATTTCTTCACACCTGAGTTTACCTAACACATTATTGCCAGAATAATTCTTTGGTCGTGCAGTTTTCATCCTATTGTTCCACATATGTCAAAACTCTTACTGGTTCTTGGCTCTTTATGCTCAGGGGCCCAAATCCACACTTTCATATACTATGTAATCCCCTACTAAACAAAGTAATTTTTCAACTTCTGCTTTTCTTCTATCCAGAATATTCTGCCTTCTGCCCATAAAACAGTCTACTTCTCTGCTCTGTATATGTTTTACACATCTTTTTTTTTTTCCTAAAGAGACACAGTCTTGCTCTGTCATCCAGGCTGGATTGCAGTGGTGAAATCAGCTCACCATAACCTCAAACTTCTGAGCCAAAGCAATCCTCCTGCCTTAGCCTCCCAAGTAGCTTGGACTACAAGTGTATGCCATCACACCTGGCTGTTTTTTTATTATTTTATTTTTAGTAAAGACAGAGTCTTACTATGTTGCCAAAGCTGGTCTCAAACTCCTGGCCTCAGCCTGCCAAAGCATTGAGATTACAAGTGTAAGCCACCATGCTCAGCCTATATTTCACACATCTTAAACTCACCCCAAATGCTCACTTTATCTTCAGCACCTCTGATATCTAGGCACAAGTCTCATCCTCTCAGGGAAACTGTCATTTAAAGAAAGCCACCTGGCTCTGGTATCTTCTCTTACAGGTCACCTAGACACCTAAGTCCTCAAATTCTAACATATACATTTCTACTTATTGGCATATAAATGTTGATAAATGTACCAGAATCATTTCATGCAAGGAAGCCATTGTCTACAGTTCTTGAGGACAGGAAACACATAAATGTCTCTAACTGTCAGGAGTAAGGGCCTTGCACACGTAAGTTACTCGGTCAATTCCACTAATAACATTGGTAACAGACATACTCAGAATCCATACCACGCCACAAAGTTTTCTAAAACAGTATTAAGGAACGGCTCACTCCTCTGTGCATATCCATCCCAGTTACAGAAAACCAGGATGATAGCAAAAGGAACAATTTAAACTAAGAGCAAGTCAAAGTTACTAACCTGGGTAAAAGTAATTCTGTAGGCTTCAAAGATCGTTTCAGTTCCATACCAAAGTACAAGATTCCAAAACCTGTCAAATTTCTATTCAGCAGAACAGGAAAATTGTTATCTGGCCAAAGAAAGCAGTATTACTGGCTATTTTAAAAGAATCTGCAAAGCTCCAAGTTATAAAGTCATTTAACTACTAAAGAAGAAATATGTAGAGGTTGTTTGTACAATTCTAAGAAACAGAGGTCACCTGGATGAACTTTCAACCTGTAATGGTTAGCTGACATGATTCTTCTGTCCAGATTTTGGGTTCTAAAATTAAGGTGAGTTTGAGTGCAAGTATTTTTGAATATTCTAGGCTGTTTCCAGGTCTTACATGGGTTAGACAATTTTTTTCTTCTGGTGTCTAACAAATGGCTAAAAAGGCCTGTTTGTACCTCAGACATTGGAGAAACTGTTCAGGAACAATTCATCTCTGCAAGGCTGAGTCACAACACACTGCCACGGTCAGGGAGACCTCTGTTAATCAAGGAAGCGCTAGCCACATATTCACTCAAGCTGTCTTAGAGAAGCTGGCCTCAGTGCCCACTGTTCTTTTTCCACAGATCATCCATCATCTTTATAAAAGAGAAAATATCCAACTTCCTCATTGGGTGGAGAGCCGCCTGCTAGGCCTGCATCCTGGTTTCCTTTCTGTCTAGTTGGCGATTTTCCTAGAGGCGCACAAGCTAAAGGAAAGTATCGTATTTGGTCATGAAAAGAAAGTGAGGAGATCCACTTATCACCCCTATGTAATATGACTAAGATATAAAAAGGCAGGAAGCACAGAGGCATCTGATCTCCTTTCAGGTACTCTTTCTTCTTTCACTTACTCTTACTTACATTTGGTGTATCATCCACCCAAACAGGGCAATTCACTGAGTCCCGACATAGCTATACACAGTATATATTTGCACCAGCTTTTCAAATACAAGATCTAAAACTTGGTTAATTTCTTTTTCATAGGTCAGAAATCAATAGATAAGCCTTTACAGATTTTTTGAAATCATTTCCTCTGCCTCAAACTATGGCACATTACAGGATAAGGGAAGGTGTAGAGAAAATTCCAGGGGAATAAATTGACCTACAAATGTTATCAAATTTTATCAATGAGTGATGAATGAAATTCTCAGGTGATTCACTGCTGGGGTGTTATTTGGTGCTAAAGTGAGGGAACTGAAAATTTCACTGAGCTAGCTGGCTTCACTGTCTTTAATCTGAGTAATGACTGTGAGATTTTACATGGGCAAAAAGTTGCAATTCCTTCCAGATGACCTCAATATGCAATTCTCATTGAAATACTTTTTCAGACCCATGGGTTATACTTGAAGGCTGTCAGGAAACATACATTTTTTCCACAAAAGGCAGAGAGAAGAATAGGCAAAATTTGGAGCTAATTTGGGAATGAATTTTTATATTAAACAAAAGCCACTTAGCTTTTAATAGAAAAGCTTTCTCAGAAAAGCTAATGGAGATCACTAAATTTACTTTTTCCTGTTTTTCTTTAAGAAACAAAGTCTTGTTCTGTCACCCAGGCTGCAGTGCAGCTGTACAATCAATCATACCTCACTACAGCCTCAAACTCCTGGGCTTATGGGATCCTTCCATCTCAGCCTCCTGACTAGGTGGGACTACAGCTGCCTGACACTATGCCTGGCTGGTTTTAAAATCTTTTGTAGAGAAAGGATCTTGCTATGGTGCCCAGGCTGGTCTTGAACTCCTGGACTCAAGGGATCATCCTGCCTAATTTTTCCAATGCAGTGGGATCACAGGCATCAGACACCATGGCTGGCAATAAATTCCCCTTTTTTTTTTTTTTTTTGGCAGGGTCTTGCTTTGTCACCCGGGCTAGAGTGCAATGGCTCAAACACAGCTCACTGCAGTCTCAACCACCCAAGATTAAGTGATCCTCCTACCTCAGTCTCCCAAGTAACTGGGACCGCAGGTGCAAGCCACCATGCCCAGCTCAATTTTGTATTTTTTGTAGAGATGGGGTTTCGCCATGTTGCCCAGGCAGGTCTTGAACTCCTGAGCTCAAACGATCCATGGGCCTCTGCCTCCCAAGGTGCTGAGATTACAGGCGTAAGCCACACTACACCTGGCTAATAAATATACACTAAACCTAACTCCAGGGGCAAAAGAATCAAGAACTTTTGCTGATAAAGTAAGCAAAGGTACTTTTCCCTGTATTATACAAGTAATACTATTTCACCAAACAAGCACAAGGCTATCACACTAAAGCATCTGTGTACTTGTATGTCTATGCCAGCCAATAATACATTAAAACATTCATTTAAAATTCCATCAAAAGTGCTCTCCATAACAATATCATTATGATACTTATAATAATAATGCAAATATACACAATAGAACCAAAAATTTATGTGAAACCTACTTTGTTTGAATCAAGTGATTAATCTATTGATCTATTATATTTATTAATCTATTGTATACACATGTGAATACACACAAACATCTTATTATTTGAACAAAACTTCACAAGCATTACCCTCCTCAATATTAGTATTTTTTCTTTCCTTGAAGTAATGAGGAAATGAAATCCTTAAAAGGGTACTTGATCATCAAATTATTGATAAATTCTTCTATTCTCTCAAATAGAAGAACTGAGTACTTTAAAAAATCATGCTATTTCAGCATATGGTAAATAAAATTCTGAGTAATTTAAAACTCATGATGTTACTGAGGACACTAAAACATCATGAATCATAATAATCCTCAAGCCAACAACTTGCAATCAAAGTAATGAGAGCTTTTTTCTGCCTCCGTCACATAACCTGTAAAATGGGATAATGCTGATGCAGAGCAGTCCTGAAGACCAATAAAGCTAACACACACACACACACACACACACACACACACACAAACAGAACCTGAGCATGATGTAATTAAATAAACAACCAACTGAACTAAATTGTCGCATGATGACAAAGGCACATCCTTTGTTGTTTCACTTTATACACTTATTTGTGAGGTTAGTATGTGGATAAATGCATCTTTTATGTACACTATAAAACTATGATGTTTTACGGGGTTTCTATAAAAAACTATTAAGAATCTTTTTGATATAAAAGTATAACTTTTTATCAAATAAAACAATCATCTCAAACATCAATTAGTGTGTTTTCCTGGAGAAGGGAGCACTGACATAAAGAATAACTTTCTTCATAAAAAATAAAGTTTTAAAAAATAATGAGATGTGGCTGGGCATGGGTTCATGCCTGACATCCCATCACTTTGGGAGGTTGCAATAGGCAGATCACTTGAGGCCAGAATTTCGAGACCAACCTGGCCAACATACTGAAACCTGTCTCTATTAAAAATAGAAATATTAGCTGGGCATGTTGGTGCATTCTTGTAATCTCAGCTACTTGGGAGGCTGCGACATGAGATCACTTGAACCTGCAGAGGTTACAGTGACCTGAGATCATGCCACTACACTCCAGCCTGGGCAACAAAGTGAGACTGTCTCAAACAAAATTATAAAAAAAGAAAAACATAATAATGAAATAAAGTATTTATGCAAATGAAAGGTATGCAATATTATTTGTTTATTATTATTTTCCCTCAAAATTTGAGAATTTTATTGCAGTAAATAGCTTTTATGAAGACAGGGGTCTAAGACATGAGAAAAGCGTCTTAATAATAAGAAATTTCTCTAGTACAATGAACCACAGAGGGGTATAGGACCAGAAATAAAATTAGACTCTTCTTTGAAAGATGCTAGTTTTATTCAAAGTCGTAGATGAGCCATAGTTGGGAAGGACTGTAGGTTGAAGACTGACATACAACTCAGAAGAGAGAAGTGCAGTCATGTGGCTGGGGATTAGAACTATTGGTAAAATACTACAAATGATGAACTAGGGAGTTTCTTATGGGGATTTCCTATGGATAAGCAAATCCATGGGCTTCAAAACATTATGCTGTTATTCTGCTCTACACTGGTGTTTATGCCCTATGAGAGGAAATGTTAGCTTCTATGAAGATACAAGACTAATTTCTTTTCAAGAATATTAGCAAGAATACTATTAGCCAGATAAGCAGGAATCACCTATACATGTGGACATCTCCTGCCACTTTCTTCTCTGAGATGGCAGGGTATCACTGTTTTCCAGTGGAAATCTGAACCACCAAAGTCCTATTTCCACACCCTGGTCCAATCCTTCAGTAAAGCACCACCAGCCAGCAAGGCAGGCTCACCTGATTACTTGACATACATCTGATTTCAAGGGATCAAATACCTCTATTGTCTCCAGACCATGCAGCCTGAGAGTTACTAGGTTTCAAACCAAATTTTCATGCTTCTTCGGTGCAAACAACGAATGTACCATTCAAAGAGGATTGCTGCCAGCACACCCCTGAGTGGTCTGAGTAGCTGAAAGTCCATTGGGAGGACAACAAAAGGAAGTGGGGCTTCAGTATGCAGAGCAGGAAGATCAGAATGATGAGCAAAAGCCAGAATCTTTTATTACGTGTTTTTCACCCAACCCTGAAATCTAATTGTTTAGATTTTTTTTTTTAAAAAGGAGCGGGGAATAAAATTCTGGTAATAAAGGAGAGGTTCTGAAAAGCAGCTCTGTACTAGCCATCTGTTATCTGTATCATAAACTTTCTCTCCTCTCTTGTTTATCTTTTAGATGTTTAGAGCTGACATGCGAATTTCAGTTGTCCTCCCACCAACAGGTGAGCATGTTTGTTTCTTTTTTGAATTGTAGTAATAACATTTTTCTTCTAAGGGATTTTAATTTCTAACATCACCAGGAACTGTTGTTAGCAAGGAATCCACATCTTGATGATGACAGAATTAAAAAAAAAAAAACTTCCACATGGAGAGAGAAATAGTTATCAATAAAACCACTTCTTTCTTCATTGCTAATGGCAATCACTGGATAAGCAAATCATCTTGATTTTAATAATTCCCAAATACTGAATTCAAAAGCATTGCATTGATACTGATTCCAGATATATATTCTGGTTTCTGAATTGGCAAACTATCTAGCAGTTACACTGACCCAGAAGAGAACAGAAGGCAGGAAAGAGAACTCCCTTTCATGCACAGCTATCAGTACTGTTGGTTATTTCCAGAATTCTTGTGTCAATAGGACCACTGAACAAGTGTTAATATTGCAAGTGGAAGCAATATCCAGAGGGAATTCAACACGTTAGCTGCATGGAGCAGAGCATGGAGATTCAAGAGGGAATCATGTCAGCTCCAAGAAGCCAATAGTCTGTGGCTGTCAATGGTCTGAAAAGGAGCTACTTCAAAGCTGACTGGGCTGTGACCTGAACACTGCATCCCTGCGCCTGGTGAGAAGAGGATCAATGACTGTGTTTGCTGGGCTCTAGTCATCCCCTTGGCTAATGAAAGCTGTGCTGAAAGGAATGCTATGGGGCCTCTGGGCAGCCTGCAGCGTGGTATTAGCAGAGTTTGTTATATAGCTTGGCTGGTGAGTGCACACAGCACCAAAGCCTCCCTCACCCTCACTCCCCCTTCCTTCCCTGTTCTATCCCACCAACTCCCCTCTGGCTGTCTGTTTAGTGTCACTCAGTTGGGATGGATCCCGTTAAAGATCTGACGCTTAGTGAGGACTCGGAGGTGTCTGGAACGCCTGTCTCTAATCATAAACACCACAGCTGGCAATGATGTGGTCAAAAAAAAAATCACCTTGATCCAGTACATTCTCTTTGATGTCTCTGCAGCAAGTTCACTGCCCAGAGAAAAAGGTATGATTTAAAAAAAAATTTTTTTTAAACCTCTGAAAAAAAATCAAGCTTGACATTCTCAAATTATAACCATATGACTTTCAATTCCAGGCTTTAAAAAAAGAAAAAAATATATATATCTCCTTGCATTTTGTTCTAAGAAATTCAGAAAAGAGGCATCTGACAATGATAACATGAAACAGGTTTGGGAGATAATGGCAGTTTGAGAGGAAAACACTTCCAAAAGGGAAAAAAAAAAGTCAGACTGCCACTACCAAAAAAGGAAGAAGTCTTCTGCCAAAGATTGCAAACTGCAGTGACCTTAAGTAAGAGACTGTAGCTGATTCAAGGGAAAATGAAAACTTTTCAAAGACAACACTGCTTGAGCTGCGCCACTGTTTCTAAGTGCCTTATGCCCTCTTGCCTTTCGGGTGGCCTGGTAAACACACAGCCTAACTGTGCTTCCAGCCCCAGGCCGCAGGGTTCTAATGAATATTCAGCCACATTAACATGCATTTTCTTTGTGTTGTTCTTTTTTTTTTTTTTTTTTTTAAATCCTACCAAGACAGGGCTGGTGTAGTTAATGTCCTTGTGATGCCATGTCAGGTATTTGAACTGTGAGATGCATTTGCAAGTTAAATGCTAAGATGCCCCATTGATTATGGGGAAACTTTGAAAAAACAAACCTAACTACACTAACCTTCTAAAGAAATAAGTTTACAATGGATAACAGTTATGCAGTTCTCAAGATAACTCATAAGACCTGATATAAACTGAGATAAATATCTTTCATGTATCATCAATGTCCAAATTACATTCATAGGTACCCAGAAACCCCCTGAATACAGGTTGAGAACTCAAAGATTCTTTATTTCTATCCCAAAGTGAGTTGTTTCTAGTACACACAGTCTAAATATACAAACAAGCACATAAAACAAACTCAGTTAAGTGTGTGCTTCTTCTTCTTTTTTAATCTTAAAATCCAAGGTCAGTTGAAAAATCTCTTAAGACTAATAGGAGACTATTAACTTATAGTTTTATCTTAATAAAAAAGTGAAGAAATGAAAAGGTATTTTAATCCAGATAGTTTTAAGATTTGTCACATGAAAAGCATCTTATACTTATTCCAAATGTAGTAAAATAATAAGGTGATTCTAATTCTAAATAAGGAGAATTAATTAACAGGAGTTAATTAGATGTTTCTGGTTTCTTTGATTCTGAGCAAAATCGCAAAAGGCTTTAAACTGGTCAGTTGCACTGTGACACAACCAAGGTTTAAGAATCACTCTATAAACGGCACCCAGGAATGCAGCAGCAACACATGCAGTAACAATATCCAGACGAAGCCAAAGAGTTTGGATACCGCTGTGTTGTTCTAAACTGACTGAGGTTTTGCAGACTAACAACATTCCCCAATAATGATGATGGTGTCTTTAGATTGAGATAAGATTCAAATTTATTGAGGGTTATTTACTGTTGTGTATAAGGTTCTGTGTGTTAAGGAGTGAAGTAGCCAGTTGAAGGAGGTCAACTTGGCTGGGCTCACAGCTGAGAAACCACAGGAGTTTGCATATCCCTATAAGGTAATTTCTTTCCTTTTTCAAAATAAGCAAGGCAATTAAATATTAGTCAATCTTACCAAAATCAAAGGCAAGGATACACTACTATATACTGAAATGCTAGCATTCACTGTAGTATTTGCCTTACAGCATTAAGGCTTTTGTGGTATCTCGCATTAAGTAAATAAAGCTCTAACAAATATTTTAGCCCAATTCTGATCATGAGTATGTGTTTTAAACAGCATTGATTGCCACAAAGAAGGGGCAGTGGGAGGATAATTCTTACAGTGGAATTCACAGTGACAAATTAATTGCAAACACATATGTGCACACAAGCACACACAAACTTAAGTAAATGTACACACCCGACCTGGTGTCCTATGATACAAAGGATCATGTTTACAATAGCAAAAAGTTCATTAGCTTAATTCCTTCCTCCAAAGCTTAAAGGAGACCAAAAACAAAAAAAAATCATGTCATTCATTTCTTTTTTGAAAGAAAATATGCCTGGGGTGTTTATATAAATACAATAAATTGTAGGTTTGATGTAACCATATAAATTTTCATTTCTAGAGTGGGGTAACAAGTCATAGGGTCCTCAGTTTTCTAAGATGAATAATGTTCTAGATAATTTTAGAATTCTCAGCCATATTTCAGATTTGTAAACCAATCCAAAATGGCACTTGGCACAAATATCCCATGCCAGGGTTTCTACCAAATGCTTTTAAAACTTACGGTCTGAGAGGAACACAAACTGCTTATTGGGCCCACCAGTGACATCTTGAGAGTGAAATCTGGAAAGGAGGGACAACAGATGTGTGTATACATTTTCTACTATATATACTTATGTGTAGCTTGAATTCCTTATAAAAATACTACAATGAAAACTAAATTTAAAAATATGGCTGAATGTGGTTGCTCACACATGTAATCCTCGTACTGTGGGAGGCCGAGGAGGGAGGATCACTTAGCCCAGGAGTTCAAGACCAGCCTGGACAACATAGCGAGACCCTGCCACTACTAAATATAAAAAATAAAAAATTAACCGTTTATGGTGGTGTGCACCTGTGGTCCCACCTACTCAGGGGGCTGAGGTGGAAGGATTGCCTAAGCCCGGGAGGTCAAGGCTGTTGTGAGCACTCCACTGGACTCCAGCCTGTGTAATAGAGCCTATGTCTCTAAAAATAACAGCAATAAAATAAAATAGAAAACATGCCTTTTAGGTATAACAGGCAAATGCCCCCACCTTACTCGTATTCATCATAGTCTACTAAAATCTCTGTTACATGAAATTTTAGATGTAAAGGTGCAAAAGTCATATTTTAATAAAACCAGAAAACAAATCCCTTTATCATATAGTTTGGTGGGTCAAACAAACAAAAACCAAACGTGTTACCAGCATGTCTTTACGCTGAGAAGAGAAGGTGTGCTTGCCAGAATTGTCAGATAAATTTTAAGAAAGAAAAAAAGGCAAGCACTGTGCTTCAATTTCTTTTAAATAGGGATGAATGCTTCCCTTACCGGCCCTACCTTCTCAGCTGTCAGTAAAATGTAACAGAGAGTAGTGTCTAAGGACTGTGTCTCTCGGAGGTGTGACCTTCATTTGCATAATAAATCCTAGGGTAGTCCATGAGCAATAGAGGGGAGGGATAGGTATGAGGGGGTGATTCTTCCCGAAAAAATTTTGTCTAAAGCTGGAAAGAGGTATAGACCTAGCTGAAGGGCTCAAGGGCCAGAGACAAGGATTCTGAAAATTCTAACGTAAAGGCCAAAAAAATAGGAATTGGAGCCTTTGTGCTAAATCATCCTTAGCAGATTTAGGAGATAACCTCTTAGGATGTAGAGATTCAAAGAAGCAAAGGCTGTGTTCCTCTGGACAGGTACAGACAACCCCCACTTCTGGGAGTTTCTCGTTTTGTAGTAGCTAATGACCCTAACGGAACGGCCGTGGCTGGACTCCAAAGGCAGCACACTCTTAGTTAGACCTGGGGCTGCTGCTAAGTGAAACATGAGGTTAGATGGAAAGACTGTCTAAAGCTGCCTTGCTGTTAGCAGACATTGACAACAAAAATAGCTACTACTTGTGGAGTTCTCATTAGGTACTAGGCACTTAACTACCATTTTCTCCATGTTTTCTGCAATCCTGTAAGGTAAGACATTATCATTTCTATTTTACAGAAGAGAAAAGTGAGATTCATTGAGGTTAAGTAATTTGCTTAAGTCATACAACTGGCAAGAGAAAGAATTAGACTTTGACACATAATATCAAAGACTGTGTTTGGCCTCCTTCCAGGTAGAACTAAAGGAGCTATATCCCGGCGGAGAACAGATGATCATACCCATGAGATAGTCCACAAACATCTCTGGCAGGGACCCGTGCCATAAGTTCCTGGGACCAAACATGGCAAGAATCCAATGACCAAATCAAATTATCTTTAAGAATCCTTCTTGAGAAAGTCTAACGGGCAGATACCAGCCCATATTGGCTACCATAATCTTCTGCAGGATGATGTCTGACTTCTGCAGGATGATGTCTGCTCCCTTTTCCTCCAGCTAAATGCATAGGCACAGTAGCTCCAAGAGACCTATGGGGAAACATTTCCCATGCTTCTTGATGGGACTCTCAGGTAAGGGTAAAACAATCATCTCACACTACGGAACACCAACCTGACATTTGGGCTCTTCCAGATTGAAGCATTCTTGTCATAAGGATCACAGAAAAGGAAACATCGAAGGTCAGTGTTTCATTACGTGAGTGATTTTTGAGGGCAAGGGAGAGAAGCAAGGGAGAAAATCTTGAACAAGAAAGAAGCCAGATTCAAAAAGAAAAGAAGAAATGGTTAAATACAATTGAGAAGGAAAGGAACGGAGTCTGAATGAAGAGCAAGAGAGTCCTGTTCCTCTGGAATATTGCAAGTAGTTGCATGCACAGACATTTTTCATCAACCAATCTGTCTTCTTCCTGTGTTTAGACAACAATAGCATAGATAGCAAGAGGTTGAGAGCAAGAGATAGGACATTCTCTGAACAGCACATTAAGAGAGTGTAGACCAAGGGAGACTCCTTTCATCCCAACAGCCCAATCTAAGTAATTTATCTGAATCTATTTCATTCCTGAGTACAGAGAGCTCAAGTTCACATAGTGAGGAGTAACTCTACTTTGTGATTCTAGGTTCCACTGTACCTGCATAAGCTACATGCTGTGTTACTATAGGTTGCTTATATCAGGCCACCTGAATGACTTTACTTAAATAAAAATCCTATCTTCAGTATGGCACAAGCATGGGTTAAAAAAAACAGCAAAGAAAAACAGAAGTCAAAGGTAACTTTGAAGAATTTCCTACAAGAATGACTGATTTGGGTCTTTCTCCGGGCATACCAATATTAGTATTTTACTCCAGTCTCTAATCAATTTACATGGGTTTACTTCAATCCCAAGGGAGCTGTAGGGCCATCCCCACATCAGGGAGTAAGGTATAAGAGGAAATCCATCAGACAGGATGATCACTAAAAAAAGTGATAAAGAGACAGAGTTTAGTTATCTTGAAGATAAAGAAATGGCTAGGTTGCCCTGGGAGTTTTCTAGAAGACTCAAGATATGACAAATATGGCCAATATATTTGGGAGAGACCAGGAAAGTTCTGCCAGAAACTGCTTTCAAAATAAACGGACAAAAAAGATGAGACCCCACCTGGTGTCCTCCAAATCTCTCCACAACCCAACCAAAATCTTCCATCAAATTTCCACCAGAAATAAAAGGTCTAAGTGGGAATGGGGACAATGTTGCTGATTTTACAATGTGAGCAGCAATGTCATGACACTTCAGTGCTTTATGAAATAATGTGTTAACATGGCATTACATCATTTACCTGCCATTAATAGGTAAAATTTAAATGGTTTACATCATTAGAGAAGAAAACATAATTTGTGCACATATACATATTTCTTACATTATGAAAAGGGTAATGTACTATTCTGAGGGAGGGAATGAGAATTAAAGACTCACCAATAATTCTTTTTATGTGTGTGCCTTTATGATTTTTTTACATGTATTTTACGTTTTCCTTCCAGAGATTCTTTGTAACATTAGATTCCTTAAAAGTGCTACTTCCTACTAACAGTAGTCAGCAACATTAAAACTCCATATCATGTTAAATTGGATTTTTGAGTTCTGATTTTACCTTAAATGGAGGGTAGGGGGGTGTGCATTTTTTAAGCCATAGCAAGAAATCCAGGGGATAGTTGCAACTGCTTTTAAATACTCCTATTTTTGTATGAGTATTAGGCCTGACTGTGACAATGTTCTTAGAAAAAATTAAAAAGTTCCCTTCCTCCAATAACATGCTCGACATCCTCTTTGCCAGAGGCACTCACTCATTATATAAATCAAACAAGCACACAGCACTAGACAAAAAGTGACTAGTAATGCCCAGCACATTCCTCTGCTTGAGCTGAGATGATTTTGGTGCATTGCATGCAGATGTCAGGTATTTTAATAAAGAGCTCCATTGTGCAGGCCCCACTACTCCTCCTTAGCTCCCAGCACTCCCTGAAAAGGGGGGCAGGGGGAGAGGAGAAGAGCGACAGCCATTCCAGCTGGAGCTGGAACCTCGTCTGAGTCAGGAAAACCACAGCTCATAAGCAAAGAGGAAGCATAATGTTCTACAAGGACAAAACATTAGCAGAAATGTCACTCAGCCCCAGTTCCACATGTTGGCTGCCACGGCCTCTTCCTCCTAGCATGCCCGATTGATATAAATTCCATCTGCTCAGCAGCCAAGTGACAGAGAAGAAATACCGGCATCTGGTCTCCATTGCTGTCGGGTTTTTGTTCCATGTAAGACCTTAGCTAGAGACATATGAAGAGATGAAGGTGCTGGCAAGCGAGTAAAAGGCTGAACTGGCAAAAGGAGACTTTCTGATGCTTTTCACACTACACTCTAGACTTTTTACAGGGGTGGGGGAGGGTGTGACCAAGACGTGATAACCTGAATGGTGGGAGCCAAGAGGCCCAAAGGTCATTTCATGATTTTTAAGGTTTGAAGCTTTTTAAAAGAGTTTTAGTGTTAGAAACTGTAAAGCACCACACTTATTCCCCTTTCCAACCATTTAATGCAACAGAAGGCAACTAAGTCACAGAAGAATGTTCTTCAGCTAATTTTCCCCCATTCTCCTAAACATCCACTGGTTTGGACCTGCTCCACAGGAACTTTATATTCTCCTGAGGAGCGGCTGAAAAATGCCAAAAATCAAAACCACCACTCTGTTTTAACCCCCTGCTGTCCAGAAAGTATAAAGTCATCTATCAAGCCTAAAACCATGATGGGAAAGAAAAGCCAGTCTATGCCCCATAAAGAAAGCTGGATGTTCCATGAGCTCACTCACACCAATCTCTCAGGCCATCATTTAATTATTCACTCCAAGAGAAGACTGAGCAAAGTGAAAAAGAAACATGGAAGCAGAGACAATCAGAGAACACATGGAGATCAAGTTTCAGTGTCTATTTGTGTTTTCAAGAGGGTGACAATGAAAATGGCTCTGTTTACAAATACAACAGGGAAAGGGTTTTTTAAATAAATCAATGGCAGGTCCCTCTTCAAAGTATGACCAAAGAAAAGAAAGGTATAAACTTTCTAGAAAAAGAATTAAAAGAATCTGTTAATAACTATTCATTTTATAACTTGAATAGATTTTAGCCTCATCCAAAAAACAAAACAACACTATATGAGATTGTGGTGTGAAATAATCTCCACCTTCCCTGTTCACTACTTATTGAGCACTTGAGGTGGGAACACCATGCATGGTTAAGAGAAATGAATCATAATAAAGACAATGAAGTTAAATAAAATGACAAGGAAGCCAGTAGCAACAGAGTTGACAGTGACCACTTTGAAACTATCGGTCCTGGAACAGATGGCTACCAGTGTTGATGACTGAGGAAACTGTAACGAGGTATAGTATGAGCTGCTTAGTAGACACCAGATTTACCAGAAGTGAATGGAGCTTCAGCTCAGGTCTCTCATTTGCCTAGGTCCTTAGGAGTTTCAGTATAAGAGAACATCCCAGGTGGAGAGGAGAAGCCAGGGTGCAAACATGCAAGATTTCTAGGCAAGCATTTCTGACAAGTTCCTTAAGGGAATTCAAAAGAAAATGGCCCAACTCTCCATTATTCCTGTTTCCATTTTCTGTTTTTTGAGGTGGTTTCTTTTTTTTTTTATGCTTGCCTAAATGCAGATTTTTTGTGTGTGTGATTTCTTATTCTAAACATATTAAGAGCTTAAATATAATAGTCTGCTTGCTAATTAGGACTCTGATGTTCCTATGTATAAAAATCTATTGAACAGGTTTTTACATATGTTATGTAAATAAACATCATTAAAATAACAATAAGTGGAAGAAAAAATAGATGAATGAAAAATCTTATTAATTTTTCAACATCATTAATTACCTTAAGAAACATAACAATCCTAGCTGAAAAATTTTATTCAGTAAGACTGAAATTCACTTTGGGAGACCAAGGTGGGAAGATCATTTGAGGCCAGGAGTTCAAGACCAGCCTGGGCAACATAGTTTGATCCTGTCTCTATAAAAGATACAAAAATTAGCTGGGTGTGGTGGTGCCTACCTGAAGTCCTAGCTGCTCATAAGGCTAAGGTGGGAGGAGGATCACTTGAGCCTGAAAGGTCAAAGCTGCAGTGAGCTGTGATCACACCACTGTACTCTAGCCGGGTGACAGAGTGAAACTCTGTGGAAGGAGGGAGGGAGGGAATATTAAGTGAAAAATGAAAAGTGCAGATAATGTGCTCACTATATTCCTCTTCACCATTTTTAATCCAATACACAGAAATACATTGTGCTTTATATGCACAGATTATTTCTAGAACTACACCCCAATATCAGACTTACTTTAACCGTAGAGTCCTTTATATAAGAGGGAGAGAGGGAGATTGAAATTCCCTGAATACAAATATAACATAAAATACTAGTAGATAACATTAATTAGTTCACATTGTTTTAAGGACTTGAAGATCTTTCTAAGCCAGATTCAGGAATCAAAAGTCAATCAAAAGATAATAAAATCACACAAAACTTAAAAAAAGAAAACCAACTATGCAACAAAACAAATGAAAAGTGAAAGCAAAAACAAGGTAAAGAGCTGAAAGCCAACTACAAACAAGTATTTGCAATAGAGATACATTGTGGGATAATTCTCTTTAGATACAAAAATATGCTAAAAATGAAAAGGATTTACAAAGCAACAGAAATACAGAAATAACTTGAAAAGGCATTTAGAAAAAAATAGAAACAGGAATGACTGAAAATCATAAAAAGGTGGTAAACCTTACTCATTAAGAGAAATGCAAATAAAAGCAATATACTACAATTTATCTCCTATCAACAACCAGAATGCCAAAGATCAAAAATTTGTTTCAACACCTAGTCTATCAGTGAATGACAGAAGAGGCACATAAATCATGATACATCCATACTATGCAGCTGTTAAAAAAGAATGAGGTAGCTCTTTATGTGCTGATATGAAATTATTTACAAGATATATTATTAAGTGAAAAAGGAAAAGTACAGAATAATGTGCTCGCTATATTCCTCTTCACCATTTTTTATCAAACACACAGAAAGATATGTTGTGTTTTATATGCACAGACTATTTTAGAACTATACCCCAATATCAGACTTACTTTCAACCATATAGTCCTGTATATAATTTTTTTTACTAAAGGCATATCTTCCTTTTTAGAATACCTTTTACCTTTGAAAGTGTATTTGATATAGCACAATGAAGAGTCTATCCTAGAACTTATGACTAAATACTTCTTGTTTCTTAATATACTTTATCATTTTATCTACTAGAGAGTGTATATAAAAGTTTACTTTTATCCTTATAAAAGTAAACTAAAATGCTTTACTCTGGGTTTTTGTTCTTGAGCCTCCCTCAAGACAACAAAAACAAAAATTAAAAATGCTAAGTTTCTTACTCTTTTCGGTCTTTTCAGATCACTATTATATTTATATATAAACACATACATACGTATGTATGTATATAAGGCATATGTGTACATATCTGTGTGGCAAAGTGTATAGCATTTTTCTGGGTATTAAAAAAGTGATCACTTGCTAATTCCTTACACCCAGTGAGATAAGGATAACAAAGATCATTTACAGGGTAAATTCATTTCCAAATGAAAATCAAACCAACATAATACCTAACTGATTTACCCCCTTAGAAGATTTATTTTTAAACCTTTATTTAAAAAGATTTATTTTTAAAAAAGTGTCTGTGTCCACAGACACTTGGGATTACTTCCTGTCACCGTTTAATGCCTTTTTTTTTTTTTTTTTTTCTTACTCTTGGCCACTTCCTGAACCATATCCGAAGAAATCCTATACTGCCAAGACATATCCTCAGACAAAGAAATGTACATTAACCACTCTCTAAAATGGTAAAAAAACAATCGAAATGTTTTCCTATGTGAATCCCTCATGCCAGCACAGTATACAATAAACAATACATGCCATAATATATTGCCTAAACTCCCCACTGATACGACCATGATATGTCAATGGAAAGTGAGTTCATAAAAAATAAATTCTCATTCTCTTAACATAAATTTATTGAGATTCTATGACGTGCCCAGAATGTGAATATAGCAAACAACACTATGTACCATCCATCAAAAAACTTACAATCCAGTGGGATAAAAAGACAAGTAAACAGGGCCAGGCACGGTGGCTCAAGCCTGTAATCCCAGCACTTTGGGAGGCCGAGGCAGGTGGATCACAAGGTCAAGAGATTGAGACCATCCTGGTCAACATGGTGAAACCCCACCTCTACTAAAAATACAAAAAATTAGCTGGGCATGGTGGCGTGTGCCTGTAATCCCAGCTACTCAGGAGGCTGAGACAGGAGAATTGCCTGAACTCAGGAGGCGGAGGTTACGGCAAGCCAAGATCGCGCCATTGCACTCCAGCCTGGGTAATAAGAGCGAAACTCCGACTCAAAAAAAAAAAAAAAGACAAGTAAACAAACAGTAATTGTAGAGCATAATAGGGAATAAATGAAAACTGCCATATGGGCATTTTAGTTGGTACAGTCAATGCCAAATAGAGAGAGCAGTGGCAGTTTCCTGAAAAAGTGATGGCTAGGTTCAGACCTAAATGCAGGTAGGAATTAATCTGGAGAAGTGTTGGAAGTAGCACACTTCAGGAATAGAGAGTGGAAGCAAGAGAGCACATGTCCAAATAGAGGAATTCCAGAGTGCTAAAGGACTGGTGGGCAGTTCACATCTTCTGCATGATAGCTACTGGCCTTGCATTCTTAAGCTTCAGAAACAGGCAGAATGTCATACCTGATAGATTCACTAACCTAATCAAATACACCATCCCTTAGTCTGCAAACATCAGAGGATGATGATGCTATGATAATTAGGTACAAGTATAGCATCAAAAAACAGGAAAGTTGTATTTGCTGTTGGTCATCTTTACCACCAATCTCCCCCAGTCCCCCATCTACCCCTGTGCACTGCTTTGGGGTCTAAATGGGAGTCTTATCATCTATTGCTCAAAACATAATGCCACCTTTCTCAAACTGTATGAGAAGGGTTCAGCTGCCTGTGTGTGAAGCCCACTGACACAGCTTCCTGCAAGTACATGGCTGCTGGGGTGACTTAGGAGCTGAAAGAACCTGCATAAGCTTCAATAGCAGGCCAGAGCACTACTTTTCCGTGAACGACAACTGATGGGTCAAATCACTAGGGAGATGCTGAAGAGTTATTAATGGTGACAGGTACACTACCTGGGAGACAGGTTGAAAGGCAAAAAAGATTATTTATAAGCGAATAGTTAACAGCTGTACCTACTGCTAAGCATTACATGAATGCCACAAACTGTAGAATTCAAATCCTGAGTTATTCAAGCACGAACAACTGCCTGTCACCCAAATGCAACGCATCGCTACAAATTAAGGTGGGAGAGACAAGATGCTCCAACACTGCCTCACCCAGGAAGGCAATGTCATCCCAGAGCTCAGGTAAGAGGGGGAAAAAGGACGAGATAACCATGAGGTAAATTACAGTTCTTAACAACGATGAATTTGCAAGAACAGCTTTATAATTTTTCCTGGGGGCTTTAACAACAGAACAGATGCCAAATGCATCTTGTATTACCAAGAGTAAAATAGACTAGAGAGTGAGGGGAGATTGAAGAGTTGTGGTGTCAGAATGGCAAAATGAGAAGAAAAATAGTGACAAAGAAATGACAGAGGTTTGTTTTTTAAAACTTTGAATAACTATTACTTAAGATAATTGTTACTAACAAACTCCACTAACAATATATGACTTAATTTCTAAAACGAGAATAGTTCTTGAATATAATCTCTTATTTTTTCTTTTCTTCTCTTTAACAGCTCTTGTTTCGTGGTGGGAAAAAAATTGTTGAGGACATTTATTGTCATAAATTTTCCAACTCAACATATATTGAGCTTTCAGGCTTTTCAGAACACTGAGTTGAGAGGAACAACTTCCACTGTTGATTTTCTAAATGTTAATACTCAATGAGATGGTTTCTATAGTTATCGACTTCATTTATGGTCCAGAGTCATGATAGAGTAGCATAAATATTCCTATCAAAGTCACAGATGTCTTATTTATCCAAAATATAATAGATTTAGAAGTACCTGCTTAATGACCTGGCAATTCTATTTCTAAATATTTATTCTACAAAAACAAACATACACAGTAATACACACATATAAGGATATTTCCTACAACGTTTGAAAAATCCCAACATTGAAAACAACTCAACCCTCTTCAAATAAGTGATTAAATAAATTATAGTATATCCACATAGTGGGAAATTATATTCAAAGAATGGATGAGATCTCTCTATCCTAACATGGAAAGAGACTTAGTTTCCTAGGTCTGCCACACCAAATTTTACTATCATTGCAGTGGCTTAAAACAATGGAAATATATTCTCTCAGTATTCCAGAGGCCAGAAGTTTTACAATCGGGGTGTGAGGAAGGCTGTGCTCCTCTCAGAGGCTCTGGGAAAGAATGTATTGCATGCCTCCCTCCTAGCTTCTGGTGGCTCTGCCACCATCTTTACCATACCTCCTCCTTTGCATATGTCTTCTCCTCTGTGTGTAATCTCCTAACATTTTATAAGGATACACAAGATGGTAGTTACAGCCTACCCACAGAGTCCAAGATTATCTCCTTATCTTAAAATCCTTGACTTACTCACATATGCGAAAACCCTTTTTTTCCAAATAAGGTACCATTCACAGGCTCCAGGGATTTGACATGGATATTTTGAGCAGAGATGGGTAGGTATTTTTTGGTCAACCACAAGATATATTTTTTTAAAAATAGGATATAAAAAATATGCATCAAATGAATCCATTTATTAGTAATCATAATTAGTGCCATAGATACATAATGACAACATATGGAGAACTGCTACATCTACAAAAAGGGGCTATGGATAGTTTTCATATTTGCATTATATATTAGTGCAGTGTTTGAATTTTATATTAATTTTGTATTACTTTCATAAGCAAAAACCAGTAGCACATATTTAAAAGGAAGCTTTGATACATTTTGACATTTTCCCAAATTTCCTTACCTAATTCTGGTCCCTGTTGTGGAAAAAGGGTTTCGTCAAAACTGCATGATAGATGATGATTACCAATTGTTCTAATGGAATAAAATTATATAAATAATAAAAATATTAGGTCATAATTTCTGAGTATGCTATTCATTAAGTAGACTTTCTAAGAACGAAAAGTTTTATTCTTAATCCAACTTTCTATGAATACCTGACAACTGTTCCATTAAATAAATCCCCAAACCCAAATCTGTGACCTCTCCTTCAAAACTGAGGTTTTATTTTCATTATTTATTTATTTATAAGACAGAGTCTCACTCAGTTGTCCAGGCTAGAGTACAATGACATGATTTCAGCTCACCACAACCTCCACCTCCTAGGCTCAAGCGATTCTTCTGCCTCAGTCTCTAAGTATCTGTGATTACAGGTGCACACCACACACCACCATAACCAGCTAATTTTTGTATTTTTAGTAGAGACGGGGTTTCACCTTCATCATGTTGGCCAGGCTGGTCTTGAACTGTTGACTTCAAGTGATCTGCCCACCTCAGCCTCCCAAAGTGCTGGGATTATAGGCATTAGCCACTGTACCCGGTCAAAAAAGTGAAGTTTTTTTTAAATGCCATTCTAAGGTTGACTATGCACAGGCATGAACTACTAAAGTGGCATTACTGTTCACCTTGCCCTTTACAGAATTCCTCTCTTTGCAGATTTTCTCCCTGAATATAGTTTCATCTTCAAGTTTGATTACACCTGCAAAATTCAATTAACAACATCTTTACCTTATGAACTTCTCCTGGAACAAAAGTTCCAGAAATCACTGTATATTTGTCTACTCCACATCTTTCCCCTCTTTATGAGAATTGCTAAGCTCTATGAAAGCCAACTGGAGTTCCCTGGATTCTCTCTCTCAGGAGTCTAAAAAAATTGATGAGTCTTTTCTCTGTCTAGGAAAGAGGGCGATGATCAAGATGAGCTTTTATGGAAAATATTATATTGCACTGAGAAATCTGTCAAGAGCAGGAAAAGCACTTCATACAGGGGAATGAAAACCATAATGCTGAGAGAAATGCCTACTGTGTGAAGGACTGCACCACAAACCATGATGTATGTTGTAAGCTGTGTGGGCAGAACTTCTGGTGTCTGAGAATCTGACAAGAAGAGAAATGAGTTCACTAACGACAGACTGTTGCTCTGACACGTGGCCAGCCAGCAAGCCGAGGCACGAGGAGATGCAGGAGAAGAGCATGAGCTGGACAGGTGTCATGTACAAGCAGCTCTGCAGTCAGGGCTCACGGTGCCTGATAATTACGGATACTGTCAGATCTGCCAAGAGACATATTTAGCAATGAGCCGGGAGGGGGCAGGGGGAGGTAGGCATATTACGAAACTTGCCACCCACCTCCCATTGGCACTATCAGTTTCCAAGGCTCTATTAAAGATAATCAAGGATGCCTAGCCTCCCCTGAGATCAAGAGGAGATGGTGATTATGAAAATAATAACAGTTTTAAAAATTACCTAAATGTTCTAAGGGAGCCTTTATTTCTGGCAGTGTTAAACACTCACAAGTAAGAAGGTCGAAAACAAAAACAAACTAGAAGACCACAGTAGCCTCAGTCTGAAAGGCCACTCCAGGGCTACTTAAGCCAAACACTCTCTGTGAGTTCAGTGGTTAGGCTTTTCCCTCCTCTGGGTGGCATTCCAAAGGCTTCTCCTTCACATGTGCAAAAACAAGAAAGCGGCAATAAGACACTACAGCATATTTCTGTTTGAGACTACGTTTCTGAGAGAACAGCAAAAAAGAAAAAAAAAAATCTAGCAAGAGAGGGAGAAGCTTTTCTTTCATTTTTTTTTTTTAAACAAAAACTACCTAGAGACATTGGTCTGTGAAGCCAAGTTTGTTAAAGAACAAGTGTAATTTACTTTTATATAAACATAACTGCACAGAGCTATCAGTAGTTTCCATTTTCAGTAAAAACAAACAAAAAAGAAGCTGCAAAATAATTATAAAACATATGGTGCAAACCCTGGCTGTGTTTATTTTATGACTTAACATTATTTACAGTGTGATCTGGTCAGAATTAATACTCAAAGGGTTATACACAAAATATGTCAAATTTTTCTTCTTCACCATGCACACCATTAGTTTTGTCAACCCATCTAAATGAATTTATGTAGAGATCTCCTATATTACCCCAAATAAATCAATTATATTTTAACATATCATTTTATTCAAAATGCTTGAGTAACACCACCAATAACTGCCAATAGTAATTCAGGAGGAAGCTCATCCTCTTCTTAAACAGGAAAGTTTGACAAAATGCACTTAAAATCCTGCCATTTTTGTTGCATGAGATTCTTAAATCACACCCTGTCCATTTCTTTTTCTCAGTTGCTAATGTACATTAAATTTCTAAAGATTTCAGTTTATTTTTTTGTAACAACTCAACTACTACTTTCTGATACACATAAATTATCAATATATCCTACTGAGTAAAACTATTTAAATAGCTTATCCTTGATACTGGAGTGGCATTAGGAAGCACTGACTACAGGATCTGCTAAATGGGAAGTCAAGATAGAACTTTATCCTTTTATTGTTCAAGTGGGAGATGTACAATAGCCAAGAGACATATAAACAGAAAAAAAGTAAGAATTTTGTAATGAAAATCTTAAATATTTTCTCTGCCCTTTTATTAAAAGACTCTAGTATTTTGTTCTCATTCAAGGTCTTATATTAATATGAATACCAAAATTTATGGGACCAGGTGGTATTTAGTAATGTGAGCTGAAACAGAAAATGGCTGCTTTTCCTCCCCGGGCACACAGACACAAGACATCTCTAACTGTGCAACCTAATTCTGATCTCTCCCACAACAGATACTGACCACAACCTATCTTCCTATCACAAGAAATGGTTTTGTGCAAGTGTGCCAGAGCTGGCTCATGCCAGCCTATGAGAGCTGATTATTAAACATTCAGAAATTTTGGGAGTTGGTTGTTCAATCACGGAAATTATTAAAAATTAAATTTTATAAACATGCAATAAAAAATATTAAAAACAATGATACTCAAAATGTATTACTTCTAATTATTTAACATTTTACTATTATCTATGTTCTTCTAATTATTTGACTACATTTTACTATTAACTGTGCTCTTAAGATTATTTGCTTCTCCTTACATTTGATGTGGTGGAAATACCATATAATAATGTGTGGTTAAGTTTCTCTTCCCAGCTCCATGTTCAGTGACTCATGTTCATAGGCTGAAATCAGCCATCATGGGATATTTTCACCAGAAAACAATCACAAATCAGGGTTTGTTTGATTGTTTGTTTTCATTTAGAAAGCTATTGTAAAGCTACCAACACACCACCAGGAACCTCTAAATAATAAATGACTCTCTAGTTTCAAAGCTTAAGACTTTATTTGTAAATATGCACTAATTTACACTCTATTGTCCCATCTGTACCCTTGTGGGAAAAAGAAGGAAAAAAGATAATTTTGCTATGACAGAAAAATTAACTATAAATTTTATTTGGATCACTTATTTTTATGAAGTCTTGTAAAACATAACATGGAGCATGATTTCCGGATATGAAAAACATTGGATATGACAAATGAAATATATGGTTTGTGTCTTGGACAGGAAACACTCTGCATGCCTCTGGAAACAAACACAAAGATTAAGTATCAGGCACACAGGTTTTTTTTAATGCCTAGATTTTTCTGTTTTTATAATAAATTAGTAAATGAGATTCTAGCCATTACAAATCTTTGTGTTGTTGAAAACTGTCAGTTGATCTATGATAACAATACAAATAAGGAATAAAGCATAAAAGAGAGAAATAATTCTGAATCAAAGCCAATAAAAGTAAGATAGCTTATAGGTATTAAAATGTAAGAAAATTTGGGGATAAGCTACTCTTGGTTAAACATGTAGCAATATCTGTTAAGATGAAAATGAGGATGAATCAAATATTCATATTTTCAAAACTAAATCTAGGTAGGAAGAAAAACCTGCCTATCTGTATTACATGACACATACACAGACTCATTCTTTCAATCTGTCGTTTATAAACCTAAAACGAACATTACATTTTTCAACATTACTGCTATTTGTAAATCATGTATAAAAAGGAAACACAATGTAACTAAATAGCAAACCATTCAAAAATCTTACAAATGCCAACAAGGAGAAAAGTAGGCAGGAAAAACATTTTTAGAGTTTTAAAATATATGTTTTTATATGTCTTCCTAAAGCAGCCAGCAAAATTTTACAGAAGTGAATTGTATAAGAGAGAAACATAATCTAAAAAATCAACTTTTAAGACAACCATTCTTAGTAGTAATATAACAGATTTCAATGTAACTACTAAAAGTGTCTGGCTTCTAAAATTCGTTTTTAAAAACACCCACATCTACTTAACACTGGTAGACTTTGTGACCATCAAGTAAACCAATAATGGTGTAGCGCTTTTTAAAATAGTCCTATTCTGAATGAATTATTACTGTTATGATTTGAAGAGAAATATTATTCAATGCAAAGAACTCTAGATGTGATATTAGAAGAAATTTTGAGGATTACTAGTTTTGACACTGTTAAGCTTTCTTATCATTATCAAGTATGTTTTTCTTCCTTGATCTAACATCATGGAAGTCTTCCCATTTTAGTTTTACAGTAAATGAGACTACCCATGCATGAGAGAATCACACTAAAGTAATACAGGAATGGATATCTAACTGTGTAACCTAATTCTGATTTGTACCATGGTTGCAAAACCACATCATAAAGAATCATGAGAAAATCATTTCTAAAAATCTGTGTCTCTCTTCCTCCTGTATTACCTTTTCCCTTATTCTGTCTCTTTAAATAGACCAAATATAAAATTGAAATATATTGTCATTTATCATACTTAACAGTTTATGAACACTGATCCTAATTTAAATTATAAATTGCATGTTTGTCTTCCAGAAGCAAATAATGCACCAAATTGCTTTCTCCCCAAGTATCTCTCTTTATCTTCTTTTATAAGTAGGTATACTCATTAACAAAAAATTATTCTCCATCCATCCGTAAGGTACAAAGAAACCATGATCAAGGTAGTTTTTTATTTACTTAGCAGAAGATGGCTTTTGTATATTTTCATATATAACCTAGATATGATTTCTTCAAAAAGCATTCACAGTTTGGAGGAGTTTAACCTAGATGATAGAGTAAATGGCAGAAAAAAAGGCAAAATGTTTATACTTTGCCTCTGAAATATAACGAAATAGCAAACCATTCAAAAATATTAATCTTTTGGTTAAACATGTAGCAATACCTGTTATGATGAAAATGAGGATGAATCAAATATTCATATTCTTAAAACTAAATCTAGGTAGGAAGAAAAATCTGCCTCTTTTTTTCTGTAGCTCTGTAGATAATAAAATGATTTCAAAATTTTTAACTTTTGTCACAATTGACATATTTCTACATATAAAAATAATCTTGATCACCTATAAAACTAAGTTTTCAAAAATCCTAGGTAGCTGCCCAGTTCTGAGAAATACAACTAGGAAATCCAAACTCTTGGGCTTATTGGTTATGGCAAGGTTGCCCAAATGTTTTTAAAAGATAAGAGAAATCACTTATTGTCATTTATGTATCTTTGCAAGGCTGATGGTAAAGAAAGCACTGGGGTGATTTTTAAGCATTAGTTTAAAAAAGGAATTGCGTAGATTCCATCTCTTTCACATTAATATTTCTGGCCAGAGGAAAAGAAATTGTTTAGAAAGTTGCATGGATGTTTTATGTTCACAACAAACATAGTTAGGTCTATAACCTTACCAATTTCCTAGATTCCCGTATACCCAACCTTGAAGCCTGGAATCGACCTATGAGCACCTTTTTTTCCTCCCTCATCTAGTGCATCCAGTCAGCAAGTTTATCTAACCCTGCTGTTTATCCTCCCTGCCATTACTCTTGAATGCCAGCCTTATTTCTGCTTCAACTACGGTGACAGCTTTCAAACCAGACAGCCTGGCTCAAGATTCCTTAGTTCCACATAGATACCACTACCAAATGAAGCTTCCTAAGACACTGAATCAGGTGAATAAAGATTACAGTACTGGCCCCCAAATTGCTCATGTTGTTGGTATCCATGTCCTGGAGTAATCATCTGCCACTCCAGCTCTGGGCTTTGTAATGTGACTGGCTTTGGCTGATTGCATGATAGCAAATATAAAGCAAGCAGACACTTTACAAGGGTCCGAGCCTGCACACTTGGACTTGCCCTCTCCTGCTGCTCTTAAGAACCCTACAACAGCCAGGCGCAGTGGCTCAAGCCTGTAATCCCAGCACTTTGGGAGGCCGAGGCGGGTGGATAATGAGGTCAAAAGATCGAGACCATCCTGGTCAACATGGTGAAAACCCGCCTCTACTAAAAATACAAAAAATTAGCTGGGCATGGTGGCGCATGCCTGTAATCCCAGCTACTCAGGAGGCTGAGGCAGGAGAATTACCTGAACCCAGGAGGCGAGGTTGCGGTGAGCCGAAATCGCACCATTGCACTCCAGCCTGGGTAACAAGAGCAAAACTCCGTCTCAAAAAAAAAGAACCCTACAACTATCTGCAGGTGAACAAGCCCAAGTTAACCTGTTGAAGGATGCCTGATAAATTGCTCAGTTATCTCCATTGCCCCAACAACAGCCAGTAACAACCTAATAGCCAGATATGTAAATGAGCCATCCTAGACCAACCAACCCCAAGTCAATAGGCCAGCTCACTGCAGATATGCCCAGCTGACTGACTCACAGACTTGTGAAAAATAATAAAATGGTGGGAATTTAAATCACTATTAATATACTAATGTATACACTACTCACTTTTTAAAAATCAGCTTTCAGTGAAATACAAGTCTTTAACCCAATAATAAATGCCCTTGGTGTTTTGTTTCTTGTTCACCTTTCTACACCTCTTCCAAATCTTTTATAGCCCATTCCATGCTTCAGAATGGACATTGTTAAAGGCATGCACCATTGTGGAAAAATTAGAAATGCTAACTAAATTTAACAAAAGCTGTCTAAAATACCCTATGTAGTCTTTCATATTTTGAAGTTCAGCAAAATTCTTTTCTGTAGAAGTTCTTAAAAGATAACCATTAATAAGCTGAGGTATGTGAGTTTTCATTCTGTCTACATGTATTTCTAGCCCCACAATTTAAGACTCACAAAAATATAATTTTGTTTTTATTTTTCCCTTTCTTTTCATAAACATAAATTGTACAGCCTGTTTGACATGGAGAAAACAAATTCCCCTCCTCCTTCAGTCTTGTATTTAAGTCCTGTCCACAATAACTATAACATTAAATAAAGCTTTGTTTATATATCCCATGAATATTTCATTAGAATTCAAGCTAATACTGTACTTTAAATGAAAAGAGAAAATAAAATAATCTTTCAGATGAATTTTTGAATTTCTGCTCAAGATATATTTTGGAAGGAAATAAGAGAAAATTATCTAAGGATAATTTATCTTTAAGCCAAATTTTAGTTTCTGTTCTAAACCCAATTTCTATAAACAAAAGCAGTTTTTATTACCTGTTTGTTTTACTCCTGAACTGTATGCTCCTCAAGGTTAGCTCAGCTATATAGAGGCAATTCCTTCCATTTAATATATTACTTTTATCAAAACTAAATATTTAAAATGTTACTAACATATTAGCATCTATGAATCTCACTTCTATCCTGCTCATACAACCTATAAAGTGAAAATTATATGGGATACTGTAGAGCTCATCCTAAGCAGAAAAAAATTCCTGAAACACGTATAGAAGTTCCAGATTTAACATAATTATTTAGGTTTTTCAACTACCCTGGATAGAATACGTCTACCATTCATACACTTATTCCGTAGGAAAATGTGCTTTAATTATCTGAATGTCATTTCAAAGTGAATACACCTCTTTATGACTGTCTTTTAGATGTATACTATAGAAGTCTGATGTTATTAAATGCATGAGTACATACAGTTTCCTTGAATCTCACTTGAAACACTATAGTATTATTTGAAAAAACTTTTAAAAGTATTCTTAAAAATTGCATATTACTCTTTTAGAAATATTATTGCTATAGAAAAAAGTGGACAACAAAAAAAGAACCACAATCCTCCCAAACCCTCCTCAATAGTTACGTAATATTTACCAAGTGAAAATGATTACAAAATATATGTATCAAAAATGAAAGAAAGAACACTGTAGAAAAATAATGCTTACCTTTTCTACTACAATGATGTTTAAATTTGACCATCTTGACTTTTTATTAATATAAAATAACGCACGTAGGAGAAGGTACGTTTATCTTTCATAAAGAAAGCCAATCCAACAATTGTAACAAAAGTTAAACCTTGACTAAAATAAATGGCAACCAGACTCATAGCAAGACATATTTGACCTGTGGCATAGGCAAATCTAAAAAGTTTGTGACAGTTAAACTATCAGACACTCCTTAGGTCTGGGAAACCACATCTTATATCAGGATGCTGTTTGGACCTTCAAAGTAATATGCTCAAGTGAATAAAACATACATGAAAACCCTATACTACAGCATTCTTTTATAAAGTTCCTTTTTAAGAACTGTTCCCCTTCTAAGGGTGTCCCCCTTTTAGGTCCCAGATACTTTTCCATATGGAAAACGTAATACGGTAAAGCTTCCTTCCAGCTGGTGCCTTGAAAAACATTTATGAAGAAGTTTTACTGTATATCTTTGATAATTTTGATACTCCAGACGTCTCTTTGTCAATGTTATCCTAAAATATGAACGTTAGCAACCATAATTTATATTAACAGCCTAGATCCAAGTATAAGGTAGAACACAGGAAAGAGAGGACAAAGCAGATGGTACTGCCTGAAGGTTCTTCTCACTGTTCTACAAATCAGACACTACTTTTCAGAAGAACCTACTGGCACTAGACTTTCACCTTCTTAATTAATACATATATTACTTATCAGTCAAGCTATCAGATGAACTAAAATTCTATGTACTAAGTAAAGGGAACACAGACTAATTCTAAATCTGGTACTCTTTAACAGGCACCACAACTTAATAGAAAACATCTACATTTTAATTGTCCCAATTACTCCCCAAGTGACACTGGCAACAGCAATTCCACAGAGATTGCCTTGTTCTAAATGAGTGACTTCACAGGCAGTTTTTGTGAAATGATCCTGATGGGGCTAAAAATCATCTTCAAAATCTCACTAAAAGGAAATTTTAAAATAAGTTTTTAACTTGCCAAAACATTTTAGTTAAAGAATAGGAAGGAAATATATATTTGCTGCTTACCTTCTATGCTCTAATAAATAAGTTGGTTTTCCATAATGGACAGCAAAATCTCACTCTAATTAAAACTAATATAAATGTTTTTAATTCAAAAAGTAGGGGCTGGGTTGAAATTTACTTTTGTTTAGTCAGTCATTTAATTGCAGAGTTTGAATTAATATTATTAAAATACAACCAAGACAGCTGAAAAATGTTTAAAATTCCTTAAAGCATTAACTTTTCAAGTAAATTGGTAAGATGTCCAAAGAGTCTATTTACATATAATTCATGACTGCAATAATTATAGATCTTACTTATGTTTTCATTAGAAAACATACCCAATGATCTCTCCTTTCCATTAACTTCGCCTGAGCCACCAACTTCCACTAAACTGAAAGCTGTAACAGAGGGGCATGGTGTCTGTCTGTTTACCACTTTTAATATACCAGTAACTCAAGTAATTATCTGTTGAATGAATACATTTTCCAGAATCCTCAAAACAGGGGAAAAATAAATATGGCTGGGAGTGGTGGCTCATGTCTGTAACTCCAACACTTTGGCAGGCCAAGGCGTGCAGATCAAAACATGAGGAAATCCCATTTCTACAAAAAACAAAAAAATAAACAGCCAGACATGGTGGCACGGACTTATAGTCCCAGATGCTTGGGAGGCTGAGGTGGGAGGATGACTTGAGCCAGGGAGGTGGAGTCTGCAGTTAGCCGAGATCATGCCACTGCATTCCAACCTGGGCAACAGAGGGAGACTACATCTCAAAAAAAACAAGAAGAAAGAAAGAAAAAAAGAAAAATAAAATCTGTGACCTAATTAGAATTTTGAAAAGGAATGGAGGATCACATATCAAAGACTATGCACTAAATAAACAGAATATAAGCAATGATACATCTTAAATTAGCAGTAATGGGTAGCAAATTTCTATTCACCACCTGTAACTTTTCTAGATGCACCTCCCAAAGTTTTAACAAGATGTCTCAATTCATTTTTATTAAAAATAGGCATAGGTTAAAAAACAACAACAATTTTTTCCTGTATCTGACCCTCACAACCATGCAATTATTTAATGTGATTTTTTTGTAACTCCAGGTTACAACCCAGAATAACCAGAAGTTACTCTGAAATTCTCAAACTCACAAAAGAAGCAGATATCTACATACAAAAATTTTGTTTCAGGAGAATACTAGGGGGAATTTTGACTGGAGAAACATTTCCATTTGTGTATTGAAAACAATGAAATCATTACTTAAACGCTCTTAAGCTTCAAACTTAATTATTAACTCAGAATGCTAGTGTTTTCTCATATTGCATATGTCAATATGCATATTACAATGGTTGAGCTCATGAGTATAGGGTCTCTATATCTAAAACTTTGACTTAGAGTTGACCAAGTATTTCTCAAATCCTTAAAATAATTTTTGTGGATAATTTTTCAACAGCCTTATATGATTTTGTCCTTATAAGAGATACAAGCATAACTGGCTAAAAAAATATATATGCAAAGGGAACTAATGACCTTGCTTAATTAAAATGTAAAACTTAGGCATCTTAAGTCCCATATATGTGATTTTAAAGGAGGCTTCAGTAAGTTGCTCTTTTGACAAGAGCATTCAGATTGCACGGAAGGCTACAAAGGCACTAATGACATTTACCCCCCTAATAAGAGCTGTTCACACTTCATGGTTTTTCCTTGTTATTGCTCAGGACAGGCACTAGCACCTCATTGAAAGATCAGTGCTGCAAGGGAAAAAGGCCCCTTGAGACGTCTCAGACCTGAGGAAAAGCACTAAATCAGGTGATGCTACAAAGATGACATGTTTGATTCTCCAGGGTTCTTACTCACCCTATGGCCATGGATTTGAGGCAGTTAACACACAGCCAATCAAAACCCTCCCCCACTCCCAGAAGACAGGGCCATCCTCTTCTGCAGCAGGCATAGTAAAGGCTAGAGAGAAAAGAAATAAACTTCCTTCAGGTGCCCTAGGTCTGGCAGGATCCAAATGTCTTGTACTGCTCTCAGTTAATCTCCATCGATGTGTGGCTGAATGAGTAACACACTGACCTTTTCACCTAAGAGACCACAATTTGAATCCAACAGAAAGTCACCAGAGAATCAATGGACAGAGGCACTCATATTTTAAAACAATAAAGCACTGGAAGAAGGGAAAGGGGGAAAAGTTTTTTTTACCGTGGTTTTGGCCACAGATTCAACCCGGTTTCCCTGGCTCAGCTATTATGAATTGGAACCCTGATTCAGAATTGAAAAACTCCCAGAACTGCCTCTATGGATCTCAAAATCTGGCACAAACCCATGGCTACTGCAAGACAGACATTCCCTCACATGTCAATACGTGGAAAAGCAATCCCTGCTGGTGATGGAATGATGGCTGACTCAATGGAATATACTCAGCAGGAACTCTAATTCTGGCAGAGATGACAACACACAGAGACAAGTAGCTCTTAATTACTCTTTCCAGGGGAATTAAAGTGCATTTTGTTGTTGTTAATTCAAAATTTCTAAATATGTATGCATAATTATAAAGAGTTAAATGAATGCAGTAATTTAAGGTGCTTCCCCGGTTACCTAATTTTATGTCTTAGCAACACACCATAAAATAAACAGACTTCATATTAACAGATACTCTAGAAACAAAACCTATGGGATACTCTATTGTTTAAATGTCAGTTTCTCTGGAGCAGCCTGACCTACTATAGTCATAAACTAATACTGTCAGTGGCCTGTGTTCCAAACATTCTCCTATTCATCCTACTAAAGAATCTGAAAAAAAATTCCTATTGTGCACAGAGCCTTCCTTCAAAATTGCATCTCGGAAAAGATGCAATATACACCAGTCTTCGAATAACCACATTTACTCAACTGTTGTTTTTAAAATCAGAAAAGGAAAAAATCCACAGCAGGAAAAGCACATTAAAATAAAAATAGAAAATATAGTAACCACATTACTCACACTAACTAGAAAGCTGCCTCTGACACTATTATTATGGCTTTAAGAGAGAAAATTACATGAGAACAAGGAAATCAGGTTAACATATTTCCTTACAGAGAGAACCCTGGATTCTCAAAGTATCTGAAAAATGCTTATCTGGGGGTTAACAGGTAAGAAATAAAAGTAAACTTAAGATGAGTTTGAGCAGAAAATACATTCCAGTCAATGTTCCACTCTCTTATTTTGGAGGCCTTATGTATTATGATCTACTGTAGTCACGCAAGTTCCCCATCTCAAGTCTACCTAGACAGAAAAAAAGAAAGAAAGGTAGAGAAGAAGATAGAGGGAAGGGGAAGGGGAGAGAGGGCAAGTGGACACAACAGATCACTCAGTTGCCACCAACAAATGAAAAAACTTCCGAGATAGCAATAGGACCACAATGGTAGGTTTGTAAATCGCTCATGACATAACTAGCTAGTTAGCTACATCTTAAAATCTAAGGCTATCAGCAACAATTGACAGGTCTGTAAACAGTCAGAATCACGAGTGACTGTCCTCAGGAAGAAGTGGTGATATGCAAACATCAGATGAATCAAGAAGAGCTTCTGATCATCAGGCCAAGACCTGGCCTACCCACACTCACCAATACCACAGCTCAAAGCTGTTCACCTAACTGAGATTCTAGTCTCCCCCATAAACTTGCTCATACCTCTTTCCAACATAGCATTCTTCCTGTATGAAAAAAAAAGGCTTGTTTGATCTTTTCTATTGAGCAAACAATCTCTCTTCTTCCTTAACAATCTCTCCTTTTTCAACAGGTCTTCCTATAGTAACTCAATTTGGCAGTGGTCACTCACTCTCCTAGCAAATGTATTGGCCTACATTTTGTTCTCCAGTTCTGTCAGCATTACATATGGCTATCATGCAGAAATCAAATAAATGTATCTTTATTTATGTTTGTTTCATCTGTATGAATTTAGCAAAAGCTTCCAGAAACACACAGATCCTTATCTCATTTTCTACTTTTCACAGCCCTTCAAGATTTCATACACCAGCACATGAGGTGTCGACCACTCCAAGGAAACAGAAAGCAGACTATGACTCAGCCTTGAGAGCTTTCCCATGACTGTGCTGGAGTCACAGAGGAGTTCAGTTCCTGTGCAACTCCCCCTCATCTTCCACTGGGCTCTTCTGTCAAATTGGGGGAAGTACTAGAAAAAGACACAGTAGCTCAAACAAAATGTATGGGCAACCAGAAGACTGATAACGCTCCTGTTGCTCTAGGAACTTAAGAGCTGGCTGGGGATGGGAACTGGGAGGTGACTCTACTTAACGAATTAAATTTATTGAGCTCCACTGTGAATTTAACATATTACTTCTCTTCATCCTAAAAACTCTTTTAAGAAGGCACCATCAAAAAAATAAGGCTCAAAGAAATGCTGTGCTTTGTATGGCTAGAGAGTTAACTGGCGCTAGAATTAAGATTTAAACCCAAAGCTCAGAGTTTTCCACTTTAAATTCAACAAGAAGGATGTATGAGTGCTGCTCGAGAGATCATACAATTTAATCAGTGCCATCACAGACAATATCCATTTCAAGTAAATCTGAACTGATTCTTATCAAATGGCGACTGGCCAGTGAGCTGTGTACTCATTTCTGCTCCTCCTGGGGGAATGCAAAAGCCCCTATTCATGTCCCACGGGCACAAATCCTATTCCAGCAGTCACTGCATTCCATCCTGGAATCTGGTAAGCCATATATTTCTATTTTGCAACAGTAAAGGGGAGGAATATTTTAACTCAGAGCACAAAACATCAAGCTTTGTCCTTGGATCTAAGGTGTTTATTTTTATTGCTGTTCAAACAGTTAGAGCTTTGGCAAGGGATTCAAAATCCGTGTATTCCACTTCCAGCTTTGCCTCTGCCTGAGGCCTCCCATCACAGTAGCTTTAAAACCAAGGATAATAGTCTGTGGAACTCTCTCTCTAGTAGGGAGGTTAGGAGGCTTGCCAGGACAGTGTTTGCAGAGTGGTCCAAGCACCTTGGAAAACAGACACTATAAATATGATACATGGCTCTAAATCATCTATTTTTTGCATATCCCCACCAAAGACAGGGGGATCTTGACCAATCACACATGCGATCCTTCTTTCCTGAAAAAGATTCATATATTGGTAACATAATGCAAGGACACCTTCCTTAGGTTATGGTATTTATAATCCAATCTGTACTTGGGGACAAATAATCCCTCCTTTATGTCAAATTTCTGGGTCATCTGTATATTTCTGTAATTTATATCATACAACTTTCTATCATTTCTTTATAGCTCACCCATTAGAGTGTTAGTTTGCTGAGAGAGTTCCTCCTATATACTCAATATATACTAATAAATCAGTAATTTTTGCTATTTTGAAGGATTACCTAAACTAATTCATATCTAGACCCACTGATCTTTCTGCTACAGAAATTTCCTAAAAACCTGTGAGGTCAGATAATACCCATTTCAAAGGTTATTTTAAATGTTTTACTTTATGTAATAAGGTGTAATCCTAGAGACTCTATTTTAATAAATGCATAAAGTAATCATTCATTCTGCGCCAGAGCTTGTAAAGTATTGGAAGAGTTGATAAAATAGGAAAATGCAAAGGTGATAAAAAATAACAGTGTCACATATGGAATAAACCATTACTTGGCCATGCGTGGTGGCTCATGCCTGTAACCCCAGCACTTTGGGAGGCTGAGGTAGGTAGAACACATGAAGTAAGGAGTTTGAGAACAGCCTGGCTAACATGGTGAAACCCCGTCTCCACTAAAAATTAAAAAATTAGCCGGGCGTGATGGCAGGCGCCTGTAATCCCAGCTACTTAGGAGGCTGAGGCAGGAAAAACATCTGAACTGGGGAGGTGGAGGCTGCAGTGAGCCGAGATCATGCCACTGCACTCCAGCCTAGGAGATAGAGCGAGACTCAGTCTCAAAAAAACAATAAACCATTACTTTAAAAAATGTACACATACAAATACACACCTTCACAATGTAGTAATGGTTAATATTAGTAAGAGTGCTATGGGCTAGTTACTATACTACATATTTTTTAAATATCCTTTGATTTAACCTTTATAGATGAAGAAACTGATGTTCAAGTATGTCTCTCTGCTGGCTAAGAGAGCTATCAAAAGTGAAACCAAGATTGACAACCAAGTCTGTCCAACTCTAAAGTCCAAAGCCTTTGTTATTACATACTCCTGCCTCTTATTTATATCCAAGTACATTCATATGTACATACACATATACAAGTTTGTGTGTGTGTATGTATATATATATTATTTATTGATAATTAAATAGTAGCTACCCTTTTTGCTCTACTGGTTGGAAAGGCATTCTGCTCAAAGATGCAGAGCAAAATACAGGATTTAAGGTTACTTTATAGAAACGAAGTTCTAAAATGACCAGGTTGGTGGTAGTCTATAATAGTCTATATTGTCATCTTTTTCACCATCATATTAATAGTTAGCATTGGCTGGATACTTAGCAACCGCCACTTCTAAATGCTTTCTGTGAATCATTCTACTTTATCTTCACATCAAAGCCAGGAGTACTATTATTATACCTGTTTTACAGGTGAGTGAACTGAGGTGAATAAAGACATGGGCCTAATTTTTTCACACATCTAGAAAGAACTGAAGCCAGAATTCAAGCCCATGAATCTGCCTTCACTATACAACTCTGCTGCATTAAGCTTTTCTGGTCCAACTCTATAAAAAGAAGGCATAATTATAGCTATTCCACCACACATGAGTGGGGCACGGACCTGTGCTTATTTTCCCTGGGAGTGCCTGCCAAGCCCATCAGTCCTGCTCCTCCTCTCAGCCACATGGTCCTATTTAGATATGAGTTCTGGTCAGTGATGTGAGAAGAAGCACCCCACTACATTTCTGAGCTTGACGCATGAAAATGTCCCACAGAGAACATGTACCTTCTCTCAGGGTTGCCACCTGGATGAGGAATCTACGATCCCAGAGAATGGCAGAGCCAGAAAACAGCAATGGTCCTAAATTACCTCTTGTCAAATTACCTATGGAAGGAAAGCATTCACCACTAGACTAGGCTTGCAGAGAAAAGAGAAACAAACTTCTGCTGTGTTATGCCACTAGTAGTAGTATTTCAGGATGTACTTACTAAAACAACTGCAATTTATCTTACTAACGCCTAAAACACATTCCCTCTTTTTTTTTAAGCATTTGACATCTGCAGAGAAACATGTTTCGTAACTGGTATTTCTCTGCTATAATTAGTCGGAGTTAACTTTACACATAGATATAAATGAAAAATGCCAATTTACTGAGAAGAAGTTCACAACATACATTTCATCTATATTATTTCATCTTTTTAGCCACTCAAAGGTAGGGACATGAGGGTTAGCTTAAGTTTAGAAGGGTATGGGAAGGTTTCTTAATTTTAAAGATAAAGCTATTATGACTGAGAATGGCAAAGTTTTCCACATTTAACGCAATCTTGTTTCAATATCCAGAGCCCTTTTGCCACCCAACTTGAAAGGCTTTTATAAACCCAGGAAAGGCTACTGCATCTCTCTTCTACTCCCTGCACATGGTACAGCTGAAATCTTACTAACTAGGTAGAAAATCTTCGTTTTTATACTCAACTACAAAAGGCATATATTCCTGGAAAGGCAGGTCAAAGACCAGAATTTACAGTAAAGCATTAGGGATAAATATCAGATCTAGAAAACAAGTTTTAGTCACAGAAATGAGAGCAAATACGAGTAAAGGTAACGAAATAGAGTATCAGGAAATAGGCAAGAAAAGGAACACAAAAGAGGAACCCATTTTGCCCAAGGTCAGACATATGTGGTGTGCCACCAAATACAAGATATCTTAAGTTAGTTTGTCAGTTCCAGACTCTCAGGCCTTCCCTCTTCCCCAAAATCGTGCCACTCTGAATCTATAGACTCTCACATATTACATTCTGGAAAGTCAGGCTGGTAGTGTTAAAAACAGAAAACAAGCATCCAAATATTATCCATAGAGCCAAAGATCTGAATTCAAGTCAAACTTCAAAATGTCCTCCTAATATTTAATATACCTTATTGTGTATTCAGCTAGGTGCCGGTGTTGGGAAGTGAGTTAACAGTGATGAACAAGAGGCATGTTATTATCTTCAGGAGGCTTACAGTGTATCAACTGTGCCAATTAACACTTCTGTGATCACAGGAAAGTCACTTAACTTATTTGAGCCTCAACTATACCAAATGTTAATTCACTGGCAACGTCTATAAGACGATGGTGCAAGAGGAGGAAAAGAGGTAACCTATGACCTTGTTCCACAAAGAGCTGTTTAAATACAAGTGTTTGCTTAATATTGATGTTTTCTACCACATGGATACCACAAAACACTTACTCTACACAGACCACTAGCTAGAAGGCATGGGAGCCTTTACTTTTCTTCTTATTACCCTCAACAGCCCAGCTGCTGCTATAGCAATCGGTCCCTAGGAAGCATGGAGAAAAAACTAAGGGCCTTTTGACAAACTGAAGTTACTGGCTATTCCATGAGTTCCATGGTGAAACATCAAGCCACACCAAGTTAAATAGGTTTTCTTGCCCATTCATTTAACAAATATTTATTGAATGCTCTGTATTTGTGGCATTCTTTAGTGCGGAAGCCAGAAAAATAAACATTTTTATAGTTGACTTAAATGATTGCTTTTAAATTGTGACAGGAGTTTGAAGGAAACAGAGTCCTAAGATAGAGCTACACTAGAAAAGACCTACATTGGCAAGGATGGTCTTCTGTAAGAAAGTGAGACTTTGACTGATACTTAAAAGAGAAGAAACTACCCATGCAGAGACATAAGCCAGGTATTCTAGACAGAAGAAACCTTACATGCAAATAGCCCATGTGGGGGAAGAGCTGAGTGTGTTCAGGAACTAAATACATTGAATGAACTTGAAAGGAAGAGGTTATGAAGTGGGAAAGGTTGGTGAAAGCTACTTCTCTACTTTCACAGGCTCTTACTCTAGGCCTCCTCAGAGCGTCTGTTATGCTCACGTGTATCATGAAGCTTAAGAGAAGGATCCAGCATATAGTTACTCCCAAATCTAACACAGGCCCTCTCAAAGATAGATGGCCCCATTTGTCTTTTAGGAATGCTATTCTAATGTCCTGATTGTGCTAGTAAGACACAGGAGAGTTCAGAGGGGCATCACTACTACTCTTCTCATAAGGCTGCTGACACCCTACCTAAATATGCAGAATGTCTGAGCTGCCTCTCTGAATTCTGGCAGGACCCACCTGCAAATGAAGAGATCTCCACAGACAGGCTGGTGGATGAGCCCTAGCAAGTCAGTTATACGTTCAAACTGAAAGACTATGAAAACTTGATTTTTAAATGACTAAATTCAATAATGATAATCACCTGTATTCTTATTTCCTAGGTCAAAGACAGAGTGGGAAATGGGGAAAGGACAAAAGCAGGGGCCACAGCTTCTATTCATGGTCAATAAATGTATCATGAGATACAGACCTGAACTAAGAATTATTCTTTTTTTTTTTTTTTTTTAAGACGGAGTCTTGCTGCAACGCCCAGGCTGGAGTGTAAAGGTGCAATCTCAGCTTACTACAACCTCTGCTTCCTGGGTTCAAGCAATTCTCCCACCTCAGCCTCCTGAGTAGCTGGGATTACAGGCACATGCCACCATACCTGGCTAATTCCTGTATTTTTAATAGAGACGGGTGTTTCACCATGTTGGCCAGGATGGTCTTGATCTCCTGACCTCGTGATCCTCCCTCATCGGCCTCCCAAAGTGCTGGGAATACAGGTGTGAGCCACCATGCCCAGCCAGAATGAATCTTTAGTAATAGAAAAAAACCTCATATTCTCCCTTATATTTAGTTTTTAGCATCTAATTGCATATTCTTGTTTTTGTTGTTTTTTGTAAAATGCTTACAAGTTAACCTACCTTTTCTGTGCCTTCTGAATAAATACTTTATTAAGCAGACAGGAGAATAATGGGTCCTTTACATATTACCTGACTTCTTAAGCAGCTGTAGTCCAAGTTATTTTATGCATTTTACACTCAACTGCCTAGCTTGTGAATATATATTCACGTAAGAGAAAATTAATTTTATGAAAAAAGTACAGGATCCTTAACCGTTGTGCCAGCCTTTTAAATGACTCTGTAGCACCACTAACATCTCCCTTTTTCTAACAATGACCTCTTCATAACCACATAGTTTTCAAAGTCCTGTTCGCCTCTTCCCCCATATCCAAAAATTCAAAATCAGATCAGACAACTGTCATTCTTCCATATCCAAAGGTATCTCAGAAGGCAGGAGTAGCTGTGTACACATAAAGGATGAAGCTTGAGCCCACAGAGAGTTAAATTAATATCCTGGCTTGACTAGTTCAACTTACTGTACATCTTCATTTGCCCAGAAACACAATCTATAGCCAACTGCTAACCAAGTCAATATGTGGTAAGACTAACAGCCACCCTAACCTGCCTTGATAATTATTCTCCTTTAACTGACATAATATTCAATATACTGTTGTTGAGAGCAATAATGCTAAAATTGATGCCTTGAGGGCTACAAGACAATTGAGTTTTAGCCAGATAAAATGACTTGTACACTAATAGTGCATTATGGGGTTCCACAGCTTTCGGACACACATTTTATAGCCTACTTTTACAAAAATGCCATATATAATTATATTCAAAGTAACTTGTGCACACCTTATCATTACCACATACAATCTTTAAAATACTGGCTGATTACCAAATAATATTACTTTAGAAGAAAAGGGTTTACTTTTATAGTCTCTGTCTTTTTCCTTAACAAAACAAGCATTTTCTCACTATATAAGTGATAACAGTTTTGTTGTTCTGAAACCTTTTATTTTTTTTTTTCCAAACCAAGAACTGTTTTCACAAAGAACAAGATTATAAATGCTGAATGACAAAAACCATTATTTAAATAAAATCTATATTACATCAATTCTACCAATAAAACAAGACAGAAACCAAACCTAGAATTATTCTAATGTAAAAATCATCTACAGTTTTCTCAAAATGTCAATTTTAGACTCTGAATGGAGAAACATTATATTAAATTTGAGACTGTCAAAATCTGTATTAGAATAATAAAAATTAATTATAATTTAAGTGCCACAATAAATGACAATGTTCTTTATATGCAATATTTCACCCTAAAATAAGAGACTATAAATTTTAGTTCCTGGTTTTACTGAATTTTCCTCTCAAACTTAATTTCTCTTGCCATTTTCTATCTTTAAATCAAATCTGTCCAACCCACAGCCCACGGGGCTGCATGTGGCACAGGATGGCTCTGAATGTGGTCTAACACAAATTTGTAAACTTCCTTAAAACAGTATGAGTTTTTCTTTTTTTTGCTGTATTTATTTTTTAGCTCATCAGCTATTGTTTGTGTTACTATGTTTTATGTGTGGCCCAAAACAATTCTTCTTCCAATGTGGCCCATCAAGCTAAAAGACTGGAATACCTCTGCTAAATACTGGGCCCTCATACAAAAGGAAATACAGAGTACATTTACATTTTTTATACTTGCATTAGAGATATGTTCGAATACTGGGGAAATATTAACATCTAAGTAATAATTTCAAGTAAAATAGAAAACAACAGGACCGTATCATAGAAACATTATCAGGCTTTATATTTACTGCTATCTGGACAGAAAGATGCAATGTATATGCTTGTGTCTCTGCATAGGTATGCAGGTATAAATATCTTAGGCAACAAATACACATGAAACTGAAAGACATTATTAATGACAGAAGTATAAGCAGCATAGTGGAGATAATAAAGATGGTACAAGATTGGGCCAAAATACTTGCTGGTTTGGAATAAAGAAAAGACTGTTAGTCAAGCTAACAGTTCCATATAAACAACTATAAGAGGTTTTTCTCTTTGTGTAGGGCAAAATCCATCCAAAACAGACATTAATAATCATGTTGTGGAAATGACTGTAGAAGGATGTAGTACTGTATGCATCCTGGGGCCAGTACAAGCAGGAATTGTGAAACTAGTTCCTTTATTTATTTTTCCTGGCCCCTTTCTCTTAGACCTTGTTCCCTATCATGTCCCCTAACCATCCAGGACTTATCTTCCTACTTTATCCCACTGAAATATCCCCATCCTAAGGCAAATGAGATAATGCTTGTGAACACACTCTCTAAACTGAAAACGTAATATATAATTGTTACTATTATCACCATCATCTCATCTTTTGAGGGCCAAATTTTCTGAATCTTTCAAGTTGAGATTCTCACTAAATTTAGACGTCATTCTAGTCTGAGAGCAGACAGGTTATTCCACCTCCCTTATCTTTCTCTTCTACTCACCATCCTTCCACTGCTCTCCTGTTCCAGCTAACAGCTGAAAGTATCACACAGGACAATGACAAGAATTCATGTGAACTAATGCCAGGTCACTTTTTAGAGAGGGAGACTGAAGCTCCCTACTCCTCACATGTCAAGCTGGCAGCCAATGCCCTTCATGTAATACACGGTGCCTCAGGGAATAAACAGAGGTGATATCTCCAGCACTATATAAGGCTGGCACAGCCAAAACCACTTGTTTTTGAAGGGGTCACATCTCCTGGTATTATCTTCATAGGAAATTTCAAAAATTGCTTCAGATTCTACCTTTTCAAATTGAGGTCACCTTCAGCAGGAGCGAGTATTTCTTCATTATCCAGTGTAGCCTCTTTGGATCCTGCAGTCAGTCTCCCAAAATGCTGTTCTCAACATTGACCCCTCAACAATTGTAGGAAGACTGATAGCCATAAACATGTTTCAGAGGCAAAGTATACAATGCAAATGACATACGACATACTGCAAAAATGAGATGAAGAAAGGGAGGGATGGGAGATGGGGGTGCATGAAGGCTGTGGGCCTTCCAGAAAACTCTCAAAGCCCTTACAAAGGAGAGACTCAAGGCTGGAAGAACAGGTTCTGCAAAGGCCAAATCTAAAACCAACTCTGTACGTTTCAGAATGCAGAAATCTGAAGGCTACGATGTGACAGTTTACTGGTTATATAAGTTTATATGAATTACAGTTCTACCTTTGATTTGGATGAAGAAACAATAAATGGTAACATGCGTACCTGTAGGTACACAAACAACGGAAAAAAACACCATACCTGCAAACTGAGTATGGAAAAAAGCCCTAACAAACCGAAATGAAGGGTAATTTCAGATTTTCACACACCCATCACCCACGTCAAAGAGCCCTCCTTTTTAACAGGGCTATAATAAGACTTGTTGGAGAAGCCAGGAAGCCCATGTTGTAGAGAGTTGAATTCAAAAAGGTGCACACAAAGGTAACGCGAGGCAAGAGGCCACATTTTCCTTTTAATACACCCTGAGGCCCAGTGGTGGCCTGCTTCCTCTCTCTCGTCTCCCCTTCCCTGACAAGCCCGCTGAAATGACCACTTTACCCAGAGGACGGTGTGCAGTCCTTCCTGCAAGGGGCAGGAAGGAGACCAGGTTTGCTAAGGTCTCTAATGCTTCCCCACCCAGAGTGGGCCCCATACACCGGTGTTCACGTACTCCCCCTACCTGAAGGATGTATCCTCGGACATAGTCCCGCAGAGTCCAGCCAAGGCCGTGCAGTATGTGCAGCACCTCCTCCTGCTTCAGGACGCTGAAGAGGCGGTCCAGTAGGATCTTCAGTCGCACGGGCACTGCCTGCGTTCCGTAGAGCATCAGGCTGCTGATGTCAAACACAACGTTGGACTGCACAATCTCCACTTGCGTGGGGTGGTACAGGTGCTGCGTGCTGAGCTTATCCAAGGCTGCGGTGGTCCCGCCAAAGTTCCAGTGATGGAGGTGTTGGCAATAAAGAGATAAAGAGAGAGAACAGGAGTTAGAAACATCGCTATAAGTTACCAGGGCTCCACTTCTACCGATGAATGTTCGCCACAGGTGTTTAAGCAAGATCTTGCAAAGAAAATAGTTTTCTGACACCTCCTTTCTGTTTTGTCCTTTTCCTTTCCTATTTTGTAATTTGATGTGTTTATAAATTGCAGGCAATACAAAACACATTTAACTTCAAGATAAAGAGCCACTGAGGATGTTTTTAAATGACCATGACTGGTGCTAAAAACCTGATTAATTTGTTAACTAATCTATGGTCCGACTCAAGTTAACGATGGTGTTCTCTACCCCCTACCAAAAACAAAACAATTCCTAACTCCTGCCATACAGGGAGGTTCAATCCATATCACTTTTATGAATAAGATTTACCCCTTATAATACCTGAATGGTTAAAGATGAGGAAGACGGTATTAGTTAGATGAAAGGAGTAAAAGACCTAATTTGGAGGGAATAAGAAAAGCTTGCATCTGTGTGTAGGGCTAGTAATTTAACTCCAGTCCTGTTAGCTATAGGGGTTTATCCAAAAACCTAGTTTTCCCAATTTCTCCCATTAGTCACCTGTTAGATAGCTTTTGTGTTCACTGGCATGTTTTCTGAAAGTTATTCAGGATAAAAAAGAAAGAAATTTAAAGTCATATTTTTATAAAGAAGTTACTTCATTAATAGCTATAAGGGTATAGATGAAAATGGAAACAAATGAGAAACCAACATTTGGGAATTTCTGGTGTATTTCAGCTAACTGTATTATCTCAGCAGAAAAAGCTGAGGATGACCATTCTCAGAGTAAACACTTTTAATAAAACAAAAATTTCAACAATTGGTTATTTTTTTCTCCTCAAATTTAAGAAACACCGTGTGACAGGCATTGAAGGCTGCTTGATCTTTTTTTTTCTTCTTTCACTGATACTGAAATCATGGTATCTGCTGCAAACATGAGTAGATCCATGATGGATTAATAAAGCTTGCTGAAAAAAAAAAAAAAAGAAACACCATCTCTTCTCTAGAGACAACAGCCAAAATAAGGTCATAAATTCTAGTCCCCATCCATATCTCAGTTACTGTACACCCTATTGCTGATAACAGAATTACATTTTGCCTCAGTTTCTCAAACAATAACATTGTCTTATCTGTAGGGCTTAAAGAGATGCTGCAAAGATTAGTGAGATAAGAAGTAAGAGGCACTCTAAACTCCTTAAGAGAACATAAAAGGCATTCAGAACTGTCAGAATTACACACATATGCCCACTGAAAAATTAAACAAGATGAACACGGAAGTCTGAAGGATGGTCATCTAACCTCATGAGTCAGGCAAATGGTTATCAGCCAACATCTAGGCTCAAGTCCTAAGCCTTCCTCAAATTCTAAACCACTGTGTGGCCTTTCTCAGCTGCTCTTCCTAACACCTATCCCTAAAGGTATGGGCTACACTACACGTGCATTCTGAGCAACTCCTATTTTACTACACCAGCATTACTGCATGATAATGGAGGAATTTAAAAGTACATGCACACAGATTTTTTAGTATTTCACATGTATTTTTTCAGGGCTCCTCCTCCACTCTTATTTCCTCCTGACTTGTGGTCACTAGAGAGTTCATGTACTCTTGATAAATTGCTTTCTTACATCTACAGTGTAAAGGCCCTTATCATTTACCCGCTGGCTTCATTCAACACATTTACTCCCAGGAATACTTTGTCAAAGAGTTCGGGTTTTCTCATACTTCATTTCTTGCAGCTGATTTGTCTGATCTTTCCTATTCTAGTGGTTAAGTCAACTTTGAATAAATAGCCTTAAAAATTAATTTAACGTTTGGGAAAGATAAGGGATTCACAAGCCTAGGGATTGAAGTTTTCTCTCACTCCACAGGGTATTTAGACTGCAAAAAAAGCAGAAATGGGGTATTACTATCCCTGCTCTTCTTCAAGTACCCCTTAACTACTCCGCCTTCTGATGAGTGGCTGCTCTGCTTACAGAATCCAGTGACCAAAACGGAGGGATCTGCTTCTCCTCCATTTCCCTTCATCAGCTCTCCTCAACCATATGGGATAGTTCTTTACAAAACAGACTGCTATGACAACAGCCAATATGAAACTGACAGAAGTCAGTAGAAGGGAAATAAAATGACACAAAATCCTGATTTGTGTGTGTGTGCTTGGCACCTTGCATCTTTGCATTAAGTACATGCAGGTGTGTGTGTAAATGCATTCAAAAGTGAGGTGAAAAAAACTATAATCCCTCTCCTTCCCACTCATTAAAAAAGGTTGATTGCTTTAAAGATGAAGAAGACTAAACTATTAAGGGTACAGAAGAGAGAATCATCAGAGAATTAAAAGAGCACAGATAGAACAAAAACATTTCCCTAGATAAGGTTTCAAGAACACCAGAGATTGAGGATATTATAAGGACACTAGCTGATTCTTCTTCATAAGTATACTATATCTCAGTAAGTAGGAATACAGGTGGGCACGGTGGCTCATATCTGTAATCCCAGCACTTTGGGAGGTAAGATGGCAGACTACCTAAGCCAGAAGTTCAAGACCAGCCTGGGCAATGTGGTGAAACCCTCCCTCTACAAAAAAATGCAAAAATTAGCTGTGCATGGTAGCGCACACCTGGGGTCCCAGCAACTCGGGAGGCTGGGGTAGGAAAATCACCTAAGCCCAGGAGATCAAGGCTGCAGCGAGTGATGATTATATTACTGCACTTCCAGTCTGGGCAACAGAGTGGCCAAAATATAGAAAAAGGAAGAAATACTGTTATAAACCACATAAATATTCAACAAAGGTCAACAACTTAGTCTACAATGGCCAGATAGTAGATATTTTAGGTGTGTGGGTTATGCATTCTCTTTCACACCTACTCATGTCTGCTGTTTTAGCAGGAAAGCAGCCATACATAGATAAGACTTAAATGATTAGGTACGTCAGTGTTCCAATAAAACTTCATTTAGGCCTGTTGCAGTGGCTCACACCTGTAATCCCAGCACTTTGGGAGGTCAAGGCAGGAGAACTACTTGAGCCCAAGAATTTGAGATTAGCCTGCGCCAACACAGTGAGACACTGTCTCTACAAAAAAAAATTAAAAATTAGTCAGGCATGGAAGCACATACCTGTAGTTCCAGCTACTTGGGAGGCTGAAGTGGAAGGACTGCTTGAGCCCTGGAGGTCAAGGCTGTAGTGGAGCAATGATTGCATCACTGCACTTCAGCCTGGGTAGAAGAGTAAGAACCTGTCTCCAAAATCAAACAAACTTTATTTACACAAACAGACACCTCACCAGCTTTGTTTGGGCCCTAATGATGATGAAAAGGTGGACCAGATATTTAATGGAAGTCAATAGCAGATCACAAAAAAGCTCTAAGAGTGTGATATAGGAAGCAGTTACCTAGGTGATGAGCCATAGATGAAGACTTAAAAACTATTAAACTGGGCCAGGCATGGTGGCTCACACCTGTAATCCCAGCACTTTGGGAGGCTGAGGCGGGCAGATCACTAGGTCAAGAGATTGAGACCATCCTGGCCAACATGGTAAACTTTAGTAGAGATGGTGTATATCTGTTTCTACTTAAAATACAAAACTTAGTTGAGTCTGGTGGAGCGCGCCTGTAGTCCCAGCTACTCAGGAGGCTGAGTCAGGAGATATGCTTGAACCCAGAAGGCAAAGGTTACAGTGAACTGAGATGGCACCACTGCACTCCAGCCTGGCAACAGGGCGAGACTCCAACTCAAAACAAACAAACAAAAAAACAAAAAAATATATATATATAAATTAAAACTGCCTAGCTTGCAAATTTCAGCATAAACATATCATCATGATCTATCAAATTTTCTTGAATATATCAAACTTATCTGCTTTACAATTACTAGATCACATCAAGTCACCAAATTGTGACAACTTTTGGAGAAGTACCCCGAAACAATGATACCTGATGATTTTTTTATGAGTCATAATATCTGTAAGTTGAGAACTAGACTGCTGCCTAATTTCATGATCTTCATGTATCTGACTGGAGGAGTCAGGTCTGGATTTTGTAGGGTTAGGAGTATGAGTTAGGCCAATGGGGCTATGGAAAAGGTAGGGCAAGAACATGTTGATCAGGATGGAATAGGAAAAGATGTTACCTACTTTAACATTGTATGGGCCTAACCAGCTGCTAATTTGTCCTATACCAATGGTATTGTCAAGATTCATTTACAGGCCAGGCACAGTGGCTTATTCCTGTAATCCCCCAACACTCTGAGAGGTCGAGATGGGCAGATCACCTGAGGTCAGGAGTTTGAGACCAGCCTGGCCAACATGAGGAAACCCTATCTCTACTAAAACATACAAAAATTAGCCAGGCGTGGTGGTGGGTACCTGTAATCCTAGTACTCAGAAGGCTGAGGCAAGAGAATCACTTGAACCCAGAAGGCTGCAGTTTCAGTGAGCCAACATCGAGCCACTGCATTCCAGCCTGGGAGACAGAGAGAGACTCCATCTCAGAAAAGAAAAGAAAAAAGAGGAAAGAAAGGAAAGGAAAGGAAAAGGGGAAGGGGAAGGGGAAGGGGAAGGGGAAGGGGAAGGGGAAGGAGAAGGGGAAGGGAAGGGAAAGGGAAGGGAAGGGGAAAAAAAAAAAGAGATTCATTTTCAAATGAAATCTAACCAGAAGTTACATATACAAAATATGTAAAAGTGAAGCTGTTCTAGTAAAGCTGGAGTAATCACGAATTAGAGAATGTTCAATCATTTATTATTCCCCTTTTCTCTTCAACTTGCTTAAGTAACTCAGTGGACTGAACCCTGGAAGTACAGTTTGAAAAGCCCTTTTCTCTATACTAAGCTGGTATCAAATTTTTGTCTGATTTGTGTCCACTCTCCTTCATTCTGGTAATAGAAGCTATGTTTCCAACTTCTCCCTTATACTCAACACCAGTATTTCTTTCTTTTTTATTGAGACAGGTTCTAACTCTACAACCCAGCCTGGAGTGCAGAGGCACAATCACCACTCCCCACAGCCTCCACCTCCTGGGACTCAGTCTCCCAAGTAGCTAGGACTAGAGGTGTGTGCCACCTAATTTTTCAGTATTTTTTTTTTTTGTAGAGATGGGGCTTTCCCATGTTGCTCATCTGGGTCTTGAACCCCTGGGCTCACTCAAGTGACCCAATCACCTTGGCCTCCCAAGTGTTGGGATTACAGGCATGAGCCACCATACCTGACTAATATCAGTATTTCATAGAACTGAATATTCTTAGTCAGGCCTAGAAAACCAGTCTTCTCCAGTACCCCGACCAAAACAACTGGTTCAAGAATAGGCAAATGACCTAAGTCTGGACAGTGAGATTGAATCCAGGAATTTAGTTAGAACTACTGGGAATTTCTTCTCTTTCCTCTAAATTTGTAGCTAATAAAATGTGCTTGAGAACGCAAATCATAAGGAACAGAGCTCGGCTGCAAGACAATCTGATAAATCTAGTACTGATAATATTGTTTGATTCAGAAGATTTGGCAGTGCTTGAGGCTGGTACTATCCCTGGAATTTTCTGTTACAGGAGCTAACAAAATCTGTCTCTCCCTGTGGCTCCACTACCTCTCCCTCTCCCCTCTACCTTTCTCTCACTGTCTACTTGAAGTCATAATCTGTAAGCTGGAACCAAAAGAGTTCTACTACAACTACTCTTTGAGGTACTTTTCTAGCTGATTAAAAAGTAATTTCAAGGCCAGGAACGGTGGCTCATGCCTGTAATCCCAGCACTCTGGGAGGCTGAGGCAGGCAGATCACAAGGTCAGGAGGTCAAAACCAACGTGGCCAATATGGTGGAACCCTGTCTCTACTAAACATACAAAAATTAGCCAGGCATGGTAACACACGCCTGTAGTCCCAGTTACTCAGGAGGCTGAGGCAGAAGAATCACTTGAACTCAGGAGGCAGAGGTTGCAGTGAGACGAGATTGTGCCACTGCACCCCAGCCTGGGCGACTCAAAAACAAAATAAAACAAAATTTCAATTCAAAGTAGTAGTCACTGTTCAACTAAAAGTATGTTAGTTCCAGGACAAATGCAATTCACAATTTCTACAAGGAATGGAATGAAGAGTATTCTAAACAATTTCACATCTTACACAAATTTGCAAAGGGTGATGAATGCTTTCAACAACATTAATAAGGAAAAATAATGGTGAGGAAGAGTGCAAAGAAAATGACCCTTTAAGTACCAACTAGGTATCAGGTATCATTCTAGAGCAACTTTGTCTAACCCAGGGGCCATGGCATACATGTGGCCCAGGACAGCTTTGAATGCAGCCCAACACAAATTTGTAAACTTTCTTAAATGGGATTTTTTTGCAACTTATTTTTAGCTCATCAGCTATTGTCAGTGTGTAGGTGTATTTTACATGTGGCCCAAGACAATTTTTCTTCTTCCAATGTGGCTCAGGGAAGCCAAAAGATTGGACATCCCTGTTCTAGGGGCTCACTATTAGCTCATTAAAGCCCTCAATTAAAAATCATACACATATAGTATTATTATTACTGTTTATTCCAAGGTCATAGGCTCAATAAGGTTAGGTAACTGGCCTAAGGTCACTTAACAACTTCACTCAAGAAATTTCTTGTTTTCACCACATGTTCAAATAAACAGTCAATATGAAACTTTCAAGTCTTCATCATGTTGGAAGTCCCTAACTACCAGCAATCTGGGCTACTTGCCCATCACTCTGCTGAAGCAAGCATTTCAAAGGTCACCAACACCTGCCTTTCTGTGAAACGCAATAGCTTTTTCCCTTCATTATTCTCCACAATCTCTCCATAGCAGCTGACCTTATTGATCACCACTCCTCCTAAAATGCTCTCCTCCTTCAATCTTGCATACATTCATTTATTCACCAGTACCTATTAACTTATCTCTGAGGTACGTGCTGTATGCAGATGCAGAAGTAATTTATATTGTGGCCTCCACCTTCAAAAGCAGACAGATGTAGGCAATATAAATGCCATAAAAAAGATTTGATAAACTGCTGTGTGGACACAGAAGAGAGGGCAATGCTGCCGGGAAGGCACAGTCTCCTAACTAGGATGTCAGCAGGCAAGAAAGGAGGAGGAGAGTACTGTAGGTAGATGGAACTGAGGCAGTGGTTCTCACTCATTGTGTGCATCAGAATCAAGTGGAGGGCCTGCTGGGCCACCTCCCCCAGAGTTTCTGACTCACTGCGTCTGGTCATCAAGAATCTACATTTCTAACAAGTCTCCAGAAGATGCTGATGCTACTGGCCAGGATCATACTTTCAGAATCACTGAATTAAGGGGTATGTGTTAGGGAACTATGTAAAGAATGTGAACCCTTGGGGAAAAATAGTTGGAAATGAGTCCAAAAAGATCAAGTTAGCAGACTGTAAGGAGCTTTATTTGTAAAGGCAAAGACCTATGTAAAGCTTATGATTTTATTTCTTGTTAATAGGATTAGGAAAGTGTTAAACATTTTATAAGATGAAAATGGATAGGTGTGGTGGCTCATGCCTGAAATCTCAATGCTTTGGGAGGCCAAGGTGGGAGGATCTCTTGAAGATAGGAGTTGGAGATCCACCTGGACAACACAGTGAAACCACATTGACACAAAAAAATTTTTTTAGTGGGCCAGGCAAGGATAAGTATGGTAAGCCAGGCAAGCCTACAGTGACAAGTGTGGTAAGCCAGGCAAGCCTACAGTCCCAGCTACTTGAGGTAGCAGAGACAGGAGAATCACTTGAGCCCAGAAGTTCCAGGCTGCAGTGAACTATGATCCTGCACTGTACTCCAGCCTGGGCAACAGAAGAAGACCCCATCTCTAAACAGCAAAATATTAAAAGATAAAAATTTTTAGTTTTAGATATAAAATTTTGATAAGAGTGCAGAAGTTTGATTAAAGCAATAGTTATCACATGGGAGACATGACACCTGTCTGGCAGGAACAGTGGCTGGTGAAGGTACTGGATGAACCTCGGCCACAGAGCCATAACCCACTGAAGTGGGAAAGTTCAGAACGTGGAGGGTTATGTTAACTTCGAAAATTGCCCCAGATGATTATGACACATATGCCCCCACTCACATGCCACAATGAAAATCAGAGATAGAAATGGACAGGGATAGCTTAGAGGCAAGTGAAGACAGGAGAGCATTTTTGAATTACTAGGATATGCCTGAACTCAGTGGACTTCTCAGTACACCATGCGTAAACCCGGGATATAAAAAGGCCTTCCCTGAGGTATGCAAACACAGGGACTCAGTTTCCACATCTTCCAATTCCATATTTACTCTAAAACTGATCCACTTGAGAATGGGCCTGCAAGTACATGAAGATCATCCATTCCTGTTTCTCTTCTGAAAATTGTACCCTTCCTTCTTGACAAAATAAATGTATAAACCCTGGCTTATGTTATATACGGTTCCCTTGCCCAGCATGTAAAAATCTGCTGAGCGCTAAAATAATTCACAATTTGATTATTAAAAGAATTAATAGGCCAGGTATGGTGGCTCACACCTGTAATCCCAGCACTTTGGGAAGCTGAGGCAGGTACATTGCTTAAGCCCAGGAGTTCGAAACCAGCCTGAGCAACACGGCGAAACCCCATCTCTACAAAAAATACAAAAATTAGCTGAGCACGGTGAGAAGTGCCTGTTGTCTCGACTGCTCAGGAGGATCACTTGAGCCCATGGAGGTCAAGGCTGCAGTGAGCCATGATTGAGCCAATGCACTCCAGTCTAAGTGACAGAGTAAGACCCTGTCTCAAAAAAACAAAAACAATTAATGAAGGCTCATCTTTCCCTGACTGTACACAGATGAGTAAAGTATAGCTAGATCTGATAGATGATTTAGGACTATGCTGAAATGCTCAGAATTCAGACAACATGCAAAATGGACAATGATAATAAACTCGCCTCTTACATTCTTACCTGTTTTAATAATGTATCACTCTTTAGAAAGCATCCTACGGGAGCAAAGCACAGGTGTCCAATAATGAAAATGGTCTCCCTCCCCGAACCCTGCATATTCAAAACTAAGATAGTCTTTTTATTTCTTTTCTTTTTGACATGGAGTTTTGCTCTTGTTGCCCAGGCTGGAGTGCAATGGTGCGATCTCAGCTCACTGCAACCTCTGCCTCCCAGGTTCAGGTGATTCTCCTGCCTCAGCCTCCCGAGTAGCTGAGATTATAGGCATGTACCACCACACACAGCTAATTGTGTACTTTTAATAGAGACAGGGTTTCTCCATATTGGTCAGACTGGTCTCGAACTCCTGACCTCAGGTGATCCACCGGTCTCCACCCCACAAAGTGCTGAGATTACAGGCGTGAGCCACCATGCCAGGCCTGCTAAGATATTCTTTTCAACTATCCTCAACATTCATTCATCCCTAGGAGGCGTCAACACCTGGGAAGAAAAGGCCCTAAGCAAACGTAAGTGATGCCCACTCTTTTAAATTTAGTTTGAATATTTTTCTGTCTCTACAAAATTTGTAGAATACACTGAATAAAAGGTGTGGGTAAAAATTTTACATTATTTCTTTCAGAAACTATGTTTACCATTTATTAAGGTAGTTATAGCCTACATAATCAAATAATAGCAAAATATTTATCATTAATCATTTTCATCTTAAAAGATTTTGAATACCTTCTACATCCTGCTAATAAAAATAACAAAATAAATTATAATCCAAATGTCAAAACACTTAATTGTTAGCAAGTATGTAAGTTCTTCTTTCATTAAGCATATAAAAACAGTTTGATCATGATACCTAAGAAAATTGATAAATATTTTTATATATTAATCTTACCTAATTTTTTCCTAAAATCCAACACCAAATTGTGTGATACACATGGAACCATATTTATCAAAAATATTAATTATAAAATTATAAGTTATATATTATACATAATTACTAATTAAGTAATGAGAAATAGTATGTCTATTATAAGCTGAAAAAACTAATTTTATTAGCACCACATTTTATTCTGACTGTTTTAAGTAACGTATCATAAAAGATACATTCCATAACTTACTGATGTGTTTTTGTAAGTTTTCTCGAAATGTTTATTAATGCATTTATTTGAACTAAAATGTGAATTCAGCTTTTTCTAATAAAAACTAAGTCAGATTTGTCAGTTTCACTGATCAAATATGATCGTTTGACCATAAACATTGAATTTGCCAATTAGGCTACCTGGCAGAAATTTTCATCAATTAGGATAGCCAAATCTGCAACAGTAAGATAAAAGCATTTTGTTAAAAAGTATTACGGAAGTTATTTGAATTAAAAACTAATACAGTATTTTTATTTTCTCAATCTTTTCTGTGCATATAGTGATAAACAACATGCCTCTAAACTGAAGACTAAAAATTAAACTTGTAGGCCCGGGCTTGGTGGCTCATGCCTGAAATGCTAGTACTTTAGGAGACTGAGGTAGGCGGATCACTTGAGGCCAGGAGTTCGAGATCAGTTTGACCAACATAGCAAACCCCTATATATCTACCAAAAAAATTATAAATTGTTTGATATAATTTCTTAATGCTCTTTTCCATGAATTGAAAAATAAATGACTTTAACAATAGCTAAATAATAGGGAGGATGATTTCAATTTCTTTGCTTTTAGCAAAACTAATCAAGTACTGCGTAATTTTTGGCATGTAACTTGAAATGACTTCTAAGAAATGAATGACAATGTGGTTAACAAACCTCCTAGTCCCATGTATTCACATGAACAGATGTCTCGGCAGTTACATCTGTAGGAATGAAAACTGGGAATAGAACTCATAGTGTAACTTTCCTCTTTTTTACAGTAAGTACTATTCATCAATGGATACCTGAACTAATCTGAGAAGAAAAAAATTTATAGCCCTATTTCACTGACAGATACATTTCTAACAAAAATCAACTTTATTTTTAACTAATTGTTGAAATTGGTAATATTTACATTGCTTGAATTTTATCACTATGACAATTTTTAAAATAAAATTTCTATTTATAGATATTAATTTTCATTGTAGGCATGCATGTTAAATTGAGTAATAAAAGACTTTCCAGTGAACATTCATGGTAATGTTATTTGGGAGAAAAGGATTGGAAACAAGAGTTAAGGACAAAAAATAATGAGTGAAAGCAACAATTTCATGTGTCCAGTGTTTTTAAAAGGTGCTCATTGTCTTCCAGATTAAGGACGGAGTCTCTAGGACCAGACTCCAACCCCAGCTCTGCCACTTATTTGCTCTAAAATATTGGCAAGTAACTTAGCATACGAGAATGTTGGGGTAGTCCTTAGTTTTCAAATTAAGTATAAGCAAGCCACTAACTTAAATACCACAATTTTAATTTAAGAAGAATGGAGAAGAAAGCATAGAGTCAAGACCAAGCTAAGAAGTAGGAGGAAACACAGATGCTGCAGTGACGATGAGGCACGGGTACAAAATGATTGGGATTTTCCAGTTTGGAAGATATGGAGGTAAAATCAACTGCGATTCAGAAGAAATGTCAGGTTTCCAGACAAGCTGCCTCTCCAGCTGCTCTCCTGTGATAATCTGCCCCTAGGAATCCAACTATTCCTACACTATGCAGATGATCCCTAACCTTTAAATTTAGCTCTGCCTAAGCTCTATGCCTCAACTCCAAACACATACTTGACTCCTTTTGCTGTGAAACGTAGAACTAGGAAACTAGGCTGAAATGTTTGAAGTCAGTTTTTGAATGTTTTGTGTGTCTTTCTCTCATAGGTGTTCATTGAGAAAATGCTCTAACTTCAAGAAAAAGGAAAACAAAAAAATAATTGTCCGTAACCCTACCACCCAAAGCAATGGTTGTTCACATGTGGATGTATATGCATCTACTTTTTTTCAACACATAACTTTACAAAGTTGAGGTCATACTGCAGATACAAGTTTCTATCTTGGTGTTGGTGCTGTTTCCCTTAATATTATCTAGCAAGAACATTCAAAATTATCTCTGACTACTTTGCCTTGCTTCCCCAGGTACTCTGTCACTCTTCATCACTTTAAACTTCCATTGCAAGTTTTCCTGGATCAATTCCTTCTTTCTAGATTAATTTCTACCACTTTAGAGCAGGCTTTTAGACCTTCATAACTTCATTACTGCAAGCACTCCTAAGTGATTTGGTCTCTCTCGGTTCTAACTAGCCAAGTACATCCTAAATAAAACCAAGTCAATGTTCTCAAAATACTGCTTAAAGTATGTGTTTTGTCTGTTCAAAATTTCCAATGATGCCCCCAGCCTCTTCACACACAACTACCCCGCTTCTCTCCCACCCACAGACCAACTCCTTAACCTGGGTCAGAAGACCTTGGACAGACTGATTTACTTTAGTAACTCTCTGACATGTGCCCTCTGATCTACCTAAAGTGAGGTTCCCAAGGCTTTCCATATTACTAGCACTTTATTATTTGGTCACTAAATGTTTATTTTCTGCCCCATACTAAGTTTCAGAGATTTAGTGAAGAACAAAACAGATATGATTTGGGTCCCCCTGAAGTTAACAGACTAGTGAGGAAAACAGAGTTTTAAAAATTACACTGCAGGGCACAGTAGCTCATGCCTGTAATCCAGCACTTTCAGATGCTGAGGTGGGTACTTGAGCTTGAGTTTGAGATCAGCCTGAGCAACATGGTGAGACCCCATCTCTACAATTAGCCAGGCATCGTGGTGTATACCTATACTCTCAGATCCTTGGGAAGCTGAGATGGGAGGATCACTTGAGCCTGGGAGGATGAGGCTGCAGTGAGCCAAGACTGCACCACTACACTCCAGCCTAAGCAAAAGAGTAAGACCAAAAACAAACAAAAAACACATTAACACACAAAATTACAAACTGGGCATGTGACACGAGAACATAATTTAAATGAGGTAGTAGTGAGGTATTCCAGGAAAAGCCAATTCGGCTAAAATATGAACAAGAGAAAAGCCTAAGATGATGCAGAGAGACAAGCAAAGTTCTATCTCCAAAGCTGTATTTTTCATAATTTTTACTTTCAGTGCTGTTCAAGTACCTTTCCTCTTTCTTATTAACTCCTCTGACAACATTTTTTTCCCAGTTTCGATTTGTATTCTATTTTCTTTTTCCATGAAGACTAGAGAGGCTCCCTCATAGAAGAGGAAACGGACTCTACAGCAGGGGTACTTCAGTATGCCAAACGAGTGAGTGCCAACCACATGCTGCCCATTTCCTGGGATCACTTATGTCCCTACTTATCTCAAGACCCTGATTTTGAGCAGGAATCATACTTGAGACAAAATCACTCAAGAAGTGTTGAGTAATCATATTGTTGGATGGATGAACACAGTTAAGTATACATAATAGAAGAAAAAGCATTATTCTATTTTCACTGGAAGGGTCAATGTATGATTCCACCATGCCACCAAATTCTTAATTTCATCCATGTCCCTTTCTCAACCCTTTCTTTTGTTCTTGACAGCACCCCCTCACAAAATAAGTGAAAGTGGGTAATTAAGGCAATTTAGAGGGTAAAGTGGGGTTGCTAGCTAAGCAGGAATTCTGAGTAAACTTTGCATATTTTCTTTCCTACTACATCAAGTATTATTTGGGAGATTACAATGCATTTTTAGTAGAAAAACAGGATAGAAGTCCAACACTGTTAAAGAAAATAATTGTAATAATAGGGTACACACACTGAATCATAATATACAGACTTTATGAAAATCATCCACAATAGTAGCACAAATCACTAGATTTGTGATCAATATACTAGACTGCTGGCCTTATACCTATAGAAAAAGGTGTAGTATAGACCTCAGAAAGGGGTCAGAGAACAGTCACACAGTAAGACAGTAAGAACAGCAACTACAAAGAAACGATTATTTTTCTTTTGTAAAAGGCCTGTAGGAAAAACAAAAGGGTAAATTAACCTCTTTTTGGTATGCAGAATTTCATCTGGAAAAAGCAAAAGCTTTAACTGCAAGATAAGGATATTAGTCAGAAAAAGGGGGAAAATCATACAATACAAGCTTCTCAAACTGTGAATGCGCTTACTGATGGAACATAATTTACTTGGATTTCCTTAAAATGCTAGAAACAGAGGCTTAAACTGGCAATTTTATGGCTATAAAAGAAAGGAGAAATTGAGGCCTGGATATAATTTCAATAAACACTTTGATAAAATCTATAGTTTTCCAAATGAACATGTTGGCTAAGCCAAGGGACCCCAAAATGACACTTGAGTCTGAATGAAGAAAACTCATTTATGTGGGAACAGAATTGCCATAAGGACAACAGCTGGGATTTCTGTGCTTCATTAATGTATGTAATATAAATGTAAAATGAGTATAAAGCATAATGCAAAGTAGGTAATAAATGTAAAGTAATATGTACTTTTAACTATACTGCTAACTTTAAGTACAAAGTAATGTCCTTTATAAAATTCAGTTTTCAAATGTATAAAATAATGCTGCGGGTGGGTGAGGGATAGTTATAAATGAACTTACATCTATCACATGAAATGTGAATAACTATTTTTTATTTCTATTTTAAATAACAGGAATTGCTCCTCAAACCTTCAAATAAATTAAAATAAATGTAAACCTGTAATTCTACAGACTTCACTTCCAATATTTTCTGTGAAGGTCACAGAAATAAGAACGTATTCAGATACGTTTTTTTCTTAATGTAAGAGTATAAAAGTGCTTTTCACTGATCCTACAAAATTGGCTCTCAGTGATAGTTTATAGTTCTTAGTTTTCCACAACTTTTTTTTTAAACACAACTTTCCTTACACGTCAAATTCAAGTGACTTAGGTGATTTCCACAGGAATATGCTCATTTCAGGCCCTGAGGTCCAGTGGAGTCCATCTAGCTGTTCAGGCATGGCAGTGTGAAGCTAACAGCCATTCAGTAAGACCAGAAGTATGCCAAGTAGAACGAGTTTTCAAAATCACCTACTTTGTAGAATAAAACAATTAAAAATCTGCATGAAAAGGGTCTAAATGGAAACCCGTTATTTTACTAATTTTCAGTCCTGTTCTGGATATTGTAAATTTTTTAATGCTAATTTGACGTAATTTTACAAGTTTAAAAAGAAGGCCTATTCTTTTATTTTGGGAGAAAGCCAAGTGAGCCTTAAATTACAAGGCTAATTGGTTCGAGAACTCCGTGTCTCTTGCCTCAACTCCCTTTAGAATTCCAAATTACAAGCAACAAGTGGTCAGCTTTTAGGAGCTCTGGATCCTAGACTACTATTTTAATTTCCAATAGATTAATATTTAACACACGTCTTTAGGGATTGTTTTTATGAAACTCTTTCCATGATTACTTTAAAAGTTCTAAGAGTTGTTAGTGATGAGATTTTTATTGGAGAAATTTCTGGGATCAGATTTTAAAGTTTTGATTATTTATAAATAGAGTATTTTTACCATTCCTACCTCACATGTCCAGACCCTAACCTCTGAATTTATGAGGGTGGGGGCTCTTCATTCTTGCTAATATGACCAATAATTTTCAATTATACTGTAGTTCATAATAAGCACACTATACCCAATATAATGATATGTCATCTCAATGTAGCTAGCCCATGAACTTTCACAGGTTTAATGGGATTTTGCGTATTTAGAATTTCATCATAGAGGGGCCCTTTGGAATCATTATCACATCAATCCTTTCCCATTATAAGACTCAGCTCTCTTACCAGGCAAGAACATCAGGGCTCAAGGCAAAGGCTTAGCCTACTCTTAGACTGTAAGCCAGAACCTAATAAAAGCCTTAACACTGGGGAGAACATTAATAAAGGGCAATGGTGACATATTAAAACTTTTTAGTGAATCAGGAGATCATGAAGGCAAGCAACAATTGTGATTAAGAGAAACATTTCTTATGACTTGAAGTAATATTTAGATCTGCACATTTTATTCACTACTTCTGGGGGAAAGAACTATGTAATTGGGATCAAGTTAAGTACAAAATAACTCATGTTCCATTTAAGTCACAACTTTCTAACTGTAACTGTCAAGGTTGAATTAATTAGGATATTTAATACCAAGGAGAGAGAAGTCTTGCTTCTAGATTTTTTTTTTTTTAAGTAAAGAAGAAAATGAATGATATGTACCTAAGAGAGTTGGTCTCCAAGTGTGGTGATAAAAACTGTCAACCCTTATATACAAAGGGTTTATTTTTTTTTTCTTGAACAAATAGTTTGTGTTTTTTAAAATGAAAAAAACTCCACTGAGCCTCTACAAATCCTCATTATTATACCTTATATACATTATGTGAATGGTTCTTGATTTTTTTTTTCTTATCCCTTAATACATGAGGGATAAAGTATAAATACTCTCATGGTTTATTATGAATGTGACTCCAAACTGTAGGGAGGGAAGAGGGACAAAAGTAGTTCCAATAGGCCCCACTGTCCTATGGATTTTAATCAACCTCAGTTGACATGTAAGCGGTATATGGATATATGTATGCATATCAATACCAACAATCAGTCCAGGGTAGAATCTGAGCTCCACTTGAGACTATATAGCCAATATCTCAAGCTGATTGGCATTTCTCCCCTATGGCCTTATGCATAATAAAGTCCTCAAAACAGACTTTGAAAATCATTAAAGTCTGACTGAGGCACACATAAAAGTATTTCACCACTTGGTTGTTCAGAAGCTCTCTCTCCTGGCTAAAAGATGAAACAGGTCCTTGGTTATACGTATTCTCCTGCTCCTTCATTCTTGCATGGCTCACTTTTGGAGGCATGCCTTTGCTCTTTCGCAGCAATTCCATATGAAGGTGGTAACAGGCAAAGAGAAAATTTTATCTGCAAATTTGACAGTAGATAGAACAAGAGATTTAATAATTGAATCTACTTGCTGAAACCAGGTTTGGAAACTATTATTGTTGCCGCTGCTGTTCTATCCAACCTCCAGTTGCCACGGTCAGCTAAAAGTTGGCTACACAAACCCTGCTTTATTCAATTTATATTATCAGTGGATTAAATGCACAGTATACTGACTATAAAACATATTTCATTTTAAGAAAGATTTGCTACCTGAATTAACCATGTACATCTTTTACTAAACAAAAATATAAATTCCTCTGTCAGAAAATAATCACCCTACTCCCCAGCTATTCACTTTGAAGACTTAATTTTCTTAAAGGAGCATATATCTATATAAGAATTTCATTGAGCAAAAACTGCAAAGGCAAGGCATATTTACTATTTGATAAAATATATGCTTTAAACTATCACGTGAAAAAATATTTCAAAATTGAGAGAATCGTGATATAAAAAACCAGCATCTGGTAAGGGAAATACCTAGAAGAAAGAAATTATTATACTCAGTCTTTTTTTAAAAAAAATGAATGTCACCTTTGTGTCACAAGTATTTTTCCCTCCTTCCCCCAGTAATTCAGGCTGAAATCTCATTCTAAATCTATAATCAATCCTTTTTCCCCACTGTAATCCCTTAAAATCTCTAGGCGATCACACACACTTTTGGCACTAATGTGTGTTTTCTCTGGATTGCTGGATTTGCTTAATGCATATATCAAGTATCAAACTGCTTTGTATTAGTAACTGTTGGGATAAAAAGACCCTATGTAAAGATTTGCTCATAAAAATGGGTTAAGAGGGCAGTCTTACGGCTTAGGAAAAGTCTCACATAATGAAATCTTAAATGCGTGAGTAGAAAATGTTGAGAACTAAAGTAGTATCTGCGGATTTTTCTGTTAATGTGATCAACATTGAGCAGAGAGGGAAACCTAAAGTTACCATCCCATTCTCTTATTAGTGGCCTGTTGGATATGAATGAGTTATCAACAAGGCTAAAAATCTTTTGGGATTTAGACCATTGGCAAAACGAAAGCATTTTATACCATCACATGTATTTAATGGAGCACACACTTTCAGAAAAGAAGTGACGTCTCCTGAAGTAATGTGAACGAAGAAACAGAGGTGAGATACTGGTTAGTGCTTTGAATTCTGTTTACCAATTTGATCATGATCATAACTCTAATTTCTAATTAGAAAAGTTCAATTAGTTGGTACCAACAGGCACAATCAAAAGAGTCAATACAAATTATAAAATGTAGCAATTTTTCCTTTAGATATTTTACTGTATTTAAAAACCAGTAATAGAAAACACTTGCCAAATTCACTTAGTCTCTGACTGAGGCACACATATGTGATCTCCTAATTTACAGCTTGCACATGCAGATGTTCACACTTAGTAAAAGGGCTTAATAGCTTTTTTTAAAATTAAAAGTGTGTTGATAATAGTTGTTTCAAATATATCCAAACAACACAGCTGAACTGACAAATGCCTGTCTTCATGCCTCACTATGTCTCACATTGTAGCAAGATTTTATAAGAGAGAAAAGGTTGTATGATTCAGTCGCTTATATATAGGATAAATGTTATCCCTCAAAAACTCCAAATGAAATCTTTCATTAATTTTTCTTTCTATGATCTGTTTCCAAGCAGAAAATGTTAGATAACTACTCGGTTTATGTAGCCGAAAGCAGAACCACACAGCCGTTGCTTGTTGCCTGCAGTTTTTTTTTTTCCTTTGCAAAACTTTGAACCCCATCCAGCTTTGACACACTGCCTCTTCAGTTAATAACTATCAAGTTTCCCCATGTCTCCTGTCTACTTTTCTTTGAGGCAATTGCGCACTCAGCACCCCGAGATAATAACACACATCTATAAGATAAAAGCAATGGCATTAATGTAATTGTCTGCCTCTCTCTCTTTAGCCTAATCTTTTTTTTCCTTCAGTTTTGACTGCCTGTGTGACACCTGTTTTTGTCTCCTCTGATCCTACGACAGGTTTTCCGCTGACAAGGTTTTTGCCTGACAGAGATTCTGCAGACAAGAACATAATAAAATATGAAGAACTGCTTGTCAGAGTTTCTGCCAATGCTCACATGAAATATAGAAAAAAAATGACTTTTTTTTAAGGGGCCCTGTGATGGTCGCTTTTGGCATGTCAAAAAAAAAAGACCTCCCCAGCCAAGTTCTCCAAGCCAAACAGGTGTTTTCTTTTATGTTAGAGGTTGATTTGTTTTTTAATTTTTACTTATAGTGGAAAACATGATTAGCCAAAAGAAGGCGGGTGGGTAATGTCTTACCCTCAGATTTTTGCAGGGAAAGGAATATTTAAAAACTGGAAAGTAGAAGGTATTTCACTCAAGATTTTATCTTCTGAATAAAACAAAAACACCAACATCTGTTAATGATTAAACAAATCTAACTTCTCTAAAATTTACTTCCTGAATATTTGGGCTACTAAAACCACCCACTTACCTTTCACTTATTTTGTTGTCTGAAGACAGAGAGGAAACAGCAAAGATGAAAATAGAATGAGAACTGGAAAAGAAAAATGCACAAATGGACATACAAACAAGGTGTTTGTTGGCTGTACTTACACCTTAAAATGAGAAGAGGCTGCTGGAAAAGAAACTGGCAATTAGGAATCTGAGTGAGACTTTTCCATAAGCTTAGAGTTTCAATAAACCTTTGTTCTATGCACCACATGAGAGATGCTGCATTAGGTTCCAGCACACAAAGATGAAGTGCCCTTCCTGATCTTCCCAAGTTAGTGGAAGGATCAGTATTACCCAGAAACCACCCTCTGGTCTCAGCAAAGTGTGTTGAGAAAATAAAGAAGGGAGCACTTAATTGCTCCAGGGGTGGGGAGTGGTGGTGGAGAGGGGAGTAAAGGGGTGGGAATCCCACTTCCTTGAAGAACAAGGCATAGGAAAGACTGGGCAGGATCAATAGTGCAGCAAGCATGAAAGTACAAAAAACCGGGAAAGAGTTTACAGTGGTGAGTCCAGGGACAAGAGCCTGGATTTAAGGTGTTAGGATCCTCACACCAATTTTAACTATTCTGCCACCAAACCACTTAACCTAAGCTTTAGCTCTCTAAATGTATTATCTCACACGTAGAGCCTACAATTACCAAGTCATATAAAAATAAAATTCCTGGCCAGGCATGGAGGCTCACAGCTGCAATCTCAGCACTTTGGGAGGCCAATGCAGGAAGATCATTTGCATCTAGGAGTTTGAGACCAGCCTGGGCAACAAGACAAAACCCTATCTCTACAAAAAATAGCTGGGCGTGGTAGTGCACACCTGTGGTCCCAGCTACTCAGGAGGCCAAGGTGGGAGGAGTGCTTGAACCCAGGAAGGGGAAGATGCAGTGAGATGAGATTGCACCATTGCACCTGGGTGACAGAGCAAGAACCTGTCTCAAAAGAAAAAAGGAAAAGAAAAAGAAAGAAAAATATAATTCAAGCCAACATGTGTAATTTTTATTTTTCTGGTTTAATCTAAAAGAGTTAAAAATTAAGTGACATTTATTTAAAAATATATTTGACATGATACATCAAAAATATTATCAATATGTAGACAATAAAAAAATAATTCTTAATGACTATTTTACATTCTTTTTTCAAATAAGATGACAGCTCCGAAATGTGGTGTACACTTTATACTTGCAGTACATCTCAATTTGGACTAGCCACATTTCAAGTGCTCAAAAGCCACAACAGTGGCTTCCTCACTGGACAGCCAGGTCTAGAGTTGCCTTTACATTTCTTGGTGAATAGAATCTAAGGCCCAAGACTGTCCTTTCAATTAGATGGGTTTGCATTCAAATTTACAGTGACACTTGACTACATAGAAGAAGGCTCATGAGGTCAAAGTGGGGGTTTCCCTGGGTACCAGGGAGCAGCCAAAAGGAGAGAGGAATCTTACTACTGGGCCTTTTAACAAATACTGGTTACAACTCTATCCAGTTGTGGTAATAACTGCTTAAAGTACTTCTTATACAATTCTTTGGGTATATGCTAACTAGTAACAACTTAATTCAGGAAGCTTTTGAAGATATATAAACACCTACAAAAGCAAAACCTGGTAAGGAATGGGATGTATAAATAGCATTTTAGGGCTCCCAGAATGCAATTCAGAATTCTCTTTAAAATACTGTACTTATCCAGCAATTACGCACTTCAGTAAAGAGGGGAGAGGAGTTGGAAGAAGTTACCATTTATGACACGAGAGAGAAGGAAGAGTGGTTGAAAGGATCAACACGATATTGCTGAGGTATCTGGGGTCCTTATGACCCAGCCAAATCTCCTAGTTTATCCTGAGTGAAAGGAGAGGAGTTGAGTGTGTTTCATTTATAACCCCTTCAATTTGTGTTCTGCTTAACCCGGTGAGCTCCAGTTAATTAAGATGTTCCTATAAACAATTAAGCTTCCTGTAGGATCGTTAGCAAGATATAAAAATTTATGATGTAATAAAATGCAATAAAATGATAAAGTGGTGAGCCCATCAGAGCACTTTACATACAAAAAGATAGGTGTAAAAATAGGTAAAAGTAGCCTTAATCTTACCTAAATTCATCTACTTGTGACTTTTGGATTTTTAACAGGTAAATATTACTTCAATTTATTTTATCTGGTGCACTTCTCAAAATGACTTTTGGTGTAAAATATTCCTTACTGTGTTCAAATAAAGGCTCAAACGACATTTTAGGGGAAATGGAAGGCACAGAACTATACTGGATTTGCTGGGGAAAACAATTTCACCTAGGGAACACTTGGTCCAACAGCCAAGGGAACTGTGACCTGAACTCTGTCACTGAATACTGAAGATGACCTTCCATGGAAAAAGAAATAATTTCATCCCATCCCATTCCACATTCATACCTTAAGGGAGACACTAGATATTATCATTAATACTGATGTTTAATATTATTTCATTGACTTAGTAATAACAATACTAGCTCCTAAAACTGTTCTGTCAGGATATTGGGCTGACCCTACTCTTTCATTTAATCATCTCTCAAAATGAATCTGTAATATTTAGATAAATTGCTATTATTATCAGAATTTCTACATAAAATAACTGTGTCTTAGAGAAGGCATTACTAACAAAAGGCAGAGAAGGGATTTGACCACTGGCCGCACCACACCCAAATTTTAATCACCTAAACTTTGCTAAAACATGTCTATCATGTCCTCAGTGTTGAACTCTTACTTTCGCAGGAATTTAGCAATAACAAAGACTAACACTTAGTAAGTGTTTACCATGTACAAGGCATCTGGAGTATCTCAATTCATCTTAAAGAACACTATGAGCTAGGAGCTCATCATTCACATTTCACAGATGACAGAACAGAAAAATTATACAATTGGCAAGGTTCTACCTACAGTAGGTGATAGAGCTGCGATGTGAATGTAAACAGTCTCATTCAAGAAAAACATTCTTACCTACTTTGTACATTGCCTCTCATTCATTTGCCTGAAGCTTTTCTATATCCTGGGGATAGAGCTGTGTGTGTTTCATTCTCAACACCCTCCCAAGAAACTCCTTACCAGCAGACCAGCAGGGACTACACTTGAGGCCAGGTCTTGCCAGCCTCACCTTATCACCTTATGTTCCATCTGAATAAAAAAGAGCTAGAAAAAAAAAGAAATCTGGGGAGCTACTAGGCAGAGAGCCCAGGACTTTAAAGGGGAGGTACTGTTTGTGCTACGTTTAAAGAAAATTTAAGGAGTTCAAAGCACCATCTAAAAGGTGGGCAGGCTGAGAAACAAATCAAAAGCTGCTCAGGGACACAATAAGAAAATAGTTACTGCCATTAATCAAGCACCACACCTTTGCATTTGTGAGGATGTCCTCCCTTTAGAGCTTATCAGCAGTGATCAGGGAATAAAGGAGAGAAGCAGAAAAGGGCATGGTGCCCTCAGGTCAAACCCAGAAAAGGCTCCTGTGCCAGGCAGGAAAATGGCCTTGTGTTTGCTCTCTAAAAGGAAAAAAAACGTCCAAGAACTTTGCTTATGGAGAGACCAGCATCCAGCTGCCTCACCAAAACTAGGAGGCTCATTTCCCTAACCAAAAGAAAATTTTGCAACTAGACAAAGTCGGGTTTCAGTATCTACAATCTGGAAAAACTAAGTCTACTAGAAAGACAAATTCTTTAAGCAGATATGGTATCAGCTCCCAGTTTTTCCAAACTAGTGCATCAAGGGAAGAAGACTATAGTGTTTCTATCCTCGTGTTTCTGAACAAAGCCCTAGAAACATCTTCCCAAAGGATCAAGTTCTCATTTTGCCACTGCTAAGCTAGCATGTACTCCCCACTTCCCCCAAGGACTCAAATTAGTACCTGTGCTACTGTTCACCAAACCCTAAACACCACTTTGGAAAAAATTTCCACGAAAGAAAATGTTGTTTTTGTTGGGATAGTCTCCAAGCCAGAGCTTTCTGGGAACATTATCTTTTTTTTGTCAGAGGAAACTTAGTTGTTTTTCAGTCTCCTCTCTTTATCTTGACACATTTACAAATTATCATATGGACACTGTTGTGGAGTCACTCAGAATGAGCAGGATGTCACAGAAATGTCATGCTTTATTCTTATGATAAAGGACTTTCTATTTGTAGTGGGAAGGAGAGAAGACTAGGGAAGAAAAGAAATTGGCAAGGCAAGGTTACTATTGGACTATTTTAGTTATGCTAGGTTTGGGGCTCAAGTCAGGGAGAATATTAGAGAATTAACAGTTGAGAACAAATGATTTTCACAGATATTTAGACAATTTATAAGAACATAGACTGGGACAAACAATAAAGACATGTGACCTTTCATAGGACAAAATGAAAAATTACTTGTTTTCATCTGCCTTTCTTGTAAGTCCCTACAAAGTACCATGCCTCCAACAAACTTGAGGAATTTGTAAATTAAATACTGAGAGCTCATGATTCTAAATGTAGGACTGATATAATGAAAAGCTTTTTGATTATAGGATGCTCATGAGCAACAACCCTGATTTAGGATTTATGCAAATTGAGTCAGAATAAGATTTTATTTTAGGTACGGGCTTGCCAGATTAAGCAAATAAACATACAGGACTCTCACCTCAATTTGGATGGTAATATTTGTATTTAAAAATCATTAATTGTTTATTGCTATTCAGATTTAATGAAAAATTTGGTATTTTCTGTTTGGGTCAGGGTCTCTATAAATACCCTGGTCTGATATGACATATCAAGTACAAGTTCAAAATTCAAATTCAATGATGCTAAGAAAAAAAATTATATCCAGTGAATTACAAAAAAGAAAGGTTTGAAATTAATGGGTTATGTGCATATTAAGTCTTACAGTACATTAAACCATAAGGCTGTTTGGTATATGACACTAAATTAACTTTATGCTTCTCATCATTTCCTGTGGTGAAGAACTGAAGGCTACCTGGCACAATACTTCACATATGAGATATGTTTAATAAATATCTACTGACTGATGATCTGGATGATGCAGACCAGGTCTGCTCACTTTATGTTAAAAATATCTTAGAAGTTTGGATGAAATATAGGCAGGAGAAAAGCTGGCTTAATTAGTAAATAATTAAAGTAATAATGTAAAACTACCTTTTCCTCGAATGAACTGAATGCAGTAAAAGGAAATCACATTTACAGAACATAATAAAGGAAACGTTTCAAAATTCCAGTGCAACAAGCATTCTTGCAGGCAGACCTCGGCCAAAGGAAATAACACTGGTATTCATTCAGATCTCTTGGAAGTGAATGAAAATTCTAGCATTCATGCAGCTTGTTGGAATGGCATATCCTTTGATTTAAAGTCAAAGTTAAAAAAAAAGGAAGAAAATAATTTGCACAGAGAAAGTTACTGTGGGTGCATTAAGCTATAAAATGTCATTTTTATTCATCAAGTCTCATATCCTTGCCAAATGCTCACCTCACATACCTAGGAAAGAGTGGAATTGGTTTTTTAATCTCTTGATAATCTTAACAAATTAGCTTCATTAGAAGTAAAAGTTACTGATTTAGTTTTTTAAAAAAAATTCTAAATGAATTACGTTTCTAAAATCTGCCCACCTCTTTTATCAAATACACAATCAAATATACACCATCATGGCATTAAAAAAAATTTTCTAGTTACACTAGATTATCATTAAATATTCCCTAAAATCCCTTAGAATTTAGTTTACTTTCTTTATTATTTTTACTATTTTATTTGCCTTCATCTTAATGGTTTAGAAATAAAGTCTTCATCTGAACTATGGACAGTAAAACTAATTTGCAATAAAACAATAAAAATGGTTCCGTGCAGCAGTCCTCAGCCTTTATATAATGTCTCCTGTTTTTCACAAAGAGAGCAAACTCCTATTGGTAATGCTTTAAGCAGATATTCTTCAAGGAAGAATAGTTAAGTAGGACTCACTTCCACCTGTACCCAATGCTGGGTGCATTCTAGTAGTACCAGCTAATTTTTAAGATTCTGTAAAATAATTGGCTGAAGTCTCAATTCTGTGAATGGTCAAACTACTTCTCTAGAGTGGAGGCAAATGGTTAAAAGGGGAAAAAAAAATTACATCACCAGAAAAGGGAACCCATTACTACTCTTATCCTGATATCTCAATCTTATTTTGCCACTTTTGAACCAAAAACAGTTGAACTTCCAGAAAACTTTTGTTGCTGTTTTTCAAGCCATACTCAGATCATTTGAGGTGAAGAAGGAAAAGCACAGAGAAGACAAAGCGAATAAGGGAAAGTAAAAAATATAGTACTTACAGTATTTCAGTGAATGAAGTGGGAGTAAGCTGGAGTCCTTTTACAGAGACTTGACAAAATTAGAAACTCTGAGCCATTTCTGGCCCACCAACTAAGAGTAGGTATGGCCATCTTTTACCAAAAAAAAAAAAAAAAAAAAGTTTAAGTAAAGTTAAATTTAGTAAGCCCTGCTTTCTATTATCAGAGTGAAAGAGCTAAGATTCCTTAATGTGGGGCAGGGTGGTGGTAATGTAGGAAATCCTTTATTAATTTAGTGGGAAATGCCTACTGATATTCAGAACTGCTGAGATTCCTTCCCCCCTTAATTCAATAATGCTAAGGATTTTTAGAAAATATTTTGTGAAAAGTAACACAGCCCTCTTAGTATCAATAATTTCAAAACCCAGCAATATAATGAATTAATAACTCTTTATTATTTATTTATTTATTTTTGAGACAGACTCACTCTGTCACCCAGACTGGAATGCAGTAGCATGATCTCACTCAGCTCACTGCAGCCTCGACCTCCTGGGCTCAATCACCCCTCGACCCCCACCCCGCTGTCACACCCTCCAAAGTAGCTGGGATTGCGGACGCATGCAACCACACCAGGCTAGTTTTTGTACTTCTTCTAGATACAAGATTTTGCCATGTTGTCTAGGTTGGTCTTGAACTCCTGGGCTCAAGCGATCCACCTGCCTCATCCTCACAAAGTGCTAGAATTACAGGTATGACACACCGTGCCTGGTCTTTAATTTTTTTTAACACATTTCTAAAGATTTCTGTAAAGTATCTAATTTCAAAAACTGAAGCAGGTTTAAAAGCAATCTTTAAGTCAACAGAGAGTGTGTTTATGTGTGTGTACATATATAGAGACACACATATGTGCATATATATGGTATATAACGGGCCATGAAATCCAACATCTTAGGAATAAACTGAAATTGCTGTTAACAAGGGAAAAACAGGAAGATATTAACTCAAGGAAGGAGGTCAACAAATTTCTAAAAATTCTTCATTTTAAAGAGAATACATGATTTTGGCATTTGGTTATTTTTTAGCAGCAGATATTAACTTTTTTTTATTGACACAGTAACAGGTAGAATACAGTCAGCACTACCATGAAACCATTCTAGGCAATGTATCTTGGTAGTCAGTCTTGTTGCTGTTCCATGCATTTTCAGAGGAAAATCACACTACAAAACCCAAGTCACTTCCTCCCTGCCCCACACACAGGACACTGCATGGTATAAGGCAGCCAGAAAGAATGCTGTGTTTCACCTCTGAGCAGAAGTAACTAGAGACATGATTTCAGGGTTTCTGTGCAGAGGGAGGGAATGAAGCAATTAGTTGTAATGCTAGAGGCAAAAAGAGTGGGTGCTCTCATCCCAATGCCAACTCCAAGGCTAGAGGCCAACCCCTCACTGCCGTATTTGCCCTCATGAATGGGGAGAGTGTGGGATTCGCATGCCTGGGTGTATGTATTTTGAGCTGTATACAGATATCTCCCTATTGTGGGAAAAGACAGGTCAAGGTGATAATTTTAAGGGAAAAAATTAGAATTCATTTTGCTAAGGCCTGAGAAACACGAAAATTAATATCCCAGAAACCTAGAATTTTTAATGATACAGCAGGAAAAGCACCGTCTGGTGTAACAGAAATATCCTATTCAAGTTTGGTGAAAAATGACATTCTTCAGAAAGTCTTTGAAACAATCACTGGACAGAAATAATTTATATTGTTCAAGAAGCAAAAAACATTGCGTTTCCCTTTACACTACTAACATAATATGCACATGGACACTGATAGATAAGACAAACTCTGGTGACACCCTTAACTTTTATACTTACAGGCTACCACAGTAGATAGATAATGACAATACAAGATGGCTTTGGCCAAAATGAGAGTGAATGAATGAAATGCCCTTTGTTTAATGACTGGCCTCCCCTTTAGTGCTCATCTATGGTCCATTTTACTTTGAACATGTATTATTTAGAAAGGCTTCAATATTTTCTCTTTACTTTTCAAAATACGACTGTAAATAGGTACTATTAGTCCTATTTTACAGACAAGAAAACTGAAGTCCAAAGATATTAACATATCATAAAGTGGCAGAGCCAGGATTTCACCTCAGAACAGTCTACACCCATACTGCCTCCAATGCTCTTAGATTCTTGATGGGTTTAATACATGAGCTCTATACCTATTACCTAGAAAAATCAATACTTCTTCAGAGAAAAAAGGATATTTTGGAAGTGTTATGGGCTTAACTGTGTTCCCCCAAAATTCCTACGTTGAAATCATAAACTTACGATCTCAGAATGTGATTGTTTTTAAATATAGGGTCTTTAAAGAGGTGATTAAGTTAAAATGCGACCCTTAAGGTGGGCTCTAATCAATCTGACCAGTGTCCTTACAAGAAGAAATTTGTATACACAAGACAACACCAGGGGCTGGGCACAGTGATTCACACCTGTAATCCCAGCACTCCGGGAGGCCGAGGTGAGCGGATCACAAGGTCAGGAGTTCAAGACCATCCTGGCCAACCTGGTGAAATCCTGTCTCTACTAAAAATATAAAACATAGCCAGGCATGGTGGCACATGCCTATAATCCAAGATACCGAGAAGGCTGAGGAAGGAGAATCGCTTGAATCCGGGAGGTGGAGGTTGCAGATACCAGGGCATGCACCCACAGAGAAGAGACCATGTGAGGGCAGCCATCTACAAACCAGGAGAGGCCTCAGAATGAAACCAGCCCTGCCAACACTTTGATCTTGGAATTCTAGCCTCCAGAGCTTTGAGGATATAAATTTCTGCTGTCTAAGCCACCCAGACTGCAGTATTTATTATGGCAGCCCTAGCAAACTAATACAGGAAGAGAGACAAAGTCACTGAATGTAGCAACATAGAGACTGCAAAAGTAACAGCAGCTCGTCTGCTGTTCAAGACTGGATTGAGAATTCTTACTGATTTGGGCCTTGTTGTTAATAAGGCAGGAAAGCATTTCATCCCTGGGGACATGAAGGATTACAGGACTGTGGCTGCATGGTGGACACATCCTCCTTCCCAGGTATTCCTCAGGCTGAAATGTCCCCGCAACTCCATCACACATGCCCTCACTAGCAAGGTACATGATAAATTAAAAGCATTTCAAGGCATGGCCCAGTGTTGTTACCTCAGATCTTGCTAGAATAACATGACATTTATAAAAATAAAACCCACTGGATGTTTGGCACTGCTTGGGAATGAAGAATATGCCCACTTAAGAGCCAATACCCAGGGCTCTCAAAAAATCTCAAGCCAGGATTTCTTTTTATAAACATTACCTATCTTTTCAAATTCTAAAGTCTGGGAGGTGTAAAAAAAAAAGTCTGCTTATTTCCAAGTCTCCTTTTGCTTAAACAGAACAAATATAAACCATATGCAAGAATATGCTGAATGCTCAGTCAAGGCACAGTGACAGAACGGCTCTGTGCACCTAGCAAAAAGCCTCAACACTCACGTCCTTTGCATGGGGTCTCCCCACCCCAGCCCACACCTACACAGAGCTCACACTCTCCCTACTTCAACTACCTCCAATCCCCACACGCACTGAAAGGGAGCATTTACAGGTTAAATTTTCAGATACCAGCCAGATAATGTTCCCGTTCACTCTCTCGTCCACCTTAGACCATACAACATTTAACATCTAGAAGGATAAACTCAGCCCCTAGCACATATGACAAGGGTGACCAGTCATCGAGGAGTTCTCAAGCAAGGAGGATTTGCCAGCTTCCCTCTGAGGTCCAGGACCTGAAAGGCCAACTGTGGTATGTTTGAGTTTCCATCAGGCCTGGTGCTTGCTGGCTGCGCCTATGCTCAGTAAGAACCCCACAGCCCAAATGTCCTATAAACATCTCGGCCTTCTGCTGAGAGCTGCTTGCCTAGCACTGCTTTTTGGAGCTGAGAATATTCTGTTTGAGACCTATGAGCTGAATCTTAACTAACACCTGGAACACAGCTGACCTCTCTCTTCTCCAGGCCAGTGACCGCTCTAACACACACACACACACACACACACACACACACACACACACACACACACAGAAAGAGAGAGAGAGAGAGAGAGGAGCATAATAAGAATGGGAAGAAAAGTCCAGATTTTCCTCACCATGTGCCACCCAGCCATGTTTACACTGATCACAAGTCCTCAGGTTAATCTTCCCTGGCTGAAAACATTCACACGTGCAGTTTACCAGTGTGCAACGGATGGCCTGAAAAATAAAGAAGAAAAAAAAGATCAGCATCTGTTCAAAGATACTACACTCTTTTCACCATTTTAGTAAATAAGGCCCACTTCCATTTTTAAAGCCTTTATGATGGTAGGGGCCTAGAGAATTTTAAATATAAATTTAGATATCACCAAAATCTCTTACAAAAACAGGTGAAGAAAACAAACAAAGCTCAATCACTAATATAATGTTTTAGGTCATTCATCGTAACCTTTAAGTTAGAAACTTTGAATAAAAATAAAGGCTTACATATTCTGTAAGATACTGAATTTATAACATCACAAATACAAAAGAGAAAAAGTAGATTGCTGCTAATATATATTTCCACTTAAATTTACCCACTTGTCAATAAAGCAAAAAATACATTGTAACAAATTAATATTCAAGTGAAATGTTTGTGAAAGTAAAATATGGCACACAAATATTATTATTAGAATATTACTTTTCTTCTGCTGAATTTCAATTAAATGTTGTGCTAAACTTTCAAATATATTTTAAAAACACACCTGTGCCCAGTAAGACCTAATGTATTTCTGTTATTGTTTATCACATCCCAATTCCTTGAGTATTTTTTCTTTATTAATTCTATTTTCGTTCCTGTTTTGAAAAACACAAAACAAGCCTCCTCTTATTTCAACAAGAAAGTTTAAATTTTGGTTTTAGATCAGACATGAAACAAAAAATATTTATGTGAATATTTTATATCTGGAATAGTACAACTATATTGTAGAAAACCAAAAAACACACTGAAAAATTTCATTTCCTTATAACTACTTTAAAAAACCATCTCACCAGTTAATATTATAAAGTGAATCCATAGAAAATTAGCATAAATGGAGTGTAACTTTTTATGAATAAAAATCTATGTTTAAGAATTGTGCTGAAGCTGACCTATGCTCTCAGACTACAGTTAATAAATTTATCTCATACAGTTAATTCTAATTTGCATGGAAATTCTGAAGACAGAAGGGATTTAGTCTGATCATTCACAGATTAACAATCTACTGTAACTACCTGAACTGCCAGGAAAAGATCTCTCTGCAGATTTAGATGCAATCAATGATTACTGATTCTGGGGTGGAGGGGTGGGCATGGGGATACCTGAAACTGCAGCTCTGTGCCTGAAAGCCATGCTCACTTTCACAGCTCCAGATGCTCATATTTCTGGAACCATTTGGATTTTTATATAAACTGTCTCATTTGTAATAGGCAGTATTTTAGATATTGTTAACGTGATTGGGACAAATTCCATTTACAGAGAATAGGACTGAGCAGGCTTCTACCATTCCCTGTGTTTTGGATCAGGCAAGTGTAAAGTACTTCTCTTCTATTAATTAACATTAAATCTATGGACGCCTATTTGGTTTGAGATGTTGGAGTCCTCATTGTAGACTCAATTCTTACTTCACTCCCATCCTTAATGCGTGCTTCTATTTAACTAACACTAGGGAAATATTTAATTGTATAATCTCCCTGATATTTCAGGATCTCTCTTCCACATATAGTCCAACTGTAACTAGGTTGTAAACTTTGTTGTATGTAGAAGTGATTAAAGAAATTTGTAGACTATAAGGAGAAATATTTCTTCCAGTCCCAGCTACTCAGGAGGCTGAAGCAGGAGAGTATCTTGAACCTGGGAGGCGGAGGTTGCAATGAGCTGAGATCACATCACTGCACTCCAGCCTGGGTGACAGAGCGAGACTCTGTCTCAAGGAAAAAAAAAGTTCTTATTTCAATTTCAATAATTTATTGACTGAGAAATATCAGAACATCCCAAGCTAGAAACAGTTTATTTAAATACATGTTCATTAGTTAATGAACTCACAATTACATTGTACTGTGACCAAAATAAAAAGAGCTTAGGGGACAGCATTTCCACTAAAAACAAGGAACTTCACAAATTATCTAATTATAAATTCAGATACGGAAACTGTTTTAAAGTCAAATGAAATGCAATAATAAAAGCTTTCATAAATGCTTTTTAAAAAATACCTCTGTTTTACCAAAATCAAGGGAGGGCCAATAAAATGAGATGATATTTCAAGGACAGTTAATATAAACTCCAGCATAAAAGACATAAATACTTAAATCATTAATTTGATAATATTTAATTATTTTATAAAAATATCCTAATTCTGTATTGTCTTTAAAGCATTCTTTCGTCAACTTTAATTACAGCCATATTCAAGACCAGAGCAAATTAAGAGACTGTGTATTTGTTTTATTTTTATGTGTATTTATTTTTTTTTGCTGGTTGAATCATTCATTCACTTACTCTGAACTAGCTTATGATTCACATATTTTGTCTTCCTAAATAACTTTATACATCTGGTACATTTGGGAATTCAACTTTTTAGATCATCATTTCTTTTTACAAATTCTATTCTTTTTGTACCTAAACATACAAACAGTGGAACACCTCAACTCCTTTTGTATATAAACACTTAAACACTAGAATATCCATTTTGTATTTCTATGAATTCCAGAAGGTCTATTTGTTTTAAATTCAGATTTACATAGACTACAATTGTCCCTTAAGGGAATTAAACGTATTTAAACAATATGGTCTAAATAAATATTTTGAGTAAGAGACTATTGTGGCTTCAAAGGAAATTCTATTCTAAATAACATTTTGGAAACAGCATAAAACTTTGACATACTATTTATTCACAACAAAAAAGAACCAATGTGATCACTGGCCAACTCACCCACATGCAAAAACATAAATTATCATAAAACTATCAAAGCCAGTTAAACATCAAAAATGTATGTGCATTACAAGGAGACAGTTGCGAAGAGTCGAAATGAAGACTCTTTCATTCTTGTGAGCATGTTCACTGCTGCCTCCATTCAGCTAATGTCTGAGTGCCTCCAACCCTCTTCTGGGCACTCGGGACAAGACCAAGCTGCCAAGCTGCATGAGTTACATTCTGTGAACTATACACTTTGAAAATGCAGGTATGCAGAAAAGAGCAGACAGTTCAGTCAGACTGTTCCCACCTATCTACACAGAGATTAGTATTCAGGTCTCGGTAAAGTAGGCCTGTAGGACCCAGCCTAACAAGGGTGCCAGGGTGCCCTGTAACTCTTTCCTCAATTTCCGTTATTGGAAACTGTCTGCTCTTTTCTTCATATCTGCATTTTCAAAGTTTGTAGTTCACAGAATGTACCACATATAGCTTGGTCTTGGTCTGAGTGCACAAAAGACGGTTGGAGACACTCAGACATGGGCTGAAAGGAGGCAGCAGTGAACATATTCGGCATACCTACAACTCCACAAGAACAACCATAACAACAATCATAAATTTTCTTAAGTCTGCAATGTATTAAAAGTAATTATTCCTTCTGCTTACCTTTACCATTGACTTCCTGAAAGAGAAATCCATGCACCCAGCAACTAGTGCTTCCACTTCCTCACCACCACCTACATTTTAACTGCACAATCTGGGTTCTGCCCTACACGTGCCTGAAACTGTCTCTGAGAGGCAATGTTCTCATCCCATCTGGTCCTTTCTTCTAGTCTCCTTGTCCTCCCAGACTCTGACGCAGCTTGCAGTACTAACTCTCCTTCATTCCTGGGCTGTACAGACTGATTATCCTAGTTTTTCTGGCAGCAACTACTCTCTCCTCTCTCTCTCTCCACTGTAAATAAATACAGGTGTTTCCCATGGCCAAGCTCTTCATTCTTTAATTTGGCAATTTCATGCCCTCCTACAGCTTCAAATAGCATCACTAAGCAAAAACCATCACTTTGGAGCCAGGCACTGCCTCTTAAGTGGTGGGAAGTGGATGGCAGTGTCCCTGTGCTCAAGGACTTGATAGCTTGGAGTTATGGGGCAGTGGGTTTAGAGAAGAGACCCTAACTAAGAACATAAAGGAAACCCTTACACAGACTGAAGAACGATTCTTTCCCATTACTCCTCTGTCCTTTCCTCTACCAAACCTCAGTATTTTAATTTATTTACAATAGTAAATTATTACCTCTTATAATTAGTAATAACTAGATGTATTGAACATGTGAAATTTTCCAGACATTGTGCTAGAGAGTTTACAAACATAAGCCTTCATAGTTCTCAGAAAATAGCATAAAGTTGTTACTATCATTACTTTTATTTCACAGAGAGGAAAAACTAAGGTAGAGATAATTTACCACATTACCTAAAGTCACTCAACTAGCAAAAGTCACAGATCTAGAAATGAAAACCAGCTCTCCAACCCACTGACCAGGAATCTTCTCCGCCCCTCCCCCAGAGACGGAGTCTAGCTCTGTCACCCAGGCTGCAGTACAGTGGTGAGATCATGGCTCATTGCAGCCTCGACCTTTCAGGTTCAAGCAATCCTCCCATCTCAGCCTCCCGAGTAGTTGGGACTACAGGCATGCACATCATGTCGAGCTAAGAATCTTGAGTTACGATTCCATTCACAGTTATGGGCACAGTTTTCACTGATAAAAAACTTATCTATCCCTTCCTTTCTTGTATTCTACTCTCACTGTTACTACCATAATTCCAGTCTTTTTTTTCTAGACGATTCAAACTGTCACCTAATTAACTTTCACATTTCTCTTCTCTCCCCACCTCTAAGAACCCTCTGTCTTCTTAAGAGATCCGCACAGTTGATCATTTTGTATTACATTTGCTTGACTGAGGTTATTTTCACTCTCTTGTCAGATTCTGCCTACTAGAGTAAAAACAGTGGCTGCCCATCCTCCTTGGTTAGACACAGCGGACTCCTCTGTTATCCAAATTCTCAATGCCTATTTCTCTAACGCCATGCTCTGGACCTTCCCTCCTTCCAAGTCCTGCTTAAGTTGTTAACTCCTACTCGTTCTTCAGATTTCAAGTATTACACATTCCCCAGGGCCACTTCCCTGTCTCCTATTCAAGACTAGTTCCCCATTAGACTCCTGTGTCATAATGGATCTGTGAAAGTACTTAGTACAGGTTGTGAATATTATATTTATTTGTGTGATTATCTGATATGGGTCTGTGTTCCCCTCTAGAATTTAAGTTTCATGAGGGAGGGACAGACATGTCTGTTGGGCTTTCAGTGTATACTGGCAAATAACAAATGCTCAAAAGGCACTTCAAAAATACATTGATTCTCTGAGCCCATTTCCTCATCTGTAAAATGACAGTAACAGTGACAATGCAACAGTGGCAAAACACTCAAATGAAACAATGAACATAAAGTAGGTGTTAACCTGTCTGGCAACAGGAAAAGCTCAATAAATGGCAATCATTAATGGCCACAAGAAAGTTTCCACATATTATATTTAAATGACTGTTTTATCTCTTATGATTCTTCCCAATGTATTGTTTTACTCCAACACCTTGCAAATTGCTTAACATATATTTAGTCTTAATAAATAAATGAACACTTTGACATACATAATACCATATTACTCATACTATAATCCTCTAAGGTAGGCACACAGATTATTATTTCTGTTTTACTATTATGGTTCAGAAACATTTATGTGTTTTACATGGCTCTTAAATGATCTAGTGGTGGAGAAGACAAATCTCCCAATTATCACTTAGTTTATTTCCATTACCTATAGAAAACTGAAGAAAACTTACAATAAAAATAAGTAAATTATAAAAATTCATATTCAAAAGTACATCTGAAATATACAAAACAGAATAATTTAGTAAATAATTAATCAATGTTTGGTCCGTAACACTTTTATATCTGAATATTAAGTAAAAATACATTTGAAAGTATTTTGGATGAGTTCCAAAACTCAAATACAGAGGATAGGTTCTGTTATCACTAAAGCTGAGGTCTCTTTAGCTTTACAGTACTTATAGTTGGTTTGAACTCTGCAAGTTTATGTGAATTGAACACCAATCTTCTCATCAAATAATATTTCTCAGGAAAGCACAAACTGTTGTTTCAGTTAATACATAGGGTACTTCACAAAAGACCTATACACAAGGCTAATTAATAAAACTCCTATTAGCTGTTTTTTGTTTCGGAACACTTACCCTAGTTATTATCTGACACAAAATTTAAAAAGGCAAAATACGGCCTTCAGGCAAACAGAAACATAAAACACATATTCCGAAGGACCAATCACAATGAGAGTGGAAAAAACTGACTTCCTTTCTGGGTTTTGGCGTTCCACACACACACAAAACCAAAAAAAGCTATTCACAAGGAGCTCCCTTCATGTGTCCATTAACCTTAGCCAATCTCCCATATAAACAAACAAAAAAAAAATTTCTTTTCTTTTTGAGACAGGATCTTGCTCTGTCACCCAGGCTAGAGTGCACTGGCATAATCATGGTTCACTGCAAGCTCCTCCTCTTGGGATCAAGTGATCCTCCCCACGTCAGCCTCCCAAGTAGCTGGGACTACTGGTACATGCCACCACATCTGGCTAATGTTTGTATTTTTAGTAGAGATGGGGTTTTACCATGTTGCCCAGATTGGTCTCAAACTCCTAAGCTCAAGCGATTTGCCTACCTCAACTTCCCAAAGTGCTGGGATTACAGGCATGAGTCATTGAGCCTGGCATAAAAACCTTTTTAACTCTTCCCCTTGTTAATTTCTGGAGAGTATAGCAAGATTTACAATATGAATTATAAAATTTTAAATATTTTAAAATGCTTAATCGTTAAATACATGACCTACATTAATATTAATGTATTGAAAACGCTAATCATTAATTTAAGTATCCACTCAGGTTTAGTGGCTTAAGCCTGTAATCCCAGCACTTTGGGAGGCCGAGCCAGGAGGATGGCTTGAGCCCAGGTGTTCGAGACCAGCCTGGGTAACATGGCAAAGCCACATCCCTACAAAAAATACAAAAATTAGCCAGGTATGTATAGTGGTAAAAGAAAATGCATCACAATAATTAATAAAGGGCTCTAATGAGGGGGAAATAATTTCTTTCTTTTTCTTTTTGAGACAGAGTTTTGCTCTTGCTGCCCAGGCTAGAGTCCAATGCCATGATCTCAGCTCACTGCAACCTCTACCTCCCAGGTTCAATTCCTGCCTCAGCCTCCTGAGTAGCTGGGATTTTAGGTGCCCACCATCATGGTCAACTAGTTTTGGTATTTTTAGTAAAGACAGGGTTTTACCACGTTGGCCAGGCTGTTCTCAAACCCTTGACCTCAGGTGATCACCCGCCTACGCCTCCCAAAGTGCTGGGATTACATGCATGAACCACTGTAACTGGCTTAAAAAAAGAACATATGTTCTTCAAAGACATTTCTATCCTAGTTGGGAATAGTGGCTCAGGCCTGTAATCCCAGCAATTTGGGAGGCCGAGGGAAGTGGATAGCTTGAGCCAAAGAGTTTGAGACCAGCCTGGACAACATGGCGAAACCTTATCTCTATTAAAAAAATACAAAAAAATTAGTCAGGTGTGGTAGCATGCGCCTGTGGTCCTAGCTTCTCAGGAGGCTGAGGTGGGAGGATTGCTTGATTCTCTTGAGGTCAAGGATGTCGTAAGCCATGATCACACCACTGCACTCCCAGCCTGGGTGAAAGAGTGAGACCTTCATCTCTCTCTCTCTCTCTCTCTCTCTCTCTCACACACACACACACACACACACACACACAAGACTTCTACCCTAGGGTAAGAAAATCTGGAATAGCAAATTATCTGTAATAAATCTGAAAGCTAATTATTCCAGGTATGCTATAGAATACACTGCAACAAACAAAATAATGACTTTCAAGCATTGTAGATGCTGAGAGTGATCCTGTAAACAAGATGAAAAAAGCACTTTTATATAACTCGTGTATGATATACTAAGACAGTACTTCACACTGCCACAAAGACTCTAAAGACCTCACCTGACGGTAATGGTGATTAAGTTAGCAAATATCTCCCAGCATAATTTTCAGGACAGTTTTTCCCTCCTGTTTTCACATGCTAATACGTAAAACTAACTGACTTGGAGAATCTATATAATACTGCCTTGGTAGAAGAAATCAACTTCCTAACTGGCCAAGTCACAATGCAGTTTGAGTGAAAAAATTCTGCATTTTTTTTTTTTTTTTTGCACAGTGGACAACCAGTAGGCTTACTTAAGACCAGCATGAACTGCATGACTGCATGTAAATTTCATTTGTACTTGATTACAAGATTCATCTATGATGAATGTAAAAGAATATCCACCTGTTGTACTGAAGAGTTTTGCAACCAAGTATCAAAAGGAAACAAGAAGATGTGAGTCAGAAAGACATAGAACATGGGTCAAAGATCTACAGTTTTAAACATCCCACAAAAAAAGCTTTATTAACAACCTAAAAAGTCTATCTAATTCTGACCACGGACTATTAATATAAATCTATAGTTTTACTAAGGTGGTTATGTTTTCTGCATTTATACGAAGAAATATATAGATCTAAGTTTGAATGAACAATGCACATAAAATTTACGTGCTATGATTATCAGTGATTAGAAAGCTAATTATAAATGTTAAGGGTCCACACAAGCATGTTAAAGCGTAGAGTAAATGTCACTGCTCCTAAGGTAATAGTAACAGTAGCAAATAAGAAACAATGAAGTTATTCTATCTCCTTAAAAAAAACCTATTTAAATATTCATATAATGGAAAATTATACCTGAAAGTATGTCTCTTATTTGGTGGTAACAACTAGAAAATCAAAAAGTAACCATTCAAAACAGGTCCTTACATTTGTCTAATTGTTTTTAATGTCATGCAAGCTGGTAAAAAATGATCATTTTGTTGTACTTCATGTGTTCTGAAATTTCTTGGTGTCTTTTCAACAAAAACCAGATTATATTAGATCTTATGACTGAGAAAGGAGATTCGCAATGGCCTGGGTTTGTTGGACTCCCTAAAAGGCCAGGTGCCATTGGTTGAAACTGTGGGCAATATGGTAAAAGACCAAAAGCTGGGCAATTTAAAGATGATTAAACCAAAAAAAAAAAAAAAGAAAAGAAAACTCGAGAAAAATGTTATGAACCAAAGAAATACATAATCTTCACAATAAACACATCCAAAATAATGGAAAGGGACTCACTGGGAAAAGTTGACCTTTTAACGTATTTGATGTTAAAAATCAGGAGATTTCAAATCTCGTTTCATAAAACACTATCCCTCCATCAACTCACAAATGGATAAACAAAATTCACTATATTAATAGAATGAAATTTTATTTGGTCATAAAAAGGAATGAACCACGGATACATACTGCAACATGAATGAACACAATAAGCACTAAGCTAAGTTGCAGGAACCAATTATAAAAGACCAAGTATTATTCCAAATTCAGATGATATGCTGAGAAGAGGGAAATCTGCAAAGATAAAAAGTAGTTTAGTAGCTGTCTTATGGAGGATGGGGCTTAGAGTGACAGCTAAATGGCATGGAGTTTCTTTTTGAGGTGATAAAAATGTTCCAAAAATGACTATGGTGGTAACTGCACCTAACAATAAATAAACTAAAATATAGTGAGTATTTTAAATGGGTAGAATGTATGGTAAGTGAAACATATCTCAATAAAGCTGTTGAAAACAGGAAAAGGGTGAGAGGAATCCCACTGTCCCACCTTCTTTCTTTTAGTGGTGTTAAAACCAGCTAATCCCATAAGATATCATTCCCCAACAGACGTAATGCAGTGTATCTTTCGCCCATTAGGTCTTCGATACACAAATGCTAAGTGGGTTAATACATGGACAGTGAACAAAGAAATTTTATTGCTGCTTGTATTAGAAAATATTTTCTACTCTGAAAATATTAAAACCTTATATATCCACTGCTATTTTTCTATCAGGAAACTCCAGTACATATTTCAAATATTTGAAGGGCAAAAAAGCAAAAATAAAAACAAAACTTCTCAGTTATGATGCTGAGAAATACTATTAATAAAGCGAAAAAACTTTAAGATAATTTGTTAAAAATTGACAATGGTGAATTCTGTCATGTATATGACCAAAAAACAATCCTCAGTTTACTGTGGTGAAAAAATTATTTCAGCAAAAGTCAAGAAACAAATCTGGCTTAGGGGGAGCAAGCAAAGAAGGAAAACCATAAACTTCTGGGCATATGTTTATATATGAGTGTAAATGTTTCTATGACTGTGTGGATATACAAATACAAACAGGGAGAAAGGGACACACACAGGCATATAAATTTTCCCAGACACAGATCCAATGAGCCTCTGTAGTCATTACCTACTATCAGAACCTACTATCACAACCTACTATCAATCGATGTAAGAAAGACCCCATTTTAAATAATTTAGAAGTTCAGAGTGAAAATCAACAGCGGGATCTAGCCAATTATATAAGGAAAATACCATGCTTCTATGGCATCAAAACATATGCAAGCTTTGGAAAGAGGGAGGGAGAGGGAGGGAGGGGGGAGCGAGAGAGGGGGAGAGGGGGAGAGAGGGAGGGAGGGAGGGAGGGAGGGAGGGAGGGAGGGAGGGAGGGAGGGAGAAAGAGAGAAAGAGAGAGAGAGAGAGAGAGAGAGAGAGAGAGAGAGAGAGAGAGAGAGATTCAATTAAATTAGGCCTATGGTAATACAAGCTATTTTGTTAGGCAATTAGTAACATTAAAAAAACATGAAATGAAAAGGCATTTCAATTTGGGCAAAAACATTTTATTTTCTTACCTAACATTTAACAATTAAGATACTCCATTTATTGCCTGTATACTTACAAATTTTACAGGCTACTTAGGCAGCTGTAATAACATAAATAGAAGGAAATACTCCTTCCATGAACAGATCTATCACCTAATTGAAAATAAGGGGTTAGCTCACCATTAAAGAAAAAAAAAACACACACATTTTAACTCAGTCTATGTTTACCAGAACATCTAACTTTATATAAAGAGCCAAAGCACTTCTGATATCATATGATGCTATGTAATAATAATCTTGTTTCCTCTTAATGTTGAATCAGCAATTTTGTATTCCATTGATATATATTTTATTCATTTTCACTAATGCAATTTGAAAGATGGTAATGTGATTACATTTCTCTGTGGCATTCATGAAAACAATTACTAATATAATATGATAGAGAAGACATTAATAAGGACAGGATTTATAATGAGATGCAAAAAGACTTATAAACCTTTAAGCACTTTACAAAGAAACTACTCCTCATTAAACAAGAAGCAAGACAAGATGAAGCTTAAATTCTGGTATGTTTTAAAAGCACCTCCAATTCTAGGAAGAACGATCAATTTGCAAGATAATCCCACACTTTGGTGACCAAACAAGGACATACAGAAGTAACATAAAAGTTGTCCCAAGTTGTGCCAAATGTAAGACATTGTCTTAAGTCGGTATCTTTCCCTTCCCAGATGGCATGTGAAGGACTCTCTTAAGAAAGGAGTTCCTCTAAATCTTTATCCTCTTCATAAAAGGAGCTGCCCACCTTATTCCAAATGCCAAAGCACTGTAATCAATCCATTTACTAAGCAAGAGCACAGGTAGGTGACCTTTTAACTAGATTTACTCCTTCAGGTTTGTGATAAAATTTACCCCAGTAAATCAACAAGGGAGAAAAGTTGTTACATTTTAGAATTTAACATTTCAGATGACAATTGATTACCCAGGCCAACTGAGACAGATTGAAAGACTAATAATATCCCATGTTTGTACAGTGCTATGGAGCTTGCATAATACTTCAAATACATTCTTGTATTTAATCATCAAAATCCCTAAAATTAGAGATTTTTCAAACAGCAGAAAATGAGGCTCTGAGATTTCCCTAAACGGCCACAGCTAGTAATCCAGGGCTCTTTCCACTCAGCCTGGGGATGGGAGGAAAGGCGCTGGATAATCCCCCTTGTTTCCCTCCTCCTGAATGAGATTTCCTCAGATGTGTTTTCAGCTCCAATAGGAGCTTATGACCAAACAGGAGACGTGAACAAAACTACACAGAAAGCGAGAGGAATGGGTAGAGGTTTAAGCTTGAAAAGTGAGAGAAACTGCTAAGTAAGCAGTTAACAATATATACTAGGATTTTCTGCAAAAAAGTGGTACACTTTAAATGAAGCAAGTGACCCAGCATAGTATTTTACAGTCTTTAAATGGTTATATTAAGAAATGCCCAAATCTGAAAACAGTGAGACGAGATACTCCCAGGAACACTTGGTTTATTCTATAGCATTTTACTTATACCTGTCTTGGGACTGTCCATCAGTGACACATCTCAACAAACATTTTAATACCTTCCATTGTACATCTAACTGTATATCATAATTATCTCTGATTATAAAATAATATATTTCTTCACCTAAAAGCAGATATCAGCACAAGAATCATACCTATTACAAATAATGATAGTGATATGATGAACAGTCTATATGCCCCTTATACGTTATTTATGTTAGGTCACAGATTCCCCAGGGGCCTGTGCTGAGACCTGGACTGGCTTCATTAGCGCTTCATATAAATCAATGAAGGCACATCTTGATTTTACCAGTGGCTAGAGTCACTGGAATTTTTCAAGTGAAACCTCTCAGGTAATACATTTTTTAAAAACACAAATACAATGTTACCGTTTCTTCTAAAAGGTGGTTTTCTCAAATTCAAAAGGCTACATTCAGATGCTCAGAGAAATCCCACACATTTCTATGAAATCTGTATGCATCTGAAGGTAAACTGTGCTCCAGTATGTTGAAAAAACATTAATCTCTTTTTTCTTTTAAAGATTAGATGGTTTTTAAAACATACATAAAGAGAAAGAAAAAACAGACTATCTAGCTACTAACAAATGCTTCAACATCACTGAGCAAAGCAAGAGACCTATGTAATGGTTGTCAGGAACTTTGAGCTAACTCTTGAAAATGAAGAAATAAATAGAAAGCCTTGTGCAAAAAAAGAGTCTTCTAGAACAATGTTAATGTCATCTTGGGCATGTGCACTGGGTTCACATGTGTGTCAGCTGAATCAACATAATGGGCTATAACAGCTTCCAAGCAGCTAATATGGTCCATTGGGTCAATAATCCGTGAACTAAGAAGGATTTACTTGATAGACTATAAATGGTTCATAAGAACTCAAGAATCACTTCATCAGATCAAAAATCCCATTTTCATATGGTGCCTTTCTACAAATTAGCCAAAAGAAAGTAATGGCGCTGAAGGACTTCAAGGTCTATCAGCTAAAAATTCATATTTTAAAGGATAGTGTAGAGGAAGGAAATAAGAATTAAACATCTTGGGGCAGGGTATCAACCTACTTAAGGGGAAAAACATATTTTCTTAAGGAAAGCTAATATACAGTATGAAATAACCTAGGTCTTTTTATATTATCCTATACAAATACAAACAACTAAAATACATACACATATACATTCATATTTTCTCTCTTTCTCTCCGCTCCAGATATCTGTACATACTAGATAAACTACAAAACCCTATTTCTAAGACAGCAACAATGCAAAATGAAAATTTGTATTTTATTTTTACCTCTTTACACCATTTTTTTGTGGATCTATGGAGACATTTGGGACAGAATATGGATACTGGCAAATTCTTTCATTTTCACTTACAGAAAAGCAGGCAGAAGAAACTACAAAAGGTAAACAGTAAAACTACAATATATTTTCAACATTTAAGAGAGAAGAGAGTTGATTCCCCAGCTGGCCAAAGCTTATACAGCCAGCATTTTCAGATAACTGCAACTTCTGCCCTCTCTGGACTGCCGAGAAACAGGAGCCTTTATTCTGTATTTGTGAATTTCATTACATATTCACGCTAGGTGATAGTGGTTGTAGATTAATTTTTTAAAATGTAAGCCTATCTACATGAATTATTGTATTTACCAAATTCATGGCAACAAAGAAAAGCAGAGAAAAATACTCCAAAAATATAACAGGCTGTAATTAGAATTCTTAACAAGAAAGAATTCCTTTACTCGGAAAGAAAATGTGATCTATCACCTCTCTCTCAAAATGCTATTAGCTTCTCTTCATCATAAGAACAACAAAAAGGAATCGTTTCTTTTTTTTTTTATAGAAGTGACACTGAATAAAATAATGGATGTTTTTACATCAAAGTATATTAGCTATTGACATAAGCTTGGTCCTCTTAACTTTTACACAGGGAAAGAAAAATTCCAATAATTCTGAAATAGACAGATAAAACTTTTCTCTGTGGCTACAGCCATGTACTATTATATGTAACTGCTTATTTTTAAAAAGAGCCTTATTGGTGCTCTCTGAAGGATTTTCTTTTATACATAGCTTTATCCTATAATTTTGTCCCTGTTGGGCACACTGCCTAAATTTAAACACAAACAGTCAAGCAATGAAGAAACATTAACACATTTACTGTGAACAAAAACTCCCAGTTGTACAGTGAAATTTTAATACATTTCAACTTATCTCTTTTACTAATGGGGAGAGTACAAACCCTGCAGGAATTTGCTCTGCAAACTGGTAATTACAGTAGACTCACTTTTTTATAATGCATATGTATAGTCAGACACAAAAAACGCTGGCTGCCTTTTTGATGTAGGTTACAATAGAAAGGTTTTTAAAAAATTATGAAAATCTACAGCAATTCTAAAAGAATGCATTATTTCATGGAAAAGTGCTCTTTAACTCTGTATGTGGACACAAATAAGACATGTATTTAGATACTTGCTTTACACACGAGAAGGCACAAGCTTTATCAGCATGCACTTTTATGTCATTTCCCCCATAATCTTAAATGTACAAAATAAATCTGCTCCTATTTGTACAAAGCTAGTTGTGATTTTAAATATAATTTATCTATCATATAAAGATGATATTCTTTCATTCCATGCCTGGTTTTTGGGATAGTATTAAAGATTTAAATCTATATATTGAGATCTCACTGAAACTTCTCATTAAATAATTAAGGACTCAAATCAGTAATTTGTCTCTCAGTACAGGTATATATGCTTCTTGACGAAAGAGACCATATGTGCATGCCTGAAGAGCATAAGAACTATATACTGTAATATTAATAACAGTAGCATTGATAATTGATAGAAATGAAATAATCTTTGTTACTATTCACATCACTTGCCAGACACTTTACACTTATCTGTCAAATTTTGGGTTCCATGACAACTTTCTAAGAAATTGAAATCTGCTAGACTGCTAAGAGGCTACAATATATAATTTATGTTAACCTCAGGTTTTCTAAGTATGATCACACTGGGGGGAAAAAAAGCAGAGAAAGGTTTTAAGTGAACATAACTTTTGTAAAATTATGTGAATTAAAAAATAAAAGAGATAAAGTAGCTAAAATGTCTATTACTGAATACTATCTACAAATTCCAGGGAGAAGTTTCTAAAAATGGAAACTATAAAATTCACATGAAATATCTAGCATGTATTTACTACCAGAATAGGCAAGCTGCTGTTCAGAAATCATTGTCTTAGTCATCCAACTTCACATACAAGAGACAAAAGATAAACATTCCTGGTAGGCTTGGCTGTGGCAGAATGTACTCACCACTATGGGAAAGAGAGGTTTTAGATACACTAGAAGTAAGTATCCTCTTCCAAGTCCACATGCCTTGCTTTTCTTCTAGACAACACTAGTAACATGCTAACCTTAGGTCTCCCTGTGATTATAGAAAATAATATGTTCCCCTCTACCATTCTCATCTCTACTCACAAAGGCTATTATTATTGTACCTAAAACCCCAAATAGGAAAACAGACTCATCACAGCTTAAAAGCCAGGCATTGGCTCATAGGCAAGGTACATATATCTTGGGCAACACCTATTCCTTCTACCTGGAAATTAAATCACATGTTTTCTGTTTTTTAAAAAGCCAAACATCAAAATATTTATTTTTCACTATTATTTCCTTAACATTTTTTGCACAAAATATTAAATAGGGTTGTGCCTTAAGTATGAATAAATTAACAAAAAAAAGTACATCTCGAGGATATGTAAAACTCCACTCTCTCCAATATCCATTCACACTATATAAACACACAACTGAACATAGAAAAGTATGTAGCCTATCAAAAACCATTCATCCCTTCATTTGCTAAGACTTGACTACTCCAAAGACAATGCTAGAAGTTATGAAATATAAAAACATAAACAAATATACTTCCTGCTCCCTCCTAACTGAATTGAGCAGCAAAGTGATCTGGAATATGAGCTTAATGTCAACCATATTCAAGTCATTTGGAGAATTAAGTCATAACTTATGTGCTGTAAAGATTTACAACTTTCTTAGGATCAAAAGGAAAGAAGTAGAAATTCAATACACTCTTTCTCCTGCTGCAAGGCAGAGATGGCTGTGAATGGAAGTCTAGGTACAAAAGCGTGTCATAACAAAACACACACACCCTTCTAACACCTTCTCCAAATGAATGACTCCCTCAACTTGTCTTTAAGTAAAAATAAAATGTAGTTTAAGGCCCAGCATGGTGGTTCACGTGGGTAATCCCAGCACTTTGGGAGGCCGAGGCCAGCGGATCATAAGGTCAGGAATTCGAGACCAGGCTGGACAGCATGATGAAACCCCGTCCCTACTAAAAATATAAAAAATTAGTGAGCCATGGTAGTGTGTGCCGGGCATGGTGGTGCAGCTACTCGGGAGGCTGGGTCAGGAGAATCACTTGAACCCAGGAAGTGGAAGTTGCAGTGAGCCTGGATTGCACCACTGTATTCCAGCCTGGGTGACAGAGTGAGACCCTGTCTCCAAAAAAAAAAAAAAAAAAGTCATCTATTAAGATATGCTTAATACTTTCATACAGCTGCATTTTCCATTGATATATTGATAACATGTGCTCATGTGTTATAGGGTTTCCACTTTTTCAATACAAGTACCATAGGACAAGCCAATCTATTACTGGATGAGCAAATACACACAAAGCAGCTTTGGTGGTCTACGAAGAATAATAAAGGAAAACAGTGACAACCAACAGTTTTACTGTATCACTCACATTTAGAACCCTGATATATAAGAAACCTGTATCTAGACTATGGTATGTACTTTAAATAACGCAAGAGGGGTCCTACATGGATGACCACAGATACTACTAGTTATGACACTGAATATCAGTTGGATTTCTGTAAAGTACCTCATAAGTTTGTGACACGGCTGTTTCCTACCCTATTTGCACAATTAGTGTATTCTACCTGAGTGAATCATAAATAGATCAGGAAAGCGAAATTCAATATGATTTTTGCAGAAACATTATCTGAATATCCATAGAGTTGGTGATAAGCATGCTTTAATATTTTATGTTTGATCATATCTAGTAAATGTGAGGCTATTATTTTAATTGTAAAATATATTACCTGTGCTCAAGTTAACACTGAGACAGAGCTACCAGATGGTATGTCTCCAGAAAAGGTAAAGCAGATGTAGAATTTTAAGTGGGTGTGTATTTGTACAGCATTATTTTCTTTCAGATAGTCGGACTACTGAAAAATTAAGCATTTTACTCCTTAATCAGAAAATAATAAAGTTTAAAGTTAAGATACGTATCTTTCCTTACCTATCCATATTCTAGCTGAAAAACATCATTTTTAATGTTGACCTATATTTAATATTTCAATTTTGTGTTTCAATTAGTTAAAATAGTAATTTCCCCTTTCCCAAATCAAACTACTTGCTTAATTTTAAAAAGTTAATGATGCGGGGAGAGGAATCTTCTTGTGTTAGAGGTACTATAAAGTGATAGTGTTATAAACGAATACAGCTAGTTTGTGTATGAAGAAATTATACCTGAGACAAGTAACCTGAGGCTCTCTCTCTGTGCACAGTTATTAGTCTTGCTACTTTTTCATCTGGAAAAAAAAAACAAAATGCATTAAAAAAGGGGAAAAATGTAAAATATGTGCTAATAATGACTTCAATGTAAAAGTGCCTCTTGCTTTAATTTGGGATCACTGAAAATGGTGATGATACATCTTTTATTATTTAAACATCTTAGAAGGGGCAAGAGGAGTCTGTACATTAAAGGTGAGATCTATCACGTACTGAGAAAACAAGGTTTCACAATGCAATCTCATCTTCTTTAGGTACAAGCCAAATGTTTCCACTTCCTTAAGCAAAGCAAAAGAAAACCTTTACTTATTAACTATAAAAAAGAACAGGTATAGGTCAGAATCATCCATGGTGATTTACAGAAGTACAGATATCCAGGACCACACTCCAGAATCAATGAATCACAACTTCAAGGGCACTTGCATGACCCAAGAGGAAATGGCTCCTCAAATTTTGTACCCTGGGCACCTCACTTGGCTCAGCTCACCCTACTCCTGGCCCTGTATTGTTAACACTCTGTGATACCGGAAGCGGCAGGGAACTGTGCTGAGAACTAAACAAATGGATACAAATGCAAGAAGATGTTCTGTCTAAAGGACTTCAGGGGTAAAGGGAAATCCCAAACTTGTTTCGCATCCCTTGGGACATTGCGAGAGAAGTAAGAAGTTTCCTGAGGAACCTCATGGGCTTTTCCAAGATTTGAAAGCAGAGCCTCTCACAGGGAGCTGAGGTACAAGCCAACTGTTGAAGCAAGATCCTACTACACACTCCTCAGTCTGAAACTGATGGAGAGGGGAAGAGGAAGCTACAGAGGGCAGGGTCTGGATACCTAAATGGCTATCCATTTTCATTTAAATGGATGCAGGGAAAAAATATAAATGATTAATAGGACTAATCAATTCCCTTAGTAATTCCCTTCCTTCCCACTGCCACCACTCACTAATTTTTCAATATGCATTTAAGAAGAGTAGAGAGATTGCCTACAACTGGCCATAACTGCAGTCACACTTTCCTATAACCAGGAGTCTGGTGATATCTCTAAAGTTTAAAAGATAATGTTCAGGAAAGGACCCAGCACAATCCCTCTAATATAGTAAGTGCTCAGTAATGTTTCTCTTCCCTGTCTTTTCTGTGTCTTCTATATAATCATCAAAGTATAGAGCCATATACAGCAATCGAGCTTGGACATAGTTAAAAGTTGTTAAGGGAAGGGTGCCATTGGGCTTTCGTATTTTTTGGTCATTCCAAACCCCTTGCAGGAAAATAAATCCTTCACTCCTGTCCCTTATGAATACAAAGCAGGTTCTTTCCGTAATTTATGGTAATTGTAATTAAATTGGGCCAAATGGATTCCAACCTGATTTTTGAAAGACTAATATGCCCTCTTCTGGCTTCTTATTTAAGAAAAAAGAAAAACAAAATGTTAGTTTATCAGATGTGTTAGTATATTAGTGAGGTAAAAATGGTCTGTTTATTTATTTTATTTATAAGTAATATTCTTAATTACTTCATAGATATTTTCATAGATAACTGTTAATATTTGGAAGTCCCAACATTAGGTAAAGTGACAATACTTTCCAATGATGTGGTGTTCACCAGCAGGGCTTTGGACAAATTTTTCCTAAGCCAGATGACAGTGTAAAGACGATATAAACCGGATAAACAGGGGTCGGAAAATAAAAATCTAAATGTGGCATACCTACTAGCAAAATCTACAATGTCTTCTCAGTGGTGCCACATACCCCATCAGTGCTCCGCACTCTATGCCCACTCAGGCCTGCTTTCACAGCCCAGGGCAGACAGCAATGCCAATTAGTGTCAGTAGTGATGGGGTTTTAGAGATGTGGACCTTTGTCTTAGAGGAAGTGGGCTGCAACCACCAACTTACTGTACAGAAGCAACCTAACAACCCATTAGGTGGAAATGACTTTTCAGCCACTTCCTCCAGGGACTCTATCAGAAACTGATGGCTTAGACAGATGAGAACATTTTTACATTTCTGTTTTAACTGCATCCAGGAAGATGGATTTTTATCATTTGATGCTGCCAAATCATCATTTCATCTGCTTCTCTTTCTATGGTATTCTTTGACTAATAAAATGATAAACTAAATACTTTAGAAATAGAAGATGCCATCTTACTGTATATATCCAAAGCATTCTATGGGTTATCTACCGAATTTCCGGGAATTTCTAAAAATAATAAATTTCTTGACTGAAATATTGTTCTGCAAGTAGCATTCTGTGCTTTGAAAAGATGTTGATGGTTACCCTTTATCCCTCCAATTGTAAAACCAGTATTAAATTAGGTTAAATCTATCAAGAAGCCAAAGTAATCCTACTCCTTGGTCCAGGAAGCAATGAAGTCAGGCACTGCAAACAGAAATGTTCACACCCTTGTAGCAAAGTCAAGGTCAAAGGCTTTAATCCAGCATTATATTGATGTGGTTACAAACCAAAATCAAAATTTACTTCTACTCAGTGTCAGGTAGAATGCTAATGTTATATAAAAAAAACTTGTAACCAATTAAAATTAAAATTTTCATATTCTTTAAAACATGTGTTTTTAAAAATGAACATTTAATACACATTAACAGCTACCAACACAAATAACTGTTAAACTTTTAACAATCAGGTTCACCCTAACACCACACACTGAGAGTAGCAATTTTTTTGTCTGTATGCAAAACTGCTCCACTGAAGAATAATTTTGAAAAGTTAAACATGTATGTACATAAACATTATTCATCAGCAATAAGCAGCTCTCAAATGCCATAATGAAGACTCCACAATTAGAGCATCCTTTCTGCTCTCTGATGCTTCACTTTAGGCAAAACTAAAAAGGAGGTTGCAAGTGGCATGAAATCTGGCAATAACTTAAGATTTTTAACTTAAGATTTTTAGCTGAGCTTCATTATCAACATTCCAAACCTGCTGTTAGTATTTCTGCTCATAACCTCAGCTGATTTTATTAATGCACAGAAAAATATGTATTTTCTTTTTTTCTGTTTAGGTTTATTTTCAAACCTCTCTCAGATACTCTTAAAAATTAGATATTTTATGAAACAACATTGTGTCACAGTACTGCTTAAAATGTTTAGAAATTTCATATAAACTGTCCATTTTTTTCTTTCCTCAAATCAAAAAGATATAAAAGAACATAAACTCTAGTAAATAAAATATCATATGAGTTTGTATACTAGATAACATCCTAGATAAATAATACTAAAAGTCAAAATTTTATTTGATCTGGATGTTGGCAAGAGAGATATTCAATTCTCTTTATATTGTTCTAATTAGTTCACAATTTTAAAAACACTAACAACTACTATATTGTATTCAACAGAAATACAATATAAAGCCAATACAAAGCAAATATCTAGGCACTATCTTAATTAGAACTTCTTTTTCTTTCTCTCTGCAAGAGTTTTTTGAAAAAAGCATTTTATAAAAGAAAAGCAATGCCCCATTCATATAATTAAATGTCAACATTTTTCTAACTTTGTGAAAGAAACACGAAGCTGTTATGTTTATTTTGGAAAAGCTGAAATATAAATTATTTTTAATTAAAAAGATCTTGAAAGATAGTCATGATGGCTACCAAATGACTAAAACTATGCTAAAAGCCATTGAACTATATACCTTAGAATGGTTAAGATGGGCTTGGAATGGTTGCTCATGCCTGTAATCCCAGCACTTAGGGAGGCCGAGCTGGGTGGATAACCTGAGGTCAGGAGTTCAAGACCAGCCTGGCCAACATGGCAAAATCCCAGCTCTAAAATACAAAAAAAAAAAAAAAAAAAAAAAAAAAACAACTAGCCAGATGTGGTGGCTGGTTCCTGCAATCCCAGCTGCTCAGGAGGCTGGGGCAAGAGAATCACTTGAACCCAGGAGATGAAGGTTGCAATAAGCTGAGATCGTGCCACTGCACTCCAGCCTAGGCAACAGAGCAAGATTCCATCTAACACACAAAAAGAGGTAAAAATGATGAATTTTCATGCTATGTCAAGTTGACCTCAATAAAGAAACCAGACCTTGTAAAACAAAACAAAACTACTTCTGGGTGTCAGTGTGTTTTTGTGTGTTTGTTTTGGTAACGCTAATAAGGCTACTGTACCAAACAAATCCCTCCACTCTTGGGAATTACAAAAATAGAGTACAAACTTTCTTAATAAACACATCTTTTTCAACAATGACTTCATGTAATATCCCCTCGTACATGCCAAATAACAAGTCAGTATTTCAAAAGGAGCACACTTACGCCTGTAATTACATTCCATAAAACACATTAACTAGACTGCGACTTGTATCTAATTCATCAACAATAAATTAGCAAAGAAAATGAAAGGAGAAAATACCTTAAAGATTTCATGTTTTCAAGTATGCATTTTTATTTATTTGCATATTTCATATATTATCTGCAAAGTTAAGTTTAAAAATACTGGCCAGCGCATCTTATGCACTCACTATCAAGCAGTATTCTAAACACTCTGAATGGATAAAAATACCCTGACTTTTCCCTCTTAGGAGAGTATCACGCTATCATTATCTCAATTTTACAGGTAAAAACAACAAAGCATAGACATGAACTACCTTTGCAAAGGCTGAGACAGGACTCTTGGTCAGCTTCATGACCTACTCTCTAATCCACTATGCTTTACCACCTCTAAGCTTCAACATTTTTATTTATGTCCCCTGACTACTGTTAAGTAACAAGTGCTACATAAAATTGTTTTCCACATTTAAGATGGAGTGAATGGAAGCTTTACTTATTGCCAAAGAATGAACTCAAAGTGAGAGCTTCAGAAAATATAAAATGGAAGTTTATTACAGCACAACAGAGACCAGAGCCATGAAAACGAGCATTTTAGAGATCAGAGTCTATTCATTGATACAATTAGTGACAATTAATAAAGAGTCCAACCTTTCAAGCATTTTTATTTGTTTGTTTTTGTGAGATAGGATCTCACTCTGTTGCCCAGGCTGGAGCATAGTGGCAGGACCACAGCTCACTGCAACCTCAACCTTCCCAGTCTCAGGCAATTCTCCCACCTCAGCCTCCCAAGTAGCTGGGGTACAGGTGCACACCACCACACCTGGCTAACTCTTACTAACCCTTGACCTCAAGTGACTCACTCACCTTGCCCTCCCAAAGTGCTGGGATTACAGGTGTTACCACTGCACCCAGTCAAGAACTCCCCCCCCCCCGAACAAGGCATTTAGAGTACCTACTGCTAGAACAGAAAATAAGGGCTTACAACTTCAATCACGAGCAATGTTTGAGTCCTAAGTAAGAGAATTACAATATTTATAAACCAGCTTACATGTATATTTAGAATAATGAATTAATTCAAATGTGTAAAAGACAAAAATTTGAGAGAAGAGAGAATTTTATTTATTTATTTATTTTTTTGATACAGAGGGAGTCTCACTTTGTCACCAGGTCTGGAGTGCAGTGGCGCAATCTCAGCTCACTGCAACCTCCACCTTACAGCTTCAAGCCATTCTCCTACCTCAGCCTCCCAAGTAGCTGGGATTACAGGTACCTGCCACCACACCCAACTAATTTTTTGTATCTTTAGTAGAGATAGGGTTTCACCTTGTTGGCCAAGCTGGTCTCGAACTCCTGACCTCATGATTTCCCCACCTCGGCCTCCCCAAGTGCTAGGATTACAGGTGTGAGCCCCCAGGCCCAGCCAAGAGAAAATATTTTTAAATGGATTAGCTTTAAAAGTTAGATAAATGAAAATCAAAACTAATTGAGAGACCATCCCACGCTAGTTAGAATGAAGATTGTTTAAAAATCTGGAGACAACAGATGCCGGAGGGGATGTGGTGAAATAGGAACACTTTTACACTGCTGGTGGGAGTGTAAATTAGTTCAACCATTGTGGAAGACAGTGTGGCGATTCCTCAAGGACCTAGAAATACAAATTCCATTTGACACAGCAATCTCATTACTGGGTATATATCTAAAGGATTATAAATCGTTCTATTATAAGGACACATGTACACATATGTTCACTGCAGCACTGTTTATAATAGCAAAGACTTGGAACCGACCCAAATGCCCATCGATGATAGACTGGACAGGGAAAATGTGGCACATATACACCATGTAGAAACAGCCATAAAAAAACTGAGTTTGAGTCCTTTGTGGTGATATGGATGAACGTAGAAACCATCATTCTAAGCAAACTGACACAGGAACAGAGAATCAAGCACCGCATGTTCTCACTCACAGGCGGGTGTTGAACAATGAGAACACATGGACACAGGGAGGGGAGCATTACACACTGAGGTCTGTTGGGAGGGGTGTCTAGGGGAGGGACAGTGGGGGGTAGGGAGTTGGGGAAGGGTAACATGGGAAGAAATGCCAGATATAGTGATGGGGATGGAGGCAGCAAACCACATTGCCACATATGTACCTATGCAACAATCCTGCATGTTCTTTACATGTACCCTAGAACTTAAAATGCAATAATATATATATTTTTTTCAAAATCTGTCACATCATCATTCTTACTGTATTAACTAACTCTACAAGGTGCTCATTAATCAATTACAGTTCATGTGATTCAAGTACTCCACCATCACCTTCTCTGACTTCAAGAAAATCTCCAACTTCTGCAAGAGTAACAACTTCACTTTATACTGCATTTGTATCGTGGTTTAAAATATCCAAAAATCACTGACAAACTGGCCCTCGCAAAGCTAAATCACAGTGAATAATAACATGGTCTATGTTAAAAGGAAAGGGATTTGGGGTTGGATCTAATTTTATAAATGATTGATTTATTAGCATGTATTGTTCTGTTGTGTATTTTATTCATTTTTTAAACAAAGTGATAACTGAGGTACTTAGATAATAAAAAGTTGAGAAAATAAAAAAGTTAAAAATGAAGAAAAATGACAGCTCACTCCATCAGAGACTCTGAGGAATGGATTAGAGGGGAAAAATATATAGGTATTCAACTTTATTAATTTATATGGTTTGGCTCTGTATGCCCACCCAAATCCCATCTTGTAGCTCCCATAATTCCCAAGTGTTATGGGAGAGATCCAGTGGGAGATGGTTGAATCATCGGGGCAGGTCTTTCTCATGCTCTTCTCCTGAGAGTAAATGGATCTCACAAGATCTGATGGTTTTTGAAAACAGGAATTTCTCTGCACAAGATCTTTTTGCCTGCAGCCATCTACGTAAGGTGTGACTTGCTCCTAAACAGACTAATACATTTATTGAGACAGGGTCTCACTCTGTTACCCAGGCTGGAGTGCAGTGGTGTGACCACAGCTCACTGCAGCCTCAACCTCCAGGTCTCAGGTGACCTTCCTGTCTCAGCCTCCCAAATAGATGAAACCACAGGAGCGTGCCACCACACTTAGTTGACTTTAAAAATAATTTTTTTTTTGTAGAAATAGTCTTGCCATGTTGCCCACACTGATCTCAAACTCCATTGCTCAGGCATTAATTTTGTGTTGGCCTCCCAAAGTGCTGAGATTACAGGTGTGAGCCACCATGCGCTGTGGTATTTAGTTTTAAAAGGGGGTTCATTTTGATAGAAGTAATGTAAAACCTCAGAGAAAGAAGAAACAAACATAAAATAAGGAGAGATAAGGAAGGCAGAGAAAAGGGGTGGTCCAATGAGGTGCCATTTAGAAGAAACAGAGGACTAAGTCTACACTTGTAAACTTGGTTGTAACCATTTTAACTCATTGGTCCTTTTGTGGTGGTTAAACTAAAGACTTCTAAACAAAAAGAGTTTTGATAATGGCTACACGTTAGGGTTAGTAAACAATTTTATTACATTCTTACAGAATAAATTTTTAAAGCAAAAAATAGTGTTTTGGTCTTCCTACTTTACCAATCTTCCTTAAAATAATACACAGAGAAATTAACAACTCTACTTGAACATAGCATAGTGTGCTAATGTATTCGTATATGCTAACACAGATGCTTTCATTATCAGATGAGGTTCATTTTAAGTCTTTTTGAAATCTGAGATGATGTTTTCCTACCCTATATAGGCAGTTAAGACTTCCAGATGGAAGGCCCCTTAACATTGTAGTTCCAATTCTAATGACCTCATTTATAGATTAACAAAATGGGTACCCTTTTTAAAAACATAAAACAAGCAAAATACATTTGGCTTTCCTGAAACATTAATGTGTGAGCACAGTTTTTAATGAGTAAGACAGGGTTTCTAGGACCCCCAACTTACTCTTATGACCAATATCTAGTTCCAGGTATTCAAAAATCCCCAAGGTACAAGCAGCAGCCACATTGCCAGAAGGAACCACAAAGCACTGTTTTAAAACTTCAAGAAATTTGAGATATCAAATTTACATCGAGGGAGGGCAGGCTCCAAAAGAGTTGAAAGCTTGTGATTTACTAAATCAATCCTTATCCTCCACTTTCCATGAGCAGAAAAAGACTCCTCAGGGGTACTTCCCTCTTCTTATTTTTATTTATTTTCTCTGAGACCCCAATTCCTCACTTGTAACAATAGAATGGTATTACTTTTCACACAGCGATTTCGTACACATTAGAAACACTTTGCTTAAAAAGCCAAGCACTGTGCCAGACAGAGTAAATGGTAAATAAAAATGTTTATTCCCCCCCCATCTGTACAGGGGAGTTTCGTCTTTCTTTCTTCCCCCTTCTTTCTTGCCTATTAAACTACCTGCTCCTTAAAACTAAAAATTTATTATGATGATTAATTCTTAGACAAAATAAGCATTGAAAAAAATCAAATTTTTTTTATTTTTTAAAGCAACAGGGTCTTGTTCTGTCACTCAAGCTGGACTCAGTGGCAAGATCATAGCTTACTGAAGCCTTGAACTCCTGGGCTTAAGCAATCTTCCAGCCTCAGCCTCTCAAGTAGCTGGGACCACAGATGCACACTGCATATTTCTATAATATGTGGCTCCCAGACATATACTTTACATGTTAAAATATGCCCTAATTACTTAATAGATAAGCTGATGTCATGAAAAGATTACCTGACACGGAGTCAGCGAGATCTGAAAAATCTTTGAGGTATTGTTTCCAAGCCAGAAGGAAGCATGCGAACTTGAAAGAGGTCAAAGTCAAATTCTACCTCCTCTTCCATTACATGCATAAGTTTCAATATGCTCAAAATTTCTTCAAAGCTCTAGGTTTCCATATTTTATAATAATGCTTTTATTATGTATTTAAGGTTCCTAAACATCCTACCTTGCCAACCTAAGTTCAACCCCTGTACAGGAAAGGATCTTTGGATTTTTGTTTGTTTCTTTAGTGCCTAGAACACAGCCTTGTGAAAGCAGCCAGGGGCTGTTTGAATGAAAGGGGATAGAGTAGGCTTGGCTAACTCTGATCACTGATTGGCTAGAGAAAAGTGCATCCCAGGGAACCTTTCAGTGCCACTATTCAAAGGCTCCCAGAGTCTTTATAATGAAAGTCTCAGACATGAAATCATTACTTCGACAAGTATTTTGTGAATGCCTACTCTGTGCTGGGGATTGTATACATACTATAACACCCACAGGATCTTCAAGAAGCTTGAGCTGCAAGAAAGTAAGTAAGCAATTTCCAATAGAGTGGGGGTAAACCACAGGGTGCTATGATATGCAGAGAAGGTGCACCAACCTAATCTTGCTTTATGGAGGTGAACTGAGATAGGAATTTAAAGGCCCAAAGGTGAAAAGCCTGAGCTTCTCCACGACAACAAAAATTGCAGCTAAGCTGGAAAACAAGCTAATTGTGAGCATATAGAGATAACTGCTAAAACTATGCCCAACCTGCTAAGAAGACTGAACTCCATCCTTGTATCTTCTATGCTTCCATTTCTTATGCTACAGGTAGTAAAAGTACATAGAAGATGGCTACAAACCATTCAGGCACCTGGGCAGCAGAATCCTAGGACTGTGCTTTATAAATTTATCTATGGGGCACATTTCTATTCTGGTTCTTAATTTAAACTAATCTCAAGAAAGGTCTTTTCTGCTTAATTTACCGAAAGATCTTTTTCTTTTTCTTTTACACAGAAGTGCTGCTCTTCCCCCTTGTCTCTCCAGTATGTCTTGAATCTCCTACTTGCCCTTTTACCTTTCCCTTGGTACCCCATCTCAGGATTCCTGCCTCTTAGTGTCCTCTGTTTTGATTAAACTGAGAGTAGATGAAACAGTTTGGCTTTGGTTTGTTCTTATTCTTCTCTGCCATCTTCTGTCTGATAATCACAAGCTCTTAAGAAGGCAAATCACCTCTATCCCTTAATACCGAATCATTTGCATCTCATCCATATTATGGATAAATACAACATGTATCTTCATGAATTCTAAAGGAAAGGCCCAGCAACATAATACAGGTATCACACAATGCAGTGATGACGGGGAGGAAAAGGGTGGCAAAAAACTGGGTGCACCATGTAACCACAACCAGAAAGATAACAGTACAAGGTAATGTACCTAATAATGCAAGTGAAGAAGGATATACTGAATCCGAAGCATTTTAAATTATGCTCATGGAGTAGCATTTGGGAGCCCCCTTTGCTTATCTAGTGGTTTTCATGCCTGCCAGATGCACCACTATAAATAAATTCAGTAAAACTTGAAAAGAAGGGCCAATGAGCAACATCTTTCCTTAAATATCCCCGGAAGGAATCTGAGGTTCCCAACAATTTATGTATGACAAGAAAGCAGACTACAGATACAAATTTGAAGGAGTGAAAAACTTACAAAATATTTAAATTACTCTAATTTATCAGGGTTATAAGGGTCTATGAATTAAAACAGAGATAGATAATCTCTGATCAGTTGACCCAACAGAATTTAAATGGAATCAGTGAAGAAAAAAATACAAAGTAGATCTGAAGAAAACTCCTATCTGCTTTTAAAATGTCATCTACCTTGTGGAAACTTAACTCTCATTCTCATACAAGGTATTTCACCTTTTCTTGCTTCAGAGTCGAAGCATGGCAACATTCAGAAGATCATTAGGTACATGGAGTCTTTCTTGGGGTATGACATCATATACACACTTAAAATAATCAGTCATGAGTGCATACCCATTTTCAAGATGATGTGTGTATAGCAAACTCTGTTGCTCCCTGGCACTTAAAAGAGATTTTTAATTTGTCATGATAAAGCAAGGAGAAAGTAGCTGTCAGTTAGGCTGCCACTGCTGTCATACTTTTTAATAATACAGCTCCTGTAATTACACTGTGGTTCTTTATATTAACTCAGTCAAAGCTTGCTTGGTTTTAGCATGAAAACAATTTATGAAATTACAGAAACAGACTGAACACAGCAGTTCATTTGTTGAAGCAATTATCCAGATCCCTGTCAAAAAAAAAAAAAAAAGTACAAGCAAGAGAAGACTGCAATGTGCAAAAAATGGTTCTAATTCTACGCTTTAATATGTACAATATGTCTATGGTTGTGCTGAATCATGTTAATAAACTGCAGCCGAAATATATTTGTTACAACACAAAGGAAAGGCACTATCAATTGTCCTGCCAGATACTTTAGTTACCAAAGCATCCAGCCAGAGTTTTTTCTATAACCTGCAGATGAAGGGAAAGGCTCACAGGATAGTTTTCTAAGGGACCAGATGGATTTTTCTAGTATTTTGAATTATCTGGAAAATAGCTGTAAAGTGAACTGTGGCACAAATGCCATTTTTAAATGACACATAAAAATCCAACCCTGGACATCAATCTTATGTTATTTTTTTACTGGTTATCATACAAAAATCCAGGTTCCCAGGCAGCTCCCAAGATAGGAATTTGGAGTATTTGTTGCTGAAAAGATGAGGCTAATAACAATCAAGTGATACCAGAGCTATTGTTTAAATGATTGTATAAAGAACAAAAAAAATTGAAGGTAAAAAAAAAAAGGTTTCACTTTATACTCTGATGAAGCAAGACACACAGTTTGTTAGCATTCAACCATTAAATAATAACTTGTAAGACCAGCACTGTAAAGTTATGTCATCAAAGTTTAACTAAATATGTTTATCAAATTCTCTGGAATAACAATTAAGCTCAAATTTTAAATATTCTACCTGCAGAGTAAAGGAACAATTGCTGATTTAACAAAATTTTCAAGATTCACATACAAGTAAATTTATCATAGAAATGTCTCCAAATGAAATAAGGAAGAAAAAATATTCCTCCATATAAAAATAACCTAGCCTCTTTCTTATAACTAGACCACGTAATTTCAATAAAAGCACATAGCTAAATGTTTCCTTTAAATTATTGTATTAGTTAATTTGTAAGAGGTAGAAGAGGGAACAGAGATCTAACATTAAAATAATTAGAAAACAGAAGCAAAAAACCCTCTAAGCTCAAATTATGAATTGTGCAATGAAGTGTTACATGCAATAAAATGTGGACGTCTTTCTTTCTCCCCACATCTGGAGATAGTTTAGTATACCGATTTCCAGAAACCATGCAATCCTCCAGCCTGACTAGCCCCTTTCATTCACAAATAAACAATTAATAGAATGGGCAACTAATTTTCCAAGTGTTCATATTCATTAGGCTGTTTCCTGAAATTAAGTATCTGCCTCGTGATACAATACTGTACAAACGAAACAGTCTCACACACCCACCTCTTGCCCAGCCTACTTTCTCATACCAAACTTAGAGAACTAGGCATTTACATTTCTATTTTCCATCCTTATATTAGAGTAGAATTTGAAAATCAAATTCCCACTGAATAAGAAATACAAACTATTATATGACAAGATCCCCTCACCAATCCTTAGCAAGGATTTTTATTCTTGTGGCCCTATCAGTTCAATAAATATTTATCAAACACCTACTATGTGGAAAACAGAATTCTAAACCCTGACATGTAAACATAAATATGTCCTAGAGGAATTTACAACTGAGTAGGGAAATAAACCTGACCACAAATAACTATACTATAAAGTGGAGTGTGATCAATGTGACAAGAGAGGCATAAACAAAATGCTTTAGGGTTCAGGGGAGAGAGACTACTTCTATTGAGGTAATGAGAAAAAGCTTAAAGAAGGAAGTGGTTTGGAAGATGGATAGGCTTTCAAGAGGCACTGGACTCAAAGGTCCTCAAGGTCAGAGACCATGTCTTGTTTTACTTGGCACCCACACACATCCCCTAGCTCAGTGCTGGACCATCATCACTTATGACAAACCTACTTAAGTGATTTCAACAAGCCAAGATGGGGAAAGAAGTTCATCCAAGAAGATGAACAAGTACTGCCAATGGTGTGGGGTAAAGCAGCATAGGGCTTGTTCAAAGAACCTATGAGTTAGAACAGAGACAATATCTAGGACCATAAGGTTAGAAAGGTAGTCTAAAAATTAAACTGGATCAAAATAAAAGATACCAGTGAATTTTACTGTAAATTTGTGAACCATGGGGAACACTGACAATTTCCAAGCACATGCCTAATTATTAGAGCCTGTATGCCTATTGTGCCAGTTTGAATAGGAAAATATCCTGTGTACTTTTCCAATTTTAAAATGCAGATCGCACAAGGGAAGGAAAAAGTACTGTATTAAAGAAATAACTAGAAATATGCAAAAATTTTAGGAAAAATCCATTATATGCCTGTAACCCAGAAAAATGTTGATATAACAAATTTTAAATTTAAAAGACAAAGTTAAAAGGAAAAGTGTCCCCAAATGCTACATTACTGAAAATCACTGGTGACAGCAGGTTATGTAGTATTCCCCACTACTACTGTGCAGGCTCCTCAGAATAGGGATTTATATAACATATGTCAACGCCTGTACCTCTTCTGAAAACGAGATCAGCTCTTACCTTCATTTTTCAATTATTGAGATTCTGTCCAAAAAGTTCCCCCTGCTATTTGTCCTATAAGTGACAATAGGTAATGTAAGGAGGAGGCTCTTAGACCTTTTACCATAATTTGGGTTCCCCTGCATCCTTGAATACAACCACCACTTCAGCTTTAAGTGAGAAATCCTGGGTAACCAGGACAGCAGACTATGACAATTCCCTGGGATTTCCCAGAAGAAATGGTGACAAGCACACTTGTCACTGGGCATGTCATAGAGGATTGCAAAATTTTCTGAGTTGTCTCAGATTCCAGACAGGCAGTGTATTTTCAATTACTTGTCTGGATGATGACATGTGACAACTCGATTACCAAAGGTAACAGTCACAAGAGGGAGATGAGCAGCACCATATGGAAAACAACCTCCAAAGAAAGGAATGAAAATAAATTCAGTATTCTGGTTTGTGTGCCCTTGGAGCCAAACCTGAAACACGGCTCAAAACCAAGTTACAGCATGTCCTATAAAGTACCAGATATTAATGTTTGGGATTGAAACCCAAAAATGTTAAATTTCACTGTCACAAGCCTCAAGAAAAAATACAAAAGCAATGGAGGTAAGGGTACACCCTGAGATCAATGAATTAACTTCTAGTAGAAATAGTTGGCCACTGGCCAAAACTTGGTAATCTTTCTACAATATTAATGTCATAAAGATATGATTAGCAAGGATGGGGTCTTCCTCATCACTGCCTCCCAAATCCAAGGCAGTACCTAGCACAGAGTCAGCAATCAATACATGTATGCTTCAAAAGAGAAACAGATTCAGTTCACTGTGACTGCTTTTGTTTTAAAAAGCCAACAGAACCACTTGGAACCAACTTTACTTTTCTTGAAGGAAAAAAAAAATCAAAAAATCTTAATGTAATCAATGTAAATGGCTTCATTATCATGGTAAAATGTACCTTTTCTCTAAACAAAAAGGAGGGGAGGGGAAAGAAAAGTTTCTGGGGTATTTTTCCTCTTTTATTAAAGTTGATATGGAAGAACTACATTCATTCATGAAGTTTAAAACATGGCCAGTAATCCCAGCATTTTGGGAGGCTGAAGCAGGAGGATCCCTTGAGCTAAGGAATTCAACACTAGCCTGGGCAACAAAAGGAAACTCTATCTACACACACACATACACACATACACACACACACACACACACACACACACTTAGCTGGGTATGGTGGCACATGCCTGTGGCCCCAACTACTTGGGAAGCTTAAGTGGGAGGATTACCTGATCTCTGGTCAAGGCTGCAGTGAGCTGTGATCATGCCACTGTACTCTAGTCTGGACAACAGAGTGAGACCCTGTCTTCTCTTTTAAAAAATTTTTAAAAATTAAAACAATAAAAAGCCAGCAGGTCAGTTACCTTTCCACATACAAAAACAGTCTGCAGGCACACTAGCATGCCCCAAATTAGGCAACATTTACTGCTAAGCACAAGGAACACCGCTTGCAAGAGTGAGGATGCAGAAAGATAAACCCATTATTATCGCCATCATTAATGAATGGTGGGGCAGTTCATAGGTAATTTAGCAGGTAAGTTAACAATTTTGCCTCACATCTTCTTAGATGTCATAATTTTAGAGTCAGCATTTCTCAAGCTCGTGATATGTGCTAGGCATTAGGCTAAGTATTTTTACATTAATGTTGATGGGGCTCAGGACATGCTACCCCAAAATATGGCACTTTGATATATAGAATATTTAAGATTAAGAGTTTTGAGAGATGATATATGCAAGGACTCTCAGACACTACCCCATCCTTTTTCCCAGAAGCAGGCCATGGCATCCTCATGTGAGAGGTGCCCTCTCTAAGACCCAGAGGAAAAAAGCATCCGTATATCTGAAAACGGAGGGACATCATAAGGAATCTAAGTAAGTAGACCTTACTAAGATTTCTTCAGTTTACTACTCTTAGCAAATACTTTTTGGCTTATCACATTGTTCTAAGACTGTCCATTCTTCATCAAACCTATTATAAAAAATTCAAGTTTAGCTGTTTCTTCAAGTCTTCACAGTTCTTTATGAGGTCTCCTGTGTCACATAAAATTTATATTAAATAAATCTGTATGCTTTTCTTTGCTAAGTTGTCTTTTGTTACAGAGGTAGCAGCCAAAAACTTAGATGAGGGAAAGGAAAATCTATTTTTCTTCATTTATAATGTAAATACTTTACATGCATGAATCAATTTAATTTTCATGACAATTGAGTATGATAGGTACTATTATCTCCATTTTACAGATGAGGAAACTAACGGTCAAGGAGATTAAGGAACTTGACTAAGGCCTCAGAGCTGGTCAATGGAAAAAGTGGAATGCAAAACCAAGTCTGAGAGCTCAATGGACACATTTGTTCAATTCCACATCAAGATAACGCCAATTAAGCTGCCAAATCAAGCAACCATGTCCAGTTAATAAGGTTTCCATAACCTATTGAAAATGTCCTAGGCCAGGTATAGTAGCTGACAACTATAATCCCAGCACTTTGGGAGGCTAAAGTGGGAGGATCATTTGAGTCCAGGGGTTCAAGACCAGCCTGGGCAACACAGTAAGATCCTGTCTCTACAAGATAAAGAATAAATAAATCAGGTGGGCAAGGCAGTGCATGCCTGTAGTCCCAGCTCTTTGGGAGGCTGAGGCAGCAGGATTGCTTGAGCCTCGGAAGTTGAGACTGCAGTGAGCTGTGATTGCACTACTGCGCTCCAGCCTGGGTGACAGAGAGAGACCCTGACTCACAAAATAAAAGAAGCCAGACAAAATAAAAGCTGGCCCTGTGGTCCCAGCTACTTGGGAGGCTGAGGCAGGAGAATCCCTACTTGAACCCAGGAAGTTGAGGCCGCAAGGAGCCAAGATCGTGACACTTCACTTTAGCCTGGGCAACAGAGTAAGACTCTCTCTCAAAAAAAAAATTTTTTTTTAATTTAAATGAATAAAAGAAAGGAAGGAGGAAAAGAAAGAGGGCAAGAGGAAGGGGAAGGAAGGAGGGAAGAAAGGAGGAAAGGAGGCAGGGTGGGAGGGAGGGAGGGAAAGGAGGAAAAGTGGGAGGGAGGGAAGGAAAGAAGGAAGGGAGGGGAAAAGGGGAAGGGGAAGAAAAGGGGTGGGGGAGGGGAAGGAGAGGAAAAGGGGGAGGGGAGGGGGAGGAAAAGGGGAAGGGGAGGAAATGGAGAGGGGGAGGAAAAGGGGAGGGGAGGAGGGATGGGGAGTGGAGGGAAGGGGAGGAGAGGGGGAGGAGGAAAAGGGAGAGAGGGGAGGGGAGGGGAGGGGAAGAGGGGAGGGGAGGGGAGGAAGAAAGGGAGAGAGAGGGGAGGGGAGGAGAGGGTGGGGTCAGGAGGGGTGGGGACAAAACCAAACAGAACAAGTTCTATTGACTTGTGGAAATTTTCATAGGTGGCTCTCTGTAGCATTTCATAGTATGTTCTTCCTCCTGTTTTGAACTATTCTGTCCTAGTTGCCACTTGTACAGGTATTATTACATCTTTGAGGAATTGAAAAAAAAATAGTCGTCACGGATAATCTAAAACCCAGTTTTGTGAATTACAACAGGTAATTTGTGAAAGGCTTAAACCACACTGTTGGCAATTGGGAATAACTGTTCAGAAAACCATAGAACGCATCTGAAAACACAGAAATTGATATGGGGTCATAATGATCACTGATACATGTTAGTTTCAGTTTACTGTCAAGTGCACTTTAACCTTGGCCCTGCAATCAAAATGAAGCACTTACAAAAACAAAAACCACTACTTTTGAACTAAACTCGATTATCAGATATATCTTCTTAGCATCATGTAAATTGATTGTTAATCACTTTGGTTACCAAAAAATACAACTGAAAACATCATTCTGACAAACTCTACCTGAGAAAGAATGTATCACCCAAAGAAAGCAAAGCAGAGTATGAAAAGAACTATGAAAATGGCCATATTTTTAGTTCAAAGTAGAGTTCCCACAGCTCACACTCTCACCCAAGAGAATCCCCACAAAGCCCTGTAGAGCCAGCCCCTCCAAATTTTACCTGCAGATGGAGGAAAAAAACCCAAGATTATCTATAGCAGCTTCTGAGTACAAGGCACATAAGTACGGCTTTTGTAGTAGTCATGAAGATTACTAAAACCCTGGGGCCTTAATGAAGGGTGAGGTTCCAGGAGCTAGAACCTGAAGCATCAGCAGCTCTCAGCAGCCAGTTTTATTTTACTACGCAAACATACATGCAGTATTTATTATGTCTCAGGCACTGCTCTAGGCACCATAAATTCATTCAATCCTCACAATTAATTTTAACTTTTTGGGAAGTAGGTATTATCCTATTTCACAGATGAGGAACTTGGGTGCACAGTACTTGAGAAACCTGTCCAATATCACAGAGACAGTACAAATGGTAGAAACAGGATTGAAACCTAAGCACCTTGGCTCCATAGTCCCTGTTCTCTGTCACTGTGCCATGCTGCCCTCTCTGGGTGACAGTACTAAAGTCTAAAATAAAGTGCCATTTGACAGTGAATACAAGCAATTTTGGGGGTTACTAAAAGCAACTTTGGGGGCTACCTGGTCTATGTACCCTCATTGACAGTCTTTTAAGAATGCCATCAATAATCCCTGATCCCATAACCAATGGAATGCTATCTGCCCTATCAGTGAGGCCAGTGCCTTGGGGACTGCCATGCCCAACCCCTCCCTGCCATGTGACCTCTGAGATGGTTGGAGGAGCTGAGTCTCTGCTGGTTGGCGACACTGTCCCTGTGACTTAAACCAGATCATCTGGACACTTTATTCTCTGAGCTGGGTTATACCTCAAAAAATGTTCAGGTTGCATTTAACACCTCTTTTCTCTAGCCAAATTTTAGCTCTAGAGCTATTCTACATAGATTTCAGTTCATTCTATAACAGCATAGAGAAAGCTATCCTGTGGACTGCTTTTTAGATGATGAACCTTTTCATTACCAGACTCTGTTCATGGGAGGACCCCAGGAGGAACAAAGCCATATAGAGCATGGCTGCAGACTAGGAACACAACATCAAATATAATGTTCAGAGCTCCCCTCTTATTTACAGAATGCCATCAGCAGCAAGGTCTGTAAATTTCACCTTCAAAAAAGAGGAGTAGGACTTCACATTACAGTACTTAATACACCCTAGGATAAGAGCATCTACAAGTTCTCCAAAACTATCAATCAAAGATCAGTTGAAAACAAGGAGTAAAAAACAGGAAGTCCAGAAAGGACAGATACTCATCCTTTCTACATGAGCCTTGATTGCATATAAAGTTACACATCCTCAGAAAACCAATTAATTGTGCTGGTGCTCTCTGAAGCTCTAACACCTCTTTGTCAACAGCTGACATAGAGGTGGTTTCATAAAGGTGGAGAACAATAGTTGCAGCTCAAACGGTCCTGAAAGTCTAAGAAGAGACACCCTTCTAAAACTCAATCTACTTTTAGGAAAGAAGAAACGAAAATGATTTATCACCAAAAACATTCATCTTTTGACATGGCGACAACTTTAGCTAAGTCACCAAATTTACCAGCATTTCTATAAGTGAAGCAATTCAAAGTATTATTTATTGAACATCTAAGGTATGCTGGGTGCAAACATCACTAAAACAAAGACTATAAGGGCTCTCTATCACCTGGGGAGTTAGAGTGAGAGAGGGAAAAGAGAGTAATTCAAGTGAATTACAAAAATTCCAAGGAAGGGGTGGCTCTGGTCAGGAGAAAAGGGAAAACATGAAGCCAAAATTCCTGGTTAAAATATTCACAGAAAAATAAATATGTACACCATCAATGTTTTTCTCAAGAATATCAGAGGGGAGCAAGGAGAAAATTCAAGCCCAACATAATGCCTTAGAACAACAAAAATAGTTTTCTTTAAAACCAAAAAACAAACAAACAAACAAAAAACACAAAAAAGCACCCTTCTGGCACAGCAGATTTCCTGTGTTTGCAGAGTGAAAACTGTACCATAAAAATCCAGTCTGTAAGTGCCACAGGAAAAGAAAGTTTCCCCAAATAACAAAATAAAAATAAACCTTCAGTTAAAATAATATATTACACACTGATGTAAACTGAAATGCTCTTGTCCATAGGTTGAGCTTATGAAACCCTTAAACACGAACATGTAACACTAACAAACTATTTGACATTATTATTTGGGTTCAAAGACTCCCTTTCTCTAAATGTTTATAGCACCATACCAGTTATTTCAACTGAGCTGACACAATGAATTTCAAATGATCTAATACTTTTGACTTACCAGAGGATTAGCACATGATTACCCTGAGTAAAAGGATTATTATTACTGCTGCTCTAAGATATTAACACTTTCTGTAACACACTCTAAGGGCACTGTATAGATCACTAAAAATATGTGACAAAGTGCATGGGGGAAAGGCGATTTTTAAAAAGCAAGGTGGTAAGTGTTCTCTTTTAAGTTTACTTGCTTAAAATACAGTGGGCCTCCCAAAGGTAGAATCAACATTTTGCATGATGCTTTCAGTGGGTATACAAGTTACAGATAAGCAAGTCCAGCATTCAATGCACTCGGGAAATTAAGCCTCGTATGGTCTTCTTCCCATGAAGATCAGGCTCCAAACAAAAACCACCACTTTGTAATAGACAACTAATTCTCAAGTAATGAATGACAGAACACAGCATTAATGTACTTAACAAGACAGAGCTAAATTCAATGAAGCTTGACGCCATTTATATGAAAAAGGGTTACATTTGTAGACAGAGCCAAAGAGAGAGAGAAAAATCATTCTGAGTTCCGAATTAAATAGTGCAGCTTCTGCTTTGGTTTAGCCCTCTCACTGGAAATAAAGATCAGAGCTAAAATACGACCCTTAGAACTGGCAGCAGCAAAGAAAGCTAAATATCACTGTATCAGACTCTCTTACTGACTGACAAAGGCAACAGCTAACGGACTTTGCTCGGAGCTTTTACCAGCAAAAGTGTTATTTCTTCATGGCTAAACTCCTGATCCGTTAAAAATGTGCCCTTTCCCTACCAGACTTCATGATAGGCAATTCTCCCACCATCTGACATCATTATAAAAATTTCAGACAACCCAAAGATGACTTAGTAACTACTGCAACTTCTACATACATCAAAACAAAAGATATGGAAGCAAATCATGTGACACAAAGTGAGTATGTAGAAAACTTTTTATGTAGAGCACCATAAGAAAAGATGTGTAGAAGCCTATGAATACACAATGCCAACTCCCCTTTTGCAGTGTTAAGTGCAGAAAACAGATTTTAAACTACATTAAAAAACAGCATATGAACAATGCCAACTATTCTGAAAACAATGTATGAATTATAAGTAGATGAGTGAGTATTTTAATTCCTTGAACAGGTTTACAGTAAGAACACTGATCTAAATAGCACACTCTATGCATCTGGTGATATGACTTATTTCAACAGGATGTTCTTACACACACAGAGGTAACACCACCTGGAACTGCTATACCTTAAGGCAGGGAAACCTCGACTTTCCTCTTCTCTCCTTTATCCACAATGTTATCTGGTTCCGCTGTTGTCACAGAGCCAGGGAATAAAGCTCTTCCAGAAAACTCACCCAAGATCAAACTGTGCCTGGTGACAGCAATGTCCAGGCCATAAGTAATGTTCAAAGGATCCAACAACGCCTGTGACTGATCATTCTCTTTCCCTTGCCATCACCTGCTGATTTTGTCCAGGTGTTTTATGGCTATCTTGAGGATCTGGAGAGCAGACAGAGGGAAGACTTTGCCAATTTCTTTTGTCTGGGATTGTGAATTCCTTACACAGATGGTGGACAGCCTCAGCCCAGGGTAGCACCAGGGTATATTGCCTTCAACCTCCAAAAGGAGAGACAGAGGGAGACTTTTTCTTCTCCCGCAACACTGCCTGTAATGTGTCTGTGGTTAGCAAAACTGAGACAGTATAGCTTCACAGGAAGTAAAGTGAGGAAGGAAAAAAGTCAACAAGTAACTTGAAAATATTTACTTGAAGTATTACTAAGCATTTGCCAAGGAATCAAAAATGTTAATGAGAAAGATAATTCTAGAGTAATGTGCTTCTATTATAAGGACTTACACAACGTTTCAGTTATTTTTTCACTTTTATATCAAAGACACCAGGTCTCCTAAATTAACCAAAATAAGACTTTGAAAATACAAGCCAACCCTTTAAAAGCTATTACACTGCTGTGGTGGAAAGAAAATTGGACTGGTATTTAAACCTAAGCCAACTAATATGGTAGCCACTAGCCACATGTGGGTGTTGAGCACTTGAAATGTGGCTAGTCCAAACTGAGATGTGCTGAAAGTGTAAAATACACTGAATTTTGAAGACTCAGTGTGAAAAAATATAAAATGTCTCAATAAACACTCATACTGATCATATACATTTTACATTTATTATACATGGAAATCATAATTGTTGATATACTGAGTTAAATGAAACACATTATTAAAATCAATTTCACCTGTTTCTGTTTCTTTTTACTTTTGTACTGTGGCTACTAGAAAACTTTTAACTGCATATGTGGTTCCACGATTATTTCTACTGGACAATACTGGTCTGGACACTAGGACTCTTGTCCACTTCAGTCTCTTGTTGGTTGTATGACCATAGTCTTCTTTCTTAACCTCCTGAGCTTCATCATGAGAGGGATGAAAATCAAAGACATGGATTCTAAATGTTATAGCTCCCAAAATTATAAAATTTTATCTAGTTATTTTTCAGACATTCATTCCTGAATTCCATGATTCATTTTCATCTGCACCCACTCTAAAAGAAGCAGTGAATAACAACCAATAGGAAAAGTTTTATTCATTAGTTGATTGCCTTAAGAACCTATGGCTCCCTCTCTGATGACTTTTAGACTAAAATTTTTCAGAAGGATTTGCATAATGTTTTTAACATAGACAAACTTGCGAGTCATGAGTCCTATCAGTGATGAATAACTCAAGATGATAGATCAAATAAAGAATATGCCTTAAATGGATATGGATTAACAAAGCCATGAATCGAGTTGCTTTTTTGTGAATTCAAGCTATAACAGGCACACCTGATTGCAATCTATTTGGTCAGAAGGCTACCAGAGCCTCAGAGAAGGATTAGTGGTTTTTCACTAAATCCAAGAAAGTATTCTGAAATTACAAAATATAACATAGTTGATCTCTTTTGGAGGCACAATTTTTGACAGAAATAGCTGCACAGATTGCATCAGTTACACCTAACATTGTGATAATTCATAAAACACCTCTTCACATGGTTCTTGGGTGGCCAGGCCTGGAAGAGGGTATTTTCAGAAGCCTGTTGCACCCACAACTGGCACTAACTGGCAGTGTTAGGTGATTATAAAAGGGCTAAGGAAAAAGCATGTTAAAGAACAACAATTTCAGGTGACAATTTAAATACTTAATGATATACTTTTTAAAAACCTTATTATTTTTATTTATCTACTGTTAAAAAACCATGAACAATGTTATTCTCTGGGTTCCCTAATATTAATAAACATTTGGTGTCATAGGTTATACTGAAGATTTGAATCGGTTTGCTGTCTGAATCAAAGAAAGAAAACATAAAACAGGAGGAGAGGATTAAATGCAAGTCAGAATTTCAGTATGTTTAATATGCATATTTTTACCAAAATGATGGCGAAACTAAGCCACACATCCTGGTTCACTGAAGGCCTTTGTTGGAATACACTGTTAGATATGTAAGACACACATATACCCTTGCTTTATAGATATATTCCAGTAAACGAGACAGAAGGTAGTCAGGTTAGTCACCAGAGATTGAAAGTATGACATACAAGACTCAGGAGTTAAAAACCAGGAGAGAGAGGGCATATTGCACCAGACTTATTTCCTGTCATGATGTGTTTAAAATTCTAATACAGGCCGGGCATGGTGGCTCATGCCTATAATCCCAGCACTTTGGGAGACCGAGGCAGGTGGATCACGAGGTCAAGAGATTGAGACCATCCTGGTCAACGAGGTGAAACCCTGTCTCTACTAAAAATACAAAATTAGCCGGGCATGGTGGCACGTGCCTGTAGTCCCAGCTACTCAGGAGGCTGAGGCAGGAGAATTGCTTGAACCCAGAAGGCAGAGGTTGCGGTGAGCCGAGTTCGTGCCATTGTACTCCAGTCTGGGTAACAACAGTGAAACTCCATCTCCAAAAAAAAAATTCTAATACAAAGGTAGCAGAAAAGAGAGATCCATGAATTATGTTACATTCTATGTATCTAAAAGGAAGAACTTCTGAAAGAACTGAAAAGACCAAAGTAAAAGACACTAACAGGTGGATGCAAGTGAAGGGGTAGAATAGTATTGTCAAAGCTAAGGAGACTGCAGAGAAAATCATCAGAATGGCTTAAACAACTACACTTTGTAAATCAATTCAGCTGACTATTTAAAAATTTCAACTTAATATGATGCATAGCTGATTTTAAGGATGTAACTTACATGCAAGAAAAACATTAGTTTAAATTATTTGCTTTTTAAATATTCCTAATGCATTACAGATAAATACTAAAGTGAGGCTGGATTAATTCATAGTTGCTCTTTTCTTGGCTAATACCAGATGTATGTGGGTCATAAAGTGAATGGATCTCTCCAAAACCCTTCGGGAAAATCCGGTGAGGCCAGTTTTGAGATCTATCAGTAGTAGGCAAGGTAAAAAGGATTCAGTAAAAAGCAAAGCAGAAGGTAGGAAATAATGTTACCTCAGAATGTGGTTTACTGTGCATTTATGTCCCCTTGTTTTAATGTTTCTTAAAACACAGAACGTGATTTGCTTAAATGTCAAACTTGGAAATCATATAGATTTCAAAAGATCACTTAGCTCAATATTAAGTTTTAGCCCAGTCAAGAATTTCTTAATACACCAAACATATTTTAAAATATTTTAAGTGCTACTTAAAACTCATAACTACAATGTTTTTTAAAAGTCTTATTTCTTCACAGTAAGGAGCTTCCAGAAACCACTAAAACATTCTTGCCCTTTGAATGTTTGGGCATGGTCTCTTCATGTGTTATTAATAAGCCAGACGAAGTATTTATATTAATGGCCATACAATGAATATTCAACTGCATGTGGACTCATACCACATGGCTATGAAAACCAAAAGCCACCTTCACGTGGACTCGCCAAACTACCTGATTATACCAAACTTTTCACGGCTTAAACAAAGTTATATAAAATGTTTACTATGGTAACAGCACTAGGTATATGCACAAAGAAATATCCATAATTTTAAAGGGGGAAACAAGAAAAACTGCTCACACAACATAAAAGTTAATTTTACATTAGTATCATTAATATTATACTCACACTGTAACAGCCAAATAAACCTTGTGCTTTAAAAACAGATCAGGTCACTTGAGCTGTCTGCTGCATTCTGCTAAGAAAGCAAAACCTACCATGCATGGCAAGTGTTGACACTCCTCCTCAATGACTTTTATTGTCTCTGGTCAACTTGTAAATCTTCTTTTTCCAAGTATGGAATCAGAATACATCACTTATAGAAAGTTACATCAGTGGTATTAAAAACATATTGAAAACTTTAAAAAATTAATCCAATTGGAAGTCATGCTTTAAAAAAAATCAAAGTTATTTCTCTAGTTTATCTAAGCATTTAAGATTTTTTAATTCAACAAGTATTTCTTCAAAGAATGATCTTTATGTGGCTGAAATCAGAATGCACACAAGATAGTTTTTGGAGGCCAACAAGCATTTCCTAACCAAATCCCCCACTTCCTTTGCTAGCTAAACATAACTACTTCAAATGTGTACATCCTTTAAAAAGTTAGAAGAGAGCACCTCGCATGTAATAATAGGCAGCTGGGAAGCCAACTGCTGCAGTCGGAGTGCACGTTTTAGAAAGCAGCTCTTTAACATTCAATAACTAAGTGGTAATTGGGCACAGAAACATAAACTGTCAAACTGAATCAAAACCCCTTTGCTTTTCAGAGAATTATTTGTAAGATTATACTAGAATTAAATTTGTACATGCATCTACCCTATGCGTTCAGTCAAATTATGAAACAAAAAAAATGCTGTGCTTTCTTTGGATAAAATTAATGTCAGCTTTGTGTCCTTAAACCAGACCCGATCGGGAAATGAAATATGTTTAGTCCTGAAATAGTTGTGGTAATTCAATCCTTGCACTCTCCTTATTTTGTTGATGACAAAGAAAAACTCCCAACTGGCAGGGCCACCTGCACTGATTACTCCTCCATCCACACCCACAGAATATGAAAATGAGCCAATGATCATTAACCTTAATTTCTTCTAACATAAACCTCAGCTCTTTTTCAGTCTTGCTACTCAGGGAACTCCCCTGAGATAAAGGAAAAGAGAAGGGGGGAAATAAGGAAATAGGGAGTGAACGCTCAGAGCAAAAGGCGGGGGGCGGTCCAAGTGAAAAGTGGAATCCACTGGCTTTTAAAAAACTGCACAGCTGGCTTATTAAACTTCATACAGCAAAGATGTTATAAAGATAAAGAGATTCTGAGGCATCACTAACCTTCTACATAGTGGGATACTTTCCTTTCTGAGCAAACAATGAGAAAGGCTGCTTCCTCTCCACCCTCCCTACCCCCGACTCTGGGCATCCCACTCCTCCACCCAGACATCACTATATAAAGATAGCCAGCAATAACGATGGGTCTGAACAGCAGGAATCATGTATGGCGGTAAGATCACCAGTATGAGGACCAACGGGCCTCTACAACCAAACGAGATTTCCAAGGCAAGCACTTGCAATTACAGTGGCCAATGTCTAGCACCTTCTGGTCATTCACATTCAAATACAGCCAACTGAAATCATTTTTGGTCCAAGCTGTGTGGCGCTACATACCATTAGCATTACATCATCTTCTAATGGATGAGGAGCTAGTTGGGGCCCTTAAAAGAAACACAACCAGAAAGGGAGCAGAATACCTTCAGAAATACCATCTCTCTAGCACAGATGTGTGTACTGAAAATTATCTTGTAATGTTTGCCTACAGACCTTGGTATATCTTAAGCCAACTCCTCAAAGATAAGACTACGAAAGTGAGGAACAATTCAACATGGCAATCACACATGACCTTGTGTAAATCATTTCTGAAGCAGAAGGGAAAACAAACTTCAAAAATCATTGCATTGCTGAATGAAAGCAGAAAGTCTTTAAAATGCATGTGTGTGGGGGGAGTGGGTTAATGCAAAGGCAATAAATGCTTAACGAATATAATAAAAGTCTAACTATTTTTTCTTGCAAGTATATTTTCAAGATGCATATTGCCTACTCAATGCAGGCAGACAGAGAGAAACTTTCAGCTATCCCCTCATTCTTTCAACCTCAAATCAAGCAGCAGTTATGAGGTGGGTGAGGGAAAGGCAGGGAAAATAAACAAAGACACAGAGACCTGGCTGCAATTTGGTACTGGATTCAGAAGCCCAATTTAAACTAAAACCTGGCTCTGGGGTGCTGGTCCTCACCTCCTTCTTGCCTAGCCTACAAAAGGCAAACATAAACACATACACCCTATCTTCTGTTTTCTTTCTCCTTTTTCCCTCCTCTCTAATCAGGTTCTCAAACATCAATGGTCCCCTCTGGAAGTGAGGACAGGGTGTTGAAGTATTCAGCGCCATGAGTCATCTTACTAGATGCTCTAGCAACTGCCTGCGACCCAGCAGTGAGCCAAGATAGCAGGGCTTTTAATAAAGCAGCACTTTCGCACACTCACAGCCCAGTTAATTTAATACCTGCCGCTTGTTTACCAAACAGCACAGGCATGTCTCCCATAACTTCCCAGTGACAGTGAGGCGACTGAATCTGGGCATAGAACAGATGCACCTTTTTACGCTCTGTTAAACTGTGTCATAGACTACAGCCCCAGAGCGCATTCCTTTATTTATGCGGCAGCCAGTTGAGCTAATTGTCAGAGACAGACCTGGTTCTAATTCTGCAGAGTCCAGCAACTGCCGGAGTGTATGTAGTGAGGCATGAATGAGGTGCAGAACTTTAAAAGGGAACAGTTGAAAAACAGAGTCTGAGGGTACAGGCATAATCTGCCAATATTTTACTTAGACTTTGAAAACACTACCTGTCTCAATAGCAGGTTACAGGAGTGGGGACAAAGGTAAAACAACCCCAGTGTCAGAATGAAGCAGAGCAAGCAAATGTCAAAGCATATTCCTATGTAAACAGTACACAACACAGCAGTGATGGCATTCATTTTCCAAAGAATATGGTTCAGCCTGTGCAGTTGTAAAATATTCACAAGCTCAAAGACCTGCTGATAGCAGGCCAATATTCAATGCAGCTCACACCAGCACTTCTGCACAATACCAGGTTTGAGCATTACAGAGATACCCTGATGTAAGCCTATTAATGACACCAAAATTACGTAAAAGATTAGTCTCTCAATCCTTCACCATACAATTTGAGTCTGCTTGATCATGTGTAGACAAAGAAACTCCCATTTATTGTTCTCCTCACACCCTGTGGTATTAGAAGTGTTTCTTATGAGCTGTAATACCATACTCATATTTTATCAGTGGCAAGAGTTCACTCCAGTTAAAGTTCTTCACCCATCATGGGCATTTTTCAGCAAATTAATGTCTTTTACTTGCATGACTTCTCTTCATATTATAATTTGGGGTTTAAACGGATCATAATACTTTACAGAAAGTAAAGAGAAAAAGAGCTCGGTATTGATAATTTTTACTACTTACGACTAAATGACCTCAACTAAGGAATAAAAAATTAAGTCATTTGTCTTATGAGGTACAGAGGACATTTTATGGTGTACAATTTAGCTAATAATGGGTTCAGGCCAATCCTTAAGAAGTCACATGTTTTCATTGTCCCTTCACCCCCTGCTTATGTTTTTACCACATCCTAACAAAAACATGACCAGAACTGGTGAAAAACATACGGTTCCAACTAATGAATCACATACTTTCCCGCAAGTACAGTAAGTACTACCAGCTGTGTGACAGTCTTGCTTTGGCAGAGGGACCAGCTTAGAACAAGCCGGCCCATCTGAAAGCAGCTGTACTGAAAAACCACAAGCAATGTAAGTGTGTCTGCCTTCTCAGGGCGGCTTTGTCTCTGTTCTGTGTCTCTGCTCTGTCCCCAGAACATGCCAGCCATCTTGTTTAGAGAAAGTTTCAGAAGTTACAGAGGTAGGAAGAAAATCCACACATTCAAATAACTTAAGTTTTCAGAAAGTGTTGCATCGTAAGAGGTCAATTAAAGGAAAACACCTCTCCCCCACATCCAACTTTCCATATGCATCTTTTGGGGTTTGCCTTAGATTTAAAAGTGTGCATATTTATGTATCTAAGTGAGTGAGGTAGGAGGCAAGGGGAGGAACAGCACAGGATCCAGCTACTTACAGACGGGCTGACACATGCATGCGAATACACACAAACACACACGCAGAACAATTCACAGATTATCAACTCATGCCATGAGCTACTGCAAAAAAGCTCTATGATTTAAACTTGCCATTTATACAACAATAAGCTTCATTTGTAACCACAGAGCATTCTGAAAAAAATTCCCTGGCAAACCACAGATATTTTTACACAAATGCACTTTTCCTTTCTGTGAAACAACATTCAACTGGATCATCATTGCTGTTAAAGAGAAAGAAAGTCCAGTAGCATTGGTCTAGAAATTTCAGTGAAAATGGCAGGATTTTTAAACTTCTGCAGTGTCTGAAGGCAACAACTAATACATTTTTTAAAATGTCATTAACTGACAAGTAGCTTGTATGTAGCAACTAAGTATCATCTCAGGCTTGTTCTGCTAAAAAAAAAAAAAAAAATACCTAGCATTGTCATTCTTGACTTTTCCAAAGTCTCAACCAGAAAAATAAATACAGAGTAGTGAAATTATTTTTGGTTTTTGTGTTTTACAATCAGAAAAGTCAAATATAAGAACTAATCGGGAAGGTCTACTTTTGATGTTTACCTTTATTGCCTAATTTAGACAAACACATTAGTCTAATCTTATAAATATGTTTGATTTGGCAATAATCTAATCCAAACGTTATACTAACATTCCATCTTTTTATTTATATCATAGCTTTAAGAATAATTTTTGTTTGAATAAGCTATCAATATAATACTCAAAACATGGTCAGAAGACTCACTATATTAATTAGAGAAAATCTTGGCCCCTGTGGTTTCTTGCTAAAATTCACTCTTCCTAAATGAATTGTAATGTTTGTATGTTTGGGGGAGGAGTTCAGTGCTGGGCTGGTCAAAGGCACCTGCTTATGGTGAATCTAGACATCACATTGATCCTTAGGATTGGATAAAGGCAGACAGCAGATCTGGGAGCTCCAACAGTAATGGGGAAAGAGCAAATGATGCACATTTGCAGGCATATATCAGAGCTATTCAGGTTCCATTCCAGACCACCACATAAAGCAAGTCACATGAATTTCTTTGGTTTTCCATTGCATATAAAAGTTATGTTTATTTGATGCTATAGTCTCTTAAGTGTGCAACAGTAACATGTCTCAAAAAAAAGCATACATACATTTAAAATATTTCATTGCTAAAAAATGCTAACAATCGTCTGAACCTTCAGTGAGCTGTAGTCTTTTTGCTGGTAGATGGTCTTGCCTAGTCATTGATGACTGCTGATTGATCAGGGTGGTGGCTGATGAAGACTGGGGTGGCTGTGGCATCTATTCATAAAATAGACAGTTTGCCACATCAATTGACTCTTCCATTCAGAAAAGATTTCTCTGTAGTATCTGATGCTTTTGGTAGCATTTTACTCACACTAGGAATTCTTTTAAAATTGGAGTCAATTCTTTCAAACTCTGCCACTGCTTCAATTTGTTAAAAAAAAAAAAAATGCAGTATCTGCAAAGTGCAGTAAAGTCTAGTGCAATTAAAGGAGGTATGCCAGTGTTCAAACTTGACAAAAGACTCAACTAATACACAGACGTGAAAAACAGTACACTGACAGACATATAATTTTAAAAGAATATTGACTCATTTATAGCACTTAGTTCATGTTAAATCTAATAAAGAATACTAACTAGTCTAAGAGGAAAAGTCCAAAACTGAACTATTAAATTACTGTAAAATCTATCAAGACAGAGCTAATAGGGCTGAGCCAAAATTATGATTAAATTATGATAAAATCATTAAAACTCAGTTATTAATAAGATGGAAAGATAGTTACAAAATATTGATAAGCAAAAAGCAGCTTACAAAGCAGTGTACACAGTATAATCCTCTATTTTTAAAATGAATACGAAAGAAAAGTCAAAACATAAAATGATTAACACCTGTGTGGACAGAACAAATTGGCAGTGGTTTTACTCTTGTTAAATTCCATTTTCTAAACTTTATTTATTTAGCATGTATAAACAACATGTAGGAAAAATAAGTGTACTTCTTTTCCTTTTTTTAAGCAGTATAGTAAGTTTGATTTTTAAGAAATCTAGTAAGTAGATTTCTGGTCCTCACCTGGAGTTACAGTGCAAAACCTGTATATTATTTAAAAATGTGCTTTAGGAGGCCAAGGTGGGCAGATGACGAGGTCAGGGGATAGAGACCATCCTGGCTAATACAGTGAAACCCTGTCTCTACTAAAAATAAATTAGCCAGGCATGGTGGCACGCTTCTGTAGTCCCAGCTACTTGGGAGGCTGAGGCAGGAGAATTGTTTGAACTCGGGAGGCACAGTTTGTTAGTGAGCCAAGACCATGCCACTAAACTCCAGCCTGGGCAACAAAGCGAGACTCCATCTCAAAAAAACAAAAAAAAAAGTGGAGCTTTTCTTAAAATCAAAGATTTACTTTGAACAATTTTTAAAACTACATTATATGTATGTTCTCTGTAAAATCTCAAGACAACGAATTTACTTATCCTCTCCCTGACACCCAGTTTCCCAAGAGTATTTTTTCATAATTTGAGCCAAAAACTAGCCTTTGCTAATTCAACTTTTATATAATTAATGAACCACAGATCTAAATCTTTATCTTTCTAACAAAAATAATACATTTTAATAGCACTTAATTGCCAAAGCACTCCCATAAAAAAAGAACCTGGCCAGGCGCGGTGGCTCAAGCCTGTAATCCCAGCACTTTGGGAGGCCGAGACGGGTGGATCACGAGGTCAAGAGATCGAGACCATCCTGGTCAACATGGTGAAACCCCATCTCTACTAAAAAAATACAAAAAATTAGCTGGGCATGGTGGCGTGTGCCTGTAATCCCAGCTACTCAGGAGGCTGAGGCAGGAGAATTGCCTGAACCCAGGAGGCGGAGGTTGCGGTGAGCTGAGATCGCGCCATTGCACACCAGCCTGGGTAACAAGAGCAAAACTCCGTCTCAAAAAAAAAAAAAAAGAACCCATACTCCCCACCCCCCATTGAATCACCATTCCTTCATCCCAAAGTCTACTTACCGGCTGCCCTACACACCCCAGTCCAGGGCACTGGAGCAGTATGTAATACTATCACAGGATCAATGCAACAAAGCGAATCTGTCAAATAACGGTTATCCACATTGAAACATGGCATAAATAACTAGATTAATAACCGTATTCTTGTAAGAAGGAACTTAGAATCACTTTCAATAATAATAAGATTTATTATTAAAGAAGCATTGAAAGTTTTTCATTCTGCAACTGAGAGGACTGGTATGGGCATTCATTTGGCGTGGCCTAGCATCGGGTCCAATGTTTGGGTTTGAACAAGTATAAAGAGAAACTTCTTAACATAAAAACCATCTAGTGAAGGAGAAAATACAAATAATTTTAACACACTGTATAGAAGAGTAGAAACACACAGAGTTTTCCAGAGAAACAGAAGAAGGCACCAATTCAGGTGGGGCTTTAGAATGACTTCAGAAAAAAGGCAGAATATAATGAAGCTTAAATACAAGTTTAGTAGCCAACTAGGCAAGATGAGGACTAGGAGAAAAGGAGAACAACATGGAGAATGTTCCGCAATAGGAAATAGCACAGTATCAGCAGAGTACCAGCTGGTTTGTGTTGCTGGGGCAATAAGGCTGAGGCAAGAAATGACAAGAATGGCGGACAGAGAAAGGGGCAGGTCCAATCATGTACAGTCTTGTTTGTCCCTTCACCTAATTCAGCAGTGAGAATGCTCAGTCTCTTTACTCCAGAAGAGTCAGGACTACCCATGTCATCTTGCGTGTGATGGGTAGAAACTATTCCCTCCTTTTGTTTTGTTATTTTTATTTCAAAAAAGAATTTACTGAACTCCTACGTGCCAAGCACTGTTTTAGACACTGAGATCTTAGGAACAGACGGTCCTGCTCCTCCTCTGTCCCTCCAGGAGCTTACTTTCTGTGAACCCCCTCACATACGGTAATAATTTCTTTAAAAGCACAAACAAAAAAACTGGCATGGCCTTGCATGTCTTCTGGAGTCTGACAGCAAAGACTGAAATTAAAATAAAAAATCTATGTATGTAAAAGCACTATATTCCCAAATCATTTTATCAGGTCAAGTTCCCTCAAAATGATGAACTTATAATTTAATACAACAATTTGTTAAGGCTCTGCTAATTGCAGATATTAGCATATCAGGCCAACTAAAACTTAGAAAAATTATTCTCTTGATAAAGTAACAGATATGGCCATTTTATATAAGTCATAATGGACGCAGTGTACACTTAGGTCTAGAACACATCTTTGCTCACCCATTACAATGAGTACAGACTGCCATATCTTTGACTGAGACACCCATCCCAAGGTCTAATTTAATGCCATTTGGTAAGATTCCAGATGCAAGAGTGTGAGGCAAATTTTGACAAGTCAAGTTTTAGCACCAACTTTTAAGCAAAAAGTCTATATACCCTATAACAGCAACTTTCTCAGTAATTCCTAAAGCAATACTCTAAGGGAAAATAATATAATCGAGTTTTATATGAGGGTAGGTTTCTTAATACCAGCTGGCAATATTTGGGCCTTGAAGGATGAGAACTGATCATATTAAAATCCAGATACCAGCTATTATATCTAAAATTGTTGCTTCACTCATATTTAGCATGAAGAGGAGCCTATCTGAAGCAGGCTCTATTTAATACAATGTGGTTTTAATTGGAGTCTGTTTTACATGAGCCACCTGTATTTCATCTTTTTAAAATTATCCATAATTTTCTGCGCAATTTGCCTCTGCAACATAACGAAGAGCAGTTAGTTATAAATTATTGCCATTGTTTGGTCATCTAAAAAGAGAAAAAAACTCTCTTTTTACCGAAATACAATGGCCCTGTACCAAAGAACAAAATGGGGAGCCCAGGTTCTACTTCTGTCCCAGTGCACAAATGAACAAGGCCGTACATAAACGTTATGAAGCCTTAACTAGAAAAACAACAGATTAAAATCCTATTAGTCTTTCTCCAGCTAAACTTCATTTATAGCTACTCTGAAGCCTACTATTACGATAACTAATGTCTCACTTTCTTTCCTACTTAAAAAAAAGTCTCTTTTTTAAACATTTCTAACTGAAAATTCTGCTTCCAGCAACTATCTCAAGTAACTTTTTTTGATAGTATTGTAGCTCTACTTTGCAATTGTTTCTATATCACTATATTCTTGCTTTGTTTTCAACCAAAACCATTCAAAGTTTTATGATATCATTTCCATAATATTTTCCATCTTCGTTGTTTTTATCTAATAATTGTTAAGGTATCTGGAAATACCGTATAGCATAACATCATGACAATGTTTCCGATTCAGATCCAAGTAAACTATAAGAACAACAACCCAAAGAAAACACCACCTAAAATACAACTTTTAAAGAAGATTATTCAGACAATCTGTTCTGTTACCAAAAACATACCTCAACTTATAGGTCAGAATTTCAGAGGGTGTCAAATATATTAAAATTATTTTTGATCACATGCTAAAATAATGCTTGCTCTAGGCTATTTAGCAAAAGATAAAAGTGCCACAACCCATTTAAATGTGCTGACACTGTTTATTAAACTACACTATCCAAGTTTTCTCAATGCTTACCAGCTAACACAAGTGATTCCTAACTAGTACCTCTCCTCTAAATAGACTATTCCACAGCAAGACTCTACTCATCTCGTGTTGATAGGACTATTTATATGAATAATATTTTCCACTCAATGGACAGGTATGCTATAGAAATAGCATCCTTCTCTTTTGCAAATGTCAATGTATTTTTTTCTTCAATGTACTGTATCTACTCCCCTATTATTAAGTTGTGAGCTTGCTTTACCTTGTCCCCTACTTAAAACATTCTTATTTGAGTGTATCACCAACAGCTTATGTGATTCTCCAAATTTCTCAAAATACAGTTGTCACCATTAGTCATATGAAGTCTGGATACTGTCTGGTGACAAACAAGTAAGCCAAATATGATTAATGTTATTAAGAGTAACGTCTGAGAATTACTGCCCCTTAGTCACCAAAGTTATCCTATAATTAGACCTTCAAATATCTCATTCTTAGACCCCAAAGTCTTAGCCCAAGTAGCAGTGTACACTGAGGGGTGGGGGAATGCATATTAATAAAGATGTTTTTTTCTTTTAATCCAACCCAGTAACACCAGCAATTTCCTTACATATTCAGTTATGGAAGTTGTAGCTTGAGTTCAGTGCCACCGATAGAAATCTATTAGTAATGCGATCTGTATAAATTATATACACCATACTCCATATGGAAACCTATTTTCAAAATAACCTATGCTTAATAACAAACACTCTAACCTGGAATATCTGTTGTGGTTTCTCTGGCACTCTTAATTTGCTGCACTATTTCAGCAATTTGTCTATTCAGATATTTAGTTATGAAGCCAAGGCTTTTAAATTTTCTCACTACAGTTAAAAAGGGATTAATTTTACCCCATGTCATATTAGTTACAAGATAACTGGACTCTTTAAAAGACATCATCAGAAATTATCTTGATCTAGAAATTACTCTGAACACTAGTAGGTAACAGTGCTCCTGCATAAACATACTTGTTTGTGGAAATTACTGATTAATTTTGTTTACTTTATAATTTTATGTATTTTTTGCTTGGTCTCTGTCATATAATATGTGTTAGTAAATGTGCCACAGACCCTAACTTTATTTAATATTTTACAATACTTTTGAACACTTTGATAACAGCAAGTATTTTTATATTTTAATAAATGTGGTCTGGTCTTTATGTCAAAATTTTACAAGAATAAGCCGTTTTACTGGAAAGTAACAAAAAATCATTAGTGATTAGGAGAAAGCGCAAATTAATACTGTAGATTTTTATGTGTATCCAAAAGATATAATTTGAAATCATATTTCAAAACTGGACAGACATTTCTACTATACAGATTTCTTGGCCAACTCTTGTTCGCAACTCAAATAAGCTAAATATATTTCTAGATACTATCTATAATAAATTCAACAGATAAGCTACAGAAATGTTTGAGATTTGGTACCAAGATGCCATAATCAGTTTTTTAAAATAAAGGTTTCTCCAATACAGAGAAGAAAAATTTGCTTCTTTAAAACATAACTAACAACATCCCATGCTCCATATGGCAAAGAGCAGGATGTTAGGGAGGGCGGGCAGGGGGACAAAAGAGTTCCCAGAAAGAGAATGTGTAGAACAGGGGATACATTAATAGGGTGGGTTAGTTTGTTTTATTAATATTCAGACTGGAAACAATTTAAACTTTAGAAAAAGACTCAAAATCTGCACAAAGCAAAGGGCGAAATAATCTTAGGAATGTTCCTTGGACTATTCCAGAATTTTAGAATATGGAGACTGTTAAGATGAATGAACTGGCAAACTTGAAGGCTAAAATGTCAAACCATATTGGCATCTTAGTCATACAACCACAATACTGAACATTTATGTACAGGAAAAATAAATCTGCTAACATAAAAATAAGAAGGTCTGATCCTCTATAGTTCATGGTTCTAGAAGACGCAAGTTTCAGATGAAGCCTTTTTTTTGAGACAGGGTCTTGCTCTGTCACCCAAACTGGAGTGCAGTGGCACAATCACAGTTCACTGCAGCTTCAAACTCCTGGGCTCAAGTGATCCTCTTACCTCAACCTTCCACGTATCTGGGACTACAGGCAGGCCACCATACCCAGCTAATTTTTTAATTTTTTGTAGAGATATGGTCTCACTATGCTGCCTAGGGTGGGCTTGAACTCCTGAGCTCACGGGATCTCCTACCTTGACCTCCCAAAGTGCTAGGACTATATGTGTGAGCCACCACCCCCAGCTAGATAAGTTTTTTGTCTAATACTATATATCTTTACACCATGAAAGAAGAATCCAGTAACAGATTCCAAATCCAAAAAATACCAAGAAAATGCCTGAAGGAAAGTGGAGAACTTTCAGGTTAATCTACCTTTTATTTCTTCCATTTTTAGCCAAGTTACTGGAATTCTGTATCTAACCAGATCCTCTAACAAGTCAAACAGGCGGGATAAGCTACAGCATTTATTTAACCAGTAAACTAAAAAAATAACTAGAAGAGTGCTCGTGCAAAATCTAGATTCAACTTAAATCATTTGTTCTATATTATTTCATAATTTAATATATATGTATATGTATATATATGATATATATTTTACGTAAAATATATGATATATATTTTTAAGTAAAATACATACATATATATATGTATGTATTTTACAGCACACACATTGCTTTCATAGCTAATGGGAAAAACAAGCTAGCAGACCCTTAAGAGTAAATCCTGCTGTGGTTCAAAGACAAGTGCTCTGATTTTTTTTTTCTTCTTCTTCTTGCCATAGAGAAAGGGGCAACTTTTTTTTTCTCCATTCTCTTTTCTTGCCATACCCTTATGGCTTTTTTTAGCCAAATTAAAGTTCACAGAATTAATTTTGTGTTCAAAATTACTCAATAACAATCCCCATATATGAGCTCTTACAGGAAATCATATAAAGAAGTAAGCCTCTTAAATCGCCTGACAAGCGAAATGTAAAAGGAAACTGCCCCCTTTACTGTTCATGTATTCAGACCTAAAGTGAAGTTGGAATTATGTGAGAGATGCAGTGAGAGAGTCAGCAAGCATTCTTACGGTGTAAACACAGCAGTTCAAGTTGTGATGCTCACCCAACATCAAAGCCATCTATCCAGAACATGCAGGGGCAAGCCTCCACCAGGGAAGACCTGTCTGTGTCAAATACATTGCTCTGACTCCCCAAAATAACCCAGTGTGTGATTTAAATCACAACAGCACATAATAAACTTTCGCTTTATCGCACAAATTCTAAGTGTTTTAAGCCATAACTAAATTTCTGAGGCTGGCCAAAATATTTATTAAAAAAAAATAAAAACAGTAACTTTTCTAAAAAGCAGCAGCCTCATGCATTTCAAGGATGTATACATGCAACCATGCATCTAACATATCTGTAAAGTGAAGGAGGCCTCCCCTAGGTGAGGACAGTGCCCCAGCTACTAGAAATTTTAAGATACAAATGAAACTAGATTAAAAGAAAAAAGCCATCTGTTACATCAAGATTGAACAAGATATATAAAGAAAAAAAAAATGCATAGATTAAAAATGTGAACAGTATTGTGGTGTAGTATATATACAGGGAAATGAACAGATTTTAAGTGTCCAGCAAGAATATATTCTGAAGGGAACGTGCAAAAATCAGAAATATACTTAGGTGTAGCTGATAACAAAATCACTGGGACATCACAGGCAACTATAATTAGCAATGAATGACTCTGAGCAGGATTGGATCCGCCTCCTAAATTTTAAATGATTGCTTCAAGCTAAATTTCTGGGAACTTCTTTGGTCTGGTAATCAGTCTGGGAGTCTTGTAGGAACAAGCTTTTTCATGATATTTCCACCACCTCGTGGTTTCTGGCAAGGTTGAGCCATCTATAGAAACAAGATTTTCTAAGAGGGTTTTGTTATTTCCATTTCCTATCTCATCTGAAACCAAGTGCATAGACATAAAAATGTTAAAAATATACACATAAGGAAACTTTTCATCAACAAAGTTGTTTCTAAATCAACTCAATGAAATTCATCAATAGTACTTTGAAGAATCAAGGCAGATCATTAGCGATTATTGGATAAAACAGAAAACTTGGAGGAAAAAAAAATCACATATTTTAAAAAATATTTTCATAACTGTCCAGCATTAAGAATGTTTAATATTTAAGTCATTTTAATAAGTTAAGCACCAAAAAAAAGACTTAAGATTACAAGGATTTTTCCTACACACATTTCTTCAGGATCAGGTTCTTGTCTGTACCCCTCAAATGGCCTGGATGCCTCTAATTACCTATAAAATCCTAACATATAGGTTATGTTATTATGCATTATGCTACATTCCACTCATAAAAGTATAGTCCTATAAACAGATACCCTTTAAAAGAAAAAAATCTTCATATATGAAAATATACTAAAAAGAAAATAACAAACTCCAAATAGAACAGGATAATACTATTTTAATGTTTCCTTCTCTCCATTCATTTTAAATGAGTAAAATTGAGTCTCTTTCTAAATGCACATAGATTGCCTCACTTAAAACCACTGGATAGAATTTATGATTCTCAGTAGGGAATATAACATCTAAACACAATGATAATATAAATTGCAAAAGTTAAAGATAATTAGAAAGTAATAATGTCTAGAACAGCAATGTAACAAGGATAATGATTCAATTATTATTGAGTTGAAAATATATTTTAGTAATCCAAGGTTTAATAAACTGTCATAGGAAGAAAGAGGATATCATGTGTAATAGGCTATTTTCCCTCAAAAGAAACTTTTCCTTAATGTGAACTTAATAAGTTTGAGGTTATTAAAAGAAATTACTGTACTTATTTTTTTTAAAACATAAATTAATAAAGTATTCTTGGATGACACTTCAGGAGACATTTTATCAAAACTAAATTTTAGTTCGATAACATAAATAATGAAAATTTACATGCATAACAATGTTTTTATTGGTCTCTGTTAAGCACCGGAAAAAAATCTGGTCATTTTATTCTAATATTACATTTTAGCATTTGCTTACTAATTACCAGGATCTAGAAAGAAGAAAAGCTCAGTATCTACAAGTATCTGTAGACATAGGTCTAACATATATATTTCAAAAATGATTTCAAGTTTTAAGAAATAATTGCAATCTCAATACACCACTGTTGAATGCTATCACTATATTCCCTTTTCTATTGTCTTTATGTTAGTGAGTGCCTCTTCGTTAATTCTCATATCAAATTTTTTATGTCCTTAACAACAACAACAAAACCAAATGAATCTTACAATATCACATGTCAAAAGGCATAAAAGAAATCTCAAGTTAGACACAGTGGCTTGGGCCTGTAATACCAGCACTTTGAGAGGCTAAGGCAAGGAGACCACTTGATTCCAAGTGTTCCAGACCAGCCTGAGTAACATAGTGAGACCCCCATATCTACAAAATATTTTTTAATAATTAGCCAGGTGTGGTGATGCATGCCTGCAGTCCTAACTACTTGGAAGCTGAAGCAGGAGGACTGCTTAAGCACAGGAGTTCGAGGCTGCAGTGAGCTGTGACTGTACCACTACACTCTAGCCTGGGCAACAGAGTGAGACCCTGTCTCATTTAAATAAAAAAAAAATCTCCAAAGTGGATTACATTTTTCCCCCATTACTGACAGAAAGTTGGAGGGATTTTTTTAAGAGCAATTTTTATTTTTATAGATCTATGAACCCATTTCTATTATAGTATTTCTAAGCATTATAAATAAAATGAAGCAATACAAATCTCTTCTTCATAAAAAGAATAGAGACTAGCCAAGAATTTGATACACCTGTCCTTAATCTTCCTAAGACACATTTCAGATTAAGAAAATTAAGCAAAAGAAGAAAGCAAAGTCCTCAGACTACAAAAGCCAAAAGTAATAAAATAAGTGCATTGGTGGTTAAATCCAGAAACCAAATATTCAGAGAGGGTCTCCATCTTTCTCTCTTTCTAAGCTACAGCCATCATTACCACTGCATTTCACATCCAGATCATCTAACAGATTATATTAAACACAAATACATGACAGTTCAGCTAATTTTGACACTTTTACAATGTTTAACAAAAAACATGAGGGGTAGAATCTTTTCATGTTAGAAAATGGCAATTATTAACTAGTAGTTTTCAACTAAATCTTTATTTACTAGTTAATAGTTTCCAAAGAAAGCAGAGTCCTCCTGTTCTTATTGGGCTTCAACATTTCAAATTATACAACCCAATTAAGAGGTCATTCTATTAGGCTGAGAAAACTTTCAGAAAACACTCAGGTTTATGCAGGAAATTATGAGGGATAGTTTCTCATAGATATTAAGTATGACCTTAAGGTACGTATTCTAAGAGAATTTAACAACCCTATGCACCCTTCAGAAATACCCCAACAGGAGGCATCAAACTTTAGCTTGTACTATTAACAAGCTACCTAGGGAAGAGACCAAACTAGGCATCAGAACAGCTAAAACCAAGACATGGCTCTGCCCCTTGTGGTCACAGGACATCCAGCCTCCCAGTTTCAGTTCTTAAAATGAAACTGACACTATAATCCTGTTACTTTAGAGAGAGAGGTGTCTAAGAACTAAAGAAGCAGTATGTTCACAGGTCTAGAACTTAAGATACCATCACTGTGAGCATTTACGAATGTGCTAGGATATGAATACAGGAAACTGGACCCTCAGAAGAAGACCTTAAAAATGCTCACAGAGAAACTCATGAGAATTACTGGATAAAGTAACTACTAGAAAACACAAAGAATAAAGGATTGTTCTATGTTATAGAAAGCATTACCAGAAAAGTTTATTCTCAAAGACAGAAGTACCACTGAATACTTCTTTTTGAGATGGAGTCTCACACTGCTGCCCAGGCTGAAGTGCAGGGGAGCGCGATCTCTGCTCACTGCAACCTCCACCTCTCAGGTTCAAGTGATTCTCTCGTCTCAGCATCCTGAGTAGCTGGGATTACACGTGCCCACCACTATGCCTGGCTAATTTTTCGTATTTTTAGTAGAGACAGGGTTTCACATGTTAGCCAGGCTGGTCTTGAACTCCTAACCTCGTAATTCACCTGCCTTGGACTCTCAAAGTGCGGGATTACAGGTATAAGCCGCCTCATGCCTGGCCCACTGATTACTTTTTTAAAATCACTGTACAAAAGTAATCGTACTATATATAGTATGCATAGTATGAGAATTTTTCAAAATACTTCAGATTGCAAGTCACTGAAAAAGCCAGTGAGAAAATTAAAACAAAATCATGGAAAAGATCTTAAATTATAACAGAAAAGAAGTGGTCAGGTGAGTAGGACATTCCTTCTTTCCTTCAAGAACCTTCCCTTTCCCATGCCTGGGAAACATAAAAATTCACACCAAATAAATTTGCTGAGGAACTTCCTCAGATATTTTAAAGTGAACCATTTTTACTATTATAAATATGTTTACTATCCCAATCTGTTGACTCTAATTAATTTCCTGATTGCTTAGTCTAATTTGCTAGACTGTTTCAAAAGATAACTTAATTTCCCCACTAAAAATTTGTAGATTAATAAAGTATTCAGATGCAAATTATATATTGGACTAAACATTCCTGCTATCACGTAAGTGTCTGAAATCAGTGGTTCCAGCTAAGATTTCCAAAACTTCTAGTCCAAATAAATGTTACATTTCAATGAGGATATATGGATTAAATGAAATAAAGCATTTATACAAAGATATGGCCATGTTAAATATGTATCAAATATCTAAACTCTCTCTCTAATCTACAGCCATCATTCCCACATGAGAATTATTTTTTGGAACAACAAAGAAATAATCAAAATACTAGCTAAGATGATGCTATTTAATGGAATGGCCATTTTTCTGTTTGCTGTTAACATTTAATTAAGAGTCACAGACAAATATCTACTAACTTACTGGCTAAAGATTTTTCCTTCTCAATAAGTAAACACCCAATGCAGCAAGTTATTAAGCAACATTTATCATCTGATTTACCATCATGTTTCTGTAAGCTAAAGTAAGTAGTGACCCTTCTTCTAAAACAGTCATCTGATACTAGAATATTACCTTGCCAACATGCTCTTTCCACTTCCTTATCCTTTAAATTATAACTAATACAAGTTTTGTTTTTCATTTTTATACTTTAAAATGAGCACATAAGAATTTTTTTTTTTTTGATGAACAGGAGAGAGAAAACAGTATCTGTAAACATTAACAAGTCTCAATAGCATTGTTTTAAAATGTCATTTTAGGCAATATAGCAATGGTTTTTCATTCTGACCTAAGAAACATCTCCAAAGTTCTTTCAGGGGGTACTAATATTGCTACTCACCCTGAACTCCTTTTTGAAAGGTAGAGTACATATTTTAATAAACTCTTCATTACTATATAGCCTTCCTTATTTTCTCCACACTGAGAAAACAACACAAACCATACTACAAAACCACTGACCAAACCACCCTTCCCATAGCATGCACCTCACTAAAATTTTTCTTCCACTTCTGAGGACATGAACCCTTTGAAGCAAATCTACAACTAGTTGCCAAGCATCCATTTGGCAGTAGGAAAACTTCACTAATACCCCATGCCGTCTTAAGATTCAAGAATCAGGAAAGAAAAACAGTGAGTGACATGGGGCCACATTTTTTCTTTTCTTAATTTTGGCTTTCAAAATGTAGTCTAGAATTCCCATGGCTTAAATAATGTATACAAAACTTTGCTTTGGGATGAAAAGCAATAATCAAATCCTTCTAGGAGAAGGTACAGTTAAGTAGCTCAAGAAACATAGTTCTGGAATCAAACTAAATCGAAATAGGGTTCCAATTCCAGCACCTCCACTTACTCTTGCTCTAAAAATGTAGACAGGTTACATTCTTTTTTTTTTTTTGAGACAGAGTCTCACTCTGTCGCCCAGGCTGGAGGGCAATGGCACGATCTCGGCTCACTGCTACCTCCACCTCCCGGGTTCAAGCAGCTTTCCAAGTAGCTGAGACTACAGGTGCACACCACCACACCCAGCTAATTTTTGTATTTTTAGTAGAGACAGGGTTTCACCATGTTGGCCAGGATGGTCTCGATCTCTTGACCTCGTGATCCACCTGCCTCAGCATCTGAAAGCGCTGGAATTACAGGCGTGAGCCACCACACTCAGCCAAGTTACTTTCTCTTTGGGCCTGTTTCCTCATTCATTTGTGAAACAGGAATATGACTACACTTAATTAAGCAAGCAACCCTGTAAAACTGCTGTCACAGTGCCTGGTCCACAGTAAGTGCTCCTGAAATTGAACCATGATTATCATAGTAGAAAGAAGACTACACAAATGAATAAAGATCATAGATCTGTCTTTGCTATACAGACCTGGCATTAATTTGGGATTACAACATATAAGGTTAGCCAGGCATGGTGGCACCCACCTGTAATCCCAGCTACTCGGGAGGCTGAGGCAGGAGAATTGCTTGAACCTGGGAGGCAGAGTTGCAGTGAGCCAAGATCATACCACTGCACTCCAGCCTGGATGACAGAGCAAGACTCTGTCTCAAAAAAAGATGTATGAGACAGTAAGAACAGTTCAGGTCCAAACCTAGGGGACCAGAATTTGGGTCTCAAATAACTAGCTATGTACTCACAGATTAATTTTACCTTCTGTAAGTCTCAGCGACCTCATACTTAAGTAAGAAAGGCTAGGCCGGGCACGGTGGCTCAAGCCTGTAATCCCAGCACTTTGGGAGGCCGAGGCGGGTGGATCACGAGGTCAAGAGATCGAGACAATCCTGATCAACATGGTGAAACCCCGTCTCTACTAAAAATACAAAAAATTAGCTGGGCATGGTGGCGCGTGCCTGTAATCCCAGCTACTCGGGAGGCTGAGGCAGGAGAATTGCCTGAACCCAGGAGGCGGAGGTTGCAGTGAGCCAAGGTTGCGCCATTGCACTCCAGCCTGGGTAACAAGAGCGAAACTCCGTCTCAAAAAAAAAAGAAAGGCTGTTCTGGAATCCACATTCATGGGTTTCAACCTTGGCTGTATATGTGAATCTCCTATGGAAATTGAAAGAAATATCCACACATAGCCCCCTCCAGTAAAGATTCAACTTTTACTATATTAGTTACGGTATAGGATCTTAGGAGCTGTAACTATATATAAGCTTGGGTCTCTCTTATCTTTTAATTCTAAAATTATTTGCTTTTTTGCATGAAAAAATATGGACATATTGTATTCTAAGCACGTGAAGTCAGCAGCACACATATCTGATGTTACTTGGTACTTATAAGGGTAGCAGGTATTCAAATGTCATTGTTAGCCTCTTCTGGAGTAAACAGGACAAACACATGGCTCTTTTCTGCCCCCAAATTGACCTTCCTCAGCATGATTTAAGATTAAAAATTTTATATTAAAGAAATCTTCAAATAGCTTTCTTCAGCATATTTTCCTCAAGAACAGTGGGAACAAGTAGTCAGTTTTAAAAACGTTGAGCTCTCTTAACACCATAAATTTTCAGAGGAACCTATGGATGGGGTGGAATGGGGTAGGGCTATACCTATACGCCCGTTTTAAGTACTCCAAAGGAACCTTAGAAGAGCTTTCTGATAACCTTTCAGGAAGTCAAAGCAGAGATTCGCAGATTTACAAATGGTAACCTACAACAAAAGACTTTGAAGTATCTTTTTTTTCTATTCAACTTTTATACAATTATATCAAAGTTTCCTATACATATCAAATCAAAAGATATTCCAGAGAGATATTTTCATTCTCAATGGAGTCAAGGTGCAAGAAGAGGAAAAAAAAATCTAGATCTCTAGAATAACCTCAGGTGGCCCCTCTGGTTATTGCAAAAGAAGAAGAGAAATGACAAGGCTGAATCAAGTGATCACTGTGGTTCCATGTACCTTAAATACATCTTAATTAAAATTTTTTAACAAGATTCTCTTTTGGATGGTATTGAGAGCTGAAAACAAACTTCACGGGCAACAAAACTTAACATTAAAGCTGGCACTACCTAATCATTATGACTATTAATAGAAAAAAATAAATCCACTCAGTACATTCTAGATATGCTAAGTCATTTATAGTCATTGGGATTCTGAATAATCCCAAATCCTCTAAAATGTTTGTCTTTTTCTTTAAGCTTATGTATTGTGTTTATAGAAAAATCACAATTTATCCTTTAAACTATTCATAACAAAGATGAAAGGAAAGATGTAATAAGTGGCATCAGACAGTTAACACAGTGTCAGCCTAAGAGCATCAAGACAGAAACAGAAAGAGAGACAGTAACTAACTAGCACATATCAAACACTGTGCAGCCAGCCCAGCAACTATCGAGGAAGAGATGAGCTTCCCAATGGAGAGTAGACGCTGCCTTCTGCACATTCCTTTTCTCTTTCCCTTTTTCTTTTGGTTAGTGTTGATTTAGATACTTATTTGCTTTTTCTCTTTCTCTTCAAAGTTTGAAAGAAACTAGAACCTGTTTATGTACTGTTTACAGAAAATCACAATTTTCTTTGTAAAGCAGCCCCTAACCGTTCAACTTTCTCTGCTTCACAAAGGCATCAGCTTTGTAAATCTAAGCCATGATGAAGACACTACATTTATGTATTTAAAGAAAGCATTACTGACTGCTGTCCTAATAGCCTCTTAGATAAACTCTTAGCACATATGAGAATTCTAGTCCTTGTCTCTGATTCACAAGTAAAAAAGGTAGCAGAGGAAAAAGACAGTGGAGGAAGAGGCACAGGGAGATAGTCTAGGTTTCTTCTAACTCTGTATTACTGTGAAAAAATTAAAGAATCTTGTCTCAAAATATTCATCTTCAAAATGCATACAACAGTTCTTACTACTACTATTCTTTATTTAAAAATTTATTATTTTGTGCTTTTTCACATGTTCTGAGACCCTTAAATGAAAAGAAATCAGTGCAGTTAGAGGCTTTAGTTCAGGTCACATTTCTATACTTTTCATAATATTCAATAGATTAACAATTGTATGACACTGGAAATTTTATACTCAATACTAAACACATGTACATCACCACACTGCCTATTTTATACTTGGGAGGAGATGTCCAGAAAGTATCTGTGGGACTTAGAATAGAATGTCAAATCTGGAATCATATCCTTGCCCCATCACAGTACAAGAGTCATATAACCATGGGTAAGTTATTTAGGCTTACTTTCATCTACTATCAAGTGTGAATAATAACAGTATTAACATAAATAGGATGTTAGATTATACATAAATTAATGTACATAAAGTCTTAGTCTATTGCTTCTAATGCTTAAATAGTTTAATGAAGAATAAGTATTATTAAGCTAATCAACCAATGCTTCTGTCCTAAAGGTATCTAGACCAGTGGGATTACAAGAACCTCTCAGGTAGCAACTCAAGTCCAGAACCATTCTGGGGCTTCTGAGGCCCTCAAAACCTACAGAGAAAAACACTGAGGGCAGGATACATGATCAAAAATACACATCAGGAGACTCTCAAAGACAAAGTTCCTTTCAGGTCATTCTACAGGGTTCCAAAAAGGCCTTCTTATTGTTTCAGAATCCTCACTCATACACAGAAACACGTCTGCCTTCCAGTTGGCAAAACAGTTTTACAAGATAAGTAAGGATACCAAGAGTTTTAAGATGTTCTAAACCATCTCAGTGAACTGGAGGTCACCATTCCTTCTAAAGTTCAGGATGTAAACCAAGAATACCCAGAAGCCTGAGAATTTGGGATGGGCATTCAGCCCACAGCTGGGGAATTCCAGCACCCTTGAGCAGGGAAGTAGTAAAAAAAAAAAAAGTGAAAAGTCCAACGACAGTCAACTATTTGTTAAACTGAAGAGTTGCTGCAATTTTAGGTGTTTCCACTATATGGAAACAACTTATAAAATATGTCCAAATATTCATTTTTTAAATGGCTGTTGTTTACAATGAAATACTACTTGGTAATAAAAAAGAAACAAACTACTAATACACACAACAATATGGATAAAATCACCAAACATTATATCGAACAAAAACAAAAACAAAAAAGCCAGATACAACATAGTACATACTATTGATCCAATTTATATAAAGTTCTTAAACAGGAAAAATGAATCTATTATTACAGAAATCAAAATAATGGTCGCCATGGGAGAAAGGAGATTAACTGGAAAAGGCATAAAGGAACATTATGGGGTAAAGAAAATGATACACACTTTGGATGGGGTGATAGTACTCATATTAATATGAGTACATATATTTGTCACAACTCATAAGGTATACATTTAAAATGGGTCTATTTTATTGTGTGTAAATTGTACCCAAGTTTAAGAAATTAGGGGGTAAGCAAAAAAAAAAAAAATCTTAAAGCTCTAGAAGGGATGCAAAAATAGAAGAAAAGGCCACAAAGGGTATGAGACATATTATAACAGCTGGGAATGAATAGAGGGTCCACTGGGATGTCATCCACAGCTGAATCCCAGGCATAAGTTACATGAGGTTCCCCATATGAAGTATCACAGACAGATATGTTTCATTTGTCAGTTTAGCAGGCCATGTCCACCCATGAGTAGACATGAGAGAACAAGTTAAAAATATTACATGTAGGGGAAAGGGGTGTCAGAAGACAAAGAGGAGAATGATGGTTGATTTTATTTAAATGCAACCTGGTTGTAGATGGTATTTCCCACGTATACTCATATTTCTCAAGCAAACATCTACATATGGTTGTGTTTTCCTGATGTCTATCAGCCCTTCTTTGTTGAGATTTGAGCATAGCACATGTTCCAATTAACTCCACTCTTTGTTGCAACTTGCTGACTCGGGTGTCCCTTGCCAAAAAGGGGTAGGTGGTGGGTTACATAACAAGGATTGGGGTGGAATCTGATGTCAAGTCTGCACAGAGAATTGGCAGAATGTGTGTGGTATGGGTGGGGGCAGGCAGAAGGTAGAAAGACAAAGGGAGTCCACAGGAAGAATAACATCCTTAGACAGACTTTGTCAGAGGCAGACCTGCTTAGCTATGTGACTAAGGGAAAGGAGGTCAAAGGTTAGCCAAATTGGAGATAACAAAATAGTCAATGTATCAAATGCAGAGAGAGTTTTTCTGTTACACAATCGTTTTCCCCGTAAGGTGATGCTTCTGGAAAAAGTCTAAGATGACAATGACTTTATGAAGAAGCTTGATCCAAGTGCAACCATGATGAGATTTTTGAGAATGAGGGAGAGAAAGTGTTTATCAGGTTACAGGATAAAGTAGCCTTCAACAGAGTTTTTCAAGTAAAATATAAGAGATTCAACAAGATGTGTATTCCCATCAATTTAGTAAGTAAAATACTGCTCACTAGAAAATAAATATTAAATATGATACTCTTCAGCAGGTTTAATAAAGGTATCTTATACATTTAGATCAATATGCTATTCAAAATCACTTGTGGATCAGCTAGTCTATTCTACTGCCATTAACTATATTTCCAATCTTAACCATCACCCAATTTTGAAAAATTTTATACATTATTAACAAAAATGAATACCCACCACTAGAAAAAAATTAAGTGACAGAAACTAAATGCTAAAAGGCAATCACTGTAAAGTATCTCTGAGACTGATCCCTTTGAATCAAAAATTACAGGGAGTCACCAATGTACTCAGAGTGTGTGTGTGTGTGTGTGTGTGAGTGTGTTTGTGTGTGTGTTTTAAAATAGACATACAAAGTTTCTCAGCAATAAACAGCAGATCTGGGCAAACATAAAAATTTTTCATTAAAGAGATAAATGCTCTCCTTCTAAGGTAAAGATTTCCTAGACAAAGCAGATGTTATGAAAAAGGAAAACTGCTCCACTATTGTAATTACTGTTATAGTTACTACTGCCATACACTTGGCTGTTTTTAACTGAAACTATATGGTTCAGAGATTCTTTGGGTTTCCATTTAAGACAGTAGAACATTGAGACACCAAACTCTGAGGACAGATGGCAGAGTTGGTCAACAGAGGGCTAAATAAGGACTGCACGGTGATAGCAGTGATTGAGAACACATCCAAGTTCAACTAGCCAACACCAGAGAGATGTGCGTAATGCTGGAAAGCAGCTTAAAAACATGACCCTGAACATGGAATTCCTTTGGCTTCCTCAAAGACTAAGGACTTGGGAGCGGTGTCACAAGGCAAACACTATTCACTGTACTGAATGCAAAGTAATGAGGACAGAACCTATCATGACATGTTTAATAACATAATTTTGCTAAGGCAAACTAAGGGGTGGTTAATGAGGTTCCATCAATTAAGTTATGTGAACTGTGTCACTTGAAAACCACAAAATATCACATTAGTTAAGAAAAACATTTGACAAGCAGTTTCTAGTCTCTTTACCAATTCCACATTAGACAATCTTGCAAATGACATAATTAACACAGCTTACTTAACTCATCTCTATTTGCAATTCATTAGGAATAATTTTCCAGCAGAATTATGCCCTCTAAAGGTGACCATGCACATAAGGGCAGTCAACAAGTATGAGGTACTCAAACTACAATAAAAATGTAGTTTAAGTCAATCACTTTGAGTTAAAACCAATGACATCTTTATGTGCTGAAATGGCGTAACTATTTAGTTCCTTTAGACTCTGTATGAAAGACAAAAACATAGAAGTCTATCTTTGATATGTAAGTATGTGGCTGTATGTATCATCTCATGCTTCATATACTACTGGAATATCAAATGATTTCTACAAAAATCTGTGTGCACATCCAGTGAAAAAGAGAATGAGCCTGAATAACACAGAATTTCCAGTGGTCTTCCAGGATGGAAGCACGGGCCTCAGCACATTCACTGCATCTTGGAGCTGCAAACCAGTGTGTGCTATTCACGTGAACCAGCCAGTGTTCTGAGAGGCCAGAGGTCTGCAGCTGACCAATTCTTTAAGAACCATTAGTTCTGAGAAAGACTTTCCCAGAGTTTTTGAGAAGACCTGGAAGACTTCTTTCTCAGACCCTTATAAATCACAAAGGAGAATCAAATCCACTGGCAGCAGATCTTTCTTTCCATAAGTTTAATGCTTTTCTCACAAAAACTATCACTAAACTCAAGAGGAAAATTAGGAGCACTGGTGCACAGGAGCTTACAATTAGAGACAGAAAAGGTGGGTATGGGGAGGGAAAAGTATATTCTGTCTGCCTTTGTTTTGTTTTGCATAGGGATTAAAAAAATATCAACGACTATATGCTTGAAAAGCCACTTCTATAGGCCTCTTTTTCTATCTTTTAAGTTTAAAATCTTATTTTATGTTCAAGTGGCACAATCTGTAAGAAAAAGGCATCTATTTCTGATGTATAAATGATGAATTAGCCAAAATTTTGTTGCAGATGATATGTCAATAAACTTCATTTGTCTAAGAGGCCAATGCTATAGAATCATAAATAATATAGCATAAGCTTTGGCTCAGTCTACACTAATATGCCAAGATATTCACTCAGTGGTAAATTTCTGGGGTACCCCAAAGAACAGAACTAAGGAGACACAGAGGCCTTCATAAATCTTCTGTAATACAGCATTTTAAAACTTTGGGCTAGGGGAGCGTTAAATTTTCATCCATGGTTTCCACAATGGAGACACCAAAGAGATTCACCCAATCTGATAAGCTTAGACCTGCAGTCTGCACTCAACCCCGGGAGCACAGCAGAGGAAGACAAAGACCAAGAAAGCAAAAATAGAGATAAATGCACAGTTAGTTTCAAAAGGACTCTGCCCTGAATACAGAATATTAAAGGCATAATGTCATTCACAAGACACAAGAACTCTTTAAAATTCAAAACAATATTGCCTGTCTGCAGGTATTCTTAAATGGAATTTTACTTGTCAACTATTTTTAATAAGGAACAGAGGGCATAAATAGGACCATTCCATTTAAATTATATATGTTTTTAAACTGAAAGTGCATTGTGTGTCAGTGTAGGCAGTACTGGGCCCAACTGGTTAGGGCATCACTGATGTGTTCATGCCTTGGTGGTAAAATATTCTGTTTTTACCTATTCTGTGAAGACTAATTAAAGCCTTTTCAGTTCTTCATTCTTCCCTTGTACACTCAAGGTAATTCCCATCTGAAGTATGAATAACAGAGTCCACCAAACTGCCTGGCTATTTTCTTAGTAGAAAAGTACATTTGAAAAAACATTTTGATTTTTAAAAAAAATAGACTAATTACTCACTGATTTGTGTTTATGAATAATGTTATTTCAGACCAAAGTCTGACTTCTATAAAAGTGCAATATATATATATATGGGGGGGGGGAGAGAGAGAGAAATGTAGTATTAAGCAGTACAGCATAATCAATTGCATTCAGAAAAGGTAAATATCTTACAGAAGCTTCTAGCTCAAAATATATTACAGCTTCCAGGTAGCCAAAAAAATTATTCACAAAGCTATGCCTTTTACAATCCTGAGTGTTGCCTACTTTCCAAATTTTTAGGAAATTATAGTTCTACAAAGTTATGTCTGTGTCAGTTTTTTAAATATTGACATGTGCTATACATAATACAAAATATTTTTCACTTCTAAAAATTCATTTACTTTGTCATCTTTCTTTCTAGTCAGATAACTCTTTAAAAACAACCATTTCTATATACCTCGGTTTCCTCACCAGAGAAGATAATAACTGTTTACCCTAAGATGCCACTCACTCATTCTATTCCACAAGGATGCTACAAGGATTATTTTAAAAATAAAGGTAAAGTTGTAAGCTGTGCAAAGGAGAAGGCTTGAGTACAGAAACAAAGATCATCTTAAGCTATACTTTCAACAGAGACTTATCACAATGCTGTAACTATGTCTACCTATTCCTTTTCAAAGCTATCAGGCAGATATTATATCATGTATATTTCCAAATAATAATTTGTTGATTCAATTTTGTTGATGACTTCAATCGGTAAAAGAAAACAAGTAGCTTTAAAAGCCAACCATCTTAACCTTGGATTTCAGCTATAAGCAAAATCAGACCCACTTTAACATTTCCCTGTATTACTCTGACAGATTCTAAATGCAGCTTTACTTTACTATTGTTTCAAATGATTCACATTGCAAAGATTACATCACTGAACTGGGGAAAAACATTACAAGGTTTGGGTTTCTTATCCTCCACCAGTCACTTGTCCTGGAAGCTAAATAAAACTCCCAGCTCTGGCTGATCATGGCTGGGAGCTCATTAGGCTTTTCCTCACGTTAAATTACTGAAAAGGGTGATGTATTTATAATACAGCTTGCGATGCTATAAAATGGCTCATCAATCTGTTTTATTCATGGAAAGTCCACATAAGGCCACTAGTCTGTTACTGGCAATAAACCTTGGGTACGTCTTCAAAAGACCTGCATATTAGATAGTGATTTATGTCTCTGTCCAAGAAATCAAACATGATACTAACAAGGCGAGGGATAACTCAACTGACACTTTCAAAAGCAATATAATTTCAGTAGTAAATCAAGTGGTTATAACATATAGGGAGAAGAGAGAAAGACAATTAGCATGTATATATTAAAATAAAAACTAAGGTGTTAAGAAACACTAATCCTGTGTGTTCAGATCTTAAACCATTCCTAATCTATTCTCTGCATTATTTTTCTTACACGGTATTTCTTACACATAATATGCATTCCTCATCTGCCATTTTATAACTGAAATATCCTTTTGTAAAGATATTGATATATCTTACATAATTTGTCTCATTTTTTTTTAATACCCAAAGGCAGAGTTGTTCACCTGTTTCTATCCTCAAAATGTAAATCTGTTTTGAAGGAGACATAAAGACCCAACAAAGAGAACAAGAAATATTTAGAATCAACATAAAAAACCAAAATAATTGAGATTATTATTTTCAGATAATTGCATTTTTATTAGAAATCTTTTCTCTTAGGAATCTGCAAAACTCAATACTACACAGAGATCTTGTATTTTAACAACAAGTAAAAGCTAACTATAAAACAAATGATTTTTTTAACCATTCGGTTTTCTTCTAGGTTGCCAAACCAGTCACTTAAATAGGATGAATGTGAAAATGCAAACGTAGAAAATAATAGGGCTTTTCATGAAAGTGAATAAAGAATTCAAGATGCCTTACTTGTTATTTTTATCTTTAGTAGTCTACTTTCTAAAAGTTCATTTTAATAAAAGATTAAGGTGAATTATAAAAATGCAATATACTATCACATACACTGAACCTATCTGCATTGTTTTATTTGAAAAAGAGAAACCTTATTTTTAAAGGAGAGGTTTTTACACCCTAAGGGCACATGATATCACCACTTTTCTTCCCCATCAGTGTATCTCATATTTTCCTTCAGACAAATCTCGAATCTACTGGAGTTTTCCTCATGGACAGCTCAATCTTATGGACAGGAGTCGTGCATGCAACACCATTCCTAAAAGTGAAAGGGAGAAAGGCAACCTCCCTGTTATTGTTAGTCAAAATAAAACACTCAGCTTCAGCAAAGAGTAACTGAAACATCTTCCATGGCAAACCAAAGTCTTGACACACCAAACCCAACAGAAGATAGGGTATACTTCTTGAAGGCCCCACTTCCTGATGGTTTATAGGATCAAGTTTTGAACTCCTGATTTCAAAATATTGGGGGTTGTATGTTTGCATTTATATTTGATGATTTCTAAATTACAAACTAGTATTTTTAATATAAAATTACTTGATTTTCAGAGTAAATGAGTTTTTTAAATGCTGCAAAATGGTTTAAGAGTATAGTGGATTTTAAGGCTATAAAGAGAACTGTGGATTCATATGGATAAATGGGTCTGTGTAGTCTTACTGTTAAAACAACTTTTAAAATAACTGCAGATCAATTAAGTGTGACAGTTGATTACTTTTCCCCATGTCTCACCAAAGCTTTTGAATAGAAAAAGAGGAGGAAACACACATACTCACAAATGTTAAGTAACCATACACAGACATTTCCCCTTCATATGTACAAATAGAAAATAAACTATCTCCTCTTGCCTCCTTAAACACAAAATGCACACACATACACACCACTGCACATACATTCGTCAGTTTATCTCACAGAAAAATGAAACAAAAAGGGCTTCTTTTTGTGTGTTTTGAGACACACACAAACAAGCACAGAGGCTCCCTCCAAGGATCCTGCCTCCAATTTTCTGTCACAAGGAACACTCTGGGGGCCTGAAGTGTTTGGGAAACAGAAGGAGCCGTTTCAGCAGGCATCAGTTTCTCTCTCTGCCTGTGAAGTGGACATTGGCATATCTTGCCTAGGCTGTTCCTGTGGGGTTCATCTGGTCGGCAGGGTGGGGAATAGTTGTCTGCACCATACCAAGGTCAGCCTGCTAGGTCTGACAGTCTCTGTCTCTGTACAAAGAAAAGAATCAATACTTTTGGACTACGGCTGTGCCCTCAGTGTAAAACAACAAACATGCAGCGTCTGACATGTTTCTAGGTGATTTGTGGCAGAACCTCTTGTCTGATCTGTATCCAGGAGCTGCTGTGTTACTGCTCTTTGCTTTTCGCCTCCCCCACCCCTTCCTCGGCCCCCCTCCTGCCTGCCCCAGCTCTGTGATGTCTAATACTTTACTCAGGTACAGAGGCGGGTGTTCTACCCTACAGCTACTTGTCACTCAATAAATCACACCTACAAGCGCAGTCTGCACAGAGTGATCTGGGCTTTAACAAAGGATCAGAGGGACAAAGTGCAGGCAAGATGCTGTAATTATAACAAAAATAAAACATTCAGAGACAGGGACAAAAGCACAGGCTCTTAGGCAACTACAGCAGAAACTGTAGTTCTTGTCCTCTTTTTTGGTTTCACTCTCCTAATGCACTCCTCCCATCTGTCCTCTGCCGACCCCCAACACCATTTATTTTTGTTGTTCTTGCTCACTTTCATTCTAACTAGAGTTCAAGGCATAACATAAGCATTATTAAAGAATCCATTAAAATAAACAACGCTTATCTCAGATGTTAAAATGTATGTAAGTTGTACTATGAAAGAGAGGCATTTTTAATAATTATCTTTATTACCTTTAGTTTATATCCTTATCTAAAATATTTGTGCATGTAGGTCCCAAATGCTCCTACAACAGACCAAAATATAACAACAGTACCAAAAGACAGCTATAATTATGACTTGAACTTAATTATCTGAACAGCCATGAAATGATTTGACTTACACAAAAACACACATTTTGTGTAAGTTCATTTGGTTAGATATATTTCTTCAGTAAAATGTTAACACAGAGGTTGCTCAATTTGCTTTGGAGCAATTTTATACCAGATTTGTTCTTTTTTATCCATCCCCCACACCCCCAAATTTATTTTCCAGAGAAACCATTAGCCAAGTCAGATAAGAAGGTTTTGGACAGTTTATTCTGTTCTAAATATTTTAAATGCAGCAGTTTGAGTTATCCCAGCAATTTCAGTCACATCAGACACCTCTTAATGCAGGAAAAATGATGTTCCATCATGGAGGTCTTGCACAAGTCTCTACTGTAACTGTTGCTGATGAAAATAAAAGTGAGTTAGAATAGCTCTACACTTCCTTCCTAGTCAATCAATGCCTGACAGCACCAGTTCCTTCAGCCATGTACTTCAGCGATGATGGATCAATAACTGTGGTTTAACAACAGGGAGCCACCAATCATTATACGAATGATTAAAAGGGGTCTCACTCACATACACCTCTGCAGACAGACTAGGCCATGAGATCAGAATACTTGCCACATTATGCTTCATATTACAGAAATTCAGGTAAAGGAGGGAAAAATTTGAGGAGGGAAAATCATTAAGATATAGCATAAAGGAAATATCGAATGCTTCATAACCATCCTAATGTTGAGCCATGCAATCTTAAACACAAATTCTCCAAATTCACTAAAATAAAGCTGAATAAAAGCAAATCTAGGGGGAACACTGCTTATTGATAAATCCTACAAAGTATCAATGCATTACGATTACTTGGAATTTGCCCCATACACGCCCACAGGCCGCATTTGCTGACGGTATGAGACTCAGGTAACTATCTTGGAAATCTCTCCTGTAGTGACTTATTCTGTCTCACAATATTACAGTTCCTCCTTGACTGTTTATCTGAAAAGTCTTAAAGGCCCTAAAAAAGGCAAGACTATTTCATCCAGAAATAAATTAAGTCCCTAACATAAAACAAATTCAAGCATTATTGATAAATTAATTAAATGAATGAATCAGGCTTTTAAAAAATCAAGTCTCTTTTTGAAAGAATTCTAACAAAAGATACTGCAGAACTTCCTCATGTGCCTACTATAGAATATTTTCCTTGAATTCACTTATTACAAAGCAAAGTACCGTGTTATCAAGCTATCAAACTGTTCCAAATAGCAAAATTCTCCATAATTGCTGACTTTCCTTTCTTATTTGTCTAAAACAGAAGCACATGACTGTTCTGGCATGTACAGTCAGGTAGTGACACATGCTGACCGGGGGCCACTCTGGTCTCAGCAATGTTTTAGAAGCCACAGATGTGCTGACCTCTGACAGCAATGAAAATGGACATGCATGGACATATTCGCCACACACTATAAGTACTTCAGAAGAGGCAGGCACCCACAGGGCAGTGTTCTTAACAGGGGAGGTCTGTCACCCAGGAAGCTCTGGGAATGTCTGGAGATACTTTTGGTTATCACAACTGAGTTTGGAGGACAGTTGCTGGTAACTATGAGTGGAGGCCAAGAAGCTGCTGAATATCCCACAATGCAGCACAAAGAATTATCCAACACAAAATGTCACCAGTCGCAAGGCTAAGAAATCCTGTATACAGTTGCTCAGGGAACACAGAAGAAAATGTGCTTAACTCTACCCCAAGAATGGCAGGAGGGAATGGAGGAAAGGAAGAACCCTACTCACCCATAAAAGTCAGAGACAAGAAAAGTGGTTACAGGAAAGGACAAAGGACAACAATGAGGCCACCCATGCTAAGGACTTTCTGTTTCATCCAACAAACCAGGAGAACTGATGGTAGGATTTGGGGGTGGGGAAGGACAGAAGTCACGATACCAATAGGAGAGACAGCCTCAAGAATGCTGACAGTGGAGTTTGAAATCAAGAAATAATAGGAGGCTCCCTCTCCTCAAGATTTGCTGAGGTGAAACTGGTATACAAAAAAAACACACAAAATTAATGTCTACATTTGGTGAGTTTGGATATACGTATCCCTTCATGTTACCATCACCACAACCAGAATAATAAACATATTCATCATCTCTGAAAGCTTCCCTGTGGACCTTCAGGGTTTTATTTGTTTTTGTTTTGTGGTATGAACACTTAACATGAGAAGTACCCTCTTAACAAAATTTTAAGGGCACAGTATTGTACTGTTAATTTTAGGCAGTATGTTGTACAGCAGATCTCTGGGACCTACTCATCTTATATAACTGTAAATTTATATGCTTCAGCAAAAACTCTCACAATGGGTAGGCACTGGGGATGCAGAATAATCAACAGGGAAATAGATGTCAGTTGCCATTTCAAATTGGGGAAGGAGGTATGAGCTAGGGAGAGGGAGGAGTCTAGGCTGACTTTTTGGTTTCTGGCCAAATGGTGATGCTATTTAAAGTATGGTGGAGGCTGACTATAGGAAGACAAGAGCAGATATTATTGGCTTCGTTTTGAGGTGGATTAACTGAGAGAGCTGAACATACAAACATGGAGCCCTAGAGAGAAGCCTGGGCTGGAGAAATAGGTGGGTGGTTATCATCAAATCTGCAGAAATTTTAAATAATGGGAATGAGTACAACTGTCCCAAGTGTGCAGGTGAAAACCCAGTATAGAATACTTAGGAAATGTTTATGTTTAAGAGGATACAAAAGATGAACTAGAAAACAGGCAGTTAGAAAAATAAAAATTGAACTGGAAGAATGAAGAGTTAGAAAATCCAAAGACTTAAAGGAGGAGCAAAAGTGGTCAGTGGCATCAAATGTCACAGAGAAATAAGTAAAAGAAAAAAAAGAAATGCTTCTACAATATGATTCAGAGGAAAGGTCAGCTCTCCAGAGCCATTGTAGAGAACATAAGAAGCTAGACTGCAGGAGGCTAAGACAGAAACGGGACAAGAGGAAACAAATTTTTTATGTTCTCTTTCTAAAGGCTGAGTTCTGAATGGAAGTTGAGAGAAAGGGTTTGCCAGATGAGAACACAGATGTGACCGTATGATATACATGTGACATATCATACCGTGACAAACGTCATCATCTCTGTGACATTTGATGCCACTGACAACTTTTGCTCCTCCTTTAAGTCTTTAGATTTTCTAACTCTTCATTCTTCCAGTTCAATCTTTATTTTTCTAACTCCTTGTTTTCTAGTTCATCTAAGCTGAAGGAAATGAGCCTGGACCAGAAAGAGACTTATTGTGTACTAATAATAGGAAAGAATTAAAAATAAACTCTAGAAGAACTGTTTTATCCATATAATGAAATAATGTGCAGACTCTAAAGATGATAGAAGGCTGTTCATAATATTAGACACACAAATACAAAAAATGCATCAATGACATTACATCATATCAATGATACTATATATCATACTATGATGTCACCTAAAGCATAATTTGGGGGGCTACTTGGGATATATAGGTTTGCTGATCTTAGGGCTGGCAGCTAGGGTTACAGATGATGTTCTTACTTTTTCTAATCTCTGATTTTCCAAAATTCTTATATTTAATATATACAATAATACATTTTTAAAGGAAGCAACCCCTTTAAGTAGAACAAAGAGATTGAATAATAGGCCAGAATTTCTGGGGCAAGAGAAGGGATGGTATCCAGAGCACCCAGAGGTGGAAGGAGATCCTAATTTACCAGTTTGCAAGGGAATGGGGGCATCTCTGCATTGCAGTACTGTCTAGCAATTTAGAAATTCTCAAAATCCATAATATAGGTAGAATGAGTGAAAATTTTCATTGTTAAACTATTTAGAAATTAACATTTTAGTATGTGTGCTATTAAGTGTGTTTGCAGTACAAACCATGGAAACAGACTGCTATAAGGTTGACGGGAGTATGTGGAGTAGGGGGAAGTACTGTAAAGAAGAGGGAAAAAAGAAAGCAAAACTTGGAGCAGTCTAGAGCATTTTAGTCAATTTTACTAAATGCCACTGTGAAACAAGGCCACTTCAGTTTATACTACCTGAAATTAAAACACACATTAGCTTGGCCAAATGCTTGGCTAAATGCTTGTTTTCACCATGAATAGTTCCCATATTGTTCAGCATATCACCTTCTGGATTCCTTAATTTTATTCCCCCCCCACCCACCCCTCCATCAAATGGTCTAAGCCACAGTTAGAGGGAACAGTTCCAATGTCAAATTCTTAGTAATTCTCTTATCCTTGCAAATTCTGGGAAAGATCATAGGTCTTACAAGTATATGCCCAGCCCTTTTCCTCCCCAGCATCAATAAACAACTTGGTCTGTCTCTTAAGGAAAGACTGTACTTTGCCACATAGCTCATTTACTAACTATGCCAGAAGAGACAATCCAACTACCAATACGCAGTGCTCTCTGACCCAGATGTTGAGGGCACTCTTTCTTTTGTCCATACCCCCCACCCAACTTTTTTCTGTTAAATTCTTTTCCCTCTAAAAACTTGGCAATGGCTGAAGTATACATGACCTTCTGGGTTGGCACGATCCTAGTGGAGGATTTTAAGGTGACAGTTTACATTGTCTTAAAATCATCAAATAGGATCAGAAAAATATATTAAGCCAATACACAAACAATGATCATCACAATTATCTCCTTCTTTGAATGTGGGTAAATTCAAGCATGAGTTCATTTGAGCGCTGGGTCTTGGAATGGTGGCTGACTTAAAAAAGATACTTATAAATATTAGTTGAAAGGCTGAATATATGGATAGATGGACAGGTATAGGTGCATGGCAGATGGATGAAAGAGGGGGCATATGAACACACAAGGATGCACTGACTTAATGCAGAGGGCCCTGACAATAGTATTACAGTCAAATTAATTGTACTTCCATGTAAAAAGGCTCTCTGTTTCCTTGTGCCCTTCTGCAATATCAGGACCCCTGTTCACTGACAGCCATGCTGCTTCTCAAAATCACCAAGCTTGGGACAGCGCAGTGGCTCATGCCTGTAATCCCAACACTTTGGGAGGCCGAGGCAGGCAGAGCACAAGGTGAGGAGATTGAGACCATCCTGACCAACATGGTGAAACCCTGTCTCTACTAAATATACAAAAATTAGCTGGGTGTGGTGGTGTGTGCCTGTTATCCCAGCTACTCAGGAGGCTGGGGCAGGAGAATCGCTTGAACCCAGGAGGTGGAGATTGCAATGAGCCAAGATCTCATCACTGTTCTCCAGCGTGCCGTCAGAGCAAAACTAAAAAAAAAAAAAAAAAACAAAAAAAAAACAGAAAAATCGCCAAGCTCGTTCCTGCATCAGAGTCTTTGTCTTGTTGTTCTCTCTGCTAAAACAATCTTCCCTGATCCCTGGTCTGTATAGGGCTTGCTCTCTCATTTTATTCAGGTCTCTGCTCAACTGTCATCTCCTCAAAGTTGTCTTTCTTGGTCACACTGTTAAAACAGCACACTCCTCCCTCTCTTATCCTCTGCTTTTTTCTTGATAGCCTTTATTATACTCCCTTTTTTATCTGTTCTTTACTATTTGTCTTCTCCACTAGAATATAATCTCCAAAAGGAAAGAACTTTGTTACAGTCACCACTGTACCTCTAACAACCAAGCAGATGCCTGAAACAGAATTACATGCCCAGTTAATATTTGAATTTAGCCAAATTATTCCCCACAAATAATTTTATAAATCTAACAGCTTACCCCCCAGTAAGTTTTACTCACACTAGGGACCCCTTAATTAGCTGTTTTGCAATTACACCATGTACTCAGCATTTTGCATCCCTTGCCTACAATGTCATGGACTTCCCCTTGAAAATTCCACATCTTTCAACCATCAAGGATCAGCTCAAATAGTACTTCCTTTCTAGGCTTACTCTATAGAAAAACATTATTGCTTCTTATCTGTACTCCCTCAGCTCTTAATACATATCACTTTGTACTAGCTCCTTGCTTATGTGTATGCCTCCTACTCTTTAGCAGAACATTAGCTGCCTAAGGTATCCATTAGCATGGACTATAATTCGCCTTCACAAACAAAGCCAAACTTTACTGGACAGCAGAAGAAGAAAAAGAAGAACAAGGGTGGAAAACTGAGTTTCCACAGAATGTGCCAGCCAATATAACTGCTATACAATCAGCCCTCTGTATCTGTGGGTTCTGCATCCATGAATTCAACCAACTGCAGATTGAAAATATTCAGGGGGAAAAAAATAAAAATAACAATAATTTAAAAATCAGTACAGTATACCAATTATATAGCATTTATATTTTATATTGTATTAGGTACTATAAGTAATCTAGAGATGATTTCAAGTGTATGGGAGGATGTACATAGATTATATGCATAGTAATGCCATTTATAAGGAACTAGACCATCCTCAAATTTGGGTATCTCAGGGAGATCCTGGAACCAATTATCTACAGATACGGAAGGATGACTATAGATGATCTAATTTAATCCTAAATATTCTAAAATGTATATATCATTATTTCCATTTTAAATATAAGGAAACTGGGGCTCAAGAAAAGTAATTAACCTTCCCAAAGTCACATGGTAAAACTGATTTTACAATCTAGGGCTTCCTTTCTCTATTCCTAGAGAGAAAGAAGGTGTGAGCCCTTACCTCATTCCTGTATCATCAGAAGAACAAGATCCAATGTAATATACTCATCTTCTAACAAAAAAAGGTCTAAGCTTTAAATGTATAGAAAACCACACTAACAATTGTCTTTAAACCTCTAGTTATTTCTAACGGCTGCAAACATGTTTACCCAGAAAAACAGATTGGGATTTAGGACCTTACAAGGTGATATCAATTTAGTTAACCGTTCAAAAGGAAATTTCTATTCAAGCCATAAAACTCCTAATATTTCTCCTTCAGGGGGGAAACACTCACCTATTAGTTCCTGAGTCTTCTTTGTGTAGTCAGAATAGATATTCTGGTCCTCTAAATGGTAGATGTTGTGATGCTACATATTTAAAACATTCTAGAACATATGCTTCAAAAAAGTAAACACAACAAACCTATAACGTGTACAATAGGCCATGGTTCCATTCTGCTCTACACTAATTACACCATATCGCCAATACTTTATTTAAATTCTAGGAGTCATACCTTAAAATAAATACTGATTACAATGGGACATAATCAGAGGTAACTGGCCAGATTTTAACTCCTCACAAGAGAAAATAGCCAGGCTGAGCACAGTGGCTCACACCTGTAATGCGGCACTTCAGGAGACCAAGGTGGGTGAAATCACCTGAAGTAGAGTTTGAGACCAGCCTGGCCAACACGGTGACACCCTGTCTCTATTAAACATACAAAAATTAGCTGGGCATGGTGGGGCATGCCTATAGTCCCAGCTACTCAGGAGGATGAGGCAGGAGAATCATTTAAACCTGGGAGGTGTAGGTTGCAGTGAGCTGAGATCACACCACTGCACTTCAGCCTGGGATAGAGTGAGACTCTGTCTCAAAAAATAAAATAAAACATAGAAAGAAATGAATATTGATGGCATAAAATCAGGGATAACTTTCAAAGCTTCCTTCTCTAGAAACACCATTCTTATAAGGTTACTAAATCAATGTTTTTAAATATAATTTTAAACAAATGCTTTTAAAGTTGCTATTACATCTAGTAAGTGCCTTAAGCAGTAGAGATATGAAGAGGAAAACTCATGATCTGCCCTCAAGGAGGTTACAGTCTATTCTGGTTACACCCTTTCTGACCATCTATCTCATCTGCTTCATCATAAAACCAAGCAATTTCATCAACAACATCCCTAATGCCTCCCCAACTTGCTCCCTCAATTCCAGTGATCCATAGGCAGTCCACTCTGTTTTCAGACTAACACAAATATGGGTTCTTTCTAGTTTACCATGAGGATTAGGTATTCCAGCTCTGTGACTCTGGACTACACTATAAAAAGAAGGGACTGAACTTCATCATCTCTAACATTATGATATTCTTGGTACTCATATTGTAGTTCTTAGAACATCTGCTCTAAAATTATGTCTTTCTGAAACTGCATTCAGGTGACTTTACACAGGTAAAAAACACAACAGAGAATTTCAAAAATCTCAAAAAGAGTAATCATGTCCAATAGCCTCAATTCAAATTTGCCTGCTGGGATATCTAACCCACTGAACAAAATTTTAAGTTAAAGAGTCAGGTGTGAATATTATCTCCTTAAGAAAGAAAAAAATCTGAAAGTGAACGCATGAAAACAGATTTTTCCAAATAAACCTTTGCCTAAACAAGGAATTTTCTCTTTGAATAAGTGTACTGTTAAACCTATAAAAACTTGCCTAAAGTCCAGCTATATTAAGTGTATGGTCCAAAACAAGGGAGGAGGCAACCTCCTTACAAGAAAAGGGCTAACCCAATCATCTAGCCATTATTATTAGAGATTAGTTATGCAAACTGGAATCTCCATTAATCCTCAATTCCATCTTTATCCTGCTTTTCGAATTAATAGGCCTTCATTCCCCCTGTTTCCCAATGTAAAGGGAAATACCATGACAAGAAAAAGACACTCTGGACTTGTGACATCAGTATTCATTTCATCTCAAACACTGAATTTGCTAGGGAATCCATGTCACAGATTTCCTAAACATACTCCAGAGTCACAAGGTTGCCCCTCCTTTCCATGCCAGTCCTTCCCTGGCTGGCATCTACCCATCTTGTTGCTCAGAAGTGTGTTAAACCTTCCCCCATGCTACACTTTGCCCAGAATGGCTGACTCTCACTAGCCCTCCCAACCACAAGTTCATGAGGCCAGAACTTTCCTATCCAGAGAAATGCCACTACAATTGCATCCAACCATGGCCTTGACTCATAAACCTATACCAAGTTTTTGCTCAAGGCCTCTTTCCTTTTAGCTGAGACTATCAGGGGACACTGAAGAGAATTTCTGGCCTTGTAAGAAGCAACTGCACCTTCAGGGTTTCTATGCAGTAAAAATTCCTGTAAACTGCCTATATCCAAGTCTGGTCTGGTGTTGGGTAGGATGCTCATCAATGACAAATTCATAAAAACAAAAGGAAAATAAAAGCAGGGGCAATAAGGGAATTCAGAAAAAGGGGGGAGGCATCTACAAGAGACCAAGTAAGGGTCTTTATTGTCTTCAGCTGAAAACATTGTTCTGCTCTGGAATAAACTCTCAAGAGTTCTTGTCCACGTGAAATGTAACCACCAGAATTCTTCACCTATACCACGAAGCACTGTGCTGATGCTGCCTATTCTTAGATTCAGAATACTGTGAATCTTAGATTCAGAATAGGTAGGGTAAAGGCAGCATCAACACAATGCTTCATGGTAGAAGCAGAGAAGTGCCTTAGAAATCACAGCAACTATCCTAAACTAGGCCTATAACTTCTTTTTAAGTCAAGGAAGTGCCTTGGAAATCATAGCAAATTTCAACCAGGCATGGTGGCTCATGCCTGAAACCTTAACACTTTGGGAGGCCAAGGCGAGTAGATCACCTGAGGTCAGGAGTTCAAGACTAGCCTGAAAAACATGGTGAAACCCTGTCTCTACTAAAAATACAAAAAATTATCTAGGCATGGTGATGCATGCCTGCAATCCCAGCTACTTCGGAGGCTGAGATTTCTCCAGGCAGGAGAAACTTGAACCTGGAAGGCGAAGGTTGCAGTGAGCTAAGATAGTGCCCTTGCACTCCAGCCTGGGCAGTAAGAGTGAACCTCTGTCTAAAAAAAAAAAAGAAAAGAAAAGAAACCATAGCAACTTTCCTAAAACTAGGACCTGTAAATTCTTTGAGGTTGAGCAGTTCTTACTATCTTATTTTACCATTTGACAGTATTTTATGCTACTAAGCATAAAAATGCTTTTAACAATTGACTAACATCATGAATTTATAGGTAACACTGATTTAGAGATATAAAAATACATAATGCAAGTTAATTTCCTAATCAGAACAAAATTTATTCCCTCTAAAACCTAGCCATGGAATTGCACAGATCTAGGCACACTGGAGTTAGGATCATTTACAAACATGATCCTTAGTAAGGAGGCATTTGATTTTTTTCAAATTACAGGCCTAAAAAAAATCTGTAAACATATACTTCCTACCTGTTGAACTTTTCCTAGTAAATTATTGGTAACTAATTAAAAAAACACATATTGCCATGATTAGTTTTTTCGTCATACTTAGAAAAAGAACTTCTGGGATTAAAAATATTAAAGAAACTATCTTTAAAATTTTATCTGGTAAATTATCACCGTTTCTTTCCTTGTGCCAATTCAATGCATATATTTATTTGTTAAAACACAGTAACTTTAATAAATACTTCATTGATAACTCCTTTCAATGAGTTATTTCTTACATAAAATTTGAATTCTTATTTCAGTAAATAGGGGGTCATGTGGGTTTTTTAGTATATTTTTCCTATGAATTACATTTTTTCTATGAAGAGCTACCTTCTAACATACTTCCCTCCAGAGCTCTAGTTTGCCAGAGGGCATCTCTATCTATGTGATTTTGGTCTCATCTTCAATTCTCTGTTTTCTTCACTCCAGTAATGTTGGCATTCCCTTGATCTCTGCCATGTCTGCTGCAAATGTTCTCTCCTATAACTCTATGTAGGTTTTATTTGGTTTTTCTCAACATCATGAATCCTTCAGTAAAGTAGGAAGGTGGCATTAAAGATATTTAACATGCTTCATTAAAAAAGGAAACAACAGCTTAAAAACACATGCACGGAAAGGTTACTGACCAGTACTTTCAATTATCTAAATGCTACAATGCAACTGACAACACAGTAAACAACATCTAAGCTATCCTGGCAATTAAGTAAAAACATCTTTCAAGAAACCATAGGTCAGCTCTCATTACTGAGACTTGTTGGGTGATTCTGGAGCTAAACACTTCAAAACATCCAGCAGATCTGTTTTCCTGGTTCAAACAAGGTGTCTAAATAGCAAATATATCTGTTATGCTGCCGACCTGAAATGTAATCTACACTGATCTATACAAAACCAGACGTACAAACATTTTGAAGCAATATATTCTTAATAAATTTTTCATGTTTTGAGTAAGTACTATCTAATTCACTTAAACGTTACTAGCATTATTCAACCTGAACATTTTACTTGTCTGATATATTTTGATTTTTTTTTTTCTGCTCGAGTCTCCAGTTTAAAAATTCACATATAAATTCAAATATTTATGAACTAGTAGTTAGAGTGATATTTCACTCTGAAAATATTTAAAGCCAATAAAGAACACTGTAGGTTTCCTATTTCCACTAAAAAGCTAAATATTAATTTCAGAAAAGCACACGTTACACACGCACACACAAACATACACCTTGATGTTATAAAAGTACTGTCACTAGAATACATGCTCTGGTTGTTTATCCAAATGGTAATGAGATGTGATGATCTACCTTCTTTAGCCAAGTCTCTTTTGTAATAATAGCAACCATTTATTTAACCGCTAACCAACATTTGGAGTGCTGTCTATGTTTACTCAGAGTTTTTCCCTTTGCGAATCTAACCAGCTTATACAAGAATAAAATCCACAATCAGGCTCTTGTTGGTTCCATGCTCTCCTCAACTGAGATTAGGTAGTAAAAACAACGAAAGTATTGTTACTGACAAGATAATCAACAATGTAGTTAATTGAAAATTAACAGTGGGACTCTACTTAGTGCCAAATGTAGTAATTTGAAGTAGTCATCCTCAACAGCCCAAGAAAGTTGATTTCCAATTATCAGAAAGTAAGGATTATCTGAGCAAATAATACTTTCAACTTCTTATTGATGTAATTTAATTAAATGAGATAGGCTTTGACAGCATTTTGTTTTCCCTCTAGCATAAATTATTTAGATATAAGAAATATTTTGAAACCAAAATATTTACTGCATTCATAACATGAAAGTTTAAAAAGGTATAGTTTAAGTTTATACAGAGAAAACAACATAGTGAATTTTTGAGGACCTACTATGTATGGAGTACTATGCTGGATACCAGGATATACAAAGATCAACACAACTTTCTTCTTGCCCTCAAGGAAAGCATGTTTTAGGTGGGCTTGCCTATTCTCCATTCTATTTGCACCTCAAAACACTATTTAAGAACTCAGCTAAAACTTCAGCACCCCTTTTAAATTCTTCCTTGGTTTTCCTGTCCTCTGTGATTCCATGGCACAAAGATCAGCATTTATCACATCAAGCAATTATTAGGTACATTCCTACTAAGTGCCAGGCACAAAAGTAAGTGCTGAGAGCTGAAAGATGAACAGGACTAACCCTGTCCTTCAGGAAGATCACGGTTAGCAAAGTTCCCATGGAAACACCAGCTTATTTTTATGCACTTGTTTTTCTTCTAAAGAAAGGAGACCTCACTATGTTGCCCAAGTAGGTCTGGAAGTGATCCTCCTGCATCAGCCTCCTAAGTAACTAGTATTATAGGAACCAGCCACTGCACCTGGCTTATTCTTATTCATCTTTACTGCCAGACCCTGGCATACCAAGAGAGCATGACATGTTAATTAAGTATCCTATGACCTTTAGATGAGAAATCAGATCAGGTGTGACCACAGTGTGTCATTGTGACACCCTGGGCCTCATTTTTCCATCAAACAACGAGATCATTGTCATTCTCCCATGTGATCTCAGGGTATACTATACATGACTGAATATTCTGATTTCATGTAAGAGTGGTAAACATACTTAAGCAATGTCAAGAGGTGCTTTAAACAATTTTAAACCCCTCTAAGCTATGATTAGTTCAATGACTAGGCCTATGCTAAAATCCCATCTTGAAACCTTATTGTAGCCATTATTGTGGAATTTACCTTCTGATTCTGACATATTGAGTTCTTTTCTTGTCTCGCCTTATCCATAGATGTATAATTTGGGTCTTCTGTATTCTTTCAAAGGAGGAATTGTCAGGGTGGTTGCTGTTACTTAGGGTAACAAGTGTGTAATCTCTTTGACTTTCTCTTGTTGGGCAAACTGCCCAGCAAATATCAATTTTTTTAGAGCTACAAATATGGTTTTAATAGATTCACAGATTTTTAAATTATTATAATTCAGAGCATGTCTCTCCCAGGGTGAGCAAATAATTCCATGTAGATGCAAAGGAGATGACAATAGATCAATCTGTATGTGAGTATGTTGACGTAGTGGTTTACTGTTTCTTCTGTCTTTACACACCCCACCCCCAATAGACACATGATTTTCATATGGAAAAAAAAAATTGCTTCAACGTATGAGTTTAAATTAGTCATAAAACCCACTTTGGGGACTGAGGAAGACTTACTGTAAATCAGCCACTCAGAAACCACATTTGACATATTTTGGTTATAATGTAACTATAAGTTGCATAATATCATACATATTGATTGGAGCCTGAGAATATAATGGAAAGCAATTGCTATATATTGAAGGTGACCAACCACAAGATAGAAAATTATTCCTGAAGAGCCCACTAAGGGAGTAATTTTCTTTATAATCTAAAACTCCTTATCCTCTAGATGCTATATTCTATCACACCCCTAGGTTACACTTTGCCCTTAAGGTGCTAAGGTATGTGAATCTCCAATAGTCGAACTATTCAGCTCCCTCAGATCAAGAGAAAGTTCTAGCAGTGTAACCTGAATTTTTCCTTTATTGAAACAGGATTGGCTATTCTGATTTGGAGCAAAAGAGCAAATCAGATGCATGTCTCACTAGACAGCAGCTCCCAATTGATTGAGGATGTTTTAACAGCTATAAATTCTTAGTAGAATCTGCCCTCTGTTGTTTCTCTGTCCTGGCCTTTTACCTTTAAAAATAAAATAATTTATTGAGAGAATTATAGTATGCGAGATACTATATTATGCATTTGCATGATCTTCTTTACATCTACCTGCACAAATAGAGAACTTCTTCTCTACTTGCTTTAATAATCGTTCCTATAAGCAGTACATATTTCTTTAAACAGCAACAACCAGAAAGAAAAGAAATCAGATACCACAGAGAAAGAAATTAATATCAGTTCATCCACCTATAAGAAGCAAAAGGTGTTAGAAACTTTAACCGCAGCTTGGAGTGGATGGTAGGAAAACTTTGATGTTGTTTCATCTCCTCTGCATGATCCATGACATTAGTTAACCTTATAATTTGTGGACCATGACTCCAATAAAAATAGGTAACTACAATTTAAAAACATAATAATTGTATCATTCAACTGCTTTTGTTAGAAGTTCGTTCCTGAAACAGATTCGTCTATAAAATAAAGTAAGAACTGAAAGCATGCCTAATGTTTCGATCCCACTGGGTACTATTTTTAGTTTTTCCTTGTACCCTTCTCTAAATCTTCACTAATATATCATATGTCATGGTTTAATAGAAGCATTAACTATACCTATTGGTGTTCCTAGAACCATTGGAAAAGTGCAGTGAAGATTTGGGTCTACTTTTGAACATCTGAAAGAGCCAAACTACCCTTTGGCAGAATTCTGCTAATTAACTCCATTTAGAATTTATATATATCATATTTTATATAAACTTAAGTAAATATATTAGAGACAAGGTCTTGCTCTGTAGCCCAGGCTGGACAGAATGCAAGGCACAATCATAGTTCACTGTAACCTTGAACTTCTGGGCTCAAGTGATCCTAAAGTGCTGAGATTACAAGCATGAGCCACTGTATCCCGCCAATTTAAGAATAATATTAGGAGTGGCTGAATGGCTGACAATTTTCTCCCACTCCAAAATCAACGACATACAATATAAATGTTTTATGCTTTAGTGTGGATAAAGCAGTAGACTTGTGTCAATGAAAGAGAAACACATTACCTATTCTAGATCATTCTGGTCCTAATGGTGAATGACCAGTGCTCAAAGAGGTAAGACAAAATTATTGAAGGAAATGCCAACAATCCCTTCAAATAACAAAGTGATGGTGAAGGTATACCTGAATTCACCTGAGAAGTACCCTACAACAAGTGCAACAAAAGAGAAATTCAAACAGCAAATAGTCCAGAGCTCTCTATGCTTTTAGACCAAAACCAAAAACAATTAATGGGTTCCCTGGACTACTTAAAAATCCCCTCTGGCACATCTCTTGTCCTAGCTGCATGAACCAACTTCCCTCATTGATCGCTAATTGGCACCTTACCCTGAGCTTGCCCCACCTGAGTCTTGCTTCCTGACAACCTGTAGAAGACACACACGTACAAGCCAGCAGCATGGGCAGTCCATGCTTGGACGGCCAAACAGATCAATGTAAATGAGACCCAATGGGTAAATATTTCCTCAGAATGCCTCAGTGAGAATCAGAACCCATCACTTGTAGTACTGATCATCTCAGTAATTCATCTTTGTGTTGGTTTCTCCTGGTTCTTCATTTCTGCTCTAGGATCCTCCCTAAACAAAGTACTACCATGCAAGTCAATGTCTCAACTGTTTATAGAGGATCCACATTATATCAGCTCCTAAAAGACATACTAAAATGTCTGGATATAGAATAGTATCTGACTGTATCAAAATGAAGGAAAAGGTGAAGCAGTGAAATAACACAGCAAAAAGGAAAGGATAAGTGATTAAAAGAGAAGAACTAGAGAAGTGCAGAAAGGCTGGAGAACACATTCAGCTTTTTATATCCAGAAGAACAGGCAGCCCATGGAAAAGCTATACTCAGGAGAAAATCTCTACATAGTGCCTTTACCCCAAATCAGCCTTTACCTTTACCACCAGGGGTTCTGTTTGACAGAAAATTAGATTAGGTCCCAGAGTTTCTCATTAGATCTAGTCATATTCATCACTTCCAAAACAGAAACTAGACATGGAGTTGACACTGTTTATTCAGCTCATTGCCCTGCCTCCTATTAGATTTGAGAAGGAGGCTCTGTTCAGCAAGTAAAGGAGAGTAGCTGGCCCAATGTTAGCCACATCTTCAACCAGAAGGCACCTTGTTCACCATAGGCCTGAGCTTCAGTCAACAGATCCCCTGATTTTAATACTGGTTTGACAAGTACTGTTCTGAAAGGCTTTCAGAAAACAGACCCAAACTCCATCAAATATATCTACATAGCTCGACAATGACTGAAAACCCAAGTTGCATAATCTAGAACAGAGCCAAGTGTAACAGTGAAAATATATCTGTACATACACTGTGAGGTTGTCTTACGCCACAGTTTCTCTCATTAAGCAAACTCTGAACAAATCATTCATGGGTGATTGGTCACAAATCTTTTAGTGGTTACTGATTCACAAAACCACAGAAATAATACATACTCTGCTAACAGCCAGGGATGTTGCTATGGCATCATAGATAATCAGTGTTGAAACAGGGAGATCTGGGGCACTCCTATGAAGATGAGACAAAAGACCTTTAAAATAATATATCCAAATATCTGGCATGTCAAATTGAAAATGTTTAGCATCAACTATAGACCAATCCAGAGCCAAAAAATCCTAACTGTTCAGGACAAAATAAAATCACAATTATGATTTTATCATATGATACTCATAAGTACCCTATGCATAATCCTAAAAGAACATTGTTCTAAATCCATTCTCTTTATGAGATTAAGTAGCAACAACAAATTCCAGCCATCAGGCTCTATTCATAAAAGGTTTTACATGATAGAGTACCTGTGACATTTTTTTCTACAATTTGTTAGTTACATTATTGGACACTATTGCCAAACTGTGTTAAAGAATAAGAGAACATCATGGAGTAGTGAAGCAATTTAAGAGCAAGGTGAATAAAATCTACATCTTTAATTTTCCAAAAGCAAAGTTTTCATTTGGGGACATACAGAAACCAACTTCGCAGAGTCAAAAGAATAGACAGGGAAAAAGGGCAGGGTAAAAAACACTAAGCAAAAATTCTGAATCAAAAACTAAATAATGACACTGACAATTTTCCTACAAGCTAGAATCCCTGTTTAGTTTTTTGGGGTTTTTGTGTTTTGTTTTGTTTTGTTTTGGTATATCTGTTTTCTGTTCTCTGAGAGGAGTGCATTCTCATATAAAAGATAATGAATGATGCTTTCCTGTATTAGACATGAACTTATATAACTAATAATTATAAACAAAATTACTTTGCATATCAAAAGAGGAAAAAAACCTTTGTTTATTCAAGAAATTCCTAATGGCTTCATTTATAAGTAAAACTTTCTCTTTATTTGAGACCCACTAGCACAGTACAGTACAGCTGGAAGACAGCAGGTAGCTCTTATAATGAACTTTGTACAGTTTTAAAGAAATAACATCTAAAAGCAGTTTATTCTTCCAAGGTCAGGAGACAAATGGTTCAAAAAGAATAAAAATCCCAGGGAACATTCTAAGATTTAAAAAAAAAAAAAAAAAAAAAAAAAAAAAACAACCCACAACTGAGAGGTGGAGGCATTCTTGCTAATTAAAATTTCCAGTTCTTATGGTCTTCTATATACACAAGTCCCAGTCAAGAAAGATCTGCAGGATCAGGCCTGTACCAAGAAAAAGTATACCATCATCACATCACACTAATTGTATTATTACTTCATAAGGCTAACCAGCCAGGTTTATACAGAAGAGATTAAATAACAAGATAATCTTATAAACAATGCTCATTTCATCAGTGTACCAAATACATTTGATTTATATCTTTGACTGTTCTAATTAATTTCTGCATCCACATGTTTTAATTTACACAGCCAGACACCTACACTGCAGTAGGGACAGCCATTTTTTTATGTCTTGAACTTTGAGATGGGTTCATGTTTAGTCTTCCCAATGTTGCTGTTTTAGTTCCTCTACACCTAAAAAATGAAGTGACTGTTATAATACCTTGCACTAAAATTGAAGCATGCAGAAAGAAAATATTTTATCAAACTCAATACCTATCTCTCTTGCCAACATTTTACATTTAATTTTAGTTGGTATAGCTTTACTCAAACGTACAACTAGAACTGTTCATTCCAAAGTTCTGAACCTGCCTTTTCATACTAATATTCCACTCAAAGCCTTTTAGACATATAAGTTCATTTCATTACAGCATCAATTTTATATCCTCAACCTTGTTTTAATGCATTTCCTAGAGGCTCAGGGGACAGCTAATTTTAAAAATGTATTATTTCTCTTCACAGTGAGAGTTTAGATAAAATTTTTAAACTGCCCCCTAGAATGCTTATTTATAACAGCAAGTACTACAAGTGAATAGTTAGAAATAAGGAAATTCCAGAGATGGAGGAAATTTCATCTCATCCAAATTTCCTAGCCAAAAAGATAAAAACTTCTCTGAATCCAGACCTACTCATAATACACCATCAGTGATATCACAGTAATGCCAGCACTCTTTTAAAACCCCTAAAACATAACAATCTAAAGGAGTATCCTGGTACCAGGATTATTTTAATTTAGTCATTTTACAACTTGTATGGATAGTCTCAGTGTAAGGATGACGATGTGTGTTCATTTATTTAATCAGGCAAGTAAAAAAGGTTTTTACTTGTCTTTGATATCAAACTTGTATTTATGGATCTGATCGATGTTGATTTGTAGAACCTTAATACAATAACAGATGTCAGCTATATTATCTGTTTTTTATTATAAATTCCCAGAGGGCAAAGACTCTATCTATTTAGCTCACTTTTTATAAGATGCAAACATAGTACCATACCCAAAAAGGCCCTTAAAGATGGTTTTTATAATGATTTCAAGGGGACTTGGTCTGCGTCTATGCTCCTTGAAATTCCACTGGCACTCACTGAACATTAAAGATTTACACTTTAATGTTCTTGGGCAATTCCATTATTCAGTTGTCTATAATTGCAGTTTTGAAACATTATTGGATAGGAATATTTCTGATTCTTAAAATTTAAGAATCTGCATTTGAACAACACCTAAATTCTATACAAACTGACACTAGAAAAGGAAAACGGAAAAAATAAAAGCAAGACCCAAATATTGCATTTCTTAACCTCAAGTTAGCACATTTCACACATGGTACAGGAAGATCTGCTATTTTCATAGGGAAACCTGCTAAAACAACTTAGTGCCTAAAAATGTAGCCTCCTTGCATTTTCTTCACTTTTACCCCAGCTTTACTGAGGTCCGACCGATACTTATATCCTTTATTTATGTCCACTTGGATTATACAAAACAAAAGACAAATTGAGTTTTTGTTTTTTTTTTTTTTTTTTGAGACAGAATCTCCGTGTGTCACCCAGGCTGGAGTTCAGTGGTGTGGTGATGTGATCTTGACTCACCACAACCTCTGCCTCTGTGCTCAAGCAATTCTCTCACCTCAGCCTCCAGAATAGCTGGGACTACAAGCACATGTCACCATACCCAGCTAATTTTTGTATTTTTATTTTTAGTAGAAACAGCATTTTACCATGATTCCCAGGCTGGGTCTTGAACTCCTGGGCTCAAGTGATCTGCCCACCTTGCCCACTTTCCAAAATGCTGGGATTACAGACATAAGCCACTAAGTCTGGCCTAATTTTCAATGAAAAGAAAAAATTTAGAATACTGCTATATAACACTTGTTAAACTCTAAAGGAATAAAACCCAGTAAATAGTATCTTAAAGATTCTGCCACATTAGCAGTGAAGAGGGTGTTACTAACTATGTGATTTTCGTTAAGTAAGTCTTTAAAGTTCTCTGCCTTAGTCTACAAATCAATAAAGATATTGGGTTACATAACTTAAGGTAATTTCCAGCTTGGCCGGGCTCAGTGGCACATGCCTGCAATCCTAGCACTTTGGGAGGCCAAGGCAGGTAGATCACTTGAGGTCAGCAGTTTGAGACCAGCCTAACCAACATGGTGAAATGTTAAAATACAAAAATACAAAAGCAAAAAATTAGCCGGGAATAGTGGCAGGTGCATGTTATCTCAGCTACTCAGGAGGCTGAGGCAAGAGAACTGCTTGAGCCTGGGAGGTGGAGATTGCAGTGAGCCAAGATCAAGCCACTACACTCCAGCCTGTGCAACAAAGCAAGACTCCATCTCAAAAAAAAAGAAGTAATTTCCAGCTTTTAATTTTGAAAACATATGAAAAAACACAAATTGAGATTCTATTATCTATTCAAACAAAAGGATTTTTCTTTTCCTTTGTGTACATGTAGGGGAGAATATGTGCTCTTAATATAAATTACTAATTATGACCAACTCCAACAAAATATTCAAATACAGTATCACTAGCTATTCTTATAAACATACAAAAATATGGACATATATATGTATATATATATATGACATGTGTATATGTACATACAAAATCCATGCATAGGCACACACCCAAATACAAAGACATAATTCTATTTAAGCCAATAATTAAAGGATTTTGTTTTTCTCTATTTTTTTCCTGCTTCAATGAAGCTGCTATGGCTTAGGAACGTACATAAGTAAATATAAGCATCTATTTGATACTTCTTATATTAATACTGACAGTTGCCAACATGAACAACTCATGTTAAGTTGGTTGCCCAAAATCTAGGTAACATTCTCTCACAGATATATTGGTACTGAGAGAGAATGTAGAAATGTAGTTAGGTTCTGGGGCCATTCAACCAAAGTTTACTTAATTGACAATGTATCTGAAATATAGAAAATGAGAAAGGAATTCACAAATTTAATGCTACCTAAGCAGATGCTAAGTTAACAGCAACAGCAGAATAAAGATGATCTTGAAAATATGTGGGGGCATCCAGTTCACACCACACTAAAGTAAGAATAAGGGAGAGGGGAAAAAAGCAAGTTTATGAAACTGTTTTTTTTCCCTGTAAATATTTACTAACACACTTCTGAAAGAAAGCACAAGTCACTGTTGAATATATTTTCATTTTCTTATTTGTTTTGAGACACAAATGTACTACAGAATGCAGAGGGAGGGAAGGAGGGAGGAAGAAAGGGAGGGAAATAGTTATCTTGTTCCAAAATTTTCTATGTTCACCTTAGATTCCTTATTCTAGGGAAAAATTATAGAACTATTTTTAGATGAATCATATTTAATTTTTTGAGATATGTGAAAATTTCAGAAAAATATTCTAATTTTTATCTGCTTGGCCACCAAAAGCTAGTAAAAATAATTGATGTAGTAACAACAATGCATTCACTATTAGTTTTGTGCTAGGCAGAGTGCCTTATACACAAGCACAATCTCCTTCAATCTGTCCAACAGAGCCAAGAGATAGGCTGAAGAATTCATCTTTCTTTACTCTCCATCATCCAAAATAACATTGAAAGATAAAAACACACATGATCAGGTGCAGGGGCTCACACCTATAATGCTAGCACTTTGGGTGGCTGAGGCTGGTGGATTACTTGAGGTTAAGAGTTCGAGACGAGCCCAGTCAACATGGTGAAACTCCGTCTCTACTAAAAATACAAAAGTTAACTGGGCATGGTGGTGCATGCCTGTAGTCTCAGCTACTCAGGAGGCTAAGGCAAGAGAATCGCTTGAACCTGGGATATGGAGGTTGCAGTGAGCCGAGATCTCACCACTGCACTCCAGTCTGGGCAACAGAGACTCCATCTCAAAAAAAAAAAAAAAAAAAAAGGACAGACACACACACACACTGAGTAGCAATATCCTGACTACTGGTCATTCTATTCAACTTCAAACACATCTAAAGTTAGGAAACACAAGTGATTCAACCTAAATGTCTTCCTCCAATGTCTGGAGTAAGAAGGGAGAGGGTAACCCAGAGCCGCAAAACTTCTGGACGACTTTCACCAATGCCAGCTGCATTCAGGTCCAGGGAAGAGGACAACTCAGTGAGTATTCTGCACTCCTTTTAAAAAGCTCAATCAAGGTTTAATTGCATTCTTTTAAATAATCAATGAATGGTCACACAACTTTATGTAAAGATGAAACCTGTATTTTATAATTTTACAAACTCAGTAATTGTAGATATGAATCTTCTAACTAGTAGCAGAAAAACCAGCACTATAAATGAAAATGAAATTGCAGTTCACTTTCTATGAGGGTAGAGGATGAGAATCAATTGTAAAAAGAACAAAATTAAGAGGATGCAAAATAAAAGTGAGAATAAAGGAAAGAAAAAGAGAAAATGGAAAAAGAGAGGAAGAAAAAAAAGCAGCACACAACAGTGAAAGAGAAAGGCAATGAGGTAAGGAAAGGATGAAGAGACAAAGGGAGATAAAATATTTGTAGCAAAACAACTCCTGTCCAACTCTGATTGCCAGAGTCCCAGACCATTACTTGTATCTGTTCTCTCTTTCTGTCTATCTTTCCTTCCATACAAAGTCTCACTATTTGGCCCAGGCTGGTCTCAAACTCCTGGACTCAAGCAATCCTCCCACCTCAGCCTCCCAAAGGGCTGGGGTTATAAGTGTGAGCCACCACACGCAGCCTATATTTGCATTTCTTTCTTTTCTCTCTCTCTTTTTTTTTTAGATGGAGTCTTGCTCTGTCACCCAGGCTGGAGTACAGTGGTATGATCTCAGCTCACTGTAGCCTCCTCCGCTCCTGGGTTCAAGCAATTCTCGTGCTTCAGTCTCTCAAGTAGCTGGAATTAAAGGCACCCATTACCATGCCTGGCTAATTTTTTGTATTTCTTTAGTAAAGACAAGGTTTCACCATGTTACCCAGGCTGGTCTCGAACTCCTGAACTCAGGCAATCTGCCCGCCTCAGCCTCCCAAAGTGCTAGGATTATAGGCATAAGCCACCACGCTGGGCCATGTATCTGTTTTCTGACAGAGAGATTACCTCTCCAGTAGTTTTCTGACAAAAATGCTTTCTGTACCTAAACAGTAATAGTCTCTCTCTCTTTTTTTTTCAAATTTCCATGATTATTTTTAAATAATAGTTCAAGTTTGAAAGTTTCATTTACAAGTAAGTAAAGTAATGGCTTTTATTTTACATATATACTTTGGAACCTACACACCATCGCTCAGTTTAGTGCCCAAAACCTCAGAGTTATCCTGACATTCCAAACCTAACAGTCTTTCCTTTACAAAGAAATTGGGGATGTCTCCTTCCATAGTTCCTGAAAATAACAATAGAAATCAGTGTTCGCTGATAGTTCAAAGCCTTAAAAATATGTTCACCTGCTTGAGGAGTAATCTTCTATCACCCAAGATAGTTGTTTTTAATAGCAAGAAAACAACATGGATGTGCCCAAAGTGTCAGAAGCTCTCAAAGGAACATTCATAGTTGGTCATCAGAGAGAAATTGTCCTCCAAGCTGCACTACATACGCAGAGCAAGGGCACCTAATATTGCAATCACAGTCAGACTCTATAGAAAGGTACACTGTGCCTCAATTCAGCCTGGGAAAGCACCTCCCACCTGTCTCACCGTACCTTAACCTGGTAGCTTGTTTCTTTCCACCCATCCACCTACCCATCCTCTCTACACACCCAAAAACTACTGGTCCTTACTATATTCAATACCATAGAAATTCATTAAATAATATAGCACTTTCGATATATTGATCGGTAATTCTGTGAAGCGGTAATTCTGTGAAGTGGTTCAACACGATGTCATCACTATACAGCAACTTGTTTCATTTACAGTATCTGTTTCACTTCTACTCAAGAGCTAATATAATTCAATTTTTTTAACTGCACACAGGCTGCTAGACACATGTGCATGGCAAATGGAATCTGAACTTAGCTTAACAGCCTCATTTATTCCTGATGGTTTAAATTATTTCATCACAATTAATGACACCCCCTCAGCTTCCTGTGCAGCGTTGCCAGATGTTCAGAGACCACAAAGCCACTCTCTTCTTTGACGGCTGGTGACAAGTCGTCCTCTGAAGGACATTCCCTAGGTGCGCGGGCCGGATGACACCTCCATTGCTTAGCACCTCTCTGCCTCCCAGAGTAACCATGGAGAGGAAAAGGCAGGAAGGCATGAGAAACCAGCAAATGCATTAGCGAGGGCAAATTATGTGAAGTGATCTAAACTCAGAGGAACTTGGCTCCTGCCAGAGGAGTTCCTAACCTTGTTGTTTTATGAAAGAGCTCTTTGCCTCCACCTTCCACCACTGGCATCCACTGAGTGCCTACCATGGCGTCAGTCCTCGGGGAAAGTCAGAACAATAATCATATAAACTTTTCCATAGGGATCTGTTTGGTTTTTAGCAATTTTGTTTTGCACAGGGGGAGTGTTATTTAAACTTAACCCTCCATCCCGATATTCATCTTGTTTTTAAGAGTAAACAGTTAGAAATCATTGTCCTCACGTTCAACTGTGATTATCTTCTATCCTATTCAGTAAAAACTTCCTATAGAAACATACAACATGTTGGCAACTTGTAGTAAATGATTTCCACCATTTACCTAGATTCAGGAGGATTTCAGGGACTTTTGTTTGTTCTTGCTTGGTTTGTCACTGTGGTTCTGTTAATTTTTTTGAGAAAATATTAAAAACAGACTTCACACTTTTTCTATGTGAAGGTATAATCATTTACCTCCTTTAATAACAACAAAATTTTTTCAGTGCTGGAATTCAGAAATAATAATTATATTCCTCATTTTAATTTCATATAAAATATAAATTCACATAATCACAGGAAGCTAAGATGGTAGCAGAAATAGTAAACACACTAACACTTTTACAATGAGAATCCAATTCCACAACTCTAATTTGGAAAACATTTCCATAAACTAGAGAACATGTGGCAGACATTTTATGGATTATTTTTTAAATTTTTTTTTTTAAGTTGCTCTTATTCAGGGAATAAGGGGCCTTTCCATTTGCCAAAAAGTGTAATAGGAAAACAGACAGGCCACCTGTGTCAGCCCACCCTATAGTATGAACATGAGCTATAAGGGCATTTTGGAAAATATTTTCCAACTGAGATGAGAAAAAAAATCAGTATCAATACAGATTCCAAGCAGATGCAAAAGGCTTCTGTGCATGTTAGTGATTATGTGTGTGGCCTACACAGGCTAACTTCAGATTCCTCCAAAACTCACTGGACTTTCTCTTTTTTAAGCTACTTGTGATTAAAACTAGAGCCTCATCCGTATCAATTTTGACACAAACACAGAGTATACGAATCCTCTCTACATACCCATAAACTACTGGACACAAACACAGAGTATACGAATCAAACCAAACAACTTCAATTTTCTCCCTCATAGGTGGCTTGTTAAGTTCTAAATGACTACTGAATTTTACCAGACACTCCACACTTAATATTTTGACAGTTGTTTATTGAAATTACTTTACCAGGAAGTCCTATGAAACCAACAGTCTAGTTCTTAGCAGAATTGAGGCAGTCAAAGGGAAGCTGTAATGGTGGCATACTTGCAGCAAGCAGACAATAGGAAACTCTTAGCACTCCCAGAGTTACGTCAAATTTTCCATGGACCGAAACTAAAATGAAATCGTTCAATTACTGAGAGGTAGATAAGTAAAATAAACAATTAATTTCATACAGTGAAGTCAGGAGAGAGTCATATGGACCTCATTCTGTTGTCTCCAAACATTTTATCAGAGGGGAAAAAGGAGCTGAATAAACTTTAAACTCTCATGTAGGGATGTATTGCTTGTATGTCCCTGGCAGATGTGGAAAGGAGATGAAATGGGCAAGGGAGAATCAAATATCCCATCGCTGCAGGTTTGCTGAGGGAAAGAGCACTGCAAAGATCTCACATCTGGCAATCATTTGTCAATAGCTGGAAAGAGAACTGCAGGAAACTTTCTGGCTCTTGGAGAAGATGAAAAGACAAAAACCATGTGTCACACACACACAAACACACACACACACTCACTCAATCTGCAATGGTACAATGACTACTACACTTATGCTGTACCCCTCCATTCCCCTGACTAAATTTAATGATCTTCAGATATACTCTACTCCATGGTCAAAAACATGCAGTCACTTGACTTGTTAAAGCTGCAGTGTATGTACATTTTTCAAATAAACCCCAGGGCTGATGTTAGAAAATCAAAATCAGTCAAGCATAGACCGCCTGGTACTTTGGGCAGGAATCCTTGTGGTTTAGTCAATAAACAGAATCTGAATGAAAGACACCACAGTAACTAGACAGTAACGTTTTGAACAGTTCTTAACCTGAAGGAGGGGGTTGGGGGTTGGTGCACTGGTGACCAAGGATATAAGGCTACTGGTCCACTTAGATTGCTCTACCTGCAACACGACTTTGTTTGGCACAAGGTCATCTGTTTGGAACAGGAGAAAAAGAGAGAGTGAACTTAAATTTGAGGAGATGTTGTGAATGAATCTGTGAAGGAAACAACCTTTTTTAAAAAAAAAAAATTGTACCTACTTAAAAAGGTGGTAAGGGCAATCTCAGATTTTGTTTAGTTCATACAGGGTGTTAAAAATATAGAGAATTTGCTGGCTTCATTGTGAGTTCATAAACATGACCAGCTTTGCCCCAGTAGGTTTATCATATAATAAAAAGTTTTCAAGATACCCTATACAAAATTAATTAACTTCTCCAACATCATAGGAATTTAAATCTGTTCATGGTGATCGACAGACTTCGATGAGCAGCTTTTGGTTTACCCTGATGCTGCATTTAACTAGCAGCAGCAGCCAAGCTCATCCCTGTGATTCCAGAAGTGAATGCTGCATGTTGTTTAATAACCTGGCAAATTCACAGTAGCTTGTCAAATTATTACAGGAACAGTGTCATCACTAAACAAGCCTGATCACGGTTAATTACAATGCAGACCAGAGAGCAGCCACAATTGTTCATTAATTACAGGAAGCACCTCATTTAAATTTTATGGAAATTTACACTTGCACCCCAGTATGTCTGGAAAAAAAAGTGATCCTTCACACATTCACAGAAGAAAGGAGTCTGTGGTTTATAAAACATCACAGTAAATTGTGTCTAATCTAGTATTGAAATATTGGTTCATTATTTACTCTAATTTTCTAAGCACTTCGGTGGTGAAAAATACGAGTCAAACCCCACATCTTGAATTCCCAACCAAGTAAAGAATTGTGCTGAGCTAAATGTAACAACTTAATACAGGATGAGGTATAACTGAACTAACAGAAACTTTTCTCTGATAAACGTAAAGTATCAGCAATTAAGGAGAGTCTAAATTAGAACAGTCATCTCTTAGAAGATGATTGTATAAGAGTTTAATTCTTTGCTACTATTCATCAGTTAACCTCCCAAACTGGAGTACCCACTTCAAAAGCCACTGAAGAAAGTAAAGGAAGTCAGAGTATCAAAATATTGACTTCCAGTTATTTTTCTGAATCAAGCAGTATTAACACAAAACACAGTAGAGGGCCTTGCAAAAGTCAAGTCAGGCACAGACTTGAAGGATGACAGTCATTCCAAAACCTAAGATACATTCATAGAACAAAGTAGGGGATCTCGAGATTATTCAGAAATAATACTAAGAAATCTGAAATTTTAGGAAAAAAGGCAAAGGTTGAAAAGGAAGAAGGCAAAGAACAGAAAGGGGCTCCACCAGTCATGAGAATTTATGTCAGCCAAAATATAAAAGTAAACCAGATTTGAGGGCTGTATGTCTAAACAAAAATCCTTTCTAAGAAAGAATATAAACAAACTGTTGCTCCTAAATTGAGGTGTATGAGAGGTTATTCTCAGAATCAAGAGGGCAAACAGCAAATTCTCTAGTGATGATAATGCCTTGCCCTTGGGGAAAGCCTGTGATACAAGCAGGAAAAGGAGAAGATGACTGGCAAGTCATATAGTGAGTTCCCTAGAGTACAAAGCTGTGCTGAAAAATAAGAAATGGCTCATTCTCTCAGAAAAACTTTAAAAAGGACTAGGACACATGCCATGGCAAGAATGAAAGCAATCTAAGCTAAAAAATATACTCCTGAAATAGTTAGCTGGTAAAAAGTATATTAAGCATCAAGTTTACTATGACTGATATAATATGGGTATGTACTAGGTATTTCTAAAATGTACAGAAACCATAGTTAAAAGGAGAGGAAGAAATGGTTCAAGTGGGTCCCAGCTACTTCACCAACTCTCCATAGTTAATCATCTTTCCACACAGTCCACCAAAATGGTGTTGCACATTGAGAAATCCAATAACATGATCGCTTTCATTACTTTGTTTTGCAAGGTCCTTGCTAAACTGTCAACCCCACAATCTAGTTTATCTACAACCAGAATGTTACTTTAACTTGCAAATACAACATTTGCTACATTTTCTACCATAGTATGTCAAAATAATGTGTTCGATACGTTTTTTTTCCCCAGTTTTATTTCACACATCTGCAAAACCCATTTTTCTTTTTACCATAACTCAAGGTTCAGAAACAGATTTCCAACAATCACCCATGACAGACCATTCCAGGTGATGTGTTTGAAGAACATCACTCGTCCTACTCAAAAAGGTCAAGGATCAGACTACTCTCCACAAAAAGTCTTCCATCACTCTGCATTTGTGTGTCACACACAAGCTGTTAGCTTTCCAGAACTAGGAAATACATGATCGCATCTCATATGTGTCCCACCTGCTTTTCTGTTGTATCACAGCCATACACCACCCAGACAGTACCAGTTTGGGGAACAGCAGAGCTCAGGTGGTCTTCCCTAGGCCAAGAACAGGTGTGCTAGAGATGGCATACCCTTCAGTGCCATAAAAACTGAAACCTCCTCTTACTACCACTTCCACCCTCATTCTCACTGTGTAGAAAGTCCATTTTTTTAATGGTTCTCTTTTCTCATTTGTGGTTCTAAATCAGTAAAACTGTTTTAAAACTAAGCTACTATGCTCATCTTATGAGCCTGAAAATTTAGAAAATGATGCAAAATACAGGTTCTAAAAAAACAGTATGAGTTTCCTCATGCTAGGGAATGCTATCCATGATGAAACTTCAGCATCTTTGCATTGGCACATACATTCCTCAAATATTATAAGGTACGGCTGGGCGCGGTGGCTCATGCCTATAATCCCAGCACTTTGGGAGGCCGAGGCAGGTGGATCACGAGGTCAAGGGATCGAGACCATCCTGGTCAAGATGGTGAAACCTCATCTCTACTAAAAATACAAAAATTAGCTGGACATGGTGGCGTGCTCCTGTAGTTCCAGCTACTCGGGAGGCTGAGGCAGGAGAATTGCTCGAACCCAGGAGGCGGAGGTTGCAGTGAGCCGAGATCACACCATTGCACTCCAGCCTGGGTAACAAGAGCGAAACTCCATCTCAATATACATATATATATATATAAAATAAGGTACATGAAATGGAGACACGCCTTTAGCCAAAATGTCAAAATGTCAATTTATATTTTTAATCTGCAATAAACCAAACCACTTCTTTTTTTTTGAAACCGAGTTTCGTTCTTGTTACCCAGGCTGGAGTGCAATGGCGTGATTTCGGCTCACCGCAACCTCCGCCTCCTGGGTTCAGGCAATTCTCCTACCTCAGCCTCCTGAGTAGCTGGGATTACAGGCACACGCCACCATGCCCAGCTAATTTTTTGTATTTTTAGTAGAGACGGGGTTTCACCATGTTGACCACGATGGTCTCGATCTCTTGTCCTCGTGATCCACCTTCCTCAGCCTCCCAAAGTGCTGGGATTACAGGCGTGCCAAACCACTTCTAATACCTCAAGACCATACAAAATTAACTGAATTTCAACCCAACAATTTCACCTAAAAAAATGTACTTTACTAATATCCTTCCATTACACCACAAGACATATCTTCCAACCCATCAAGAAAGAAGATATTTATCATTAAGTCCTACTTGTCTTATAAAGCACCCCATTGAATGGCTGCTATTCTCCTGATCTGGGAGACCATAATGTAGGGAGCACAACTTACTTATATCTATCCCCACGTACCTATCACAGTGCTTAGCACATGATCATGAAAGTGTTAGAAGATGAGAGCTAATATTTACCAGGTCTTGTTATGTCCCAGGCCCTGTACTAACCGCTGAATATATGTTAGGTTCCTTAAATTCTCATCATCGCACTGTGTGGTAAATCTCCATCTTATAGAAAACTAAGACTCACTTAAATTAAGTGACTTGCCAAAGGTCTCACAGCAACTTTTGTCAACTCTAGGCAGTCAACCTTCGGAGACCATGTTCTTAACTCACTAAAGTATGTATATATGTCTTAACTGAACAAATGAATGATCTACAGTTACAGACAACTCATCCTGAAAAGGACCTTTGGCTGTCATATGCTACACCAGTCCCTCTTTACACCTGTCTCAATGGTCGTCATTTCCTGACAGCACTAATATACCCAAATGGCTTTCCAGGACCACTGTTTCTGTCACACCACCCCCAGCTGAGAAAGCAGTTAAGACTCCAACCTGGACTTCCAGCCTGTAGTCTGGCTCCTCCAGGTTTGGGCAGAAGTCTGCCCTCAGCACTCTGCCAGTACATGCCAATGGAACCTGAGGGAATACAGCCACATTAGATGCTGTATATGGAGGCTGCTGAGAACTGCACACAGTCACACTTGACCCAGGGAGAGAGGGGAAATCCAAACTGTGGGTCTACAACAGGTCATCATGGTTTGATATGTATGTGACACTTAGTATGCCAAAAAAATAGTGAATACCATATAACAAACTTTGTTAACTACCAGAAGGTAAATTCCAAGAAGAAAAGAGTGACATAAATTTTGTTCCCCCTTGTATTCACAGCATGTGGCACACAGGAGGCATCTAATAAATATCCATGGGCAGGAGGAAGGGGACAGAAGGAAGAAAATGCAGGAAGGGGAAAAGACTAAAACAGATTATTATTTCTGTTGCACATTGGTAACATAAATTTTTTCTTTTCCTCTTTTAATTACTTACGTAGGAATTAAGGAATATACATTCTACAATGCTTAAGTTCCTTTCTACTCTTAAAATATTTGTTCGAATTTATTTTTCCTGTTGCTGGTGTAGGCTAGTAGAGGCAGACTTTTATTTATCAGTATTTGTTAATAATACTTACTAATTTAAACATGTTATCTTTAAGCTTAAAACCTTGCTTTATATATCTGTTCTAACAAGGTCATAATTGAATAAATATTCATCTATATCTAAATTTCTATACTGAAAGTCACTAAGATTCCTTTTCAAAATTAAGCTATTATCATTTGTCCATATCATCCTTAAATACTGCCTACTGTTCCTTGCTTATTTCATTTCAAATTTTTAAAGATTAAACAAGGTTTTAGATTCCACCTAAACATGTTTTCTGCTTTTTAAAAGTTTCTAATTGTTCCTCATTATTTTCACACTTATACTACCCTCACTAATCATATATCTGTCTATATGTCCCTAAACTCAATAAGCATCATCTCACCTTTGTCTTCTTTCCCTATCAAAGCACTCCTCTGTTTTGTTTTCTTTGACTTTTTTAAAATGCCAGTTAAGATCGTCTATGCTAATCAATTTGCTTTGTTCAGACATCAGTTTTCAGCCATGTATGCTAACTTAGAAGGTGTTTCCCTCTCTTTTCACCCAAGAATCAGTATACTTGTCCAAACTTAAATAATGTTCAGTATACTACACTTTGCAAGTTCACTAGTGAATATTACTGGAAAGAAAAAAAAAGCACTCGGTCAACGCTTCAAACATTTTTAGGTCCAGTTCTCTCATTCTTTTCAAGTCTTTTATTCTTCTTTCCTATGCTCATAAGGTGAAATGGATAGAGTATGATCTATCTTTGAAGTTCATAACCACTCTTTACCCAAGAGTTTCACATGTGGAGGCCAATGCACCAGTCATTATGTGGGCATCTTACGTGTAGTTTAACCCCCACATTTTCCTCTCAATATTCTTATGGACTATGAGCATCTCCATTCTACAAACAAAAAAACTGAGGCTTAGAGCAGATAATAAATAACTAGCTCAGAATCATGTTATTAAGTTGCAAAGCCTGGATTCAAATTTAAGGAATACGAAAGAAAAGAAAGGTTGAGAATACATTTCAAAGTAGTTAATTTTTCAAAAATGTAATAACTACATTTAGTGGCATCCATTCTAGAAGCATTTGTTGATGTTTCATATGAAAGAAATTACAAAAAAAAGACAACAAAGGAAACAAGTGCTAACAGAAATTAAGACCTACTACTTGTTCCTTGGTCTAGGACAACATAAGCACCAAAAAAAGGGAATTTATCCTCTAAACTGAGGAATGAGAAAGAAACGGGCAGGGAGAAGAGTAGAGACACTGTGCATTTGTGTTGTGCCACACACAGAAATAATGCTGACTGTACCCCTAAGTTGACATAAGGAGGGCTACTCATGAGTTCTGCAACAGTAATTCTCCCCAGGGTGCAATAGAAGGGTAAAGAAAAAATTAATCTTAGAATATTCCACATCAAAATGAATCCTCCCTCAAACCTTCTTATAAAACCTCAGTGAATGTGACTTAACTAATTAAGGCAGATTCAATAAGCCATATATTGCAAATTAAGTGTAAACCTCACCCAATCTCACATACACAAAACAAATTCTTACTTACCTTAATATTATTTGACCACATCACAAAAACTAAGTTTCTAGTTCCTTTTTATCTTCACAGTCACAGAATGCACTTTATAAACACTCTCAAGAGGAAAGGAGAAAGTTAAACAACTACAATTACATGCAACTACAACTTGAGACACTTAGAAATACACAGTTTCTAAGAGAAAACATAAAGGTCTGTGAGTAAGTTTGAAGGTAACGGTGGCAATCTACCAGTATGTTTCAACAATCATAATCACAAAAAGGAACTAGTAGGGAAGTGGGTACATTTTCAAACTTAGAGTGCTAAGATCTCTGAGCAGAAAAATACATCCATAAGAATCTGTGAAAGTGGACTCCCATATTTTCAAAAATGAGGAACCAGGAATTCACATCAAAATTGGTTCATGAAGTTCGCTGAAGGATTCATGGTCTAAAAACACATCACACTCCCACCCCATGCACCACAATCAGTGTCATCAGGGAAAATTTTCAACAGGGAAAGGCAAACCGTATCTCTTTCTGAATTCATCAAAATATACCAAGGAAAATTCATAGAGATAAAAGTTCATAACCAAATTAGTTGTAATTTAGCACATTTCATTCCACTTTTTGATTTAAAAGCCTCAGAATTAACCAGCTATAAGCAATCAAAAAATGACTAAAGAAACAGCAGATATCAGTTGTTTAACTCATTATTATTACTCTATTGTAAATTAGGATAATAAAATATGGGTCTACCTAAGCATTATTTAATATAAATTTTAAACTGATTTGGGGAATTCCATTTTTCCTCTGTGCTAGCACCCAGTGCCTATTTTAATGATATACTATACAGTACGAAGTTTTACTATGACTTTCCAAAATTTTAATTGCAGGTACTTAACTTTTATTCTCGGTGTATGATTGTATATGTTGCTTTTAAAGTAATAAAATCATTTAACTTAAAAACAAAGAAAAACAGTGAATTGTTCAGCTAATTTTCTAAACACTATGCCACAGGTTTAATTATGGAATAACTGTCTACAACTGATGTAAATTCCATTATCCTGGTGCTGTAACAGGAAGTCAGAGGCCTTGAAAGGGACCCTCTGAAATCCCCAGGGCAAGTGGAAGCTGAGTACATATCCACTCTCCTGTACATACATACCTCAAAGGAATCATGGTGTCTGAGAGAGCTATTTACAACTTAACTTTGTGTATAATCAGCAGAAACAAAAGATATGACAACAAGTATAAAGGCCTCTCTCTCTCTCCCCTCAGGAGAATTCAGCAAGGGAGGGCCAGTGGGCATTCACTTCAGTGTCAAAAGGGCTTCCAGAAAACACATTTTCTGTGGGGAAGGGAGGAAATATGGCAGGCTTCCTACACACACACCACACACACACACAGGCACACACACGTTCTTTGTTTACTGAGACCACACACACAAAAAAAAGGCTGTTAGGGACCAGACTGCTGAAAAGAAGACAGAAAAAGCTGCAAGTTGTAAATGGGAGCTACCACTGAAAATATTTGAAGAGGAATGGCCATGGGAAATGGGTGGTAGGAAGGAGACAAAGGAAAAAAGGAAAAGGCACAGAAATGGTAACTTGGGGAAAGAATCATATTATGAAGAAAAGTGCTCATAGTCAGGGATGCTTCCTGCAGAGTCAGAGTCCACCTGCAATTTCAATTTTACTTTTAAATATTAAGCATGCAGGTAGGCATCTCCCTGATTGACACTATGAAAGTCACAGCCTAAATAAAAAAACTAACTTCCATGTCAGCTCCAGTCTCCTCAGTCAATCTGGCCCCAAGCCCAGATCAGTTCTGAAGTGTATGTGTTTTGGTGGCTTCAGTCTGGCAGTGTTGAAGGGACAAAGACCTTGGAAAAGAATGATATACAACCTAAGTTTTAAAAATAGAGAGAGGAAGAGGAGATAAAGAGAAATAAAGTCCCATCACAGGACTCCTCAGAGACATGGCTAGGTACAAGCACTGCCAGATTTCAAGCCAAAAGGAAGCCCCAAAGGCATTCCAGCCTATGGTTATACAATGCTAAGCAGCAAGAGGAAAAATCACTCAGATAACACAGAGTTCAGGAAGACCCTTAAGTGAAATAGATATGACAATAAGCTCACCAGGAGTCCCTGTGAGAAAGAGCAGATAAAGAAATAAACAAATTACCCAACACTGTAAAGATGAAGATGCACGCTAAACACACTGCTGCAGAATAAATGAATATAAAAGCCAAAGCACAGAAGGTGAGCTACATGGCAGGGTATGCAGTTAAATCATATCTTAATTTTTCAGCCTACAATTTAACTGTAAGACAACATTCTGGGCTTAAACTTTCTCTAGCATAGGACCTCAGGCTAAGACTCAGAAGGACTAAGAATATAGAACCTAAGCCCAAAGAAGGAACCCACTGATCACTGATCAGAAAGCAACTGGTAAATCAAAACAGTGTCAAGCTGGATGTAGTGGATCACACCTGTAATCCTAGCACTGAGGGAGGCCAAGACAGGAGGATCACTTGAGACCAGGAGTTCTAGACCAGCCTGGGCAACACAGAGAAAAGAAACAGTAAAATAAAACATTAGCTGGGTGTGGTAACATGTGCCTATAATCCTAGCTACTCAGGAAGCTGAAAGTAGGAGAATCACTTGAGCCCAAGAGTTCAAAGTTAAAAGGAGCTATGATTGTGCCACTGCACTCCAGCCTAGGTGACAGAGTAAAACCCTGTCTCAAACAAATATATACATAGATACATACATGCATACATACATACATACAAAAAACACAGTATTTATCCAGCCTGGTGACAGGGTGAAGCCCTGTCTCAAATACATACATACATACATATATATATATATATATATATATATATATATATATATACACACACACACACACACATACATACAACACAGTATCCATTTTTAAATATGGAATGACTAGAAACACATTCATTGTTACAGAGGCCTCAGATGAGGCAGGGTTGTATCAATACGAACATGATAAGGTTGGGAAATATTTATAGAAAAGAACTAGATAGAACAGGTGCCAGTGCCTGAAGGAGACACAGATCTCCTCTGGAGTCATCCAGAGCAATGAACTACAGGATCAGCATAAGATAAAAGAAAATGGAAAAGAGTCAACCAGCACGTGATTCTGTTATGCAACAGGTTGAGAGACACGAAAGATGACAACGGAGGTGGGGGGACACCAGGGATGGGGGGATACAGCAGGCACAATGTCCTCGCAGGCACCAGAGGCTACTTAACTGAGTTGACTCCTGCTCTTCCTCGGGAGCTGATCCTCTGGGGTGAGCTGCCAAAGAACAGTGCCCTGGGCTCTGTGATAGGAGCAACCTCTGCAGGTACAATTACAGGAGATTTTCACAGCCACAAACAGCAACAAAAATATCTTGTTTTTATACTGTGAAATATGGGATAAAAGGTAAAAATCTCTCTTCCCTGGTGATACCCTGAGGAGCATAATGGACCATGAATAATGCTAAAATTACATAGAATCTTTCTTCCAGAGCGTTCAAAGGGCTTTACACATAGTATTTATTAATTCCCACATCAGACAAGTAAGGAAGGGGAGAAATTTCCACTGCATTCTTTTCATTTCTAAATGAGAAAACTGAGGTCTATCACCATGGTCTCCCTTTACATTTGATAAAAATGGATAGAAATGAAATTAAGAAAAAGTTCTCTCAATGACCGCTAATGCTTTACTCGAAAAACATCCTACTGTTGGACAGATTTCACTTACTTCCTGCAATTCTTGTTTTACCTGGGTTTTATCATTGAAGAAAATGAGAATGAAGTTACTTGTACCAGATTCATGAATGGGATCTTTTTTTTATTTTGAGATGGAGACTTGCTCTGTCACCAGTTTGGAGTGCAGTGGCGCAATCTCCACTCACCACAATTGCTGCCTCCCGGGTTCAAGCGATTCTCCTGCCTCAGCCTGCCATGCCTCTATAGGCGTCCACCACCGCACCCAGCTATATATAGGGTTTCTCCACATTGGCCAGGCTGGTCTCGAACTCCTGACCTAAAGTATAAAGTAATCCACCTGCCTCAGACTCCCAAAGTGCTAGGATTATAGGCATGTGCCACCACATCCATCAAGTTTTTATATTTAAGAAAGAAAAGTTGGCCTGGTATGGTGGCTCACACCTGTTATCCCAGCACTTCGGGAGGCCGAGGCGGGCAGATTGCCTGAGGTCAGGAGTTGGAGACCAGCCTGAACAACATGGAGAAAACTCCTTCTCTACTAAAAATACAAAATTAGCTTGGTATGGTGGTGCATCCCTATAAGCCAGGTACTCAGCAGGCTAAGACAGGAGAATCACTTGAACCTGGGAAGTCGAGGTTGCAGTGTACTGAGACTGCGCCATTGTACCAGTCTGGGCAACAAGAGCGAAACTCCATCTCAAAAAAAAAAAGGAGGAGACGAAGAAGAAGAAAATAGAAGAATACAGAATTAGATTCTTTTCTATTGGTTTGCAATCATTCTTGTAATCTACTATTTTGGAAACTGAACACCTCAGACTATTGCTTATGGGAAAATAAATGATCAAGTCTGACAACTGACATTAAATACAATTTCAAGTATGCCACACCCCTGTTAACTTACTTTCCTCAATGCTCAACTCCAGCTATCTTAAAGACAGGTTAATATTAAAAGAGTTCCAGCTTTGCAATTAGACCTCTGTTTAAATCTCTACTGCAGTATCTTATAAAGTTGCTCAGTTACTTATCTCAGCACCTTGTTCCCTGCATCTGTAAAATGAGAATACTTACATTTATTGTGCAGGGTTGGCAAGGTTGAAAGAGATGACACATGTAAAGCACCTAAGCATTCCCAGTGGGTATGCAGTGTATCTGTGAACACTACTTTGTCCCCAGCCCACAAAGCAGCACTGCGGCATACCAATCCAATGAGAGCGGAGAACTTTGGAAGCCATATGGGGGAAAGGAAAGCAAGCCTCAAGGGCCAAAGGAATATTATAAGCAACTGGGGAAACTAAAAATAGACCCAGTCGCTTGGTATCACTTAGGGACCAAAGATGAACTCAATCAACTTTTCGCAGGCTTCCTAGAGGGATGCTGTATTCAGAATGACTGAAAAGATCACTCTCTGCTCAGAGGAACTGTCAAAGAGTTCACTGGGGGCCAGGCGTGGTGGCTCACACCTGTAATCCCAGCCCTTTGGGGGGCTGCTGTGAGTAGATTATCTGAGATCAGGAGTTTGGGACCAGTCTGGCCAACATGGTCAAACCCTGTCTCCACCAAAAATATAAAAATTAGCTAGGCATGGCCAGGCGCGGTGGCTCAAGCCTGTAATCCCAGCACTTTGGGAGGCTGAGGCAGGTGGATCACGAGGTCAACAGATCAAGACCATCCTGGTCAACATGGTGAAACCCCATCTCTACTCAAAATACAAAAAATTAGCTGGGCATGGTGGTGCATCCTGTAATCCCAGCTAGTCAGGAGGCTGAGGCAGGAGAATTGCCTGAACCCAGGAGGCGGAGGTTGCGGTGAACCGAGATCGCACCATTGCACTCCAGCCTAGGCAACAAGAGCGAAACTCCATCTCAAAAAGAAAAAAAAAAAAAAATTAGCTAGGCATGGTGGCATGCACGTATAATCCCAGCTACTTGGGAAGCTGAAGCAGGAGAATCACTTGAACCTGGGAGGCAAAGGTTGTAGTGAGCCAAGATCATGCCACTGAACTCCAGCCTGGGCAACAGAGTGAGATTCAATCTCAAAAAAAAAAAAGACTTCACTAGCAGGTGAGGGGGTAGGAGTGGCAAGAAGCAGTACATCTGCCCCTCCTGCAACCAACCCTCTCACAATGAAAATATAAGGTAATTTCCTCAGTTCTTATGCTAGCAGCTTGGCCTGTAAATTATTAAAAAGTAAAGAGTTTCCAGAGAACATGCATACATAAAATTTGAAGAATCCAACTCTTGGAGGGGTGGGCAGCAAAGTGACAGACAAAACCAACAGTTCAGGTCAGTGCCCAAGGCACGCTCTTTGGCCAAAGATCATTGTGATTATCACCTGAGAGCATGTCTGAAACTTATTTGCATGCCCCACCTAAGACCCCCTGTGACAGAAACTGGAGGTGGAGAGTCCCTCACCTGTGTTTACAAGCCCTCTGCATGATGCTGACAAGCATTAAAGTTTGAGGCTCACTAGCACACATAAACCAGAAAACCAAAAAAGAACCAAAAGGCAAAAAGCTCTCTAGATGATCACTTCATTTTAGAAAAGACAGAACTTAAAACAATGGAGAGAAGGAAGAAGGAGCATATACCAGGGCATAAAACCCTTATTTCCCAACATCTCGCTCTGTAAAGAAAAGAAAGGAGGCCAGGAAAGGAAAAGCTTATGAAAAAAAGCCAAAATGAGCAAGCAACTTGAGCAGTATGGTGTTGGTAAGGCCAACTCCACATCTGCTGCAAACATTAGACAGAAATGATGTGGGGACAGAGATTTACTGGGCATTTACATGAAAAGCACTTTAAAATGATCCAGGTCAACTTGAACTCAGCCACTGGGTTTGCTCCACTCAGCTTCCCTTCCTAGCTTTCCACCGCAATCAAGAAAGAAGGTGTATTTACCTCTAACGAGGAAAGAGGCTGCCTTCAAGTAATGACCATCAAGCTACTGAATGCTTTATTTTGAGGGGAGGGTGTGGCATTTTTTTATAAAGGAGTTTACTTAGGAAGAAAATATATCCATCTAAATTGCTTTTACTTCATCAGAGGCACAAAAATGGAACAAATCAAAAGGGTTTTTCCTCCCTCCCTAAATTTAACACGGGAGGGAAAAGGATGACTGAAAAATGTATGAGAAAAAAGCAAAATAGTGAGTTTGAATGAAATATCATAGAAGAATGTGTTGTGGCATCAGAAAGGGAAAGAACAAGTAGTAGCTCCCAAAAATTCAACTTCACAGACTGCCCATTGAACCACCTATATTAAACCAATTATGATTTTTTAAAAATGTTTAAGTAGCATACACAGTTTAAGAGACAAATACAATGGGCTTTTAGCACTAGAATAAATGCACAGTGGTTGGCTAGAGATGCAAATTACTCTGGACTAGCACTTTGCCCCATTTGACATGAGTTAGACTTACTATGAAGACTGAGCCTGAAGTAAGGCCACAGATGGTACCAACAGACCAGAGGAATTCTGGCTGCTCTAAACAGGGGAGAGCCAGGGGAGCCTTTACCTTCTGCCAAAGCTCATAATGTAGCATGTCGAAGATCAATGAATCAACACGGTTTTCTTTGCATGAAAAGCTTGAACACGGGTAATGTTAAGAGAAGAAAGGAAATGAGAAAGCAGATTCAGTCCTGCTATTCCATACAGTAAAAACTTTCCCAAGTCAAATATAAGTCATACTGTGTACTACACAATTCCCCTCCAAGCCTGCTGAGGACCCCAGACTAAAAAGAGAAAAATGTGCAAACGCGTAAGTTTTTTCTAAGGGATACCCCCCATCCCCATCCCCAGTGCATGGATCTCAACTAGGGTGAAAACTAAGGGAAATGAAAAACTGCAGTATAATGTATCAAACAGGTAAAAAGTGAATATAAACCCCTCTTACCAGTAACATCTTTGTTACTGGGGTTCTCAGGAAGTGGAGAGAAGATAAAGTAAAAGGAATCTTATGAAAATATTTTTTCCCAAACTGAACATACTTTACTCCTGAAACCTAGTAGCTTTAGAAGCTAAGAAGAGAAGCTTAGTGGATAACAGAATGCTTTATAAATGATAAAATACATGAGATTTTTTTTGCTTTTTTGTTGTTGTTGTTATTGTTAACTGCCTCATAAACAGAGTTACTTATGTAATTGACTTACCTCATGATAAGTAATGCTTAAAATACCATTTTCTTTTTCTTTATTTTTATTTTTGAGATAGGGTCTTACTCTGTTGCCCAGGCTGGGACGCAGTGGTGTGAAACTGAGACTCACTGAAGCCTTAAACTGCTGGGCCCAAGTGATTCTCGTCAGCTAAATTTTTTTTCCAGTAGAAATGTGGGGGTCTCATTATGTTACCCAGGCTGGTCTTGAACTCCTGGCCTCAAGTGATCCTCTTACGGCGGCCTCCCAAAGTACTGGGATTACAGGCATGAGCCACATCATTTGGCCATATTTTCTCTCTTTCATGCATTCTCTTTAGTGATGTGGAACTCTTCCCAAGTTTCATCTGTCACCTACCTCCATGTGAACAGGGATCTTAAATCTCTAACCCTTACCTCTAATGTAAATTTCAGTCCTGCACTTTCAAACTCCCACTACAAGTAAACAGTTAACATCTCAAGCTCAACAAGCAAAGCAAATAGGTTCACTGCTCTCCTTTCTTTACTACAGCTTTCCCTGGACTTTGCTATATTTTTCAATATTATTACCATAATCCCATTAACAAGGACTCAGAACCATACCTCATTATTAAAGCCTTCTTCTTTTTCCTAAACCCAGTCAGTTCTGACATCCTTCCATTCTGCCCTTTCAATCCCCTCAGCTGTCCCCCACACACCTTCCAGAACATTTCTAACAAGTACATGCTGAGACCTCTGTAATAACCCTTAAGCAATAATCCCAACTTTATCATCCCACACTTGCCAACTAGTGCTATACACCACCCCTCCAACTGTCAAACACATTCTCCTAGATCATGTTTATAGCTCCCCACCAATTACCAATTATAGTTCTTTCCAGGCCCTCTACAATCTAGCTCTAACCTGCTTTTCCAGCTTTATCTTCTCCTTCTTCATGAAAAAATGCTTGATAGACACTCTAATTAGACTATTTTATGCCTCTTTCATACTGATTTGGACTTTCCTAACCTGAAATAGTTCTCATGCTGCTCTTTTTGGAATACCCTCCCCTGTATTCTTCCTTTGAAAATATCCCATTTCCTGATGCCACTTCTTCCATGAAATTTCCTGACCCTTGGATGAAAGGGATCTCACTGTCCCAAGCGCTCTACGTTCCTTAAGGCTCTAAGCACTACATGATCCTGAACTTTAAATACACGTTTTTCTCTCCTTAGGATCAAAAACTAACTTATTTCTCTTTGTATTTCCCAACACTCGCCATACTGCTTTACACATAGCAGACAGTTGACACATACATACTAAATAATAAATAAATATCTTAAAATTCATAAGAATACCAGTGACAAAATGTTACAAATAGAGTGATTTTAACTATTTCATTATGCCAGCAGATCCTCAACAAATACCCATAAGGCAGGTAGGGGCCAATAATTCCTGTTTTATAGAAATTCAATATGCAAAAAGGTTATTTATGCACAGAGATTTTTTCTGAGTATAATTTAGCCTATTAAGGTTCAGTAACTAACTCAATGTCACCCTCTTTATCTGTGGTATATTTCTGCTGAAATGATTCTTCTCCTCTTGGTGGACTTTCCTTTCAGTTTACTTGTGAGTATCTCTAAAACATGACTCTATCTAAGTAAGCTTCTAGAAGCGGGGAAACACCATCTTCCCTGCAATGTAAATTAAAGAGGTTTCCAGGCGCGGTGACTCGTGCCTGTAATCCCAGCACTTTGGGAGGCCAAGGTGAACGGATCATGAAGTCAAGAGTTTCAGACCAGACTGGTCGATGTGGTGAAACCAATCTCTACTAAAAATACAAAAATTAGCCAGGTGTGGTGGTGCACACCTGTAGCCCCAGCTACTTGGGAGGCTGAGGCAGAAGAATTGCTTGAACCCAGGAGGCAGAGGTTGCAATGAGCCAAGATTGTGCCACTGCACTCCAGCCTGGGCAACAGAGTGAGACTCCACCTCAAAAAATAAAATATAATAATATATTAAACAGGTCGTTCCTTGCCCAACAAGTTGTCAACATATGCTAAAATCTAAAACAATGTGGCAGGGCACAGTGGCTCACACCTGTAATTCTAGCACTTTGGGAGGCTGAGGCAGGTGGATTGCTTGAGGCCAGGAGATCAATACCAGCCTGGCCAACATGGTGAAACCCTTCGTCTACTAAAATAAAAAAAGAAAAAGCCAAGTATGGGGACACATGCCTATAATCCCAGCTAGTCAGGAGGCTAACAGGCACAAGAATTGCTTAAGCCTGGGAGACGGAGGTTGAAGTGAGCTGAGATTGCCACTGTACTCCAGCCTGTGTGACAGAGCATGACTCTATCTCAAAAAAAAAAAATTATAGAATGATAAAAAATATATACTAGTATATATAACCTCTTAGTTTAAAATCTACTAGAGTTCAGGAGTAAGAGCAGGTATGAGAAGCTCCTGTAATAAGTTCTTTAAAATTAAGTATTGATTGCTACATACCTGGAAAGAAAGTCATCAGCCCATTACATTGCCCTGAGATAGGAACACATTTCTAAGAAACTGCAAAAGCAGTTTACAGCAAACTAGGGATAAATTTTCATCCCAAATCTGTTTCTACTTGTTTTAAATCCAGGGTAGGCAAACTACAGCCTGTGGGAAAATGCTACCCTGCTGCCTACTTTTGTAAATAAAGTTTTATTGAATTACAGTCCTGCCTATTCCTTTACATATACAGCTGTTTGGTCCTACAAAAACAAACTTGAATAATTGCTACAGAAACTACACATCTACCTATTTACCATCTGGCCCTGCACAGAAAAGAGTTGCCAACCTCTCTCTTAAGCGATGCAAAATTACACTGCTTTCTCCAGCAATATCACATCTAAGACTTCACCTTTAGGAAATAAACATTCACGTACAAGCAAGGATGTTCATATTTAAGCACTCCTCTTTATTTTTTTTTTTTAAATCCACAAACTAAGAAATCATTAAATAAATTATTATACAATGGCAAACTAGGAATCCATTAAAAGTCATGATGAATATCAATTTACATACATGGAAAGATAGCTATGATAACAGTGAGTTTTTTAAAAGTCACGTATACATGTAATATCATCCCTTTATGTAACTACTGTCTATTCATACATTTGTAAGTACTTGTAAATGAAGAAAGATGACTAAAACTACATTAACAGTTCCTTGGTGATAGCCCTCCAGGCAGTTTTCTCTCTCTGTAGTTTTCTTAATCAGATCTGCCCAATGAACATGTATTCTTTTTACAGAAGTTGTATTAAAAAGTTTTAAAACTATTAAAAATTAAAATCAGTATACAAAGTTTAGATTCTGCAATTTATAAAGTATGGGATTTTCCAGAAAGCTAAGATAGTATTCTTAAGTTATTTTTGGTTTGGGTGGTAATTTTCTTGTTGCTGTTTGCCTTTTTTTTTTTTCCTTTTCCTTTGTTTTAAAGACAGAAAGGCCATAAGGCTTACCAATAACCTGCACATCTATAAACCGTCATCCCCACTGTGGCGAGCTAAATAATACTACAACAAAGTCCCTTACAGAAGCATGCATGGATTAGGAGGAGGAGAAGGAGAGGCTAACAGAATAGTCCCTTGATGGAAATGTATTAATTCAATCAGTGCCTTGCTTCTAGGTTACCATAAAAAGGTTCATAAAGTACCCAAAAGCCACATAAGATTTTAGAATTATGCTGCTCAGTGACTGATTCTCAGTGAAGAGTAAGAAAGGAAAGATTTCTCTCCACCCTCATTTTCTTCTGCAAAAGTAAGACTTCTGCAAGAGTAACACACGTATTGTTTAAACTAGTAATTGAAAAGGCCAAGTATATAGGTGATGCAAGTATGAAGAACCCTGTGCCACTATTGATAAACAGATACCAACTGAATACTGTATAAGACTAGCAAACTAAAACAGTAACAGAAGTTGGTCTAACTCACCCTCTGTGGCAGAATTCACAGGCATCATTTATTTCTAAGCCTCATTTTATAAATGAAGTAACTGAGGTTCAAAGAGGTTATATAACTTTTGCAAAGTCACATAAGAAAGAGATTAGTTCAAATGCAGATAAATCTAGCTAAAAGTTCTGGACTCTTCTCACTATATTCATGAAAGAGACATTATGTTTCTTTCTTTTTTTTTTTTAGATGGAGTCTCCCTCTCTCATCCAGGCTGGAGTGCAGTGGCACGATCTCAGCTCATTGTAACCTCCACCTGAAGGGTTCAAGTGATTCTCCTGCTCAGCCACCTGAGTAGCTGGGACTACAGGTGCACACCACCACACTCAGCTAATTTTTGAATTTTTTTTTTTTTTTTTTTTTTAGTAGAGTGGGTTTTACCATGTTGGCCAGGATGGTCTAAATCTCTTGACCTCATGATCCACCTGCCTCAGCCTCCCAAAGTGCTGGGATTACAGGGGGTGAGCCACCACACTCGGCCAAGACATTATATTTCTAATAAAGTGCTATATAAATTCCCAATGTAAATTTATTTGGTGAGAAAACTTGAAATTTCTGGTTTACACAGATATTGCAGAATTACCATGTCAGTTAATTTGTTTTAAAAGCAATATATTTAAAATAGTGTTTTTGACGTCATTGTCCCAGTTGATCCACATATATATATGCCTATAAGATACATGTCTTTAATAGACATAAAATGATAAAACAGTGCCCAAACTTTAACCTTCAAAATAAAGTCTGTAGACACAGACTTCAGTTAGACATAAAACTGTGACTTTGTTTTTTCACACTCTTACCATAGTGAAATTACTTCACTACTATGAATGAAACAAAATTTGTACCCTGAAAATTAACATTTACAATAAGCCCAAACATGGTTGCTCATGCCTGTAATCCTAGCACTTTGGGAAGCTGAGGAGGAGGATTGCTTGAGTTTTTGATAGCAAGACCCTAAATCTACAAAAAATTAGCCAGGCTTGGTGTAGCACCACTGTAGTCCCAGCTACTCTGGAGGCTTAGATTACTTGAGTCCAGAAGTTGGAGGCTGCAGTGAGCTATGATCACACCACTGCACTCCAGCCCAGGCAACAGAGCAATACCTTATCTGTGTTGCCCAAGCTAGACTCAAAACTCCTCGGCTCAAGCAATCCTCCTGCCTCAGCCTCCCAAGTAGCTGGGACTAGAGGTGTGTGCCAGCAACCCAGCTTGTAATATTTTTTGATGTGGTATTTACCCCACAGTCTTTCTTAGATAAAGACTCTTTCAAAATTATACTGATTAGTGGTCAGGCACGGTGGTTCATGCCTGTAATCCCAGCACTTTGGGAAGCTAAGGTGGATGGATCACTTGAGATCAGGAGTTAGAAACCAGCCAGGTTAATATGGTGAAACCCTATCTCTACTAAAAATATATTTAAAAATACATTAGCTGGGCATAGTGGCACACACCTGTAATTCCAGCTATTCGGGAGGCTGAGACATGATACTCTCTTGAAAACTGGAGGCGGAGGTTGCAGTGTGCTGAGATCACGCCACCAAACTCCAGCCAGGGCACCAGAGTGAGACTCTGCCTCAAGAATGAATGAATGAATGAATGAATGAATGAATGAATGAATGAAAGAAAGAAAGAAAGAAAGAAATAATACTGATTAGCCTTTCCTGTGAATTCCACATAATACCTCCAAGGACAATATAAACAAAACCTTCAAGTCCCAGATGGGAAACAGAGTTTCACTAGGCCTCATTTTCTGGAGTGTGGGGGTATTGGCCTAAGGCTTTCTTATCAAGTAATCCAGGGATTCCTAGGACAGGCCTAAAAGATGGATCTCTGGCTCTATCTCTTTTCATCCAGAACAGCGCTGATTTTTATCCGTTCTACATATTGGCTTTCTCATAAAATTTAATTTGAAAAGAAATAAAACCAGTGGTCTACAACTAACATTTTTTTCTTTTCTTTTTAAATAGCTGGCTTAAGTTACATATGAAGCATATAGCAAGAAGGAAAGCAAGGGATTTGGAATCAACTTTGCTGGATACAGATGTTAGGCCTTGATTTCCTCATGTATAAAATGAAAATATGGGTATCTTCCATGAATGCTTTTGTAAGCATAAATAAGATACCATGTCTACCATCCCTAGCACACTGTGTGTGCTAAAAGGTAGTAATGAAGTTCTTAGTCATCAACTTTCATTTTTTTATGCTTACTAACAGGCCAAAGTATATACTAAGTCAAATATTTATTTTAGAATTTAAGATGCAATTATGTCCAAACTTTGGTGAGCTAAAAGAAATTAAATGTTTGGCAAAATAACAATATCAATGAAAGACTATCTATAGCTGGGTGCAGTGGCTCACACCTGTAATCCCAGCACTTTGGGAGGCCAAAGCGGGTGGATCACTTGAGGCCAGGAGTTCGAGACCAGCCTGGCCAACATGGCGAAACCTCATCTATACTAAAAATACAAAAATTAGCCAGGCGTGGTGGTGGGTGCCTGTAATCAGAGCTACTCAGGAGGCTGAGGCAAGAGAATCCCTTGAACTGGGGAAGAGAGGTTGCAGTGAGCTGAGATCGCGCCATTGAACTCCAGCTTGGATAACAGAGTGAGACTCCGTCTTTAAAAAAAAAAAAAAAGACCATCTACAATAATATTAATGTACTTCACATGAGAACACAATTATTTTTGATGAAAACATAATCCTGGGCTAAAAAACAATTTTAAAAAGCCCATTATTTTGCTCAACAAACAATTCCTAAGTCCTTAACTACCCTTTAGGCATTCTGTGAGACTGTAAATGAAGATAAAGTATTGCCCAGGTATACCTGTATGTTGATTGCTGCTGTTTTGTTTAATTCTCTAGAGGTGTAAACACCTGGAGCTTTAGTGTGGTCTTAATTCCATAATTATAAATAGAATTTCCACAAAACCAGGGACAGAGCCAGGATTCTAACTTGCAAAATCAAGTTTCAAGCTCTACTATAAAATGCTAATGATTATAAGACAGGAAGCTTTAATTCAAGCAAATGATTAGAACTGATTATACAAAAGTAAGCAGGACCCAACAGAATCTGCCAACTTTACTTCTAATCTACCTGTACGAAAACTGGTAACACAGAAATAATAGCATCACTCTGACATCCAAAAAGATCAACCTAATGAAAATTTTGCAGAGTGGTAAAAACATAGACTAATACATAACACCAGAGTTTCTTTATTTAAACAACAACAACAACAAAAGACATCTGCTGATGGCCTAATACCTTCTTTCCTAGGGATAAATGAAGAAACTAAAAACATTTTATTTAAGCTTACTCCCCCACCACTCCACCCCATTGTTTCCAAAAATTCAAGCTTCCCAAGGGATAAAACCTGGAGAAGCCACAGAGCAGGTCAGAGGAGGGTGAGCTAAGGTTTATTAAGTATCTACTGTGGACTGGAACTTCAAGTGCGTTGTCTCATTTCATTTTCCTAACAATTCAAAGCTAAATGTCCTTTTCCCCATTTTAAAAGTGAAGAAAATAAAGGTCAGGAATAAAGTCACTAATCCAAAGTCACAAATCTAACATATACAACAGCATTAGAATCTGCAACTAGACCAATGTTTTCACTATCCCACTAAGTTTCCAAAGCCAAACACCAGTGCCTGGCACAATGAGAGCATAAAAATGCTAAAAGAACAAGTGATGATATTTTTTAAGAAAATTTTACTTTACAGGAAGAAAAATTCCTAAATCAGCTGAAATTTTCTTATTAGAAAGATGTGATACTGGAATAATTGCACTCTTCCCCTCCTGGATTATGAAAGGAAACTTTTAATAAGTCAAATTGGAAAGGACCGAACATAAGTACAGCATCCTTTTTATAGTTTAAAAAATGCTTCCATCATCAGGATAACAAATATAATTTTAGATAATCTAAATATTGATCTATTTTTCTCCTTAATTTGACAACATTAACCACTTCTTTTAGTATTTAGATAAAATAATTAATTTTAAAATTGGCTGTTAAGTAAAAGAAATAAAAATCCACCACATAATAATATTCTCCTGAAATATCACATTTCAAAATTTACAACTAAAAAACAAATTACCAAAAAACCATCATGTTACTAGACTCAACAGAACAAAAAGAAATAACTCTTGAAGTGGTTATTCTCTAGACTGTAAGAAAAAAATATCTAATGAGTTCACCTAAAATTTGAAGTGCCAAGTCCATAAATAAAGTTTGATTTTCTTATGGAACTGATTGCTTGTTGTTTTAAGACTTCCCATAAACAATGTCAATATGTATGTTTAAGAAGAACAAGCCATCACACAGATACCATTAGTCAGATTATAAACAAGAGGTCTATCTTGACAAAATCATTGTTTTATAAAAATATACAAATCATGTACTTAAAACTCTATAAAGAGGGCACATAGGTCCACTTATGGTTTACTTTTTCTATGCTATAGTCTTGGTAAATTTTTGCTACATGACTTTCTAACTGCTAATGCATCAGTGGAAAACTAACTTAGCAGCTCTGCAAGTTTTTCCTTGTAACTATTTGGCAGTTATTAAAATGTGCACGCGCGCGCACACACGTATATACTTATTATTAAGGAAGAGAAAAATAACACCTGACAGGAACATGAAAACAAAGAAATTATTCAGATTTGAAACTGAAGAGAAAGGCAGTCCAAAAGTAAAATTCAAACTATTTTTAATATATCTTTTCTTAGGTTATCTTAGGAAAATATATATTTCTCTTACACATTGGGGGGGAAATCAGACACACGAATATTTTATAAAGGCACACTGCAAAATCATAAAGCTGTTTCACACATCCACACTTTAATCTGTTATAAATTAACTTGAGTCAGTTCAAATGTTATATGTAACGCGCACGATTACAACTGAAGTCGAATCATACACACCCTCAGTAACTGTAAGCCTAAAACAACTCCAACAGTGAATGAGACGGCTAGAGTTTTCCCTAGAGAGGGACAGGGGTTGGGGGCAATCTGCAAAATGGATATAATTGAGACAAATGCAAAGACTTCAAATATCTAAAAAACCTTAAGATGCTCGTGTGGTTACACAACAAAGTCCCTTTATTAGATCCACAGCCCAGATGACTTGCATCTTTCAACCGTTCCGTTTGCAGAACTCCTGATTTTCAATCACACTGAAAACCTTTGGTTGCAACTGAATTAGCATGGTTGGATTTAGCCCTTCCAAATGCCAAAAAGGAAAAAAAAAGTACCATTCTAAAGTTTGTTTTGTTCTAAACTCGGATCTTCTGCACTCCAAAACTGTATCCCTCTGACTAATACAAACTGTTATTACAACGAAATGGTTAAAAAAAAAAAAAGCCAGTGAAAAGGAATGAGGGAGTAGTAATGGTAACATACAGTACCATGAGCTGCAGCGGCCTCCCAGCCAGTGGTGCAAGGTTAACAGATCAGTCCTGGCCTTCGGGCAGACAGCAGAACACAGCCTTGGGGAAGGGGGGACAGGGACGGAGGCCAGGGGAGGGGGCCCGCTCTCAGGCAGTTTACACAAGAAGGCAGCTCAGCTCCTTTCTGGCGCACTCCTCCTCTCTATCTCCCAACCTCTTTGCGTGTGTCTTGTCATATTTTCTTCAGCTGTTAATTGTCCAGACTCCAAGACTTTAAACAGCCACAGTTTAGGAAAAAGCGAAACCCTTCTAAGTGACCATCACAGCAAATCAGCTTCATGCTAGTGGGTAAAATTTTCCAAGGGAAGTGTTCTTCTGATAGTTCCTGAGTCTCTAAGTCACCCCCACCCCCACCACCACCAGCCGCCACACACACTCCCCTGGAGGGCTAAATGCACTGTGGCAATAAAACATTCATGCGACTTGGAATTTTAACACAATGCCATTTCCCTAGTTTAACCTGAAAGGAATGCACTAGTCACAACAGACTACATCATCCTGCCATTAAACCCTGCCAAGGAACCGCTTTTTTGGCCGCGCTGGGCCAGCTTTGACGGGAAAGGAGTACACAGACCCACACACTGAGCACAGAGGGGCCACCTCTGCTTCCTCAGCCTTATCCAGCAACACCCTGCTCTTGAACATGACCCCTGATCCCTTGCATTGTGACCAGCTTGTGAGGCATGTGTCACCCTGGAACTTCTGCAGAGCCACACACTGAGCAGGCCATTTGCTGCTCCCTCTCAACAGGCTCTTGGGCAGACGCCAAAGGTTCTTTCTTATTATTATTGCTACTATTGAAAAGTCTTCTGTTTAAATGTAGGGATACTCTTTCCTTGAGTTGTATAACAGTGTGGCTTGGGGGTTTTTCCTCTCCTTTGTTTGTTTTGGACTTTTTAAAAAAACAAACTTTACATTTGCACTGATAATTATGTTATGATTACTGACAAAATGGTTTGCAATGGAGGGTGCTTATCAAAGGTGCCAGTTCTTTCACATTTAAGTGATATTCAATTTAGATTTACAAAACACAAAGCCAGAACAATTCCAATTTATCCTGAAAAGCTTAGAGAAAAATTTGAAGGCGCTGAATTCTAAAACATCCACATTTAACCATTTTACATGGCTAAAATATTATTACAAAACAAGCAACAATATTAGATCAAAAAACTGGATGTATTGATTTATTGCTTGTGCAGAGAGTTCTGTCTTCCAAGCAACATAACTGACAAGGAACTATAAAAAAAAGTATACCAAATAAAAAATTAAAACCACATTAAACGTTTACAAATGTTTTTATTCATTTTTAAAACTGTTCTCATGTTGCCCTTTATAGCCATTCACAACAATATTAATCTTTGCAAGTTAACAGAAGTCACAGTTTTGCACTCCTTTTTTCTTTTACCAACAATTCTCCCAATACTAAAAGATGCCTTCCAGATTTTCTTTCTTTTTCTGAGCATTCATCTTATTATTTTCATATGATACACGTTCACTTTCAATCTTGTCCAATTGTTTTATTATTCCTCTTCTCTATTTTATTCATAGGCAATTCTAAACAGCACAAAATCCCCTCTTTTTGCCCTGACCCTGAGCTACTGCCAGGTGAGCTGTGATTATCCCTGCAGAAGGCAGAAGGTGTTCCAGCTTTAATCTCCTGGAGTGAGGCCATGTCCCCTTTCAGTAACAAATGAAGAACATCTTACTTCATCTAAGAGAATACCCTAAAATACAAAATGATGATCTCAAAGCAAGTTAACATGCACATATAAAATAAAACCAAATTGTCTTCTTTAGAGTAATTTTTGTCTCCTTAGTAGCTGGAATTAGTCTTAAGCCCTAGTTAAAAGACTTTTTTCTTTTTCTTTCCTTTAAACAGACATTATCATGCCTTGAAAAGTCATTCTAATCCCTTCACCTTAGCCAAGCCATGCTAATTCATGAGAGTAGGACAGCAATTAATTTTAAGAAAAGGAATTAAACTTGACTGGGGGGAGGGGAGAATCAATCCAACTCAGAAGCAAAGGTTACCAAAACCTATGTGAAACATTTCCATTTCAAAATGTAAATGCTGAACTCAAATTGTCAGTTTAATCGATATAAAATAGAGCAATAGATATTTGATTTTTTTCAAGTAATCTGATTTACTATCAATGTGCATATTCAAATTTCAATTTTGATGTTTCTAGTGTGACGTTATTAGAATGAAACCCAGTAAAACTGAAGGCAGAATCAAGTGAAGACACGAGATTAAAATTACAGAGGTGAATTTCTATTTAAGTCTAAACAGATACACTTTTTTTCTTATATCAAGTTACTCAACACAATGACACCGAAGTTATCTTGGACCAATATTCAGAGGATGAAATGGGGGCTATGAAAAGAGGTTTGTGAAGTTGCACCTGCAGCACACGTAACCCTCTCTATGGTAGTGCATCTCCTCTGAAGTCCTCTGGAACTTTGGAATACATCACTTAAAAAAGGGCAATCTCATTTTATTCTAAACAAGGTGCCAAGTATTCCTTTCTTTTTTGTTTTGTTTTGTTTGGTTTGGTTTTTTTAAGATGGAGTCTCACTCTGTTGCCCAGGCTGGAGTGCAGTGGCATGGTTTCAGCTCACTGCGACCTCTGCCTCTTGGGTTCTATCAATTCTTCTGCCTCAGTCTCCTGAATAGCTGGGATTACAGGTATGTGCCACCACGCCCAGTTAATTTTTGCGTCTTTAGTAGAGACAGGGTTTCACCATATTGGCCAGGAAGGTCTCAGAACTCCTGACCTCAGGTGATCCACCCACCTTGGCTTCCCAAAGTGCTAGGATTATAGGTGTGAGCCACTACGCCTGACCCAAAAATATTATAATCTAAGTATTCACTACTATGGTATAGTGATGCATCAATATGAGGAAATGAGAGCATGCTACAAATACCACAATGAAAATCTATTTTATATGAAATTATACCAGTACAAATAAGTGTAACCAGAACAATACAGAACCTGCTAAAGAAAAAAATGTCCTATGACTATTTTCACTGAAATTCAAAAAGTTGCAAAAAGAGAATCCCCAAAGTTTTATAGAAATGTTAACTTATTTTGGTGGGTAAAATGTGAGATGATCAAATCTGTGATAATCAGCAGTGATTTCCATTTTCCTTGAGCCAAAAGAAAACGTTACTGTGTTAAATGACATTTAGAAATATGAGTTTTACACTCCTGTAATCCCAGCACTTTGGGAGGCCAAGGAAGGTGGATCACGAGGTCAAGAGATCAAGACCATCCTAGTCAACATGGTGAAACCCCATCTCTACGAAAAATACAAAAAATTAGCTGGGCATGGTGGCACGTGCCTATAATCCCAGCTACTCAGGAGGCTGAGGCAGGAGAATTGCCTGAACCCAGGAGGCGGAGGTTGCGGTGAGCGGAGATCGCGCCATTGCAATCCAGCCTGGGTAACAAGAGTGAAACCCCGTCTCAAAAAAAAGAAAGAAAAAAAAAGAAATATGAGTTTTAACGTTCTGTACGTTACCTTTTAATTTCTAGAAAGCAAAATAGGTGAGATTTTTCTCACCAACTTCTATTAAAAACAGGATATCCATTTGCAAACAGGCATATGTTAATTTATTCTTCTTTGCAGGGAGTCATTTGGAGCCAAGGGATTGGCTAAATCAACCCCCTCCTCAACACACACATACAACATGTGCAAGCACCTCAGAGGCAAAGAGAGGGAAAAGAACAACATATGTACAGACAAAAGAGAGAAGGAAGGAAAAGCAAAGAGATGGTGTGGGATGAAAAACAGACTGAAAGAAAAGCAAGCCACAGGAAGGAAGGGGTAAGAGAGAAAAAGAAGAATGAGAGGGGAAGGAACAAAATGGAAAGAAGCAGCAGAGTCAGTAGGGATAGGGAGGGAAAAAGAAAAGGAAGACCGAAGGAAAAAAGGGATTTCTGGCAGAGAGAAGGAGCTGGAGCCCCACAACACAACAGTGGATCAGGCAGCTGGCCGGAGATGCTAATTCAGCGCTTTAACAAATCAATGCCACTTGAAAAGTACAATGCGAGCCCTCACTGGGTAGATGTCAGGGGACTGAGAAAATGCATTCTCAAGTATTTCACATTAAGAGGGAATAATGTGTTAATTTATAACTCTTCACCCTATACACTTGGATTATCTATCTGTGTCAGCGATTTGACTTCTTAAATTTATCAAAAACGCACGCAAAGGGAGGCAGCTTCAGCTTTACCACTGGGAAATGGAGGTTTAGGGAAAGCCTGTCAGCCAGTCCTAGGTAGTTCTGCTGTTCTTTCCGCTTTCCCACTTGGGCTGAATTGTTGGAGGGGGTGGCAGCAAGGAGTGAACAAGCCGCTGAAGGGGAGATGCAGGGAGGAGGGGAACTCCTGGTCCAGTTACTAAAGCAACCAAAGAAAAGGCTTTCTTGACCTGTGGTTGATTGCATTAGGTACCATCTGTCAAAAGTGACACAGAAGAGAAGGAATAACTTGAATCAGCAACCCAAGCTGCCATCATCAGAATTTACTTTATGGAAACTTACTTAAGTCTCTCAGCACACCCAGCAGAAGAGAAGCTGCTGACAATTGGATTTTAATTAAACAGTACACTTGTAAGGCCACCAGAGTTCCATAGAGCTTATCAAAATAGGAAAGGAAGAGAGAGTTAAGCTGATTTTGTTAGGTTAGTTTTGAGACGGGGAGGAGAGATGTTAAAGAACTCATATTCCAGCCCAGAATTTAGAAGCCTCATTAGAGGAACTATTTCTTTCTCAAGAAAACCCTATTTTATTAAATATCAAATTCTTGGTACTGTTTCCTAATTATTCCTTATAAAATTTAGTTAACTTTTAATATAATGATTGCACAGTTTCTGACCTGTGTGAGAGACAGAGAAAGACTCCATTAGTAAAGTTGCCAAAATTAAAGTATTATCAGACTTAAAATTTCAAAGTGTAAGCACTGTCAACATACAAAGGCAAGTGTGTTAAAATTCTGGAATAAATAGAAGAGAGCAGGTTTCAAGAAAGTGTTTTAACTAAGATTACGTATTCAAAGATATAAAGGGGGAAAGTGGTTATAGGTATGAAGGAAAAAAAGACCCAATTTTGAATAACTTCTACATTTAAGATTGCCTAGACTATACACAGCAGTATTCTAAACTGGGGCCATTTTTATTTGCTACATGTACAATTCCAACAGAAACAGACATTCTCTTATTTTTCAAGACATTCATATGTAAATGAATGCTGATGAATGGAAATGAGATGCTAAACATGATGGGCAACATTCAACATTTAGTTTTTTAAAAGGGGCAAAGTTACTTCACTTGCTGAAGCTTCAATCTCTTCCCTCCTATACCTGGGCACAAAAAGAAATGAATGACAATGATGGACCTTCCACCAGCTTCCTATTGGTTAAACACCACCTCACAGAGATACTCAAGACAGAGAACAAACATTCTTTCAGTCCTATGTTTTACATCTTTCCTATGACATACATTACACAGGGTCTATTGTTAAAGTAAATATTATATTAGAAACAAATTATAAGTAAATAGCCAGAAATATTACAGTGGCATTGAGCCAAAGGGCTAAAATATCCAAAACAGTGTAATTATTTAATGAATGTTTTCTTTCTTTCAAAGGAGATAATTAATAAGGAATTTCCTGGTTTATGACCACAGAGTACACTATTTTCCTTTTTCATAAAATCTTAGGAGACCGAACATATATTCTGGGCAGTGTGTTTGCAGTGGGAATTCTATATATGCATGTATGCTTTTCAAGGGTCTCTATTTATGCCCTCAGAGTAGGATTTGTCCTATCCCCAGTTTTTGCATGAATTACCATTGCTGTCTGTCCCATCCAAGCTACCCTCACATAAACTATCTATTCTTATCGTTATGGTACCATTAATCCCTTTCTCCCCTCCCCCTCCCAACTCACCTAAGGGGTTAAAAGACTTCAGTACATTTGTGACTTGTCAGTGACATATAATACCCGGGTCCTTCATGCAATCAACTTTTACTTGACATGTATTTGCTCATCACAGGACCCGCATTACTACTGGGAAAATGAAGAAAAACCTAAATTAACACTTGACATTCAATATGGTCAAGTCCTTAATTGGCTGGGCTTCCTGAGAAAGCAATTTTCTATTCCCCAAACTGTTCGCGTGTCATGTGTGGAGTGCAGCTCTTGGCCATCACTGCTGTCCCTCGCTCCCTCTAATGAGAGCAGATGAATTAGTGCTACGTGACACGATTTGAGCAGGGCTTCCTTCTTCTCCCCTCCCCCCAATCTTTCTCCTATACCAGTGACAGCTATGTGGCAAGAGGAAGAAAGAAAAAGAAATGCAAGAGCAAAGAATCCTGTAAAGGATGATCTTTTTTTTAAACGAACCTTAAACGTCTTGTTGAAACTACAGAACAGCAGGGTCATTTAATTGTGAAGGTGGGGAAGGGGGCTGTTAAAAAGACCAGGGGAATTATCTGGCTATGGTTAATGTGGGTTGTATTAACTTCCAGCATGCTTCTTCCATTCCTGGCTAGTTGCAGTAGTAGACTGCACTGCTCTAATTAAAATGGAATTTATATCCCCTTAAAAAGTTTTTTAAAGGTCTGGAGAATGGGTCAACTAGAGAAAAAAAGAGAACAGCATGAAGTGATTATTGTTCTAAGATAAATATACCTCTAAGTTAGAGAAAGTCCTTTCAACAATCACTTAGGTCAAGAAGAATCTACAGCACGAAACTATAGTGACACTTTATTTTCAAATATTGTTCGATGTCTGAGCTTAAGGCAAACTATTCTATTCTAACTCATTTTGTTTTGTTCCCATTGATTGCTGAATTACTGAAACAAAATATTACTTGATCACTGATTTCATTCTATTATTCTGGAGAGAAGGAATATATTCTACTTTAGATGTGCTTGTGTAGCTCAGTAAGAAACAATGAATAGATGCAGAAAGGAAGGCAGGACAGAGTCTGCTTTATTCAAAAATACTAAAAGGTAGATTAAAGCTATTTCTCTGAGTCTTCACTTACTCATTTTGAGACCAAAGAAGTAGTAATTTTAAATCCCTAATTGCTCACCCAATCTGATTAGGAAGAAACAGAACTATGGGATAGAAAAGCATGTGGCATATCATTTAGGAAAGTAATTAGTATAAAATATCTGCATCAGTGAAAATAATTAGTGAACGTCACAAACACCTTAGCACTTTGGATCATTACTCAGTTTTATCTAGGTGAGCACCAAGACAAAAATGTTACCTGTGTACAAAAAATTCTATCAAGACTGCACTAGTATCGCAAAATCAGTTTATGCATGAAAAACACAAAACTATTTCAAGTATAGCTCTACTGCTTCAAGTAGCATGATCATTTATTAACTGTTCCTCTATAATTCTGAATATAATTTAAGAAGTAAAGACAATATAATCTCAGTAAGTAAAATGAGAGATTTAAAGATACAAAAAGATGGTGAAATCCACTTTTACACTATGTATAAAGTTATAACCTAAAGCCAAAAATGCTATTTCCAATAATGGTAAAGGAAATTAAGCTTTATAAGATTTTTTTCAAAAAAAAAAAAAAGCAATTCATAACATTTTAGAGTATTACTTCACTAACAGAAGGCAAAATGTAAATAAAACTTTTTGAACACCTTGAATTTTCGAGCTTGTTGGAATATGATTAGTTTCAGACAATAGAAACACTAAAAGATGAGTATAATTTTAGAAGTATTTTCATGGAAGCAAAACAACACAATGGACACACACACTGCACGGATTATCTCTTCTGTGGCCAAAGCACTGATATTTCAAGTATCACTAAGATCCCTTTTGAAAATACATTTGAGACAGCTTGTGAATGGGAATGTTATCAGGTGTTTAAAAAGAAATAGACAATTTGGTATTCTGGAAAAGTACCTCAGTCTAATACATCCAGTTAACTGCTACAGTAGCATTATCATCACTGAGCAACAAAGGGCAGTGTATTCTGCCAATAGCTTTAGGGTGACCTTTGCAATGCTGACTAGTCCGTCAAATTCCATCTCTGAGATGCAAGGCATAGACAGGGAGGGTTTATTAACTAAGGTGGGAACTAAAGACTAGGAGGTTCCAAAGGGAAGGCGTTTCACATTCAGGAAATGGGGAATTCCTTTCCCTAAGAAGAGAAGCAGTGTACCATGAGATCAGGCTGAGCAGGCCAATGGTTTTCCCCAAATCAAGAGCCTTTATGGTGGGAAATTCTCAGGTACTAGAACAGCATTAGCAATTTTACATGTTCCTTTTCTCCCCAGCTCCATTTTTTAAGGACTGCAATGGAACCCCAACTGGGAATGAGTATAATGAGATCAACGTCATGAGCCCTAGGAATAAAGCTGCAAAGCAATATTGACATAGTCACAGACCTTTCAACAAATTGTAACCAATACTACCTTTATTTGGAGGTAGTTTCCAACCATTGCCAACAGGATAAATCTACAGAACTCAAGAGGGTAGAAACAATGCGTCAGAAAAATGACTGTACTGAACTGGGAAGCTTTTTCAAGGATCACCTGTAGAAAAGCAGCATAGGAAAAGATACTTTTTTTGATTCAAGAAAGTTAACTGTGACTATGGCAAAGTGACATGCTTAAACTTGATATTCTCTTAGGGATGTTGCATGCTTTGAAGCTTATAATAAACTTTAAATGGCTCTGTGGAATGTTAAGGCTTAATGTATATGGTTGGTACCACTGTCATGCCTATACAAAAATATGTCAACTTAGAAATAACTGCACTAACAGCTCCAGGGTATTTAGAATGGAAAGCTTCCCCCAGCCCAAACCCTGCGTTTTTTTTTTTTTTATTAAGAATTTTACTTTGAACCATAAGAAGAAGCTGCATTAAGTTTCTGACCTAGTTAGTACAGCTAGAATTAAAATGCTTATTCAATTTTGGCTGGGCATGGTGCTTCATGCTTCTAATCCCAGCACTTTGGGAGGCTGATGTGGGCAGATCGCTTGAGCTCAGGAATTTGACCCCAGCCTGGGCAATATGGCAAAACCCTATCTCTACCAAAAAAAAAAAAAAAAACTACAAGAATCAGCTGGGCGTGGTGGTATGCATCTGTATTCCAGGTACTCCAGAGACGACGGTAAGAGTATTGCTTGTACCTGGGAGGCAGAGACGGAGGCCTGCCATGAGCCCAGATCTCACCACTGTGCTCCAGCCTGGGCCACCAAAAAAATACTAATTCCAGTTTACTTTAGAAAGACATAATGTCTGCCACCCACTTAGTCTGTGTTACACATTACACCATTCTCAAAAAGTTTAAACACAGCAGAGGAGAGATATGAATGCTTCGAAATAGCCCAGCATATATAACAATAAAACCATCTAGCAAACACAAAGCACTAACGTTACTTTATAAAAATTAACAGCATCTAAAATGGTATATTCTTTTATCTTCCATTCTTCACTACCTCTTTTATTTCAGTGCTTCCCTCCCCTTGTATTGAAGATACTTTAATTCCCAGTTGAAAGGTTTCCGAAAGTGTTAAGTCACAGCTATGTTGACGCTATACTTCTTGAACACGGCATACCAGCATCATTCTGACACATTTATAGATGTTTCCTTACAAGCTGCACCAGCATTTGATTTGAAATATCTTACTTACTCTAATACAAACTGTTAATCTCTGGTCTTTTCTCCAGCTCAGTTCTTCTCTGTAGTTTTGGAAGCAAACCAACAACTTGTTATGTTTACAACAGAGATAGCTCCTTTCTGATTGGATTCTGACACTGTTCGGTGATGCTGTTCATCAAGACCCTAGAAAGAATCAAGATACACCTAGGCCCCACTTGCAGATCATTTTAACAAGATGTTCTTGTTTCCTTTTCCCACAAAAATCAATAACAGGATGACCTTCAATTTGAAATTCAAACCAATTAATTACCTGTTCTGTTGAAAATGTTGATATCTGATTTGCCTGGAGAATTTCAATTATGAACAGATTATTTATTTAAAAGAGCCCCTTCAAAAAATATAGACAGGTATTTTAAAACTCATCTTATACCATAAAATAATGTTTTCTTGAAGCAGGTATAAAATATTGGCCTTGCACAAATTAGTAGAGGGAAGTTTTCTCCCTCGTGGTCCATCTCCTCCTTGTGACATCATTATCAACTGCTTGGTAAATTATAGCAATCCCACAGATTCAGGGCTAAGAATACACGGCTTTAAGGTGAGATGAAAAGCTTTTTATAGTCAAATTCAGCTTTTCATCTACATCAATTACTTACACAAATCATGGGATTATTTTCAGAATTCAAAAATCTTTTATTATTTTTAAATTCTTACACTTCGACCCTTACTTAAATTATTTTTTGTTTTGCCCACACAGTTGATTTTTCTTTAAATGTGGGTCATACGGAGAAAAGCAATACATCAAAATTATCAGCACCAGAAATACATTTAATAAACTTTTTTTTCTAATTACAGGAGAAAAATGAAGAATTTGGTTCATCCCAGTGGGGAATTCCCAAGATGAATGATCACATGCAATGAAACTATTATCTTCATCCATTAAAATATTATCTCAAACAGAGGTTTCTATCTGGCAGCCAGAGGGTTGAATATAGCCTGCAGATGAGTTTTGTTTGGACCACACAGTTTTTAAAATATTTGAATAGGTTGCCAAGATTTCAAAATCAGGAGATTTCACATAAAAATCTGAATTTCTGGCTTATCATTAAAAAGAAGCAGGAGCGGATCTGGCAAACTGGGTCTGCATTCCCACCTGGCAACAATTGGCTGGAACCATGGAGCAGCTACCTCACTGTGGTTGAGACATGAGCTTTCTGGTCAATCACAGTCCCCACTAGACTCACTCTACTTGTTTAATTTTTGTTACCTCCACATGGTCCTTTTAGGCAACTCCTACTCCTTAAAATGTCATATTACTCTACAGAGAGTTTGCAGAGTTTGTGGGGAAAAAAAGGAGATGATGTTCTCAGAACAAAGATTTTAAAATACATATTTCACAAGTTTACAGAATATAAGACAATGGATAGCAAGTTTCATTACAATGAAACATTCATGGAAACCATTTTCATAATTAAACGTTTTTTCAAATAGTAAATCTAGAACTGATGACCTGGCCTTACAGAGTGGTTCAACAATCCTTACACTGGTTTTCAATCAGCCACCTATTTCTCTAAAGCCCAAAATAGATGCTCATGTCAAAGTATTACTCAAATTTTGCTCCTTCACATGTTAACACTTCCACACTTCCTTTCTGGAGCTATCATGTACTTAAGTGAAACCGTACCCTAATGTGAAAATAGGATATGTCTTCAAGGTAAATTTTAAAAGTCAACATTTAAGATGCATGAATATTATCATAGCAAATATTCATCTTTACTGACTCCACATGTATCCCACCATTTGACATTTATACTTACATTAAATAGACATTATTATAGGTTCAAATGACCCAAAAAGTCATGGCATATTTCTTTGCAAATGATTATTACCTAAAAGCAGATGTCTATGACAAAGTCACCATGTACTTCTTTGTATCTTTTTTTTTAATGAAAACAATTGCAAGGATAAAATCTTTTACATTTCATTATTCCTAATCAATCACAACAACCTAGATTTTCTACCTATTAATGAATTTTAAAAACAAATTTTAAAAACCCTATTTAGCAGAGGAAAGAAAAGGCCTTTTTGTTTCATCCAACTATATTAAAAACAGGTTATCTCTGATGTATTACTACAGTAAAGAAATGCTTAGGTGTTATGCAAATTGTAGTAAGTAGGCTATGACCAGTCACATGCCAACTAATTTAGATCAACTATATATATAGTGTTTTTACACTATGTTTCATCACTGGACCACATGCTTGAAAGATTATTTTTTAAGGTGTTTCCTTCCTAAAGGATTTTTCTTACATTTTTATCTAAAGAATGTAATCCTTGAACATATGCCAAATTTACTTCACAATCAAACTTCCATCCTCAAATTCTCTTGATACTTAGCAACTTGCACAACTTTAAGTAAACAGTTCACAAAATCATAATAATCATACTGAGACATGAATTAACTCCTAGGTGAATAGAAAAAGAGAAAATACCATAAATATGAACTCCATAAAGGTAGTTTTAGGCCTGAATGTCAGTATATTTCTTAGGGGAAATATTTTTTCTTAATTTCCATTATGATTTGAGCAATTAGAAATAGACACCTGGAACTCAGTTATTAATTTATCTCTCCCCATTCTTTTCACACTTTTCTTCAAACCATTTCTTAGGATGCCTCTTAAAGATATGATCTTAAAGCACGGCCTGCCTGTAAGGGGCACTGAACCAGTTTTCACATTATGTTCTTTAAAATGCTTTTGCTGTAATACAAAACTAAACTTATTTTCTTTCTTTTTGAAGTGTATAGCTTTAAGGGAAAAAAATGGAAATTTCTCAAATACTTACTGAGTAAAATTTATGACAAAAATTAAAACAAGCATTTTAAGAAAAGTATATATTCATTATATGCATGTTGATTTGCCTTTTATACCACATCTCAGAAAGAGAATTTTATGAAATATACGGTTCCCTCCCATGATGTCCAAAGCTTTAAGCTAGTCTCCTCAGGTTCACATCATGGCAGCTGACTGCATATACGTAAAGCAATTCTAGAAGAATCACAATTTTTAAATATTTGTATGTTATTAAGATGAAAAATAAAGTGTGAGATAATGAATGTTTTAATATGTGTTCTACGGAGAGAAAAGTATTACTGTCACTTAACTCCTCCTATTAATCACTGCTTTCTACAAAAGAATATCTCAAAGTAGGCATCCATTGAAGCTCATTTTGGCATTCTGCAGTTGTAAAAAAAAAAATAATAAAAGATCAAAAGTACAGGACTGCTGGCACATAGAGGAACAGTGATTATCAGAATACTCAGAAGGCAAGAAGCAGTTGGTTTATTAAGAAATTATTTAAAATAACTATTTACACAAGTTAAAACAACCAACTTCTCACTTTCATTAAAGGGATGTTTTCAATATAATGAACATCCAAGTTTTTCTGGTCATAAGAAAACCTGGAATATATTATACACGCATGAATGTGGCTCGGGATGCAGGATATGGGATGTGCTTCCTATCAACAGATTAACACTTCATTTTCATTACTCTAATCTCACCACAGGCTGTGAACACTCTCTTTTTCTTATTTGAACAACAATGGTGCATGAAAAACCAAGCTGACAAGCAGGCAGGGTTTGTTAAATGCACAAGGCCCTTATTCCCACAACACATCTCACCTGTATGAGGCCAGTGTTCTGGCTTCCCAGCTGGCTACTGAAACAAACTCTCCCAGATGCTGGAGTTTGAACTCTTCTTATCCCTTCCTACTTACATCATAATAAATGTCAAAAACAAAGTAAAAAATGAAAAAAACTCTTCTCCACAATGAACAGTATTTAGTAATAATAGGACTGGTAACATATTTTAAGCTCTATTCAGTCCCATGATTACTTTCTGAAGTTGCCCAAGAGAACAAAGAAAAGTGGCTAGAAAGGGAAATTATGAGACATTTGAAATCTGAGTCAGAGAGACTCATCCTGGTGTCTCTATCCTAGCTTATTTCTAATTTATTTGAAGAAAGCTGTAGTCTCCCACTTGTTGAAAATGGCAATTCACAAAATAAGAAACAAACATGCTATTTTCCAGTGAATGACAGAGTTTCGCCAAAAAGCTACAGTGAAGGAATAAAAAAGGCTGTATTGCATAGTGCAAGGAATCATTACAACAAGATTCTTAGGATGGGGAATGCCTCTTCAGGGAAAGCCATCCATCCACTCATTGCCTCTGAGGCAGCCATTAGCAAATCCTCAACATACATAGAAATAAATCACCTAATTGTCACCAGCCAACCAATGGAGCAGGTATACACTTTCTGGATGTCTATGCATCACATATAAATGCACTACCATGTGGTAATATGAGATTTTTAGTACTTTCCAGAGCAAGACAATAAGTCCTTCCACAAAGTTTACAGCAGGACTTTGGTTTGGGTTCTTTCTGGTAGTCTAATATTTACACCTATAAAAGAAAGAATAAAAGAAAAGCAATATTAAACAGCAGCTAACCTCACTGACTCCAAGTTAGGTTCCAGCACGAGGTCAACAAAGAGAATGTTTGCAGGCACTGTCATTCAGGGACACATCATGCTCTGTGTATAATTATTCCCCATATCTTGCAGGTGACAGCCCAGCCATGTCCACTGACCTCCAGCACTGGCAGAGGGCACGGTAGTGGGCAGCTTTACCTATGCCTAATCAGATGTCCCAAATAACCACCCTAATGATTTAAGTCAATGAAATCCTTCCTGATTTAAATGTTACTAGAAAGGGGGAAAAAACATTATTAACACCCTCTAAAGGAGATTATTATTTTAATATTAGTTTTGCTACTATGTTAAGCCAGCTGAAAGCAATTATTTGTTGTCATATAAAATATTCACTATCCTGATATCTTTCTTTTCAGGCACCCAGTTCAGGCACTCTGATCATAAAATGTGAGTTCTGAAGAACTGTCTAGAGAACCAATAGCCACTAAAAGACACCTTAATAAAGTTGAAAAATTCATGACAGTCTCAAAAAGGCACAGCAGGTACAATACTGAAAGCTACATCTTTCCCATACAGAGTATGTTTTAGTCTTGTCAATTTTAACAATCTCTATGCCTTGTGAGACAATGAGTTAAAATTTATTAAACACAAAACAGAAGTGAATCCTCCTCATGTGTTACGTATCCTGCATGCTTTAAATTTTAATTTCATAATACCATCCACTAATATTGGCCCTGCCATCATTTCAATTCCTTTTTTAAATGTTTCTGTTAACTCTTATTAGCCGCAGTTTGTCTGAAAGACTCATCCCTTCAACCTACTGCACTGCCCTTGGTATCTTTTCCTTCTTCTAGGGAAATACGCTCCTGCAGAAGTCTAACTGCACAAAATAATAAATCCAAGAATTAACGTTTTTAAAAGAAGAAAAAAGGAAAGCAAAATCTCGCTTCAGCTAAGTACTTTCTTATTCAGGCTGAGGATCAAATTGAGCTGCCTTTCAGCACCTCTGAATGATAAGCCAGGGCCCCTGATTACAGGTTTTTATCATGCCCTTACTTAAAGAACCCTTCTACAGCAGTACTCGGGACAGTCCTGTCAGCACTCACAGAGGACCACACCTGAGGGTGGCACCTCTCTCTCATTCCTCTGCCAGAATGATGTATTAGCAAAAGGGTATTTATTCAATCACTGCTACATTTCAGGTGCATTTCAATTCTTTTCGATGAGGGCAAAAAAGACCAGTGAAAGTAAGGAGGAATTCAGAATAAGAGAGATAAGAAAAGAGAATAAAATGAGAAAGAAATTACCTCTATAAGAAAAGAAATAGGAAGAAAGAACAGAATAACCTTGTATTTAGGTCATTAAGTAAATTTCTGCCTACCAAATAGGAATGAGATTTATAAATCAACACCACTCAATGACACATAAACCCTAAAGACAGTAGCAAAATAATATTACAGTTCAAAAGTATTGAGTAAATAAGATGTCAGATATGCTCAAGAGAATCAGTTGTTTCAATGAGTAACTTCCTACCATTCAAGATTATTTTCATTTTCTTTACAAAGAGAAATGAAAAACTGATGGGCTTAATTAAAGAAAAACAAAAGGATATTATTTTGTTGTTAAAGGATCAATTCTTTTTTTTATTGGAATGATGATTAATAAGCTGAGAATTTGGTTCCTAAACTAGCCAGTTTGAGTAATGTGTTGATTTTCCACAAGCATTTCCATTAAAGAAAGCTCTGTGAATGAAGAAAAGATACAGCGATTCCTCTCTTCTGATCTCTGCACTTTGTGGCATGAAATGCTACATACAGCATTTGAACAGAATGACACTGCACACTGTCTTCACCCAAATGAACTCCAGTTATTAATTTTTCACCTGAGGGTTTGAATGTACACTGTGAAATCTGTGAGGCTTCCTACAGGGAATGTACAAATTAAAAAATAATCAATACTTTTATTTTTCCTATTCGTTAAACTTTCTTTAAACCTGGGGAGGAAATGGCAATACAGTTCAGGCTCCATGAGGTGGAAATGTGGGGACCCTGGATGTCATGGCCCCAGGCATGATTTCTGGGACATCATCTGCCCATTTTAAAACTTCTTAAACCTTGAGCTACTTAGCATATTTTTTTGATCTTATTTTTCCTACATCTTTACCAGTTTTTCTTATAGGAAAACATTCCCTCTGTAACCCAGTGTTTTGCTTCTATGTGAGGATATATAAAAGCTGTTGTTCCTGAATTATGTCTCTTTTCCTTTATTTCTCTAACGCTTAAAAATAGATGTCAGAGTTTCTTGAAAGGGTCTTTGACTCCCTTTCTCCCTGTCTCCCGGGTCCTTCAGTACATGAAGATCACCCAGCAAAATGTAGAAGCCAGCTGCTTTTCTGGAAATAAAAAATGGCATCAGCTTTGGCAGACAGTGGTGAGATCAATCATTTCCTAGGACCCCCAAACAATCTTCTGAGCAAGGCCTGGAGAAGGGTGGTCATTGAGCAGCACCATAAACATAAACATATCACAAAAGCATACCACCAAAGGTACAAGAGGATTTTCACATGGTGAATTATTTGTACACTGTTAACGAACTAGGCTGCAAGCCTCACGTGAAAGGAAATCTTGGAACCATTATATTCCATGTTCTTTGGACAATAACAAGCAGGGAGTCCCACAGAAAATTTCTCTCACTGAAAAAGTCACCCCACCCAATTCACTCTGTTTTGTCTACAACTGCAGAGTTCTCTGACAGTCTGTGGGGAGAAAGGAGTTAATTCCTAGATCGATTCAAACACTATGGTTCAAATTATGGACACAGGGTAAAAGCAAATTCCAATTTCTTTTCCTCTTCCCTTTTGATATATGTGCTAATCTAGAGTGCCAAGTTCAGAAAATACCTCTTGGGCTGTACAGAATCATTAGCTATTCACGTTTATAAGGAAAATCCTCTCAAAAGCTTTGCAGATATATAATGGTGCAACTTTCTTTAAGTGAGTGTGTGTAATGCATATAAGGTAGAGAGAGGGAGGCACTAGAATTTGTGTTTTTCATTCAAGTGGATGACGCCAGCTCACTATCTGTAACGGACTGTTCCTTTGGAATCAGCTCTCTGTGTCACAACGACCTGGCAAACTTGAATGCTTTCACTATCACTGGAGTCCTTGCAATCCCATTCACTTCTGCCCTAACTTCTCAGAGATGCCTTATTCAGCATCTAATTAGTTAGGGAGGATTTGCCGCAGCTCTTAACCCTGACACAGGAGTGGGAGGATGTGCTGCTATGGTAGCCCAAATCTGTCCTGTCACTGCATTAATCAGATTTCCATAAAGCTATGTATGAATAATTGGATTTATCAGTGAATGTGAATATGCACTCATAAATATAATTATTAAAAATACCTACAATTATAGATAAGATATCTACACCTTAGAGGGATTTATTTTTCAACTGTGGTTACTTGGCTCACCTTAGCAAAAGGCTTTACAAATTACACAAACATAATGGACCTGTTTGCAGATGACAGAAAGGTGAGAAAATTAAATAATTTCAAAATGATTACCTACTATCTTGAAATTCATTTAAATGAATCATGTTGAAAATAAACTTAAAATTTGTGCACAGGTTTTTAACATGTACAAAATACACATCTGAGCATATGTTTGTCCATGCTTTATTTCCATTAATGTTTACATCCACATGGAATACCATATATGTGAACTATTACTTTCCCACTGCATTACAAATGAGACAGTACCTCTTATGTGAAGTCCGCATGTTATCCATGTATCTTCAAAGTTTAGGACAAAACCAAGCACCTGTCTCTATGCTACAATTTGTATCTTAACAAATACAAATACCCAAATATTCCTATTTTAGTGTTTCATTATCAGAAAATATACTGAGAATTATATTTGAATATATGTCTATTGTTAAAAATAAAACATATTACTACTCAAATTAAGGGGGCCTAAATTGGAGGTAGTATCCTAGTAATTCAACAGGCTAAATCTGCATGCCTCTTAATATAATATAAATATTTATTTTAGCATTAAGACCACAAGTTTAGTCAATTTAATCCTTTTTTTAGTAAGACAAGATCACTCAAACATTCTAACTGTAAGGAGGGAGTAAAAAGGGAGAAAAGTGCAGAAAGAAAACTAGGGATGGATGACTCCTCGCAATGAAAGTCATTTTCAAAGACCACTAACTATCAACTGCTTTACACAGGGCTTTGATTAAATAAGAATATGTATCCTATGTAAAAAGGGATGTCTATTTGAGTGGGATAGAGTTTAGAATAAAAATGTGTTGTATAACTATAAAGAAGACTCAAACCAGATTGTACAATTAGGCATCTGACTCATAATATTATATATATGCCTTTTAAATCATTAATAAATAAATACTTTAAAAAGTAGGGGGGGAAGAACAAAACCATTTTAATTTAAAAATATAGATTCCAGAAACTGAGATTGGTGGCCTATATAAATAGGAAAAAAATATTTCTTAAGTTAAATTCATACTGAGCACTCTTTTAAATGGATTCTAGCAATGTTATTACACATTTCTTATATTTTATTTATCATTTCTCTGAAAGGTGCTAGATTTTTATATTAGTAACAAAGTTTGCTTTTACTCAGTCGTATCTCTGGTGAGCAGATGCTCTGATTTTAATGTAAATCATTGTTTTAATTTTTGGTTTTCTTGGTTTGCCCCTCACCTATCTAGAAAATGATTTCTCTGGTGATAACTAACGCATCATGCTAATGAGAGACTCTAATGCACAATAGAAAAATGTCACTACTAATAATATTTGCATGAAGTTAAATAAAGCAACTGTAAGGGAATGTCAGACAGTTGTTCTTGAATAAGACACAGTTTCACAATGAAATTATGTCGTTAATTTTGTTACATCATCAGGTGAATCCTAAATTACTACATAATGATGCACAGTCATTTATAATTCTAACTTAGTATTTCACTCAAGTATGAAAAGAGACCTTATTAAGGGATCTGCATTTTATTTGAAACAGGTTAAATATATCTCACCAATAATAAAAGGTAAATGCCTCCAGTAACACATGAAATGTGGCTATAGCTATTTACCTGTATGGTTTCCTTTCTGAAAAGATTTTTAAATAGACTGGACTATTACATCCCTTGAGATAGTTATAAGAATTTTACTTACTATTCTCTCAAATGCACAAAATATTTATAAAAATAGAAGAATTACCTCTTAAAGTGTGATTTAAAAAAAAAAACTTCGAAAAGCAAGCCTTGTTTTTTGCTTTTAACAATACCTCGTGAATCTAAAACAGGCAAAATAAGGTTCATTCTCCACCTGTCACTGACAAATTGACCCAAAGAAGAACTCCCTTTACACAAGTGTCATACCCTTTAAGGTTCTCAAATATTCATCTACCTACATAGAAATAATTTGAGAAAATCATACTTCAATATAGAAGAAAAACTGTATAGGCAGAGGAAAATGTAGTCAATAGTCCTAACTTGAACTTTAGGGGTACATACTTAATCCCACTAAATCTAAATTGGCTTCAGATTGTGATGTTTGTTACTACTAGATAGAAAGATTTACATGTAAGCAAATCCAAACTTTGCTCATGTGAAACAAAAGACAAAGATTTTTGTCTCCCTTCTTCCTACTTTACTTATAGAACACACAAAACTAGATTACTAAATTTTAGTATTCATGAGACATTTCCCACAAGTTTATCTATAGTTAAATACTGGTGGTATATAACCCACAACTCAGTTTTGAAACCTTTTATAGCAGCCCTACTGGTCAGACTTTTCTAATGTCTAAAAAAAAAAACAAAATCGAGAAATATTAGTTTTTATACTATTTAAGAAAACTTTTTTCAAAAATAACCCAATAAATTGTATCCATTTCATAAGCTAGGTAAATTTTACTTAGAAATGAAAATCATAATCTAGAGAAACCTCTTTATGCCTCAGAAATGAGACATACAGAATTCTACATATTTGATTAAACTGGACAAACTTTTACCTGTAACAAAAGCTGGCTTAACTGTATATATTGAAAGTAATACTTGAAACAGCTGGCTTCAAGAGATATCAGAGAAATAATTTCAATAAGTCTCCTTCTCTCTCTCTCTCTCTCACACTCACACACATACACACACACACACAGGTGCTGAATCAGCATTGCTGATGAAGTATAGGTAAGAAAAACAAACATATTAACTATGAACAGCACACATACGTTTACTCACATAGTTTGAACTTAAGTTCATGTAATATTTATACAAACTAAAATGTCATCTTGATGAGAAAAATAATGTAAGCTCATACCGTCTTCTACATGATTTCCGAAACTGCACAAGAGGTAAACATTTAGTGATCATGACAGAAAATGCCAGGGTTGGGTGGGTAGGTAGGAGTGATTGCTAACTACATCAAAACCAAAAAATAAAGAAACACATTTAAAACTGATTTCTTTCCCTTTGTTGAACTATAATTTATAAATAGCAAAATTAATATTACACAGTTTTAATAGCACCCATTAAGCATAAATTACTTCCCTATATTTCTATTCTCTCCATGTAGTCACTGATGCTCACCATTACACATGCATGCACACACAGGTACACACAAAATATCCACACAGTCAGACAGCTGGATCAAAGACATCATAAATTTTCTTAATTCTGACCCATCATTTATATTATTTACTTTTATTTGTTTTTTAGGTAAAATGTTTTCCATGACAAAATCTCTTTAGATTCAAATCTACTTGGAAATGGGCTAGTGCCAAATAAGCAATCTAACACCATCTATGCGGTTCAATAGCCATTTATCAATTGATCATTATCTCTATCTGGTTTTATTAACTCTTTTCTAGCTAGAGGGAGACCTAAGCCATCTTCCCTTCTAACACACACACACACACACACACACACACACACACACACAGTCTCCACTAACTCAAGGAAACTCCTGAAGGTGACATGCAATTTTTTAAATGAGGCACAAGTTATTTAGTACTAAGATTAGCGAAAACACTCTGCATTCCAACTATGAGAGAGCCACCCAGGCAGGGATGCGTCGCGGTAAACACCTCTCATTGCACTCTGCAGTGACAAGGAGCATCTCTGTTTGGAAATCAACTTTTCACTTTAAAGAATGGGAAATTGCACACGAAGAGTTACTTTTTGAGTTTATGTTGATTGCATTTAAATCCCAGCTTACTGTATCAGCAGTAATCAGGGTCCCTCTACAGGATATGTCAAAATACACCTTATTCAAATGCATTTATCCTATCTAGAATTGTGTGATAAAACTGTTCCCTAGCTAAATGCTACAAAACCCTGGTTGTAGGTATTATCTCTTGCAAATGTATTTCTAAACTTGTAGTAGTTTATAGTCTGGCAAATCGTTTCCTTTTATTTTATTATCAACAACTTTAAAAATCTAACTTAAAGTATTTAATTTTCATGAACTCTTACAAACAAAAGGGTTTTTTTTTTTTTTTTTTTAAAGAAAGCAGCTGCAATATTTTCTTCCTCATGAGTGGCACAATATCAATTTCTTAACACCTGCCATCAACTTAAAATCCAAGTATATTTGTCAATAGTACTTTCGTGCTGTGTGGATAATACCCAACTAACTT